>NC_137794.1:28279033-29749033 GCF_963383645.1 Muscardinus avellanarius
TGTCATTGGCTCCCCAACTCGAATGCAAGACCCTTGAGGGTAAAGATTTTTATTGTTAGTGCCCTTCCTGGTGAAGGGCAAGATGAACCAGCAGCTTGAGTTGCAGGGTGGAGACTGGAAATGGAGGCAAGGTCAGTCAGCTGGTACTCCCGGGTGCAGGGACAAGAGCTCTCTCTCTTCACAGCTGCCAGTGAGAGGAGCCTTGAAAGCAAAACAAAGACAAGCTGAGTGTGTGTACCTGTCACCCTAGTACTTGGGAGCCTGAGACAGGAAGTTACAGGTTCTAGACTCACCTCCTTGGCAACTTAGTGAGACCCCTGTTTCAAAAATAAAAGAAAATGACTGGGGGTATAGCTCAAGGTTATAACCCCTAAGTTCAATATTCAGCACTACAAAAAATTAATTAATTAATTAGACAAAGACAGTTCATCTTTTTTTTTTTTTTGGTGGTGATGGTATGGGGGTACCTGGAAACCCTCTCCCTCCGGGCTATACTCTTAGACATATATATATTTTTTTTTTCCGTTTTTTTTTTTTTTTTTTTTTTTTGGAAACAGAGTCTCTTAAGCCAGCGAGGCTGGCTTCGACCCTATGTGATCCTCTTGTCTTCTGCCTCCCAAGTGCGGGGAATTACAAGTGTGCGCCACGATGCCTGGTGATGATAAGACAGCTCATCTTAAAGTCACAGCCATCAGCCTTCACAGAAGCTTAAAGCTTAGGGCGTGCTACTGTGCAACTTGAGGAATTTGCAGGGCACTAAATGAGGCGAGTTTGGAAGCAGGCCACTTGCTCAGGAAAGGGGTATCCCTCAGTCCAATCCTGGGCAGCCTGGAAACAGGTGTCTGGATCAACCTTGTTGTCTCCTTACCCTGACACAAAAGAGGCACTAAATTTTGTGAATGAATACTGAAGGCATGAAATGAGTCCTTTGTATATGAAGGTAAATCAATGTCATTCAATGATTTATTTGTAATTGTACAACAAAAAGCCTTAATTGGACAAATCTGCATAGATGAGGGGTTGGGGGGACCTAGGAGACCAACTCAGTTGAACAACCCCAGCTGCCTTCCTGGGGTCAACCTTAGGTTTGTGCCAGCAAGCGATAGTACTTCCCCCCTGAGAAGCTGCTCTGGCCCTAGGTCCTTCTCCCAGAACTTCCCTTCATTGTGCATGGCACAGAGATTCCTCCTGGAGACTTCACGTTGAACTACAAGCATACAAGACCAAGACACCTGTTAAATCTGCTGTATGCGTCAAAAGACACACATCCACCTGTGTGACATAAATCTTCAGTCTCCAGCCGTTTTCCTGTGAGATTGTCATAAGATCTCCTGATTGGCCTTAGTAATGCTTAGGGGAAAATCAGATAATTATAATGAGCTAAATTTAGAAACAGTCATTTTTGTGTGTGTGTGGATTAGATAATAGTGAAAGACGATGTCTGTCAGTCTTTTCACCTTTGAAGCTGCAAGAAAATTATAAGAAATAATAAATAGAACAAAAAATGCTAGACTTCTATCCAAAAACTGGCTTTCATGTCAGCTCTCTGTATGCTATCTGCTTAAATATAATCATGTTTATGTTCAATATAATATATCCTACATATTCCTGCTATGATCATAAAAAATTTATGTGCTCTTGGTCTTAATAAAAATCTACAAATAAGTTTTCATTATGTACTTATATATATGTATTCAGGCACATGTTATATTCATGCACATGTTATACACACATATATATGTACAAATGTATGTATATGTATGGATATGGCACTCGTTGCTTAACCACAGGGATGTTTTCTGAGACTTGTCTTTTTTATTTTTTATTTCTTATTTTTGGTACTGGAGACTGAACTCATGGCCATTCTACCTCTGAACTACATCCTTTTTAAAAATTATTTTGAAACAAGGTTTCACTTCCTGAGGATCTCGCTAAGTTGCTTGAACCTGTGATCCTCCTGTTTTAGCCTCCAAGTACTGGGATTACAGCCACGCTCCACCACACCCAGCTGGCAGTTTGTCTCTATGCAAACCTCATAGCGTGCACTTACATAAACTAAGAGAGGCTACATCACTAGGCAATATGATGGGACCACGGTTGTATATGCAGCTTATCACTGACCACCATTACGCAGCAGATTGCAGTGTGTGCGTGCGTGCGTGCGTGCGTGCGTGCGTGCGTGTGTGTGTGTTTTAATGGTAAATAAATCCAACTGTGGTGTGGCTCACATCTGCATGTTGCTTGTCATTCCCCCAAAGTTGTGGCTCTCCAGAGATGCTCATATATTCCTTTTCCAGAGACCCAATATCTTATTAGCTCACTTTTGCTCATTACAGTGTGTTCCTGAAAGGTGGAAAACCTCAGGACAGCAAGGCAATTTATTTCTAAAGTGGAATTTCATGCAGCAGTTAGGCACATGAGAGATCATTTTGGCCCAGGGCATTTTTGTAGCTCACAGCATATAAAGTAGCCTGTTTGGTTCTGCTGATAATGACTTTACAATAGTGATGAAGGTCTTTCTCTCCCTCTCTCTTAACTCCTTCATTCATTCATAAACATTCACCTCCTGAGTATATTCTATGTCAAGGCACAGTGCGTGAAACCATAGGAGAGGTTTTAGACTCATTCCCCATGTGAAAAGTTGACGATTCTTCAGGTCCTGTAGCGGTTCAGGAAGAAAGAAAGCTTCTGGCCCAAAGAATTAAAGAAGCATTCAAGGAGAAGGAGACATCTAAACTAGAAATGAGGTTAATAAATATAAATAGAAGTTCAGTAAGCAAGGGAGAAGGCAGAGAAAACATAAGATGCACATATGCAGGAAAATGAGCAGATATTTGCAGCAAGGCAAATTTTGAAATAGACAAGAAGGTGGGAATGTGGGAACAGGAAGACTTGTGGTGGGAAGATCCTGGGCAATCCCAAATGTGGGTAGAGGGACTTTAGAACTCTGTACTGACAGGGAGGCCATTCAGGATGTCTCCGTAGGTGTAGCATGATGTTAGCTCCTTCTGTAGGGTTAAGCTGGTGTACAGAGAAGACAGGAGTGTGTGTTAGTGGGGCCATGTGGGCCTCACTTCAGGGAGTAGAAGAGCAGGTTAACCCTAAGGAGATGTAGGGCCAACAGTGGGGCCAACAGAGGGACAAGTCTGAGGTAAGCAGTGGTCTTCTCCAGTGTCCAGTAGGACTGTGGGGCTCTTAGTAGAAACCGAAAAGCAGAAAGAGGGCAACCTCAGCTTTCTACCAATGGCAAGTTACCCATAGAAAAATACCTAGAAGGATAGACAAGATTGGGACTTGGGAGAGAGTCTAGGCTGAAGGGCATATTTAGGAGTCCCTCAGAGAGCTATGAATTGATGAGACATGGCAAAGGATGGAAAGAATGAGAAGAAAGAGAGTAACAAGACAGGTGTGGTAGCACATGCCTGTAATCCCAGAACTTGGGAAGCTGAGATAGGAAGCTCACAGGTTCAAGGCCAGCCTCAGCAACTTAACAAGACCCTGTTGTAAAATTAAAAAATAATAATAAAATAAAAAAGGCTTGGAGCCTGGCATTGTAGTTCATGCTTATAATCCCAGTTCATGGAGGACTGAGAAGGATCACAGTTTTGTGGCCAGCCACGGTAACTTAGTGAGGTCCTCCACAACTTAGTGAGACCAGATACACAGAGAGAGACAGACAGACAGACAGACACTGGAGTGTAGCTAAAAGGTAGAATGCCTCTAGAGTCAATTCTCAATACCAAAAAAAGGAAGGAAATAGGACAGAATTTTACTTGTTTTTATCCAAATTTCAGTGACCCTCCCTTGCATTTGCGGTGCTCCCTGTTCTGGAGGATGCCTTATCGAGAGCTGTCAGCTGAGGGTGGCTTTTGCAAGTGTGGGAAGAGGAAATTGTGCTGCCACCGGCGGTATCAAGTGGGTAGAGGCCCAGGGCACCGCTCAGCATCTTGCGAGCACAGAGCAGCCCTCCACAGCTAAGAATGACCTGCTCCAAGATGCCATGGTGCCAAGGGTGAGAAGCCCTGCTCTCTGTTTGCCAGGAGAAAGTCCCTTCGATATCTCACTTACTCGAACATAGATATCACCTCCCAAATGCACTTGTCTCCTACGAGAACTGAAAAATAGAAATCCTTTTTGAGAACCAAGTTGACTTTCCTTAAAAGGGTCTCCCAACTCTTCCCTCACACTTTTTCAAAAAAGAAAAACTCTTCCTCCATATTTCCCCATAAAGGAAAAACTATACATGCAACATAAGAATGACATTTTGGGGAAAATAATTTTTTCCAGAGCAAGCAGAGCTTGTCCTTTTTTTCAACACACTAAACACACACTATGGATGGTGCAACCATGGGGAGATGAGAAGGGAGGACTTGCAGTGGGCACAGTTTGCTCAGGGTGTCCACAAGTTGTATGTGAGTAGGCAACTCATGGGGGACAGACGCTCTGCAGCCCGTGGGCCCTCACCAGCTTGCCAGGGCAGAGCGCTACCCAACAGCCCGGGGGGTGGCCGTGCATCCCGCGTGGCTCCAAGGGCTGCTGCACTTGAGAATAAGACTTTATTTTGTAACTTTCCTTAAGAGATACTTAACTGGATTCACTGGGATAAAATTGGAACAACAGGTAAATATAAAGGAGTCACAATATTCGTGAGCGTGAGCCCTTCAGTGTGAGAGCAACACCAGTCTATGCAGATCCACATCGCGGTCCGTGCTATTGTCACGAATTGCCCAACAGCTCTTCCCAGTCTCCTCATCTGTAAAATAAGGAGACCAAGGGCCTCTCCGGAGCTATCAGGAGGCCAGAAGGGAGTAAGTAGCTGGCACAGTAGAAATCTTAGTCCACCCCAGCTAGTCAGGCCAATCATGACCAATAGGCCAGCTGGAAGAATTAAAAGAAAAGGCACCAGGAACACAGTAAGCACTGAATGAAACTGTCACATGAATGTTCTTCTGGCCTTAAGAGTCTAGTGATTGTATGATTTTAATATATGATTGCAAGTTATCAGAGATAAGAAAATAAAATCTTTGAGAATTTAGATATTCCTTAAACCGTAGTCTAACCATAAGTCAGGTGTGATGGTGCACAATCAGTACTTGGGAGGCTGAGACAGGAGAATCAGAGGCTCAAGGACACCCTCAGCACTAAGTGAGATGCTAAGCAACCTAGAAAGACCCTGTTTCAAAACAGAAAATGAAAAAAAAGCCTAGAGTATAGCTCAGATGAAGAATACTTCTAGGTTCAACCCCTAGTAACACACACACACACACACACACACACACACACACACACACTGCTAACCACAATGCAAAAGGTCTGGAACCATCATAATACATTAGTCAGCATTGCTTAGCATGTCGCCAAATAAAATGCTTCATATTTTCATATTTCGTGCTTCAGACTAAAATACACCACCTTACAAGTATGATCATCCCAGTAAAAGACAGACACAAAACAATGGTAAAATATAGTTCAGCACGAAGAATATCATTGAGATATTATTTTTGAAAATTTGTGCATGTCTCTAGAAAGCTTTCATATTGAAATTATTGATAGAATTTTAATTTTCACTTAAGTTTCTAGATAGTGAGATTAAAGGAAAACTTGCTTGTTGCTTGGTTTCTTTCCAAATTGCCTGGATGGGAATTATATTTTAAATTAAAAATTGAAAAACAAAACAATTTTTTGAAGAAAACATATTGCATTCTTTTGTTTTAGGAAAAAAGCTAAAAATGCATTCGTAGAAAAATAGAAAATAAGTACACAGCAATTTAAAAGAATGGCATATATATATATATATATATATATATATATATATATATATATATTTGTCAGCATCAATGTATGAAAGAAGAAAGTTACAGAAGAAGGTAAAATCATAATGTTTCTATAAATTTTATAAGGAATGTTATACAATAGTATTTTTTTTATGGTATTGGGGATTGAACCTGGGGACATTCTACCTCTGAGCTACACAGTTAGCTCTATTTTTTATTAATTATTTTGAAACAGTGTCTCACAAAGTTGCAAAGGGTCTCTCTAAGTAACTGAGGCTGGCCAAAAACCTGTGATCTTCCTGTCTCAGCCTCCAAAATACTACAAGTGTGCACCACCACACTTGGCTATTAGACAACATTCTAAGTGGATTATAGATAGCAGATTTAACAGGTGAGGGATATAGGGGGATGGGCTGGGGAAGAAGGAGCAGCCTCAATTTTATCAAAAATTTTGTAGTTCATTTATAAAAATGAGTGAATTTATAAGAAGCAAAGGGACAAAATAGGAACATTTGTGACTTTGGGGGTTGAATACATAAGTGTTTGTAATATTATTCTTTCTACTTTTCTGTGCTTTTTTTTGGTCTTTAAAAATAGTGTTTTATTAAATGGGGCTTATAGAAAACAAGACTTTAGTTGACCATAAAATACCATAAAATTAGGATAATTGTCAAGACCTGCTCTTCTCACAAGTAATTCTTATTTCCATTCCTGGAAGAGTGTCAGTATTGACTCTTGTAGATGGATGGATGTTTAATTTTGAACTATGTACCTAAATGGGATTTGGGTTTTTTGAGTAGAGGCTCTAAGAAAATACTGTGGAAATTGCTTGCAGAATCTAAGAATTGATTTTTATAATTTGAGTAAACCAGATTATAGGTAGTTCGACACTTGTCGGAAGTTTTACACAAAATAGTTTCACAGAAGATGTCCTTTGGTAAGAAGGTCATGACACAATTAAGCTCTACCCTGTTTACTTAAGGAACTTTAGAATTGGCCCTCTACTGCAGGATCCTCCTAGACAGGTTTCTCCTATGTGTAAATGAAAAACCAAAGGAACAGAACCTAAGACTTTTTCTGAACAGGTCTGTACAGCCTCTGTTAACAAATATCCCAGACAATACTCCAGCATTGCTGTTTTGTTGAATGGCTCTCAAATGTGATAGGGAAAATAGGAATAATTTTCTTATTGATTCCAGTTACCATTTAATTTATATCGTTTTCCATCTGCCACCCTCCCCCCCAATAAAAATCCTGAACTAAGCTACTTTTATTTTCTGGCCCTGTGACTGTGTATTACCTAAAATTTTTTACAAAGTCATCATCATATTTTGAGCAGCCTCCATTTCAAATGTGTTATACTACCAGACTCAGGAACATGATCAAATGATGATTTGTTGTCTTTTCTTTACAAGTAAAGTACAGCATGAATAGTCTTCAAACACTCTAATCATAGACTCAGATCAAAGCTATTCAATATACATATAACAGTTTCTTTCCTCTCCGTCACTACCTGCATCAGCTACAGCTGCTGTATTAAGGTGTTCTTCCCTGCCAAGCCTAGACACTGCCTCTGAAGCTCTCTCAACATGGAAGTCCCTAGTCAGAATTCACACCTGAGAAAAAACCTATTTCATCTTGCTGCAAATGTGATCTGGAATGTATGAGATCCCTTCCTAACCCAGCTAATGGGACATTGCTTTAGTCACAGTACTTGAAACCACTTCTTTCTCCCCTTCAGTTTCTGCTGGTAGATTCCCTTCCGCAGGCTAGGAAGCAAAAAATCAACTAAAAGTTTATAATTCTTTTTTATTTATTCTACCTCCAAGCAACACCTCCAGCCCTATATTTTATTCTTTATTTTTAAACAGAGTCTCACTGAGGTGCAAAGGGCCTCACTAAGTATCTGAGGCTACAAATCTAGATCCTCCTGTCTTTGCCTCCCAAATGCTGGGATTACAAGCGTGCGTCACCACGCCTCCTCCTCTTCCTCCTTTTCTTCCTCCTCTTCCTCCTCCTTTTTTGTTGGCACTGGGGATTGAACTCAACCTCTGAGTTTTAACCCCCAGCCCTATTTTAGTTTTTATTTTGAAAAAGAGCCTTGCTAAGTTACAGATGGCCTCACTAAGTTGCTGAACCTGTGATCCTCCTTCATCAAAGTAGTTTATAAAATAGATCTCTGAATTTCCCCAAAAAAGTACTACATTTGTAGAAGGAAGTCGGTAAATATGATTTAGTAATTATTCATAAATATTCTCTACATCTTTGCTATGACTAAAACATGTAAAATATAACAATAGCTTGACAATAATGCTTATAAATTATATCATTTTCATTTTCATGAATAATATTTATATATTATATATTATATACCTTTTAAAAACACCAACATTTAGAAAAAAAGTTACACCAAAAATTCATAGGAAAAATGTAACTTCACACCACTTTATATAGCTGATATTCTCTTTATAAATGTTATGTATCCTCTCTTCCTGGGAGCCTGTTAGAAATGGAACTGAGGGGGAAATTTGCATATTTCTGTTCTCACCTAGGGTTGCCAAATGTATGTTTTAGTCCAAGTACTTAAAAGGATTTTTTTCTTAAGTTAATTTAAACTATTCTATGCTTTTTTCAAGAGCAATTGTTTTTATGTATTTTTCAAGAATATGTATTACCTCATACAGTACTTCTGCGCAAATTAGTTAAAAAGATACCCTTTCTTCTGGATAACTATTTTCACTTGAGTTTAGAAGTTGTTTTAATATACTTTTTTCTCCACTGAATATTTTTTATTTTTATTTATTATAAATGTATTTATCTTATCACATTGAGCATATTTTAGTAGTTGCTTTAAGATTTTTATTTATTTGGCATCTGTTGGTTATCTTTCCCTGAAAATAGGTCATGTTCTCCGACATTTTTGTCAAATAAGTTTGAATCATATCCTGGACATTGTAAGTACCATGTTGCAGAGACTGGATTCTGTTATATTATTTTAAAGGGTGTTGCTGGAGCCGGGCGTGGTGGCGCACGCTTGTAATCCAGCGCTTGGGAGGCTGAGACAGGAGGATCACACGTGTTTAAAGCCAGCCTCAGCTACTTAGTGAGGCTCTCAGCAACTTAGTGAGACCCTGTTTCCAAATAAAATATAAAATGGGTCTGGGAGTATAACCTGGAGGTAGAGAAGCCCCTGGGTTCCATCCCCAGTACCACCAAAAAATAAAAAATAAATACATAAATAAAAAATAAAGGGTGTTGCTGTTTTTACTTTATTAGACAATTGTCTGTGTTAGTGTCAAACTACATAAACTATCTCCACTACCATTACTGGAAATTCACATCATCATTCACACTGCTTTCTTTTATTGCATATTATTTTTTATTTTTAACTGACAGGTTATAAATGTATCTACTAAGGGGGTAAAATGTGGTGTTTTCAGGGCTTCACTGAGGCCCTCGCTAACTTGCTGAAGCTGGCTTTAAACCTGCAATCTTCCTGTCTTAGCCTCCCAAGTACTGGGATTACAGGTGCATCACCACCACCCAGCATGGGCCCTTGTCTTTATACAATATTTGGAAAGTATTCATGCTGCCTGCAGGGCTGCACAAGAACATCACTGATAATGAATAGAATTAACAATTCTTCATTAAATGCCTGCCGTGTTTGAGCACTGAGCTTATTTGTAAGGCCACACAACCTGTAACAGTTATCGTCATTCTCATTTTTCAGAGGAGGAACTTGGTGCTCAGAAACATTATGTAGTCTATCTGAGATCATATTGGTGGCCATGTTGAACTGGATTACAACACACATCCATGCCAATCTCAGTCTTGAGCATGTAGCCTGTGCTCTTCAGAGAGGTGGTTTATCTACTAAGGACATAGCCTGTAAGCTGTTCTGGGAAGGTTCAAGTCATGCAAGAGAAAAGCCTTTGGAAGCAAGAGAATGCTGTCAAGAGGCAAGGCATTGTTATTCTTGTTTGCTCTTTTTCTTTGTTTTTCCCCTTTTCTCTCATCCCACTTGGTAAATACATGAGTCATCCTGAAAATGTGCACTTCGCCTTAGTTTATTCATTTCTAGATCTATTCTATAATGAAACATACTCTTCAGTAACTGAAGACAGTATAAAATAGTAAACTGATGATCAAATAAGCCCCTGTAACCCAAATTCTATAAGTCTGTATTTTCTATTAATCTCACTTTTTGTAATGAATAACCAAAATACAAAAACATCAGTATCAGCTAATAACCTGATTCAAGTTTTCACCTGTAAGCATCACTTGAAAACAAAATCATACCAATGGAAAGAAAAATCTTTTGCACCACACAATTTTTAAAACAAAATTAATTGTAAAGAATCCATCCTATGGAAGTGGCATTCCTAACCTTTCCCTAAATTGCATGAAAGTTGTGACAGTTCGTGGCCATCGGCACAGCTAAATATAAACAAATTATTCTGTGCCTGCTCCTTTGCTTTTGCTGACTGACACAACAATTAAGGAAACAAGTTTCCTTTGTAAATTACAGCTCCATGCAGCTTTGAGTAAGCAAAAGTGTACATTAGAAATATTTTTAGCTTGACATGAAACTCTCCAAAGGCTCCTAATTAAGCATTTAAGTCCAAGAAACTATAATTGCAACTGCCAAAATAACTGGGAAATCATACCTTTTGTGAGATCAATCTTAAACTAAAACTATTGTTTGGGAAACCTTATGGAAAGTCCTTATTATTCTCCAACAACCTCTTAAACAGAAGGTTATTTCTAATATTACTGACTTTATGAGAAGTTCAGGTGCAGAGAATAAGGATATCAAGTGTGTCAACACATACAAGTGAAGAGTCATTGTAAGCCCTGGTCACTTGTGACTAGGAAATAAGCCTCTAGAGTCTTTTCCCACTGAGCTCCAAAGCAGAGCATCATATACCTCAAGTGAAAATGGGATACTTGCCATGGAATTCAGCTATTAGAAACGCCAATAGAAGGAACTCTAGACAAAGAAGGAGAAACCATAAATGAGCAAATAAGGTGACCTAACTGAGGGGGATGGGAGGGGAGAAGAGGAAAATTCCTTAATATACATGATGTACATTCACAAACATATCAAAATCAATCACTAAGCCAAACATGAGAAGGAGGGAGAGGGAGGGAATGGGGTGGGAATTGGGTAAGGGCTGAGTGATGTGTGCCTCTACCGTCTTGTTCCCCATTAAGATTACAACAATGCACCAATAATAAGAAAAAGAGTATGAAAAAACGAAATGCCAAAAGAGGTTTTACTAGTGCACTGTCTCACTCAAAACTTGACCCCCAAAGTATTTCAACTTATTGTATGTGTTAGATATTTGAAACAATAGTAACTGGGTCCTATGTAGAATATTTCTACATGTCTCAGACTTCCAATATTGCTATACCAAGGTAGTATATTTTCTGTAGTTCAAATGCTAACAGCTTTCATATTAAAGCATAAGTTGCTTTAATGGGAATATTCAAGGCTCTTAGCATATATGAATTTAAAATAAGTCTTCTAGCCACTGTTGTCATAACAAATCATGTTATGGTCACTGCTGTGGTTACCTAGATAAATCTGTGAATATGTTTAAAGGATTTTATATCCATGCAATTAAAAAATCAGATTAGAATGGTATTGTTTACTTGGCTATTATTTTTATTTGAATATGTTTAAATTATTTTTATGATTTTATTTGAATATGTTTAAATTATTTTTATGAGTTTTGGTTCCCAACCCAGAAATTTTGGCAGCATGATGAGTTACAAGAAGTGGGCTGGTGGTGAAACTTTGTTGCTGGTTGACATTTGTGGAATACTTAACATGGGCACTGAGCAACTTCTACATTTACTCTCTGAATTTCCCAATATTAGGATTGCACCAGTTCCACTCAGATGAGGAGTCTGGGGCTCAGGCAGCTTAGGTAACCTGAATGGGGTGACACAGCAGTGTCCTACATTTAACTTGTCCCCAGCCAGTATGGCTCCAGACTCCTTCTATAGCATCAACACTGTTCAGAGGCAAATCCCTATTAAGTGAACGAATAGATGAGTAGTACTCCATCTTAGAGGAGAACTTGAGACAACAGCAGAGCATGATAGTTCAGCAATGAGATTCATCTTTAATCAAATGTCACATGGCTTCATATATGTAGTTTCAAAATAGGTTCCTTGGGACACTTTGATCACACACCAGTGACACCACCATTTCTCAAAATAGCTGTGGGGCTGTCCTTAGGCGCTGACTTAGGAACCAACTTATAAGCCACACTCTTGTTTTGTATATTTATACTTTTGTTGGTGCATTATAATCTCACATCCTAATGTAGTTCATAGTGATGGTAACATCCATGCATAGTACTTGCTGGTCTTTCTCCCAGCTCCCTCCCTACTCCTCCTTTCCCATATAGGTTATTGAAATTGACATTGACTGCTGGGCGTGGTGGCGCACACTTGTAATCCCCATGCTTGGGAGGCGGAGTCAGGAGGATTGCGCAGGTTCGAAGCCAGCCGCGCTGGCTTAAGAGACCCTGTTTCTAAATTAAAAAGTATAAAATAGGTCTGGGAGTGTAGCCCGAAGGTAGAAGGGCTTCCAGGAACTCCAGTACCACCAAAAAAAAATAATAATAAAAATAGAAATTGACATTGGTATCCTCACATATATACATTATGTCAATGGAACTGATTCCTTCATTGATTCTCCCTGTTCCCCCTCACCAACCTACCCGAAAGCCCCTCCATCACTTCCCTGGGATTTTTCCACCATTGTCTAAAGTCCCTCTTGAATTCCTATTACTTTCTACATTCTGCATATTAGAGAAAACATATGACCCTTCTTCACTTTCTGTGCCTGGCTAATCTTACTTAGCATAACCTTCTCCAGGTCCATCCGTTTTCCTGCAAATGACATTATACAACCTGGCCTGGTGGCTTTAAATTCCTACTACCTTAAAAAAGGTGGGAGAGAACAACTTCCCTACCTAATTTGTACCTCCCTCACCAAACTTACCTCTGAATGACATTTGGCAGTTAAGAGAGTTAGATTCAATCTCAAAAAGGTAAAAATGTGTCAATCATTAAAGTATTCAAAAGGTTCTGTTGCAATTTATTTTAACCAATTACAAAAAAATTCCTTGAATAATAAAGGCCTTATTATAATGTTGGAAGCACTAATGAGAACCTTGTTTATTTAGATAAATGAGTTATTTATGTATTTATTTCTTTTTATATGGCAGTGGGAATTGAACTAAGGGGTATTCTGACTCTGAGCTATACCCCTAGAACTTTTAATTTTTTTTTTGAAACAGGGTCTCACTAAGTCATAGATGGCCTTGCTAAATTGTTGGAGCTGCCCTCAACTCTGTGATCGTCCTGTCTCAGCCTCCCAAGTACTGGGATTATAGGCCTGAGCCACCACACCTGGCTCAAATGGGCTATTTAGAAGACCTAAAATGGACTATACCCCTCTAAATGGACTATACTTATGTGTGAAAACTTCTATCTTGCTTCATGCCCTGTGCTAGAAAATAAGGGATGGAATATAGCGTAAGGAGAATAGCAACTGAATTTTCCCCTAGAATGTTGTTAAGACTGACATCATCTTTGGAAAAAAATTCCTTGTCCTCCAACTGTCTTTTACTGGTCTTGGTGATTCTAGAAGGCTGGTTAACAGCAACTTCCTGGAAGAGGAAAAGTAAGGAAACCAGATTGAGAAATTGCAACGGGTAAAACTTAAAAATGAAATCTTTGGCTTTTGAACAGCTCTTAATATCTTTCCTACACCTCTATTTCCTCTACAGTGAGACTGCCCAGCCCTCCTGCCACCCCAGTACTTCAGGTCTTGTCCTATGCTTGCTGTCAGGGAAGGTCTAGCTGATGGCAGCTTGCCATTATGTTTATGGCCAGCCATTCCTATCTGCAGCCTCCCCTGCACCCACTCTTCTTTCCCAGAGAATAATTAAACTGATGGCAATGGCAAACCAAATGGTCTTTAAAGCCTAGAACAGGTGTCCGGCATCTTCCTTAGGTTGGAGAAACTAATCTCTTAAAGATTTAAATTAAACTGGCTGGTTTGACTAAAGAGAACTTTGCTAGGAAAGACAACCTCCAATGATAATCATACAATTTCAGAAGAAAGATCTTAACCTAGTCTAGGCCTTGTCCCAAAAGAAGCAAAGATACTAAACATGTTAATTTGCTGAGTCCCTGAAGGGTCATCAGTGGCAGCCTTGTATAACATCTTCATAGTCAACTCACAGATGGCCCTTTGATACTGATAAGGTTTACCCTTGAGTATAATGTCAACAGCCATTAACATTGACTGATGCTGATTGGCTAAAAACAAGTATACTCCGTGGTCAGTTACCAAGAATAAAATTATAGGTATATTATGCAATTGAAATGAAGACTGAGAGATTCTGGCCCAGTTTTGGAACTCAGTAACTCTTTACCTTTCCAGAAATAAATCTATCTAACCTGAAGGAAAAATGACTAGGGGGCAACATATAAAGAGGTCACCCCAGCCTCAGATAGCTGGGAGATGAGGCTAAATGTGTCTGTCTGAATATGCTCCACTATCCAATAGCCAAAACAAGGCAAAAAACAAAGGGAGGGGGGAGGCTCATTTACCTGAACAACAAAATTTGAAAATGGAACTGTTAAATTTAAGTGTCCCCAAAGGGATAGTCAAACATTCAAGTAAAGGAAAGAAAACAAAACAGTGGTCAATGCTATTAAAGTGCCTAGGAAGACGACAGAAGTTTCTCCTTGTTTTCTGTCATTTTTGGTACATAATAATTATAACATTGAGTTTCATTGTGCCACATTTAACATGCACACAACATAACTTGACCAATTTAATTCCCCAGTACCTCCCCTCTCTCTCCCCTCCTCCCTCCCCACACCCCTTCCTCCATCTTACTTCTCCGTGTTCTATTTTCATGAGATCCATTACCCCCCTTTTTGTCTCTCTTTCATCCACATATGAGAGAAAACATAAAACCCTTAACTTTCTTTTTCTTCTTCTTTTTTTTTTTTTTGGTGGTACTGGGGTTCCTGGAAACCCTTCTACTTCCAGGCTACACTCCCAGACCTATTTTTATACTTTTTTTTATTTGGAAACAGGGTCTCTTAAGCCAGCGCACTGGGCTGGCTTCAAACCTGCGGGATCCTCTTGTCTCCGCCTCCCAAGCATGGGGATTACAAGCGTGCGCCACCACGCTGGCCAACCCTTAACTGTCTAAGTCTCGTTTATTTCACTTAACATGGTATTCTCTGGTCCCAACATTTTTCTGCAAATGACACAATTTTGTTCTTCTTTATGACTAACTGAAAACTCCATTATGTAAATATGACACATTTTCTTTATCCATTCATCTGTTGACTGACACCTAGGTTGGTTCCAGAAGGCAGATATTTCTGATTGCTCAAAAATGACTATTCTTTAACAGATCTGAGAAATACAGATGAGTCAGAAACTAGTGCTGCAAAGTACCATGTTAACATGTGAAAAGAAACTGATGGTGAGGTAGGACACTAAATGACTCCAAAGAAGAGGGTAAGAAGAGATCTATTTCTCTTTACGCTAAGTAGCCTCCATGCTTGGGGAGAGAGGTCCTCTTCAAGAGTGGCCTCGAGCCCTTGAACCATTGGTCCCCTCATCCCCTCAATCCCTTCTCCCCATTCCATGGTGGATTTACTTCCAGTAATTCACAAATGGCTCAGAGTCTCTGACTTTTTAAAATTTATAATAGACACTCAGAGATAAATCTTAAAACACTCAAACACTTAAAACATATTTCAGTATTAAACATAGTCTATCCAAATATATCAGAGGTCTACAAAATCTGATTCTGATTATGTTAGTTTTTGATGGTTTTCTTCTTGTAACTTTAATCGATTCATGATTTTTAAGACAAGAAATTTTATATTATGGGTTTTTACCCAAGAAAGAAAATTTTTATTTAGAAGCAGTTATAGTTATGAGAGAGGTTTATTAACAAGGCAGACTCAGTCTTAGAACAGCCTATCATAGGGAGAACAAAGTTGCTCTTCAAACCAGATGAAATATGAGTCAATGTCTGGACTTTGGACCAAAAGTAGCTTCCTTATCTGGGTGGCTTGCACAGTTGGCCTGACCTATAATGACATTTATTTTAGCATTGCTGGGGGTCTGCTCTCTACACAGAGGAGTGGCAGGGCTGTGGCTTCTCAGCTCGGGATTCGATTAAGATCGATTCATTTACTTATTGGTGTTCATTGAGAGCCTGCTACATGCACAGCAGAAGCATGCTGTCAACTTTATTGTGACTCCTGCCAAACACATGTCCTGTATGACTTTTGCCCCCCACTCTTCTGTGGGAATAATAATCTTTCACACTTATCTAGTTCCTGGAGATGCTGTGAAAATTGCTAAATGAATGTTTGTGAAGTACTCGAAATCCTCAGATGAATGTGTTATATAAACATAGAAGAATGCTGCCTTTCCAGGCCACAGCCAGAGACTGGAGCCTCTCTAAACAGCCAGGTTTCCCTGGCTGGGTACTACTTGCCTGAGGCTCTATTAGTCTGAGGTAGCAGGGTGCCCTTTATTAATATGCATCCCTGACTCATGGCCCAGTGAAAGATAAGGATATGAAGATCAAATTATATTTTACTAAAATGTGGACTAAATGTCTTCTAATCTCTTTTATTCTTTTTAAAATGGAAGGCCTCAAGTCTTTGTGATCTATTTATTACCCATGAGAGAGAGAGAGAGAGAGAGAGAGAGAGAGAGAGAGAGAGAGAGAGAGAGAGAGAGAGAGCGCTTGCTTCTTGATTAAAAAATACTCCTTGTGTTCAGGAAAATTGTTGCAAAGACATTCGAAACCCAAAAGTAATCGATTGCTAAGAAGTTGGTTCAAAATAATTGAAGGGAATAATTTCTAAAGTTCTATTGAATTTCAAAACAATTAAGAAATCATCACATTAAAACAATGTATTATCAGACTACAGATGATATTGTTACCATCATTTCAAGTAGTTCATTAGAAAGCGAGTCATGTCAAGGTCTAAGTGGACACACTTGACATCTTGCTGAAAACTTCTACTATTTAAACTTGCCAACATACATCTGAAATTATTAGTTCGATGACACTTTTTGAAAAATACAATTTTGAGCCTCTTGTCATGTGTGTCAACAGTTAGCAGTATTAATTAGCACTCAGCAGTCGGGAACTGAGCTCATTTCCAGCTGTTAATCTGGGACCAACCCAACAAAGACTCCTAGGATCTAAACAAGTCTGACTCCTGGCCCCACAATTCACAATATGTCAGTTTTCTGGACAAAGCTTTATGCCTATTTTTTTAATACCTGAACTATTGTCATTGCTTGTAATTTACTAAAAATAGATCACTTGCTGAAGAAATTGGAATGTGGAGGACAAAATGCAAATTCTTACTTAAAATAGATTGTACTTTATTTGTTTTATATTTATGTTCAGTCAAATTGAGTTCTACCAACTTCTCTCTACCCTTAGAGTACTTTGCAGAAAATCTAAGTTATTCTATAGAACAAATTGATACTTTCAAACATGACCTGTACTCATTAACAAAGTTGAGTATTTACAATTAGTTTTGAAAATTATATTTTTAGATTCATTTCTCTTGAAAATAACTGATAATATAAATGCAGGTGAATAGAGATGGAGATATTTCACTGCATACATAAATATGCATAGACATAGTATTATGTAGCCAATGAACTACTCCTTCCAGTTTTCATTTTTCTTAACTTTTTATTGGTGCATCTTTTTTTTTTTTTTTTTTTTTGGTGGTACTGGGGTTCCTGGAAGCCCTTCAACCTCCGGGCTACACTCCCAGACCTATTTTATATTTTTATTTGAAAACAGGATCTCCTAAGCCAGCGCACGCGGCTGGCTTTGAACCTGCGCGATCCTCCTGTCTCTGCCTCCCAAGCGCGGGGATTACAAGCGTGCGCCACCACACCCGGCTTATTGGTGCATCTTAATGGAGTGCAAGATGGTAGAGGCATACATGCACACATCACCCAATTAGCCCTTTCCCAATTCCTGTCCCATTCCCTCCCCCTTCCTTCTTCTTATGTTTGGCTTAGTGATTGACTTTGATATGTTTGCTAATGCACATCATGAACATTAAAGAATCCCCCCCCCAATCTTCTCAGGTCACCTTTATTGCTCATCTATAGTATCCCCTTCTTTGTCTAGAGTTCCTCCTATTATGACCCATTTTCTCCCTAGCTTTCACATATTAGGGAGAGCATTCAATTTCTTATTTTTTCTGACTGACTTATCTCACTTAGCATAATGTCCTCCAGTTCCTTCCATTTTTCTGTGAATGACTTAATTGTGTTTTTCTTTATGGCTGAGTAAAATTCCATTGTGTACATATCCCACAGTTTTGTAATCCATTCATCTGTTGATGGACATCTTGGCTGGTTCCATAGTTTGGCTATGGTGAATTGTGCAGCTATGAACATAGATACACATGCATTAGTGTGGTAGTTTGGTTTTCATTCTTTTGGGTAGATATCCAGAAGTGGTATTGCTGGATCAAATGGTAAGTTCATTCCCATTCTTCTGAGATCCTCCATACTGTTTTCCAAAGTAATTGCACTAATTTACAATCCCACCAACAGTGTTTTAGAGTTCCCAGTTCTCCACATCCTCGCCAGCATTTGTTGTTGTGTTTTAAATGATTGCCATTCTAGTTGGAGTTAGGTGGAATCTCAGGGTAGTTTTGATTTGCATCTCTCTGACTGCTAATGATGTTGAGCATTTTTCATGCATTTATTGGCCATTTGAATTTCTTCTTTCGTGAAGTGTCTATTTGGTTCCCTTGCCCATTTTTTTTATTGAGTTCTTTGTTTTCTTAGTTGTGAGTTTCCTGAGTTCTCCTTATAGTCTAGATATCAGTCCTCCATCGGAGGAGTAGGTGGAAAAATCTTCTTCCATTCTGTTCATTTTTCATTTTCTTTCCAGAAAAATTATTAAGTAACAAGTTTCTCTAAGTTCTTCCTATTAATATTTTTAAACAAACTCTTTAACAATATTAAAGAAGACATGAACAGCAATTTAAGCATGAATAAGTAGGATATATTTCATTATAAAAGCCTATATACCCCAGCAGTATGCTGGAAATACTGGAAGTGGTTCACCCAGCTCGTGAGAGCTAGATACTAAATTTTCAGGAATTCTGTGAGCCAGTTGTTAATCACACACATTGTTAAATTATTATATAAACATAATTAAAAGTAAAATACTCAAAACTCACCAAACCAATGATTTTTTTTACATCTTTAAAGTTATGTATTGTATCTACATGGTGGAATAGTAAATAATAGTGAACTACTGCACATCTCTTCCCACTTGGCCCTCAGCAGCATCTCAGGAAGCTGGAAATCCACCCTGATGGAAGCATTTATACCACAGAAACCAACAAGTAGCACAGCATTAAAGGATCCTTCCTCTCAGCCAGGCGCCACTGAGCATTGACTAGCAACCATCTGCTTATCCTAACTAAATTATTGGCTAAACATTTAATTCTGGTGATTCTTTTTATCAATTTGTCTATCCTCATCCTTCTGATAAGACTTTCATCAGAGTGCAGAAAGGGCAATATTTTGTATTCCAATCAACTATGCATTTGTTTTACATCCTGTAAAAATTTCTTTGAGATACTGAGATTCCAAGCCCTTTCTTGATTGCTTTTTTTTAATTTATTTTTTATTGGTGCAATGTATTCATACATGATAATGGTATAAATAAAATACTTTTGTAGACATACATGCACACATCGCCCAGTTAGCCCCTACCCGATCCCCACCCCGTTCCCTCCCCATCCCTCCTTCCCATGCTTGGCTTAGTGGTTGACATCTAGTTTTATAACAATTTATCCAATATTAACGATGATAATCTCACATAACAGTTTCCTTTGTCTGATACCAAGCTTTTGATGACTTAAAGATAACATTTCAATATTTCTTTTTGCTTTCTTTCTTACCAGAGAATATTTTTCTTTTTTTTTTAGGTGAAACTATCATACATTTATTCATTTATTTTTCAGAAAAAATCTATCCTAATATGGAATATGGACTCTAGATACCCAAAACAATCTCGAAGAAGAACAAAGCTAGAAGATGTATATTTTCTGATTTCAAACCATATAAAGCTACAATAATTGAAACAGTGTAGTACTGTTCTAAAGGCAGATATATAAACCATTGGAGTTAAATAAAAGCCTAGAGCTAAATTCTTCCATGTATTGTCAAGTTATTTTTGACAGGGTTTCCACGAACATTTGGTGGAGGAAATAATAATCTTTTAACTAAATATTGTTGAAAAATAATAATTACATGAAAAAGAATAAAATTGGACCCTTACCTAACACATATATAAATATTAACTCAAAATAGATAAAAGACCTAAATATAAATCTTAAGACTATAAACTTTTAGAAGAAAATATGGGTTATAAAACCTCACAACATTGAAATTGGCAGTGATTTCTTGGATATGATTTCAATGGCACAGGCAACAAAAGGGTAAATAAACTCCCTAAAAATAAAAAAATATTGTATATCCAAAGACAATGTAAACAGAGTTAAAAGGTACTGATAGAATGGGATAAAATATTTCCAAATGCTATATCTGAAGGTATATTAATATTCCAACTAGAAATCCTAAAAATTAACAACAATAAAAGCAAACAATACCATTTAGAGATAGGTAAAAGACTAACATAAATAATGAATCTCCACAGATAACCAATCCTAGTTGTCTGTTGGATGGAAAATCTTGTTTCTCTGGTTCTGGTATGTGTTACCTATTTCTTCTTTGTAGTTAATCTCTTTGAGTATTTTCTCTAGCGCTGGTTTTGAAGACATAAATTCCTTCAGTTTCTGTTTGTCGTGGAAGCTTCTAATTTCCCCATCTAATTTGATAGAAAGTTGTGCTGGGTAGGAAATTTTTGGCTGGAAGTTGTTTTCTTTCAGAGTTTGGAATACGTTACTCCAAGCCCTTCTGGCTCTCATGACTTGGTTTGGGAAGTCTAGAGTGATTCTAATTGTTTTGCCTCTGAATGTCACTTGGCCCTTTGTTTTTGTTGCCTTTAAGATTCTCTGCTTGGCTTCCACATTGGTCATTTTGACAATTATATGGCGTGGGGATACTCTTCTCTGATCCTCTCTAACGGGAGTTCTATAAGTTTCCTGGACCTGTGTATCGACCTCTTGCTCTATGTTTGGAAAATTTTCTGCTATTACTTCCTTGAAAAGATTGTTGATCCCTTTGGTTTCACCTTCTTTTCCCTCCTCTATTCCAATTATTCTTAGGTTAGCTCTCTTAAAATGGGGCCATATTTCTTCAATGTCAGATTCCTGCTGTTGGATTTTTTTTTCTAAATTAGAAACTATGCATTCATTTTTTGAATGATCATCTTCTAGGAGCGAGATTCTATTCTCCATGTGGTCTAATTGGTTGTTTGTACTTTGAATTGAGGTCTTTACTTCATTAATTGCATCCTTTATCTCTTTTTGGCTCTCTCTGAATTCTTTTCAAAGCACCTCTATTATTTCTACAGTTATTTTCCTGATTTGATCTTCTAGAAATCTCTGAATTTCTGTTTTATCAGGTTCTGATGTTGCGGGGTTGTGGGCATTCATTGCTCTAGTATTATTCCTCTTTCCCATGATTTCGGAAGTTTGTGCCTTCTCTGCGTTCTTCCCTTGGGTCACTACGACTTCACTTAAGGTGCTCTGGATCTCGAGTCTGTGGTATCTCAGTCACCACTACTCCTTTACTGGGTTATATCACAGAGTCTCAGACCCAGGGAGTCAATAGAGGCTGCTTTAGACTATGGGGGGTGCCAGGTTGCACGTTCTCCTATGGTGTGATATCTCTGCCACTGCCACTCCCCCACTGGGTCAAGTCCCTGGGAGTACAGTACTGGGATTTCTCCTCTAGGGGGCACAATTTGACTCACTGTTGTTGAGTGTGCAGATGGAGCTGTTGTGGACTCGGTGAATTCACTGCTGCTGCCGCCGGTAGCGATATGGCACCGCTGCCACACCCTCGGCCATGAGGCTGGCATATTTCTTTTCTGTTTTTGAGCTCCACTCTGATTCCCTCAGGGTGTGCTGAGCCCAGCCTCTGGGAGCTTTAGATGCTCCCTGTGCTGAGAAATCTGCCGAATTCCTCCCAGCTGTTTCGCAGTGGCTCACCTCGGCTCACTATCCGCCGCTTCTCTCTGGAGCATGGTGGGCTGTTGAGTGCGTTGGTCTGGTGCCGTCCGGTGAGTTCGCCGCTGCTGCCGGCAGTAAGTCGCTGCTGCCACGTCCTCGGGCATGAGTCCGGCACATCTCCTCTGTGGCTCTGAGCTCCGTTATGAGTTCCCCTCCTCTCTGGAGCCTGGTGCTGCAAGGGAAAATGGCGCTCGCAGCTTCACGCCGCAGCTCTGGCTGCAGCACTGCAGTCTGGTTTCTGGTGTCTCATTTTTCCAGCCCTCTTTTTCTCTGTCCCTTGAAATTACATTTTTTGTTTCTCTGCTGATGGTGTTTTCTGGCTATGAAAGGCGCTGATTTTGTGGTAATAGAGATTGGTTGTTAGCGGGGCTCATAAGCCCCGCTTTTCTCCATCGCCATCTTCCCGGAACTGTCTTTTTTTTTTTTTTTTTTTTTTTTGATACTGCGGATCGAGTCCAGGGGCTCCTTCACCCTCTCTACTCCTCTCTACTCCTCAAATTCTCCTCTGGAATTTGATGTTGGAATTGGTGGTTTTGTATACATTCATAGCATTATTTCAACTGTTACATGAAACAAAATCTCCCTAAGTTTCTGAGAGCCTCCCCACTGAGGGTGGCCTTCAACCTGTGATCTTCCTGGCTCAACCTTCCAAGTATTGGGATTACAGGCATGGGCCACTACACCTATCCAAGCTCTCTTATTAAACTTGAACTTCAATTGGGATCTTAGACAATATTGAAAATTCCACCTCAAGTATAGGTTGGCAAATAATTTTTGGCCCTTTCTATAGAACATCTATTGAACAGCTTATTCTTGTCTCTTATAGCAAGAATGAAGCACAGTTAACAACCACTGAAATGAGAAAGCAGAGCAAGCTTAGGAAAGGGAAAGGAAAGGACACTCAGACTCACCAGCCAGGCACCGTAGTGTGTGCTCCTGTAATCCCAGCATGTGAAAGGTTGAGACAGGTGGAGTGCAGGTTCAAGGCCACATTAGGCAACTTAGTGAGCCCCTCAGCAACTTAGTGACAACCTGTTTTCAATAAAAAATAATTAAAGGGCCGGGTGTGCTGGCACACATTTGTAATCCCCGTGCTTGGAAGGTGGAGACAGGAGGATCGCACAGGCTCGAAGCCAGCCTTGCTGGTTTAGGAGACCCTGTTTCCAAATAAAAATATAAAAAATAGGTGTCTGGGAGTGAAGCCTGGAAGTAGAAGGGTTTCCAGGAACCCCAATGCCATCAAAAAATAATATTAATAACAATTAAAGGGCTGAGGGTAGAATACTCTTGGAGGTAGACTACACTTGGATTCAATCCACAATAAAACACACAAATAAATCAGTTTGTTGTTCTTGTACTTCCTTATATGTTTGTTTTTGTTTTCTGTTCTTTTCATTTTTAACTTGTATTAATTACACATGTTGATAGGGTACAATGTGATATTTTTACACCTGCATCCAGTGCACTGATCAAATTAGGGTAATTAGCATCTCCTCCTTAACATTTCTGTATCTTTAAAATCTTTAAGCTCTGCCAAATTTCTCCTGAAATAAAATACAGATCTTCTTAATTTAGTAGAATTTATGCTTGTCTCAACTAGTGAAGTTAGAAAAAAAGGTAAGTGCCTGAACATGAATAAATCATTTCTTTATAATCCAGTTGTATTGAAATTTCAAGTTAACTAATATTACTTTTAAAATACTTATTACCATACTTAGGCTACATGTAACATGCAACGATCATATTATCTATGGTGGCAAAACTGTTAGGAAATTATATAGCTTTGATTGATTAGAGTTTTTCTTTTTGTTAATAATATGTATTTGTTGTGTAAAAAAAATCAGTATTACTCTAAAATCCTGAGATAGTTTTTTTGTGTGTGTGTTTATTGGTACATTAGAGTCTCACACCGTAATGCAAATCGTGTTGACAATGACATACATGCTCATGCTCTTGGTGCCTCCTTCCCCCTCATTTCCCTCCCTCCCAATACAGAGTACCCAGATTGACGTCAGTATATATTCACATGTATACACATAGTCTATGATAGTATTTCCAGTAAACATTGTAAAAGAAGTTTACAGTGTTTACCAGTGTGAGTATAGGATTCATTTTTTATATTTAGTTCTTTAGTCTTCTGAGTAGTTGTATTTTCTATTCATCTTTTTATAATGTTATGCTATGTGTGAATGATGCTATAACTTCAGACAAGGAAACATATCTTATTATGTTTTATTTTACATAAACGAACCATCTACAATAGCATTGTTTCAGAAATAAAGACAAATGATTTAACTTTTTAATTAAGCTTTAAAACCCCTAATTAAATGCCTAAATTGCCAAAAAAAACATGAATAAATCATACTAAATGACTTGCTAAGAAATCGGTAACAAGCTCTCTTTACACACACACACACACACACACACACACACACACACACACACACACACCGTGTTACCTGGGTGATCAAAGCAAGCAGATTAATTTTATCCTGCTAGTTGAGAAGTGTCACTCACGAGTCCCCCATTTTCCTATTGTAATTCCATGGCCTCACTGAGCAAACGGCTCTTGATATTGACATTTTGTGCCACGGATAGGATAATAACACTCTCTCTTCATTTGGAGGAACAAGAAGTGCCGTCCAAGCACTCGCTCATCAATGGTCATTGTTTTGTCATCAATTATCACCATTAGAGAAGAAGTAGTACCAAGCCTTACCCACTGCAAATTACTATGTTCTCACCCAGCCTGGCCAGGATTAAGCATTCAAATGAAGCTCATGCTTCTGATAGAAAGATTAAAAACGCAGCCAGTGTAGAGCAAACACTGTTTATCAGCTCCAGCACTTTAAACAGGGTAACTTAAAACTATTTTAAATGTGAATGTTTATTTTTAAGGAATGTGAAAACCTTGATTAAAATTAACTATTTGTAAAATGTCCATCAAATCTTCTTTCAGTAAATGCACTACTTTACTAAAAGTCTGGGTGAGAAGAAGCAACTGCAATAAATATCAATTTAAATAAAGGTAATATATGTTTCTTTCTATAGTAATAATGCACATATACATAGTTTTTAAAAAGTAATTTAATCTTTTTTTGGTACTGGGGATCAAACACAGGTACATTTGACCTCTGAACTACATTGCCAGCTCTCTTTCTATTTTTATTTTGAAACAGTGTCTTGTTAAATTATTGAGAGTCTCACTAAGTTGTTGAGGTTGGCCTCAAACCTGCAATCCTCCTGTCTCAGCTTCCCAAGTCTTGAGATTACAGGAGGGCCACCATGGCCAGCATTAAATCTCAATTTTACATACCATAGTTCAGTATATGTGTAGAAAAACCTAGAATGCAAACATTTCATTCAGTTTGGTAAATGGTTTTCTTTTATCTTGTTAAGCCACTGAGAAAAGGATGTTCATATGGCTTCATGTAGTTTGGAAAGGCAGTCTGATGAAATTCTGGCTAACGTGACTGGGGGAGGAGGAACTATTATGGGAACCAAAGGCTTGGAAGTGGTGGTTGTGAGTCAGGAGCATATTAAGCAGTGAAAATAATGAGTGCTACCAGCTGAGATATAGAATCTGCCATGCAGATTCACCCTCTGATACAGATGAGATTTTAAATTGGATTTCAGCTAAAGGTTCATTTTCTGAAAAATCTTAAAATGTTTTCTCAAATTTGTCAGTATAGTTAGCTCTCCAAATATGTGGGTTCTGCTTCCTTTGATTCAAACAAGTGTATATGGAAAATACTTTTTTAAAATGTGTCTCTACTAAATATGTATAGATTTCTTATCATTAGTCCTGAAACAGTACCTTATGACAACCATTGACGTAGCATTTACATTGTATTACTTCTTTTTTCTATTAGGTCTTATGAGTAATCTAGAGACAGTATAAAGCATATAGGAAGATATATTATGTTATATGCTTTTTTGTGCTTTTATTGGTGCATTTTTAGAGTCTCATATCATAATGTAAATCATGTTGACAGTGATATACATGTTCATGCTCTTGGTGCCCCCGTTCCCGTCTCCCTTCCTCCCAATAGAGAGCTCTCTTTACACACATTTTATAGAAGAAATCTAAGCATCTACACATTTTGGCATCCATGGGGAGGGGAGGCCTTGAACCAATACCCCAGATACCAAGGAATGACTATATACAATATTGAATATGGCCATAAATAAGCCTTTCAAAATGCATCTGCTGAAGCTGAGCATGGGAGGCTGAGACAGGAGGATCACAGAGTAGAGGTCAGCTTCAGCAATTTAGTGAGCCCCTCAGAAACTTTGTGAGACTCTGTTTAAAAATATTTTTTAAATAAATAAAAAGGGCTGAAGGTATAGCTTGGAGGTAGAATGCCCCTGGGTACCAAAAAAGAAGAAAAACAAACAAAAAAAAAAAAAACAAAAAAAAGAAAAGAAACTTTAAAAACTTTATGTAATAATATCAAAATATCTGTAAATTAATAAAGTAAGTTTGATTGATCAATATTCTTTTGATTTTAGTGCATTTCTTCCTTGAGATAATCTGACTTTCCAAAGATTTCTCCTAGAAACTCTGAACACTAATATGCCAAAATACAGGTAGTCCCCACTGTACATAGTCCCAAAATTTATGAATTTTAATTTCAAAGCTCAGTGAAGTCATAGCAAGCCCATAATGCAGGGTAGGATTTCTGTATCAGCCATGAGTCATTGTAGAAAACGTGCACCTGCTGGCAGTTCTTCAGCCTGCTGATCGCTGTGTAAATAACACTTTTGTGTCATCCATGGCCAGTTAGGTCACTTTTCCCAAGGCAGTCAGAGATGGGTTGTCACCAATTGGTTGTTAAGTTCACACACATAAAACGAAGAGCCCTCTTATCACTCAGTGTTAAGCCACGTGATTCTCATGCAAATGGCTCCTCCAGCCATTTGCACAGGACAGGCATGGTGGTGCTTGCCTGTCATCCCAGGACTCAGAAGACAGAGAGGAAGAGGGCAGGCTCCAGGCCAGCCAGGGCAACTTAGCCAGGAAACCCTGTCTTAAAAAAAATAATAATAAAAACGGCTGGGGTGTTTTTCAGTGGTAGAGCACCCCTGGGTTCATTCCCCAGGGACACTCATGCACACCAAGGATTGTCCAAAGAGAAATGTGTCCAACAAGTGTGGAATGCAGCAAAGAGACAAAAAGTAATAATGCTGAGAATGAAATAAGAATCAAACAGGAATGGAGTTGTGGAGGAAAGCAATGTGCAGCCAGAGGAGCCTGGAGAAGCTATGACATACATGAGGAACGTGGCCAGCCGAGAAGGGTGCCGAGGTCCCAGGGAGCGTGAAATCAGCAAAGAAGCCCTCAGGGCTGGACAGATGCTGGATGCTAATCCAAGCTTGGAAAGGAGTGTGGCAGTTTTCCAAGCCGGAAAAGATGCTTGTTTCTATCACAAGTGTCTCACCATTCACCGTGTGTCCAGGTGGAAAGGGCAGCTGTATGCCTCTCAGAGCAGAGACCAGTGTGGGATTTGAGGTGACTGAGGCTGGATAACACCAGGCTCCACGGGTGCCATATTTCTGCACAGCAAGAGGGGAGCGAGCACACCATATCTAGTCCCAGCCGATGTGGTGGTTCCCCAGGCCCAGAAGCCACTGGGCAGCCGACTTGGGTGGCATAGGAGTACTACACATCCCCTTTTGCACTCTAGTAGAAGGACCTCAGACCCTGACCCCTTCCCCAGGGATCTGAAAATCAGGAAGCTCAGGGCATGCCTGACAACTCTACACCCATGCATAAGCGGAATAAAGGAGTAGACGTCAAGCCCAGGACAGGCAAAGATACTCTGCAGCAAGGGAACAAATCCAGCACAGATCACGAGCATTCTTCCTCTCCTGATAAAGAAATGTTCTGCGTCCAAAGCCAATCTTTTGTGGCCATGCGGGGAATGACAAGTTTTTTGTTTGTTTTGTTTTGTTTTTGGTCCTGGGGATTGAACCCAGGGATGTTCTACCTTTGAGCAGCATTCTCAGCCCTATTTTATTTTTTATTTTGGAATAAGATCTTGCTTTGGAATAATAAGATCTCATTTTGGAATAAGAGTCTCACTACATTGCTGAGGCCATCCTCCAACC
The DNA here is from genome assembly GCF_963383645.1 of Muscardinus avellanarius. NCBI lineage: Eukaryota > Metazoa > Chordata > Mammalia > Rodentia > Gliridae > Muscardinus > Muscardinus avellanarius. Next base: position 28,307,185 of record NC_137794.1, read on the forward strand.
TGTGACCCTCCTGTCTCAGCCTCCCACGTACTGGGATTACAGGCACGCACCACCATGCCTATAATATTAAATGATATGCCCAAAAGAAAACAAGCACATTTCAAGCCATTCTTTTCATTTTTCCATTTTTTTGGCTGACACATAATTATACATGGTTATAAGGAACAGTGTGATGTTAGATTCATATACATAAATCATAACATTATATCAAATAAAATAAGCTAGGAACAGAAAGACAAATCCTGCATGATTTCACTCATCTGTAAAACCAAACTAATCTTTATAAGATTTTTTTCAAATAAATAAAAACACTTTGTCAGTGTTTCTAATATTTTAGGTTCTAATATACTAAGCAAATATTAGTTATATTCTTAGTCAGTTCCTTATACATTTGTAACTAACAAGAGCATTCCTAAAGAATGCTTTTTACTTAAGAAAAGCTTTTAAAGGTCATGGATCAGTCACAGCCTGCCCGTTGACTATTAGGGTCACATTGCACTGTTTCAGCCTGTACTTGTTACTACTATGCTAAGACTGCCTGATACTTCTAACTGGCATCTTCTACAGGAGGGACCTCGTTACACAAACAAGTTTACGGAATAAAGCCTTTGCAATTACCCCCTCAGTGACCTTGATACCATGTCGTTGGGATTAGCATAGAACCAGAAGACCTTAGAATACACAGGAGCAGCTATGCAGTGAGTAATTTGTGTTTCTTACATACATACAAACCAGGGGAGAGAAAAAAGCAGTGGCATTTTTGACACTGACCTGTGACCTGAGATAATGGGAATTCTCAGTATGTTATACCATCCAACGTGGTTGTTAGCAATTATTTGCTAATAGCTCCGTGTGTATGAAGGAGAGGAGAAGCGAGTACTTGGCACAGACCCCACTCTCAAAGGGTTTAACTGGTTTAAATAAAAACATGCATAATAATTTGCTCAATAAATATTTCTTAAATACCTACTGTGTGCCAGGCATTGGGGAAACTCTTGGTACACATGAGGAGACAAATGCACAAAGAGAGGCGGGTGTGGTTGCACACAGTTGTAATCCCAATCCTTGGGAGAGCAGCACAGGAGGATTGCGGGTTTGAGGCTAGCCTCAGAAATTAGCAAGACTGTTTCTAAATAAAAAATAAAATGGGACTGGGGAGTGTAGGTCAGAGCTAGAAGACCTCTGGGTTCAATCTCTAGTACCACACACACAAAGAAAACAAAAGAAAAAACTCCACAAAGAAGTCTACCTCCTAGAACTGGCAGTCATCAGCAGTAAGAAAGATATAATTAAGTAAAAAATGATGCGGATCAAAAGGAAGAACAAATAGTAAAGGCTTGAGAGATTGAGAGAAGTCATTGGAGAAGGGAGCATTTGAGCTGATTCATAGCTAGTAGACTATATATGGAATGTACATTTGAATAAAGTTATTCTAAAATTTTTCCATGGCATTTAACTTTAAAATAGACTTTTGCTTTGAAAAAAAATCCATCCATAAATATAGGGAAGAATTTGCATGCTTTAAAGTTATGCTTTAAAATTGTTTCTATATTTAGACTAAAATACATATGTGGCAGGATTTCTAGGGAGGTAGCCATCATGAAGTTTACTTTGCTTATTGAATTCATGACATTTATCGAACAAAGTCATTTCTGTTGGCTAAGTTCTTCGCCTTCAAAAGGCATAGTATAGGGTTGATGGCTTTAAATTACCCTTTCTCAACATGGACAAACAACTTTTTTCTCCAGACCAGTGCAAAATTTTGATAAAACCTAGAGAATGGCATTCCTGAAGAAAACTGTATTTTCTAAATTTATAAAATTTTTTGTTCTATTTTTCTACTTTTAGGGAAAATACCATAGATTTACATCAGATGTGTGTATATATATGCAATGCACACAGACAGAATAATTCATAATCATAAGTCTTGAAAATAGCTTTTCTTTAGCCAAATAAGACCTAAAATTTAAGATTTCCAAGTTCTGAAGCTAAAAAATATATTTAGCCATCAAAGGTATGACAAAGGGACAGTTTTATAATGCACACTTAAGTTTTCCTTTTTTATCACTCCAGTTCCCCTTCCACAGTTGCCTTCAACATCAAAGCCTCAAACATCAATTCCTTAGTGCAAACAAAAGTTTGCCTTTCAGACTTCTTCCCATCTCCAAGAAAATATTGGCATTCATTGTCCCACACCTGGCTTTTTGCTATTTATTCATTCATTCATTCATTCATTCATTCATTCTTATTTTTCTTTTCTTTTTATGGTACTGTGATTTCAACCCAGGGGCATGCTGCATCCTAGCTATCCCCAAGCTACACCTCCAACCCTTTTTTACTTTTTGTTTTATTTTTGGTTTTTTTTTTTTTTTTTTTGGTGGTACTGGGGTTCCTGGAAGCCCTTCTACCTCCGGGCTACACTCCCAGACCTATTTTTACATTTTTTTTATATTTGGAAACAGGGTCTCCTAAGCCAACGCGCGCGGCTGGCTTCGAACCTGCGCGATCCTCCTGTCTCTGCTTCCCAAGCGCGGGGATTACAAGCGTGCGCCACCACGCCCGGCTTACTTTTTGTTTTAAAACAGTGTCTCGCTAGGTTGCTCAGGCCGGCCTTGAACCTGCCATCCTCCTGTCTCGGCCTTCCATGTATTGGGATCACAGGCCTGTGCCACCATGCCTGGCTTGCTCTTTTTTCTTAATCTAGGAAGAAATTCCTTTGGAAGGCTCTCTAGTATGCTTTTCCCCAAGTCTCACCTACCAGGATAGACTTCAAATCCATATCCTGCTTCAAAAGAGACTGACGGAGCAGGCTTAACTCTGCAACCATCAAACATTACGTAAGCATCGACATACATGTAGTCTGCTGTAGAAGCTGTATTCAGTAACACACACTTGTTTGTAATTGAGCAATGACTTTATTCTTCATACATACATTTTTTCAATGTATATACATATGGACATCCGGGAAGATGGCGACCGAGAAAAGCGGGGCTTAAGAGCCCTGCTAACAACCAATCTCCATTACCACAAAATCAGCGCCTTTCATAGCCAGAAAACACCATCACCAGAGAAACAAAAAAATCACCAGGCTCCAGAGAGAAAGCGGACTGAGAACAGAGCTCAGAGCCACAGAGGAGATACACCGGCCTCACGCCCGAGGACGCGGCAGCAGCGCCATACTGCCAGCGGCAGCGGCAAATTCACCGGACAGCTACAGCAAGCTGAGGTGAGCCGCTGCAGAACAGCCAGGCGGGATGTTTCGGCGCACGGAGCATCTAAAGCTCCCAGTGGCTGAGCTCAGCACACGCTGCAAGGACTCAGAGTGGAACTCAAAACCAGAGAAGAAAAAATACGCCAGCCTCATGGCCGAGGGTGTGACAGCGGCGCCATATTGCCACCAGCGGCAGCAGCAGCGAATTCACCGAGTCCAGTACAGCTACATCTGCGTACTCAAGAACAGTGGGTCAAATTGCGGGCCACAGAGGAGAAATCCCAGTACTGTACTCCCAGGGACTTGACCCAGTGGGGGAGTGGCGGTGGCAGAGATATCACACCATAGGAGAACGTGCAACCTGGCACCCCCCATAGTCTAAAGCAGCCTCTATCGACTCCCTGGGTCGGAGACTCTGTGATACAACCCAGTAAAGGAGTAGTGGGGTCTGAGATACTACTGACTTGAGATCCAGAGCACCTTAAGTGAAGTCGTAGTGACCCAAGGGAAGAACCCAGAGAAGGCACAAACTTCCGAAATCATGGGAAAGAGGAATAATACTAGAGCAATGAATGCCCACAACCCCACAACATCAGAACCTGATAAAACAGAAAATCAGAGATTTCTAGAAGATCAAATCAGGAAAATCACTGTAGAAATAATAGAGGTGCTTCGAAGAGAATTCAGAGAGAGCCAAAAAGAGATAAAGGATGCAATTAATGAAGTAAAGGCCTCAATTCAAAGAACAAACAACCGATTAGAACACATGGAAACAGAATCTCGCTCTTAGAAGATGATCATTCCAAAAATGAACGCATAGTTTCTAATCTAGAAAAAAATATCCAACAGCAGGAATCTGATATTGAAGAAATATGGGCCCATCTGAAGAGAGCTAACCTAAGAATAATTGGAATAGAGGAGGGAAAAGAAAGTGAAACCAAAGGGATCAACAATCTCTTCAAGGAAGTAATAGCAGAAAATTTTCCAAACATAGAGCAAGAGGTTGATACACAGGTCCAGGAAACTTATAGAGCTCCCTTTAGACAGGATCGGAGAAGAGGATCTCCACGCCACATAATTGTCAAAATGACCAATGTGGAAGCCAAGCAGAGAATCTTAAAGGCAACAAAAACAAAGGGCCAAGTGACATTCAGAGGCAAAACAATTAGAATCACTCCAGACTTCCCAATCCAAGTCATGAGAGCCAGAAGGGCCTGGAGTAACATATTCCAAACTCTGAAAGAAAACAACTTCCAGCCAAAAATTTCCTACCCAGCAAAACTTTCTATCAAATTAGATGGAAAAATAAGAAGCTTCCATGACAAACAGAAACTGAAGGAATTTATGTCTTCAAAACCAGCACTAGAGAAAATACTCAAAGAGATTAACTATAAAGAAGAAATAGGTAACACATACCAGAACCAGAGAAACAAGATTTTCCATCCAACAGACAACTAGGATTGGTTATCTGTGGAGATTCATTATTTATGTTAGTCTTTTACCTATCTCTAAATGGTATTGTTTGCCTTTATTGTTGTTAATTTTTAGGATTTCTAGTTGGAATATTAATATACCTTCAGATATAGCATTTGAAAATATTTTATCCCATTCTATTAGTAACTTTTAACTCTGTTTACATTGTCTTTGGATATACAATTTTTTTTTATTTTTTAGGGAGTTTGTATACTCTTCTGTTGCCTGTGCCATTGAAATCATATCCAAGAAATCACTGCCAATTTCAATGTTGTGAGGTTTTATGACCCAGATTTTCTTCTAAAAGTTTATAGTCTTAAGATTTATATTTAGGTCTTTTATCTATTTTGAGTTAATATTTGTATATGGGATTAGGTAAGGGTCCAATTTTATTCTTTTCCATGTAAATATTATTTTTCAACAATATTTAGTTAAAAGATTATTATTTCCACCACCAAATGTTCGTGGAAACCTTGTCAAAAATAACTTGACAATACATGGAAGAATTTAGCTCTAGGCTTTTATTTAACTCCAATGGTTTATATATCTGCCTTTAGAACAGTACTACACTGTTTCAATTATTGTAGCTTTATATGGTTTGAAATCAGAAAATACATATCTTCTAGCTTTGTTCTTTTTCAAGATCGTTTTGGGTATCTAGAGTCCATATTCCATATTAGGATAGATTTTTTTTCTGAAAAATAAATATATAAATATATGATAGTTTCACCTAAAAAATAGAAATAAAATATTTTCTGGTAAGAAAGAAAGCAAAAAGAAATATTGAAATGTTATCTTTAAGTCATCAAAAGCTTGGTATCAGACAAATGAAACTGTTATGTGAAACTATCATTTTTAATTTTGGATAAATTGCTATAATACTAGATGTCAACCACTAAGCCAAGCATGGGAAGGAGGGATGGGGAGGGAATGGGGTGGGGATCGGGTGGGGGCTGACTGGGCGATGTGTGTATGTATGTCTACAAAAGTTTGCATCCCACTATGATGTATGAATACAGTGCACCAATAAAAAAAAAAATATATATATATATATATATATATATACACACACACATATATATATATATATATATATATATATATTCATAGGAATTTATTTCAAAAGTTCTATTGTATTTTCACAGTGAGGTCAGATATTCCTATATTCATGTCACTTCATTTCAAGAAAAAAAAAGATGTTTCTTCAATATGTACAAACTTGGAAGGCGGAGGCAGACCATTCTCTCATTGTGTTACAGGTCACGCTGATATATTTATGTTTTCCCAAGTCTGATAAAGGTTGTAACCTTCTGAATGTATGTGATTTTTGCTCAGCAATATTTATATTTTCAGTGTGTTGTATTTTTCATCACATTTAATTTTTTCACCTTTTAATTAATTAATTAATTAATTTATTTATTTATTTATTTATTTATTTTGGTGGTACTGGGGTTCCTAGAAGCCCTTCTACCTCCAGGCTACACTCCCAGACCTATTTTATACTTTTTTTTTTGGAAACAGGGTCTCTTAAGCCAGCGTGTCTGGCTTCGAACCTGCATGATCCTCCTGTCTCTGCTTCCCAAGCGTGGGGATTACAAGCGTGCGCCACCATGCCCGGCCCACTTTTTATTTTAAATCTGCTGGCTTTACATCCCATTTATTTGTCTTTCTTAGAATAACTTTCTTTTTTTTTTTTTTTTGGTGGTACTGGGGTTCCTGGAAGCTCTTCTACCTCCGGGCTACACTCCCAGACCTATTTTTACATTTTTATTTGGAAACAGGGTCTCCTAAACCAGCGCGCGTGGCTGGCTTCAAACCTGCGCGATCCTCCTGTCTCTGCCTCCCAAGCGCGGGGATTACAAGCGTGCGCCACCACGCCCGGCTAGAATAACTTTCTTAATAGAGCACCTCTCTATTCTCTGATAGATATTTTCCCTCCCACAATGTATGCCTTTTAAAAATCTCGATTGTAGCTCTAGTCCATATCACTATGCTTTGACGTGTGTCATGATTTTATACTCTGTTTCTTACAAGGCACTCTCCAGTTCTGAATCTTGATTGTGGCAGTAATGACCCAAACCCACACTTGTAGTAATATTTTGTGAAATGATTCCCACACACGTTCCAAGGAGTGCGAAAGAAGAAATCAGAGTCAGCTCTGTGGTTTAGTTTGCTATATTGTGCCAGTGCCCATTTCTTGGCTTTGATCAAATATCACAATCCTGTAAAATGTTTTCACTGAGAGAAGCCAGGGGAGGGGTACACAGGACCCTCAATACTAGTTTTGCAACTTTTGTAAATTTATACTTATTTTACAATGAAAATAGTTTTTTTAAGGAATATTCTTCAGTTCCCATCTTTCCATATAAACATAAAAGGTTTATATACTTGAAGTATGTAAACTTCTTATTAAAAAATTCCAAGCTCTTTCCTATAATAATAAAACTTTTTGTAATAGTCTTATAATAATAATGATGATAATAATAAGCCTCTCCCTTTCACTGCATATGCCCTTCTGTTACATAATGCTATGAGGAAAAAACTTCCCAATAAAGCATTAAATATTTACTGATGAAAATTATATTGCTTTTTTTGAAGATTTAAAGAAGTTTATTAAAAAGATAGAAATACAGAAAATAGAAATACAGAAACTAGTCACAGCCCCATGCCAAAATGGCATGAGGGGGGAGGGTGGCCCAGGCCAACTCACCACTCCCCCTATATTGCTTTTTAAAAATAAGCAACAAAAATTACTTAATCTAAGTCAATGTGCAGAACTGTTTGGCAACAATTCATAATTGCTTTCCCCATGCTTTTTATTTTCTTTTTCGTTTGCCACACCTTGCATCACTTTTCCCAACATAATTGCCATCATTCCTATATTTTTCTCAATTTAAGCTCTGTACTCATTTTTAATATCTTCATGCCTGGCTGCCTTACTCCTGATTTTTATTTTGTTTTAATTAAAATTTTAAAGTAGTTTATAAAGATATAAAAAATTATACATATTTATGAGGTTCCAGTTGATGTTTTGAATCATGTATATGTTATATAATGTTTAAGCATAACTATATTCTCAAATATTTATCATTTCATTATGGTGAAAAGTTTCAACATACTTCCTTCTGGCTTTTTGAAGTGTATAATACTTCGCTGTTACCTATTCACACTATTCTGAAAGAACCCTCGGAACCGCTTTCTCCTACCAAGTTGCTAGTAGCCATTGATCAACCGTTCACCATCTGTCTGCTCCCTACTCTCCCCAGCTAAAGTTACTCACTACTCTACTCTCAGCTTTTATGAGATCCGCTTTCTTTTTAAATGTACTTTTACTAGTGCACTATCATCTCACAGCATAATGAATTTCAGAGTGCTAGGGACGTACATGCACACAGGCTTGGGGAGTTTCCCTGCTTCCCTCCCCACTCCCCCCTTCTCTGTACATGATAGTGAGGCTGACGTTGGTAATATTTATATACTGTTGATTGAAGTGCTTGTTTTATTAAGTCTCCTCCCCACACACCAACCTTCCCTAAGCCCTATTACTCCACTGAAATTTCTCGACTTTTTTCTGGAGTCCCTCTTGGATCCCAAATTCTTCCTAGCTTCCACATATTGAGAGAAACATATGACCCTTCATTTTCTGTGACTGGCTAATCTCATTTAGCGTAATGTTCTTTAGATCCATCCATTTTCCTGCAAATGACAATTTTTCTTCTTTATTGCTGAGTATAATTACATTTTGTGTATATTCTAGAATTTGGTAATCCATTCATCTTTTGATAGACACCTAAGCTCGTTCCAAGACATAGCTATTGGGGCTTTGCTACTATAAATATGGATATTCACGTACTGCTAAATAGTCTGCTTTCATTTTCTTTGGAAAGATACTTAGGAGTAGTATAGCTGGATCATATGGTAGGTCTATTCCCAGCTTTCTGAGGACCCTCCACACTGATGAGATCAACTTTCTTTTCAATTTCAATTATGAGTGAGATAATACAGAACTTGTCTTTCTAATAGATTTCAAGCCGGGCGTGGTGGCGCACGCTTGTAATCCCCACACTTGGGAGGCTGAGACAGGAGGATCACGAAGGTTCAAAGCCAGCCTCAGCTGGCTTAAGAGACCCTGTTTCCAAAAAAAAAAAAAAAAAAAAAAAAAAAAAAAAAATATATATATATATATATATATATATATATATATATATATATAAAATAGGTCTGGGAGTGTAGCCTGGAGGTAGAAGGGCCCTGGGTTCCATCCCGGCTACCATCACAAAACAAACAACAACAACAAAAAAAAAAAAAAAAACATAATGATCTCTAGCTCCATCCATGTTGTCACAAATGAGAGAATTTTATTCTTTTTTATGGCAGAATAGTATTCTAATATGTACCACATTTTGTTAATTCACCAGTTGACAGACACTGAAGTTGTTTCCATGACGTGCGTCAAAAGTTTTACAATGAACATGAAAGCATGGGTGCCTCTTTGACACACCGATTACATTTCCTTTGGATGTATACTTGGCCGTAGAATTGCTGGAATATATGGTGGTTCTATTTTTAATATTTTGAGGAATCTCCATACTATTTTCCATAATGGCTGCACTAATTGACCTTTCCTCTAACAATGTGCAGTGATTCCTTTTCCCCACATCCTCATCAGAACCGATTATCTTTTGCCTTTTAGTTAATACCCATTCTTACTGGGGCGAGATGACATTTCACTGTAGTTTTGAATAAGATTTCTGATGGTGAGTGCTGTTGAGCGCTTTATCACATACCTGATGGCCATTTGTATGTCTTCTTTTGAAAAAAAATGTTCATTTTAGGTCATTTGCCCACTTTTAAATGTATTTTTCTGCTACTAAGTTTTTGAAGTTTCTCATACATTCTGATTATCAATATCTTGTCAAATGTATAGTTTATAGATCTCTTCTCCCCGTGTATAGGTTGTGTTTTCACTCTGTTGTTTTATTTGCTGTGCCGAAGCATTTTAGTTTTATGTAATTCCACTTACCTATTATTTCTTTTGTTTCCTGAGTTTGGGGAGTTTTGTCAAAATGTCCTCACCCATTCTAGTGTCCTATTTGTCTTCCTCTTTTCTTGTTTCTATATAGTTATGCAATTCTGTTAAATTTTTTTTTATCTGTTTTTGCTGGGCATGGTGACACATATAATCCTAGTGCTGGGAGGCTGAGGCAGGAGGATTACAGGTTTGAAGCCAGCCTTAGCGATTTAGTGAAGACCTCAGCAACCTGTTGAGATTCCATTTTAAAATAAAAAGTAAGCTAGGCATGGTGGCGCACACCTGTAATTCCAGGACTTAGGAGGCTAAGACAGGAGGATTGCAGAGTCAAGGGCTAGCCTTGTTTCAAAATAAAAATAAAATAGGGCTGAGGGAGTACCTCAGAGGTAAATGCCTCTGGGTTCCATTTCTAGTACCAGGAAAAAAAATCTTGTTTTCCTTTTGTTTTCTGTTTTCTCAGCAATTGTTGACCTTCTCTGCATAAGACATTGGGTAGGACTTCAATGAAAACACAATGCCTTTCCTAAAATCCCAAAGTCCAATGGAGATATAAGAGACACAGGTACAGTGATTCAGATAGGAATGACTGAGGCTCCTGACCTGGGCACGAGCATGGCGACACTTCCTCACTCTGCCTCATTTTTACTCTCATTTTGTCTTCCTCTGAAGTCATATCTACAAGCCAATCCTTCAGTCCTGCTTAAATTTCATCCCAACCCCATCACTTCAACAGGACCTTTGTGAAGCACTCAGTTTTTCTTGGAGGGAAAGTTAAAAAAAAAACCCAGTATACAAAAGATACAAAAGATACACAGTCAGACTCCTGGCCTCACCATTAGGTTACTTACTTAATCCTAAGCTTCAGTTTTCTTGACTGTAAAATAATAGGAATGATAATGATGGAAGAAAGACAAATAGATAGGACACAAGACCAGAGAGCTCTTCTGAGGAACATGTGGGACCATTCATGGGAAGCACTTGGTGCTATAGCAAAAAATTAGCACAATGTATATTATTTTTCTTCCTTTTTATATTTATTTATTTGTTTGTTTGTTTGTTTGTTTATTGTGGTACTGGGGATGGAACCCAGGAGCATTCTACCTCCAAGCTACACCCCCCCCAGCCCTATTTTTATTCTTTATTTTGAAACAGGTCTCACTGAGTTGCAAAGGCCTTACTAAGTAGCTGAGGCTGTCCATGAACCGTGATCCTCCTGTCTCAGCCTCCCAAATGCTGGGATTACAAGCAAGCACCACCATGCCTGGGTATTCTTCATTTTGAAACAAGATCTCACTGGGTTGTAAAGGACCTCACTAAGTAGCTGAGAATGTCCGCAACCACGATCCTCCTGTCTCAGCCTCCCAAATGCCGGGATTACATACATGCACCACTGCATCCAGCTCCCTTTTTAGATTATCAAGGTCAAATGACTTTTATTTTTCAAACAAACTTTTGTTGGTACACTGTAATCATCCATCAAAATGAGGTTCAGTGTGATAGGGACAGGCGTGCACACAGCAGGTGGTGAGCTTCCTCATCTCCCTTCCTTCCCTCTCCTTCCTGTAGTGATTGGTAGTGAGCATTTCATATATGCACATTGTGTTCATGGAAGTATCCAAGAGAATCAGTTTATTCATTTTCTACTGTCAGAACTTTAATCAAGCAGTAACCCATTTTTTTTGTTAAACCCTACTTTTTTCTGGGATAACTTCTTCAGAAACATTATTATTTTTTATACATTTTGAGGATTTGAATTTCTATGCCCTTATTTATGTTTTGTCTTGGTGTTCATGTATTTCTGGCTCAAGACTCGTCTGCCTCAGGGTGTGTGTGTGTGTGTGTGTGTGTGTGTGTGTGTGTGTTGGGGGACTGGAGGGATTTGTTTGTAGTTCAGTGTATTTTTGTCCATTTCATGCAGGTTGGTATTGATGTACACAGCCACAGTAATAGAAGCTTCATCTGCAAGGACCTGTGTACATTGGGGTTGAGAGCTCATGTTTTAGAGAACAACATGGAGATTACTATCCAGTCTCCTAAATTATTCCCGGGCTGCTAGGATTAGAGGAGTGGCCCCAGGCAATTTGAAACCCTTTGATGATGTGACTGGAATGGAGAAGTCCAGCCAAGTAGGAAACAACATGTGCCTCATGAATTTTCTTTTTTATTAATAATGACTCAGGAAGAAAACAGGTGGTCGTAAATACGCAGACCAACCAGCAAAATTCCAAATACAGAAAGTAAACATCAGAGGCTCCTTTAAAGGAGAATTTAAAACACAAAGAAATTCCCAGAGAGTCAGTACCAAAAGTGATATAGCAGGAGGACCAGCGAGGTGTAGGGTGAATTAGAGAGTTAGTTGTGTCACTTCAGAATCCCCGGAACTACATAGACTTCCAGAGATGGACTGGCCAAAGGAAAGAGTTTACCAGAATGTCTCTAAGGCAAGGTCCCTAGAAAAAGGTTCCTTTAAAATTCAGTCAAGCTAGGCATGATGGCACATGTCTGTAATCCCGGAAGGCTGAAATAGAAGAATCACAGGTTTGAGGACTGCTTAGGAGAGTTTGAGCAATGTAGTGAGACCCTGTTTCAAAATAAAAATTTTTAAAAAGGTGGGGGTGTATCTCAGTGCAAATCTCCAGTACCACAAATAAAATTTAAAAAAAAAGATCCCAGTGAAACCCACACACGTGTGCACACACATTCAGTCCAGATCCCTCCTGGCCTCTTAGGGCTTTTGGATGTGTTCAGCTGCAACCACTTGATGGTTAGCATGGTGACGTGAATAGAACCTATTCCTAAAAGCTCCTCATTTAAGCTTCATGGGCCCTGTACAGAAGTTTTTGTTGTAATTGCAAGTTTTTCTTCTGAAAGAAGGTTTCCAACATGGTATAGGGTTCAGGCCTCTCAAAATGTATACCAGTGCCCAGTGATGAGTTACAGAAGCTCCTTTTGATCAGCTCAAGTAGCTTCTCTCTCTTGGGGTCTCTCCTTTTTTCCACTCTTCGCACCATGTCCACGCTTACTTCCCTGATTGCTCTCCACACATTCTCTGTGCCAACTCATGGCTTCCGGGCCCTCCTCAGTCTTTGGCTTGCATGTAGTTTTGGCTGGCCTTGGGACAGAGTCTGGCTCAGACACTCTATGACCCTGCAGGCGAGCGTCTGGCTTCTGTCCCTCTTCCCCAGTTCTGAATTCCCTGGAGAGGCCCTGATGGTTCAGACGGAGTCCATCGTCAGCGGTGCAGTCAGCACTGGCTGGGCGAACTGAGGGGTCCTGTCCTGGACGGGGAGGCCTGCTCCTGGAGTGGGAGGCAAATCCTGCAAGCAGTGAGTGAGGAGCAGTGGCTGGCCTGTCTCCTGGACTTAAGAAGGAAGTTGACTCAGTGTTTTCAGTTAACTTAAGATACACTAATAACTGAACGGGAGGGCCATGGCAGCACCTTGCTTTCTCATGATTCACACAGTGCTCAGAAGCCACGATTTCCCTGCTGTCTCTGTCTTTATATTTATTTATTTATTAATTTATTTATTTATTATTTATTATTTATTTTTGTATTTGCCAAATATCTTAGCAAATAGTCTTCAAAAGACTTTTTAAATTTTTTTTTTCTGGTACTGGGGATTGAATCCAGGTACATTCTACCTCCAAGATACACCTCCAGCTCTTTTTATTTTTTATTTGGAAACAGGATTTTGTTAAGTTGCTGAGGCTGGCCTCGAGCCTGCAATCCTCCTGTTTTAGCCTTCCAAGTACTGGAATTACAGGGATGTACCACCATACCTTCCTTCAAAAGACTTTTATTTAATTCAGAATATAGCTCATAAGCTCATTCTGATGTTTTAATAACTCTGTCATTAAGAGATTCATCTAGTGACCCCATTGGGATAAAGAAAAAAAAACCTAGCTAATGTCTTTTACTTATCTAAAGATAGTACATTTCTTTGTTTTTCTATAAGCTGAATGGATACCTTTGTACTGTTATTTATAGGAACATTGACAAAAAAGAGAAATGATATTATTTTTCTGGAGAACATAAAAACTGGAGGCAACTCATGACAGACTAATAGACTGTGCCGATATTGTGTGTGTAAACAACTCTATAAGACATAAAGGATGACTCTTAGCAGGCAGTAATATCTTTAATATGTTAGATGGGAAAGTAGGAAAAGTATGATCTGGGGCTTCTAGGAAAAATGGGCTTTGTTCTCATCTCCTTGCTTGCATCTCCAGACACATCACCACGTCATGTCTACAGTCTTCCCAGGCCCTTCAGTGTTCATCCCTATGAGCAAGTTACCAGATAGCTGAACGTGAACCAGGTCAAACAAGTCTGCTTCACAGAAGAGAAGATATGCCTTCCTAACACTGTAAACCACACCACTTTACAAATAAGTATTTCTTTGATCGACTTGCTTTTTTGCAATAACACATTACTAAAATTTACATTTTTAGAATCCTGTTTATGCATGTGATTGTATAATACTTTTTTCATTAAACACAATACATTTTGCTGAAAAGGCTTCAGAGGGCTTAGAGACAGGAAATTTTAGCTGCTAAGAAAGACAACATTCTGGAAAAAATAATTTAAAAATACTTTTTAAAATGACTCGTGGCCTTTGATAAGGAGGAGTAGGGATTACAGCCTCATCTCAAGGCCTAAACAGCAAAACTGTGTCTAAATCCTGCTGCCTGCAGGGCGCTTGTAATCCCCGCATTTGGGAGGCAGAGACAGGAGGATCACACAGGTTCAAAGCCAGTGACGCTGGCTTAGGAGACCCTGTTTCCAAATAAAAAAAGTATAAAAATGAGTCTGAGAGTGTAGCCCGGAAGTAGAAGGGTTTCCAGGAACCCAGTACCACCAATAAATAAATAAATAAATAAATAAATAAATAAATAATAAATAAATCCTGCTGCCTATCTCACAATGCCTTGTATCTAAAATATCACTTTCCTGTTGGTTTTAATTTTATTTATAGTGTTGGGGTGGGGTACTGGGGATTAAACCCAGGAGCTTTCTGCCTTTGAGCTATACCCCCAGCTCTATTTTATTTTTTATTTTGGAACAGGGTTTCACTGTTTCTGAGGGCCTTGCAAAGCTTCTGAGGCTGGCCTGCAATCCTCCTGCTTCAGCCTCCAAAGTGCCACCACACCCAGCTTTCTGTACAGTGTTTTTATCTCTAAAAACTTTCCTTTGTCCTCTGGTCCTGCCTCCAATCACACTGGTCTTGTCTATGTCTTGAGAATTCTTCCTCCAATGCTACATGGTCCTCGGTGCTATTACATTCCTTCTTGTGATTAGTAAAGTGATAACAGTCCGTCAATATTACTCACGGTACAAAGGTTCCTCAGGCACATATATAATAAATTATTGAGTACTGTCTTAGCAACCTTACTAACTTAATGCCAACACCAAAATCTCAAATTCTTTCCCCAGCAATGTTTACTCACTAAGACAATTTGGGTCAGCACATGACCTTGAGTAAGCTGCTTACCTTTTCTTTATCTCAGGTTTCCCCCTAAAGTATTAGCCTCATTATTTGCAAAAGTAACCTGTTATTCTTATAAGGTAACATTTATTTAATATCAAAATGTTAATAATAGTAACTACAGCATGAATGAAGTTGATTTTGTGAAGTCATGCAGAATTATTTAAAGTTGCTTGTTTCTATTAATAATATCAATACATAATTTAATTTCACACACTCCCAAAAGATTAGTAAAGTTTTTAACTACTTGGATTGTTTTCTTCACTTACGTATTTTTGTGAATTTTGAGTTTTTTTTAATTGTTTCAGTCATTTGCAACCTTCAGTCATAGGATACAAATATTTCAAGGAAATGAGAAAACCAGAGTCCCAAGAATAGAGTTTTTTTGCAGTGTAATCGATATTTGAACACTCTTTTAATTAGCAGCTGATACTAGGTTCTGATACTTAGTTAACTACTCCATGGGAAATAGTTCCTGACCTAATCAGGTATGGTGATGCATGCCTGTAATCCCAGTACTTGAGAGGCTGAGACAGGAGTATGGCAGATTTAAGAATAGCCTCAGCAATTTAGCAAGATCTTGTTTCAAAAATAAAAGTAAAATAGGGCTGGGGGTGTATCTCAGAGGTAGAATGTCCTAAATTCAATCTTTAATTGCTTTCTAGCAAGGAAGGGAGGGAGGGAAGGAGGAATTGATTTGGCTGATTTTGTTTTTCATCCATTAAACACTAGTGGAGAGCATTCTTCCTTGGGGCCTGCATTTCAGGGGTTACATTCTTTCATTTGATCCTTGTATCATCTTTGGAGATGGATATCATGATTCTAGCTTGTCAGGTTAACAAATAAAGTCTAAAGTATTGGAATAGCTTCACTACAATGCTTAAATGCTGCCTGTGGAAATCTGGACCTAAAGCCCAGATCCTCCAGATCTGAGTCTCAAATGCTCTTGAACCATTGTGTCTGAGCACTCCTTTTTGAGTTTACCCTATAGACTCCATTGTCGCTCAAGCACTGGTATTTCTAGAAATCAGCATGAAAATGTGTATTTAAAAGCCAAAAAGGGTATTGGCAAAATGCAGAAAATTGATACTCAAAATACCTCATAGATAATAATTCCTTGTATCCACTATAATGAAAGACACTAGGTAGAATTCACAGATTGAGTCCACAATATTGAATTTATCTCAGGGCCATGTAATGGTGCTGTCACCACCGGACTCTCCGTGTGATTCAGTGCATTATCTCTTTGACAGGCTAATCCCTTTGCTGAGTTCTTTTGATCACAAGGGATCCTGGACAGGATGTTTTGCCATCCAGAAAACCAGCACTACTGGGATGCCAGCTGGAGACTTGTCATGAAAGCTTGGCTCCAGTTCCGAAACCAACAGTGTGTTGAAATTAGGGCATATTATTTACATAGTTCTTGGCTACATACTTTTCAACTGACAGAAATTACTAATAATGTTTTCTACACATATGTACTCCTTGTCCCGGAAGATTCCAAAACATCACATCAGTGTGAGGTAGTCATTTAACTCTCTGGTTATGGGGTGGCTTTTTATTATTAGTTCATTAAAATCATACATCGTGATGAAGTTCGGAGTAATAGAGACATACATGCGCATAGCGCTCTGTGAGCCTCCCCCAGCTCCCACCCCATGCCATCATCCTCCCCGTGCACGATACTGTGATTGGCATTGATAAATTTGTATATCATGTCCATTGAAATGTTTCCCCTATGGAGTCTCCCTCCCCTCACCTGCCTTCCTCCCTTACGCCCCTCCACTCCACTAGGGTTTGTCTTTTCTTGTCTAGAGTCCTTCCTTTATCCCAATTTCTCCCTAACTTCCACATATAAGGGAAAACATTGTTTTTTGTGACTAATCTCACTTATAATATTCTCTAGTTCCATCCATTTCTCCCTAAATGAAATATTTTGTTGTTCTTTTTTTTTTTGACCAAAAGAATAGATCTGGGAAGAAGTGAAAATGCGAAATAAAATGACAAAAAAATGCTGAATAAACAACATTATTAATATACAAAATATTTATATTACTGAACTAGTAACAGGTGATGTTCTCTGTGTCTGTAAAATTTTGGAACCACATAGCTGATTTGTTAAATATAGTCCATGCCAGCTTCCAAAAACCAGAAAAGATCTTAGTTAAGTTAGCTTCATTCTTTGATGCTTCATCAAAATTTTCTACAAGATCTGGAGCATCATCATCTTCTTCATCGATGTCTTCTGGTTTTGGTGCTTTGTTATCCAACACATGCCGCGGGATATTTTGTTGTTCTTTATGGCTGAATAGAATTGCATTGTGTGTATAGTCCCTAATTTTGTAATCTGCCTATGGGAAACTTTTAAGTCCATTGAATCTTTTTCCTCTCTCTCTCTCTCTCTCTCTCTTCTTTCTTTCTTTCTTTCTTGGTGGTACTGGGGGTGGAATCCAGAGGCTTTTCTACCTCCAGGCTATACTCCCAGACCTCTTTTTATATTTTGTTTGGAAACAGGGTCTCACTGAGTTGCTGAGAGCCTCACTCAGTAGCTGAGGCTGGCTTTGAACCTGTGCGATCCTCCTGTCTCAGCCTCCCAAGTGCTGCGATTACAAGCGTGCGCCACCACGGCCTAAGTCCCTTGAATCTTTAATGCAGGGTGATGGGAAGATAAATCTCCTTTTTCTGCAAGAAAGGGCCACTGTACTTCTCTCCCCACGTCAACTGGATTTGTGGAGTGCCTCCATCTAAAGTGAAAGGATGCAAGCTAGTGTTTGTTACCAGTGCTGAAACCAAACAGAATTATCAGTTAAAGATCTAAAGCCAGATATCTACTCTGTTTCACTCAGTGTTCTCACTGCCATAGCCCAAAACACCTGAACACCCAGGCTAGAGGAAGGAAATTCATTTGCTCACAGTTCTGGAGATTTTAGGGGTCAGCTTTTTAATTATATCAATGCTGAACGTGAGTACATGAGCTTTGTCAATGTACATTCTGTGTCTAAATTATAGCACACTCTTTTAGTCTCTGTGTTTAGTTGCCTGTGTCAACTTTTCTGGTAGAGAGATAATAACATTTCATTGAGTACATACTATTTCTTGAAAGCTTTATATAATATTATTTCAAAATAACTTCTAAGTATCTATTATTAAACCTATTTTATAAATGTGAATATTAAGGTTTAGAAAAATTATATAACTTCTTTTTATTTGCAATCAGTACTGGGGATGAAACCCAGGGGCGTTCTACCTTCAAGCTACACCCCAGCCCTATTTTTTATTCTTTATTTTGAAACAAGGACCTCACTGAGGCTGTCCTTGAACCACAATCCTCCTGTCTCAGCCTCCCAAATGCTGGGATTACAAGCGTGCACCACCACGCCCAGTGAAAAAGTATATAACTTCTTGGTGAGATGTTACATAGTATAAAGTGACAGTCAGCTCAAAGCCATGTCTATCTGATTCTGCAGTCTCCATGTGTACCACTTTATTATGCCACCTTGGAATGTCCCCTCATGCTAATTTTAGTTCCTTCTACCTTCTTTATTTTAGCTGTCTCTCACTTCACCCTTCTCAAAGAAGATCTTAGTTTCATTGGCAAAATACACCCCAAAGAGATGATTCATATGTGTGCTAGAAGTTTGATACACAGCACTGGGTGCAGCAGCACATTTCTACCATCCCAGTGCTTGGGAGGCTGAGACAGGAGGATCGCAGGTTCAAGGCCAGCACTTAGCAAGACCTTGTTTCAAAATAAAAAACTAAGTAGGGATGGGGTGTATCTCAGAGGCAGAACACCTCTGGATTCAATCCTCAGTCCCATAAAAAAAGAAGTTAGACATATTGTTCTATCTCCAAATGACACCTTGTAGCTCCGTTTTTTTTCTGTCGGTACTGGAGATGAAGCCTGCTAACCTTTTGGTTCTAGTCAACCCTCGCCCTGCAGCCACCTGGTCAAATAGCCAACTAATTTAAAAGCATGAAAAGAGTTTCAGAATTCAGACTGTGCTATGATGTTACAATACTGCCTGAAGAACTTGAACTTTATAACCTCTATTATCAACATCCTCAGTACCTCTCAAGATATAATTAGAATATCCTTTCTTAATATGGAAAACTGCATAAGCCTTTTTATTTTACCACCTCTTCTTTATCTGCATGAGCTCAAATTATTTGCTCCCAAAATATATTTAAAATTTTTCTGTCTAGCCTTTTATGAAACTACCCTAATCCATTAAGCTTCGACGCTATTATTACTGATACAATGCAGCGATTGCATATTACTTTGATAATTAAATGATAAATTCATGGATACACATGGATTTAAAGGAAAATAGTTTAAAATTATATCTGTGAATTAGCATTTGCTTTATGGAAGGAAATAAGTTACTAAACTAAACCCCAATCTAATTAAATATATCTCACAAAGTCGGCTTAGCCTTTGCTTTATCGAGTTCCTCACAGCTTTCTTTCTACTTCTTTTTCGTAAGTGATCTTAATAAAATACAACTTGGGTTTGTTCTGTCTGCTAGTTATTTAATCTTAAATACTTGATACTTAAGGCTCAGAGTGTCTCTTGCCAGCCTGTTAAAATTATCTGCAGTCTTGGGGTGCTTTAAACAAAACATGGAATTTTTTAGGACAAGAGAAATGAGAGTTTCATCTTTGGAGGAACCAAACCTGGACTAGTGCTGTGTTCCATTTAGCAATCTGAAGAAAAATCAAAGTAAATGGAAGTATGTTTCAAACAGCTGACAGAAAGATGAAGGGGAGTAACTAATAAAGGGGAATAGCTGAAGATGCTCCACCATAAGAAAGAAAACTGCAGAAGGAACTGAGTCATTGTTACCAACTAACTGGAGAAATCCTGTGTAGAAGAGCAGTTTAGACCTGTTGCTATTTGCTTCTCTAAAGAGTAGAACCAGCACCAATCCATGGACCACCATACAGAATCCTGTGAGCTGTGTCCTATGCAAGAACACCCAGCCAAAGAGGTAAATGGCCTGGAGTTTTGCCCATGCTCCTATGGCCACGCCCACGGCCTGGATTGGGCTGTGTGATATAGGGGCCCTTTTGTGAAATTGGTGAGTCTAGAAGGGCAGTTTTTTTCTAATTTATACAAAAGTACTGTGTGTGTTAATGTGGGTCCTTATTTCAAGTTCATATAATAAAAACATTTCTACTGGTCCATTTGTGTTCTTCAAAAACTAGTGGATTCTTGGACTTCTAAGACCCACGAAATTGGATCTAAAAGAACTTTGATTTAATCATTATACACAGAGGGGCATTATCCAGAAGCGGTTTGAGAATGGACCAACCCCAAGGATCAGTTCTTCTGCTGGCAGCAGAGTGGGAGTAGAGGGGATGCAGGAGAGTGTCCAATGCCTTCGGTGAGTTCTGTGCTGAGAAACAGATAACAGCAGTTGTCATCGAGAAGAGCCAGGCAGCTGGGCATGGTGGCACACACCTGTAATTCCAGTACTTGGGAGGCTGAAACAGGAAGATCACAGATGTGAGGATACCCTTGGCAACTTAACAAGGCCGTCAGCAACATGGTGAGACCCTGTTTCAAGACAAAAATTAAACAGGGCTGGGAATGTAGCTTGGAGATAAAACAACTCTGGCTTAAACCCCCAGTACCAAAGAAAAAAGGAAAAGAAGAAGATGAGGACGAAGAGGAAGTAGGAAGAAAGGAGAAAGAGAAGAAGGAGAAGAGGAGGGAGAGAAAGAGAAGAAGAAGGAGGAGAAGAATTAGGAAGGTGGAGCAGAGTTGGAAAGAGCAACCAGCAAGCTTTAGGGCTGCAGCCAAGAGGATGGCAGGCTACAGCAGAAGACCAGGTCTGGAGGCAGCAGACCCCAGAAACAGGTTGTGCTCCAAGGGACCCAAGGAGAGGGACTCACCCCCTTCCTCAAAGAAAGACCCCCAGTTGGGATTGGTGCTCACCTATAGGGCAGGATTTGCCTAGAGGCTGAGCCTTCCTCTGTCACCATCAGAATCTCTTAAGCTTGCTGTCACCACCTCTGCAGGTAAGGAGCAGGTGACTCTTACCTCCATGTAGAATATTCAGATAGCAGGTCAGTTTTGGACCAGATAGCCTCCCACCTGTTTTTCCAACCCTTCAATCCTCTGTCTGTGGTGTGTGGACTCTTCTGTGTGAGGTTTTTCCATTTCCTTTAGCTTCGGGTAAGCACAGGGGCACCTTTGCATCCGTGGGCCTCCCTGCTCACCCTTCCAAGCATGGCACTTCCAAAGACAGAACATTTTGACACAGCTTTTTTGACATTCAGTCACTTCAAGATTAAAATTCTTTTTTAAAAAATTGAAGGGGGTGGTGTTTGCAAGTAATAGGCACGAGGCACGCGTGTCACTCCTGTGCCAGCCTTTGAGATGTGCTCCTCAGTGGGATGAAGCCGGGTTAGGTCAAAGTGGGCATGGTGGCCAAGGAACTTCCTGACGGCCCCAAGCCAGGAGGTGGTGGGGTCAGGAAGCGAATATGGAGAACTTTTGTGCAAGAAACATAGTATCTTAAGAAGTTAAGAATTTAATAACTTGTTCTTTAGGGCATATCAAAATGTTCTCTTGCCCAAATTGCTATATTTTCAGAGTCTACACCTATCAAAAATTTTGATTAAAATTGTTTTATCAAAATTTCACCTGCACATACTCATGCTTTAAAGTACACTCTTTCCAAAGTTGACATTTTGATTATAATTCCATTTGACTACTTTTTATAAAAATGTTAAGTTTTGGAATTGACATAATTATTACATTATATAATCAGATACCTTGACTTTTGTAGCTCAGAGGTAGAATGCCCTTGAGTTCCATCCCCAGAGCCACAAAAAATAATAAAATAAATGAAAAAAATTAAAATGACATCAAGATAAATAATTCTGCTACACAAGTGACGTTTTTTGTTTCTTAATATTATCAATGTTGATATTTAAGCTTGACCAAAAAATTTTTAAAAACTAAATAAATTTGTTATCCTGATTAAGTTTCATCTACCACTTATTTTTAAAACAATTTTATCATAATTCTATTGTCCTGAAAAATTATATTACTTCTATGAATACCCTTTCATCTAATATGTAACCAGGTCAAAATTGTATCCTGTGGAAAAAAATTATACAAAATACAATGACCTTGGAGTATCTATTTTTTGTTTATATTATCATAATGACTATAATTTTTTACTGTTTTATATATAGGTTTTTAAAAGCTAAATACTCAATAGAAAAATTATGATGATCATTTCTTTGCTGCTGAAACTCTCTTATGTTGGCTTTAAAGTTTTAACAACTTGAGAGCAGTACCTTGAAAAGTTCCTGTTTACTAGATTTGAGGTAGATCCCCCAAGAATCCACACACAGAGCCAGGCGTGGTGGCGCACACTTGTAATCTCAGTGCTTGGGAGGCTGAGACAGGAGGATCACACAGGTTCGAAGCCAGCCTCAGCTACTTAGTGAGGCCCTCAGCAACTTAGTGAGACCCTGTTTCCAAATAAAGTATGAAATAGGTCTGGGAGTATAGTCCAGAGGCAGAAAAGCCCCTGGATTCAACCCCCCAGTACCACAAAAAAAAAAAAAAAGAAAAGAAAAGAATCTACACTCAGGCCCAGGAGTGGACTGACTGGTGTTTCACACAGTTACAGTCACTGTGGATGAGTAACCTTGTGCCCAGTCTAAGTGCTCCGCACACTGCACCCCTTGTGCCACCACACATTTCCAAGACAAGAACTGTCATCTGCATTTGATAGACAGACAGCTTCAGCCACAAGAGGAAGACTTTTTTTTTTTTTTTCAGTACTGGGGATGGAACCATGGGCTTTTTACCTTCGAACTACACCCCAGCCCTGTTTTTGATTCTTTATTTTCAAACAGGTTCTTGCTAAGTTGTGGAGGGCCTCACTAAGTAACTGAGGCTGCCATGAACTCGCAAACCTCCTGTCTCAGCCTCCCAAGTTACTGGGATTACAAGTGTGTGCCACCACATCTGGCTAGGACTTCTTCATTAAATTAGTTTTTATTCAGAAAAATAGGTCATTTAAGTATGTATTGCTTCTTTAGTTTGACTTCAATTTTTTTATTTGACCTTGTAATGTCTTCTGAATCAGATTCTGCAAACCTGAAAGGAAATTCTGGGAAATGAATAGAAGATTTCTAGCCGTTATGTTTTCCTGTTGTTTTCCTCTCTTTGTAATATATTTACATATTTATGTGGTAAATGCTGTTATGATATGGCTGCCAGCTCTTCCATCATTAAATCTGTTAAATAAACAAACATGTTGAAATCATTTGCTAAAGAAATAGATACTCACTAAAGTTAAAGATTTATTTTACTCAAGTATATAACTCCCCTGTGGTAATAACTGGCAAAATGAAACAAAATATTCTAAGTCATATTTGCCATTTAAAAAGTTAACCTTATTGTAAACTAAAAACTTTTTCAGGGGAGTTCACTAAATACGGAACAGTGAAAGCCATAGTGAAGTCAAAGGATCTATCCCAGGTTCCATGGATGTGTCATGGTTCTGTGAAGAATTTGCCTCTCTGTCTTTGCCCCACTCCTCTGAGCCCAAGGACTCCATACAAGAAGCAGCCCCTAGACTGGCCACACATCCCGCTGCAGCCTCTCTTTTTCCTCTCAGATACAGTTGAAGAAAGGAATGTTCATTCTGAGAATGGTGGAAGGAATCTTTCCTTCCTTCTGCCAGAATGAAAATCTCCCCTAAAAAATCAAAAATAAAAGCAAAGGACACTGGCCAAACAAACAAACCTAGGTCTTCAAGAAAGGATGCAAGCTTCTTCAGTCTTTGCAATTCCAAGTACATTTTTAATGAGTATCTGTTGGATAGAAGGATGGACAGAGAGATGGCTGGATGATTGGATAGAAAGGAATTGTCTTTATTATGTCCAAACCTATAACTTCTGTTTCACCATGTGCCTCTTGCCCTTCCCTGCTCTCCCCTTGCTTCCTAGAAGTGCTTTCCATAATCAGTTGGGTCCGGATCACGATCTTTTGTGACAATTTAGCTTGCTGCTAAAATTAGGTGCTAAAATATTAAAATTATTTTAACTGAAACAGGTCCAGCTATGTCTATAATATCACTCATGTTTATTTGCATTCCAAAATTATATTTGTCATGGAGTAAGGAAGGCTACTCTTTAGAAAATGAACCAAAATGTATGCTGTATATGTGGACATTTTCTGTCTTCTGAGTCTCAGCAAAGACAAAATGTTGGCAATTACTGCTCTGGAGTAGTAATAATAACAAATACTGAATAATTTCCATTTGCCAGACATTTCATGAGAGCTTTACCTGTGTTGTTTCATTGACTCATCTCAAAAGCTTTGTTAGGCTGGTCTTGTTTTCCCTATTTTATAGTTTCATATAGTTAAGTAACTAACTAGATTAAGACCACACAATCAGTAATTGGTAGAGCTGGCATTCGAACCCACGCCGTGTGCCCCAGGGCCTTTTTTTGCTTTACTGCTTTACTGTGAAGAAATGTTTTCATTTTCCAATGTGTGCAAAAATGGGGAGGGGAACATACATTCAGGGGGCCTAATGAAATACTCTTTAATTACTGACATTTCTGATAAGTATTAATTGTATTAATATTAAGATATTAACAATGCTGATATATTAATTATTTTATTAATATAATCAAATTATATATTCAATGATAAAAATCAGGGGAAATTTTGAAATTGCTATTGACCTGTTACCCTATTTTTCTGTAGAACCATTTATTTATGCAAGTATTGGTGAGCCCACATATTCCATGTAGACTTACCAGATAGTTTTTCTGCTGAAATAGGATTAGAAAAAAAAAATGTGAATTTTTTTTCTGCCCAAGAAGTCTCCAGAAATTTGAATGCTCAGTTTTTTCTTAGAGATATTCAAGCATCTTCCACACTCGAGGAAGCATCTTCTTTCTTAATCATCTAAACCTTCCTTCACTTTCTTTCTTTCTTTCTTTCTTTTTTTTTTTTTTTTTGGTGGTACTGGGGTTCCTGGAAGCCCTTCTACCTCTGGGCTACACTCCCAGACCTACTTTTACATTTTTATTTGGAAACAGGGTCTCCTAAGCCAGCGCGTGCGGCTGGCTTTGAACCTGCGCGATCCTCCTGTCTCTGCCTCCCAAGCGCGGGGATTACAAGCATGCGCCACCACACCCGGCCCTTCACTTTCTTTGGAATCAGTGAGCTCTGGTTTTTATGCTCAGTAGAGAGTTTATATTCAGATCTTTCTCTCTGGCACTAATATTACAAAAGCTAAAGTAAAATGTACTGATCAAAGGTTCTATAGTCAAGTTTAAGCTTTCAGTTCTGTTTGCTTATTAGAATTTGTGAGATATGTGCTCCACCTCCAGTAATTTAAAATTAATCATTGTAGTTCATGAGTCTATGCTGCACCTGCCACAAATACAGTGTTTCCTTGCTGAAATATACCATGGATTTTAGAAAACTTTAAACCCCACTAAATGAAGCAGTTCTGCAGGCACCTGTGCAGCCTGGGTGAGATTTCATTTTGCCTCATCAAAAAGCTTACTCTAATACAATCCTCCAACCTTTTATGGACAGGGGAAGGCAGAAATGCTTACATGGTGTTTCTGCTTCCAGATATCAGATGTGATTTATTACTGAGTAAAGCAGCCGGCCCAATGGTTTTAACTGGCTTAGAAAAGCCTAGCTGTACTTTCTCCTTAATCATATTAGTAGCCATTTTAGTATTTAATTACATTTCCAGAACATCTCAACGGGCGAACGGTGTTTTTAGTACATTAAAAATAATGTGGAAAAACATTTTTTGCTTCCTAGATGCTGGGATGAACGAAGTTCCCTCGGACCAGAAACATTCTGAGACAGTGATTTAGTAGGCACCTACTTACATATTTAAATTCTCTTCCCATGAAGAATTGTAACTATGTATATGTAAATAATTTTTTCACAAAACTGATGATAGCAGCTATGTTGAGAAAAGTATATATAAACCATGACACCCAGTAACATATAGACTTAGCAATTTAGCAATTTTGCAAGGCCCTCAGCAGTTTAGTTAGTGAGATCCTGTTTCCAAACAAACTAATACAATAGGATGGTCAGAGGTAGAAAATCCTGGGTTCAATTCCCAGTACCAAAGGGAAAAAATTGTTTCTGCTATATTCAGAGTGGGAAATAAAGGAATATCATGGTTTTAATTTTTTGGAAAACATACTCTGAATAATTTTACCAAACTGGCTAGATTAAAAACTGTATTACTTATTAGGAATTTTTTGTCTACCTAGAAGAAATAAATATGCACTGAATTTCTTATAGTAAACAAGGCAGTTAATTTGTAAAATGGTGGGAAATATAGTTGTGGAGCCTACGTGGTTTTTCAACATAAATATTTATTGCAAATGATTTAATAATCACACAATGAGACTTGCCAAGAAAATTTATTTTCACCTCAACCATTGAAATTACTAAAACCAAACCCCAAAAGTCTATTCTTTCTCAAGACGAATGAAAGTGGTTTAATGAGAGGGAAAAGAATCAACAGGCCCTTTGTCAAATGAATAACAGTAGCATGAATAATAACACTCATGATCATAATGGCACCTTTTACGGGATGGCTGCCATGAGCCAGACACTATGCTGGGACTGCACACCATCCCCATTCCTCACAGCCCAAAAGAGTGTGAGCCTCTCAAGTGCAAAGAAACCCAGTCCCATACACTGAGCACAGAACAAGAACTCTGCCTGTGGTTCAGGTGCTCTGTTAGACACTCCCCTGAACTATCTGTATTTAAATATCACCCAAAATTACGAGTGTACAGAATAGAAAGACACATTTCTCCAAAAAGCATTGCAGGGTTTACAGTAAAATATTTTTCTTTAAATAATACTATCTACATTTCTTCCAGTAATATTGCCATTAATGAAAATACTTTGGAAATCAGGCTCTGGAATTGCCTGCAAAGTTGATAGTGTATTCCCTTTGATTATCTTCACTGGTGAAAAATCTTTGGTGGAGATGAGTTTCACTTTTAGAAGCAGCCTGAAAGTGTTGGGACTTTGTTTTTTGCACAGATGAAGAATAAAGCAGTGAATCCAATCTTATTCAAAACCCTTAAAGGAAGTCAAAGTGGAGTCTGCAGTGGCCCATGGGCTCCCTCAGGATGGCCAAGATGCGTTGTGATTTCTCCACTACGATAAATCTGATTGAGTATTTCACTCAATAATATGAATTCTCCATGCATAATATCATTGATTTCACAGGAATAAATCAATATTTGATTCCCTTAGATTTTGGCAAGTAAAGCTTTCTCCCTGTTGGAGCTCTCACTGCAGACTTTTAGGGTTTATTTCCAAGTTTTATTGGAAACAACATATTTCACCACCAGCCACTATTTTCCTCAAATACTCACCATTTAGTCCATTTCTTTTGAAATAATACAATAAATGTCAAGTTGCCGTTCTGTTTGCTCATCATTCATGATGTGTAAGACATCTTGGCAGAAGCTTCTTTTATTCTTACATTGTTTTTTTTTTTTTCTTTTTCTTTTTTTTTCTTTCTTTTTTTTTTTTTTTGCAGGTCTGGGGATGGAACCCAGGGGCATTCAACCTCTGATCTACACCCCTAGCCCTATTTTTTATTCTTTATTTTGAAACCGGGTCTCACTGAGTTGCAGAGGACCTCACTAAGTAGCTGAGGGATTACAAGTGTGCGCCACCACGCCTGGCACATTGTTTTGTTTTAAATGAAAATGTTTTGTTATGTAATTTAATGACTCAGCTATTCTCTTTACAGTTAATCTACTTTACTGTAAAGTTAATTTTGCCCAAGTCGATGTCCACTCCTCTATTTCTATTGGTCCCTTAGATTCTTCACATATTCTTATTTAAATCTTTACATTAGAAATATATTAATTAATAAAAATTTAAAATATGATGAATAATATAATAATCAACAATGTGTCTGCTATCAATAAACAGATACTTTCTATCATGGTTATTTGAGATTTTTGACAAATTAAATTTCAGGTAAAATATCATGTCTGCTATATTACTAAGCTCTGTTTATATTTTATGTTTTTATTACTTATTTGATAATAAGCATATATAATGTATAGAATTATTCGTGTTACTTTTCTTCATTTACAAAAACTATATCATGTGGTATATTACTTCCTGTAGCTTACTTTTTCTAGTTAGCCTAATCAATTGCCCTTTTGATATCTTGGGAGAGATGGTGTTTTTAGGCAGAAAAGATTATGTATAGTTAACTATTAGTTTTTAAATTAATGTCCCATTTAATAGAGTTTTAATTTTAAAGCCTAGTTTTAAGAGATTTCAAAGTAAATTTATCAGTCTTATTTTTCAAAATTAACAATTTCATGAATAAATTAATAAGTTCAATTGTTCCTGAATTAATATTCAATTTATGTATTTAGTAGATTAAAATCACCAAGTGTTTGAAAATATTTAAAGAAAATATGACCAATTTCTTTCTTAAACATTTTTAATTAAAGCCACACATTTGATATATCTAATTCTACCACCAACCACTCAGGAGGCAAACTTTCAAATATGCACAAGAACAATGAAATCTTCCTAATCACCCAAACACCGTTTGCAAATCCAACAAATCTAAATAAATAGTTCTAATAAGTAAGATTGCCTTGAGCCATTAAACATTGGGTTAAAAGTTAAATCATTCTATGTATTTTAATAAAAATCTCCCTTATGTGACAATTCTTTAAAGGTCTCTCTTTAAAAAGCAGATAGCACAGATATAAACTAAGAAAACAATTACAAACCATTATTATACTTGCACTTAATACAAAAACATTAGCATGAGGCATTTGTCTCATTTCTTTATTTTGTGTATCATCTGCCATTCCCCTCAAGCATCCAAATCATTCGCCATGGAAGCAAAATGGCCGTCTCAAAGTGGCTGTGAGAGTTACATATTACAGAATGAAGACCCAGGTATGTTTATAGGGTTAGAGATTAACCAGACGTTTGACTAGAACACAGGAGTCTGGGTGCGCTCTGTCACATGGCAGGTCATCAGGATGGGATGTTTTCACAGTACCATCTGCTGCATGTCCGTTGGCCTTTTGGAGAGAAAGACTGGCTGTCCCATGGGCATTCTTCAGTTGTCACACTTCCCTGTATTCTTTTTTTTATGTCTCATACACACCTTTTTAAAAATAATTTTATTGGTGTATTGTAATGATTCAAAGTGATACCAACATCACCTGGTATGTTTCCCTCTGGATCCCACCCTCCTCTCCCTTCTTCTTTTCCCACACATGTTACTAAGCTTGATAGTAATACTTTCATGTGTAGGCATAACCTTACTTTCGGAGACTGGCTGATCTCACTTAGCATAATATCTGGTTCCATCCATTTTCCTGAAAATGACATAATTTTATTCTTTATGGCTGAGTACAATTCTATTGTGTGTAATACCACATTTTCGTTATCTATTCATCTTTTGATGGATACGTGGGTTGGTTTCATAATTTGGCTATCGTGAATTGTGCTACTATAAACATGGGTATGTGTGGATTACCAAAGTGTTCTGACTTTGTTTGGGAAAGATATTGAGAAGTGTTATGCCTGGATCACATGGTGGTTGTATTCCTAGTCTTTTGAGGAACCACTATACTTATCTTCATAGTATTTGTACTAATTTACAATCCCAACAATGTATAAGTTTCAACTGGGCACAGTGGTACACACTTGTAATCCCAGTACTTGGGAGGCTGAGACAGGAGAATTGCAGATTTGAGGTCAAACTCTGCAATTTAGTGAGATCCTGTTTCAAAATAAAAATCTGTTGAAAAGGTCTGAGAGTATAGCAGGTACCAAAAAAAAAAAAAAGTGTCTATTTCCCCACATCCTTGCCAGCATTTATTATTGTTTGTATTCTTAATGATTGCTATTCTAGAGTTAGATGGAATCTCAGTGTAGTTTTGATTTGGATCTTCCTGACTGCTAATGATGTGAAACATTTTTCCATATATTTGTTGGCCATTTATATTCCTTCTTTTGTGAAGTGTGTATTCAGTTCAATTGGCTATTTTTAACTGGTTTTTTTTTTGTATTCTTAAAGATAAGGTTTGTTGTTGTTGTTGTTGTTGTTGTTGTTGTTGTTGTTGTTTTTAGTTCTTTATGTATTCTAGAATTTAGCCCTCTATCAAAGGAGTACCTGAAAAAAAATTTTCTCCCACTATGGAGGCTCTCTTTTCAAACTCTTCTTGGTTGTATCCTTCACTATGTGAAAGATTTTTATTTGATGGCATACCATTTATAAATTCCAGTGTTATTTTCAAAACTTTATAGGTCTTGTTGAGGAAGTCTCTATCAGTACCTATACTTTCTAGAGTTGGTTCTATGTTTTCTTCTAGTAATTGCAGTGTTTCTAGTTTAGTTTCTAGGTCTTTGATCCATCTTGAGTAGACTTTTTTACAGGTTAACAGGGGTTTAATTTTCTTTTTCTACATATGGAATTTAGTTTTACCAACACCATTTATTGAAAAAGTTGTTTTTTTCTCCAGCATCATACACACCTTCAATTTTTACCATCTAATTTTTAATGAAACAATACAAATAAAATATAGCACATTAAGTGTCCATTGATAAGTGTATTTCCTGTGGACATCACTGGAAACCCATGCATGCCTTTGCTTCCATGTATCTCATGCAATTGTCCATCTTTGAGAAATATTTTTAACTTGTTTTCTTTAATATGGTGTGTGTGTGTGTGTGTGTGTGTGTGTGTGTGTGTGTGTGTGTGTGTGTTTACTGGAGTTTGAACCCAGAGGCATTCTACCTCTGAGCTGCACCCCCAGCCAGATTCTATTTCTTATTTGGAAACAAGTTCTCGCTAGGTTGATGAGAGTCTCACTGCTCCCTGAGGCTGTCCTCCTGTCTCAGCCTCCCAAGCACTGGAGTTACAGGAGTGCGCCACCACGCCCGAATATTATGTTCTTTTTTGGTTCTCTGATTGTCACAAACTCAGGAGGCATTTTTAACCTTTACAATACTGCTCCCAGACATCTTTGAAAGCACTCTTACTCTCTAATAACAACTACATATTTCAAGTACAAATTTCTCTACCTATCTCATAACAGGAAATTGATTACTCTTGAAGGATTCCTGTGCCCCTGGAATATAGAAGCCAAAATTTAGACACTCATGGTGCCCACTGGATTGTTACTCATGAGAACTAGAGATTGGCTTGGTGATATTTTTTCTAGGCTACTTAATAACAGAACTAATAAAGATATTTTTGAAGCTCATGTGTACTTCAGAAAGTTTATTTTACCTTTAAATTTAATTTTATTAAAACCTGTTAGCCAATGCCGGGCGTGGTGGCGCACGCTTATAATCCCCGCGCTTGGGAGGCGGAGACAGGAGTTTCAAACAGGTTCGAAGCCAGCCGTGCTTGCTTAGGAGACCCTGTTTCCAAATAAAAAATATAAAAATAGGTCTGAGAGTGTAGTCCGAAGGCAGAAGGGCTTCCAGGAACCCCAGTACCACCAAAAAATAAAAATATAAAAAAATAAAACCTGTTAGCCAGGCCGGGCGTGGTGGCGCACACTTGTAATCTTAGTGCTTGGGAGGCTGAGACAGGAGGATCACACGGGTTCAAAGCCAGCCTCAGCTACTTAGGCTCTCAGCAACTTAGTGAGACACTATTTCCAAATAAAATATAAAACAGTTCTGGGAGTATAGCCTGGAGGTAGAAAAGCCCCTGAGTTCCACCCCCAGTACCACTAAATTAATTAATTAAAATTTAAAAACCTGTTAGTGGGGCATGGTGGCACACGCTTTTAATCCTAGCATTTGGGAGACCGAGACCAGAGGACTCATCTAATAATGACAGTAATAATGGGCAGCCTCAGCTACTTAGTCAGGAGGCCCTCTGCAACTCAGTGAGACCCTGTTTCAAAACAAAGAATTAAAAAAAGGGCCGGGGGTGTAGCTCGGAGGTCAAATGCCTCTGGGTTCCAAGACCCGCCAAAAAAAAAAAAAACAGTTTTTGTTCTGATATAAAATGTTTTACCTCATTATTTTTTCTTCTGACAGTTATTCTTTTACTACTCTGGACATGCCATTTTTCTAAGTTGTATCAAATTATATGATTATTATATGATTAAATGATGAAGATAGCTAGCGTTTGTGTAATTAAAAATGTTTTGCCTAGATCTTTTATCTATTTCAGCTGCAACTGAGTCTCCTGTTTCATTATGTGTCCTAATTTTACTGTCATGTTATACTCTATACTTTTACTGTTAGAGACAACGATATAAATATGTCTTTGTATATATCTCCGTTGCCATGTGCTAGAATGTCTCTGCGGTCTAAATCTGGAAGTACAACTATTAGGTTATAGGCTCTGTACACTTTTGACTTTAGTAGATTTTGATAAAGCACCCTTTCAAATGGACTGACACCTTGTACTTCCTTTTGGAGGATATGGAATTTCCAGTTGCTCCTTATTCTCACCAATATGTGGTATGGCATATATTTTAAATTTTTGCCACTTCTGATAATGAAGAAAGGTTTATCCCCATTATTTTTACATTTCACTGCCTTGATTACAAGTAAGATTGAGCATCTTTTCACATGTTTGTCACTTGGAGTTCTTGTTTAATGAATTTCCTGTTCTTTTCACATCCTTGCCCATTTTTCTCCTTTATACTTTTTTCTAAATGATTTTATATATTCTAAATATTACCACTTGTTATAATATTAGCACATATATTTTCTTAGGTTCTTTATTATTTTTGCGGTACTGGGGATGGAACCCAAGGGCATTCTACCTCCAAGCTACACCCACAGCCCTATTTTTTTTTTTTCTTTAGTTTAAAACAGGGTCGCACTGAGTTGCAAAGTAGCTGAGGCTGTCTGCGAACTGCGATCTTCCTGTCTCAGCCTCCCGAATGCTGGGATTACAAGAGTGGACCACCATGCCAGGTTTTCTCTTAGGTATTTTTAACATTGCAGTATTTTACTGTAGAGAAGGTATATGATTCTATATAGCCAGCTTATTAGATTTTTATCATCTCCTGTTTTGTGTCTTATAGAGGAAATCCTTTCTTGTTCTGATGTAATAAGGATATTTTCAAAGACGTTTGAGCTTTTTTTCAAGTAATATTCTCATATTTAGATCTTTAAATATTTTGGAGTTTGTTTTTATGTATGGTGTGAAAATAGTCAAATTTATTTTGTATTCATGTCCATAAACAAATGACCCCAAGTCAGTTATAATCCATTTATTCTTTGCTTCACTGAATTTTAATTTTATTTTTATATGTTTATTTATTTTTTGTGGCACTGGGGATTGAACCCAAATGGGTTCTACTTCTGAGCTACAC
This sequence comes from Muscardinus avellanarius, assembly GCF_963383645.1. NCBI lineage: Eukaryota > Metazoa > Chordata > Mammalia > Rodentia > Gliridae > Muscardinus > Muscardinus avellanarius. The sequence goes on from NC_137794.1 coordinate 28,340,771, forward strand.
CCCAGCCCTTTTTAGTTTTTATTTGAAACAGGATCTCTATAGGTTGTTGAAAGTCTTCTTGAGTTGCTGAGGCTGGTCTCGAACCTGTGATCTTTCTGTCTCAGCCTTCCAAGTATGAGATTACAGGTGTGCTCCACCCCACATGGTGCTGAACTTTAATTTGATGCCTGTCATCATATGCCAAGTTCCCAATGAGCTCATGTGGGCTTTGGGATGTTTATCCTTCTGCACAGATCTATTTTCATCCGTCTCTCTGCCCACCAATATTCTTGATCACTGTCTGCCTACAACATTGGGTAGAGCAACTCTCCGCTTCTTATTTCCTTTTTTCTAATTAATCTTGGACCTTTACTCTTCCATATGAAAATCAAATCACTTCAGCAATCTACCACCACCCACCCTCCAAAATAACCTTTTGTGGTTTGTTCAGAAATGGACATAATTTGTAGAACAATTTGAAAAAAGTGATACCCAAATAATAGTGTCTTCCTGTTGTAGTTCATTGGAGCTGCTAACATAGATTGTGTGGCTTATAAACAACAGAAATTTACTTCTTACATTCTGAAGGCTGGGGAAGTCGAATAGCACGGTGCCAGCAGACTCAGTGTAAGTGGACACTTTGTGTTTCTCAGGTGGCATCTTTCCATTGTGTCCTCACATGGTGGAAAAGGAACAGGGATTCCTCTTGGAGGAGCCTCTTTTATAAGGGCACTAATTCCATGCCTGAGGCTCCATCCCTATTACCTAATCACTCCCCATAGGTCCTGCATCCTAATCACATCACATTGAAGGTTAGGATTTGAACATGTGAATTGGAGTGGGGGGTGGGACAAGAACATTCAGACCATTGCAATTGCTGTCAACACATTTGTTCTATCTTGTTATTCAGTCTGCTCTTCTGTAACACTGAAGGGCACAGACACATACGTATCTGTGTCATACTTATGCCTGGGAGCATAAAAGGTTTTGTTGCTTTATAAATTCATTCATTTATATTCTCATTCTCTCTCTCTCTCTCTCTCTCTCTCTCTCTCTCTCTCTCTCTCTCTCTCTCTCTCTCCCCTCCCCTCCCCTCCCCTCCCCTTTTATTTTCTATTTGCCTATGGATGCCCTATAAAAATACTATTGATTTTTAATTTTTATATTTGGGCCTTATACCCAATAACTTTGCTGAAGTTTTATTGGGTCTCTACATAATAGATTGCTCACATTAAATTGTATTTGGAATATAGATCATCAAACTCATCTGTTAGGTCAACTTTTTTCTCTACCTTTTCAAAAGATAATTCTTTTGTCTTAATTTCTTTGACTAGAACCATGTTAAATGATAGGAGTAAGTGTTCTCAAAAGACAAAGGCCAAGAGAAAAAGGGGGGGGTAGTTGGACTGATCCAAGTTTGATAGAGCAGAAGGGAATTAATGATATTGCTCAGATAATAGCTGAAACGATTGACTATAATAACTGGATGGACAGTTCTGTCACTGCTGATCACAGTAATGATGATGAGAACCCACATCCAATGGGTGAATGGCACTGCATTTCAGAGACTATACTAAATATTTATATTTGTTTTTTTAATTTTTATTGGTGCATTATATTAATACATCATACTGGGGTAAAAATCTTGTGTGTACATACATGTATACATCACCGATTTAACCTCTACCCAATTACCACCCCATTCCCTCCCTGTCCCTCCTTCTCTTGCTCGGCTTAGTGGTTGACTTCGATATGTTTAAGTACATTGTGTGTTTTAGAGATTTTCCTCTTCCACCCTCCTTTCTCCTCCTTTAGGTTGTCTTGTTTGCTCCTCTATAGGATTTCCTTTTTCATCTAGAGTTCCTCCTATGACCCATTTCTCCCTAACTCTCACATATTAGGGAAAGCATCGGCTTTCTTATTTTTTGTGACTGACTAATCTCACTTAGCATAATGTCCTCCAGTTCCATCCATTTCCCTGAAAATGATGTAATTGAGGTTTTTTTGATGGCTGAGTAAAATTCCATGTGTACATATCCCACAGTTTTGTAATCCATTCATTTGTTGATGGACATCTTGGCTGGTTCCATAGTTTGGCCATGGTGAATTGTGCAGCTATGAACATAGATACACATGCATTAGTTTGGTAGTTTGGTTTCCTTTCTTTTGGGTAGATACCCAGAAGTGGTATTGCTGGATCAAATGGTAGATTTGTTCCCATTCTTCTGAGGATTCTCCATACTGTTTTCCAAAGTGGTTGTACTAATTTGCAATCCCACCAACAATGTCTTAAAGTTCCCACTTCTCCACATCCTCTCCAGCATCTGTTGTTGTTTGTGTTTTGAATGATTGCCATTCTCGTTGGAGTTAGGTGGAATCTCAGGGTAGTTTTGATTTGCATCTCTCTGATTAAATATTTTTATTTGTATCTTAATCCTTAGGAAGAATAATATGAGGGAGGTAACTATGATTATCCTCCTCTTAGGGATAAGACAATGTGTCTAAAGGAATTTTAATGTGTTACTCAGTCATACAGGTAGCAACAGACGGACTCAGGATACCAACCCTGGGGCTCTCCTTAGAACTATAATTATTAGACCATCAGCAAATACTTTCATTCTGTGAAGGACAGAAATTGAGGTGATGAGTTTGGTGCCATGGGACTCATTACTCGCCCCAGCAACTTGGGAGACTGAGGTGGAAGGGTCACTTGAACTCAGGAGACTGAGACCAGGCCTGGGCAATATAACAAGACCCCACCAAGAAGTGAAGGAGGAAGAAAGGGGGAGGAATAGAGGTGGCACACTTCAACAAGAACATTAATTATCTTAAGCCCATTTTTGCTTCTTTCTCAAATATGTCTCTGATTCCTTCCTTTGGAAATTTCAAAATACAAGCTAGAAACTGTGTTTATTAGATTTCGCTCTATTTTTGAGCACCAGGTATGTGCTAAGCACAATGGAAAGAAGACAGTTTTAGCAACATTTCCTCAGAGGGATTTCTATATACTTAAGCAGAAAGAAAGTGTGACCAACTCTACTTCCAGACACAACAAAAGAGATGTTATAAGTAAAAGTATAAACAAAATGCTACTTGGTATAAAAACTGGATGGAATAGATTAGAGTGCCTTTTGAGATTCTTACCAGTGGTGATTTTACAATTCAGTTTTCGTTTTTATGCTTTAAAAAAAAAAAAAAACTGGGAATTGAACCCAGGGACATTCTACCTCTGAACTAATCCCCCAACCCTTTTATTTTTTATTTTGAAACGGGGTCTCATAAGTTGCTGAGGGTCCCACTAAGTTCCTAAGGCTGGCCTTGAATCTGTAATCCTTCTGTCTCAGCCTCCCAAGTACTGGGATTACAGGGATGTGCCACCATGTTCAGCTTGTTTTTGTGCTTTTTGATTGTGTGCTAGCTGACACAAAGAAGTAAGGAATAAAGACAGTTGAATCTCTGGAGGACTCCTATTCACTTCATTTCTTTAATGAACAAAACAGGGTTGAGGGAGGGGAGAGAGCAAACTTTCCAATTAAGTAATAATATTATAAATTGTGCAATTGCAACTTCAAAAGCCAAAATAGCCCAACCTGGAATGTAAAAGACCAGCACTAGTACAAATAAGTTTCCACATTTTAGTCCTGCTGTATGAAGAGAGCATCCTGTCAGAAGTAGATGCAGTGCTTCTAAGGTTCATTTGCATAACTGTGAGTGGTACAGGCAGGAGCTCAGAAATGCTCCTGAAAAGGCCTGCGGGGCTGGGATGCATGTGGCTTCATGGAGGCTGTGCTTAGCACGTCCAAAGCCCTGGCTTCCATCCTCAGCAACACACACAAAAGAATAAGAAGAGTAAAAATAAAAGGCCTGAACTTGGACAGGCCTTGGTGAACATTTTTTAAATACATAAGTCCTAAAAGTAAAGATAAATGTCTCTAAATGCAGGGGAATGAAAGAAGAGAATCCATTAGCTAGCAATGTGCTCAGGGAAAGCTAAGGACTCCAACATCATAGAAAGTTAAGAGAATTCTATTTAAAAATTCAGAATTTTCTCTACTCTTATTTGGCTTTTCTTGGCTTATCTTTAACTTTCAGGTATTGGTGTGTTTTTTTTTAAGAAAATCAGTACTTTATTCACATTTGAAGATTTTAGAGTAGCCATGCACAGGTATAGGCACATTACTATTATTCTTGTCTCCTCTATTAGCAGCACGCATCACACCCATCCCAGGGATGCTTTGTGTCATTTCTCTACATTTTGCTGGGTTGGTGTAGACTGTGAAATGTCTTTTCAAGGAATGAAGGGGAGTTTCTCGACAGTGTATGCATCACTGTGGGAGCTTTAAGGTCTTTAGTGTTGGAGGAAAGTTTTATTTTTTTTATGTGGAGAAAAATAGATCTATATCCCATTTTATTTTCAACTTGATTTAGAAAAAGTTTTAATGTGACTAACAGAGATGACTCATGTGGTTGTTGGTCTGTAATTAATCACAAGCCTGAGATCCATCAAAACCCACTCTTGTGGAGAATGCAGCAGTTGTAAGCCGAGGACCCGCCCTCCTTCCCCTCTCAGCCCTTGAGATGTCTCAGGTATTTGTTGTGTGATAGGGTTGCTGCACCTGTGCCCTCAAAATGTAGAGAAGATGAGTATTCTTCATGTACTGTTTTCATCTGTTTGCTTATCACACCAGTTCTTTCAAGAACAGTCAATGCCTCCTGTTCTCAAATAAACAATACAATTTTCCTGGGTGTACTGTCATTGCAAAACAAAGTAAGAAATTATAAACATGAACAATCTCAGTAAGACTACCTTTCATGCTGAGCTCATGCTCTATTAAAAAAAAAATCCCCAAAGCATCCACCACTGGATTTTAGACTCCTCTTAAAAATTCAGAGCCAAAACTTTTAAAGTGTTTAGGAAAATAAAGGAAAAAGAAAGAAAAAGAGTCCAATATACAACAAACACACTTAGGATATAGCTGGTTTGGAAAGAAAGAAGTGATCAGAATAATACACTTGGGAGAGGCAAGGTCAGAAGGGCGCCATGTGTGCAGAGGCTGGGGTGCGGGAGAGCTGAGCAGGAAAGTGCCACCTCGGGAAGTTCTCAGCTGCAGCTCATCATACAGCCAGCAGCCAGTGAGAAGAAGAGGAGGCCAGGTGGCGCCTGGGCTGCTGGAAGAGATAAGGAAGTGGAGGGAACAAAGACCACCAAAGACAAACCCAATATTAGGCAGAGTAAGATGAGTGGATGAGGGCAGCTCTGAAAATGTCATAGAATCACAAGGTGATAACGTGCAAGTTGCTGCTGAAAAGATGTCATTGGTCAAACCAAAGCAGCTATAGATTACACAGTGATGGCTGTTCCTATTGCCTGTTTCATATTAAGAGCTGAGACCTGAGGGCACATACATATGTCTTCTTTATTGTCTCAGAATTCACATGATGAAATAAATCTCTGCCACATCAGGGAGATGTTTAGAGAGAAGACTCGATTAAAAATTTTGATACATAAGCCGGGCGTGGTGGCGCACGCTTGTAATCCCCGCGCTTGGGAGGCAGAGACAGGAGGATCACGCAGGTTAGAAGCCAGCCGCGCGCGCTGGCTTAGGAGACCCTGTTTCCAAATAAAAATGCAAAAATAGGTCTGGGAGTGTAGCCCGGAGGTGGAAGGGTTTCCAGGAACCCCAGTACCACCCCCCCAAAAATTTTTTTGATACATATAAAACGACTGAGATTCGAATTCTTTTACCTAACAGTCTCACACTGTGATTGGAATGGTGTTCTTGACTGAACATACTCCTCACTTCAAGAGCTAGCCTAGAGGACTGGGTCCACCCTCAGGGGTACCTGTGTGCAGGTGAGTCTTCAAAGCACGTGCAATGCTGATTCTATAGCAAAAGGCAGCCATTATCATCCAATAGAAAGATTATTTAAATTTTAAAAATTAGGACATGGCCGGGCGTGGTGGCGCACGCTTGTAATCCCCGCGCTTGGGAGGCAGAGACAGGAGGATCGCGCAGGTTCAAAGCCAGCCACGCGCGCTGGCTTAGGAGACCCTGTTTCCAAAATAAAAATGTAAAAATAGGTCTGGGAGTGTAGCCCGGAGGTAGAAGGGCTTCCAGGAACCCCAGTACCACCAAAAAAAAAAAAAAAAAAATTAGGACATGGCTAGCTTATCATAATTATTACGTCACTCTCTTGCCAAGTGTAAATCATTTCTTTCAGCCTCAGTTTCTTTATCTTTAAAATGAAATTAGAAGCCAGTGTGGTGGCTCATGCTTGTAATCCCAGCATTCGGGAGGCTGAGACAGGAGGATCATGGTTCGCCGACAGCCTCAGCTACTTAGTGAGGCCCTTTGCAACTCAGGGAGACCCTGCTTCAAAATAAAGGATAAAAAACGTGTCTGGGAGTGTGGCTCAAAGGTACAAAAATCCTGGGTTCCATCCCCAGTACCACAAAAAAATGAAATTAGAGTAGTGGCAAACTCATAAGGTAATTTTGAGTGTTCGCATGAGACAATGAGTACAGACCATTTAGAAGAACAGCTGGGAAATTTGTTGAACTAGGAATGGTTCAAGAAATGATGGAATTTATTATGTTTAATTTGTTAGCTTCAGATCACCTTTGAATGTACAAAAACTAATTCAGTGTATCAGTGAGTAGTGAATAGTAGAACAAGAAAAAAACATTTCTTGGCTGACTAAATTAGTGTACGGTAAAAAAACACACAAACAAACAAACAAAAACCAAAAACAGTTTCTGCCCTCAGAATAAAAATCAACATGGAGAGAGAAAAAATTTAAATGACATTTAGAGAAGAATGTACTAAATGTTACAAACTTAAAAATTGGAGAACTATAAGAGGGATTCATCTATCTAATAATACAATATGATGGAATGGATACCCCCAAAATCTCTCTTATAAGGTCACCTAAAAAACATAGCCAAGCCAGATGTGGTGGCACATGCCTGTAAACTCAGTACTTTGGAGGCTGAGACAAGAAGATCACAGTTTTGAGGCCAGCCTCAATAACTTAGCAAGACTCTTTCAGAACTTAAAACAGGCTAGGGCTGAAAAGCCAGGCATGCTGGCGCACACTTGTAATCCCAGCGTTTGGGAGGCTGAGACAGGAGGATCGCACAGGTTCGAAGCCAGCCTCAGCTACTTAGGCTCTCAGCAACTTAGTGAGACCTTGTTTCCAAATAAAGTATAAAATAGTTCTGGGAATATAGCCTGGAGGTAGAAAAGCCCCTGGGCTCCACCCCATACCACCACCAAAAAAAAAAAAGTGTGGCTAGGGCTGAAAGAAAGAATTTTACCAAGTATAATCCTTAACATAAAAAATGATTCAATCTCCAGTACCACAAAAAAATAAATAATAAAATAAAATAAAAAAAGAAAGGAAATGGAAAATGTATAGTCAAGCTCACAAGAAAATAATAGAGCTCCCCAAAGGCCAAAATGGAGGAGAACGTCTGACTCCAGAGAGAAAGCAGTTGACACCCATCATGTGCTTTTACTAATGTTTAGTGGCCCAGAGTCTAGGTCACACACCCACAGAGGAAAGGAGGCCAAGTCTAGAGTGCTAGCGAGTGTCCCACGTCAAACAAACGCTATCTGAGGACAAGTGCCACAGAAAAACAGTAAGGTGAGTTGGGGCCACTTCACAGGGGAGAGACTAAGGGCGCGGATGTGTCTCCACTGAGCTAGAAGCCAGCTCCCTGGTGAGTGTGGACTTGAGTGTACACCATTTGTGTGTTCCCCCAAACCCAAGTGTACATCTGACTAGCCAAAATAAAGTCCTCTCGGGGCCTTACCCCAGGACTCCAGGGCCTCTCCCAGACGCAGACCAGTGAGTGGGAGCAATGGGAGGGAGGTCTCAGGAGACAAGTAACAGGTCAGACCTCCAAGATTGCCGCTTTGTATCAAGCACTTTCAGAGCATAAAATAGACAGGTAAAATATATTTAAAGAAATAAAAGAACATCTGACACATGACTGGGGAAGAAGGGAACATTTCCCAGGCATCATATTTGAAAGAATAATGATATAATTTCTAACAACGGTTTGTGTGCATGTGTCTACGTCTATGTGTAGTAAATATTCCAGCATCGTAGACACAGCTGAAGCGTAATGGGGGAAAGGATGAATGAGAGTGGTCAGGAAGCGCATTCGATCAGAATCCCACATACACACAAAAAGTAAAGAATATGGAGAAGAGGAAATAGCCTAGAATAGGATTGTTGAGAATTTTTCAACATTGAAAAACGATGCCAATTATCCAGTTCTAGCAGCTAAATTTATTTCAAAGTGATTAATGAAAGTAAAATCATGTGTATAAGCAAACTATAGAACACAGAAAATTTTCTCTGCTGTAGATAGAGAAAAGCAAATGATCTAGAAAAGATGAACAGTAAGTAAGAGTGGACTTCTCATGAGCAACAATGGGACACAGAAGGCAATGGAATCACAACTTCAACTTTCTGAAAGATAAGTTACTGATAGCATAATTAAGTGTCTTCCAAGAACAAAAGAAAAACAGTTTTATTTTCAGTCACTCAAAAAATATATCAAAAACTAAAGAATGTATTACTCTAAAAGGTGTACTTAAAAAAAAAGGAAAATTATCCCAGAAGGGATGTCTTATCTGAAAGACAGGAAAGAATGGTGAGTGTAATTATGTGACTATAAACATAATAAATGAAAAAAGCTAATTGTCATAGTGTTAAAAAAACTACTGAAAAACAGTAGTAGGTAAACTTTGAGGGAGATTAACAGAATAAAAATGTTCCAAGGAGGGAGGAAAGTTTCCTTAAAGGAAGATTTGAAAGGAGCAAAATATGATGAGCAAAAAATGCTACTTATAAATGATTAAAAATAATATTTGAGCTGGGTGTGGTGACACATGCTTGTAATCCCAGTACTTGGAAGGCTGAAACAGGAGGATAGCACATTCAAGGACAGCCTCAGCAACTTAGTGAGACCCTGTTTCAAAATAAAAAGATCTAGGAGTGTAGCTCAGAGGTAGAATTCCAGAAGGTTCAATCCCCAGCATCAAATAATAACAACAGTAAGAATAAGAATATTGAATTTGCACATTAAATGAAACAACTGAAAATGTGGGCAACAGCCTCTCAGTAGTTGTTAGTAGTGTTGACCAGAGTAATGTGTTCAAAGGTCATTATTTCAAAAGACGGTAAATATAGTGATTAAATTTAAGCTTTGTTAAGTTAAATTGTGTATATTACAAATGATAGTAAACACTAAAATAGTACAATTCAAGAGTACAATTCCAAAACTAGTAGACAAGAAAATCAAGAAGAGAGAAAAATATAATTAGCTCTTGAAGACTGAAAGGAGAAAATTAGAAATAACACAAATGTACTGCTAACATAATAAGTGAAAATAGACTAAAGAGTCAAATTAAAAGATACAAATTGACAGATTTTTTAACAAATCATATTATGTTTTTAAGAGAGACCCTAGCTTCAATCCCTAGTAGACACACACACGTGCACACACACACACACACACACACACACACACACACACACACCTTTATTGGGGTGAAATTGATATACCTAAACTTGCACATATTTAATGAATACTTTTTTTTTTTTGGTGGTACTGGAGGTGGAACCCAGGGGCTTTCTACCTCCGGGCTGTACTCCCAGACCTATTTTATATTTTATTTGGACACAGGGTCTCACTAAGTTGCTGAGAGCCTCACTAAGTAGCTGAGGCTGTTTTCGAACCTGCGCTATCCTCTTGTCTCAGCCTCCCAAGCGCGAGGATTACAAGCGTGCACCACCACGCCTGGCTAATGAATACATTTTGATGAATTTTGGCATATTATATACCTGACACAGTTTCAATAATTGTAGTATTACACATATCTATTGCCTCTCAAAATTTTCTTGTGTTCAGTTTTTATGTTTGGTTTTATTTTGTGGTAAGAACACTCACCATAAGATCTCTTAACACATTTTAAGGTATACAATACCATACTGCTAACTATCAGTGCCCTGTGGTACAGCAGATCTCTAGAATTTATTTGTCATGTATAACTGAAACTGTACCTAGCGATGTTCATTCCTGTGACAACTTCCTGTCGTGGAGTGGTCTTGTTGGGAACAGGACTGGGGGGGATGGTGTTAGGTTCCATGAAGCAGCCACTGCCAGCACAGGTGGGTGTGGGTGTGTGGCAGTGGCTGCCCCGCGGAAGGCTGAGCGCCTGGTACTCATGACCTGTGCCATCACTGATGCCATTTGAGTGGTGGAATGCTAGGAAACACCAGGATCAAAACCACTTTGCCTGCCTCAGTTCTCCTCTCAATGCAAAGATCTTTGTACTTCAGAAATTATCAGCTAAAATCCTTGTATTAGCTACAAGTGAGTCAGGGGTCTCAAGTGACAAACTTTGGAAAAATCCCCACATGACATAAATACATCATATCAGAAGACTGGAGAAAACAGGACATCAAGATTGACACTCCCTTGTAAGAGAACACGTAGCTCTCCTGAGGGGATTCTAGCAGTTACAATGGAATGAACTCTACCCCAGTATCTGGAAAACTAAATGAGACTATTAAATCATTGTTCACAGTCGTGGGATAATTTGGGGAAATGAGAAACATTCTAGAAGACTAGAGATAGACAAATGCTTTTGCTCATTTTATTTTAAGAAATTTCAAGAGCACATATATCATATATCAAAAGCAGTATTCTAGACTGGATTGTGTAATAGATGAGCATATGGATACTTTGAAAAGCAAGCGTCCATGGCATTCTGTATAGGCTCACCAAGAGTATGTCACACCAGATTTACTTTATTTCCCTGTTTGATAGATCTATTAGAGTGTAATTTAGGTATTGTTGCAGTCAAATAGATTTCAGTAGATTAATTGTTAAAATCTGGCACAAAAGTCTTCAGAAAATGTTCAATTATTTAATTCTACAATTAATTATATGTGTAAATGGTTGGATGAACATATTGAAAATATGTCCACAGTTTATATATGGTAGCGAACTATCAAATTTGAATGAGGATATTTGGATAAAGAAGTCTTCATCCCAGATAATCTATGATTACAATGTTCTTACCTGATCACTTTAATCATGGCTTAAAAACCTTAAAAGAGAAACATATTAAAGTGATTTTAACAAGACACCATGTAACTGAAATTGCTTGCTCTGCATGATCTCCAGTAAGATTATGTAAACTGTAGTTTTGTAATAAGTGCCTTAAAAATAATGAAGTTGCAGCTGGGCACAGTGGTACATGCCTATATAATCCCAGTACTTCAGAGCTAATACACAAAGACTGCAGGTATTTGCCAATTTCAGCAGATCATGAGACTCTGTTTCAAAATTAAAAATAAAACAGGGCTGGGGTTGTAGATTAGTGGTAGCATGTTGAAGCTGGGCATGGTGGTGCACGCTTGTAATCTCAGAACTTGGTGGGGCTGAGACCGGAGGATCACAGGTTGGAAGCCAGCCTTAGCAACTTAGTGAAGCCCTTACCAACTTAGCGAGAGAGACCCTGTTTCCAAATAAAAAAATAGGTAGGGCTGGGGTGTAGCTTGGAGTTCAATACCCAGCACAGAGGGAGAGGGAGAGAGAAGGAAATGGGGGGGGGGGGGCTGGAACAGAGAAAGAGAATATGCCACTGAGTTCAATCCCCAAAACACATACACAAAAATAATGATGTTTATTATGTATCCACTGATGCTCAGCACCCACCTAAGGATGCAATTTTACCATCATTTCTCATTCTTACCATAAGAAATATGCTAACCAATACTAATTTGCTAGAGGCTTAATTTGAAAATAGAAAACTGTAATTTCTACAATCAAGCAAGGGCATTCAGAATTCTCTATCCATCCATCTTCCATGTACCTCAAAATCTGATAGTAATCTAGAAGACAAAAAATTTTGAATGCCTACAATTTTGTAAATGGGCTTTCAGAAGTTCTCAGGTCTGAGGTAACTACTGTATGCTAATATCAAAAATACTGCACTTTATGGTCAAGTTAAAGAAGATTAAGCATCATTTTTTACTCTGTGTATTGGCTTGTCTTACTAAATTTGGAACCTAATCTTCATGAAAAGTTCTGCTCGACTATTTGCATTAACTAGGAATAATGAAAAATTATCTTCTCCTCCCCCAAAAAAGAAGCCACCTAACACTTCCCGGGTGCTCCCTATACTAAGGGCACTGTTTTGGAGTCTCTAAGTCACTTAATTAAACACAGAGCCTTCCTTTAAGAAGGTCAGAACTGACCTCCATTCGCAGCATCTTCTTATACAAGCCTGGAAATCCCCCCCCGTTTAGCCACAAGCTGCTGTCTTATGGGGAGCCAGGAACACAGATATTACTGTCAAATGACAGGTGTAGTAGATAAATAGAGGTTAAATTCAATTGGATAATTTGCAGTGTCTCACCTGGCCGATCCCTAGGCTTCAAATGAAATCCTTTTGACAAACATAGGTCTTCCCTAGTTGTGAAAAGGATCATGGATAATTTACACCTGTGATGAAAATTCACCTGGATACCCGTTGGCTTAACTACAGAACTACCTCCCTGGAAGATTTGGAAATTCAGGCAGATTCTGATGTGCTAGGAGGGTTTCTGCGACCAACCGTAAGAGTAGAGGTCTGGGAATTGATAGTCAATGGGGAGCAGAGATGCTTCAGCTAAAAAGGAATTTTGGGGCTGACACTCCTGCCATGGAAATGTTTGTGAGTTTGTACTTCAGAACCTGTCTTAACCAAAGAAAAAGCAGTGCATCTTACACCATGGCTTGTCTGGATTTTGAAACACAATTTTGAACCTTTTATGATTTGAATTAAATTATCAAGTTTGGGATTTTTTTTTCTTGTGTTAAAAAAAAGGCACAGCACTCTTCACAAATTCTATTAATTACCAATCAAGATTGGCAAACATAGCTAGGGGTGGTGGCACACACTTGTAATCCCAGCATTTGGGAGGCTGAGACAGGAGGATCCGGGTTCACAGACAGCCTCTGCTACTTAGTAAGGCACTTTGCAACTCAGTGAGATGCTGTTTCAAAATAAAGAATAAAAAGTAGGATTAGGGGTGTAGAGCTTGGAGGTAGTACCAGTACCACCGTACCGCAAAAAAAAAAAAAAAAAAAAATAGATTGCCAAGCATATGAATGGGAACCATACCACTAATAAAGTTCCAATGGGAGGAAGAGACACAGGGACAACTCGAGCTGGGAAAAGCCACATTTTCTGCACTTGCCCACACCATAGCTCCTATATTAAGTAAAATTTTTCATCCTTGTGCATCTCCTAAAAAGAAAGTAGGAATTGTCAAACAGCGTTCTGTGCCTGGAGCGAGCAGCAGAGAACACAGAGTTGAGTGGTGTAATTAGCCTTTTCAGTGCCAGAAATGCTGGGACACAGTATGAGGCCACCAGAGCACGTGGGATTCTGCAGAGGGGCCATGAAAGGACTTGAGACTTCTCTATTCTCAGCTGCATTGGAGTTAAAATATCAGGCTACTGAGCTTGCAAAGAGCATCAATTAGATTCAATTTTTTTTTCTTTGTAAAGTAAGGATAATCAAAAAGAAGAGTGGCAGAATATTTCCTCTGCTGAGAGTCTGTGTCTGTGGATGGAAAACCTGGCCATCTTCAGCAGAACAAGAGTGTGAATCAATAGGTGACTTGGAGAAATGTATTGCAGAATCAGAGAGCACATTTTGACACATGCCCTCCCCGATCTCATACAATGCAACGCTCTAGAACCAGGTGCCATGTTAGAATCCTGTGAAACTAAACACTGTACTTATTTCTTCTCTTAGTAAACATTGATTTTGTGTCCCGAGACAAAAAATGTCCTCTGTATGTGAATTTGTCCCACTGGCCCACCCACAATAAGCGTGTTCTTTGGAGGATGTTTTTTCTTCAGTAATAATAATTGGTTTATAGATGTTTATTCACACCATTTTTGATATCCAATTAGACATTTTCAAGGCACCTCACTAAGGTCAAGTGGGCAGTCTATGGTCATTATGGTCATTCATTCAGTTAGTTAATGTGTGTGTGTGTGTGTGTGTGTGTGTGTGTGTTACTGAGAATTCTACCTCCAAGCTACACCCCTAGCCTGATTTTTTTTGTTGTTTTTTTGAAACAGGGTCTCACTGGGTTTCCAAGAGTCTCACTGCTTGCTAAGGCTGAACTCCAACCTGTGATCCTCCTTTCTCTGCCTTTCAAGTACTGGTATTACAGGCATTCCTCACCATGCCCAGCTTCATTTAGTGAATTAATTAATCATCTGCTATATGCCAGGTATAGTGCTTGGTACAACCAAATAAAAATATCACTCTACTCCAGGCTCCTACTTACTGACACTGCATCAGGGAGACTTAGTTTTCCCAGATCATCACAGAACCCCAACCTCACAGCTGCTATAACCACAACTTTGCGACATTGAGGGGATCTTCTCTTACTCCAGTTAATAGAGCTGTGACTCCAGTCCTTCCTGATGTTCCAATATTATGTAATTACTGGTATCGTGAATCACTTTCACTTCAAAAAGCATTATTAGAGTTTATCTGATCTACAAATTAAAAATATTTTGTTGTAGAACTTTATAGTAGCCTTCAGGATAGCTTACAACCTTCTAAGATGCTGATATCTAAATATTCACTCTGCAAAAAGTAGTCTCTTCTGGGTCCCTTTACAATTTGTCATCCCTGTTGATTCAAATGAGTCAAAGCAATTATTCTGACACTTGAAATTTCACTTTTGACGTTGCCTAGGAAGCAACATTTATACCTACCCCTACCGCTCACATGGGCCCATCTAGAGAGAAAGAAATCTGGAAATCATGAGTGCACACATCACCCAGTGCCACACATCACCCAGTGCCTTGCCGCTTTCCCCTGTCTCAGCTGCCATTCAACCCCACAGCTGTCACTGCTACCTCTGTAGGAATTTGGCTCTTGTATGGCAACTCAAGTGGCATTGAGCTTTGATAGAAGGTCATAACATCTTTGTTAGAAATGATATGCAAATTTTTCCAAGAGGGTTTTGTCTCAAGTTTTTCTTCTGAAAGCAAGAAAAGATGCAAAACAAAATTCTTTGCAAATCAAATACTAAAGGATGATGAAAATGAATTGCCCTCTGGCTTTTGTCTTGGTTGACAATTCTTCTGGGATAAGGTTGATTATTTTTATAATTCCTCCTGGAGACTGTCAGATCTGTCTGATTAAATGAAAACCAGCATACGGAGATTGTATAATGGATCTTATTCGTGTAAAAGCATTCCTTGTAGGGGATAAAGAAAATTTTATCTTACATAAAGGGAATTTTGAATACTTTACCTTGGTTGTCTTATTTTGACTACCAAAATTCATTTGAAATCTGGAGGGCAATGCCAATATTTTAGAGGATCAATTACTGTCAGAGAAAATAAGTAACATGGTCACTTCTTTATTACATGTTCTCACAGGGTCTTGCATTAGATTTTCCCAGAAACTAAAGCCCAAACTCTGACACAGCAGGACACAGACTCGTAGCTGCCAGTGGTTTTCTTCTTAATGGGGTAAGATGTGCAGTGATTGTCACCTGAGGATGCCCATGACGCCTCAGATCTATGCATGTTTCAACACTATAGACTTAAGGTGGGGTCCCAAATTTTTTTACACCTCCACAGAAGATTCTAATGGTCCTCTCAGTTGAGGACCACCTCCTAATATGCCACCTTAACGCAAGCTGGACAGTGAAATGACAAGAATGCCATCTTGACATCTGATCAATTCAGAAGCATGCTATGAAGAACACAATTTCCTTTCATTCTTTGTTTCTTTTTTTTTTTTTCAATAGTTTTCTTCAAGAAGAAAAAAGGGAGCATGCATGCAGTTATGTGGATTTTTGAAGAGAATACAAAACCAAGGAGAACCAGGATTAGGAAGAACATTCACTGAGACTGAATTATTCATTACCATGTCCTATATAATGAACTCAATTTAAATGTTATTCAACCACTGAGGGCATTTTTATAACCTACCCATCCTAGGCCTAATGTGCTCATTTAATGTTTAACTAAGAGCAGTGAAAACACTCATTTTAAAAAAGGGAGGAAGCACATTAGAGACTTTGCCATACAAAAGAATCTATATTAATTTTCAAAGGGAATTTAAAGTATGACAGGTCAGAAAGTTTTTATATCTACTTCAGAAAATCTAGTTGTTTACTAGAAAGGTAGAAAGGTCAATGAGATCTTAGCAGGTATGTTGGACAAATTACAAACTCTAGTAAGTTAGGCTTTGCAGGATTTTTATTTTTTGTATTTTAAAACAATGTGTTTAAGCCAGACATAGTAGCATACCCTGTAATCCAAGTACTTAGGAGGCTGAGATAGGAGGACTGTAGGTCCAAGAGCAGCTTCAGCAAATTAAGGATACTCTGTTTCAAAAAAAAAAAAATTTTTTTTTTTGGTGGTACTGGGGTTCCTGGAAACTCTTCTACCTCCGGGCTACACTCCCAGACCTATTTTATACTTTTTATTTGAAAACAGGGTCTCTTAAGCCAGCACGGCTGGCTATGAACCTGCGCGATCCTCCTGTCTCCGCCTCCCAAGCACAGGGATTACAAGCGTGTGCCACCACGCCCAGCATCAAAATAATTTTTAAAAGAGCTGAGGTTATAGCTTACAGATAAACCACCCCTGGATTCTATCCTCAGTACCACAAAAACAAAACTAAACAAAAAACAAAAAAATGTGATTAATTTATAAAATTTTAGTTTTTTTATATTAGTTTCAATATAGACAATAGATTGAGTTTCAAAATTCCATCTAGCAATTCTAATAATTTATTTATAAATTGTAATACAGGACTCAGTGAGAGTTTGTGAAGGTGGTCATGTCCCAATGTAACTGAAATGTCATACACATGCTCTAAAAAATATTAAAAACCAATGCTTTCATACTTATTTATCAGTATTTAAATCAAATCTCTGAATTGGATACTATCATGGTTGTAAAGTAAGTTTTTACTTTGTATGTATACTGTACACTAAAGGCACCTTAAATCTATTATTTACCCAATAAACTATATTTATGATGATCGCCATTAAGTATTTAGAGGGTGATTATTGGAGAGAATTACAAAGAAATACCTAGATATTACAAAAAATCTAGAATTACAAAGAAATATCTAGGTTTATCATGCATATTCTAAACTTTAATTGCACAGATTCAACTCACAAAACCAAAAACCCAGAAGCCTATATTTTTTAAACAAAAACACAGTAAGAGGCAGTAAAATTTTATCCAAACCATCCTTCCTTTTGCTTACTGTCCTGCTATAAATTTTAGTAACACACTTCCACTCTTAGATCACTAATTTGGATGATAAATTATGGTTAATTGAAGTTGTGAGTACCCAAAATTACATAAGTTCTCCCAAATTGTAAAATGTGATGCTTCTAGATTTCTGAGGATCTTCAAATCGTAGTCATGTGTACCTTCCCTTTATGGTGGTCACAGAGCCATATGTCAAAAACCTACAGCTGAGGTTCATATCAAAGCTGCCAAAAACCTAAGTATCATAGAAATCACTCTAAAAGAAGTCTCTTTCGGCATTCTTTTGCTGAGGAATTCTGAGTCCTGTTGTTTTCCAGTAAGTTCTTAGCTACCATATTCTTACTTTCTGTGACTGACTAATCTCACTTAGCATAATGTTCTCCAGTTCCATTCATTTTCCCACAGATGTCATAATTTTGTTGTTCTCTATGGCTGAGTAAAATTCCATTGTGTACATAACCCATAGTTTTGTAATCCATTCATCTGTTGATGGACATCTTAGCTGGTTCCATAGTTTGGCAATGGTGAATTGTGCAGCTATGAACATAGAAACACATGCATAAAATCTCACTCTAGAAGCTGATCACTCCAAAAATGAATGTATAGTATACAATTTAGAAAAAAAATTGACACCATGAATTAGACATTGAAGAGATATGGGCCCATTTTAAAAGAGTTAACCTAAGCCGGGCGTGGTGGCGCATGCTTACTTGTAATCCCCGCGCTTGGGAGGCAGAGACAGGAGGATCGCGCAGGTTCGAAGCCAGCCGCGCTCTGGCTTAGGAGACCCTGTTTCCAAATAAAAACGTAAAAAATAGGTCTGGGAGTGTAGCCCAGAGGTAGAAGGGCTTTCAGGAACCCCAGTACCACAATAAATAAATAAATAAATAAATAAATAAATAAATAAATAAATAATAAAATAAAAGAGTTAACCTAAGAATAATAGGCATAGAA
Source organism: Muscardinus avellanarius (assembly GCF_963383645.1). Lineage (NCBI taxonomy): Eukaryota > Metazoa > Chordata > Mammalia > Rodentia > Gliridae > Muscardinus > Muscardinus avellanarius. The sequence continues at coordinate 28,359,042 of NC_137794.1, forward strand.
GAGGAATAGAAGGTGAAACCAAAGGGATCAACAATCTTTTCAAAGAAGTAATATCAGAAAATTTTCCAAACAGAAAATGAGATCGATACTCAGGTACAGAAAACATAGAACCCCCTTTAGACAAGATCAGAAAAAAGGTTCACCATGCCACATAATAGTCAAACTACCTAATGCAGAGGCCAAGAATAGATTATTAAAGACAACAAAAGCAAAAGACCAAATGACATTCAGTGGCAAACCAATTAGAACCACTCCAGACTTTCCAAACCAAGCTTGGAGTAACATATTTCAAATTCTGAAAGAAAATAACTTGCAGCCTAAAATTTCCTACCCAGCAAAATTATCTCTCAAATTCAATAGAGAAATAAAAATTTTCCACAACAAACAGAAGCTGAAAACATTTATGTCTTCTAAATCAGCACTAGAGAAGATACTCAAAGAGATTAACTGCAAAGAAGAAATAAGAAATAAATGCCAGAACCAGAGGAACAATAATTTTCATCAGGCAAGCAACTAAGCAAAGAAGAACAAATACTACCTAAAACAGAGGTTAAAACTCAAAATGTTAAGAATTAAAAATCATCTCTCAGGCCAGGCGTGGTGGCGCACGCTTGTAATCCCTGCGCTTGGGAGGCTGAGACAGGAGGACCGCGCAGGTTCGAAGCCAGCCTTAGCTGGCTTAAGAGACCCTGTTTCCAAATAAAATATAAAATAGGTCTGGGAGTGTAGCCCTGAAGTAGAAGGCCCCTGGGTTCCACCCCCAGTACCACCAAAAAAAAAAAACCCATCTCTCAGTAATCACATATAAATGGCCTCAACTCCCCAATAAAAAGATAAAAAGACATAAGGTGGCAAAATGATTTAAAAACCAGAATCCATTTATATGCTGCCTGCAAGAAACACACCTTACATGTAAAGATAGTCACAAACTAAAGGTGAAAGACTGGAGCAAGGTAATCCATGCCAATGGAACTTGAAGACAAGCAGGAGCAGCAACTATGATATCAGACAAATTAGACTTCAAGCCCAAGCTTATCAGAAAAGACAAAGCAAGTCATTTATTACTGGTAAAAGGAACAATCTATCAAGAGGAAATAATAATAGTCTACATTTATGCCACAAGCATAGGTGCAGCCACTTTCATAAAATAAATTATTTGTGATATTAAGTCACACATAGATACCAATACAGTAATGTAATACTGGGAGTCTTCAACACTCCTCTCACACTGCTAGACTGACTGATCTTCTAAACAAAGGTCAGTAAAGAAGCCTCAGACTTAAAGAACACCATAAACTAAATGGACCTATTAGACACATATAGAATATTTCACCCAACTACAGCAGTGTTTACATTTTTCTCATTTGCTCATGGAACCTTCTCCAAAATAGAACATGTCCTGGGACACAAAAGGAGGACTAGAAAAAAATTTCAAATATAACATTGTTTCTTGCGTCTTTTCAGACCACAGTGGAATGAAATTAGAAATCAACTATAAGACTGACAGTAACCACATGAACATGTGGAGACTGAACACCACATTGTTGAACGAGGAATGGGTTATAGAAGAAGTAAGGGGTGAAATTAAGAAAATCCTAGAAACAAACAAACACCTTTAAGGCAGTATTAAGAGGAAAATTCATAGCACTGAGTGCCTGTATAAGAAGAAAATCACCAAATGAATAACCTAATGACATACCTCAAAGCCCCTGAAAAATAGGAGCAGTCTAACCCCAAAGCCAGCAGAAGACAGGAAATTATTAAAATCAGAACATAAATCAATGAAGTAAAGAATAAAAATACAAACTATCATCAAAAAAGCTGTTTTCTTAAAAAAATAAACAAGATAGTTAAACCACTAGCCAACCTAACCAAAAGAAAGAGAGAATCAATCCAAATTACAAAATTAAGATTTGAAAAAAGTATATATTACCACTGACAGTGTAGAAATCCAAAGGATTATCAGAAATTACTTTGAAAAATTATACTCCAACAAAATGGAAAATCTAAAAATCCTTGATAAACAAAAAAGGTTTATGAAACATTATCAGGGTCAGTGGAGGCTCAACAATATCAAGAGAAAAGGTAGCAAAAGGAAAAGAGGAAGCAGGAGAGAGAGAGTACACTGTGCTACCCCATCCCAAGCCCGGAAGTGCAGGAGCTGGAGGGCCTTGGCCTAAAAATCTAGGCTTTTGGGGGGGCTTAGGGGAAGGGAAAACCCTAAACTTAAATGAAGTTGGGTGTGGTGGCACACATTACTTCAAAAGCTGAGAAAAAAAGATTGCAAGTTTGAGGCCAGACTCAGCAACTTATCAAGACAGTGTTTCAAAATTCTTAAAAATTATAAAGGATTGGGAATATAACTTGAACGTAGAATGTTCTTGGGTTCAATCCCCAGTACCACAAAAGAAAAAGGTTAAATTAACTTTGGGGGAAATATTTTTGTCTTTTAGTTGATAATGTCTTTATTTTTTTTTAATGAGACTACGCTTACCCCATCTATACCACCAAAGTCCCATCAATCCTGTCCATGCTACCACAACAGAATAAGGTTGAGATATTCTCCTTGGATGTTCTGTTCATTTTTAATGATAAATTATAAAGTTCAAATACTAGCAATTTGCTTTTTGAATTAATGCTCATGCACAGTTTGTTTTCTGTTTGTGGATGGGTAATGCTACACAGGGAAGATATCCGCACACTTATTTACTGAGACATTACAATGGAGATAATTTTGTATCCTGATTTTTCGCTTACCTTTTAGTCAAAGTATTTCCTCCTGATACTCGGTGTTCTCCTCAAAAGTCATTTTTAATAGTCATATACTCTTCCGGTTTGTACAAGTACCACAATTTTCCAGCAACTGCCATCCTTCTAGATAGATTTCAGATTACTTTTCTCTTACATATGGCTTACATAAGCTTTTTTCTTGTCACAGATCACTTACTAAGAATGGATTCATAATGGTATGGTGATTGCATCATGCAATACTAGTTATTTTTGAGGCACATGATGCTTATTTCCAAAGTATATTGAAAATTGAGTTTTATTCTCTGCATATTCTGCAGTATGTAAAATTGTTTACTTATCCCAAGTTTAATTGTTTTGATAATAAAATCTTGTATTTATTTTGCTATTCAAGTAACATATATTTACCCATAATATTTCCTTCTTTGTAAGTTTTCTAATAGTGTTATTGCCATTTTGCTAATTGGGATGATAATGCTTTTCTTAACAATTTGAAGGGCCAGGCATGGTGGCGCACACTTGTAATCCCCGCACTTGGGAAGTGGAGACAGGAGCACCGCGCATGTTCGAAGCCAGCCACGCTGGTTTAAGAGACCCTGTTTCCAAATAAAAAAGTATAAAAATAGGTCTGGGAGTGTAGCCCAGAGGTAGAAGGGTTTCCAGGAACTCCAGTACCACCAAAAAAAAAATTTTTTTTTGAAGGACTTTAATGTATGCCTGTCGCCATATTATTGACTTTTCAACCAGATTTTGGTGTACCTCTTAGATTTTGATGTATTACTTTGTATCAACACAGAAATTTTAAATTTTTATTACTTTTTGTATTGTTGTATACATGCTTTTAAAATCCAACCTTCAAATTGTTCTTTCTAAAACTGATCAATTATATTTTTATTTAGAATCTTGAGGGACTTAATTTTTACAGCAAGCCCAGTATATACAGAATTTCTTGTTGCTTAAATGCAGGGAGATGATTACTACAGATTATTTTTCTTCACACTTAGACACTTATCCCACAAAAAAATTTATTAATCTTTTCCTTTTCTACTGAGACCTTTCTTCTGTTATATGTAAAATGAGTGTGGTTGCACATGCTTGTAATCCCAACATTTGGGAGGCTGAGACAGGATGATTCCAGTTACTACTACTTAGTGAGGCCCCTTGCAACTTAATGAGACTCTGTTTCAAAATAAACAATAAAAAAAAATAGGGCTGGGGTTGTATCTCGGAGATAGAATGCCCCTGGTTCAATTCCCAGTACTGCAAAAAAAAAAAAAAAAAAAGTAAAATGAATTGTGTATATATTTCTTTCTAAGATATCTCCTTTATTCCCTTGATGCATTTATCAATTCTTATGATACTGCTTACCATCTAAATTATTATATTTTCTATTTTGATTAAAAATACATTTCCAAAATAAGCTTATGACAAATCAAGATAAATGATTTTATTTTACCTGGAGGAGAAATTCTAACTAAACTTGGTCTGCTAAATAGGTTCATTGAAAATTCTTAAGTTCTTTCAGTGAAGATTTTTCCTAAAAATTAGTTTTAGGTACTTTTGTTTTTGTTTTTAAAGAGCAAGAGGTCACTTAAAAGATGGAATGTTCCAAACCCAAATCATTAGGAGAATAAAGGTTTAATCGTACCTTTCCCTGTTAATTATTTCTAACCACCTTTCATGCTGTGGCACCAGAGGAGAGGCAAGCTCTTTCTTTCCTTGAGTGATTAGTACATACGATGAACCAGGACAACTAATTATCATGACCCTTGAGATTTTTAATATATAGGAACATTTCCACAGAGTTAATTTTAGACAGATCTCCTAAATTGTTTTCCACTTAAACTTTTCAATGGCATATATCATGAAAATGCTTAGCCTGTGCATTAGTTCTAGAGGGACCTGGGTACAGGCTGTAGCTCACTGTGGAGGGAGGGGTTCTCTGCAGCACCTCCTCTTTCAGGAGAGTTCCAGAGTCCACATAGACACGGGTTCAAATCTACAAAGCCCAGAAAAGCCCGTGTCTCCTGAATTCTATTCCAGTACTCTTTCAGCCTGGTCTCATAATTTCCCATCTTTCTGTGCTACCCTTTCACTACCTCGTTAATGCAGATGCAGAGTCACTGCCGCAGTTCATCATCATTCAAGATAAATACGTATATTTTCTTGTACTGGAAAATAAAAATGCTGCAGAGACCAGTCTAAACCAGTAATACCAACAGAAATGTGTTAACAAGCAAAGACAGTTCCTTCCACAACTGCCTTCACGGAGTATGTGCCAAATAAGTACATTAGTTCAACATTTATACGACCAAAGACTTGGATCTTTGGTCTTTATTATTCATAAACATTTTTAAATATGAAGCAATATACTTTGTCTGCAGGCACATTTTCCATATCTGTCTAAACTATGTTTCCAAAAGGCATTTATTAACAGTAATTAAATGTACTGATTTTCTAAAATTAAGAAAACCTTTTTTGGAACTTGAGACTTTCAAATAGGGTTGGATGCAACAAGCCATAGTGAATTATTCAAAAACAGGAGATCAACAGCATAGAGGAAAGGCATTCTGTGCTGCAAACAGAGCTCTGTTAATTGACGTGTGATGAAACGCAGGATCGCTTAATTTGGTGGCCTGGAAAGGAATCAAATGAATTTAAGAAATTCTTATACATATTCCCGTCTTCATTTTTTAAATTAAAGATATCTGCTTATTTGAATATGCCACCTGTGCTTTACTCCAACATTCAACAATTTTGTTTTATAAATTTAGAAAAATGCATCTAATTTCAACAATTTTGTTTTATAAATTTAGAAAAATGCATCTAATTTCACTAATAGTCTCCATTCCCTGCAATTAGAAATACCTGCAGAAGGCCGGGCGTGGTGGCGCACGCTTGTAATCCCCGCGCTTGGGAGGCAGAGACAGGAGGATCGCGCAGGTTCGAAGCCAGCCGCGCGCGCTGGCTTAGGAGACCCTGTTTCCAAATATAAAAATGTAAAAAGAGGTCTGGGAGTGTAGCCCGGAGGTAGAAGGGCTTCCAGGAACCCCAGTACCACCAAAAAAAAAAAAAAAAAAAGAAATACCTGCATAGAATTTGATAGTCTTAATGAAATTGAATATATAGAATAGAAAAGTCCTTGATAGTGACCTTATTTTATAACCTGTGATATTTTAAATCCTCAGATATTTTAAAATTGAAACAATAGCATTTCAGAGGAGAAGTTTTCAAACAAAGGGTAAAGCTATAGAGGCATAGTCAGATCTTAAATCACTCGAAAGAAAAATGTACGTGTAAGGGGGAAAGTTACAGGTAATAAGATTTAATGGTTGTGGGAAATAGACAAAAACTGATAGTGTTCTCTAGAGGAAATAGCTTTAAGGCAGATGAGAGAAATGAGGTGTGATAGTGAATGAGGTTTTAACAATAGCAGAAACAGTAATATCTGAGAAAAAGCAAGCATACGGAGAAGATGAATCAGAGGGTAGTATATAACTAATCCCCAAACTTTTTCCTTCATCAGTCTAATGGGAAATTAGAGCACTAAGAGTAAATGTTTCCAAAGTGAGAATGATGGTCTTTGGCCATGTCAGGCTGCTTCAGTGGAGAGGGATCAGGAAGGGTAAACACATCATGGCAGCTCAGGTTGAAGAGTCAAGTGGAAGCTTTTCAGTCAGCCCGGAACTCTTTGCACCCTAACGGAAATGCAGGATGGGAGCATAAAATCCAAAATAAGCCAATAGGATCTGCATGCCCCTATTTGGAGGTTTCTTAGTCTCTTCAATATAGAAGACAAAATTTAAGGCAAAGATGCATAAAGTGATATATGGGAGATTTCTAAATACAGAAAAGAAAACACTTCAAACTGATAACCACATGTAATTTTCCATTAAGTAAATTTAATATTTAGGTTATCCCCTCCAAAGCACCCCAGACTTCAAGTTCATATTTCCTAGATAAATAAAGGGTGATCATCAGTAAGAATATTCCCAGATTGCTCCTTACTGTGGAAGGTTTCTGAATTTCTTTGTAGAGTTACATCTTCAATAATAAAATGTGAGAAAATAAATGAATCCCTTTATCACATGACTTTTATTTATGACTTTTTAAATAGAATTGTATGGGAAGAGCACATTTCTGCCACCTGTTTATGTGATACACCTAAATTGCAGGAATACTATTTGATAATCTGATTATAGTTTATTATTTTAGGCTCTAAAATTTATGATGATTTTATTTCTTCATGTTTATTTAAAAATGCCAACCAAATTATTGTGTTTGGCATGGGCAGATACTGGTTAAGGACAGACATTATGTTTTGATGGACAGGGAAATGATTCAAGGATCAATGGCCCGTAGGTCCCATGCAGAGAAAGAATTATTAAAGTCAGATGTAGAAAGGTAGGAAGTAGAGGTCCGAGAGTAGGATGATTGAGACTAATATCTTTAACTCAACTCTCTAAAACAATAAAAAAAATTACTGAATTTAGAACTGGATAGGGTAAGGGTGATTTTTTTTTTGTACTGGAGGTTGAACCCAGAAATTTTCTACCTCCAAGATATACCCCAAGCCCTAGTTTAATTTTATTTTGAAAAGTTCTCTTGCTAGGTTGCTAAGGTTGGCCTCAAACCTGTGGTCATCCTGTCTCAGCCTCCTTAGTACTGGGTTGCAGGCTTGTACCACCATGTCCAGCAAGACTGACTTAATTAACCTCTTCTTACAATTGAAGAAATAAAACCATGAAAGTTAAATCTGTTCATTGTTACACAGTGAGAGTCATAGAAATGAAGCCTCTGCCAGTGCATGTAACACTTAAGCTGAATATTATAAGAATTACATTTTTATTACTGTCACCTGTAATCCATTCTCTCATCTGTATTTCTTCATCTGATTAGCTATTACTATATAGATATGTATATATTTAAGCCCTTTCATTTGTACTAGCTCTTATAGACTGAAAAGAATTTGTGTGTGAGGCTGATAACTTACTGTTCCCTGCATACTGTTCCCTTGCTCATACTTCACCTCTTGCCAGGACCCCCTACTCCTCCAACTCAAACACCCTTGAACTCTAAATTGTATTGCTCTAGCTGGGTGTGGTGGCGCACACTTGTAATCCCTGCACTTGGGAGGTGGAGACTGGAGGATCCTGCAGGTTCAAAGCCAGCCTCTCTAAGAGACCCTGTTTCCAAATAAAAATATATAGTAGGTCTGAGAGTGTAGCCCGGAGGTAGAAGGGTTCCCAGGAACCCCAGTACCACCAAAATAAATAAATATATAAATAAATTGTATTGCTCTGAGACACTGACAATTTCCTAAATGAGAATCTTAAAGAGGATAAAAATGCACACAAGTAGCAATTTATATAGGTGGTGTGACTGTGGCTTGATAGACACTCTGCAAGAGATTCTCCAGCCCACACCAGGTGACCACCCCACCTGAGAAGCTGCAGAAAGAAGAGATGCATTGTCTTAGACATTTCAACAGGGAAAGGGGGAGAGGCCTAAGGAGTTCACATATGGAGCCTGTGCCCAGTACTCCAGGTGGCATCTAGGTCAGGGTTGCCCACAGCTCTGTTAGCTTACTAAAAAATTTTTAAATTTATCCCAAGAGAGACTTAAAGCAAGAAATGGCAAGATTAGATTCATGCTATGGAAAAAATCCTGCTGGCCTTCACATAAGGGGTAAAGAAAGACAGAGCCATAGAATGCTTGTGACCTCCCCAAATTCATATTGAAACCCTAACCCCAGTGCCATAATATTAGGAGATCCTTCTGAAGGTAAGTAGGTCTTCCAGGTGGAGGCCTTGTTAATGGGATTAGAGCTCTTAGACAAGGCCAAGAGCCTGCTAGCTGCTTCTTTGCCGTTGAGGCTGCAACAAGAAGTCAGCTGTCTAAAACCCAGAAAATGCCTTCACCAACTCCCCACCCCCACGAAATTCTGCCATCCTGATCTCAGACTTCCAGCCTCCACGACTGTGAGAAATAGGTTTCTGTTGCCTGTAAGCCTGGTCTGTGGGGCTTTGTTAAAGCAGCCCAAACTAACAAGTGGAGAGAGGCTGAGTGGAGAGAATAAGACCAACACCAAGCTTGGTGCCTGGCAAATAGCAGGTGACTGGTCAACCATTGCTGAGTGTGTGTGGCAGCAGAGAGGCCAATTATGATGCTCTTGCAGAAATCCAGAGAGGAGAAAGGCTTCCTGGGCAGCATGAGACCTGTCACCAAGTGTACGTGAGGATTAAGTGTTCACGCAATTCTGCAAAACTAAGAGCATCGTGTGTGTTTGTGTTGTGCACTGAATCCAGAGTAAAGAAAAAGTTCTTAATTGTGTTTGTCAAGGTAGCACTTTCCGTTTAGCATTTCCCTTTCCCTGAAGATGCTGTTTTCTTTCACCATCAAAGTTATATTACTTCTGAGCTGGCAGTTTTGTTGATGGCTTCGGGAAGGCTCGCCCATTCATTTTCTACTTCCCTATTTGGCAGGGCACATTTCTGCCATCATTCTTCATTGCAAGGTTCAAATACATAAGCTTTCTAATTACTAACAACCAACAGAGGAAGAAATTGGAAAACAAACAAGCAAGGGTTGGCAGCCACAAACCAGGTGAGTTTATACCAGAGTGACATTTCTCTTAATGGCACAGTCCGCCCAAATGGTGGGAAGCTGAGCCTGGAGAGGGTCCAGAACACTCGTGCTCACTGCAGACAGCTCATTACATAGGGTAGCGTGTGCACTGGCACACAGGGCTGTGCACACAGAGGCAAATGAAAAGGACTTAATGAGTTGATTGATGCAGAACTTTCAAAACGAGCATTAGCACATTAGGTGTTTTCGTTAACTTTATAGATACCTCCACTAGTGAATAAAGCTTTCCATCACCTTTGAGTCCAAGATTTGTTTAAATTATCTTTAGAGCTGTTTGTAATTTCCCAAGACTGGTAGCTACTGTTTTCCTTTTGCTGAATATATCAGAGTTTTGTAGCTTTGCATATCACAAAATGCACAGGTTTCCTTGCTGGTGCGGGCTTTAATTCAAGTCACCAGAAGTTTTCTCTCATTTATGGGAGCTAGAGAGAAAATAAGAAAAACAAGGGACTTTAGATAAATGAAGAGAGAGACTAGTAGAATAGTGGGAGGAAAGTGGGAAGGGGATAAAGGAGGCTTGAAGAAGGAAACAGTTCAGATAAAGTTAAAAGAGTTAAAGTCCTCCTGTGAAGGCGTCAGCATTCTTGCTGCTGTAATCCAAAAAGCTGACCACATAACTCAGAGGATAGAAGATTCATTTGCTCACAGTTTCCTTGGGGATTTTGGGTTCAGTCCACATGAGGCTGGGGACCACAGGGCTCAGGGCATGATGGCAGGAAGCTGAGAGGGAAAAGGCAAGACTTCAATCTCATATCAAGGAGCCAGAGCAAGAGAGCAAGCAAGGGAGGAGGAACCAGATATAATCCCTCAGCCACACCCCAGGGGCCCCTCCTCCAGCCACACCCTTCCTGCCTAGGCCACCATGCAGACATGTTCATCTGTGTATATTATTAGGGATTGAACCCAGAAGCAGTCTACCCCCAAGCTATACTCCCAACACTTTTTCTAATTTTTATTTTGAAACAGGGTCTTGCTAGGCTGATGAGAGTCTCACTACTTGCTGAGGATATCCTCGAACCTACTATTCTCCTATCTCAGCCTCCCAAGTACTGGGATTACAGGCATGCACCATCACACCTGGCTTTGTTTTAGAAACAGAGTCTCACTACAAGACTCCATTACAGGTGTGTACCAGCACGCCCAGCTGCTGCCCCGCTCTTCCTCCTCTTCTCTTCTCTTCTCTTCTCTTCTCTTCTCTTCTCTTCTCTTCTCTTCTCCTCTCCTCTCCTCTCCTCTCCTCTCCTCTCCTCTCCTCTCCTCTCCTCTCCTCTCCTCTCCTCTCTCTCTCTCTCTCTCTCTCTCTCTCTCTCTCTCTCTCTCTCTCCTCTCTTCTTTCTCCTTCCGTCTTCTTCAGTACTGGAGGTTGAACCCAAAGGCATTCTGCACATACACACACACACACACGCACGCATGCACACGCACACTTCCCGTCTTAGGTTCATGGTTGAAGCCCCTGTAACAAACATGGATCAATAGAAAAAAAGCACATGAATGTATGCAATGTATGTTTCCGTGGCATGAAAATTTTCACAAGAGTATGAGGGGCCAAAGAACTAAATAAAAGTAAGTATTTTTATGCAGAGGTCTGAAGAAGAGTGAACAGTCTTGGAGAAATATGATCCAAATGAAAGGGTGTGATCTAAGGGTAATACACAAGGGACCTGAGCAACCGAGTTGGCTTAGATGCTCATCTGCCTGCCTGCTCTTCAGACATGGGATACTCCTTTCCTCCGGGTGCGGAGGGCTGCTCTGAAGTGAGGGCCTTGCTGTGCAGGGAGAAGGACAAAGGAAGGGGAGAGCGAGCCACGTCTGCCTCTGCTCTCCTGTCGGATGCCAAGGTGCCATATTCTGGGGTGGAGTTTCCTGGTCCCATCAGTGGAGTCCCTGTCCTTGAAGGTCAGGGACTGAGAGTTAGTCACATGGACATACCAACTTAGAATAGAAAAACCAGCACATCCAGATGGCATTTGGCAAGGTCACTAACTCCATCCAAGCTGCGGAAGAATGTAACAAGAAATTTGATTAAGGAGAGTAATAAAGGTATTAGGGAAAAGCTAGGAAGGATGCATGGGCATGTTTTCTGGGTAAGGGAGAGGGAAATGAGATGATTTTCAGCCTGAAGATGCATTGATTTATTAAGTTACTAGAAGGGGGTGCTTCAGGGGTGGGGTTTCTAGGCTCAATAGAGGGCCAGGTCATCCTGGTGAGCTCGACCTCCTTGATGCTAAAGAGGGGCTGGGGAAAGCTGCCTCTTGTTCTGAGGGTCCAGGGTCCAGCTCCCTCCAGTGTATGCATGCACGTGCATGCACACACACACACACACACACACACACACACACACACACACTCATACTAGCAAATATCTGATGCATAGGGTTCTCTCTTCCCTATTTAAAATGAGAAAATATATACACAAGTGTAAAGCACAATAGGAGCAGATTTTAAAAAGTAGAATAAAATAGGAGTACTCCTATTGCTCTGATAAAAGAATCATCTAGATGAAGACTAAATCTTGGTTTCTTTACCAAAGACCGGGCCCTGTGAGGTTAAGTCAGTGGGAATCAGTGGAGGTTTTCCAGCCATTATTGCCCGTGTTAGAGCCACTGGCTGAGTCTTTATCCACAGGGTCTCAAGCCAGAGACTTGGACAGCTGTTTCTTTACATACTGGGGACATGGAGCTTCTGAAAAATTTGAGTTAAGCAGGTGTCCTAGTCAGAGGAAGTGCGCAAAGCCAACCCTGCTGTTTGCCTCGGCTCCCTCACTGGCTCTTCCTCTCTTGATGGAGAATGTTGCTTTTTCTATTGCTCTGCATTTCCCAAAATGATGTGGGGAGAAAATCATAAGAATAATGCAAGAAACAGAAAATAGAACTAGCTGGGTGGGGTGGCACACACCTGCAAATACCAGTTCTTGGGAGGCTGAGACAAGAGGATCATTGGTTCAAGGACAGCCTCATCAACTTAGTGAGATGCTCATCAACCCACTAAAACTCTTTTTCAAAATAAAGCAATAAAAGGAGCTGGGAGTGTAGTTCAGAAGTAGGATGACCCCAGCCGGGCTTGGTGGTGCACACTTGTAATCCCCACGCTTGGGAGGCTGAAACAGGAGGATTGTGCAGGTTCGAAGCCAGCCTCAGCTACTTAGTGAGGCTCTCAGCAACTTAGTGAGACCCTGTTTCCAAATAAAATATAAAATGGGTCTGGGAGTATAGCCCGGAGGTAGAAAAGCCTCTGGGTTCCACCCCCAGTACCACAAAAAAAAAGAAGTATGATGACCCCAGCTTGAATCCCCAGTACCACCTACAAAAAAGTAGAACTTATTAATTTAAAAAGGTGAAATAGTTTAATCAAGAAGAAATATTAAAAGGATCAACTTAATAATGGCTTTCAGCAACATATTTATATATGTATATGAGTGAAAGTGCAGACCTATTTTTTCCCACTAAAGCAAAATAAGGAGAAGTAGCCAGAGCTGGAAGCAAGATAAATTTATAATCAATCTGGGGAAGGACTTCTTAGTCACAGGGGATGTCTACTCTAATTATAAGTAGTGTGCAGCTTGACTGCTTAAGGTATGGTCTGGCTTCAAGGATGTTTTGTCTTTTATTTTAAAAAACTTTAAGCAACTTTAAAATATTTGATCCCAAACAAAGTTCTCTATTTTTTAATCGTTTATAAAAAACACTACAAACCAGACACAGTACTATATGCCTGTAATTTCAGTATGTGAGAGGCTGAAACAAGAAGATTGTCAGTTCAAGGCCAGCCTTAGCAACTAAATAAAAACTGTTTCAAAATAAAAATAAAATTGGGCTTGGGTAGAGCTCAGAGGTAAAATGCTTTGGTTTCAGTCCCCAGTAACCCCCCAACATACACACACACACACACACACACACCATCATCATCATCATCATCATCATCATCACAAGAAATCAAAAAAGTAAATCAAATAACATTCATATTGACTAATTTTTGAACTCTCTCAAAATACGTAGTCTTTAAATATTCCTTAAAACATCAGATTCTATTTTAAGTAAGTTTTAGAAAATGTCATTTTTAAAATAAGAAATATATGTATCTATGCCAAGAATCTGAAGCGTTAAAGCATAACAGACCTTATTCTGTATGATGTGCACCTCCCTTGCACACATACACACACACACACACACACACACACACACACACAGGCTGAATTTTAAATACTGTAAGAAAAACCAAACATTAGAAAAATGGCAAGTTCTTTCACTGTACATCTGTTTTCACATTTAACCTATGTAATTATTCTTGTAAGATTCTGTATTTGAATATTAACACATGAAAATAAATCTGGCTTGAAATAAGATCCATAAAAAGTATAGACGCTACTAAAGATCAAAATCAGCACCAAAATTATCACCTAAACCAGCATTTGCACAGAAATTTAAGTGTGAACAGAGCCCCGCACGTGAATTTGCTTATTGAATCACTCCCTCAACTACGGATATTAGGTGGCTTTGGTTTTTATCTTTGTTTTTGTTTTTGTTTTCTGGTACTATGGATTGAACCCAGGGACATTCTCCCTCTGAACTACACCCCCCAGCTCTATTTTTTATTCTTTATTTTGAAACGGGGTCTCACTAAATTGCAGAGGGCCTCACTAAGTAGTTGAGGCTGGCTCCAAACTTAAGATCCTCCTGTCTCAGCCTCCCAAGTACTGGGATTACAAGTGTGCACCACCATGTCCGGCTTGGGTTTATATATCTCATAGATAATCTTGGGGAATTGAAACATTACTATAGAATTGGTCTTTTAGAGAAAACTCATTTTTAATGTTAAATTATTAAAGCTGAACTCTTTCACACAGCTCCAAAAACTACAGTGCAGATTGCTGGTAGTTTCTCTGACAGCAATTCCATATTTTATGTCTGTTTTCCAGCCTCTTCATTGTTTACACAAGATTAATAACGAGTATTAATTCAACAAGGGGAAAACAATTCAGGTTTCACCCCAACAATTACATGGCCATAATCCATTAACTACCAGAATATTGTCCTGCCTTGAAATATTGAAAATGCAGCTGATATAGCTCACACTCTCTTAGACCTTTCAGGAGAATAGATCAGAAGAAAATGGAGTGAGCTCATAAGGAATAGGACCTTGAGGTTGCATCGATGATAAAGAGGAGGAGATCCAGGTATGGCCGTGCACACCTGTGATTCCAGTACCTGGAAGGCTGAGATAGGAGGATAGCAGATTTGAGGCCAGCCTCAGCAAGTTAGTGAGCCCCTCAGCAACTTAATGAATCCCTGTCTCAAAATATTTTAAATTTTAAAATAAAAGAGGAGGAGGATTTCTATGACTTGCCAACTCATCCTTACTTCCTCTTGTGTGGGTACCCTCTTCCAAGCACTCTCAGAGAAGAGTGTGTTCATATTCAGCTGAAATCATCCATCCATGGATCTTAGCAGGAACGCCTCTCAAACCCTAAAGGGGAAACATTTTTCCTCTTTTCAGGTCTGGAATTGAATTCTTTCTTTTAATACCTCACCTGTAAGTAGACCCCAGAATTTCCCTACATAACGGAGGATTGCAATCATTGGATTTAATGATTTTGCTTTTGTTTGCCCCAAAATGGTTGTCCTCAATAATTAACAATGACCTATTAAGGAGCATATTTAAAAAATGTTCTGGCCTTATTTAATTTAAGCTTAAAAAAAAACAACCCTGGGCTTGGTGGTGCAAGTTTGTAATCCCAGTACTTGGGAGGCTTTAATAGGAGGATCCCAGGTTGGAGGATAGCCTCAGCAAGTAGTGAGACTCCCATCAACCTAGTGAGACCTTGTTTCAACATAATAAAATGAAGCTGGGGGTATAGCCTAGAGGCAGAAGATCCTTTGGGTTCCACTAGTAGTATAGACAGCCAGAAAGAAAGGGAAGAAAGAAGAAATAAAGAGGGAGGGACAGAAGGAGGGAGGGAGGGAAGGAGGAAGGGAGGGAGGGAGGGAGGGAGGAAGGAAGGAAGGAAGGAAGGAAGGAAGGAAGGAAGGAAGGAAGGAAGGAAGGAAGGGCGGGCAAGAAAAGTCTGGAACCTCTCAGCAGTGGGCCAGCCTTGTGGTGAAGCAGTGGCCACAGACAGCAGTGATCTGCAGGGCAGGAACCCTGTAGCACCCAGGTGGGTGGCCTATAGGCACCTGAGAGTGAGAGCTCCCACTCCCGGACAAATTGGGGGAAGGGATGGCTCACGGGGCTGGGAAGACTAGTGATGTGGAGCAGGGGCTGGGGGAGTGTCCGGGGTCACCCGTCCTCAGGCCTTGGTGGTTTCTTGGGGGTTTCAGCATTGCAGTCACCAACAGGGAGGTTCACCAGGCAGATGCTGGACTCCCATGCATGGCACAGATGCCTGAGTGTTCCCTGTGTGTGTCCATCTCCTCGTCCCCTCCCTACACCCTGAAACAATCCCTGGCCAGGGAGTAAAAGGGTTGTGTGTTCTGTGCTTTCCCAGAAATGAGTTCTCCATCTGGGAGAGAGGCTGGGCAACTCCAGGAGCCCAGGGCACTGAAGGAAGGTGTGTCACAAATGGAGGGAGGGGACAGTCCTTAAGCTCACTCCCAGCCTAACCAGGGACACCTCCACGCTGCTTATCTCCCACGACATGCGGGAGAAATAAATTAAACTGAGCAGATCTTGAGAAAGCGAGGCTAGAAGAAAATTACCCATACTTATTCCCCCCCTTACTCTCCCTTTTATGTTGTAAATTTGAAATATTTTTAAAAGAATGAATATAATAAGACTGAAAGGCATTTAAAAAGCTTTTTGTTAAACTGGGAACATCAGGGGCCTGCAGAGAATTTAATCTGGTGCAGATCCTCGGAGATGTAAGAGCTGTGTTTCCATAGAGCACTTTGCTTGGGAAGGAAGGCGCCGAGGAAGCCCTGCGGCCCTTGCCCTGTCCTGAGGCACCATTAATGTTGCCCGACCAGTCACCCTAATCTGGATCAGGATTTCTCAACATCAGCACCACTGACTTATGGGCAGGTGATTCTTTACTGTAGGGACTGTCCCGAGCAGGTGGGATGTCTAGCTTCATCTCAACCCATTAGATGCAATAGCATCCTCGCTCTTGAGTTTTGACAATGAAAAATGTCTCTAAACCTGCCACATTTCCCCGAGGAAGACACAAGGGACTATGTCTTGTTTAGAACCACTGATACAGATTAAACTTTCCAAACTGTTCCCTATGACACTGCACTTTTTGAAAGAGCGGCACTGGGCATGCTGCCTTCCCTCCTTAAAAATTCCTACTAAGCATCAGTGTAATAAAGTCTCTTAGAAGCTAGGTGTGGTGATGCATGCCTGTCATCTGGATGCTTGAGAGGCTAAGACAGATTGCAGGTTCAGAGCCAGACTTGGTAATTTAATGAGACCCTTATCATCTTAGCAAGACCCTATTTCAAAAATAGAGAATAAAATGGGATTAAGGGTGTTGCTTGTAGGTAGAATGCCCCTGGGTTCAAGCCCCAGTACAAACAAACAACAAACAAATAAACAAACAAGCAAACACACCTCTTAGAAGTACTGCTTATCTTTGTTTAAACCCATGCCAAGTTTATTGAAACATGGAACTCTTATTTTCCACTAACACCTGTCAGTATTTTTGAACCCTTTTTTCTTGAAATGCTTGTTGGATGAGTTTTAACTAGTACAGAGCCTGGAACAATGGAAACTTTATTTAGGTTTTATTTTTTGGTACTGGGGACTGAACCCAGTGGCATTCTGCCTACAAGCTATACCCCCAGCCCTTTTTATTGTTTATTTTGACCAGGGTCTTGCTAAGTGACTGTATGCACTGGTCTTGAATCTGTGATCCTCCTGTCTTAGTCTCCCAAGTACTGGGATTACTGGTGGGTGCTACTGCGCCTGGATTATTTTATTTGAATGGTTCCTGTGCTTCCAAATCACTTAACATAATGTAATCATTTTGTGAATTTGTTTCAAAGTCATAAGAAGAGTCTTTATATGAAGAAAGGCAAATTTTATTCCTCCAAGAACTTTGAGAATTTGAAGGAGAAACAGAACAGAAAAAGATGGAGCTGATGGTAAAGTCCAAAATTACAAATTCAACGGAAATTGAGTGCTGGCTTCCCTACGGAAAAGCACGCTGGACAAAATACTAATCCAGAGAGAGGGAACTATGTGGCAAGACTGGATTATATAGCCCCCAGATAAAATGTGGGCTTCTGGGAGCGGGGCCTATCTCAGTGGTAGAGCACTTGCCTAGCTTGTGCAAGACCCAGGATTCAATCCCTGCCCTGAAAAAGAAAAGGAAAAGAAACACTTTGGGGTCCTATCTACCAACTTGGGATCCCTGTGCATTTTTGTAATACTATGACATAGTATGTCAGGACAAAAGTCATGCAAATAAACTCCAGTAAAGCAAGTTACAAGTATTGGAAAGCTGTGTAACATCCAGAAAGGACTTAAAAGAGACCAGAGCTGCAAACCAGAAGACATGAGGGACTGAAGTGCTCTCTCTTCCCTTCCCCTTCTTTCCTCTTCCCCCATCGCAGGTCTCTCGTTCTCTACAGACATACATACACACACACATATACACATACATACATACATACATACATACATGTGTATGTATATCGTGTATATGCATGCATATATATTTTCCCATTTCTTCCTTTCTCTCCATATCCAGGCTTCTTGGTTTGAGATCTCATGACTTCAGTGAGCACATGACTTTGTTCTTCCCCGGGATGAACTTTGGCCCAGATTCTAGATGCTCTTTTTTCAAACCACTGAATGTCCACGGTCATCCAATGGACCAGTTGGCCATAGATGAAGTGTTTGCCTGTGATCCAGGCATCTGAAGCCAAGGGAAGAGGATACAGGCCCAGAATACTTACAGGGTCACATAGACTACCCATTCAGCATTCTACAAGGACCAAAGCAGCTATTAAAGGAAAAGTCTTGGATAAAATAGAAACCCTGAAGCACATCTATCATAGCCTACTGCTGTTTTTAGCTTATAGCAGTAATTCTGACACAAACTGTAGCACTAATGATAACCAGCTTTAGTACAGTGGTTAGGTGCTAACTGTATGCATGTCAGGTATACATAAGTGCTCTTTGGTCATTCACTCATTGTACTTCTGTAACAACATATGTGGTAGATATAAATTTTCCTATTTCAAAGGTGAGGAAACAGAAGGTCAGAAAGATTTATTTCCCAAGTAGCTGATAAATGACAGGGCCAGTATTCAAATCCAGGTGTCTGGCTGAGAGCCTATACTCTTTTGTCTGTATGTGGTATTGGGGATTAAACCAAGGGGCACTTGATGGAGCTGCATCCTCAGACGACGACTTCTTCTTCTTCTTCTTCTTCTTCTTCTTCTTCTTCTTCTTCTTCTTCTTCTTCTTTTTTGTGGTACTGGGGATGGAACCCTTCTACCTCCGGGCTACACTCCCAGACCTATTTTATATTTTTATTTGGAAACAGGTACTCTTAAGCCAGAGAGGGGTTTCAAACCTGCATGATCCTCCTGTCTCCGCCTCCCAAGCGTGGATATTACAAGCGTGCGCCATCATGCCGGGCCAGACTTCTTTTTTTATATATATAAACAAGATCTCACTAGATTGTCTCCCTGAGTTGCTGATGCTGGATTCCAACTTGCGATCTGCCTGTCTCAGCTTCCCAAGTACTGGTATACAGGCATATACCACCATGCCTGGGAAGAGTGTATACTCTTGTTTTGCTAAACCGCCTCTCTGGGGAAAAAAAAATAAGTAAATACAAAATACAACTTCAGGCAATTAGATACCTTGGTTATGGCAAGCTATCTATGTTGGGCTGGTATTTTATAAAAGGTATCAGCCAATATTAAACATGTCTATGGTTATAGATTGAGTGTGCAATTTGTGTCTGAATTGCCATGCCCCAGATGGATGTGTTCTGTGGAAGCTCACTAGTCATTTACCTCACTCAGAGTTTGCCTGTTGCTTGAGCCAAGAACCTGCAGTGGAGCAACTGCCACGAGCCAGAGCTGAGCCCCAGCTGCTCGCTGAAGCTGTCTTGTGGCTGTACAGCTTCTACTTCCCACTGTGTGAGAGTGAGGAGCTGGTCTGCCTGCTCCATGAGCACGCCTCTCTTCTTCACTGGTTAATAAGAAAGAATGGTTTGATCCCATTAAATATGATGGAGCATCCTAGGGCTGGGTCATAGTTTAGTGGTACAGCATTTGCCTAGCATGCACAAGGCCCTGGGTTTGATCCCTAGCACTGCAAATATATGTATGCATATATATGGAACATGCTGAATGAACCAGGATGTTGGAATCCCCACCTACAAGACCTGTGACCTCATGCAGACCACTCAACTCCCCATAGCTTGCTCTATTATTAGTAGGGTGGTCATTCATGATACTTCCTGAAGAGTTCTGCCTTCCATGTGTTATTTCAGAGCTAGGATACTCTAGCCTTTAACATTTTCCTGACATTTACTTCAGTGAAGAAAAAGGTCGATGCTCATTTCTTTTTTCTTTTTCTAGATTTCCGCTCAGAATAATGTTAATAGTCCCAAGCTCTTACCAAATTCCTGTCTGTCTTTCACAAGTATTTTTGTGACAAAATCTTACCGAATCTTTTGTCATCAGTATTTAGTCTGGTTCTTTAATTGTAGTGTTATTGGTACATGTTGAGTAAATCGACCACCTTTCTTAACTTGCGAGTCAAGGGGTTCTGTTTGTTGCATATTACATATCTAGCTTCAAAAGAAGTTATCCAAATCTCCACATTTGAGTTGTGTTCTGTTGAGAACAAAAATTTACCTTAACTGTTCTTCTGAAGGTCTCTGATTAAACTCAATTCAATAAGCATTGAGACACCTGAAACACGGAAAAGCACAATGATTTGTGGACTTGAGGAAGAGCAAAATGAAGCCTGCCTTATGAGCTTAAGAGTCTAGATGGGAAGAGGGAGCAGAGGAGGAAGGAGATCTGAGCGTCACAGTAAGGTCACAGGTTCCAAATGACAGTGACTTCATAACATAAAGAGTGATCTACAGGTTACAAGATCAGTATGACAACACCACTTGTCAAAAAAAAAAAAAGACAGCAGCGCCGTACAGGCTTCAATGGAGGACAGCAGGAAGAGAAACCAAGTAGTGCAAAATATGAGCAAAGAAATGAAACCAGAAACACACATGCCAAGTGTAGAGAGCGATGGGATGTTGGCTGGGCTCGGCAGCGTGGTAAGTGTTAGGTAAAGAGAAGGAGATAAATGAGAAAGAATTGGCCAGAAGCATTTCTGGAAAGCCCAAGTGTGTGGTGAATGATGACAGGCAAGAAAGGGGAGCAGAGCTGTTGGTGTTCAAGTCCTTGATCTGCTACTTACAGACTTTATACCTTGCTTGCACAAGAGAATCTCTGAGTTTCAATTTCTTCCTCTATAAAATTAGGAAAATAAGAGACTCTGTTTTCCTAGATTGTTGTAAGAACTAAATGAGCTCAACTACATGAAGTTCTTAATAAGTACTCAAAAATATGTTATTCCGTCTTCTTAGAGAGTCCCGAGTTCAACATTTTGAAAGAAAACTTCCCAATGGCTCAAATCAAAACTGGCATCAATAATTCATGACCCATTAAGTCACTAACCCTAAACCTAACTTGGCTTTGTGACTGTAACGTCGTGACTCCATCAGCTAATGAATGTAAAGGAAACTTTTAAGACACGTGACTCCCTCAGCTAGAAACCCTTGATGCTGTTAAAGAATGTTCTTCCAAAGTGAAATGGAGTGGTCAGTGCCAGGAAAGTCCATGTACTGTGACATCTTACTAAAAAATAGCAATCGTTTTCAGCAATTCATTAAAAAAGTATCAGAGGGCACCGGGCATGGTGGCGCACGCTTGTAATCCCCGCGCTTGGGAGGTGGAGACAGGAGGATCGCGCAGGTTCAAAGCCAGCCGCGCTGGCTTAATAGACCTCTTTCCAAATAAAAAGAATAAAGGTCTGGGAGTGTAGCCCGGAGGTAGAAGGGTTTCCAGGAACCCCAGTACCACCAAAAAAAAAAAAAAAAGTATCAGAGGTACTGGCCCTACATCTGTCCTAAGACTGGTTCTATTTTATATATAAAAGTCCTAAAGAACCCAAGCATAGCAAACACTCATCCAACTCTAATGAATTATTTAATAGACCAGCATATAACATTTTGTTTGTACTTTACTTACTATATAGTATCCTACTTTTTATAATCTTTATTTTTATTTAATTTAGCTTTATAATTGACAGATAAAATGGTGTGTATTGGTGGTATACAACTGGCTTTTGTGAAATATGTATGCATTGTAAAATAACTAATTAGCATAGTTAACATACCCATTACCTCACATAATTATTATTCTTTGTGGTAAGAGAAATTTACAATCTGCTTTCTTAGTGATTCTCAAGTATATTGAAAATCTATTACTATCTATTGTTACCATGTTGAACAATGGATCTCCTGAAACTTACCCCTCCTCGCTGACATTCTGTATCTTTGACCAGTATCTCCCCAACCCCTTCCCCACCCCACCCTTGGTGGCCACCATGCCACCTTCTGTTTCTATGAGCCTGAATTTCATGACTCCACCTTTAAGTGAGACCAGGCTGTGTCTCTTTCTGTGCCTGACCCCTTTCACTTAGCATCATGTTTTCTAGGTCCAACCACATGGCTGTAAGTAGAATTCTCTTCTTTGTTCTTAGAGAATTGCATTCCTTCGTGTACACAGAGCACATTTTCTGTATCTATCACCTATCAGTGGACCCTCAGGTTGACTCTGTTATCTTGATCATTGTGAAGAACGCTGCAGTGAACATGGTGTGCAGATATTTCTTTGACATACTGATTGTAAAACCTTTGGTGCATACCCACAAGTGAACTTGCTGGATGGTGTGGTAATTTTATTTTTAATTCTTTGGGGAACTCTCGTTCCAAAATGACTTTACTAATTTACATTCCCACCAATAGTGCAGAAGGGCTTCCTTTTATTTACGTTCTTTTCAATGCTTACTCTCTCTCCTCTTTTTTATAAGAGCTTCCCTAAAGATGTGACTTTAGTTTGCATTTCACGGGTAACCAGTGACCTCAAGAATTTTTTTCATATGCCCGCTGTCCATGCCTAATTTTTCTCTTTGAGAAATGTCTATTCCGGTCCTTTGCCCATTTTTAACTGGGTTATTTGTTTCTTGATGTTGAGGGGGCTTACTTATTTATTTATTTTCAGGTACTGGGGATTGAACCCAGGGCCTCACACATGCTAGGGAAGCACTCTACCACCAAGCTTGCTATTATAGTTTCTGAATTACACAGTCTTTAAATGAAAAAGAGCTATAAGCAGCCTTTATCTCTGAGAATCATTTTGAGGACAGTGGTTTTCTTTTCAAGTCAAGATGAATATTAAAAAAATGGTATTGAGATAATTTAATCAGAGTTTACTAAGTGAGATTGTTTTGCTAATACTTCGTAAGTAACATTCAACTGGGAGATTTTTGTACTATTTCCTATTTTAATTCCTTTTGTGAAAGAAGATTTAATGTGGAAACAAGTTTTATTATTGTATTTCATTTTCTTTTAACAATCATACAACATAATATGCTCGTCTGAGATCTAACTACTTTCATAACCACTTCCAGTGTAACTGAGATATGGATTCATGACAGATTTTTTTGTGTTTTGAGCCTGAAGAACAGATTTCAAAATAACACATTGAGCTAATCAGAAGAAAGTATGGAGCCAAAATATCATTTTTCTGAATAGAATTTAATACTGATACTATCAAGCCAGCAATTTTATATTAAAGTCACACTTGGAGTCTCTGGAAATTCCACTTAGATGTCTTTAACTTGAAGAATTAAAGTGAAAGTGTCCTCTGAAGGGGTTCCCTTCTCCACCTGGACTATGGGCATTGTCCTGTCTTTCCAGACCCAGCAGCCAAATTGCCGTCAATAGCACATCTCCAGTTCTGTGATCGGCTCAGTGGGTCCTTTTGAAATCTGTTCTTCATGCTTGAAACCTGCCTTCGGGTGGCCGCCCTTGTCTTCCCTTCCCAGAGCTATACAGGACCCTTCTCTCCCCCGCTCCCCACCTTGCCCAGGACACACGCACCTTCACCACTCTGGTCTCCCTTGAAGGCTGCTGTCCTGGATTGTCCACAACTAAAGGATTTCCTTGAATATGGAATTTTCAGTACTAAAACCATGATGGCTAGTCTCATAGGTGAGGGACTCCTGGCAGCCCCTTATTCGTTCTTATTTTCTTTCAGTATTGTACAAACCTGTTCTCACAACTAAAACAAATTTTAATTTTTTGTTACCTAAAAAATTATGCACATGGAAGCCAGCATAGTGGTGTCTGCCTGTAGTTCCACCACTTGGGAGACCGAAACAAGAGGTTGACTTGAGCCCAGGACTTCAAGGCCAGCCTAGCAACAAATGAATTTTCTAAAAATTCATTCATAAGCTGGGCATGGTGGCTCATGCCTGTGATCCCAATACATGGGAGACTGAGACAGGAAGATCACAGGTTCTAGGCTAGCCTCAGCAACTTAGTGAGGCCCTCAACAACATAGTGAGACCCTGTTTCCAAATAAAAAACTAAAATAAGGCTGGAGGTGTAGCTTAGAAGTAGAATGTCCCTGAGTTCAATCCCCAGTACCACACACACACACACACACACACACACACACACACTCATTCATTCATATAAAAAAAAGAAGGCTGTTCTTACTGTTCAGTTAGTTCTTCTCATACTTTATTATTTTAGGTCATAATTCTCTGAATCTATCAATTGGCTCTTTTCTTCTTTCTTTTTCTCTCTCTTTCTTTCTTTAACCTTTCTTTCTCTATTTATTTACTTACTTATTTATTTATTTATTTATTTATTTATTTATGGTACTAGGGATGGAACCCAGGGGGCATTCTACCTCTGAGCTACACCATCTAGCCCTAATTTAAGTTTTATTTTTAAACAGGGTCTCACTAAGTTGCTGAGGGCCTCACTACATTGCTGAGGTTGGCCACAAACCTGTGATCTTCCTGTCTTAGCCTCCCAAATACCAGAATTACAGGTGTGTACCAACACGCCTGACTCAATTAGCCATTTTCTGAACAACTTCTTTTTTAAGATTTAAAAACAATGCAGAATTTTTATTTGATAACATATAGCAGGAACAGATGAACCTACTCTTGAAATTTTCTGTCAGCAAAATATTAGTACCTCTTACTAAAAGAAATGAGTTTCAGAAAGGCATATAAATAAATATGCCTGGCATTGTGGGTAAGGCTGTTCTGTAGAGAGGCAGTGTGCGGTGAGCAGGTGAGAGGGCAGTATGGTAGATACCAGTGCACATGAAGCTATGATGTCTCCACGCAGAGCTCTTCAGTTCAGATCTGTCAACTCAGTAAAGATGTTTGTAAAAATTAGTCAAAATAGCTGTGTGTGTGTGTGTGTGTAGCCTAGAAACCACTTAATTAAAAGCTTTCTACATTAACTAGTTGCTTTGCATCTTGTAATTACATCCCAACGAGACCAGCGGCAGCAACCAGACTAAATTTACAAACAATTTCATATATGTGTTAAACTTTTTTTGTGAGGGGACAATACTGAGAATTGAATCCAGGGGCGTTCTACCTCTGAGCTGCACCCCCACCCCTTTTATTCTTTATTTGGAAACAGGGTGTCCCTAAGTTGCTGATGGCCTTGCTGAGTCACTGAGGCTGGCTCACACCTGCCATCCTCTTGTCTCAGTCTCCCAAGTTCTGAAACTATAGACGTGCACCACTCTGCGTCCAGCCATATTCAACCATTTCTTCATTGAGCATCCACTGCATGCACTCTGCCGATGGCTTTGCCTCTTACATGAAATGTAATGAAAAGCCATCTAAGGGTTTCACACTTAGATGCTTAGATGTATGGTCCAGCTGATATTGTATAAAAAATACTTTCCCTCTGTGAAAGCACACATAAGAATATAAGAAAAAGTACAGGGAGCTGGGTGTAGTGGTTCACGCCTATAATTCCAGTACTTAGGAGGCTATGACAGGAGGATCTCAGGTTTGAGGCCAGCTTCAGCAACACAGCAAGATTCAGCCACCCAGGGAGACCTTGTTTCCAAAAAATAAAAATAAGAAGTGCTAGAATGGCCCTGTGTTCAATCGCCAGTACCACGGGGAGGTGGAGTAGGTGCAAGGAGCCAGAAGAATCTTCATCCCAGCAGGTGGGCAGCCCCACGAGCTACTCTCCTCTGCAGCCGGGCAGTAGGGACTGGGAGCCCAGACTGTGTGCTTGTGGCTCCCCGGCCTTCGGGGATCTTCCCTCGCTCGTCCCATTGCCTGCCAAAGAAAATGATAAACTGCTCTGCCCCACAGAATTTTATTGGTTTGGGACACAGAACTGACTAGAGAAGATTAATTAATATTACAGCTGCAAGAAATTATCAGCTCATGAAAGGCTACACTATATTAAAAACTAACATGCTTACATTGTTGATGGGAAGCATCTGTCTGCGGTCTCTGCTGAGGCATCGCTCCTTCCCCTTCTCCGCTCTCTGGCATCGTACTTGGATGTCTAGGAGTCGCTGTATTGTTTGACTTTCATCATTACTTCTGATCGTGCGGTGGTTATGTAAGCGATGGTACCAAATGACTCCTAAGCCCCAAATTATATTAACAGACAATGAGCAGTGTGTAAGGGGAGCCAACAATCCTCGTGTTCCTTAGAATGTTTAATTCTTTCATGGAAAAAAAAAGCCTCTAATTGTGAAAGTTCAAAATCTGGTTCATATAATATTTTTAAAAGAGTGATAAGAAGACTCGTGTTTTTATTAAAAACATGTAGGGGCAAATAATGTGCTCCAGCAAGTTTCTCATTACCAAGGTGACTTCTTGTCTCTTAAGTTCAGCAAATCATTCCTAATACTTGGTAAATGTTTAGATAGAGTTAAGGCTCAGAGGCTTTGTTTAAAAAAATAAAAATTGAAGCCTCACAAAACATTGACACAAGGAATTAAATTTTACAAAGCTGGCTAACTTTGGTCCCACAGGGGGAAAATTTATGGCCATTTCAGTAGTACTTGGTGGTTCTTTATTAGCCATGTGGAAATGCTGAAACTTTTACAACCAGAATTCTGTAGTTTAATATGTGGCAAACATCCCTGGACTAAGTCCCACTTAGCTTCTCAAATACTTCAACCATGACAATCTTAAATTTTTTCCAGAAAATATGACTTACTCATATCTCACTTTGGAAAACTGTTTGACTTGTTTATACCACAAATTAGAAAGGGAAGACGGCTCACTTATGTGGAGTCGTGTTTGACACGCGCTCTCCTGCGACTCCTGAGAGCCTAGAGATGTCCACAAACAAAG
The DNA here is from genome assembly GCF_963383645.1 of Muscardinus avellanarius. Lineage (NCBI taxonomy): Eukaryota > Metazoa > Chordata > Mammalia > Rodentia > Gliridae > Muscardinus > Muscardinus avellanarius. Next base: position 28,385,823 of record NC_137794.1, read on the forward strand.
GCTTTTAGGCTAATATGGGTGACAATGAGACAAAAGCAAGAATCTCAGACAAATTTAACATTTGTCTGACTCCAGTCTAGAGAAATGAGAAAGGGCAGCAGGTAGAGTGGAAAAATCTGGCTAGCTGCCTCCTATGGGAACAGAAAGTGTTTATAAAGATCATCACCTAAGTGGTGTGAGTGTCAACCCAACTAGTCCATATCTGTCTTAAGTACTGTGTACTCTGTTGTTTTCATTAGTTGAATTTTCAAATATTGCATTTCTCAATTTTTATTTTAATTAAGCATGCCGATATTAATTTGCAGTTATTTATAAGTGACCAAGTTTTTTTCTTAAATTTTTTTTACAAAATTATAATTTTGGACTCACAGATCTCTAGGCACTACTCTTGGTCATAATAGGTATTCAAAAACCACTGGTTTCCTGTGGCGGCCCACGCAAGCATCCCAGTGCCTGGGAGGCTGAGACAGAGGATTTAATGTCCAAGCAACTTCGCGAGATACTGATTCAAAATAAAAAATAAAAAAGGCCAGGTGTGTGGCTCAGAGGGAGAATGCTTCTGAGCTGAATATCCAGTAGCAAAAAAGGAAGAAGAAAGAAAGAGAGAAAGAGAGAAAGAGAGACGGGGGGGGGGGAGAGGGAGAGAGAGAGAGAGAGAGAGAGAGAGAGAGAGAGAGAGAGAGAGAGAGAGAGAGAGAAATGGTTCCATACTATATCTATGCCCACAGCCTTGTAAGCATTGGAGGAAGGGGGGAAAAAAGTGACTTTTGATTTGAAATACTTAGTACAGGAAACAAATTCATCAAAAGGGAGAAAACTAGAAAATTTGCATGCTAAAAATGTGTACTTCTTGAGAACTCTTTAAGCTAAGTTTTCTGTATTCAAAGCAGGCAGGTAATGTTTTCTAAGAGATTGGTGGTTTTATGTTTTTAACATGTGGCAAGTTCTTGAGTACATAATAGATTGTGGAGTTTTCAGTATGTGTTACTTTAATTTAACTGGCTAAATCTGAAATATAACGTTGCTTTTTGCCAGTTATAGTGGGATTAAATTTATTAGGTACTCATTGAATTAAAAAAGATGTTCTAAAATATGTCCAAATATCCAATGGTATAGGGAGTGAATGCAGATGGAAGAACCCATGTTTAAAAAAATCTAAGAAATCTTGGTGATTCCTTGCAGTATGTCTTAATATTGTCCTACAGGTTACTTTTGTATTAAAATCCTTTCTACAGAGGAACAATTTCATAATTAAATAATTTTCTAAGCCAGGCATGATGTCACATGCCTATAATCTCAGTACTTGGGAGGCTAAGACAGGAGGATTTCAGGTTAGAGGCCAGCCTCAGCAACTTAGCAAGATCCTGTTTCAAACTACAAAATAGAAAGAGCTGGGATGTATCTTGGAGGTTTATTGCCTCTGGGTTCAATCTCCAGTACAAATACTATAATTATCATTTTTAAATTTGTTTAGCCTTTTAACCACTATCTCCAGTAAAATTTGAAGGAATATTTATTTAGTTATTTATTTATGGAATTGAGGATGGAACCCAGGGACAGTCTACCTCTGAGCTATATTCCCAGCCCTATTTTTATTTTTTATTTTTAAACAGTGTCTCACTAAGTTGCTGAGAACTTTATTAAGAAGCTGAGACTGGCCATGAATCTGCGATCCTCCTGTCCTTTTTTTCTCAAAGACTCACAAAGCATCTCAAGGCTAGCTCACAGTCCTGAGTCATGTGTCCAGAAATACAAAAATTTATTAGGATTATGTATTTAATCAACACTAGAAATTAAATTTTAAAACCCTAACCTCATAAATGTGTACATACAACTGAGGCTCTTTAGTTTAAAAGCCATAAACAAGTCCTTTGACCTCTTGGTGCATTGAGGAATTTGATATGTAAAAATATGGTGCTAGAATTAAGATGTCTTCTACATTTGTGGATTTGGACTGAGAGTGACCATGGACCTAATGTCATGCTAATGTAGATGAGAAAAAGAGGGAAAAGCATGTACCCGCTAACCAAAAGAACGAAAAGGAGGGTTCAGTGGAATGAGACCAAGTAGACCGTGTGAACAGCCTGCTCAGCCCAAGCTTTCCAAAGGCACATAAAATAACTGCCAGAAAACGCACTCTGGCTGGGCAGGAGGAAATATCTGGCAGGATCTCTTATTCATTAAAATCCTAAATATACTAATTAAGAACCTTGTAGTTTAGAATTACAAAAGCAATTCCATGTGTTTCATGTGGTTTTAAGCTGCAAAGTTGTCTATTTCTTTGCCTACAGTTGTGCCAAATGGAATGCAGAGAATGCACTAGGTTGGACCAGAAATTTAACAGTATAGAGGAAAATCGCCTAAGAACACACAAAGTCTTCATCCAGAGCATCACTTCATCCAGGTTGATTTTTTTTTTTTTTTGGTACTGAGGTTCTTAGAAACCCTTCTACCTCCGGGCTACACTCCCAGACCTATTTTTTATATTTTTATTTGGAGACAGGGTCTCTTAAGCCAGCAGGGCTGTCTTCGAACCTGTGCGATCCTCCTGTCTCCGCCTCCCAAGTGCGGGGATTACAAGCATGCGACACCACGCCCAGCTATCCAGGTTGATTTTAAAAGTATAGAATTTACTAAATGTAATTATTGACATAATTTATAAAGAATACCAAGAAGCCAGGCGTGGTGGCCGTGGCCTTTAATCCTAGTACTCGGGAGACCAGCCTCAGTAACAGAGCAAAACCCTATTTCAGAATAAAAAGTAAAATAAGGCTGAGGGGCTAGCTCAGAAATAAAATGCTCCTGGGTTTAATTCTCTGAACCCTGCCCCAAAGAATACCAAGAAAACACTGGTAGATGTTAATATTAGACATGATCTTGTGATATGCACTACCACAGATAAGAACTGCGTGTGATTTATTGTTTATATGAAACTCACGTAAGTTATCTTGCTTTCATTTTGCCATAGCCATCAGAAAGTTTTGTGCAGTATTTGATGCTTAGTAACACAACTATTGGTCCTCTTTTTTATATTTGATTTTATTATTTTATGTTGATATTTTATGAATGATCATTTTTAAGTTTTCTTATTATAATCTTTGCAAATAGGTGACATATAAGAAAAAAATATGTAACTTTCTATCATCATAGAGTTGAACAGAGTTCCTTAATAGGGGTTTGAAACTATTTGCCACATTAAGAACCAGTTGGCAGGAACCAGACTTGGTGGCACATGCCTGTGATTTCAGTCCTTGGAAGGTGAGACAGGAGGATCACAGGTTCAAAGCCAGTGCACAGAAACTTAGTGAGACCCTGTTTAAAACCAAAAAACAAAATATGTGGATGTATAGCTCAGATGTAGAAGAACCTGGGGTTCCACCCCCAATTCAACAAAAATAAATAAATAAATAAATAAATAAATAAATAAAATTAATTGGTAGAATATTTCATAATAAAGTGAATAAAGAAAAATACATTAACCAAATTATTAAAGTATTTCAGTAAAGTAAGTCATCTGAGAGGAAGCAATTATGTTTTATTATCATCTTCAAACTTGCAAAGGCAAGATTTTCTTCAAATATAAAATATGATACTTTATTCCAAAAGACCGATCCTTCATTTGGCTTTATGAGTATTAGCCAATCTTGACTTCCTAAATCATCTTGCAAACAAAGAGAACATGTGAGCCATGTTTTCTGATAACTAAGTAATAAACCACAAGGCATTAAGCTAATTTTTTGAGGTCATTAATGTAATGCAGTTAATCACCTTAGTTTAAGACATATGGATCTTTCACAAAGAAACTGTGCCAGTGGTCCTTGAAATAAGGTTAAATAGATCTAATTTATGTTAAACTTTAATTAGCCATATGTGCTATTATGTGATCATGTTTGTGCATATGTTGCTTACATTAATTGCTTTCATAAGTTAATTACCACCACACACTTTGGCTTCTGTTCATTTGAAACTTAACACGTGTTCGTGCCAGCTGTGGGGAGTGATTGAAGGCAAGGATTGCTGGAGTGAGCTGCTGGTCGACTTGTTTACACTGCATCTGCTATCTCAAGCTGCCCCGTGTCTTCACACATTGGAAAAGACACCTGGGGATCAATGATCTTGTCATTCCTAATTTAACCACCATTTAGTCGTTTTTATGTAAGTAATAGCGGCGTTGAACCTTTGCACTTGTCTGTTAGCCTGTGTTCTCTATAGGTGATTGCCTCATCGCTGACTAAAGTTTCCTTTTATTCTGATGGAATCTGTCTGCACTGTCACATTCTCAGGTATTCACCTGGTCCTTGTGCAAAGTTATACACTGTCATCCCTGCCATCTTTTTATGGCTCACTTTAATTAGATGCTAAAGTTTGTGTTTAGGATAAAATTCATATAGACAAATGGCATTTATAAACAGTAGAACTCATCTATTAAACTAAAGTTTATTTTTTATTACATCAGCTTGTCTATAAATCTCTAGCACGTTGGCCAATATAGTATGACAATAAGAAGCTATAACCTATGGTTTGCTTACCAGGTTCTTGTCTGACAGAGTCCTAGGAATGACATCTATGGACACCGGGAGGGTGGGCAGGGAGTTTATTACAAAGAGAGTAGGAGAGAGAAAGAGGCAGATCGCCCTTATGGGCAGTGAGGACTTTGGTGTCCGGCAGGTGCCTTCTAGCTGCTGCCCAAGAGCAGCCGAGGTCACAGCTTTTGCCCAGAATTCACAAGACCTACCAAGGAGGGTCGAAGATCATCCCTGGGGCCTTGGCCAGCTCTGGTGCCCAGCAGGTGCCTTCTGGTCACCACCCAGGTGTCACTGGGGCAAGCACCATCAATCGCACAGGGCATTCTCCCAGTGTCCACGCCATCTGTGTGACAGAAGCTCCCAAAGAGAGGGCTCCCCAACTGTGTAACTGTTTGAGGCTGGCTTTTCTAGGGATTCATGACCTCTTTTGAGTTTCTGTCTCTTAGTCCAGAGTCCCAGGAATATCCAATCCAAGCCAGTTCCTCTTCTGAATTGTCCAATCGGTCAGGGCCTCATCTTGAGGGGTCATCTGAGGTTCGGGTAACTTACTTATCCTTTGTCGCTGAGGCTGTTTTCTAGGATTTAGATAGTGTCTGCTCATCCTGCAAACATCTTGGTGTCTCTGAGGAGGTTCAATTTTGTTGCCCCTCAGGAAGTCTGATCTCCCTACCACCAAAGTCCTCCTATTATTACCTACCTATTATCTTTCTACCTTCTCATTACTACTGCTAGAGTGTCTCATATAAAAACCTGTGTTTTCCTTAAGTATCCTTTGAATCACTTCTGCTAAGAATCGTATTTCAGTATGTCTGGCTAAAGATGGTGGATTGAACACTAGCACTAGCCTCTGATCTCCTTCTGAACTCAAATGAGTATAAAGAGATTATTTTTGAAGATCCTAAGTCAGTAGGACTCGGGAAATATAGCAAGAACACAAACAACCCTGGAAGCGTATGGACAAGTGATGACTGACCTAGGTTCTAGCAGAACCTAGAAAGATAAATCCTCAGTCAGCAGTGGGGACGGCCAAGATGCAGCCTGACTTCTGTGGCTGACCAGAAGGCTCGGAACGGGCAGCTGTGGGAGGGAAGCCATGGGTGCTGACCGAAGACTTTATGAAGGCATCCAACAGGTAACCAGACCCTAGTATTCCTCTCAACTCCACAGACCAGAGATCTGGCCCTCCCAGAGGGAGGTGCATTCTCTAGAGAAACTACGAGAGAGAGCTTGTGGTCTGTGCTCTCCAGAGCAGCAGAGAATACTGGACCAAAGCAGGCAAAATGAAAGCTCACTCATTACAACTGTGTGTTCCACCAGCTTGGCTTCCAGAACATCCACAAAAGCAATTACTACCCTCTGGGCCCCATAACCTTTTCTGAGGAATCTGCACCGCAGGAACAAAGGCCTACCTCCCTAGAAATAAGGCTGGGGCCGAGGAGGGGGCTCCTCATGCAAATGTGGGAAGATGCTGCCAGACCCCATGCACTGAAGCTGCCTAGCTCACAGTCCCAGGAGGCTGTTAGGCTCCCCGATGCTTGGCTCAGCTGAGCACACAAATTATATAGGCTCAATAATAGATACGCTGGGCATGGATCATAACTCTACTGAGAGAGTGAGAGCTGGGCCACGGAAAGTCTGTGTGTGTGTGTGTGTGTGTGTGTGTGTGTGTGTGTGTGTGTGTGTGAGAGAGAGAGAGAGAGAGAGAGAGAGAGAGAGAGAGAGAGATTGATTTTCTATGCATGCTTTGTTTTGACAAAATTAAATTTAAAATTATATATAATAGACTTTTACAAAGCTCTCATTTTTTAAATGAGTTTTAAAGACAGTAGGAGATGGGTACAGTAGCACAAACCTGCTGTAATCCCAGTACTTGGGATGCTGACAGGTTCGAGGCCATCCTCAGCGACCCTTAGCAACTTAGTGAAACTTGTTTCCAATTTTTAAAAATTTGCTAAGGGATGTAGCTCAGAGGTAGAATGTCCCTGGGTTCCATTCCCCAGAACAACAACAAAAAAAAAAGTAGGAAAAGATATTATTTTTTCTTTGTTAATGTCCTAGATTTCATCTTTTATAATTTATTTCTATGTAGATCCTCATGACTATATTCTGTTTTAAGATCTATATGACCCTAGAAATTATATTTTGGAGATGTCTCAGCCTATATTATAGCTTAAAATTAATCTAAATCCTACATTAAATATAAATTATATGTAGTATAAAATTTAAGGTTTTTATAATTTTGCTTCTTAAACTATTATTGCTTCAAGGAATTCATCTACTATATGACTTATTTGTCAGTATTATCAGTCCTTCTATACCCTAATTACACTAAAACTTCTTTTGAAAATACCTGGGAAATATTTCTTGAAAATTCACATGGATTAATTAATGCATAACATTATCTTTCTCAACAAAGATGTAAGTCTGTCAGTTGATTATGATTTACATGAAACTAATTTATTCTGTGGCTTTCAGACAGGATTGAACATTAAAAAAATTCAGTGACATTCTTGAGTAACAGTCTTCAACTAAGGAGCAAAACAAAAATTATTCACCTTATTATCAATATTATTTATTATTATTATTATTATTATTATTATTATTATTATTATTTAGTACTGGAGGTTGAACCCAGAGACATTCTACCTCTAAACTATACTCCCAGACCTATTTTATTTTATTTTGAAACAGGATTTCACTAAGTTGCTGAGACTGGCCTTTAACCTGTGATCCTTCTGTCTTAACCTCCCAAGTACTAGGATCACAGGTATGCACCACCATGATGAGTTATATGCTTTACTAAGCCAATGTTTATGAGCATGTTAGATTTAAAAATCACCTTTAGATGCTCAGACGGAAAGTAATTCCAAACAATTATTTATTTAAAAATTTTTAAAGTTTTAATAACATCAGGATTTTACTTTAAGAAGTATTGGAAAAAAGCTGTGATATTATTTTTTCCTGATCAAAATGTTTTATCTCTACATCTGATTAGTTTAAATATGTTGTGGAATCATGCCTTTTATCCTGGAGAATACCATCCTTGATTCTTAGCGTCCCCGTTCGTGGCAGAGGGGCTTGGGCTGTGTGGGTTGGGAGTTGGCCTTCATCCTTCTGGGCCTCTGTACCTTGACACTGGCCAAGTGGTTGGCTCAGTCTCTGAGGTGAGTGCCAGCTAATGGTCGTCTGTCATCTGTCACTGGTAATTAATTCCACTAGAATGTTTCCAGTTAGCACTAGCGAACTGATATTACTTTTCTCTACTCCATATAACTAAATCTTAAAATTAAAAAAGAAATGCAGTGCTTCAAAAAATAATGTGTAAGTAAACCCTTTTTTCTTTGGGTTACAAACTATCTTTAAAGTGGCTGCATGAAGTCATGCATCTGATAAAGAGTCACTGTTTATACAGAATTTTACAGTTAACTTTTTCACTCACAAATATTGATTCATTGTTATTCTAAGCCATCATTGTCCTTGTTTTTAGGCAAGGTCCTTGATCTCCTACTACTTTTTTTGAAAGAGGCAATACAAACCATAAACAATTAGCTGGGTGTGATGGTACAGAGCCCCTGTAGTCCAGCCACTCCAGAAGCTAAGGGAGGAGGATCGCTCAAGTCCAGGAGCTTGAGACCAGCCTGAGCAATACAGTGAGACCCCCTCTCCCAAATAACAACAACAACTAGATAATTGAATGTATAACATCTCCCATTAAAAAGATAAGTCCAGATAGAGTGCTATAAGAAATAAAATGGGTGTTTTGGGACTGGAAAGTATTCAAAAAACAGAGATTCTTCTTTACTTTGAGTGATTTGGCTTCTAGGAAAAAGTCACATTTAAAAAATACACCAGATGATGTGTACGTGAATGTTTGTATCACTTTTAATCTCACAGTGATGTATAATTGCATTCACCACTAAAAGTATTAAAAGTACATGGAGGCTAAAAAACCTATTGATCAAATCTCTGGGGACAGGGCTGGTATACTCAATTATGGCAACATATATATAGTGCTGCTGATGGGGGTGGGGTGGGGAAGGGGTGGTAACAACGTTGATATTGCTAACAGCAATGGTGGTGGTGGTTGTACCCTTCTCTTATAAGTGAAGTTCAACAGAATTGAATAAAATACATACGGTCACAAAATTAGTAAATGATGTAGACCTCCAAACCCAAATATTTAGTGACAATGCAGTTTTAAAGGCAACTTGAGCTTTGATCTTTTGACTGTTTGCTCAGAAGTGCTCTTGGAGAACCAGCATCTTTCCAGAAATCTCCTGTGTCGAGACTCCTCCTAAGCACTTCCCGCACTGTGGAAGCTCACACTCTGCTGACTCCCTCCGGGTAGCACAGGCTGCTCTTCCCCTGTCTGGGTTCTCATAACTGGTCAACGATGGCCCCGACTCTGAAAACTTGGCTTCAATCACCTCACTACCTACCCTTGCAACATCTACTTGGTATCCCAGTCCCACTATGTCTCCTGGAACCTCGACCCCAGGGCCCTCACGCTGTGTGGTCACGCCCTCGGTGCTCATTCTCTTCTGCTCAGTAGAAATGTCACGCACCTTCACGACGACACTGCCCTGCAATCCTCTCTTTCAACAAAACTTGGACTAAACCCATGAGCCAGGCTTCTCCCATCACATGCCGGAAAGGACTCAACTGTACTTGAAAACAGCTCTCATGCTGACGTGTCTTTCCTGAAATTCATGAACATGTCACAGATGAGTCTTCCCTCCCTGCAAAGTGTCATTCCGCAAGACACAGAGACATGGCCCCAAGTCTCCCCTTTGCAGGACTAGTTGTTTCCTCTCAGTGCATCATTCTCATCAGTATTTGAACATGATCTAATATCCCCCATCAAAAGCAAACTCCTTAATTTCCTATCCCCACCTGGTTTATGTCTGTTTCTCTGTTCATCTTCAAAGCAAAACTCCTCAAAACTTCTCCATGGTCCCATTCGCTCCAACTCAGTCCCTGGAAGCTGGGTCCCCACCTCCTCCCTGAAATTGCTTGGTCGGGATTCAAACCCTCACGGTGCCAAATTCAACAGCATCTCCTCTGCCACCTCCCTCTGTCTCTCAGCAGCACATTCTTTGCAGCAGAGCAGCCTCCTCCTTGAATTTTCCTCTCCTGCATTCTAGGGCATCCTGTTGTCCTGATTTTCTTCTCTCTCCTAGAAGAAACTTTCCCAAATTCCTTAATGTATTTTCTTCCCTACTTAAACACTTGGGATTGATTGTCCCAGGACTCAGCACAGAGCTTTCTTTATTTTTAGATTTCCCCCTAAATGCCATTTCTCCAAATCCCATCTCTAGCTGGGTGCACACTTGTTATTCCAGTACTTGGGAGGCTGAGACAGGAAGATCACAGGTTCGAAACCAGCCTCCACAACTTAGTGAGACTCTACTCAACCTAGCGAGACCCCACTTCAAAATAAAAATAGAATAGGGCTGGGGGTATAGCTCACAGGTAGAATGCTCCTGGGTTCAATTCCTCGTACCTCTATGCCAATAAAACCTCTATTTTCTCTCTCCCCTCATCTCTAGGCTCACACAACTAGAAGCCTCCTCAGCATTTCTGAAAGTCATAAGAAACCTAGCATAGCCAAAGCAGAAGCCAGAACCTTCCGCTCAGCTGCTCACGCTGAGTGTAAGTGTTCTTCATTCTTGAGTCAGCCCTTGTCCTCGCTCCACGCCCGGTCTGTCAACAAATCCTGTATTCTACGTCTGAAATATTTTGAGCCCGTCCATCTCTACAACTGTTTCCTGCCTCCTCCCCCACCCAATGCCATACAGGCTCCCATCTTTGCTGCCTAGATTATTGAAATAGCATACTAACCATCCCCCACTGCCACTGTTGTCCCCAATCATTCTTTCCCCAAACAGCCAAAATAACTCTAAAGAAACACACAAGTCATAGCGTGGCTCTGTTTTGCTAAAATTCTTCCTTCCTTTTTTCCTTTTTGATTTTATTTTTGGTGGTAGTGCTGAGGATTGAATGTAAAGGCATTCTACATCCAAGCTACACGCCTCAGTCTTATTTATTTTTTAAACAGGGTCTTACTAGGTTGGCCAGAGTCTTGCAATGTTACTGAGGCTGTCCTCCACATTACCATCCTCCTGTCTCAGCCTCTCAGGTACTAGCGTTACCATGCCCAGCTTCTCTTGACTTTCTTCTGACCTTAAAACAAATTCCCAACTCCTTGTCTTGCCTACAGATAAATGCATGATCTGCTCCCTGACCATTTCTTTACGGTCTTCTCTTGCTTTCTGCCGGTTTCACTAGTCCCTGGCACCCTGGTATCTCTGTCCCCAACACGATAAACTGGTTTCTGCATCGGTCTCTGTACTTGCTGATTCACTCCCCACAGAAGGCCCTTTCAGACTTGCGTTTCCCAAATCCATCTTTTCCATGCAGGTCTCAGGTGTCCTCTCTATTGAAAGATTTTTCTGCACCAGCTTGTCTAAAATTACCTCCTCCACTATTCTCTATCCCATTGCCCATTTTTGTTTTCTTTACCATCGATGTCACTAGCAGATATTCTTGCTCATTTATTGATTTTGTTGTGCATGATCTGCCTTCCCACAAGACCGTAAGCTACACAGAGCCCGATTCATAGCAGACACTCAGCAAATTGAGCTCGGAGTATGACACAGAGCCCAATTTATAGCATACACTCAGCAAGTTCATTTATTGTGAACTCAAAGAGAAAAATGAATGGAAGAAAAAATAGACACTTCAACATTAAATTTGACTCAAAGACCCTATCTCAAAATAAAAAATAAAAAGGGCTGGAGGTATGGAAATGTAGCTCAGTGGTCAATGCCTCTGGATTTAATTCCCAGCACCACACACAAAGAAAAGATCCATGCAGGGAGTTTTTCTAAAACAAGGGAAAGAAACAGAATTAAATATTGTATTTAAATGAGGCACATACACAGCTTTGAAGTGAGAAATGTATAATTTTTCCAACAATTGAAATCACAATCATGACAAATACCATATTTGGTATCCTATGGTTCAGTCCAATATCAATACATAGTAACTTATCTGACTTTCAAAATATGTATTTATTCATTTTAGTGCTAGGGATTGAGCCCAGGGTCTCACAAATACTAAGCATGTATTATACCACTGAACTACACCCCCAGCCTCATATGTGATTGAGGGGGTGGGTACCAAGGATTAAACTCAGAGCCAGTCTACCTCGGAGCTACACCCCCAGCCCTCTTATTTTCATATTTTGAAGCAAGGTCTTGTTAAGTTTCTGAGGCTGGCCTTGAACCTGAGATCCTCCTGTCTCAGCTTCCTAAGGATTTGGATTACAGGCATGTGCTACCATGCCCCACTCTTATCTGATTTTTTAAATTAACAAGTTACTTAATATTAAAGAATAAATTAATATATAAATTCCATAGCAAACTCTCGGCTTTTCTCAAAGCCTTCTTCTTGCCTCTCTTAAACTTCTCTTTACCTCTTCCACTGAACTCTCAGCTGTCATTCAGTCCTCTGGACCTTGGCCTCCTCCTCTGTGAACTTGGAAGCTTCGGCTGTTCTGCTGCTCTCACTCCATCGTACCGTAAGCATCCTCGATGTCTCTCATCCCTGTGCTGCTGGTCTCTGCAATTTCCCCACAGCCCCGTGTGTGTGCTCTGCGTAACCAAGACAGAACTGTGGCTATAACTGGGCCCACTCCAGTCCCCAGAGAGCAGAGAGTACATGCGAACCAGCTAACTCGTCAAAACGACTATTCATGTTGATAAACTGCACACACAAGCCAGGGTTTTAAAGGAGTCAAGTACAATTTTATTGTCGGATTTTGTAAACAGTGCTCCATGAAAGGGAATTATCACCTTCAGTACCCAGAGAAACTTTAAAGTTCTTTAACAGCCCCCCACTCCTCAATTTTTTTTTTTAATATTCTAGGGTAATGGGGCTTGAAAGTCTTCTATTACATTCTGTAAGTCCAAGACAAATTCACTTGCCAACTGAAGCCTGTTTCACTAAGGGAACTATGTCACCCTTTGCTTGAACCAGCAAGAATTTGCCCTCAGGAACAGGGTAGAAACCTCCAGAGGCAGGTACAGACGAGAACCACTTTTAAAGGAAAGTTACGTTTCTTCCACCACAGCACGCATGGCCAAATAAAGGTAATGCAGACCCGTCAAAGTAAGCTTCAGTAAAAGTTGTCTCTTTTTCTTTTAGCCTTTTAGTAATTCTTTGCCATGTCACTTTGGTTATGAAAAAATGAGTTCCGCATCCTTGCCCCAGATGAAAAGCCGGATTAAACAACCCGCCAGACAAAGGGGTCCTCCGACGTGCAAACACCATGAGAAAGCGTGTGCTTCAGGAACTCTAGAGGATGCCTCAGCTCTCCGTGCTCTCATACTGTGCAAGTCTCCTCTTAAAATACCTTACTGTTCTACATCAAACCAACTCATGGTTAATGATGAAAGTGTTTATTTAAGGTCTTTGTTAAAAGCCCAAATATAGGTAGACCTCAAGACTCTTCAATATGTAATACCTCAATTTGACCATAAGGGAGCACAACTGACTGTCGTCCGGAGGCACACCTTTGCCACTCGGGGCTGGGCCGTGTGAGCGGTTCGCTGCTCGCCCTCTCCAAGTCTGATTCATCATTTACAGACAGCATCATCCTGACCCGGCGTCTCACAGGTCTTCAGATGCCAGGAGGTCATGTCAGGTTGATGCGTGAGGATAGTGCACAAACAAAAAGGTGGATTTCCTGCGTAGAAAGTGCTGAATGAAGCCCTAGTTTCAGTGGGTTGATTAAGTCATTGACTTGATAAACTTGTATTGCATGCCTACTAGATGCCACACATTTCCCGAGGTGCTGGGGCTTCAAAAATGAAGAGGACCAAAGAGAAATTTGTAGTTGCCTTGAGGGCAAAAACGTATGAGAGAGTATTACAGTATTACAAGTACCTGTAACCCTAGTACTTGGGAGGCTGAGACAGGAGGGTCACAGATTTGAGAACAGCCTCAGCAAGTAGTAAAACTCTCATCAATCTATCAAGACCCTGTTTCAAAATAAAAATAAAGTGTGGCTAGGGGTGTAGGTCAGGGGTGTAGGTGTAGGTCAGGGGTATAATGCCTCAGTGTTCAATCCCCAATACCAAAAAAAAAAAAAAAAAAAAGATTGTATGCACTATAGAAACATACAGTATCTCCTTAATCCTTGTACTGAAGTTGGCATGTGTACAACTGCATTTTAAGGAACAAAGCCTGGACATGTCTGGAAATGCTGCCAATGCTGATTAGATGTTCGTCGATTATTATGGAATCCTCAGTGCTTTTTGGAGAGCATGGAGGGTGGCCGGAGAGGAACAGCTGAGCCCTGGCATGCCCATCCACTTGAACTGGGCCCACAGGGACACTGGCTGGCTGGGCTCCCAGATCATCAGAGCAGGCAGGATGGAAGGAGTGGGCAGAACCAGGCTTCAGACCCCCCACTGCGGGCTCGACTTCCATTAGGAAGGCTGCAAAACCATGCAAAGGCGGAAACATAAGGGACACTTTTGCTCGGGGTTAGAAGCTGGGTCCCAACTCTCAAGCATTCCTGTATTTTCTGCAGTTGCCCTACTTTAAACCCTCAGCTCCCATGCTGCTTTTTCATTTTATAGACAGGTCCTCCTTGGAGACATCTCTCCACTAAGTGTCTGCCTCTGTGGACAGTTATCCAATACTATCATCCAGCCTGATCTACAGATCAGAGGCAATCCCTATATCTTCCCCATTGATTAAGCTATGCATTCTTTCATTTACTCAACAAATATTCATCAGGTTTTACTATCCATTTAAAGTTAACCCAAGCCAAGCTGGGCGTGGCGGCGCACGCTTGTAATCCCCGCACTTGGGAGGCTGAGACAGGAGGATCGCGCAGGTTCGAAGCCAGCCTCAACTACTTAGTGAGGCTCTCAGCAACTTAGTGAGACCCTGTTTCCAAATAAAATATAAAATAGGGCTGGGAGTATAGTCCAGAGGTAGAAAGCCTCTGGGTTCCATCTACAGTACCACCCAAAAATAAATAAATAAAATTAACCCAAGGCTGCAAAATCAGACTAATAAGTTTATATGCAGCTGGGTATGGGAGAGCATGCCTGTAATCTCAGTATGGGGGGGGGGGCTGAGAACAGGAGGATCATGATGGCAGGTTCAAGGCCAGCCTCAGCAACTTAGCGAGGCCCTGAGCAATTTAGTGAGACCCTGTTTCAAAATAAAAAAATAAAATGGGGCTGGTAGAATTCCCCTGAGTTCAATTTCCAATACTACAAACAAACAAACAGAAAACAACTATATGCACATCTCCCAACCTAGCCCCTTGTATTCTACCCCTGGGGCCCCCGTGAGCATGTGTTCCTTTATCAGAGAGCAGTCCCATTTCTTTATATTCCCTCCTATGGAAGATGAGTAAACTATGAAAAGGAGCAGCAAGATTAATAGCGACAGTCATTCACTGGCTGGCTTTCTCAGTTTTGTAACTTAAAAGGAAGTCCACACATGAAAAATGTTATTCTCCATGGTGTCTTTCTCTCTGAGTCATTTTAAAGTTAAACTGCCTCGGTGGACCTTAGTTTTTGTCTCTTATAAAATGAGGGTGTTGAATTCCTGGCCTCTAAGGCTCTTTATACTTAAACATTCTTTGATGCTCTGAATCAGACCCAAAATTCAGCCCTTAGCTTCACACTGAGAAGTAGAAGTTTGAAGTAGAGCCAAACAGGCTGACTGTTCTTGAAAACAACAGTAATTTGACCACTTCCGCCAAGGAAATGCTCTATCAAGCTGCATTATTTATGGGTCATTACTGAGATGGTTATCACTTCAATCAAATTATTAAAGTTTCAGCAGGAAATTTTTTTGCCTAGCTCTAATATTCTTTTCCATGTTGTATATGGGTGTCATCCAATCTGGACTAAATCCTGCCTGACTGAAGTGTTCTCCGGCTCACAGCCCCGCTGGGGCTGCAGATCCCCTGCAGCCTCTAGTGGTACAGCTGGGGAGAGTGGGAAAGCAGGTGAGCCCAGGATTCAGGATGCTACCAGCAGCCACGCGACGCTCCCACCTGGGGGCAGAAATGGCATGAGTGTGTAAGTTCAGGTGAGCGGTTTTAATCAGGATAATAACTGGTCGTTTGTTCAGTGATGTCTGCTGTTTGAAAAGACAAGATAAGGTAGTGATCCGCACAAACCTGGGTTTAAATCACAGCTTGGCCACATATGACTCAGCCTAGGTGTTACCTATTGGTAAGATGGGAAGAACAATAGGATTGTTTCAAGGACTAAATAAGGTAATGTAAGTCAAAACTTAAAATTCAGCTGGCCACTGGTGACTCATGCCTGTAAACTCAGGTAATGTAAGTCAAAACTTAAAATTAAGCTGGCCACTGGTGACTCATGCCTGTAATCTCAGTACTTGAGAGGCTGAGACAGGAGGATCACAGGTTCACAGCCAGCCTCAGAAAGATAGTGAGGCTCTGCTGCAAACTAGTGAGACCCTGCTTCAAAATAAAAATTATAAAAATAGGGCTTGGGTGTATCTCAGAGGTAGAATGCCCCTGTGTTCAATCCCCAGTCTCACAGACACACACACACACACACACACACACACACACACACAGCCACAAAGAAAAGATTATTTAGATGAGTGAAGGAAATATATTCTAATATGAAAGGCAGTGGCACTGAGCAGAGTGTTCCATAAGATTGTCATGAGAATAAAATGTTTATAGAGTACATAGGCTAAGGTAGGCTAAGGTCCTCTCTCTCTCTCTCTCTCTCTCTCACCTCCTTTGAACCATTGTTTACTGATATCATGCCAGTTACCCTGTGGATTCTGGGGATAAAATTGGAGAACTGACCAGTATGGTTGGATGTTCCCATAGTGCAGTGACAGAGAAAGGTGTCATCAGCCTGTCTCACTGGTGAATGCGCAGATGCAAGCTTAGCTAAGTACCTTGAGCAAAGAGCACACAGTGGGGTGAGGCCTGGTCTGAAGCATCTGCTGAGGGAGAGCTGGCCAGCTCCAGGCTCCAGGCAAGGCGGCGGCATTCTCTGCCAAAGCGGCAGCCACACGAAGGACTAGCCAGCATGAGCCTGTGGCTGGAACCTGTGTGTGGAACAGTGGTACAAAGGCCCTCGCTGGAAATATTTTGGGGGAAATACAATAATATCCAAGAAAAAAGTTGCTCTGCCTTATAACCAATCTTGTGACTTATTTCTAAATAAAAGTTTCCTTTTCATGAACAGAATCAGACATTTTTAAAATACAAACCAGGCATGATGGCACACATCTGTAATCCCAGGACAGGAGGCTAAGACAGGAGGATTGCAGGTTTGAAGACAGTCTCAGCTACTTAACAAGACTCTCAGGAACTTTGTGAGACCCTCTTTCAAAGAAAAAGAAATTGAAGAGTTAAGAGAGTAGCTTAGTGGTAGAATGCCCCTGGGTTTAATCCCCAGTACCACAAAAATAAATAAATAAAAATATGTACAAGTTATTCAGTTGTTGGCCTGAAGTTTCAAATTTTAACCTATTTCTCTTATTCTTCATACATTTGTGTTAATATAACTATTGATGAGTACATAAGCTAAGGTCTCTCTCTTTCTCTCCTCTTCCTCCCTCCCTCTGTCTCCTTCTCCCTCTCTCCTCTCTCTCTTTCTATTGGCTACCCCTATAGGTAGCCGAACATTCATCCAGAATTTTATGACTGTTCTAACTAAAAGATCAGAAGTAGAATCATTCTTGACACCTCAGTCTGTAGCTGTCAGGTAGCCATCTGAGAAAAGCTCCAAAATACACTTGACAGATAAAAAATTAAAGAAATTGACACATTAAAGAGTTAAGGAAATCCTAACCTGCACTATAGGGCGATTCTTCTCTAAGCATGCTAATTTTAGCCTTCTAACTCTTTAGATTACTTGGGGAGATTCAAAGATGAGATTCATGCTTCAGAAGTAGAACTGAGCCTTCCAAGTAGAAGTCCCTTTAAATAATTTTCCCTCATATGTTCCCTGCGTTGCTGAGGGAGCCTCGGGTGACATAGTGACTACTTTCATTCGCCAAAAAGTTCCCTGCAGCCTTGCCCTGTATTTATGCAGATTAACCCATGTAGCTGATGTCGCAAAGGAAAATGGTTGTACCTTTCGATGGAAAATAACCTTTCTGACGTTTCTGTCTTTGGCTCTATCGTGTAGTTAGCACACCTGCTTAGGTTTCACGGGCTTCGGTTTAAACTGCTCCAAAGGGAGATTTGGAAATCATCGTTTTCTTTTTATCCTTTTCAGGATCATAACACTGATTTGACTAAAGAGATAGTTTGACGTTCAAACAAACACACCTTCTTTTCATTTACTATTTAGATATAGTCTGCACTGTTAGCAATGCATATTATTTTCCTACATTATTTTGTAATCAAAAATGGAGTTCAACCATTTTCTTTTTTTTTTTTTTTTTTTGGTGGTACTGGGGTTCCTGGAAGCCCCTCTACCTCCGGGCTACACTCCCAGACCTATTTTTACATTTTCATTTTTGGAAACAGGGTCTCCTAAGCCAGCACACGCGGCTGGCTTCGAACCTGCGCGATCCTCCTGTCTCCGCCTCCCAAGCGCGGGGATTACAAGCGTGCGCCACCACGCCCGGCAAGTTCAACCATTTTCAAACAGCCAGGGAACCCTGATGTTGATCTTGCTTGTGCCACAGCATCTGCATGGATCCATCCTTCCATGCAGCTGTTGGGGAGGACCCGTCGCCCCATGGAGAACTGAACATGGAGAGCTGGGTTAGTGTCAAATGAGTGCAGGGCTGGTCTCATTAGGACTAGGACGAGGTTTATTTTTAGTCACTAACACTTTCTGGAGACTAAATTACAGAAAATAGAAATCATTTTGTAATGCGTTGGCTCTTAAAATTAATCAGGACCCTGCTTAATAAAACATATTTTTATTAATAACCTACAGAAACATCTGTACTTATTCATCAGAAATATTCAAAATGATATTCTAGTCAGGAGTATCAAATTATCACTTGAAAATTCTTGAATACATTTTAGGAGTAGTTCATTACTAAGAGCAAATTAAATCCTTTTTCAATACATTTATTTGGGGAGAAACAGTAGCCTCGTGAATAAGAGCACAAACTCTAGGGTTGGCCAGCTGAATTCCAACCCCGGCTTCAGAACCTACCACCTGTGTTGTCTTCAGCACAGGATTCTCTGTGCATCCGTCGCCTCGTCAGTAAGATGGAGATGATAATAACAATATCGAGTGATTGCTATTTGCTAGCATTTACTTTGCTCCTGCTCCGCACCAGACTCTCAGTGAACTTGTGAGAGAGGGAGATGCAGGAGCTGGGGTTGGGGGGTGGAGAAGAGAAGACATAACAGGTACTATTTGAGGATCAACTATGCAGTTAATTTTTATAAGAACTAGATGAGGTAGAAAGTGTTATTTTCTCCTTTATATAGATAAGAAAACTAGGGAAACAAGAAGTTGAATCACTTGCCCAGAGACAGCTCAGTATCAGAGTCTGGATTTAGAGCAGTTGTCCAGCTCTGTAGTCTAGCCCTTAGTGATCCTCAACCACTATCCTACCATGCCTGTAGCACACAACAATAGAGGGCTGATGTTTAATGAGATTATACCCAAATGCCACTTAGACCATTTTGGGGTTCTATTAAATATTTAATGAAAGCCAAGTGTGGTATCATTCACAAGTAGAATGCCCCTGAGTTCAGTCTAGTACCAAAAGTAAATAAATAAATTATTCAATGGACACTCATTACTATTATTGGCTTATAAAACTGTATATATATTTAGACGGGCGTGGTGGTGCACGCTTGTAATCCCAGAGCTTAGGAGGCTGAGACAGGAGGATCACACAGGTTCGAAGCCAGCCTCAGCTACTTAGTGAGGCTCTCAGCAACTTAGTGAGACCCTGTTTTCTGAATAAACTATAAAATAGGTCTGGGAGTATAGCCCGGATGTAGAAAAGCCCCTGGATTCCACCCCCAGTGCCACCAGAAAATGTATACAAATTTTACTATAGGTTACTCGTTTTTTAAAAAAGCATTGTCCTTTTATTGTTATTTGCAGTGCTGAGGACTGAATTCAGCATGCCCATGTGGCACAAGTACTCTACCACTGAGCTACATCCACTGCCCTAGGTTACTCATTCTATTGTATTGAATATTTAATTCCACTGGCACCTTCTTTTGTGATACCGTCTTTTGCTGTGTTTTGTGGGATCTCATAACATTTTCTTGGAGCCAATACATATTAAAAGACATCACACAGATAAGATGGATGTTATAAACTCTCCTTTTCTCTATAAATATTTATTGAACACCTACTATGTCCCTGCCATTCTTCCAGGAATTCTTGGGCATTCAAGAGAGAACAAAACAGCCAAGGTCCTATCTTTCAGGGTTTACCTCCTGGTCAATAATTCAATAATTAACTCAATTTAAACTTGAGCCTTTAATCTTGAGAAATAGAGGCGTAATTAAAACTGAACAACTCCACCATGAAATACCTGGGACGCTAATGACAAGATGCATTGCTCAGACCACTGTCCTTTCCGTCACAGATTCTCCTCATACACAAGAAAATTCCTTCAACGCCACCCTCTGAAGGGCCTTCCTCCCCCAAGCCCGACGTGCCAGCCTCCCTCTGTCCAGCAGCATCCAGGATCCCAAGAGCTACGCCCCTCAGGTCGAGGTTCACAGCCCACCCAGTTACAAAACTGAAGCCTGAGCTTCCACACTCCTGAGAAAATGATTTTTCTCATTTTCTTATTTCCTTACACTCATCTTTTTAAAAATTCTATCCTGATATAATTACATCTGTGATATTGATAATAGTATCAATATCATGTGAAGCCTTAATTATATTAGGAAAGGGCTTTCATAGGAGGCTATGTGTATTGACAACACAAGGCAAAACAACTCATTATAACACTATAGTTATTCGTGTGTGTGTGTGTGTGTGTGTGTGTGTGTGTGTGTGGTGTTGGTACTTGGGACTGAACCCAAGGGCATTATACCTCTGAGATATACCACAACTTCTTTTGTAAGGTTTTTGTTTGTTTGTTTGTTTTGTTGGTTGGTTGGTTTTGAAACAAGGTCTCACTAGGTTGCTGAGTGTCCAAGTTGCTGAGACTGGTCTCAAACCTCTAATCTCAGCAATCCTCTTGTCTCAGCCTCCCAATCACTGGGATTAGAGGCATGTGCCATCATGTCCAGTTTAATTTTAATTTTTTACTTACATTACCTTGTTTAGTCTTTAAAACAACCCTATTGTTCTTCCGATCTTACCAATAGGCATCACTCAGGCTAAGAGTCATACGTGGCCAAGCTGTGATTTAAACCCAGGTTTATGCTGATGACTACCTTATTCTGTCATTTCAAAGAGCAAAATTACCCCTTAAAATTTTAAAGTAAGAAGCCAGGCATGTTGGTGCATGCTTGTAATCCCAGCATTTGGGAGGCTGAGACAGGAGGATCGTGGTTCGCGGACAACCTCAGCTACTACTTAGTGAGGCCCTTTGCAACAGTGAGACTCTGTTTCAAAAGTAAAGAATTAAAAATAGGGCTGGGGTGTAGCTCAGAAGTAGAATGCCCCTGGGTTCTGTCTCCAGTACCACACACACAAAAAAATTAAAGTAAGGACATGTTTCTTTTCGTTTTTGTCTTTTGTTTTGTTTTGTTTTGGTGGTACTGGGGTTCTTGGAAACCCTTCTACCTCCAGGCTACACTCCCAGACCTATTTTTATGCTTTTTTATTTGGAAACAGGGTCTCCTAAGCCAGTGCACACAGCTGGCTTCGAACCTGCACGATCCTCCTGTCTCCGTCTCCCAAACGCAGGGATTACAAGCGTGCACCACCACGCCTGGCCCTCTTATTTTTATTTCTAACTAACCAATAATAATTATATATGTTTATGAAGAACAATGTGATATATGTATATATACACATACACATTGTAGAATAATTATATCAAGCTAATGCCAATAGTCTTTTTTTATTCTGTGCTTCTGACAATCTAGTTTTGAGATTAAAGAGAATAAAAGAAACTTACATATATTGACTATACACAAATTTAACATATTTAATCTCATATAATTCTCACAACTTTGGAAGCAAGTATATTTAACCCTCTACTTTGTTTATGTGTTGGGGATTGAACCCAGGGGATGTTCTACTCCTGAGTTATGCCCCAACTCTGTTTTATTTTATATTTTGAAACAGTGTCTCACTAAGTTGCTGAGCCTGGCCTCAGACCGATGATCCTCCTGTCTCAGCCTCCCAAGTACTAGAATTATAGGAATTTGCCGTCAGGACCAGCTTAATCCTCATTTAACCAAGTGATTAAATAAAAATTCAGGAAAGCTGTGTAATTGGCTCAAGTTCACTGAGAAAATAGGCTCAAGTTCACTGAGAAAACAGAGCCAGGACTGGACCAGCTATGTCCCAAGGTCATGTCCTTGCCATGAAATCACACAGCAGAAGTCATGCGGACCATAGGGCCATCGCTATTCAAGAGAAGTTAGTTCACAATGGCGCCCTATCATTACATATATCACACTAGTATTAGCATGAAGAATCAATAATGGACAGTCATGTAATCCATCAAGAACATTGAACTAATAGCCATTTGAGACTTTTAAATCAATTGAACCTCTCAGACGAAGCTCAGCACTTTTCAAAGATGACTTGATGATCCCATTAAAAGGAATAAAAATAACCAGCCTAAATGAGATTAACACCTCTCCCATTCACTTTATGATACATCTTTTAAAGTCGCCATCATTATCAAATAACATTTATTGCGCCCTGTAATTCCTAGAAGAGCAGGATTTGGACTGAGAAGCACAAAGAGATGCAGGCAGGACTTGCTGCTCATGTACAGGTCACAAGCCATTAACTGCGAATGAAGTGCTACATTTTTACACACTCATTAGAAAACTCTTTGCATTCATTTGTAAAAGGAGGGGAGAAAAATCAGAAGCCTATAAATATTTTTGTGCAACTTTAAATATAACTATTCCTTCTAAGAAACCCAACCCACATTTGTTTATTCCCTGCCTAAACATCTATTAAGTCTAATTGGAAAAGCAAGGAGAAAAAGAAATAAATGAGGACCTGCTTCTTGGTAAACTTGTTGATCTTGATGTTAATTACAACTTGACTACAGAAGAACTTGCATGAGGAAATCAAAAAGTATTGCAAGGGTATGTGTCTCATTTATGAGGTACAGGAGAGGGAGGGCCCTTGCTTTGTCTTCCCCACGTGAGTACGAAGCCCCACAGAGGTGCAGTGTGTAGACCCCACAGAGGCCCGACCTGGAGTAGGAGATCTTTCAATTAGGAAAAGTCACACCGCTCTTCACATTCCTGGGCTTGGCACTTTGGGTTTCCCACCAGAGATTATTTTAACTATATCCCTAGATGATTAACACTAGAGTAGCAGTCGAATCTCAACATTAACTGTCTGTATTAGTAAGCTGGCAAGACCTTTTATGTAGGCTTTTATATTTTAAAATGATAATGTTCAGAAAACAAATTGGTAAACAATTTTTCTAACAGCTTTCTGTGGTAGGGGTGGGGGACTCCTGGAGATGGGACCCAGGAATACTCTGCCTCTGAGCTGAAACCGCCAGCCCTTTTTATTTTCTGTTTTGAAACAGGACCTCACTAAGTTACCCTGTGCTGGCTGGCCTGGAACCGGAGATTCTCCCATCTCAGCCTCTCGAGCACTGGGATTACAGACGTGTACCACCATGCCCAGCTTTTAATGTTGAAATATATATATGTTTTACTTGACATTCTATTTCTCCTGAGCTTTAAGCATGAAGTAGGCATTATTCCACACCATAATTTATAATCAGTCTTTAATTTACTCTGTTGATGCCAGGTCAGGGGGAAGGTTTAGTGTATCTGAAGTTATCATCATTATCAAAAATAATATTTTACATACTATTCATCATAGGACAAGGACGGGACTGGTAAACATAACTGAGGTACCAGCAAGACTTTGCCTTTAGTTAATATGTCAGGAACCACTTTAATTACTGTAGAGAGGTAAAGTATACTTTTGTCTACTGACTTGGATAAGGTAAAGTCACTAGTATAGCTCTAATGATTGTTACAGTGCTTCTCACTTTTACTATAGAATCCTAATAAAATAATTGACCATTTCACATGTTTATCTTACTTGTTTATCTTTCTGAACTTCAAAAGCAAAATTGGGATTTATCTTTTCTAAATTCCTCAGGACCTACATCTACATCTCTCCATCTGTTGATAGGCCTGTATCTAAGACACATTTATTCTGGCAAATATTAAATAATGAGATTTATTGCTGCGGCCAAAGAAGACATATCAACTTTGAAGTTATATGAATAAATAACATAGAAATAACTTCTAGTTCATTTTACTTTACAATGGTACTTGGATTCTGAACAATTTAGATACAATAAAAATATAAAAGACTTAAAAACAACAATTTTATGAAAGTCTTAGGGATCCAATAATACAATGTTATGAGGAGGTACCAACATGCTGGAGTTCTCCCAGGAAACCAAAAAACAATATATCAATTACTGTAGAACCACATTGGTTTAAAAGTCAATTCTCAATTTTCCCTCCCAACACAGGATCAGATTTTTTGGTAGTCATATACTTAATTTTAAAATAATTGCTGGACTAAACTTTGGTTAACAATACCACAAATCTGAAGGAATATTGTTAAGGTTCCTTGAGGGGTATTCTTAGGAGATTTTTAAAAACATGTGTTGGCTTCACAAAAGACCAAGACACTTTTAAAACCAGCTAAGTTCAACTGACCTGTCATTACCATACTTCACAGTTACGAGTCATGGGAACATCTTGTTCTGCATCTTCTGGCCGACACCCTCGCAGAGTGAGCACTGTGTATCTTCTCTGATTAACATATAAATAGTTTTATTGGGATTTAGCTTATTTTCTCTCATGGAATGGACAATTCTTTTTTCTCTTTCTTTTTAATGGACTGATGGTCAGTATTAATCTTTCCTGTCATATTATGTAGTATGAGAAAAGAGAAATGGAGATTGATTTCGTGCTCCCTTTACGTACTTGAATCTACCCCCATATAATTTGTCTTTATAGTTTTGACAAACATTTTGTGACCTTTTTCTATATTTTAGTATTTAGGTTACTTGTATTAAAGTATTTAAGCTAAATACTTTCTGTATTTTAGTATTAACTATTTAGGTTACATACTAATAGCTTAACACATTTCAACAGTTTATTTTAGTTTTATTTAAATAGGTTTTAATGCCGGGCGTGGTGGCGCACGCTTGTAATCCCCGCGCTTGGGAGGCGGAGACAGGAGGATCGCGCAGGTTCGAAGCCAGCCGCACGCACTGGCTTAGGAGACCCTGTTTCTAAATAAAAATATATATAAAAAAAATAGGTCTGGGAGTGTAGCCCAGACGTAGAAGGGCTTCCAGGAACCCCAGTACCACCAAATAAATAAATAAATAAATAAATAAATAGGTTTTAAGTACTACCTGAAAAAGCAGTTTTATGAAAAGAAGATGAAGATTTTATATATAATGACTCTAATAATCAATGTTAACAAAATGATCTTTTTGAGATTCCATAGAAGGAAATGATAGCAGATCATTAGACCAAAGGAGATTTTGATAACCAGCAATGCATATATTCTGTTGTTAGCCTCTACTCCCCTGCCTCCCAAAGAAAGAAAGGAAGAAAAAAAGAAAGAAGAAAGAAAGAGCCAGCCATGGTGGCCCACGTTTGTAATCCCAGCATTTGGGAGGCTGAGACCGGAGGATTGCGGTTCGTGAACAGCCTCAGCTACTTAGTGAGGCCCTTCTCAACTCAATGAGACCCAGTTTCAAAATAAAGAATAAAAAGTTGGGCAGGGGGTGTAGCTCGGAGGTCAAATGCCTCTGGGTTCCATCTCCAGACCCGCTAAAAAAAATGAATGAATGAATGAATGAAAGGCAGGAAGGAAGAAAACATGTTTTTTTTCTTTTTTTTTTTCTTGCTCTTTTCTGCTTAGTATTATTATTGGATCAGAAATTAACTGAAAGTGTTTATATTTACTTATGTTAACTCAGGAAATGCAGAATGCTTATTTTAACTCTTTAAAATTAAAGTAAGCCGGGTGTGGTGGCGCACGCTTGTAATCCCAGCATTTGGGAGGCTGAGACAAGAGGATCTCTATTCGACAACAGCTTTCAGCTACTACTTATTGAGGCCCTATGCAACTCAGTGAGACCCTGTTTCAAAATAAGGAATAAAAAATAGGGCTGGGGGTATTGCTTGAGGTAGAATGCCCCTGGGTTCCATCTCCAGTACTGCAAAAAAAAAAAAATTAAAACCCAGACACAAGATCTTTGGCCCTCTCAGATATATGCCCAAAGTTAGTTAACCCCTGGCTTGCAATTAATATTAATTCTCTATGAATTATGCAAATCATCTGCCTGTGCTGTCTCATAGTAAATATAACTAGTGGAAGTATGATTTCCTCCCCTGGAGATATTGTGACCCTTGATTTTCATGGTTTCGTGCCAAAAGGGGTGCAAAGGTTTCATGTGGCAAATAGCATTTCTACCTTTGTAAAGCGAACCAAGACACTTGGGCCCAACACTGGCCCCGAGCCTCCTGAGTACAGAGAGAGACGAGGACAGCTGCAGTATCTGTGTGGTTGTGTATCTTTCTCATTTCTTTAAAATTGATTATGAAACACCAGCATCAGTGTGATAATTTTCTGAGTTTACATTCCAAATTCATATTATTGTGTTAATATTAATAACTGTAGGGAAAAATTTAACTTCATTGGTATAGCTTTAAAAATATTCCTATTTTACCAGGCACAGTGGTGTACTGTTATAATCCCAGTATTTAGGAAATTGAGACAGGAGGATTGCAGGTTCAGGACAGCACGTGGTAACTTAGCGAGACTCTTTAAAAATGAAAAATAAAACAGGGCTGGAGGAGTACTTCAGTGTTAGAACCCACCTGAGCTCAATCCCTGGTACTGAAAAATAAATAAATAAAATATTCGTATTTCACTCATTCTCACGTAGAGCACAAGACAATATGTCTTGGAATTTTTCCTTGGTGATGTATGGACATTTTTGCAATAAGAAATAAGTCATTCTTTTTATTCTTCTTCACAAATTGTGGTAAGATTAAGTCTATGTGCTACTTCTATCAGTTATGCTAAAAAAGCAAGAATAATATTTGCTTTACCCTTCCAATTCTCTCAACAAGCTAAATTTGTTTGGGAAATGATTATCAATTTCATGCTATATCTGGGTATGGTAGTGCATGCCTGTAATTCTAGTACGTGGGAGGCTGAGACAGAGGATCACAGGTTCAAGGCCAGCCTCATCGTTTGAAACTCTGTTTCAAAATAACATAAAATAGCCAGGCGTGGTGGCGTACGCTTGTAATCCCCGCACTTGGGAGGCGGAGACAGGAGGATCTCACTGGTTCGATGCCAGCCACACTGGCTTAATAGACCCCGTTTCCAAATTTTAAAAAATGTATTAAATAGGTCTGGGAGTGTAGCCCGGAGGTAGAAGGGTTTCCAGGAACCCCAGTACCACCAAATAATAATAATAATAATAATAATAACAACAACAACAACAACAACATAAAATAAAACAAAAGGGCTGAGGCATAGTTTGGAGATAAAATGCCCCTAGGTTAAATTCCTAGTACCACATAATAAATAAAGCTAATGATGATGATTATGTAATGCTATATTTAATCACTGGGAAGAACAAACATGTTTTTTCAAAAACTCTCTACCCTCTCAAGTTGTTTTTTATTCAGAACTCTCTATACTTGTCTAATTCCCAAAAGTGATGCAAGAAAATTAGAATATTCTCTGGTAAGAAAGAAAGCAAAAAGAAACATTGAAATGTTATCTTTAAGTCATCAAAAGCGTGGTATCAGACAAATGAAACTGTTATGTGAGATTATCGTTGTTAATTTTGGATAAATTGCTACAATACTAGATGTCAACCACTAAGCCAAGCATGGGAAGGAGGAATGGGGAGGGAACGGGGTGGGGATCCGGTAGGGGCTAACTGGGCGGTATGTGCATTGTATGTCTACAAAAGTGTTTTTTTTTATCCCACTATGATGTATGAATACAGTGCACCAATAAAAAATAATAAAATAATAATAAAAAAAGCAAAAAAAAACTCAAGTGAAAAAAATACTAAGAAAATAACAAGAGCCCGGCATGGTGGCATATACCCATAATCCCAGTACTGGGGAGGCTGAGACAGGAGGAGTGCAGGTTTGCAGCCAACCTCAGCAACTTAGGGAAACCCTGTTTAAAAATGAAAATAAGCTGGGCGTAGTGGTGCACGCTTGTAATCTCCATGCTTGGGAAGCAGAGACAGGAGGATCGTACCCTGTTTCAAAAAAAAAAAATTATATATATATATATATATATATATATGTGTGTGTGTGTGTGTGTGTGTGTGTGTGTGTAATAGTCTTGGGAGTGTAGCCCAGAGGTAGAAGGGCTTCCAGGAACCCCAGTACCACCAAAATAAATAAATAAATAAATAAAAATAAAAGGAGCTGGGGATGTAGCTCTGAAGTAGACTGTCCTTGGCATTCATCCCCAGTACCAAAAAATAATTAAACAAATTAATTAATTAAATTAAATAACCAGAGGTAGTATGGTGAGAAAATGAAATGGCTTGAAGGCTGCAAAAAATCGTACCTCACCATAGCCACTATTCTTCGTCTCATCTTTCCAGACCCCAGATGTTTCCCTGGGGTGACTTAGGAGATTCCAGCCAAACTCAACAAGGAATAGTAGCAATGCTGAGTCAACAAAGCTCCTGCCACGTAAATTCAAATTCTTTGGCATCTTTCAGCATCTTGCTTTGGCAGACCTCAGTACAGCCAAGTAAGCACATGATGTCTTGGAGTTCATCTCCAGTGCTTTGTCCAGATATCTTGTCTGAGAGAGTGCAAGAGTCCCTGAGACCACGCCAAGCCTTTGGCTTCAACTCTAGGTCTGTATTAAAGAAGCTCATCTGAAAAATCGAGAACGTCACGTGCAGACCTCCACGGCCTCAGCCACGCTTCATACCTCAGTGTCTATTAGGGATGGAACTGTGGGGGCCCCGGGGAGAGAGGGAGAGGAGAGAAGGATTCAGGGGCCAGGAGGGGGCGGAGGTAGATGCAGAAGAATGAGTAAAAGTGAGTGCAAAATCATAGTGCAGAAAAGCGGTTTGAGATCACCAAGGCAGCATTCCTGTGCATCCACTTCAGGGAGGCTTGTTAATGCAGTTACCCTTTTGCAGATAGTAAATAATTGTATTCTCAGAAAAACTGAGGGAGAAAGGAGAGAGAGAGAGAGAGAGAGAGAGAGAGAGAGAGAGAGAGAGAGAGAGAGCTTGGTTTGATGAAAATCCTCAATTGCTAATCTCTCTCTCTCAAGGGTGACAGGAACTGAAGTTGAAAAGCATGCTAAGGCTGCAAAATGTGCTTTTCTGGATACGTTTCCCTTCCCCAAAGACACTTGGCACAGTGAGTGAATTTAGATGGTTGGTTCCATCTGTGTGATAAAATTGTGTCTGACATCTGTTTAAAATGAAGACGTGATGCTTGAAAAAGAGGGCCGACCTTCCGCATCGAACGTGGCAGGATCCGGGGGCCACAGCCCTGTGTGTTTGTGCAAGCTCGTGCGCTCCCAGGGTTTGCCAACCTTATCAGCTGTTACTACCTTTTTATCTGGATCCCATTCTCTTGAGATTTGTTCTTAGCTCATGGAAAAGGTCTCCCTTTGTTTTCTTCCTCCAGATAGGAGAAGTCTCTTGGCAGAGTTCTTCAAAGGCAGTTACGTTGGTAGCATCATGGAAATTTGGCAGTGAGCTGAGTACAAGGGTAGATCTAAACATTGGTTTAGGTTATTTTCACAGGCAATTGTTCCATGATTTTTCATCTTTTATTTTAGCAGTTAACATAATCACTCACAAGCATCCTTCCTACAGAGAACCTGCTAGTCCAATTTTATCATTGTATAGTCTGAGCAATTGTGAAATTTAAATTGGACACATAAACATGGGAAAACATGTATAAATCGTCCAAAGGCCTTCTGAATTGTTCAGTTTACACCTTTATAAAGTTAATACAAAAAGTCACATTCAGGCCTTTAATTAAATAAAACCTTGAACAACTAGGTTACTTTGATGTATTCCATCACTGGTAATTTTGTTCTTTTGCCTTTAAAATCATTTTTAATTGCTTTGAGTGCTACCAAAATTCATGTTAACTCTAACTCTAGTCTATTATAACTTCTGGTCTATTATAACTGTGTGACTCTAATACAAAGCAGAGGATCTATACTCCAGGTGATGCGTCCACCTCACGGTGGCTGTATTACTTGGAAAGTGATGCAGGTTGACGTAGAAGGAATCAGGACCCAGTCCTTGAATCGTGTCTCAAACTAACATCATGAAATGGAATTGTTTTTCATTTTGTACTTTGGAAGCACTGTGGTACACCAAAGTCATGTAAAAGTGGGCCTTCTATGGTTACATGTTTTCCAAAGGACCATGTAAAAATAATAGTTCTCAAAGCAAGCCTGATGGTGAGAGATTCAAAGTGGTACAACCCTATTCGCACACGGCACTCAGAGTATTTCCCTCGGCAGCACGCACACACCCCTCACTCCGTGTGCGCGCTCGTGGGATGGCAGTGGTCCACTGCTGTATGGACCTAAGTCATCGTTCTTTCCTCAGTCCTCCTTTCCACCCTACCCACTCCCTCCTCCAGTCCCCTTCCACCGTTCCACTGGACTCTCTCTTCATTTAAGTAAAGTTCCTTTTTTTCCTATTTTCTCCTAAGCTCCCACATATGAGAGAAAATATATGACTTTCTGAGACTGGCTGATCTCACTCAGCACAATATTCTCTTTTTCTATTCCATTTTCCCGGGAAATGACAAAAATTTGTTCTTTCTTTTGTGGCCGAGTAGAATTCCATTGTGTGTATATACCTCATTTTCTTCATTCATCGATTGATGGACGCTAGGTTTGTTCCATAATTTGGTTATTGGGAATTGTGCTGCTGCAAATAGAGTATGTATATATAAGTATAGTATTCTGACTTTAATTCTTTTGGAAAGATAACAAGGAGTAAGTAAGCCTTAAAATTTTTAATAGCTAAATTCTTTAGCCTGAAATTTTATGACTTATTTTTATTTGTTCTTTATTGTTTTGTTTTGTGATACTGGGGATGGAACCCAGGGGCATTCTGTTTTGGCTACACCCAAGGTCCTATTTCTTATTTTGAAACATGGTTTCACTAAGTTACAGAGGGCCTTGCTGAGTTGTGAGGCTGGCCACAAACCTGAGATCCTCCTGTGTCAGCCTCCCAAGTACTAGGACTTCAGGCCACCGCACACAGTTTTCTGTCGTTTTTGTTTTGTTTTTTGTTTTGCTTTGCTTTTGCGGTACTGGAGATGAAACCCAGGTGCATTCTACCTCCGAGCTACACGCCTAGCCCTATTTTTTTATTCTTTATTTTAAAACAGGGTCACACTGATTTGCAAAGGGCCTCACTAAGTAGTAGCTGAAGCTGTCTACAAACCGCAGTCCTCCTGCCTCAGCCTTCCAAATGCTAAGATTACAAGTGTGCACCACCATGCCTGTAATTTTTTTTCTTTTTTATTTCTTGCACACATCACCCAATCAGTCCTTACCCAGTTCCCGCCCTATTCGCCCACCTCCCTCCTTCTCATGTTTGGCTTAGTGATTGACATTGATATGTTTGTTAAAGTACATCATGTGCATTTGAGAATTTCCCTCTCCCCCTCCCATCCCCTCAGTTGGATCACCTTATTTGCTCATCTATAGTATCTCCTTCTTTGTCTAGGGTTCCACCTATGACCCATTTTCTCCCTAGCTTCCACATATTAGGGAAAGCATCAGATTTCTTATTTTCTGTGACTGACTAATCTCATTTAGCATAATGTCCTCCAGTTCCATCCACTTCCCTGTAAATGACATAATTTTGTTCTTATTTATGGCTGAGTAAAATTCCACTGTGTACATATCCCATGGTTTTATAATCCATTCATCTGTTGATGGACATTTTGGCTGTTTCCATACTTTGGCAATGGTGAATTGTGCAGCTATGAACATAGATACACACGCATTAGTTTCGTAGTTTGGTTTCCTATCTTTTGGGTAGATACCCAGAAGTGGTATTGCTAGATCAAAAGGTAGATTTGTCCCTATTCTTCTGAGGATTCTCCATACTGTTTTCCAAAGTGGTTACACTAATTTGCAATCCCACCATCAATGTATTAGAGTTCCCACTTCTCCACATCCTCGCCAGCATTTGTTGTTGTGTTTTGAATGATTGCCATGTTTTAATAGAAACTTTTGCATTACTGTCAATCAGAAGGGAAATGGAGAGAGTGAAGCAGTGAGTTTTGAGCATGTGCTTCATGATGGATGTGTTGAATGTTCTATATTTGATTTTTTTGGCTAAATTCTTTCATTGCTCATTGTTTTGTGTAAACTTGCAATAACCCAATGACTATCTTTATTATATATTTTTTAAAACTCTGAGGATAAGAAAGGTTACTGAAAGCCACACAGCAAGTCAGTTATCAGAAAATGATCCAAACCAGAGCCTAATTCTTTGGCAATCTCATAATTAATTTGCCTTCAACGCCTACCCCGTCTTTATGTATCTTTCAGAGATAGGTGATATAATTTAAACAATATCTAAACAAAACTGAAGTCATTATATTTGATTTTGGGGTAAAGATTTAAATTTAAATTTAGATTTTAAAACCCTTTTTAAGCTATTTTCCTGACCTAAAATCTTACACAGAAGACCAATGAATTAACCAGATTAAAACAAAGTTTCTGGTTGAAGGAGAGGAGGGGCATCAGGCTGAACTCCTGAAAGGCTGGCTTTCCTGTCTCCCACCAACATGGGTTTTTGAGATCTCAGAAGAACCACTTGTTTAGATCAGACATCCTGAAATGCATAAAAGATGTACTCAGAGTAAACTACCCAAAGCTTTCTCAAAGGCCAGCATCATGGAAGCAGGTATTTGGAGCATGAGGTGTTCAGGCCCAGTGCATGAGTACACTCAGACCCCGTTGTCCAGGCTAAGCTCTTCATCTAGAATTGACCTGAGTACATCACTGAACCTCGTGGATCTGGGGCTTCTGAGCTTCACGATGACTGAGGTTGACCTAGAGCAGATCTAAATTTTGATTGTTCATATGTATGAAGCATTTTTTTTTTTTTTTGCAGGTCTGGGGATGGAACCCAGAGGCATTTTCCCCTGCCCAATTTTTTTATTCTTTATTTTGAAACAACGTCTCACTGAGTTGCAGAGGGCCTCACTAAGTAGCTGAGGCTGTCCGCGAACCGCCATCCTCCGGTCTCAGCCTCCCAAACGCTGGGATTACAGGCGTGCGCCACCACACCCCGCTTGTATAAAGCATTTTAAAAATGCCAATCACTGGGCCCTACTCCCAGGGATTCTAATTTACTTTTATCATTAGGTGCAATCTGAACATGACTAGTTTTTTAATTTTTTTATTGGTGCATAGTAATATTACAGAATGGTGGGTTTCATTCTGGGATATTTGTGCTTACATAAAATATAATTTGATCATTTTTGCTCCCTGATGCCTCCCGTCTCCTCCCTCCTCCCTCCCCCGATCCCTGTCTTCTACTCTGCTAGTCTCCTTTCTAATTTCATAGAGTTCCTTCTGTTTTGTCTTTTCCTTCTAACTTCCACATATAAGAGAAAACATATGACATTTTCTCTCCTTAATCTGACTTATCTTGATCAAAATTGTGGTCTCCAGTTCCATTCATTTCCCTGAAAATGACGTCATTTTGTTCTTCTTTATAGCTGAATAAAACTCAGTGTCTATATGTTAGAGAGTTGGCCCTACAGGTTCTTCCAGCCATTGAGAAGTTTCAGATCTAAGGTCTAGGTCTTCGATCCGTCTCGAATTGACTCTTATGCAGAGTAAGAGTTAGGGATCCCATTTCACCATTATTTATTTTTAGATGCTTCCCATATGATTCAAATTCATAGAAAGAAGAGCCACTAGGCAGATAATCTCCCTGTTTCCTCTCATTTCTAAGCTGGTTTTGCTTAGAAATGAGAGGAAACAAAATGCTCGTGGGGCGTTCTCGAGTGCTTTGACTGTCCTCTTCCACAGCGTCAGGAGCCTAAGAAGTTCAGTGTTGTAAATGCCACTCTTTCGGTGTCCTTTAATGCCCGTGGACTGGCTTTAATCATGTAGACGACCTTTCCCACAGAAAACTTGAGAGGAAGACTTAATGCTCAGGGCTCTGCGGCTGGGGGGGGTGGGGTCA
Source organism: Muscardinus avellanarius (assembly GCF_963383645.1). Taxonomy (NCBI): domain Eukaryota; kingdom Metazoa; phylum Chordata; class Mammalia; order Rodentia; family Gliridae; genus Muscardinus; species Muscardinus avellanarius. The sequence continues at coordinate 28,419,773 of NC_137794.1, forward strand.
CTGTTTTCTGTTTTCTCATCTTCCTTTTCTAAGCCATTTCAGTGTCCTCTAACAATCACTCCGAAATGCTACGTCTTAGAAATTGTAAGACATAGGAAAGTTCTAAGCCTTTCAGAATGGTTACATTATTTTGTTAGATTTCTTAGGTAACATTATTTTGTTAGATTCAACACAGAATTTTGCCTAGTATCTAATATAGTAAGTGCCTGGCACCTAATAGGTGCTGTGTGTGTGTGTGTGTGTGTGTGTCTGTGTGTCTGTGTGTGTCTGTGTGTCTGTGTGTGTCTGTGTGTGTGTTTTCTTATAATAAATCTGTGTGTGTGTCTTTTCTTATAATAAATGAAAGGCATACAATTCTAACCAAAAATTTTTGAAATCCAAATAATGTTATATGATTAGATTTCTTTGCAAAGATTCAAACTATCCATTACAACAGAACAGTTTGAAAATAATATATAAAACAAATCGGCAACAGGAGTAATCAATACCAGAGTCTCCCCATTCCCATCCCAGTTTCACTGGGTAAGGGTCTGATTTGATAGAATAACAGTACCAAGAATATGGATTATCTCAAAACCTGTTTATAACATTGTTAGTAGAAGCACAAAACTATTGTTGTGTTCACTTTATAAGCATAATTGCACAAGTGTTTGTTATGTGAGGTTTAATATTCTGCCAGTCCAGCCCCAGAAACACGTTCTACACTCTCTCCGCATAGCTACAAGTACAAACGAAGCATTTTCCTCTATCAAAAACAAACTCAGAGCCGGGCTTGGTGGCACACGCTTGTAACCCCAAAATTCGGGAGGCCAAGACTGGAGGATCACGGTTCTCGGACAGCCTCAGCTACTTAGTGAGGCCCTCTGCAACTTAGTGAAACCCTGTTTCAAAATAAAAGAATAAAAAATGGGGCAGGGGGTATAGATGAGAGGTCAAATGCCGCTGGGTTCCATCCCCCATCTCGCAAAAAGAAAAAAAAAACAAACAAACGAACTCACTTTCTAGGTTCTCACTGTAAATTGTCTGTAAGCTATTAAAGTCAAACACAGCCTCTGTGCTGAACAATATGGGAAGGGAATTTAGATTATTTGATGAAGATTAAGGTAGAACAAAGCATGAAAACCATATGAGGTCTCACACATGAGTACCCAGTAAATGTGTTCAATTGATGTTAAACAGGCCTACCCTGAAGTCAAGAATCAGGTAACACTTTCAGTGACATTAATGGGAGATCTGCCCTAATTGACACTATAGAAACATGATTTCCTGCCGTTTAAAAGTGTAACACGTTGTCTGAAAACAGGAAAACATGTGGTAACCATCCATTAGTACCACATAAGGTAGAGATGATGATGTTCCTCTAGCATACTGAGGACACACTTTACCAGCATCACCATCAAAAGTAAAGCTTCATGGAATCCTACGCAGATGCTTTCTGTTTACCGCAAAGGGAAGAAGAGGGTCTGGGAAGTGTTGATCCTTCTCTCCTATATATTTCTGAGTCGCATATTAATACTTAGTATGTTACTGGTCAGCCAGTCCTCTTTACTTTCCCTTTTAAAAATACAAACTTTAAATCCGATTTTTGGTGTTTTTTTTTTTTGAGGGGAAAAGTGAGTTCAGTGATCTCTGGTCTTGTTGTGAGGCAGAACATTCACCAGTCTGCAGAACAAACTGCATTCAGCTTTCAGGTTCGGCCTGGTCAATAACGATCTTGCAAATGAGAGCTAGAATTCTAGATGCTCTGCCTGGGAATCTTGCCCAGGGCCTTTTTGGCTCTCATTTCTGCTGTTTCATATTCACTATTTCATTTATATGCATCAAATTAACACCCACTTTTATATTTGGGCAAGAAAAGGAAGATTCATATAAATTGCTAGAGTTAAAGAATTCCAGGGAACTCAAGATAACTCCTCTTTAAGGTCTCAGGTTTTTATATTTTTAGGAAACATGCATATATAATATATGGATTATCTGCAAAGGCATTTCACACACAGCCTTAATTCTAGAAATTGTGCTACCAACTTAGGATGCAATGAAAATATTTTGAGAGCCATGACTTGGTACAGCAGATCTGAATCCAAAGAGTAACAAGCAATATTCTTTTTGTTACATAATGTGCTGAACAGTCCTGAGATTCAGGCATGTTAAAGAAAACAAGAATTCTTTCCCCATAAATAGGAGGTATGAACAAACCACACTTTCTCATTTCAGAGTTCACTATATAAAATAATTTTGTCTTTTCTTATAAAGTTGCTTTGGGAAAAACTAAGACTGAAATTGTTAGAGAATACAAGTTTAGAAATTTGAAGATCTCAGAGATTTACAATACAATTCAAATCTAATTAGAGGAATGCCATCCCAGAGCACAAAAGTGTGGGGAGTATCTTGAGTGTGATTAATTTTTTAGCTAAATTTTCGGCAGTGGCTCTTTTCATGTACCACCCTAAAACAAATAAAAATAATATAGAGTGACTTTGTGTTGCTAAGGGTTGAAATCATGTGGGCCATGGGCCAGAGTGGAAAGGAATGCTCTGATGCACATGACGTTGTGTGTGCTTGGTTCTCACCTGTGATAGGCGGGAATTACCTGGAAAAAAGCTTGACAACATGACCCTTCTGTTGGCATTGTCCTGGCACCCTATGATGCCAGATAATGAGAATGACCAGCAGAAGACGGATGGGGGAGGGGGGAAAGTGCCCCAATGATCCCACAGACATCCAGCTGCCCTACTGTGAGCACACATGACCAAGATCCAGCAGCAGGCAACCAAGAGCCCCTTTAAACTAGTCAGGATTTCTCTAGTCGCTGATTTTTCTTAACTTGAAAATAGATACCAAAATGTTTGCCTTAATATTTTATTTTGATGCTCCATATACATTGTTTTTATACAGAATATTATCACAATGAAACCAAAAAGTGGCTGTTCCAAATTGTCAGTAATTGAATGAATTCATTTCTGAAGCCGATGCAGTTTTGTGAACTGAAAAGTATATGCTATTGTGCCACATCAGCTATGGGTGGACAAGAATAAACGAAAAGCTAAGACAGCAACGCACAATTCATGTTTATAATTGCATGTCTAACTCAAGGCCGCAGGTGTAGGAGATGACTTCAGAGGGAGGCGGAGGAGACTGGAGAAGGCAAGGTCGGTGGGATTTTGGTGGGCTGAGAAGAGAGGATAAAAGATTGCAGGCATAAATTTGAGGAAGGGCACCAAAATGAGCCTGAGTTGATGAGATCCACCCAGAGCACTGTGCAAATGGAGAGCAGTGGTTGACAGAGGACAGAACGACCGGGTCTGGGTCATGTATAATGACCTTGAAAGGCAACTAAAGCAATATTCAGCTCAGGAGGCCATGGGGGAGCCATTGACAATTGTCAGAGGGGGGCATGAATGGAAAGGAAGAAGAATTTGGGAGCGGACTGTAGATTAGACTGCAGCAGAGAGCAAGCAGCACAAAGGAGACCAATAAGGAGCCCGCCCACCTCGAGTTGTGACACTGTTAGGGCCTGAACTGGATGGACCCATTTTAATTGCTTCCCAGGGTCACATGCTGTCCTTCTGCAAAGAACTTTAAGCTTCTTATGATGCAATGCTCAACTACAATCAACAGCTATCTTGCATTCGGAAATCTTGTTACCTAAGGACTTAGAATTATTTTAAAGCTCAACTGGACATGGTGGTGCACGCTTGTAATTCCCGCACTTGGGAGGCGGAGACAGGAGGATAGTGCAGGTTCGAAGCCAGCCTTGCTGACTTAAGAGACCCTGTTTCCAAATAAAAATATAAAAATAAGTCTGGGAATGTAGCCTGAACGTAGAAGGGTTTCCAGGAACCCCAGTACCACCATATGTGTATATATTTTTTAAAGCTCTAAAGTGATAAGATGTATGTCTTTTTTTTTCCTTCTTTAGTACTGAAGATTGAACTCAGGGGCATTGTACTCTGAACTACACCCCCAGCCCTATTTTAATTCTTTATTTTGAAACAGGATCTCACTAAGTTTCAGAAGGCCTCACTAAGTAGCTGAGGCTGGCCGCACACCTGCAGCCCTTCTGTTCAGCCTCCCAAGTACTAGGATTACACGCATCCCTACCACACCCATTTGTCTCACATTTTTCTAAGGAAAAAAGGTTTCATCCAAGTTCTAAATTTTATGACCTAAAACATTTGTTACTCAAAAAAGAAAAAAAAAAAAAAAGCTTACCCAACATCCAGGTTAATTTAGATATTTACAAAAGAAAAAAAAATCCTGGAACTGGTTGAGTTTATGTGACTAAAATATTTTGGAGTTCATCTCCTTTGAGGACAAACTATTGCTTTAAAATTCAGATGTGAAATAGAATATATTAGATAGGCTCTTTACCCTTGGTTACTAAAAAGCAGAATGTTATCTATTGTAGATGGGAAAAACTCAGTGTGAACTAGAATATATTAGAAGGACTCTTTACCCTTGGTTACTAAAAGCAAAGTTTTCTAATGTAGACAGTTGACCAATGCAATACTTTGGCTGCATACAGTGACTTCATACTTATAAATGACCTATTTAAAGTTTGTTTAGAACCATGATCTAGCTAATATGTTTTCACTTCTAGTTTTCACAGAACAAACCTTAGTCTTATTGTAGTTAAATCTATTACTTATTCTAACTTATGACTGTCCTTTGCTACTAAATGCCATAGAAAGCTAAAATGACATTTGCATTTCTACTAATATGAAAATGCCTAAAATCTAGAGGGAGTATTTTTAAGCAAATGTACCTTATTTAAATTATAGCAGAAGACATTTATTTCAAAGACTGAGCTTGCAAGCTTTATCTATATTGCTATTTATCACAGCTTTTATTTTTAAGATGGAGAATTTAGTATATTTCTTGTCAATTCAGTCATGACAAATTTCAGTGCCTCATTTGAGTTGCCACAATTTTTTATTGTTTGGAAAAGTTAAAAAGAATAGGCATATAAACTTGAATGAATCACAATGATGTTGTTGTCTTTGCTATTTTTACATTAGTTACCAGGTCCATGAGGGCCTTGACAACTTGGTATTTATTCATTAATGGACTCAGTAATTGTAATTGTGTCCTCACAGACTCTTAAACATCAACTGTAAAACATGAACAATGATGACAACATCTAAAATTGCTCGTTTTACTCCTTTTGGTGACCCTTGCAATTCAACAGTCAAAGATTTGTGTTCATCATTATTAGAAACCAGCCCTCTTACTCTCAAATTCCTGAGAGTATTTGCAGCTTTTATAGTTTTCCAGGTTGTAACTACTATTTATTGAGTGATTCTAAAACAAACCACCTTTATCCAGAGAAAATGTGCAGTCAGGTAAAAAAGATATTATTTGTATATGAAGTATAAATACTATATTGATTTTTCTTGCTCTGTGTTTATAAGAAAGTATTATGCCAAGCTCCTAGTTCCCACACATTGACAATAGCAGTACTATTGCTTACTTTTTTAATTTTTTTTATTTTTTTAGTGGTACTGGGGATGGAACCCTTCTACCTCCGGGCTATACTCCCAGACCTATTTTTTATATTTTATTTGGAAACAGGGTCTCTTAAGCCAGCGCGGCTGGCTTCGAACCTACGTGATCCTCATGTCTCCGCCTCCCAAGCGCGGGGATTACAAGTGTATGCCACCACGCCCGGCCTATTGCTTACTTTTTAAATAAAGAAGTTGTGATATTTAGGTATTTACATACTTTTAAATTTATATGCAGCTTATACACAGTTAATCCTCTTTATTTGTGGATTCCATATTAAAATGTGTTAACTCGCCAACATTAATTTGTGAGAAGAAAATCAATATGGCATCTTCACAGTCATTCACAGAGTGGTAAGTTCTAGTTGCACAGGTTCCCAGCTGAGCTTGAACAAGGTGATGTTCTGTGTTCTGGTTTCAGCTCTCCTACTGTAAACACACGTCCCTTTCAAGGCCCATTTACAGCCATGGTTTTCACATTTTTGTGCTTTCTGTTGATAATTTCACTACTTAAAATGGTCCCTGAGGGCAGTGCTGAAGCACCATGTAATGTTCCTCAGCACAAGAAGGCTACATGTGCTTTCTGGAGAAAGCGTGTGAGTTAGATAAGCTTCCTTCAGCATGAGCACAGTGCTTGCTGTTGACTAAGGTCAATGTTAGTGAATCAACATATGCATTAAAGATGGTGTCACTAAATAGAAACAGATATCAAACATTGTGCACTGACTGGTTGATGAAACTGCTGTGTCTAGATTCTCAGCTCCAGTATTTTCTCTAGGAGTAATGATTTAGTATTTGCTAATTCCATGTTTTCAGCAACTTTACAAAATATAACTGCAAAAAGAATCTACTGTATGTTCTGGTGCATCTTTTTTTCCTATAAGCCATTTTCCCAATATTTCATCATGAACTATTGTGGCCTGGGTGGGGATATGAAATGTGTGGTCATAGTAGACATTCTTATCGCTGTCTGTTCACTGACTCCAAGCATCAAACAATTTACAGGAGAAAAGTGGCCCCATAGTCTCCAGAGTTAACCATTGGATGCCCATGTATTTTATTTATAAATTTGAGCTTCAGTAAGCAAGCTGCTAGTGAGGTTTGATTTACTAAATTTAGACAATATCATTTAAAATCTTAGAAAGGGCTCATAACTAGGTTTGGGTTAACTACAATAGAATTATTTGTTCTGGAGCTAGCAGCACTCAACAATAGGCTTTCTTTAAAATGTAGAGTATCTTGCTTTGTCTATGTATGAACCCATCTACACACTTTTACATGGAATATACATGGATTTTGTATTTACCTGGAGGTGATGTTTGGGCTTATGCAGATCAACCTCTTCTTGGTTTTACGGAAAAGAGAAACCAGTCCCAGGAAGGGTAAGTGCCTGTCCAGGGCCACAGACTGGGGCAGAGCTGGGAAGGCATGGCCATCCATTCCATAAGCCCACCCTTCCTATGAGGTTCTGACAATAATTCCAGAAGAGAGCAGCTTTTGTACTACTTTGAAATATCATTCCAAGTCTTACTGGAATTTCAGGTTTTATCTCATAAATATATTATTACTTTTCCTCTCTATTAGCTTTGACATATTTTTGAATAGAAGCCAAATATTTCCAGTGAACATAAAATCAGACATTTCTTTTTGTTTTTCATTATATAAAGGAAAGCAATATTTTGAAAGATATCCTTTCCTTAAATTTGTAGTGATACAAAATAGGAATTCAACTGTGTTGCATTTGAAACTCATGACTAGATTTTGAGCAGGAAGATGGGGGGCACTGCGAGAAAGGGGCTTGTGCTTCCAGAATAATTTACTCTCTACAGACTGTGCCTGGGAGCCCAGCACTTCCTTTGTAACTCAATAACTGGTATAGATGATTGGCAGGGACCACCAATGACTGACTTCATTAAAACACTCTCAATTATGCCTTGAAGGCTTGTTGTTTTTGGAGAAAATTGAAGAAATTATGGAATGAGATCCGATTTGCTTTGTCTCTTGTAAAGTCAGAGGAAGACATAACATTGCAAAGATATATTTAAGATACAATATTTTCAACCTGGCATGGTGGCATATGCCTGTAGTGATCTGGGAGAATGAAGTAGAAAGATCGAAAGTTTTAGGCCAGCCTGGGCAACTTAGTGAGACTCTGTCTAAAAAATAAGATAAAATAATATGGTGATGTAGCTCAGAGGTAGAGCACTTGCAAGATCCTGGGTTCAATTGCTACTACTGCAAAAAAAAAAGTTTTTTCTTTCATTATATATTTTATTATATGGAGAAAAATTTTAGCATTGGCCTCATTTAGCTGTAACAAAGGAGAAGTCCCACAGTTATGAAGTTTTCCATTAGACTCTTGATTCATGAACAGGAAATGAATTCCCATAAGTGTAATGGTATTGCTCGTAGGGTTTTATTCTCTTCCCTTTTTATTTCCCTCTATAGGATAGAAACATTTCTTTCCCTATATAAACTTTAGTCAATACATTTCTTAAGTTCTTGCAGTGATTTAATAATCAGTTCCCAAACCCCATCCTTTGTTATGATTGATCAGTACAGTGAAGAATGATGGCCTTATATAATCTTAAGACACATCTAAAATAAAAAGCACCACTTTACTTAATTAGAGGTAAATCAACCTATAAGAAAAATGCATGGTGAAAGCATTAGGTGCATTTTATTTTTCTGTATTTCTTATTTATTTCTTATTTTCCTTTAACTATGTGAAGCAATCAGCAAATATTAGTTGGGTGCTTTGATGTTTTCAGAACTGTGCTATGCACTACAAGGTCTCTGAAGGAATGGAAAACAGTCTCTGCTCTCAAGACTGTGGTGTTTTCCACATTAGGTTCTAAGACACACAGAGTGTCACTAAAATATCATAGATGATAGGTAGGATGGTGTCCTTGATTCAAGTTTTATAAACATGGCGCACCAGAGTTTTCCCAGACCTCTCCCATTCACACTAGATGGGTAAGAGGTTTCAGAAGTCCTGCAACAAAGAACCCAGTGACCCAACCGAGCGTTGACATGTGCTTGACAGAGCAACTCTTTCTCCAAAGCAGACTTAAACCGTTTGCCTGGGATATTGGCATTCCTTAGCAAACTGCTGGGGAAATGCTGAGTTCAGGAACCATGAGAGACATTTTATTATTAAAAGTCAAGTGCAGCTGGGCGTGGTGGCGCACGCTTGTAATCCCCGCGCTTGGGAGGCAGAAACAGGAGAATCACGCAGGTTCGAAGCCAGCCGCGTGTTCTGGCTTCAGAGACCCTGTTTCCAAATTTATAAAGTATAAAAATAGGTCTGGGAGTGTAGCCCGGATGTAGAAGGGCTTCCAGGAACCCCAGTACCACCAAAAAAAAAAAAAGTCAAGTGCAAACTCAATCTGCTGAGAGTGTAGAGAAGGGAAAGATCACTACTATCTAGGTTCATGAAGCAAAGAATTTCAAGGAGGTGAGCTTTAAAATAAATAAAAATGCAGTTGAGAAAATGCAGAACACTTGGGGCAAAGAGGGAGAAACAGGTTACCAGTCACAAACTGTGACACTGATCCCTGGATTAGCTGGGACGAAGGTGCAGACAATTACCATGGAGGACTTTGACTAAGTTATACACTCTGTATGTTTGTGTGCTTGTCTTTACAATGACTTATTCTTATAATCAAGAGATATTCTCCTAAAACTCACCAAGTTTAGTTGTTAGGGTAACTAATGATATCTCTAAATCTTTACTTCCATAATTGCATATGTATATATGTGTAATGTCCACAAACCAGTAATGTGCAAATACAGTCCCTTGACCAAAATATACTGAAGCACCAAGGTCAGCCTGTGCTGTACACTCGAGCCGCACCTGTTGTTCATCCATCTCTTGAGAGCGGCTGGCTGCAGGAATAGAATAAACAGTGGGGTCTCCTGCTGAGTTTCCCTTCTGACTTGTCACCTTATCGATATGCGGTGACTTTGCACCTGAAACTAAGTTGTTGAGGAGTAAGCCAAACATAGCCGACTTGCGTTTCCTAAGGATAGTTTGACTTGCATAAGAATTTTGTACCACCATTTCAGAGTTCTTAGTTTTTTAACTATATTCTTTTTTAAAGTGGTAGATTCAGACATTCCTTAATATTTAATAAGCTACTTTTGCCCATACATAACATGTTCTTAATGTGAAATATAACCAGGTTTCAAAGTAACTCAACTGATAATCCTCTAGACAAAGATGTTCTATAGATATTAGCTTGGAAAGCCACTTTCCCCCTCATCTCATTAAGAATTTTTTTTTTTAATCTGAAAAGAGCATATACACAAACTTTGTGTTGGATATAAATATACACGGCCAAGTATAAGCTAACACCAGTGTGACATATAAAGTTGAGTCATACCAAATCGCTGAAATTCCATTGTCCCCTACCTACAATAAAGACAATTTCATGTGCCTGAGCCTGATGGTTTAGCTCGCTCATTCGTCAGTGCCCTCCCCCTTTTGGGAAGAGAGTTTTCAAGTTGTGTTGGGGAAGCATTTTGACTCTCATGGTATTCCCAGCCTGAGTCAGAATTCCCTGCTTACCTCCTCCGTTTGTGTATCATTCTTTTCTGTTACTCTCCTAGACATTACTTGATGGGCTGATTATAGTTAATCTCTATCATGGTTGAAAAATTCACAGACATCAGACTTTAAACATCAAAAAAGAACCTGATATATAAACTAAGTCAACTGTTGTTGCCCTTTCCCTGTTAACTCCATGTCTAGTAGTCTTTATATTGTTCTCTTGAACAATCTGTCTAAACAATCTATCTAATCAATCCCAGAAATGTATGTGTTTCACAGGACTGTAACAGCCTCTCATTGTCTAATGCCAGTGCTAAATTGTGTGGCAAGAATTAAAGGCCTACAAAGAAGATGGTTTGACCAAGAAACACCAACAAGGAAATACTCTCCCCAAAATGCAAATGTACTTATTACTGTTTTCTTCCCCATATTTTATTTTTCATTGCCTCCCACTATGGCTACAAATCGAAATAACAACCAGCTCCATGGATTAAGTGTCTAATCTTGACTATTTCACGGCAACAGTACAAAAATTGTATGTGTGTTTTATAAACATACACAATACTGGCCCAATAATCTGGAAATGGAAAATTGCAAAGTGTTTTTTTCTACATGAGTGTCATTGATAGTAAATCTAATTATCCAGTTGAGAATTAGGTGCTATAAGACTCTTGCTACATATTATCTAATGAGTTTATAGAAAATATTTTTAGTACAAATAGGAACAATTTTTCTAATATCCTTCATTGGTCTACTTGGTGATTTGTATTATAATTGTTAATGCATATTAATTATACAGATTGGCAGGTTTCTCTGTGACATTTGCATACATACATAGCATCATACCTTGTTCTTGTTCCCCCTTCTCTCTCCACCCTACCTCAGCCCCCTTCCCTAATAGTCCCTCTCCTGCTTCCGGGTCATTGGTCTTGGTTAGTTTTTTGTTTGTCATTTGTTTAGTTTCCACATATGAGAGAACATACATACTTGTCTTTTTGTGTCTGACTTTTCTGCTTAACATGATATCCTCCAGTTCCACCTATTTTCCTGCAAATGACATGTTTTTATTCTTATGTATACCTGAGTAATGCTCCATTATGTATACATACTATATTTTCTTTATCCATTCATCTGTTGACAGGTACCTGGGCTGATTCCAGTATCTTAGCCACTGTGAATAGGAGACATGGACATGCAGATCTCTCTTTTGTATAGTGACTTCATTTCCTTCAGAAAGAACCCAGGAGAAATATACAAGGACCATATGGTTCTTCTACTTTTAGTTTTTTGAAGAAACATCATGCTGTTTTCCATACTGGCTGAACTAATTTACATTCTGACCAACATTGTATAAGTGCTCATTTTTTTCCACGTCATTGCCAGCATTTGTTATTTTTGTTGTTGTTGTTGTTGTTGATGTTGTTGTTGTTGTTGTTGTTGTTGTTTTATAATAGCAAATCTCACAGGGGTAAGATGGGATCTCAGTGTAGTTTTGACTTGTACTTCCCGATAACTAAAGATGTTGAGCAATTTTTTATATATTTATTAGCCATTATACTTTTTATGAAAAGTGTCTGTTCAGGCACTTTTTCCAATTTTTATTTAATTAGTTCTGTTGTTGTTGTTGTTGTTGTTGTTGTTATTGTTGTTGTTAAGGTTTTAAAATTATTTATATCATCTGAATATTAATCCTCTGTTGATGAATGGCTGGCAAAAGATTTCCCTCATTTTGTAGTTTGTCTCTTCACTCTCTGATTATTTCCTTTGCTATGCTGAAGCTTTTTGATATGATGAAATCTCATTTGTGAGTTCTTGCTTTTCCTTCCTTAGTTATTAGAGTCTTACCCAGGCCTACAACATCTAGACGTGTTTTTCTGTGTTTTCTTCTAGTAGTTTCAAACTTTTAGGTCTTACATTAAGGTCTTTTATCTATTTTGAGTTGACATTTGTACAGGGTGAGAGATAGGGATATTGTTTCAATCTTCTACCTATGAATATTTGGTTTTCCCAACATCATTTGTTGAAAAGTATATCTTTTCTCCAATATGTGTTTTGGCACTTTTGTCAAGAATCAATTTACTGCACATGCATGGGTTTATTTCTGTACCTTCTATTCTGTCCCATATCTTTTTTCCCATGCTGTTTTATTACTGTGGTTCTTTAATATGTGGTGTGTGTGTGTGTGTGTGTGTGTGTGTGTGTGTGTTACTAGGGGTGGAGCCCAGGGGCTTTTCTAGTCACAGGCTGTACTCCCAGACCTATTTTACACTTTATTTGGAAACAGGGTCTCACTAAGTTGCCGAGAGTCTCACTAAATAGCCAAGGCTGGCTTTGAACCTGCGCTATCCTCCTGTCTCAGCCTCCCAAGTGCAGGGATTACAAACGTGCGCCACCACCCCCGACTCCTCTTTAGTATGTTTTTAATCAGGTATTGTGATGCCAACAGCATTGTTCATGTTGCTCAAGATTTCTTTATTCTGAGTCTTGTGTGTTTCCATGTAGAATTTTGAATTGTTTTTTTCTAATTCTATAAAGAATGTCATTAGTATTGTGATGGAGATTTCACTGAGTCTATGGATTGCTTTTGCTAGTATAGACCTTTCAACAATATTAATTCTTTCAATCATTGAACATGAGGTTTCTCCATTTTCCAGTGCTTTCTTCAATTTCTCTCTTTGGTGTTTGGTAATTTTCCTGACGCAGGTCTTTCACCTCTTTGGTTATGTTTATTCCTGCGTTTCTTTGTTGAGGCTCTGGTGCCTGGGACTGCTTTCTGATTTCTTTCTCAGTGAGCTCATTTTTTGTATAGATAGAAAAGCTACTATTTTTGTATGCTGATTTTGTATCCGGCTATTTTATTGAATTTGTTCATCAGTTCTAAGAGTCTTTTGGTAGAGTTTGAGAGTTTTCTAAGTATAAAATCATATCATCTGCAGAAATCATTTGACTTCTTATTTGTAGCCCTGTTATTTCTTTCTCTTGCCTAATTGCTCTGGCTAAGACTTCAGATACTATATTGAATGAGTGGTGAGTGGAAGCCCTTGTCCTATTTTTCATTTTAGAGAAAACGTTTTTCTTCTTTCTTCATTCAGTATGATACTGGCTGTGGCTTTGTCATACATAGCCTTTGTTATGTTGAGGTGTGTGTATCTATACCTAATTCATTCGGGGTTTTTTCATGAAAGGATATTAAATTTTATCAAAAGCTTTTCCTGAATCTATTTAGATGATATAATTTTTATCCTTGATTCTATTTATGTGCTGTATTTCATTTATTGATTTGCATATGTTGAATCATCTCCTCATCCCTGGAATAAAACCAACTTAATCCTGGTGTATGATCTTTTTAATGTTTTGTTGAATTCAGTGTGCAAGTATTTTGTTGAGGATTTTTGCATCTATATTTATTAGGGACATATGGCCTATGGTTTTCTTTTTTACTGCGTCCTTAACAGATCTCGGTAGCAGGGTGAGGACTGGCTCTGTGGACTGAGTTTGGGAGAGTGCCCCCCAGCCTATTTTATGAAGTAGCTTGAGGACCGCTGGTGTCGAATCTTTGAAAGTCAGCTAAAACGCACTGAATTCATCCAAACCCGGGCTCTTCTTTTTTGGGAAACACTTTTTTAGCTACTATTCAGCCTCGTTAGTATTGATAGGATAGATTTTTCTATCCCTGGGGTTGGAACTCGGTAGGTCATATGTGTCCAGAAATGTGTCCCTATCGTCTAGGTTTCCAGTTTATTGGCATATACTTTTTCCAAATATTGCCTAGTGATTGTTTAAATTTTAGTGGTATCTATTGTAATGTCTCCTTTTTACCTCTAATTTTATTTGGCTCTTTTCTCTATTCCTTTTGATTAGGTGGTTTAAGTTTTCATTTGTTTGCTTGTTTGTTTCTTTGTTTTGTTTTAGGCTATTCACTTGGGTCTTTATTCCTTGTGGTTAGGAGGTTGTGGGGTTTCTGTTTGGGGCATTAGAGATTGAACCCAGGGGCATTCTACATTTGGGCAACATTCTCAGTCATTTTCACTTTTTATTTCGAAACAAAGTCTCACTGAGTTGCTGAGGGTCTCACTAGTTGCTGAGGCTGTCCTCAGACCTACAATCCTCCTGCCTCAGCCTCCCAGTTTCTAGGATTACAGGCATGCATCACCACACCCAGCTTCTTTCTGGCTAATTTGATTAAAGATTTGTCAATTTTGCCTATCTTTTCAAATCACTAATTCTGTGTCTTTGATGCTTTGCGTTATTCTTTTAATCACTATTACACTTATTTCTGCTCTAAAACTTATTTTTTCCTTTTTTTCTACTGCTTTGAGGTTGGTTTGTTCTTGTTTCTCTAAGGCCGTGGGATGCATCATTAGGATACTTCTTTGCAGTCTTGCTGTTTGTTTTTAATGTAGACAGTCATAGCTCTATACTTCCTTCTTAGTGCTGACTTCACTCCATCCTGCATGTTCTTGTATGCTGTCTTTCTCTTTCCATTTAACTCTGGGCATTCTTATTAATGTGTTTTGGTTATATGTGGTATATTCACACATGTGAATAAGACACTTAGATCATATTCACCTCTGATTCTTGGCGTTTTTATTTGCCCTTCCCGTTTTTTCGATGATCCACTGTTCGTTTAAAAGAATATTGTACAATTTCCATGTGTTTTCATAATTTCTGCATTTTCTCTTGCTGTTTATTTTTATTTCCATTCCATTATGACTTGCATCTTATGATGCAATAAATTATTTCAGTTATGTCCATATCTTTCCCAAGACCTGGGAGATTTTCTGCTGTTATTTCACTGAGTAGGTTTGCTATTCCTTCATCTTCTGGCTCCTCTCCCTCATCTCCTCTGACGATAGGTACGTTTGGTGTTTTAATGGAATTCCACGGATCTCGCATGTTCTGTCTGTTCTTTTTTCTTTAATTTTGTCTGGATGTGTTGCTTCTTCAACCTTGCTTTCAAGCTCTGATATTATTTTTTCTACTTGATCTACTCTGTTGGTGAAGCTTTCAAAAGAGTTTTTTTTTTTTTTTTTTTTTTTTTTTTGTAAAAGGTGTATGGTAGCCCACACCTGTATCCCAGCTACTTCGGAGGCTGAGACAGGAAAATTCAAATTTCAAGGTTAGCTTGGGTAATTTAATGAGACCCTACCTCAAAATATCAAAGGGCTGGGGATTTAACTCAGTGAGAGAGCATTTACCTAGCATGAATGAGACATGGGGATGAATTCCCAGTACTAAAAAAAAAAAAAAAAAAAAGCTGGGCCTGGTGTTCTTGGGAGGATGAGACAGGAGGATAGCAGGTTCTAGGTCAGCAACTTGAGACTCAGCAACTCAGTGAGACCATCTTTTTTGTTGTTGTTCTTGTTTGTTTGTTTGTTTGTTTGTTTGTTTGTTTGTTTGAGGTACTGGGGATGGAACCCAGAGGCATTTTACCTCCGAGCTATACCCCCAGTCCTATTTTTTATTCTTTATTTTGAAACAGGGTCTCAACTGGCTCGCAAAGGGTCTCACTAAATAGTTGAGGCTGTCCCTGAACCCTGATCCTCCTGTCTCAGTCTCCCCAATGCTGGGACTACAAGCATATGCCAACATGCCCAGCTCGAGATCATGTGTTTTTTTGTTTTTTGTTTTTTGTTTTTTTGTTTCGTTTTGTTTTGTTTTTGCGGGTCTGGGGGTGGAACCCAGGGGCATTCGACCTCCGAGCTACACCTCCTTCCCTATTTTTTATTCTTTTTTTTTTTGAATATTTATTTATTTTTTTTTTAATTTATTTTATTGGTGCACTGTATTCATACATCACAGTGGGATACCAACCTCTGTAGACATACATGCACACATCGCCCAGTCAGCCCCCACCCGATCCCCACCCCGTTCCCTCCCCATCCCTCCTTCCCATGCTTGGCTTAGTGGTTGACATCTAGTATTATAGCAAATTATCCAAAATTAAAAATGATAATCTCACGTAACAGTTTCATTTGTCTGATACCAAGCTTTTGATGACTTAAAGATAACATTTCAATATTTCCTTTTACTTTCTTTCTTACCAGAGAATATTTTTTTCTATTTTTTTTTAGGTGAAACTATCATATATTTATATATTTATTTTTCAGAAAAAATCTATCCTAATATGGAATATGGACTCTAGGTACCCAAAACGATCTTGAAAAAGAACAAAGCTAGAAGATATATATTTTCTGATTTCAAACCATATAAAGCTACAATAATTGAAACAGTGTAGTACTATTCTAAAGGCAGATATATAAACCATTGGAGTTAAATAAAAGCCTAGAGCTAAATTCTTCCCTATATTGTCAAGTTATTTTTGACAAGGTTTCCACGAACATTTGGTGGTGGAAATAAAAATCTTTTAACTAAATATTGTTAAAAAATAATAATTACATGGAAAAGAATACAATTGGACCCTTACCTAATCCCATATACAAATATTAACTCAAAATAGATAATAGACCTAAATATAAATCTTAAGACTATAAACTTTTAGGAGAAAATCTGGGTCATAAAACCTCACAACATTGAAATTGGCAGTGATTTCTTGGTTATGATTTCAATGGCACAGGCAACAGAGGAGTATACAAACTCCCTAAAAAAAAAAAAAATTGTATATCCAAAGACAATGTAAACAGAGTTAACAGTTACTAATAGAATGGGATAAAATATTTCCAAATGCTATATCTGAAGGTATATTAATATTCCAACTAGAAATCCTAAAAATTAACAACAATAAAGGCAAACAATACCCTTTTGAGATAGATAAAAGACTAACATAAATAATGAATCTCCACAGATAACCAATCTTAGTTGTCTGTTGGATGGAAAATCTTGTTTCTCAAGTTCTGGAGTGTGTTACCTATTTCTTCTTTGTAGTTAATCTCTTTGAGTATTTTCTCTAGTGCTGGTTTTGAAGACATAAATTCCTTCAGTTTCTGTTTGTCATGGAAGCTTCTTATTTTTCCATCTAATTTGATAGAAAGTTTTGCTGGGTAGGAAATTTTTGGCTGGAAGTTGTTTTCTTTCAGAGTTTGGAATATGTTACTCCAAGCCCTTCTGGCTCTCATGACTTGGTTTGGGAAGTCTGGAGTGATTCTAATTGGTTTGCCTCTGAATGTCACTTGGCCCTTTGCTTTTGTTGCCTTTAAGATTCTCTGCTTGGCTTCCACATTGGTCATTTTGACAATTATGTGGCGTGGGGATCCTCTTCTCCGATCCTGTCTAAAGGGAGTTCTATAAGTTTCCTGGACCTTTGTATCAACCTCTTGCTCTATGTTTGGAAAATTTTCTGCTATTACTTCCTTGAAGAGATTGTTGATCCCTTTGGTTTCACTTTCTTTTCCCTCCTCTATTCCAATAATTCTTAGGTTAGCTCTCTTAAAATGGGCCCATATTTCTTCAATATCAGATTCCTGCTGTCGGATATTTTTTCTAGATTAGAAACTATGATTTCATTTTTGGATTGCTTATCTTCTAAGAGCGAGATTCTGTTCTCCATGTGTTCTAATCGGTTGTTTGTGCTTTGAATTGAGGCCTTTACTTCATTAATTGCATCCTTTATCTCTTTTTGGCTCTCTCTGAGTTCTTTTCGAAGCACCTCTATTATTTCTACAGTTATTTTCCTGATTTGATCTTCTAGAAATCTCTGATTTTCTGTTTTATCGGGTTCTGATGTTGTGGGGTTGTGGGCATTCATTGCTCCAGTATTATTCCTCTTTCCCATGATTTCGGATGTTTGTGCCTTCTCTGGGTTCTTCCCTTGGGTCACTATGACTTCCCTTAAGGTGTTCTGGATCTCGAGTCAGTAATATCTCAGACCCCACTACTCCTTTACTGGGTTGTATCACAGAGTCTCCGACCCAGAGAGTCGATAGAGGCTGCTTTAGACTGTGGGGGGTGCCAGGTTGCACGTTCTCCTATGGTGTGATATCTCGGCCACCGCCCCTTCCCCACTGGGTCAAGTCCCAGGGATTTCTCCTCTGTGGCCCGCAATTTGACTCACTGTTCTTGAGTACGCAGATGTAGCTGTACTGGCCTCGCTGAATTCGCTGCTGCTGCTGCCGGTAGCAATATGGCGCCGCTGCTACACCCTCGGCTGTGGGGCTGGCGTTTTTCTTTTTGATTTTGATTTCTACTCTGAATCCCTGCAGCGTGTGCTGAGCTCGGCCACTGGGAGCTGTAGATGCTCTCTGCGCGGAGAAATCTCGCCTAGCTGTTCCTCAGTGGCTCACCTCGGCTTGCTGTGGCCGTCTGGTGAATTCGCCGCTGCCGCCGGCAGTATGGCGCTTCTGCCGCGTCTGCCGCGTCCTCGGGCGCAAGGCCGGTGTATCTCCTCTGTGGCTCTGTTCTCAGTCCACTTTCTCTCTGGAGCCTGGTGATTTTTTGTTTCACTGGTGATGGTGTTTTCTGGCTATGAAAGGCGCTGATTTTGTGGTAATGGAGATTTGTTGTTAGCGGAGCTCTTAAGCCCCGCTTTTCTCGGTCTCAAAAGAGTTTTTAAACCTTACTTCTTAAGCTTTTTTATTTCCAGGATTCCTGTCTGGTTCTTTCTCAAGATCTTTGTCTCCTCATTGAATTGTTCGCTAATATCCTGCATTTGGCGCCCCTGATTCATTCAGCTATTTATGTGTATCCTCTTGAAATTTATTGAGATTTTGTAATCATTATTTTAAATTCTTGGTCGAGCATTTCATCCCCTTTGATGTCTTTGAAGTCAGTTACCTGGGAGTTGTGAGCTCTGGGAGGTGTCCTGTTACCTCGGTTTTGTCATATTTCTTAGGTTCCTGTGTAGTTATCTGTGCATGTGTTGGGATGAATGTATCTTTCGCTTTTATGTGGGTAAGCAGCCTTCCCTTGGTGATGTGCCCTGGGGTCTCAGGTTGTTGTGTAGTATCAAATTTAATTCTACTTGGACTGCACAGTGTAGACTTCTTGTGGCTTCTTTTGCTGCACTGTGTAATGTATTAGAGCCTGAGAGACCCACCTTCCCTACCGGTCTTGCAAGAGTAGAGTTTCTGTGGTTTGGGCAGGTGTGGTATAGACAGCAGAATGTATGAGGTGCCCCTGGCTCCTCCTCCGGTCTTGTCAGCAACGTGTTGTCTGATAGGATATGGGCGTAAGCTATGCTGAGGTCCCTCGTAGATGGGATGTCTAATTCTGTTGTATTTCTTGCCGCCATTGCTGTGAGAGTAAATGCCCAGGAGCAGGAATTCAGCTCCCACCCCCCTCAATCCCATGTCTACTTGGGGCCATGTTCTTAAGTTGAAGCACCTGCCAAGGCTTAAATAGGGCCAAGTTATGACTCAAGTACGGTGTGTCTCCAAGCTGGCTGTAAGTGTAGCTCATTAGTGCAGCACCTGCCCTGTGTGTCTGAAGTACTAGGCTCAATCCCCAGCACTGCATGCATAAAAGAAAACAAACAACAATAACAAAAACCAGACATAGAAATGAGGTAAAAAGCAAACGAAAATAACACACACACACACACACAAAAAAAAAAAAAAAACACAACAGAAAAAATGGGAGGAAACAATATAGGCTGAACTAAAAAGTTAAACAATAAAAATAAAAATTTTTAAATAAAAAAGAAGAAAAAATTAGGGAAAGAAAGAAGAAAAATTTAAAGGCAAAGAGAGAAATAAAAGGAAGAGGAAACCCAAGAAAGGTTTTAAAAAGTTTAAAAAAATAAAAATTAAGTATTTAAAGAGAAGAGTGAGAAAAAAAAGAAACTTGAAAATATATGTAAATAAATAAAAACAGCAATAACAGGAAATGTGTTAATAAAAAATAAAAATTTTCTCTCTGCAGACATAACTGATCTCAGAGGCTAGAGTGGAGCCTTGCAAGCCAGGCCCACCTAGGCTTCCTTCTCTGTCCTCTGCTGCGCCCGTAGGGGTGCCAAGGCTGGGGCCGTGCGCCCCCTTCCCTCCTCCTCTGCCATCCTCTCAAGGCCACCAGAAGGCCCTGTGTGCCAAAACCAGGTGGGCAGAATGCAGAGGCTTTCTCAGCAAAGAAGTATTCCAAATTGAAACAGGCAACATCTCTGACGCCTTCTGTGCTCTGCACCCCAGTGTTGGGAAGAAGCTACCAACCCAACCATCTGTGCGGCTGGGCAGGTGGCGTCTGGCCCCACTGACACACCGCCCAGGACTCCATCACTCTGAGACCCAGCTCCCAGCAAAATCCACACAAGTCCTCATTCTCCTGGCTCCCGACTTCCTTAGCCACCAGCTTTAAGAGAAAAGCACCCATGGCTCCCTAATTCATTGCAGCCAGTCTCCCACCACATAGAAGTCTCCACAGCTTTATGTTTGAGGTTCTTCACCAGGGCCAAACTGACTCTTAAGGCAGCTGACAACTGAGCCAGTATAGTGATAAAAATGCTATAAAAATAATAAAGTCTTGGGGAAAAAAACTCTTGGGATCAATAGCCCTTCTTAGAGATGTCATGAATTTTCTTTCAGGCATTAAATGTTGGAGAGTTATTCTAAGAAACATTTTTAAAATGTGTCTGTGTGTATATATTAAAGTATTTACACTTTTTAACTGAAGGGTAAGGGTCCTGTAGAAATCCTTAAAAAGATTACTATGAAAAGTAATTTTGAAACTGTAGAAAATTAAATTGATTTGTTTCCTAAGGCTTCATGACAAAAGAGAGATGCTCTAGGGAGTTTCTGCAGCCCTTTAAGCTTTGCAGTGCTGTGCAAGTGACTCGGCACCATGCAGATAACAGTACCTGGTTAATTTCCCCTTGCTTTTCTATCAGTAGTGGTTTTCCACCAAGCAACATTAAATAGAAGAGACAAAGCTCAGATACTCTTCTGATCAGCTGCGGCTCATTTTACCAAATGCAAATGACAGAACAGGATAATAAAGAATGGGAACTTGGCTGGGCATGGTGGCGCACGGTTGTAATCCCAGCATTCAGAAGGTGGAGACCGGAGGATCGCGGTTCACGTACAGCCTCCGCTACTTAGCGAGGCCCTTTGCAACTCAGTGAGACCCTGTTTCAAAAATAAAAAGACTAAAAAACAGGGCTGGGGGTGTAGGTCGGCAGTACAATGGCCCCGGGTTCTATCCCCGGTACAAAAAAAAAAAAAAAAAAAAAAGGGAACTTTAAGCTAGATGAGGTACACGCCTGTAATCCCAATATTTGGGAGGATGAGACAGAAAGATCACAGGTTTAAGATCAACCTCAGCAACCTACTAAGTCCTTGTTTCAAATAAAAAAATAAAATATGGCTGGAAGTGTAGCTCAGAGGTAGAATGACCCTGGGTTCAATCCCTAGTACCACAAAGAGGGGGGGGGGGCTTTAGTTATACTAAAGAAATTTCAAAATGTGTGCCATTTCTTATCTGCATCCATTTACATTTTGTTTATTTTGTATTTTTGGAGACCAAAATGCATATAATTTCCCCTGTATTTTAAATTTGTTTCTGAAAGATAACTTTTAGATTGAAAGTAAATTCCAATCTAAAAATAGGCTCATAATGTGTTCCTTTTTGCCAGGACTTGGTTAGGAGGAAGCACACACTGAAAACCTTCCTAGGAAATGAATGAGCTTTAGAGTAGAATCACCATTGTCTTGCCAGAAGAGAGTGAAAATCACATTGTGTCCTTTGTAAATCTTCAAACCAAGGGTTAGAAAACTGTGGCCTGTGGACCAAATCTGGCCCGCCACCTATTTTTGCAAATAAAGTTTTATTAGAACATAATCACAGTAAGGTATGGTGGTACACACTTGTAATTTCAGTATTGAGGTGGCAGCAACTTAGTGAGACTGTTTCAAATTTTAAAAAATATAAAGGGCTGGGAGTGTAGCTCAGTAGACTGCCTCTGGTTCAATTCCCAGACACACACACACACACACACACACACACACACACACACACACACACACCACCCCATTAATTTACAGCCTGTGGACACTTTTGCATTACAATTACAATAAGTAGCTGCAAGAATAGAGACCACACAGAGGCTATTTACTGTCTGGTCCTTTCCAGAAAAATTTTGCTCACCCCCGCTGTGCGACATCTCTGGACATCTCTTAACTAGTGGGAAAAGACATCGCCCAAACACATGACAGCAAGCAGAAAGTAATGCATTTCCCCTGTGTCCTGCAGGGGATGCTCCTGGGAGGGCCAGCCTGTGCTTGTAATCCCAGCATTTGGGAGGCTGAGACAAGAGGGTCTCAATTTGCAGACAACCTCAGCTACTTAGTGAGGCCCTTTGTAACTCAGTGAGGCCCTGTTTCAAAATAAAGAATAATAAAAAATAGGGCTGGGGTTATAGCTCAGAGTAGAGTGTCCCTGGGTTTCATCCCCAGTACTGCAAAATAATAATAATAATAATAGAAAATGAGTGCCCATGAAACTGGGAATTTAAGGCAAAATACCCACACAAACAGCACTCTCTACTTCTACCTCATGCATCACCACTCAATATATTTTTGTTTCCATAATGCACACAAAACAACAGTCAAATTTACGTAAACACCTCTGGGATCTTCAGTGAAGGGTGAAGTATCTTATTAGATAGAGCTATGTTTTGTCTTCCTTTTTTTCCCCTCAGTGTGTTTCTGCCTACATGGAATCACCAACTTCAATATTTTGGACAGGAAGGGGAGGGAAATTCTTGATGTCTACCAATATAACAGCAGCAAGAAAAAACCTAACCATTTTCTGACTTAACAGATCTCCAAGGAGCGTCTGCAGTTTTTAAAGCTGACTGTGAATATGTTTTTGGAAAGAGGAAGTATATGGTGTCTGCTGCCTGTCCTTGCTTGCCAGTTAATCTGGTCCATAAAATCCTTCAGTGGCTCCACACACCGCAGCGGGCTTTCACCCTGGCCACCCAGAGCAGCAGGTGCCCGGTCGGTCGGCCCCTAGAGAATCGCTGTCTTCTGTATTTCACCAGCAGTTACTTACGTGCGCAGTAGCTACAGAGTTTATGGTCATTACTCTCTGGAGACATCTGTCTGCTGGGTTTATTTCTTCCTGATGTTGTACCACATCATAAAGTCTACTGCCAAGAGCACTTTAACTGCTCAAGAAGACTTTATTTTCTGCTGTTTTAGTCACTTTACTACTTTATATTTGTAGACCAAAGAAAGTGGTAGAATCAGTAGCAACTCTGTCGGTCACGTGGCTTAAGCTTGCTTGGTTCCAGGCCCCTACTCTGATGGCTTTAAGGTGCTTCCCATGCACGAGGTGGGTCCGACTGGTAACTGCAACAGAGAGCTGCACAGATATTTTCCAGGAAGTGTGAATGCTCTCAGAAAACCTGGCAAGGAAAATGTTTTTTAAAAGCAAGTGGATGATATGGATCTAACAAGTTTACAACAGTCACATTTATAATGTTTTTATTATTAAATATAGGCCGTATGCATTTATGCTGTGAGGAGGGCAGGTACTGGAGATTGAACTCAGGGGAGCTCAACCACTCAGCTACACCCCAGCCCTTTTGATTTGTTATTTTGAGACAGGATCTCACTTGATTGCCCAGGCTGGCCTGGAACCTATGAACCTCCTCTCTCAGCCTCAGTGGGATTACAAGCATGTGTCACTGAACCTGGCTTAAGTACAGAACTTTGAAATAGCGGCAAAATAACTTCCTATTATATCTGCTTTTACATGTGTGTGTATATGTGTATGTGTGTGTGTGTGTGTGTGTGTGTGTGTGTGTGTGTGTGTGTAGTGCTGAGGATGGAACCCAAGAGCATTTACTTCCGAGTTACACCCTCAGCTCTATTTTTTATTCTTTATTTCGAAACAGGGTCTCACTGAGTTGCAAAGGGCATAAGTGGTAGCTGAGGCTGGCCGCGAACCACGGTCCTCCCGTCTTATCCTCCCAAATGCTGGGATTACATGCTTTTACTTTTGTTACCAGTAGTAATATTTAAATAAATACATTTGAGACTTTCTAAGTGTACTTTCAGTTTTCATTTTCAGATAATATAACGGTTATAATATAGCTATAGAAACTGCAATGAGTAAGTCATTCTTTGCCTAATAAACTTAGTCTTTTTATGGAAAAATGATTCAAGAAAGACAACTAATGTCAAAATTTTTTATCATATGTTTTCAACATTTGCCATGGCTTACTTTCGGGCATAAAAAGAATCTTCAAAATAAAGCATGGAAAATTTAATTCCCATAGATTGATAGTATCAAAACCATCACACTGAGTTATTTTCCGTGGTGTCAGCATGGACAGGAATCTCATGAGAGGGTGACTTTATGGAAACAGTCACATAGATTTTACAAATGTCTCTCCCTCCCCATCACAGATGACTTTCACTCCATTCATGGCTGCAGTTAGCACTTTGCTCGGAGCCCTTGCTCAGTGCGCAGGGGCGGGCTGTCTGCTCATTAGCACAGCGGCCTGGGTCAGCAGAATCATTAGTGGTCATTCCAACGATGAATTGCAATCTCTGCCTGGTCAATTTAACCGAGGCTCAGTCCCACGCACCTCCTGCAGCCAAGCAGCCTCCGGCGCTGCTGCTCATTTCTTTAGAGCAGCTTAGTTTCCCAGGGAATGTAGCAATGAGGGGCTGAACACTGAGGTCTGGGCCATAAGAGCTGCAAAGGAGAGGATAGACAAGTCGACCTCAAGCACTCCACTGTGCACATTTAAACCCAGCCCTTACGTGGTCATACTTCAGGTGACCTCGCTTAGACCAAGTCTTATCTGAGCACCTCAGATCTCGCTGGATTCATGCTTTGCAGTTTTAAATGTCTTAATTTTTTTCTGTGTGGTACTTGGATGGAACCCAGGGGCATTCTACTTCTGAGTGATACCCTCTACCCTGTTTTTTATTCTTTATTTTGAAACAGGGTCTCACTAAGTTGCAGAAGGCCTCACTAAATAGCTGAGGCTGTCTGCTAACTGAGATCCTCCTGTCTCAGCCTTCTAAGTAGTGGGCTTACAAGCGAGCGCCACCACGCCTGGCTTAAATGTCTTACTTTATAAGCAGAGATGTTCCGTGATAAATCCATTTAATTTATTGTCATCACTATCAACTGTGTTCATGAAAACTTGTAAAGATCATGTAGCAATGGACATTTTTAACTCAATTTGGTATTTGCTTACTATGTTAGAATACAGATTATCAATTTGATCCCCTTTCAGCTCTCCAAGAGAGGTAATAAGGATGTGGAAAGGGGGCTAAGCGCGTGCACCTGCTGCAGGTAGAGCAGGAGCCTGTGGGTTGGCCCTGTGACTTGCCAACAGTGGCTGCCAGCAGGGGAGGCGCCACACGGCAGCATGAGTCCCCCTATTTTATCACGTCACACGTTACATGATCCTGCTCAGCAAATAGAACAGAGGCAGCCTGCGCAGGGGTCCACACTGCAGAAATGGAGGAATTAATGCTCTTGTGATAGATCTTAAAATCTCCACCGAGCAGTTTGGATGAGATAGCAGTCCCTGGGAGGCAGGTCAGAAGAGCTGTGCGGGCCGAGGCCCGGTGCACCCTCGTTTTGGCTTCATGGATTATGCATTACGGTTTTGAAATTCAGTGTCCCCTCTTCAGTGAGATCATCCCTGGCTGCTCTGTCTAAATGTCCAGCTCTCCTATTCATGCAGCCGCCCCTTCTCTGCTGTGTTTCTTTCTACTCCTTAATAGTTATCACTCTCTGACACCATATGCATTTTAATTTGCACTGTATGTGTCCTGTCTCTCCCAATAGAATATGAGTTCTGTAAGGACAGAGATTTTGCTAACTTTATTCGCTCCTATAATTTCAGCCCCAGAACACAGCCTGGCACATTGTAGCCCCCAAATAATACATGTTCCATGCATAAGTGAGTTGATTAGTACCTGTACCAGGCCTTGTTCCTGTGGGGGGTGGAAACAGGAGCATTCGGGAATTGGATGCAGAGGCATTTTATCTCCAAGTTACACCCCACGCCTTATTATTGTTTGTGTTTTGAAATTGGGTCTCACTAAGCTGCTGAAAGTCTCACTAAGTTGCTGAGGCCGGTCTTGAACCTGAGATCCTCCTGTCTCAGCCTCCCAAGTACTGGAATTAAGGGCATGTGCTACCATGATGCTTGGCTCAGGCCTTGTTCTTGATACTGAAAATAAAGTGGTAAAAAAGAGGGATAAAGCGGGTGTGGTAGCACACACTTGTAATTTCAGTACGTGGGAGGCTGAGACAGAGATTGCAAGTCTGAAGCCAGCCTTATAAACTTAGCCAAGCCCTCAGAAACTTAGTAAGACCCTGTTTCAAAATAAGAACTAAGCCGAGCATGGTGGCTTATTTCTTGCACACTTGTAATCCCAGCATTTGGGAGGCTGAGATAGAAGGATTGCTGTTGGTGGCCAGCCTCAGCTACTTAGTGAGGCTCTTTGCAACTCAGTGAGACCCTGTTTCAAAATAAAGGATGAAAAATAGGGCAGAGAGTGTAGCTCAGAGGTAGTATGCCCTTGAGTTCCATCCCCAGACCCAAGAAAGAAAGAAAGAAAGAAAGAAAGAAAGAAAGAAAGAAAGAAAGAAAGAAAGAGAGGAAGAAAGTAGGTTAGAGGTGTACCTCAGAGCTAGAATCTCCCTGGATTCTGCCCCAGAGGAAAGAAAAATTTTTCTCTCATGGAGCTCCCATACTGGCAGAGGAGCCCAAATAAAACAAGTATGTAATTTGCTGCTGTGTCCTCAGAGGAAAATACCACAGGTAACAAGATAAAACACCAGGTAGAAATCTGTCCTGCTCCATGCATAGAATATGTGAAAATGGGAAAGTCTTCTCATTTTAAATTAATTATCTCTAAACAATAGGAACCAGTTTTCAATCTCAGTTATTTTTCCTGGAAAATAAAAAAAACATAGAAACAGAACTGGCAAAGACCGTGTTGGACCTGCACACCTTGGGAACGTTAAGAAATAATGACCTGGCGCCTCGTTCTCTGCAGCAAGACCGCTCCCCGCTATTGCGCTCAGCCCCTGCCTGCCCATATCATCTAGTAGGTTAAAAAAAAAAAGTGCTTTAAAAAGGCTGCCACAAAAGTGGGATTTCCCATTTCATTTTAAATTTTTAATTTGATTTATTTTTAGCTGATGCATAAGAATACACACAAACACGTACATTTTGATGGGGTAGCTTATGATGGATGTTTCAGTACACATAAGTATCCTGTAATCAACTCAATTTTGGTAGGTCCCAGTCCATTCCATCCATTCAGACCAAGTGGGTGTCTTCAAGAAACAGACTCGTGATGGACAGTGATTGAGGAGAGCTCGACCTTCCCGCCCCTCCAGAAGCCTCTCCCCACAGAGGTTGTAAGCCTTTTCAAACACACAGACTGATGTGGACAGAATCGGCATAATGATAAAGAAATAAAGTTAGAGGTTAGGAAAACACTTTTTAAATAACACTGAAAATGAGAGATTTGAAACCCTGAACAGAAATCTGTAACAGGAACCAGAAAGGAGGAACATAAAAAGAAACGAAACTTGCTCACTCAGAAATAAGACTTCATATTTTTGCTCTATATATTTAAGTGGGAGAAAATAGAAGTTCTTCTAACTGAGAACACACTATTTAAAACACAATTATTAAAAATAATTTGAGCCGGGCGTGGTGGCACACGCATGTAATCCCCGCCCTTGGGAGGCAGAGACCGAAGGATCATGGTTCACAGCCAGCCTCAGCTACTTAGCTAGGCCCTTCGCATCTCAGTGAGACTCTTGTTCCAAAATAAAGAATAAAAAATAGGGTTGGGGGTGTAGCTCAGAGGTAGAATTCTCCTGGGCTCCATCCCCAGTACGGCAAAAAAAAAAAAAAAAAATTTAAAGACTTAAATATAGGGCTAGAGGTATAGCTTAGAGGTAGAATGTCTCTGGGTTCCATCCCCAAAACTGAAAAAAAAAAAAAAAATATATATATATATATATATATATATATATATATATTTTTTTTTTTTTTTTTTTTTTGTGGTACTGGGGGTGGAACCCAGAGGCTTTCTACCTCCAGGCTATTCTCCCAGACCCATTTTATATTTTATTTGGAAACAAGGTCTCACTAAGTTGCTGAGAGCCTCACTAAGTAGCTGAGGCTGGCTTCGAACCTGCATGATCCATCTGTCTCAGCCTCCCAAGCCCGGGGATTACAAGCATGCACCACCACGCCCGGCCAGAAAAAAAATAATTTGAGATGAGCTATGAAGCATCGTGTATTCCCCTCAAAACAACGTTTTGAAGTAGGACTACTTTGAGAGGTTATGAGTGTTACAATCACACAAAGAAATTAGGAAACCTATTTTTTCTTTTCCATCAAAAACTATGATTTTTCCAAATAAAATTAGTTTCTTTTTTAAGTGTGATTAAAATAAAATAAACACATTGTAAGGTTTGCGAGTTCCAAAGACACGCGAGATCATCCATGCAGGTGCCATTTAGTTCAGCCCATTTGTCCCTGGCAGCTCCCTCCCCCACCCCCGTGTCGCGGGTGCGGGGTGGGGGTGGGGGAGATGTGTGGAAGAGAGCCTTCCACGAGTGTAGGAATCTATCTGTCCCACAAGCTTCTTCTGATCCTGGATCGCGCCGTCCCCTTTTTATCAAAGGGGAGTGGCTTTCCGTGGGAACATCCTGGGCCTCGCATAAGGAGGCGGGTCAGCCTCGCCCCTGCCCCGTATGGGGAGGATCCAGAACCTAACACACATAAGATGAGCAAACTGTTGACAGTAAGGAGTTCATATTTCTGGACCCATGTTTGTTACATTATAAGGCATCAAAATATGGATCAAACCAGGCATGGTGGGGCACATTTGTAATCCCAGCACTTGGGAGGCTGAGACAGGAGGATCGCATAGGTTCAAAGCCAGCCTCAGCTACTTAGTGAGACCTTGTTTCCAAATAAAGTATAAATTAGGTCTGGAAGTGTAGCCCGGAGGTAGAAAAGCCCCTGGGTTCCACCCCAGTATCACCAAAAAAAAAAAAAAAAATATGGATCAAACTAAAGAACTTTTATTAATAAATGTTCATTAATCTTGAAAAACTATACTGGATGCCAAATGATCAGAGAAACAAAAATATTCTAATTAGCAAAAAAGAGTAAAGTAAGGGGTCCTGGACTTTGCATATTGATAACTTCGATAACAATTCCTAGAAATATTTCAGGTAGACTATTAAGCAGATGATTTATAATGTATATAAACAAATAACTATGATTACTAGAAAGCAATACAAATTTGCCAAAAGCGAGAAACATTAAATAATGCTTTTTATTTGAATCGGTTTACTCGCTTGCCACTAAAGTAACAGGGTAGATAAAATGTCTTAATTTCAGGAAAGCACTGAAAAAGGTTTTATAGTATCCTTGAGGACTAGAAAGAGAAATGTAGGCAGGATGATAGTACTCTTGGGAACGTGTACCGTGTAAGAATTCTCCAGAGACAAACCGCAAGATGTATAAGAAAACCTTGAAGACAATGTAAGACATTTGGAGATACTTGGAGTAGGGAGAAGGTAATTTATACCAGAAATGACTTAATCAAAATTAGCATAATAATACATAACAGTAATAAATATAAGCACCTTTAAGAAATTCAAGTGAGCAAAATATTCATTTTAGTTTAAGTTAAAATTGAGCTAATGGTGCCATTAGGTTCTTCATAAAAATGCAACTGTACGCCACATAAATATTCTCATTTCAAAAGAGTCTTGAAAGAAAGAAAATACATCTTTATCACTTTTGAGCTTAGTGACTGAGTTGAGAAACCCTGTCTAACCTGTATCAGATAGGAGTGACCTGAGGCTAATGGCAAAGTATATATAGCATAATAAATACAGATAATCCAAGGTTTGTCATCCGGCTAAAGTGAAGCCCTGCGAGAGCACAGACTAAGCCCGAGTTCCAGATCTGTGCCTGATGTCGCATCTCTAAATATGTGTGACTAATAGATACAGGGGAGGTGAGAGAACATACAGATGGGATAGTGCAGAGAACAGGTCTGAGCCAGGTGTGGCGGGGCAGCACTAATCGCAGTACTTGGGAGGGTGACAGGGAGGATCGAAGGTTCAAGGCCGGCCTTAGCCATTTAGTGAGGCCTTCAGCAACTTAGTGACTTCCTATTTCAGAATAAAGAACAAAATAGGGGTGGGGATGTGTCTCAAAGGTAGAACACCCCAGGGTTCTATCCCCAGTACCACAAAAAGAAATATATGCAAGAATGAAGTTTATCTATAAACATACGTACTCGTGTTAATATTGGACCCCAACCTTATTAACTTGCTAACAGCCAAGGCAAGGGGCCAAATATGTTAAGACATGACTGTCTCGCACTAAAACCTCATCACTTTTTTCAGAAGCAGTATATAATTTTCTTTCAGTAAAATACAAGTTTCTTACAGATGCCTCATTGAGCAAGTGCAGAGTGAAATGCTGAGACGCTCTCAGAATCTAGTAAGTTAGTAGAATAAGTTAGTTTGCTGCTTCTCAAGGAAGTAGCAGAAGGCGGCCAGTGCGGCTCAGAGGTAGAGCGCTTGCCCGGCATCCAGAAAAGAAAGAGGAGAGGAAGGAAGAGGAAAACACAGCAGAAAATCAAGCACAGATCAATGAGAGTAATTGCTTGAGGGACACAGGAGGGGAGTCCAAGGACACAGGCTGATCTCGCTGGGTTTGTTCCAGCCCCTGTGGTGTGGTGGGAAAGGTACAAAAAAATAAGTGACTGCATATCTTGGAAATAGTCCTTTTCGAAGCCATCTGTTCACTGAAGCTGGGCCGTAGAAAATGTGAACTTGTGTTCCCTGCAAGAATCAACAGTGCAGCCATTTTGCGTTGAGGAATGGATGCCAAGCGCTGGCAGAGGTGATGGGGCTGGGCCTCACTTTGAGGGGCGCAACAGCAAACTGGTGAACGGAAAGAACAGTGGTGTCTGGACAGTGGCGGGTCTGGACATTGTCTCCTACAAGATGTAGACAACAGACTGGGCTTGGTGTGCGTAATCTGAAGACCCATAGGAAAGCCATTGAAGAAGCCAACCCCAGATAGCTGAAGGACTGTCTTAGGGAGGGGAGCACACTCTCCTGTGGCTCCGAGCCGGACGAGGACCAGTGAGCAAGGTCCCAGAGAAGGAGAGTTGACTCTGAGGAGAAAACCATTTCCCGGCAGCGGAGCCATCTATACAGCCCTGTACCGCCTTACAGTGAGAGGGGGGTTCTGGACATGAGAGGGGGCCAAAGAGAAACTGCACAGTTGTCCATCATAATGCTTTTAATTTAAAATTTTCCATTATTTATTTATTGTTACGCTTTTATTGGTGCGTTATAGTCTCACATCACAATGCGATTCGTAGCGATGGTGATGGAGTGCACACGGCACAGGGCGGCCTTTCCCCGGTCCTCCCCACTCCCCGTTTCCCATATGATGCTGAGATGGACGCTGGCTTGCTCACATAGGTCAGTGGCAGAGATCCCTTCATTAACTCTCCCTCTCCACTCCCTCCTTCCGTCCCCCAAAACACCTCCCTGGCTCCACTGCAGCTTCCCCTCCATTATCTGAAGTCCCTCTGGTATCCCGAGTATACTAGACAAAACATATGACCCGTCACTTTCCGTGACTGACTAATCTCACTCGATCCCTTTTGGCCAGGCATAGAGGCACAAGCCTATAATCCCAGCACCTGGGAGGCTAAACCAGGAAGGTCACAGGTTCGAGGCCAGCCTCCCCAACTTAGCAAGACCCTATTTCAATTTTTTTTTAATTAAAAAGGGCTGGGACTGTAGCTCAGAGGTAGTGTGCCCCTAGTTTCAATCCACAGTAGCAATAAAATAACCCTCATCTGGAGAGAAGAACTCAGTCAGAAATCCTCCCAGCCCCATGCATCCCCTGGGTCTGCAGGGAATCAGCAGAGCTTGACTGTGTCGTGGAGTCCAGCTCTGCTCTGAGGATGCTCTTTCCTGGCTTTTCTTCCATGGTCCGGCACAGCTACATTAGCCCTAGTCCTCTGCTAAAATGCGCTAAGCAAGCAGAAACTGTGATTTCCACATCCTCTTATTTCCGCAACACCACATGCAGCATTTCATTTTCAAAAATTAATAATTCTTTTTTAAAACTTCAGAGATGACAGTGAGTTTTTTATTGATTATGGTCCTTATTAATATTTAGGGCTCATTGTACGTAATCAGAATTGTGCAGTGGTTGTAATAAAATAGTCCAAATCACTGTTTAAAGTTGCCAAAAAACATTTATTTGATTGTCATTGCTTCCCAATAGAAGCCCAGGTGTGCTGTGAGTAGATTTCAGGTGCAAAATGTACTTCTCTTGTGAAGAAATTATTCAGAAAAGACATTGTACAAAGTACCAAGTTTAGGAGGACAGGTAAATTCCAGATGCTGGAAGAACAATGAGCTCCAGCCCTTCCTCCGAGGACAGGTTTTGACTTCCTTCGTGGCCGTCCTCCAAGCCAGTGCACGGGATCGAAGGTCCTGTGGCGGCTACACCCGCGTGTGCCAGTCCTCAGGCTTCATGGCTCCTCACAGGGTCTTCCCTCGTCTTCTAAAGCACATGCTTCATCCAAGTAACACTTTGAAACTTATGATCAGTTAGAGCCAGGATTGAATTTCCTTTGGAAGTAATTTCTAAAGAATTGTTTTCTTCAAGGGCAGGGGAGGTGGCAGAGTGGTAGAGCACTGGTCTATCTTGCATAAGGTTCGATCCCCAGGACCAAAAATATTAAATAAAATAAAAAGAAGCTAGACTTCTGATTGGCATCCTTTATGTTAATTCTCTGATTCCACCCCTCTTAACACATTTAAGATCTCCTCTCTTCCAAAGCCTTCTCAATAAGTATAACTAGCTTACATAAGCAGACTATGCCAAGTTTATAGTCCACCAAAACGCGGGCAGTGAGCCCCTGCGGGGAGAAGCCCTGGCTGCTCCAGTCAGCGAAGCCCACTCTGCAGGCATCCAGGCCCAGGTCAAAGGTCAGCTCCAGGGCTCCATTCTCCCATGTCCACAACTGTTTGTAAATGGCTGGACTGGCCGGTCTGTGTGAATGACAGGGAAGTAACTTGCTCAGCTCACTCTCCAAAACATCACTGGGGCTTTTCTGGATGCTTTATTCCTTTCCGCTCCAGCTAAATGAGCCTGTGCTTGAAGCACGAGCTTTGGGAGCTAGGCGTCATCTGTTCCAGGAGAGCCAGTGATATTTACAAGTCAAACTTCTTATTAAATTAAATCTGACAAATGTGATTCTTAATTAACCCACTAGAAAAGTTGAGGCTGGTTTTTTTGATTAAGCACAGAGGCCTTTAACCTCATGATATTTATTTTTTTTTGTGGTTGCCCTTCTCCTCCTGTAATCACTGTGCCTTCTAAAGAAGTTTTGGATAAAAGGTTTGAATCAAAGTGAATTTCCTCAGAAACAAAAAATAAGTGATTGCCTTAAGTACAATAAAGGCCAGTAGCTGTTTTAGAAAAATTTTAAGTAATATGCATTTTATGATACCTTGAGATTCATATATAAAAGTAAAATATCCATATTTTTAAAACTTATCATAAAATTTATCTGGGCAGGTTGTTGGTCACTGTCAAAATGGCCCAACTTCCAACACTGATTTTCCAAAGCATGTTAATTTTCTTTAACTCAGGAGCATTCTACCTCTGAATTCTATCACCATCTCCATTTTATTTTATTTTTTATTTTGAATCAGGGTCACATGAAGTTTGTGAGGCCACTGATCGAATTTGCGCTCCTCCTGTCTCTGCCTCACAAGTACTGGGAGGGATTACAGTTGTGTGCCACCACACCCAGAAGTTTTTCATGTATGCCACAAACCCTTCATGGTGGAGCCTATGAACCATTTCTCAGAATCATGCTTTTAAATGCACAAAATACATGTGATTACAAAAGAAAAATTTATTTTGAAATGTACTCAACAAATCTGTTACATGGAAGGCATATTTGTCTCTATTAATGCATTAAAAAATAGTCCCTGGCGAAGGGCCTGGTAACTACATAATCTTGAAATAATGATGAGTAAAATCACTATTCAAGATGAAACAATTATGATTTTTATATACCCTGTAAAATGAGACATAAAAAGCTGTTATTCCCGTGAGTGACAAAGTCACAGGTACCGCTAATACCATCGCAATCTGTTGCCATGGTTAGTGCAAAATAAAGACATCATTTTCCCGTCCGTTTTCATGGCACCTAAATTCCATGCACAGATCCCTTGGAGACATGCAGGCCCTTGATTAAGATGCCCTGAGCCCAG
The DNA here is from genome assembly GCF_963383645.1 of Muscardinus avellanarius. Classification (NCBI taxonomy): domain Eukaryota; kingdom Metazoa; phylum Chordata; class Mammalia; order Rodentia; family Gliridae; genus Muscardinus; species Muscardinus avellanarius. Next base: position 28,454,057 of record NC_137794.1, read on the forward strand.
TGATTTTGGCCACTGCTTTCATTGGTATGCAACCACGAGACAGATGCGGTGGTCAGCGGTCAGCATGCACAGCTGTGCACGGGACCTTCGGAAGCCACAACGTCAACAGAGCTGCATTAAGATCCCAGGAATGCACTGTGTGCCCGCCGGTGAGCCCAACGTCACCCCAGAGGGCTTCCTCGCTCTGTGTCAAGTCATTGCCTGCTCCAACCAGGAAGTCTGTCCCTGGCAATGCCACCAAGAGATGCTACACATTCCGTCACAGCAGAATGCGTGTGCCATTCTCCCTGATGTCCCTCACCAGTCTCAGGAAGTGGTCCTCAGTGTCCTTTAAGTCTCCTTTCTAGAGCCTTCCGTGCTTGGTCTGCACTGCTCTCAGGATGACACGTCTCACACATTTACTTCCTCTGGGAGAAACAGAACTTCTGTATCTCCAACTAGACTTTGTGCTCAAGACTTAGGTTCTTATTTCCATTGCCTCTACTCCATTCTCATTTCTACCATGCTAGTGTGGGGCTGCGGTTCTAAGGAAAGAAGCTTCTGGAGAAACACATTTCAGAAGGAAGGTACAACATGAGAAGGCAGCATGCCAGAAAATAAATAAGGCAAAACATTTACTCCCTGATTCATGGAACAAAAGTAATCAAGTTTGCTGCACAGGATAAAAGGGGCAGCTGAACTGCGAGTCTGGAGCCATGCTGGGGCAAGGTTGCCGTCATTAGGAGCTCTAATGATATTAATAGTCTGTTCAGACTCTTCAAGGCTCCCCATAATCCACTGAACTGGGTATACTCCATGCCCTACAGGCCCCTCATTTGTTGTGACTGCTTAATTTATCTTTGCAACCCTGGTAGTTCTTGACATAGTGTCTTTCTCAATGAGGGTACTCAGTACATGTTTTCAATTGAACTGGATTTTTTCCTATGCAAAAAAATGATTTGCAAAATGGCCTGTCTTACACTTCTCATGCATCACAAGATAAGCAACTCAGAAGGTGCTTTCTAGCCCTAAATTATTGATTAGCTAGTAAATTCTACCGGTGTTTTGCTCAAATCTGACCTTGGCTCGCACAGTCTCGTGTGGAACAAGCTGCTCTTTCTCCCCAACCATTCTTCTAATTAACTCCTGCTGGGTCTTCAGGACTCAGTTTGGCCAAAGTTTCCTTCGAGAAGTCTTTCCTAACCCCAGATCTGGCTTCAGAGTTGTGCAACCTGGATCGTCCCATAGAGCCCCGCGCTCAAAAGGATGCTCTATTGTTACTGTGTTGAAATTCTTAATAATTTTTATTTTATTTTTTAGAGGAGGACAACACATTTAGTTTTATTTGAATCAAATCACAACACTTTCTTTTCTTACTGCTGTAAAGTGTATCTACAATTTTCTATTACAGATCCACTCTCTAAAGGCTTCCTGTGACATTACAATAACCTCCTATTTTTTAAAACAGAATAGTCCCAAATTCTTCCTCAAAAATTAAAACTCAATTCCAGTAAATGGTAAATACATGAAATTACAGTAAAAGAACAGCCAAGAAATCTTCCAAGGGTTTATTAGAAAGAATATAGACATTTAACACCGGGCGTGGTGGCGCACGCTTGTAATCCCCGCGCTTGGGAGGCGGAGACAGGAGGATCGCGCAGGTTTGAAGCCAGCTGCGTGCACTGGCTTAAGAGACCCTGTTTGCAAATAAAAATAGGTCTGGGAGTGTAGCCCGGAGGTAGAAAGGTTTCCAGGAACCTCAGTACCACCGAAAAAGAGAGGGGGGGGAGGGAGGAAGGAAGGAAGGAAGGAAGGAAGGAAGGAAGGAAGGAAGGAAGGAAGGAAATAGACATTTAGCTGGGCATGGTGGCACACTCTGTAATCCCAGCTTTTTGGAGGCTGAGACTGGAGGATAGTGTTCCACAGACAGCCTCAGCTACTTACTGAGGCCTTCTGCAACTTAGTGAGACCCTGCTTCAAAATAAAGACTATAAAATATGGCTGGAGGTGTGTCTTGGAGGTAGAATGCCCCTGGGTTCCATTGCCAGTACTGCAAAAAAAAAGAAAAAAGAAAAAAGAAAAAAGAAAAGGAAGGAAGAAAAAGTATAGACATTAAAAAAGAAATAATCCCCACTGTCATGACATAAATTGAGGTTTTTCAGCCAGGTATAAGCCAAATCAAAAAAAGAAATTAAAAAATCCAATAATGTATTAATATTTCTCACTCATTTGCCATAGGGACAGTGCAAATTCAAATCTGGCCTAAATGTCCAGACTCTCTAGCAACAATGTACAGCTTTCTTCTTCCTCCATTCTAAGAGATGTAAAAGTTTGAGGGCCAAACAATACCAAATATAATAGGCTTCAAAAACCATCTAAGTTAAGGGCATTCATTAATTTTAGCTAAGATTCGTCTGAAACAGACAACTGATCACTTACATAAAATAATATGAAGTAATTTTTTTGAAAAATAAACTTGGTGGTGGAATACTCCTGAAGGGTATGCCAGAGGAATGGTGGGTTATCATTTTAAGGTGTCAGCCAATTTATTTCAGCCACTTTGAGTCCATTTCTAAAATCTAAAATTTAGTTCTCCTTCCCTAAGCAGAGAGCTTCCTATCATGTCAGTAACTATGTTCTGAAGGAAAGAAGACTTAGGTGAAATGTTTTTATTTATCACAACTGCTGTTGTGATATCAATTGCCTGGTACCTCAACAGCTCCATCAAAGCCTGAGAAATGTTCATGCATAAGGATATTGCCTTATCTGACTTTAAATTTCCCCCATACAGTGGTACATTATCAACCCTTAGTGAAGCCTTTAAAACAAGCAGGTTGAAAAATGGGTTAAAGGGGGCAAATATAGCCTCTGCTTTTAGAGCTATCAACTCAGGAATTCTCTCAATTATGAAATCTTGCAGAAGTTATTTTCTTTTACAAAATCCAGGTGACAACAATATTCTTTTTTTTTTTTTTTTTTTTTTTTTTGGTGGTACTGGGGTTCCTGGAAGCCCTTCTACCTCCGGGCTACACTCCCAGACCTATTTTATCTTTGGAAACAGGGTCTCTTAAGCCAGCGGCTGGCTTCGAACCTGCGCCATCCTCCTGTCTCCGCCTCCCAAGCGCGGGGATTACAAGTGTGTGCCACCACACCCGGCGACAACAATATTCTTTACTCCAGATCTGGCATTTTTTCATCATCACTGTCTTGTGGAAATCCTTAATAATTTTTTAAATGCCCCATATTCTCACTTTGCATTGGAGCCTACAGGTTCAGCAGCCAGCTGCCTATCCTCTGCTCTCACTTATGCCCTGGCGTCCCCATGCTCTCCTAGCATATAGTCACCACTCAGGAAGGAGGGGAAAATCTTGTTTAACGTTATATCCTCTAGTTTAGACTAACATTATATACTTAATCGATATTTGATAATTGGAAAAATGGATGAGTGGTGGGAAAAGGGAGAGAAGAAATAAACTGCTGAATACATCTCCCATCTATAGCCCCCTGGAAGCCAGAGCCATGGAGGTCTTTGGCTTGAAACCTTCTGATGGGCCTCTGTAGCAATAGTACAGAAACTACTCTCATTAGAAAGGAAGGTAATATTAGTTCAAAGAAAAAAATGGAGCTGGGCATGGTGGCACATGCCTGTAATCCCACTACTTGGGAGGCTGAGACAGGAGGATCACAGGTTCAATATCAGCACCCTAGTGAGACCCTGTTTCAAAAAAATTAAAAAGGGTTGGGGGTATAGCTCAGAAGTAGAATGCACCTGAATTCTACCCCCATTACAAGGAGAAAGAGGAGGAGGAGGAGGAGGAGGAGGAAGAGGAAGAGGAGGAGGTGGAGGAGGAGGAGGAGGAGGAGGAGGAGGAGGAGGAGCAAAGTAGTGATGATGAAAAGACTAAGACTAAGCCATCCCCAAATATTAGTGAAGAAGGAGCTAGCAAAACATCTGTTTGGGACATAAACATAAGAGACCATGAAGCTACCATAGGAATCATTTTGGAGAAAGATGCTCCCCTCTTCTAAAGGTTTTCTGGTGAGCCTGGGCTTGGGGGCGTGTCCAGATAGTGGGAATGGGGGAGAAAACATCTGTCATCTGTCACTGCTTTGATGCCACATCATCCTCCAACCACCTTAGTGATGCCTAAATTTCATTTGTTCATTGATAGTTTGGGAGTCACGTAGGTGCACTGGATTCTGACTCCTTAGTTTATGATGTTTATTCTATGGGCGCCAATTTAAAGTATAATCCAAAATATCCTGATTCATTAGACACTTGGGCCAAAAGCATCACGAGTCAGTATTAACATTGTGTACTAGGTTTTTATCGCTACCAGACTCCCTTTCCTTGGAGACATCTTCTATTTGGATCAAGAACCGCTCCTCTCTGTGTCAGGAGATGCAGAAGCATCCCCCAAAGTCTTGCCTAGCCAAGAATGTTAGCGCCATTCTCATCCGCGCATGTCATTTAGCAATTCTGGGTGAAGGCTGACTACACAGACAGTGCTTGAGCCCACCTTCTGCTGCACAGCCTCCAACAAGTTGCAAAATATTCTGAATTCTCAGTTCTTGTATCTGCATTGAAGACAATATTTGTGATATTTGCATAAGCTTGTGAGGATATTGTGGGAGAATGCAGGTGAAGGGGGCTTTTGAAGTGTCCAGCTTGTAGGAAACCTCTGTGAATGCTAATAATTCCTGCCAGCACACAGAATATGAGCACTTCTGTGCTTCTACTCCAGCTCTTTTGGGGTAGATGTAAAGAAATAAAGACTAGATCGTGTCAGTCAGGGTCAACAAACATTCCCTAGAGGGCCAGAGAGTAAATATTTCTCTTTTTTTAATACATTTATTGGTGCACTATAGTCTCACGTCATAATGCAGTTCATAGCAATAGTGACATACACGCACACAGTGAGCTTTCCCTTGGCTCCCTCCCCATTCCCCACTTCCCCATACTGGATACTGATATTGGCAATGGTATTCCCACATATGTATACAATGTCAATGGAACTGATTCCTTCATTAATTCTCCCTCTCTCTGCCCCTCTGGTTCCCCAAAGCTACCTCCCTCACCCACTGGAGTTTCTCCTTCATTATTTAAGTCCCAGTTACTCCCTAGCTTCCACATATGAGAGAAAACATATGACCCTTCACTTTCTATGACTAGCTAATCTCAATACAGTATTCTCCAGGTCCATTCATTTTCCTGTAAATGACATAATTTTATTCTTCTTTATTGCTGAATATAATTATTTTGTGTGTATTTTCCATAATTTTGTAATCCATTCATCTGTTGATGGACACCCAGGTTGGCTCCGTAATTTGGCTATAATGAATTGTGCTGCTAAAAAACATGAATATGCATGTATTGCTAAAATTTTGACATTTTAGTCCCCTTGGAAAGATACCCAGGAGAGGTTTAGCTGGATCGTATGGTAGATCCATCCCCAGTTTTCTGAGGAGTCTCCACACTGATCTCCATAGTGGCTGCACTAGTTTGCAATCCCACCAACAGTGTAGAAGAGTTTCTATTTCCCCACATCCTCACCAGCATTTATTATTGTTTGACTTCTTGGTGATTGCCATTGTAGTTAGATTTTTATTCTTATGAACTGGGCTGTCTCTGCTGCTACTACTTAATTCTACAGTTAACATGAAAGCAGTCACAAGCAATATATAAATGAATGGGAGTGGCTATGTGCCAATAAAACTTTATAAGTAAAAACAAGTATTCAGTTCAATGATCATAAGTAGTTAATACAGTAGAACACTTATATTCTAAATGAAAAAAATTGTTCCACAAGGATTTGTAAGAGATCCCATTCATGATGAAATGTGCCTGTCATTCCAGTACTTGGAAAACTAAGACAGAAGGACCACAGGTTTAAAGTTAGCCTCAGTAACTTGGCAAGACTCTGTTTCTAAATAAAAAATAAAATAAGGGTGGAGGTGTACTCAAAGATAAAATGCCCAGGGTTCAATTCCTAGTACTGCACACACACACACACACACACACACACACACACACACACACACGGTAAGTGATCAGTCATATCAACACTCACATGTGGATTAGAACATGGTATTTATGGTAGAGACACAAAATTTATATGGATTAAATATATTTAAATGTATGTTGTTACCTATTGGCAGCAGGGCCTCCCAGGCATGTATAAAATTACTATTACTGCTTTTTATTTTAAGCAATTATTGAACATAGCAAAACTCCATTAAAAAAAAAAAGAAACAGGTATTCAGGGCCAGATTTGTTTCCCAGGCCATACACAGTGTATCCCTGACTGAGCTCTTGGGCACTCTTAGTCCACCTTGGCAGAAAGGCTTCTAAGACTTTTCAGGGCAAGCCAAGAGGAGGCAGGAATTAGCTCCACTGGCATCTGGAGAAAATGAGGGACCTTATCTTATGAATTGCTCAGAGATAAGTAAAAGTTGAAAAAGATGACCTAGAACAAGGAGTTCAAGTGCTTTGTTTTTTATCTTGAATTTTAAGATAAGTAATTTCAACTTCCAAACAGAGCATCCTCATTTATTAGACATTTTCCCTGGTAACTCAGCTCCTCCCTTGATCCTGGAAGCTCCATATTTTTAGAAATAAAAATGTCTGTAGATGGGTAAGTAGAAACTGGTTGCTTCTGACTTCTGCTCTCTATCATTATAGGAGGAGGAGGCAGAGCAGGCCATTTCTCTAGCAGTTTGACTGTCAGAAATGGAAAGTGCCTGGATAGCAGAGGAAATCACCCCCTTCCTTTTCTGTTCTTTTTATTCATATAAAACAATGACAAATGAGAATCTGTGAGCAGCATCAGACAACGGCAATGGCCAGCAGGGTGGTGACACTTGAAACACATGACAGTTTGCCAAAGCTGCCAGATAGGAGATGGATTCTGCTTCTTTGAAAGGAGGATGACTTCATGACACATGATCATCCACGTGTGCAGCAACTCAGTTCACAACAGCCAAGCTAAGGAGAGGGCCGAGGTGTCAATCAACAGATGAGTGGGTTACAAACTGTGGTGTGTACACATAATGGAATTTTACTCAGCCATAGAAAAGAGCAAAATGACGTCATTCACGGGACAATGGATGGAACGAGAGAATATTATGCCAAGAGAAATTAGCCAGTCTTATAAAGTAAAGGATCTTATGTTTTTACACCTATGTGGAAGCTAGGGAGATTTGTGGAAGCAAAGGGGACGTTAGATCATTGAAGAGAGATACTAGCAGAATAGTGGAAGGGGACTTAGGCAGGGAGGTGGGGAGGTGAAACAGGAAACTCGAGGAAAGAAACATTTCAAATTATGCTGTGTTCATACATAAAGCTACCAATACCAACTTCAATATTATATACAGGGAGAGGGAAGAAGCAGGTAGAATCCAAAGGGGACACACCAGGTGCTGTGTGCATGTGTGTTTGTAACTTCAGCGTGACTTATAATTACAGTGCACCAATAAACATTAAATTAAATTTCAAAAGAAAGGAGACTGCCTGCTGCTAGCGCTCCCAAACAGCACAGCAAGTTCACTTTCTGGGGCCTTTCTTAAGACCCCTACTTAGGAAAGGAGTCACGTGGAAATTCACAAGTTTTTGTTGTTGTTGTTGGTTTGATTTGGTTTGGTTTGGTGGTACTAGGAATTTAACTCAGGGGCATTCTACAGCTTAGGTCCTATTTTATTTTGAAACAGGGTGTCACTAAGTTGCTAGGGCCCTGCTAAATTGCTGCCACTGGTCTTAAACCTATGATCCTCCTGTCTCAGCCTCCCAAGTACTGGAATTATTAGGCCTGGGCCACTATGGCTGGCTGAAATTCATGGATTTGCAAGCATGAATACTTAAACACAGCATGCCGTGCACACAAACCCACACATGCAACCTTTTCTGCATCAGTAAAGTGGCAAAGAAGCCCCATCTACACTATATAGCACATTGTATTTTGATATTTAAAATGGCTACTCCCTTACCAGATTTCTTATGACTTAAAAGCTATGAACCTTTAAATGGGTTGGGTTCATTCTATAATGAAAAGATAAAGCTCTTAACATTTTTTTTTCTTTTTGTTTTGTTTTGCTTTGCAGTTTTCTCCTCGTCTTTGGCTGCTTGATTTTGTCAGTGTTTTCCACCATCCCTGAGCACACAAAATTGGCCTCAAGTTGCCTCTTGATTCTGGTAAGTGAAACATGAACAAGAATGCCCATACAGTTAACATAATGATAACTGTCTAACGTGCATGCTATGCATCACAGCCCACAAAAAGTAACATCTAGAAAAAGAGTGCCGCTGCGAAATGTAGTTTCAAAGATCACGGGAGCATTTTCCCACTAGTTTTACCTATAGTCAACTCTCAAGGACATATAGAAATATTCAGGATTGATATTACATAGCACTATCTTGTATTATTGGCACATCCTAAATAGAAGTCGATTGTGTGTGTGTGTGTGTGTGTGTGTGTGTGTGTGTGAACACAGGTTTATTTTTACCTCTGAACTACACACCCAGCCCTATTTAAAAAAAAAAAAAAAAAAAAAAAGATCTCATGAAGTGGTGGAGGGCCCCCTTGTGTAGCTGAGGCTGATCTGTGATACTCCTGTCTCAGCCTCTCAGCCTCCCAAGTACTGGGATTACAGGTGTGTGCCACCATGCCCAGCCAGAAGACGATATTTGAATGCAGTTTTACTTATTTTTACCTGTGCTAATAAACACATAAGAAGAGTCAGTATCCAGGAGATCTCTCATTATTACTAAAGGCAACAGGGCAAGAGAGCCTTTCTAATAACTACGATTTAGCAGAAGCTAAGTATAATTGGCCAAGAACCATGAGAACATGGCAGCTTGTAAGAAAACAGAAGGCTCCTTCATACTCTTTTCAACTGACAGACTGTATTATGAGTTCTGCTGCTAATGCAGTTACCTGGTGAAAAATTCTGCAGCTTTCTGTTTCCATTATGCTGTCAATCCTCAACCACACAGAATTACTCAATTCGCTCTAAAATGGAAAAAGACCCCAAGATATTTTAGTCAGAATTATTCCGAGCCTTTTAAGCTCTTCTACTTTCTGTTATTAACTCAACTGTAGCACCGTGTGCTCAGATTACATCTGATTGGAAGTTTGATTCATTTACATCCATTTTGACCTGCTCACTTGGTCCAAAATTATCTGACTTGACAGGCTGAGAACTGTCTGAATGAACTGGAACAGCTCATGTCTGGAAAGCCTGGTGGGATACAGAGGGAGGACAGGAGCTGGCTTCAGATGCTTTATGTCCTCCGATAAACAGAGCCTGGTTATATATGGAACTAGGCATTTAATATCAAATAGTATGTCAGCCAGGCATGGTGGTACAGGCTTGAAATCCCAGCATTCGGGAGGCTGAGACAGGAGGACTGTGGTTCACCGACAGCCTCAGCTACTTAGTGAGGCCCTTTGCACTCAGTGAGACCCTGTTTCAAAATAAAGAATAAAAAAGTAGGGCTGGGGCTGTAGCTCAGAGGTAAAATGCCCCTGGGTTCCATCCCCAGTACCAGAAAAAAATAAAAATAGTATTTCCACAAAGATGGAAGCTGAATTATTTCAACTCTTACAACCTGAGAGAAGGCAGGTGAGTTTGTGACCTTTGCTTTAAATGGCTAGTTTGTGTTTAATGTTGCCAAGAAATCATCAAGTCTTTCCATCCAATATTAGAGGGAACTCATTTTTGAGCCTGGAACAAATCTATCCCAATTTGTTTCCATACAAACTGTGCTCGGCAGTATATGGCTAATGTTACGGTTACTGTTTCCAAACCCAAAGTAGAGAACAGATAGACCAGAGTACACTGGAAATTTGTTCCATTTACTGGGTTTACATTTGAACTGCAAGGGGGCTTTTAGCCTTGTCCACCCCTTTGATTGTTACAAATGATTTGAACCCAAGGTCTAGAGCACAGCTGGCTTTAGGGCCACATACAGAACTACAACCAAGAAATTTAGATAGAAAATATAAGTCAGATTGTAAGGCTTGGAAACATGAAACACTGGATCTACCGCAGGACACATGATATATAACAGGAATAAAATAACCATTAGGGATTCCATGAAACGGTCTCTTTTATAGCTTAGTCAAAAATCCAAAGTGTTAGGTTACATTCTCCAAATCGCTGACTATAAATCGCAGTGTTAATGAATGTCTAATCCAAAGAAATCCAAGAAACTGCAAAGCCCCAGATTGATTAGGATCTTGGATTCTCAACTGGTGAGCACTGCTTTGTAACCAAAGTACATTTTCATAGATTAAAAATGTAGACATCATCAGTCTTTAATATTTGTTTATTTTTTATTCTTTGAGACACGGTCTTGCTATGTTGCCCAGGCTACTCCTGAGCAACATCAGTGACCCTCTCCTTCAGCCTCTGAGTGCCTGGGATCAGGGGCCTCACCCCCATGCTCTGGTTAAAGCCACTTCTGTATGCTTTGGTATACACTGCCAGTATACAAATACTATTTCAGAGGGATAATGTAGAATTACATAAAAACCATACATTCGCTTTGTATGTTTTTCGCACCCAGTGAATATCGCTATTATGCGCAATTAATGCACAAATAATTTTTTGTTTATTTATTTATTTATTGGTACTGGGGATTGAATGGCATTCTACTTCCTAGCTACACTGTTTTTTTGAAACAAGGTATTGCTGAGTTGCTGAGGCTGCCCTTAAATCTGTGATACTACAGTTTCAGCCTCCCAAGAACTGAGATTCCCAGCCTATACCACTGTGCCCAGCTCCAATAAAAACTTTTTAATTAAATTTTTGAAAAACACACAACAAACTGGGAATAGAGGGAAATTACCTCAAAATAATAAAACCACATATGAAAAACATACCCAATATCATATTCAGTGGTAACAGACTAGAAGTTTTTTCTATAAGATGAAACATAAGGCAAAGATGCCTGCTTTTGCCACTCGTATTCAGCATGGTACTGGCAGTCCAGCTCGAGCTACTAGGCAAATAGAGGATATAAAAGGCACCAGATTCAAAAGAAAAAAAAGTAAAAACACCTCAGCTTATAGATAATATGATTTCAGATGCAGAAACCCTAAAAATTATACAAAAAACCGTAAGTTAATAATTGAGTTCGTCAAAGTGGCAGGATGAAAAGTCAACACAAAATCGTTTGCATTTTTGTACACTAACAATGAACAATCTGAAAAGCAGATTATGGAAATAATTCCCTCTAGAATAGCATCAAAAAGAATAAAATACTTGGGAAATTGCTTACCAAGAAGGTGAAAGACTTGTATAATGACAAGCACAAAACATTGCTGAAAGAATTCAAATAAGACAAAAATAAATGGAAACCCATCTCGTGTGCATGGTTGTTAAGGTGTCATAGTGCCCAAAGTGATCTCAGGTTCAGTGCAATCTCCATGAAAATCCCAAGAATAATTGTTTTGCTGAAATATAAAAACCTATTCATTTTATATGGTAAAGAGACTTCAAAGATGCATGGCAGAAATGATTATACAACACTGTGGATGGGTTTATAAAACCACTGATCTATTCTTTATTTTTTTTAATTTTTTATTGGTGCATTATAGTCATACATCTTAATGGAGTACATGCACACGTGTGCATGGTGGAGGCATACATGCACACAGCACCCAATAAGCCCTTACCCAGCTCCCACCCCATCCCCTCCCCTCCCTCCTTCTCATGTTTGGCTTAGTGATGACATTGATATGTTTGTTAAAGTACATCAAGAGCATTAGAGGATTTCCTTCTTCCCCCTCCCATCTTCTCAGTTATGTCGCCTTATTTGCTCATCTATAGTATCTCCTTCTTCGTCTAGCGTTCCTCCTATGACCCATTTTCTCCCTAGCTTCCACATATCAGGGAGAGCACCTGATTTCTTATTTTTTCATGACTTACTAATCTCATTTAGCATAATGTCCTCCAGTTCCATCCATTTCCCTATAAATGACATAATTGTGTTTTTCTTTATGGCTGAGTGGAATTCCATTATGTACATATCCCGTGGTTTTATAATCCATTCATCTGTTGATGGACATCTTGGCTGGTTCCTTACTTCGGCAATGGTGAATAGTACAGCTATGAACATAGATACGCATGCATTAGTTTGGTAGTTTGGATTCCATTCTTTGGGGTAGATATCCAGAAGTGGTATTGCTGGGTTATATGGTAGGTTTGTTTTCATTCTTCTGAGGATCCTCCGTACTGTTTTCCAAAGTGGTTGCACTAATTTGCTATCCCACCATCAATGTATTAGAGTTCCCACTTCTCCACATCCTTGCCAGCATTTGTTGCTTTTGTGCTTTGAATTTTTGCCATTCTAGTTGGAGTTAGGTGAAACCTCAGGGTAGTTTTGATTTGTATCTCTCCGATTGCTAATGTTGTTGAACATTTTTTCATACATTTATTGGCCATTTGAATTTCTTTCTTCATGAAGTGTCGATTTAGTTCACTTGCCCATCTTTTGATTGGGTTGTTTTCTTAGTGTTGAGCTTCTTGAGTTCTCTGTATATTCTAGATCTTAGTCGTCTATTGGAGGAGTAGTTGGCAAAAATCTTCTCCCATTCTGTTGGCTCTTGGTTGAAGTTCTTTAAATTTTTCTTTGCTGTACAGAAGCTCTTCAGTTTAATGCAATCCCACGTATTGATTCGCCCTTTAGTTTCTTGTGCCTTTGGGGTCTTGTTGAGAAAGTTTTTACCTGCGCCTATGTGTTGCAGTGTTGGACCTATGCCCTCTTCAAGGAACCTCAAGGTCTCTGGTCTAGAACTGACTCTTGTGCAGGGTGATAAGTGGGGTTTGTTTCCATTTTTCTGCATATAGCTAACCAGTTTTGTCAACATCATTTGTTGAACAAGCTATCTTTTTTCTAGTGTATGTTTCTGGACCCTTTGTCAAAAATCAATTGGCTGTAAATGTGCAAATTTGTTTCTGAGTCTTTTATTCTGCTCCATTGCTCTATGTATCTGTTTTTGTGATAGTACCATGCTGTTTTAATTACTGATTCTTTGTAGTATAGTTTAAAGACAGGTATTGTGTTTCCTCCTCCATGGTTTTTTGTTGCTGAGAACTACTTTGGTTATTCTGGGTTTTTTGTTGTTCCAAATGAATTTAAGGACCGATTTTTCTATGTCTGTGAGGAATGACCTTGGTAATTTAATGAAACCACTGACCTGTTTTTTAACTTAGTGAAAGGGTAAATTTCTTATTATGTGTGTTTTACCATGATAAATAAATTTGGAGAAAGTTAAATGAAATTAAAATTTTTTAAATAGTTGATAATATACCCTACTTTATGAATTTATCATGAAGATTATATAAATTGAATTGCCTAGAACAGTCCTTAGCATAGAAAAACTTTTTAGAAAGCTAACAAATATTATAATCACTGACCAAGCATGGTGGCATATGCCTGTAATCCCAGTACTTCAGAGTCAGAGATAGAAGGATTACAGGTTCGAGGCCAGCCTCAGCAATAGAACTAGGGGTATGGTTTAGAGGTAGAACATCCATGGATTTAAACCTTAGCATCACAAATAATAGCGATGATGATGATGATGATGATAATAATAATATTACAATCACTGGCTCTTTCCTATGTAAAGATATAACAGAGTCACAAAACAGGTAAACTGGAATATTTTAAAATGCTTCATTTGAGAAAATATTTTCCTTTTATAATGGAAAATATTGTACAAGTTTTCTCTTTCTTTTCTTTTTTTTTTTTTAAGTACTGGGGATTGAACTCAGAGGCATTCTACCTCTGAGCTATACTTCCAGCCCTATTTTTTGTTTTTTATTTTAAAACAGAGTCTCACTAGGTTGCGAAGGGCCTCACTACATAGCTGAGGATGGCCGTGAACCTATAATCCTCCTGTCTCGGCCTTCCAAGTACTGGGATTACAAGCGTGCACCACCACGCCTGTCTTACAGGTTTTCTTACCACAACCAACACTGCTGACTGTGGCTATTTCTATACAGACATTCATCTAACTAACAGTGACTGGATAACACACATTTAGCTGCGCACGTGTTCGCGATAACCACTCATTCCTGGTGACTAGTTGGATGGGTTGCTGTTGCGGAGTTGCAGTAAATATGCCTGGTAATGATGCCCGTGGCTTTCTGAGCACAACTCTCCATATCCACATCTGTCGAGTGGAGTGTCAGGCCCAGGTCACGCCAGATCTGAAGGAGTTTCTGCTCTGCCTGCCCTCTGGGGAGAAAATGTATGGTCTTAAGAACATGTGTGAAGCTGTGTGTCCAATTCCAAGGACAATTAAAAGCTGGTGTTAATTTTCTGTGTTTTCTAAATTTGTCAGAACTGAAAGTTCTTGGAAGGGAGCTAGCATTTCAGTGCCTTTTATTTAGTGGGCTTGCTGACTTTTTTAGTTTAAAAAGACAAAAACACTTTGCAATGTAGTACCCACCACCACTCCCCTCTTACCAAATGGCTAAATAAATTGTGAAAGATAATACAACAAGCGTCATCACTGCCATCTAGGCCTTGCTGGCTAAAAGCCTGTGCCGACTTCAGAACATACATTCTCCTCCTCCTCCTCCTCCGCTTCCTCCTCCTCCTCCTCCTCCGTGTGTTTGTGTGTGTGTGTGTATGTGTGTGTGTGTGTGTGTGTGTGTGTGTGTGTGTGTGTGTGTGTGTTTTACTGGGGATTAAACCCAGGGGAATCCTATTTCTGAGCAATACCTTTAATTATGTTTCATTTTTTGTTTTTTGTTTTTTGTTTTCATTTTTTTTTCTTTTTTGGTGATACTGAAGGTGAAACCCAGGGGCTTTCTACCTCCGGGCTACACTCCCAGACTTATTTTCTATTTTATTTGTTTGTTTGTTTTTTAACTCATTCATCAGCAAATATTTATTGAACACCTGCTACATTATGTTCAGAATTGACTGGAGAAATACATAGCTATTAACAAGGCCCATTTTATGCTCTCATAGAGATGACAGCTGATTCGAAGAGAGAAAAAAGAATGAGACTATATAACAATATATATGCCACAGGTGAGGTGTACAAAAACAACTGTGAACCAGAAGAATATGAAAAAAATTGTTCTGATAGGGAAGTCAGTGTATTGAAAAAATTTTTGTTGTTGTACTGGAGATTTAACCCAGGGAAATTTTACCTCTGAGCCGTAACCCAAACCCTTTTATTTGTTGTTGGTAAACAGGCTCTCACAAAGTTACTGAGGGCTTTACTAAGTTTCTGAGGCTGGCCTTAAACCTGAGATCCCCCTTGTTAGAGTGCACTGAGAAATTTTTTATGGAGAACATGGTGCTTAAGATATGAGTGACCGTTTACCACATAGGAATGGTGAGTAAAGGGAGAGCAAGATAAATGGTATTATGATATGCCTGGAAATAATAAAAAAAATAGATATATCTGGATACAGGATGGTTGGAGCAAGGCATTTGGAGAAAAGATTCATGTCAGATGACAAACATCCTAACAGGGTCTCACTAAGTTGCTGAGAGCCTCACTCAGTAGCTGAGGCTGGCTTCGAACCTGCGCGATCCTCCTGTCTCAGCCTCCCAAGCGCGGGGATTACAAGCGTGCGCCACCACGCCCAGATCTTATTTTTTGTTTTGAAACAGAGTCACCCTAGGTTGCTGAGAGTCTCACTAAATTGCTGAGGCTGGCCTTAAACCTGTGATCCTCTCATTTAAGCCTCCCAAACACTGCGATTACAGACATATGCCTCCATGCCTGGTCCTCTTGTTTCTTTCAAGGTTGACAAATGCATTTGTCACCACCCAATGCACCACTAATGTCTAAAGTTTCTTGGTGGCTCTCTCTTTGTTCAGGCAGACACCAGGATGTTGAAGTAGACTCTCCTGGTCCCAGATTAGACTCTTATGGAAAGTTTTGTTTTGTCTTATTTTTATTTCATTACTTGAGACTGTATGTTTTAGCATTTCATTTCCTGTTTTCTTGAGAACAAGACTATTTGGAGTGCGTTTCCTCTCTATTAAAAAACATTCGCCTTCCAAATTGTGTGTGTGTGTGTGTGTGTGTGTGTGTGTGTGTGTGTGTGTGTGACTGGGGATTGAACCCAGGGACATTCCACTTCTGAACTGCAACCCTAGCCCATTTTTTTTATTATTATTATTTTGAAACAGGATCCCATGACACTACTGAGGACTTCTCTAAGTTGCTAAAGCTGGCCTCAAACCTGAGATCCTCCTGTCCAGCCTCCCTAGTACTGGGATTACAGGTGTGCACCACCATACCTGGCTGCAAATTATTTGCATGGAGCTGGGGTTTGGCTCAGTGGCAGTGCCTAGCATGCGTAAGGCCCTAGTTTTGATCCCCTGTGCCACCAAAAATAATAATAAGAATTTTTTTTTATTCGGGGCCTCCTTATGGACACTGTTCATCACATTGACAACATCTCTTCATTTAATGAAAGTGACAAATTTTCATTGAAAGTGGTCATTTCTAAATTGCCCACCCATACATGTAGAAGGGGAGACATTGTCCATCTTAGGATGGAGGCTCTCGGCCTGTTGGTTCCTTTACCCTCCTGCTGTATCAGAAACAGCCTAGACCCCAAATGGACTGTGCTAAGCACCTGGGTGAGTACTAAACACATGGTCAAATATCCAAGTTTCCCCAAACACCCAGGTGTTCCAACCTTGTAGATAGAACAGATGCATATTTTCTGCGTATGCTTCATGTAGCAAAGCAAACATGGGTTTGCTGTTTCCTTGCACAGGGAATCGGTCCCTGAAACGTGTACAATCCAATTCAGGCCGATCTAATTATATCTTAAATGCACTAGTAGAGCTTACTATTTAAAGAAAATGTGTTGTGAATCCCTTTGTAAAGAAGAGTATCCTAGAATAGCTAACAACAACCTCATAATTAATCTGGGGGGTTTTCTCTTTTCTTTTTTTTCTTTTTTTTTTTTTTTTGGTGGTACTGGGGTTCCTGGAAGCCCTTCCACCTCCGGGCTACACTCCCAGACCTATATTATTTTTGGAAACAGGGTCTCTTAAGCCAGCGAGGCTGGCTTCGAACCTGCGTGGTCCTCCTGTCTCCGCCTCCCAAGCGCGGGGATTACAAGCGTGCGCCACCACGCCCGGCTTTTTCAGCTTTTTTTTTTTTTTCTGTTTTTAATGTGTGTGCACATATTTTTTAATTACTATGTAATGTTTCATTATTTAACATGGTATTGAAGAATCAGAGGTGTTGTTGCCATTTTCCATCCACCAGTATTAGACTGTGGTGGTGGGAAAGAGTCATTCACCAACACATTTGCCAGTCCTTGCATAGTGGGCAGGCTCGCCCGGCATGGGGGCACACCCTTGTAATCCCAGCATTCAAGAGGCCGGACAGGAGGATCCTTGAGGAGGAATGAGATTACAATCTTTACATTTAGAGCTTCTGGTACTAACTATTGTAAGAAAGGATAACAGAGTGTAAGGATAAGAACCCATTCAAGGATATTAAATCTTGTGCTGGTAACAAATGACAGAGGGTTAGATATTAAGCAGCCGCATATGAGGCATGGATGATGCTTCTTTAGTTTTTTCGCATCCCTGTAATTTACTTCAGAAAGCTCTCAGAATATCCCAATGAACACTGAAAACTGCAATTATTTCCCTTCGCTTTTCTTTCATCAAAGAAAATGCAAATAAACTTTAAAATGATTCATGGAGACAAACGACCCTCATCAATCTGCTGAAGACTGAAAAGGCGGGAGTAAACACCTACACTGAATCTCAGCTGAAGGATAGGATAATAACATAGTAAGTTTTCCTGTGAAAAGTCTTTCAGAGAGCAGAGAGAAGAGGTGTTCAAGTAGAGAATGGAATTGTACCTGAAAAAGACAATTCAGGAAGGAAAGAACTTTCTGCACCTATGACGCAGGAATCAGTTTCAAACCGCGTGGTCTAGTGTGTGGCACGGCCCTTGCCAAGAGCCCAGCAGGCATGCCTAGTGCGATCAGTGAGCCACACTCAGCCAGCTCTACGCGGACGGGTCCAGTTGAGCACTACAGAAGTATATTCAACTGGCAAGATAGAAAAAGGTGACTGGGGGCTAGAAAGTAACAGAACCCAAGACTTTAGCACCAGGAAGAACACCCTTCCCTTACCATCCTTCCATCCTTAAATTAGTCCTGCCATTTGAAAGTGAAAACACCCCTTCCTTCCTAGAATAAACTCTTTCCTCAGCACTGTCTACTTATTAGTGTATCTCCTTCATTATTCATTTATTCATCAAGATTTTGAGGAGCTGAGGGTAAAGCAACAAACAGAACAGGCAAAATCTCTTGTCTTTGTGGAATCCACTTTTTTGTGGGGAAGATACAGTAAATGTGTAAATCAATAAATAAGGATTCTAAACAAAGAGAAAGCATCAGAAAGGTAGACGTCGTGAAGTCATAATTGGATAGTATGTTTGGAGAAGTCCACTGGAAACGGTGGTATGATCACAAAGACATGAGGCTAGGAGCCGTGTAGAGATCAAGAGAAAGAACATCCTGGCAATGGAGCTCCAAGGACGAAAGCCCTGGACAGGAACATACCCGGAGACCAGGCACGGCAAGGAGCCCACAGCAACCGACGAGAAGGAGCCCCAGGGAGAGTGGAGCAGACCCGCTGGGTGTAAATGTCTCGGGAATAGTGTCAGCATTTAACGAAGTGGTATTTGGTGCAAATTAGCAATAAATATTTGATGAACGGAGATATCCATTTTTAAATTAGACATTAATATTGAAATTGTCTTAGTATGATGGATAACACACCAAACTGAAAGCAAAGACGCAGGACCTGACATTAGCATGTGTTAAGCGCATCCTGCATTCCAGCCTCTAGGCTGGGGGCAAGAGGTTACCCTGCCCTGGACGAAGTCACAGTATAAAGCATGTCACCATCTACAACCTCTGACTCTAGAAAAGATAAATTCTGAGATTAGGAGATGAGAGAGTAATGAATTTGTCAATTTTTTTTTTTTTTTTTTTTTTTGGTGGTACTGGGGTTGGAACCCAGGGGCCTTCTTCCTCTGGGCTACACTCTCAGACCTATTTTATATTTTTATTTGGAAACAGGGTCTCTTAAGCCAGCCTGGCTGGCTTCGAACCTGCACAATCCTTCTATCTCCGACTCCCAGGAGCAGGGGATTACAAGCGTGCGCCACCACGCCCGGCTGTCAATTTTTTAGTCTGATTTTAATATAAATATATGAAAATTTTTCATCATCATTAGCAATCAGGAAAGTGAAAATCAAAAACTACTACTACTAACTTCAGTCAGAATGTCAGCCATCAAGAATGTAAACTACGCTGGACCCGGTGGCACATATCTGTAACCCCTGTACTCGGAAGGCTGAGATAGAAGGGTCAAGGCCAGCAACCTCAGCAATTTAGCAAGACTCCGTTAAAAAAAAATAAAACTATTGACCCGGTCGTGGTGGTGTACACTTGTAATCCCAGTACTAGGGAGGCTGAGACAGGAGGATTGCAGGTTCACAGCCAGCCTCAGCTACATAGTGAGGCCCTGTTTCAAAATAAAACCTAAAATAGAGCTGGGAATATAACCTGGAGGTAGATAACCCCTGGGTTCCACCCCCAGTACCAAAAAATTAAATAAATAAATAAATAAATAGGATTGAGAAGTGTATCTTGGCGAGTGAATGCCCTTGATTTCAATCCCCACTAACAACAACAACGAAAAGGAATATAAACAAGAATAAATGTTGGTAAGGATGTGGGGAAATAGAAGCACTTATTAATGTCGGTGGTATTGTAAATAAGTACAACCACTGTGGAAATCAGTTTGGAGTTTTTTCAAAAGACTAAAAATGGAACCACCATATGACCCACGTATACCACTCGTCAGGATCCTTCTAAAAGAATTAAAGTCAGACTGCACATCCATGTTTGTAGCAGCACAATTCACAATAATCAAACTATGGAACCAACCTAGGTGTCCATCAACAAATGCATGATAAAGGAAATGTGGTCTATATACCACAAAAGGAAGGCTAAGGAAGGAAACAGTTTAAATAATTTTATGTCCACATCGCTAGCATGTATGCGGAAAGAGAATAAGGAGGGAAATAGACCAAATGCTCCATGCATTTACATTTATATCACTTTTAACCTGTGATATATAATTGCAATACACCAATAAAAATGTAAAAAAAGACATAGCCAGCCATGCATGGCGGTATACACCTGTAATCCAGTACTTGGGAGGCTGAGGCAGGCGGCTTACAGGTTTGAAGCCAGCTTCAGCAATTTCACAAGGCCTCAGAACCTGAGACCCTATTTCAAAACTACAAAATAAAATAGGAATGGGGGTGTAGCTCAGAGGTAGAAGGCCCTAGGGTCCGCCTCCAAAAACCACACACACAGGACATATCCATGTGGGGAAGTAGACCCATTTCGTCATCTTTTTCTTCCTAAAGGTTACAAATAAGATTATGAAAACTATTTTCAATAATAGGCTATTACTCCCCAAACTCTATTTTCATTCATTCAATTACTAATTATGCTTATTTATCATATATTGGTTTGGTACCATACAAAACCCAAAACAATAGGCTAGGTCCCACTGTTCCTCACGCAGCTATACATCAGGGTCTCAGTTAAAGTGAGAAAACACACCACACACCGTGTCTCTGCAAAGTAGATTAGAGGAAGAGTTTCCAAGGTGCAGACAGCAGCTTGAGAAACAGCATTAGAGACTGGATTTGACAAGCACGCTGCAGACCTGGCTCCCTCCAGGACTCTCCGTCACGGTGCATCCACAGAACACCACTGGAAACCAGAGGACAGGAAAGAGGCCGCGCCAGGGCTACGGGTCTCCAGCCTTGGCTCACAGAAGCTACAAACTGGCTTACAAATTGAGAGAAATTCAAGGCTGCGAGATCTCAGCAACATGGGAAAACCTATTACGCCCTCCTCACAAGCGAACCTGCAGGACAGCCTGAGCAAAGAAATGGAGACTCCAGATGGATGGTAGGAACCCTCAGCGGAGACCAGAGGCCAGGAGGATGGAGAACGAGGGAGAAGCAGCCTGCAGCTGCGAGGCAGAAGGGAGGAATCGTTCTGAGGCTCACTCCCAAATCAATATCAAATGCCTCCTTAAAAGAAGAGAACTGTGTGTGGTGGCACACACCTGTAATCCCATTACTTGAGAGGCCCAGACTGAAGAATCTCAGGTTCAAGGCCAGCCTCAGCAACTTAGTGACACCCTTAACAACTTAGTGAGACCCTGCTTCAAAAAATAAAAAGAGTTGGGCGTGGTGGCGCACGCTTGTAATCCCCGCACTTGGGAGGCTGAGACAGGAGGATCGCACAGGCTCGAAGCCAGCCTCAGCTGGTTTAAGAGACCCTGTTTTCAAATAAAATAAAATAAAAATTAAAAGGGCTGGGGTGTAGCTAAGATATTCAATCCCCAGTGGAGGAGGAGGAGGGGGAAAGGGGAGGAGGAGGAGGGAGAGGAGGAGGAGGAAAAGGAGAAATAATCCTAACATAATCAGAAGGCTGTTATACGGAAGAGGGGCTTGTAAACATTCCCATTCTCTTTGACTTGATAATAGTGACTAAAAAATTGGGGCATTAATCACACATCTGTGAATCTAGAGGGGTTTCTGCCCTCAACCAGTCAACTCATCTGCTTCTCTCCAGCAAGCTGAGTCACCGTCTGTCCGGTCCTGACCTATGGCCCACGGCAGTGGAGAATTAGATGCTCAGGGTCACTGTTGCCAGGCAAGAATTGTCATCTAACTAGCTGAGGCAGGGCTGCATGATGAGGTGGGAAGCTCATCAGTTTGCAGGCTCCTGGAAAAAGCTGTGTGGAGCTCTAGGCTGGAGGTCAGAATCGCCACCACAGCAGGGCCATTGAGACCCAGCTCTGGGAGGACAAGCATTCCGTTGGCTCCTTATACAGACTGAAGCAGACTGACGGATTTTTTTTTTAATCTCAAGCTCCCCATTGATTGATAGATTGATTGATTGATTGATTGATTGATTTACTCATCAAATATTCACTGTGTACCTACCAAGGATGCTGTGAGCCTGAGGCATGCACACATTAGACACCAGATGTGCACCAAGACACCAAGACACAAATACAGTTCCCATTGTTGCCTGTGCTGGCTCTTGAAAGCATTTTCCTAGAGATTTTGTGACACTCTGCACAGTTTCCTGCTATCTTTCAGCAATTGTAGATATAGTAATGATGTCACTGTAACAGGGTAGTAAGGGACTATTTTCCCAAGTTCCAGCAGCCAAGCTTAAGACACGCTTACTCGCTGAAGCTAGTGGCTATGTGCCTGCCGACCGTCTTTAAGTTGGACACTTGCTCTGCCTTGGAGGCCACTTACAAAACAGCCCTCCTCCCCAGTCTTCCTGCAAAAGACATGAACAGAAAACAGTAAACAGCAATGAGCCATCTTTAGTGTTGCTACTTTCTGTGCCAAGCCAGCACCTGTCCCTGTGGCATGTGAAGGGAGCCCTCTTCCTACCCCAGCAGCCTGGCCACCTCCCCACACGCAGTGCCATTCAGCTCTCCTCGCCATGGTCTAAGTGAAGGCCAGGATTACCACAGGCTTTGTTGTTAGAATTTGACAAATCTTTTTAACTGTACTTATATCTTATTAGGATTATCTTGTTATAGTCCTGTTTACGAAGCTCCATAGGTTTAGAGTGGTTTGCCCTGACTCTGTACTTTTATCATAAATCCTGTACTTTTTGTATGAAATCTTGTCTAAATCCAGGCTTTTAAGCAACGCATGTTTTGAGTTGTGGCAGAAAAACCAGGGTTTAGGTGGGTAGAGTGACCCATTGTGCCTTTCAAAAGCCCACATTGCAGCCCAGCGTGGTGGCGCACGCTTGTAATCCCAGCATTTGGGAGGCAGGAAGATCGCACAGGTTCAAAGCCAGCCTCAGCTACTTAGTGAGGCTCTTAACAACTTAGTGAGACCCTTTTCCAAATAAAATATAAAATAGGTCTGAGAGTGTATCCTGGGGGTAGAAAGCCCCTGGGTTCCACTCCCAGTACCAACACACACACACACACACACACACACACACACACACACCACATTGCAAACTGCTTGATACTGGTTTTACAAAGGAAAGGGATTAGTAATACAAATGAGGTTGGGGGTATCATACTTAGGTCAAATAAATCGAATAAAGGAATAGAAATCTTTGATATACTAGTCACCTAATCAAAGTTTTTATACTCTACCTCATCAAGCTATGTTAAAGAAATTTTAAAGTTTAAGGGCCTATGCATCAAACATTTAATTCTTTTAAATTAGCCTAAATTTTGATAAAGAAAATTTCTAGGTAGCCTAGATCAGAAAATAATATGATACTTTTTTAAAACTGATACCATAGAGCAAAGAAGTGATTAAAAAGCTGGGTGCGGCCGGGCGTGGTGGCGCACCTTGTAATCCCCGCGCTTGCGAGGCAGAGACAGGAGGATCGCGCAGGTTCGAAGCCAGCCGCGCGCGCTGGCTTAGGAGACCCTGTTTCCAAATGAAAATGTAAAAATAGGTCTGGGAGTGTAGCCCGGAGGTAGAAGGGCTTCCAGGAACCCCAGTACCACCAAAAAAAAAAAAAAAAAAAAAGCTGGGTGCATGGTGGCACATCCCTGTTTTCTCAGTACTTGGGAGGCTGAGACAGGAAATTTGCAGGTTCAAGGTCAGCCTCAGCAATTTAGGAAGACCCTCAGCAATTTATCAAGACCCTGTTTCAAAATTAAAAATAAGATAGGACTAGGATTGTGGCTTGGAAGTAGGATGCCCCTGGGTTCAATGCTTAGTACCACAAAAATTAATTAGCTAATTAATTAATTAGGTAAAATTTTAAAAGGGCTGAAAGTGTAGCTCAGAAGTAGAGTGCACCTGGATTCATTTCCATAGTCAATACATACATACATATATATGTATTTATTTATCATATGTGGATTGTATATGTATATATGTGTATATATAATGTGTATATTTTTAGTTTCCTTTTTCATTTTTAGTACTTAAACATCTTCTCTGTGAGTAAAACCTGTAGCATTTGAATTATTCTATTTTTTCCTGTTTTTAACATAAAGTAAATTTCCAAATAATCTAGATTTTAAAAGATTCAGTTCCTTACCTTTCCACCTCCAGGCTCCTCACATCCAGGTCATCCTACATCTTTACTAATTTCCTTTGGACGCCCACGAGTGCACACATGCACACACACGCAGACATCCACAGCCAGGCAGGTGCACCCCGCAGCACTCTCCACAGGGCCTGCGTGCCTCCAGCGTGCTCCTTCTGCTTGGAGCCCAGTATTACCACTTACCCCCATTGCCACCGCGGTAATTCCCACGCATTTTTAAATTCTCAGCTCAAGCCTTCTCTTCTTGAAAGTCTCCCTGACTCCCCAGTGATTTTACTTCTTTCTTCTGTGTCTTGGGGTCCAGCACAGCTGAGACAGAATGGTCTGTGGCAGCAGATGGTCTATAAAAGCATTCATTTCTCTCTGATATGGTTGCTGGTTCCTGTACACGTTTTATTTTTACAAATCTAAAAACCCTTTAAGAATGGTGACCGTGTGTTCGTAGTTTTCACGTCCTAGTATGTATCACAGCACCTAGCATGCAGGACACACTAGTAAATATGTGAGAACCAGATAACCTGACCATCCAAGCTACAGAGCCAGCGTGCACTCCTTCCTCTGACTTACTGGTTATTGCTTTTTCATTACCTGCTTCTACCACCAGAATATAAGCCCCTAAGAGTGGGACTGCAGTGTTTTGTTCATCACTTTAGCCACAATGGAAAATAAGAGCTCAGGGCTTGGAACAAAAGAAATCTGAGATGAAACTCTCAACGGCATTAAATGAATGACTAGAGCCAGGTTCTGCTCTCCTGTGCTAATAGCAAGCTTTTAAATAAATTACTATATAGGTTCAGTGCCTCTCTGGAGACATTAAAATACTCTGGTTTCAGTGATCTTATAATTTTAGCAGTATTAAATTCCAAAAACAGTTTTTCACTCATTTGGAAGACCTATAAAGGCAAGTATAATTAAGTGATGTGGAACATAAGTTTCAAAATCTAAAATGAAGTGATTATTTACTCATTTTTGCCTCTTTTTTCTCACTCTTATATTTTTCTAAATTTCATTTACACTTCTGAAATTGGGTTAATCAAGCATTTATGTTATTAAGGCAAATACTCTTATCTAATATCAAAGCAGCCTGATCATTAACATTAAAGAATAATAGTATAACACAAGTCTGTAACCAGTGTTAAAAAGGAGTAAAATCAAATAAAAATAATTACTGCAAAGACATGGCCGGTTATTCAATACTAATATATTTTAATTAAAAAGTCATTTAGTAATGACTAAGTTATTCACTAATGATCTCTAGAGGAAAAAATGGAGACGAATGTCTCCAAAAAGCTTTCTGTGATAACATTTTAGATCAACTGAGCCTAATCAAACTAAGATGTAATTATCACCCCCTCCTCAAACTTCATGCAATACTTTACTATATTTCACATTGGCATAGATTTAACAATTCATTAAACAAGCATTTTAATGGTATATCGCAACTACACATTGCACTGAGATTCAAATTAATACATTTATATCTGAGTTCAACATTTCTTGGTGTTTCCTTCTGCACCCCACCTTCCTCCTTCTTCCCGTCCATACACACTAGTGAGATTGGTAGTGATAACTTCATATACAAATTAAACGTTATTCGAACTGCTTCCTTCCCCAAGCTTACTCTCTCCCTCAAACCCCTTCTACTATTCTAATGATCTCTCCTCGTTTTCATGAGGTCCTCTTTCTTTCCTGTTTTCTCTGTAGCTTCCATAAGTGAGAGAAAACACATGGCCCTTGACTTTCTGAGACTGGCTGATATCACATAGCATAATATTCTCTTAGTTCCATCCATTTTCCTGAAAATGACATAATTTTGTTCTTTATGGCTGAGTAAAACTCCACTGTGTGTATATACCACATTTTTACAAGGATTTCTTTTTTATTGGCACGTTATAATTATACATTGTCTTGAGAGTCAAAGTGGTACATTTGCACATGCATACACACTTGGTGTGGTTCCCTCCACACCCCACCCCAGCCCCCGTCTCCCTCCCCACACGTTAGTGAGACTGGTAGTGACACCTTCCTAAATGGACATAACATTATTTGAACAGTTTCCTTCATCACGCCTTTTCCCCTCCCCTCATTCCTTTTCCACTCTCTTTCCACTATACTATTGCTTTCTCTCCTCATTTAACTGAAGGCCTTTTTATTTCTTTTTTTCCTCTCTAGCTCCCTTGTATGAAAAAAAAACAAATGACCCTTGACTTTCTGAGACTGGCTGATCTCACTTAGCATAATATTCTCTAGTTCCATCCATTTTCTTGCAAATGCCATAATTTTGTATAACAAGCATTTCCTGAGTGCCTACTCTGTTCTAGGCTCAATGCCCTCTCTCTCCCTTAATCTCTTTCATGCTTAAGTGAAAGAACCAAGTAGAATTAGAGGCCATGTGATTCATAAACATGATGATATAATAGAAATGTATAAAAAAAAACAACTGGTTAAAACAGTGGGAATGACTCATTCTTCACTGGAAATTGGAAATGCTTCTAGAGATGAGGACATGCAGTTGGATGTAGCCTCACAGAGGTCTGGGTCAGTTTAGTTGGGTTTTAGAAGAGCCGAGGTTTTTTAGTACAATGCCCCCCAATCACCCTCAGTCTGAAAAAATTAAGTGAAAATTTCCAGAAATAAATAACTCATAGCTTGTAAAATTGCATTCTATTCTGAGTAGCATGGTAGAATCTCACATCATTTCACTCTGACCTGCCCAAGATGTGAAAGGTTCCTTCCTTCAATGTATCCACACTGTATATGCTACCTACCTGTTACTGACTTTGTAGCTGTCCCAGTCATCAGATCCACTCTCATGGTATTACAGTGTTTCTGTTCTAGTAACCCTTATTTTACTTAACTTGTGGCCTTATTTTACTTACATATGTCATGTGGGGTGGAACTTGAGAGCATTATGATAAGCGAAATAAGAGTAGCATACTGGGAGCTCAGGTCTGATGAAGAGAAGTTGTAAAGTACTTCTCTTAAGTGAAAACTCTCGACTTTATAAGGAAAGAAAAAATTATAATCAAAGGTCATGATGTCGCCGGGCGTGGTGGCGCACGCTTGTAATCCCCGCGCTTGGGAGGCGGAGACAGGAGGATCGCGCAGGTTCGAAGCCAGCCGCGCTGGCGTAAGAGACCCTGTTTCAAAAATAGAAAATAGGTCTGGGAGTGTAGCCCGGAGGTAGAAGGGCTTCCAGGAACCCCAGTACCACCAAAAAAAAAAAAAAAAGGTCATGATGTCTGTCATACACCTCACTTAGTCTTTATCCCATCATATAGGCATTGTATCCTCTCAGATCATCACAACATAAACTAGGGTGAGTGTAGCACAATAAAAAGAGAGGGAGAGAGAAAACCACATTCATATAACTTATTTTTGTGGTACTAGGGATGGAACCCAGGGGCATTCTATCTTTGAGCTACAACCCCAGCCCCATTTTTTATTCTTTATTTTGAAACAGGGTCTCACTGAGTTGCAAAGGGCCTCCCTAAATAGCTGAGGCTGTCCGCGAACCGTGATCCTCCTGTCTCAACCTCCCAAATGTTGGGATTACAAGCATGTGCCACCACACCCAGTTCACACAACTTTTATTATATTATATTGTTATAATTGTTTTCATTAGTAGTAATTACACTGCCTATCTCTTGCTATGACTAATTTATAAACTATGACTTATCATAGTTATGTATATATAGGCATAAACCTAGCATTTATAGGGTTTGGTCCTATCTGTAGTTTCAGACATCCAGTAGGAGTCTTGGAACATTCTCCTGAATAGTAGGGGAGACTCCTATATAGTCATCTGATTTTATGTGGTGAGTGGTGGAAATTGAAAGGAGTTCTTGAGTATAACCTGATCAAAGTTGGTTGGTTTTGAGAGAGAAAATTCTGCTGTAACTGGATGACGTTATGGAGAAGGATAACTGACATGGAGAAGGACCAGAGGAGGACAGGAAAGAAAGGAGGCCACTATACTGGCCCTGATCTACCTGATGAGCATCCGGACTAAAACAGAGATAGACAAGATGGAGGGGAAAGACTGAAATCAAGAAACACTTCTGAGGCCGAGCCAACAAGGGATGGTGTTTAGGGGAAGAGACTGGAGGAAGAGACTGAAGTAGGATGTCTACCTAGTCTGTCCTTGGAATAAAATTGGATGGTAATGCCCTCAGCCAAGACTAAAAACACAGAGCTTTCAGGAAGTTCAAAGTAAAGATAGACTGATTTAAAATATGTCATGTGGGTGGAACTTGAGAGCATTATGATAAGCAAAATAAGCCAGACTCAGAAAGTAAAGGGTCATGTGGTTTGCTCTCATTGTTAGAGCTAGCAAGATAAAGGGAAATAGGGAGGAGGATCTCACGAAAATAAAGACTGAAAAATTTGGCTGGAGGTAGAATGCCCTTGGGTTCAATCCCCAACACCACACACACACACACACACACACACACACACACACACACACACACACCAGTAAAAAGTAAAATATTACACTGATTCATTTGGGAGGTATTGGGAAGATTTACCCAAAATCCAGAAGGTGTGGGAGTCTGTATTTGAAAGTCATGAGTATGTAGGGGAAATGAAGGAACCCTGAGAGGTGGAGAGCAAAAAACGGAACAAAGGCAATAGTAGCCACCATTATGATAAGCAAACTATTCTGACAACAGCACTAACATTAACACTTTTCTTTGTACATACCCCTAATAAAACCTCAGCTCCAAACTCCTCTTTTGTTAAAATTTAGACATTTCATTAGGTACCTGCCCAGGACTTGGCTTCCCACCTGCATCATTTTCAGCCTGGGCATTTAACTTATTAAAATGTTACTTTACATAATGTTCTTCAGGCCCATTCATTTCCTGTAAATGACATTATTTTATTCTTCTTTATTGCTATGTAGAATCTCATTCTGGGTATATCCCATAATTTTGTAAATCATTCATCTGTTGATAAACACCTGAGTTGGTTTCATAATTTGGCTATTGTCTGCTGCTATAAACATAGGCATGCATGTATTGGTATAATATTCTGATTTCTGTCCTTTGGAAAGACACCCAGGAGTGATATAACTCAATCATATGATAGATCCATTGCCAGTTTCCTGAGGAATGTCTACATTGATCTCCATAGTGGCTGCACTAATTTGCAATTCCACCAACAGTATAATAGATTTCCTATTTCTATATATCCTCACCAGAATTTATTATTGTTTGACTTCTTGATGATTGGTATTCTGATTGGGATTAGATGAAATCTCAGTGTAGTTTTAATTTGTGTCTCTCTGATTGCTAATGATATTGAACATTATTTCAGGAATTGATTGGCCATTTGTATTTCTTTTTTTGTGTGGTATCTATTTAGTTCAGTTGCCCATTTCTTAATTGGGTTATTTGTTTTTTAGTGTTAAGTCTTTTAAGTACATTGTATATTCTAGATATTGGTACTCATTCAGAGAGATTATCTGACAAAGATGTTCTTTTTTTCTATACCTTTAGACTTTTGATGACTTCCTTTGATGAAAATAAATTTTTAGTTTAATGCCATCTTATTTATTTATTTATTTATTTATTTATTTATTTATTTATTTATTTGCAGTACTGGGGATTGACCCAGGGGCATTCTACCTCTGAGCTACACCCAGCCCTATTTTTTTAATTCTTTATTTTGAAACAGGATCTCACTAAGTTGTGGAGGGCCTCACTAAGAAGCTGAGACTAGCCACAAACAGCAATCCTCCTGTCTCAGCCTTTCAAGTACTGGGATTACAAGCACGCACCACCATGACTCACTTATTAATTCTTGTTTTAATTTTCTGAACCATATTGAGGAACCTTCTACCTGTATCTATATTTCGGAGTTTTGGACCTATGCACTCCTCTAGTAATTTCAAAGTCTCTAATCTAATTTCCAGGTCTTTGGTTCCATCTTGTAAGAGGTAGGGATTTAATTTGATTTTTTTACAACTGGATAGCCAGTTTTTATAACACCATTTGTTGAAAAGGCTGTTTTTTCTCCAACATATGTTTTTGGCACCTTTGTCAAAAATCAATTGGCTCTAAGTGTGTGGATTTGTTTCTGTATCTTCTATTCTGTTCCACTGGTCTATGTGTCTGTTTTTATGCCAGCACTATGCTATTTTTCTTACTGTATCTGTGTATAATTGAAGCCAGGTATTGTGAACATTACGTTGAGTAAGATTAGACAATCACAGAGAGTGAAGCATCATATGTTTTCTCTCACACATGGAAGCTAAGGCATAATTGGGCTATAACGAGGACTTTAGACAGATAACGGAGGAGAAACGCCAGTGGGACCGGGGAGGTGGTCTAGGGCCGTGAGGGAGAGGAAAGATCATGAGGGAAAGGTGTCACTGACAGTAGGTGTGTAGACGACAGCACCAGTGCCCATCGCAACGCCCTGTATGGGGAAGGGGGAGTCGGGGGAGCCGTGGGAAGGCTCACCAAGTACCTGTGCACGTACGCCACCATTGCTATGCACTGCATTATGATGAGAGACTATAATACTCCAGAAAAATTATAAAAATAAGTAAATAAACTGGAAGCCGTTCGTTCTTATCCTTAAGACTCTGGCAGAAATAAGCCTGGTCACATATGTGAGCAGCAAATATCAATAATGGAGCTCAGTCACTGGCTCAATCATCTGCATGATAAATTCAGAGTAATACCGAGGGCAAAAACAATTAAACCAACAAGCAAGAGCCCTGGCTCGCATGTATAGGAACTTCCCTTGATCTGTTGTCAAACAATCACCAGATACATAAGAATAAATCACAGTTTGAGATTTTCAGGAGACAAGGGCAGGAAGGCAAAAGAAAAGCAGTAATTGCTCTGGAACATCTCCAAGAAAAAAATCTATCTGAAATGATGGATTTCTCTTTCTCTTGACTCAGTAATATTCAGAAATATAGAAGGATGTCATAAAATTTCAACATAGTTCAACCCTAGCCAGAGCCAGAATTCACTTTTATGTTGCTGTCAACTGCCAACAGCTTTTAAAACATTGTGGGATGGAAATTTCTAACCACTATAGTGACTAGCCACTTCTGTAAGACAGACAATCCCAAAGAAAACTGAGATGAAGAAAGCATTCCTCCAGGAGGTCCTCTTTTCAGAAGACAAAACATCACCAAAGTGAATAAGCACGCTCAGCTTGTGACTCAGGCCCTGCCGGTGGCTTTGGGGGCATTCTGAGTGGCAAGCCATGTCCTCTCCTCCTTCCCACTGCATGGAACTGCTGCAAACAGCCTCTCCGCCCTTGAAGACCTCGGTGTGGAAGGAATATCGGTTACATGTCACGTGCTTTCCTCAGCATCCCGAACACTCAGCATGGGGCTGGGAGGCAGGGAAAGGTGGTAGTATGTTGTCCCTCTTTAGTAATATTCTTATTCATTGTCACTCCTTTACAAACACCCCCAAAGCCAGATGATAAAAGTCTCCCAACTTTGTCTTACCTGCCAGCAACAAGGGGAAATGTTCCGATTCTCACTAATCTTCTTTATGCAATTCAAAGACTTCTGAGCCAGGTGTTTATCAAATTCAAAGAAAAAGATAGCAATTTTACCCAAACGGTTGCAATATAATTGATGCTCTCGATTTAGAACAAGAAAAATTTGAGCAATAGAACAAGATAAGAAAGCATGGTTGAGTGTTATATCCTACAGATTTA
The DNA here is from genome assembly GCF_963383645.1 of Muscardinus avellanarius. Taxonomy (NCBI): domain Eukaryota; kingdom Metazoa; phylum Chordata; class Mammalia; order Rodentia; family Gliridae; genus Muscardinus; species Muscardinus avellanarius. The sequence continues at coordinate 28,485,890 of NC_137794.1, forward strand.
TAAATAAAAACATTTCAAGTGTTCCAAATTTCTAGTTAGATTTATCTTAGAAAGTATATTAAAAAAAAAATCAAACATGAGATGACTCTTCCCCCAGTTACTGTTTCGCTTCCTTTACTGCCAATAAACAAATCAGATCAGGCATGGTTGATACCTCATCCTCTCAGAGCCTCTCTTTGGAAGCATGTCGGCTCAGGGCCACGCTGAAGGCTGGTACTGAGGAGCTGTGGGTCGGTGCCTGGTGGTGAGCGGGATAGCGGTTACTGTTCCGAAGGTCCTAACAATTATGGAAGCTATTTAATGAGGGTGTGATATAGTTCTATGTCCAAGCCTCTGCTCTGGGTGTGTGTGGGGAATGCCTGGTTCTTAGCTCAGATTCTCATCCTATTCTGTCCAGAAGAGACATTCCTATGAGTCCTGGCCCAGTTTCCACACTCTGCTCCTTGGATCATCTGTGGGCGCCTCTTTCCTCTCACAGAGATCTCTCGTCTTTACCAAAATCTGCTGAGGAAAAAGAGAGCTGTGATGGACATGGAGAACCCAAGCTGGTTCTGCCAGAGGCCTCTGTTCTAGGGCGCACTGCTCATTTCCTGCAGAATAAAACCAAGCTCTTCCAGGCACTGAAAAGCCTGCAGTGGAGGCCTCCGTGCCCACCATCTCACCTGTCACCTCCCTGCTCAGCCTCCTTCAGCCACGGGCCTCCAGAGCATCTGCTCCACTGGATCCCTCCCCTGGAAGCCTCTTCCATCAGAGAGCGGCTAGACTCCATCCATCCCTGAACAGTCTTGAGCCTGTTCCCAAAAGCAGTCTCCAGTCCCCTCTTTAAGGCTGAATGCCTGCCAGCTCTCATCTCTGCCACCATGCTCTACAACACTGTCTCCCAGTGTTCTGCAAAGTGCACTTGTTTATTATCTTATCTGCTTTCACTACTAGAAGCCCCAAGCGGGTAGGGATATTTTACTCTGGCTGTTTCTCTTTCCCCAGAATCTAGAAAAGTGCCTGTTACCTAGAAAATACCCAATAAATATTTAAGAAATGGATTCATTTTATTTAAATTTTAAAGTGGTTTCTATGTATCAGCTATTGTTTTTCAAGAACAAATATTAACTGATTTAAACTCTGGCAACAATCCAATTAAGAAGGTAGTTTTCATCCTCATTTTTTCGAAAGGGAAGTCAAGACACAGAGAGATTAAGTTAAATTGGACATATCTCGCCAGATGTGGTGGTACACAACTGTAATTCCAGTACTTGGGAGGCTGAGACAAGAGGATCACATGTTGGAGGAGAGCCTCGGCAATGTAGCAAGACTCTCAATAACCTAGAGACACCCTTTTCAAGACAAAAAATAATGAAGGCTGGAAGATGTAACTCAGAGATAGAACTCTGGCTCAATTTCTAGTACCACATACACAAAAAAAGAAAGAAAAATACGTAGCCAGCATGGTGGTACACACTTGTAATCCCAGTATTTGGGAGGCTGAGATAGGAGGATTGTAGGTTTGAGACCAGCCTCAGCAATTTAGCAAGACCCTGTTTCAAACTATAATTGGGCTGGCAGTGTAGCTTGGAGGTAGACCACCCCTGAGTTCAGTTCCCTGTACCACACACGAAAAAATACTAGCGGCAAAGCCCCTTCATGCTCCCAACCTGGGCTCTGCTAAATGAAAGAATGGAACATAGTAAAATCTCCAGTTTCTGAGCTTTGTCCTAAGCATCTCACTGTGACCAAATTGATGATCCCAGTGTTTAACGCTCACCTGGTCAGGTCACTGTTCTGGCCCTGTGTTTCTCTGAAAATTGCAAGTATCCAGGGCCAGTTCTAAGTACCTTTTTCAAAGGTAGGAAAAGGATCAGAGCAGAATATGCAAATTCCTTGCAAGGAACTAGTGACAAGAGGCTTTAAAAATGGGTCTCAGGCTGGGCTTGGTGGCGCATGCTGGTAACCCCCGAGTTTGGGAGGCAGAGACAGGAGGATCGCGCAGGTTCGAAGCCAGCCGCGCTGGCGTAAGAGACCCTGTTTCAAAAATATAAAAAATAGGTCTGGGAGTGTAGCCCGGAGGTAGAAGGGCTTCCAGGAACCCCAGTACCACCAAATAAATAATAAATTAATTAATTAATTAATTAATTAAAATGGGTCTCAGGCCCCTTGGATTAAACCCCTCCTCCTGATCCAGCTTGTCATGCTTCTACTAGTCTGGGGATAGATCTGCAAATTCCTGGGGCCTCAGGGCTACCTGGAGGACTGGCTGACTTGCATTTGCATTCTGATTTATGCAGCCAGTTGCTGCTTGTTGAAGTGATAACCTCAATGTTTGGGAAACATTTCAGATGATGGAAAGCAGGTAATTAGAATTTAGGAGGAGGCCTATCTCTTACCAGTTTTCCAATGAGTTGATACTTAGGGAATCTGCTAACAAACTGTTGCCAAATAAAGATCCTGCTGGGTTTTCTTTAATTAATGAGATGGCTTGGTTGTAATTATTCCATTAATTGTTTAAATGCAAATAACTGCTATTAAGAATCTTGAAAAGTGTTTCCTCTTAAATATGCTAAACCTTCCCCCTTCTCCTCTCATTTCCGTTCTTAATTTGCCTAGTAAATCTTCTTTTAATAAATAGCGCAAAAATATGTGTTGCCCAAACTCTAGTGTAATTATCCCCAAATCTGCATTGGTGGAGTCTGAATGGAAGTGAGGAATTGGGCTTGTGCTCTTGAAGAAGATAAGAGTCCGTCAAAACTAAACGAGCAAGCGAGAGTCCAACAACAGAAAAAGAAAAACTGAGAACTCTCAGCAGTATACACGGTTCATACTTTCTGATGAGATGCCAATCTCGGATATATAAACTGGTCCTTTGATTTGATCCCCAGTACCAAAAATAAACATATAAATAAAAATAAAGCTGGTCTTTGAATAGTATACTTTAGTAACTCTTAAATATTCATTATTAAGCCGGGACCCTTACTTTAATACAATTCTGTTCTCTGCCTGCCGCGATATGGGGTGACAGGTGGGAAGAGTCTCCCCATTCCCACACCGGCAGAGAGATTCTGGGGCTCCTGCCACAGCAGGAGGCTGTGATGGCCGCAGCTGCACAGCAGGTTGCCTGGAGGTGCACCTGACAGAATTCCCTTCTGCCAGGCTTCCTGTGCCCGCCGGGAAGGGAAGCAAGAGTGTAAACGGGGATGCCAATGAGAGGTGAGAGCTGCTTCCTTTCCAAGCAAAGAAATTTCCCAGAGCCCTCCTTGGCTCAAGAGGAGAATTCACCAGTAGCTCCCCTGTTCCTTTTCTCTCCTGCACTTCACCTCATTTACTCTAGCCGGGCTGTAATCTACTTCCAGTGCACCTTCCTCCAGAACTTCTTTTGTGTGGATTTTACAAAAGTCAGCCTGACACTGCTGTATTTACATGTATTTAGGCATTCCGTGCAGCTTGGGAAGTGGTAAAGAGTATACCGTCTCTTGTCAATTCATCCTTTTCTGGGGCAGACTCTACTTTTTGTGTGTGTGCGCATTGTAATCGTACATCATTGCGAGGTACAGGATGGTGGAGGCACACACGCACACATCATCATTTAACCCTTCCCCAATTCCCACCCCATGCCCTCCCCTACTTTGGAACAGTTTTGTCCAGAGCCCACTTCGTACTACAGTCTTGCAGTCATCAGGATGCTGATCTGTTTCCATGACGTTGCTTGCTGATTGTGTACATATGGGAGGCTTCATGCATCTAAATCACGATCCCTCCTCTCAGGCATCACTGTGCTGCTAACATGGTCTCCAGATCAAGTCCTGCTGGAGGTTAGGAATAGCCTACAACCAAATAAAAGAGCAGGAGAATGGAACAGAGTTTCAGGTTACTGTAATGATTGGTTCCGTCCCACAGGAAGTTAATCAGTCCAAATGCTGGCACGTTGCCCCGTGGATGGATACCACCACTCACCAGAGGCCATTCGTCAGCTCCGCATGTTGGGCACAAGCAGGCGACGGTGTGTTAATTAAGCTACGTTGATGACGTGCAGTACGGCAGCAGTAACATCCCAAATACTGTTATGGCTGTTATGGGCAGATAAAAGTGATGGCTTTTGTACAATATGAGTCATCTATACTTAAGATAAAAACTAGACATAGCCTGGCATGGTGACACATGCCTATAATCTCAGTACTTGGGAGGCTGAGACAGGAGGATCACAGGTTTGAGACCAACCTCTGCAACTTAGACTCTCAGCAACCAAAACGAAACAGAACAAAACAAGGCTGAGGGTGTAGCTGAGAGGTAGAACGGCCCTGAGTTTCTCCCCCAGAACCATACACACATACACAAGCGCTTAGACATAATAAGGCATCCTCACTCCAACATGTACACTTCAAAAAACAAATGGGAATCTGAAAGTGGCTTGGTGAACAACAACAGAGAAATGGGTTCGGATAGAAATAAGGGATGCACTGTGCATTCCTCGGATTCAGCTCTGAGGATAATTTGTCATTAAGTTGTATTGATAAATATTCTGATGTGCTGTGTCTCCTATCTGGGGAAAACAAAAATTGTCATTCTAAATGCCTAGAAATTTCCTGGGTTGTTTTTTTTGTTTTTATCATCATCGCAGTCTTTCCTAAGCCAGTAGGTAAAGAAGACATATTCATTTTTAATCGGTTTTTCCATGGTACAAATGAACAACAGGAAGAAGAACTTATTAAATTTGTTCAAGATCATCTATGAACAGGCCCTCCGTCTTACTCAATTTAAGAGTATACTTGATTTATGGCATGACCAGTCTTGAATGATTTTGATGGATTGCTAGAAACAATTAGAGATATAAATAGATATCTCAGAACCATGACAGATTTAATAAAAGAAATACTGTGAAGATTCACATAGTTAGCAAAATTGAAACTAATATTAAAATAAATGACATTGCATATCTATGAAATTTCTTTGTGATCTAGATGTTCAAATGGTAGAAAACTTTAAATGTTCCTTCAACTGAGAAAATATTATTAATGAAATACTTTTTGCAAAGCCACTAACAAATGTGCTTTTTTTAATGTCATTGATTCTTTTTATTTTTTTTATTGTTTTTTTTTTCTGGCTAAAGAATTTTTTTAACAATTTTTTATTGAACATAAGTAGTATACATTTACACTATATTTGGTGCCCTCTCCAACCCCCGCCCCCGTTTTCTCTCCCCCCCCTACCAATGGTTGTCCAGGTTAACCATGTCTTATTCATAATTTTACACATGTTCAGGTGTAGACCCTCATTAATCAAGATTGGCCTTTCTCCTCTCCTATCTTTCCATTAAAACTTAGCTAGTATTTCCCCTCTAATATCTGGAGTCCCACTGGTATCCTTTGTGTTTTCTAGTTTGGGCATATTAGAGGAAACATGTGTATCTTCTCCTTCTGTGCTTGGCTGATCTCACTTAACATGATGCTCTCCAGGGCTTTCCATCTTCTTGCAAATGATATAATTTTGTTCTTCTTTATGGCTGAATAGAATTCCATTGTGTGTATTTCCCACAGTTTTGCTATCCATTCATCTGTTGATGGTGATCTGGGTTGGTTCCATATTTTGGCTATTACAAATTGTGCTGCTATGAACATAGGTATGCATATGTTGCTGTATTTCTCTGAATACAACCCCTTTGGAAAGATACCCAGGAATGGTATAGCTAGATCATATGGTGGATCTATTCCCACCTTTCTTAGGAATCTCCACACAGATCTCCATAGTGGCTGAACTAGTTTGCATTCCCACCAACAGTGTAAAAGAGTTCCTCTTTCCCCACATCCTCGCCAGCATTTGTTGTTGTTTGATTTCTTTATGCTTGCTACTCTGACTGGGGTTAGATGGAATCTCAGTGTAGTTTTGATTTGCATCTCCCTGATGGCCAGTGATGAAGAACATCGTTTCATGTATCTATTAGCCCTTTGTATCTCTTCTTTTGTGAAGTGTCTATTTAGTTCATTTGCCCATTTCTTGATTGGGTTGTTAGTTTTGCTAGCGTTGAGCCTTTTGAGCTCTTTGTATACTCTGGATATTAGCCCCCTATCAGAATGGTGGCTGGTAAAGATCCTTTCCCATTCTGTAGGCTTCCTCTTTAGGTTATTGATAGTTTCCTTTGATGAGAAGAAACTTTTTAGTTTGATGTTATCCCACTTGTTTATTCTTGCTTTAATTTCCTGAGCTTTGGAGGTTTTGTTGAGAAAGTTACTGCCTGTGCCAATATGTTGTAGTGTTGAACCTATGTTCTCCTCTACTAACTTCACCGTCTCATGTCTAATTTCTAAGTCTTTGATCCATCTTGAGTTGATTCCTGTGTTAGGTGAGATATAGGGGTTTAGATTCATCTTTTTACAAATGGTTAGCCAGTTCTCCCAGCACCACTTGTTGAAAAGGCTGTCTTTTCTCCAGCGTATGTGTTTGGCCCCTTTGTCAAAGATTAATTGACTAAAGATGTGTGGGTTTGTTTCTGTATCTTCTATTCTAATCCACTGGTCAGTATATCTGTTTTTGTGCCAGTACCATGCTGTTTTTACTACTATTGCTCTATAGTATAGTTTGACGTCTGGGATTGTAATGCCTCCTGCGTGTTTCTTGTTATTGAGAATTGCTTTGGCTATTCTAGGTCTTTTCTTTCTCCATATGAAGTTCATGATTGATTTTTCTAGGTCTCTGAAGAATGTCACTGGTATTTTAATGGGAATTGCATTGAACCTATAGATCAGTTTGGGCAGAATGGCCATTTTGATGATATTTATTCTGCCTATCCATGAGCACGGGAGATCTTTCCATCTTCCAAGGTCTTCTTCTATTTCTTTCTTTAATGTTTTATAGTTTTTGTTGTAGAGGTCTTTTACATCTTGGGTTAGGTTTATTCCTAGGTATTTTATTGGTTTTGAGGTTATAGTGAATGGAATTGTTGTTTTTGTTTCCTTCATTGTGGGTTTGTTGTTGGCATAAAGAAAGGCCACTGATTTCTTTAGGTTGATTTTGTAACCTGCGACTTTGCTGAATTTGTCAATCAGGTCCAGAAGTCTTTTGGTTGAGTTCTTTGGGTCTTCCAGATAAAGGATCATGTCATCTGCGAATAAGGATAATTTTACTTCCTCTCTTCCTATGTGGATTCCTTTGATTTCCTTCTCTTGTCTGATTGCTGCAGCAAGAGTCTCAAGGACTATATTGAAAAGGAGTGGTGATAGTGGGCATCCTTGTCTTGTTCCTGACTGTAGCGGAAATTCTTGCAGTTTTTCCCCATTCAATATAATGTTGGCTTTGGGTTTGCAGTATATTGCCTTGATGATGTTGAAGTACTTTCCTTCTATCCCAATTTTTTGCAGTGTTTTTAACATAAATGGGTGTTGGATTTTGTCGAATGCTTTTTCAGCATCTATTGCTATGATGATGTGGTTTTTGTTCTTGGTTCTATTTATGTGGTGAATAACATGTATTGATTTGCGTATGTTGAACCAGCCTTGTTTTTCTGGGATGAAACCGACTTGGTCATGATGTATTATTCTCTTGATATAGTTTTGAATGCGTATAGCTAGTATTTTGTTTAGAATTTTTGCATCTATGTTCATTAAGGATATTGGTCTGTAGTTTTCCTTTCTTGAGGTATCTTTATTTGGTTTGGGGATTAATGTGATACTGGCCTCATAGAAGGAATTTGGAAGAGTTCCATCTCTTTCAATTTCCCGGAACATGTTATGAAGTATTGGTATTAGTTGTTCACTGAAGGTTTTGTAGAATTCAGCTGGGAACCCATCTGGGCCTGGGCTTTTCTTTGGTGGAAGAATTTTTATTGCCATTTCTATTTCTTTGGTTGTTATTGGTTGGTTTAGGCTTGCTCTGTCCTCTTGGTTGAGTGTAGGAAGGTTAACTGTGCTTAGAAATCTATCAATTTCATCCAGGTTTTCAAATCTATTGGAGTATAAATTTTTTTTTTTTTTTTGGTGGTACTGGGGTTCCTGGAAGCCCTTCTACCTCCGGGCTACACTTCCAGACCTTTTTTTACATTTTTATTTGGAAACAGGGTCTCCTAAACCAGCATGCGTGCCTGGCTTCGAACCTGCGCGATCCTCCTGTCTCTGCCTCCCAAGCGCGGGGATTACAAGCGTGCGCCACCACGCCCGGCCGGAGTATAAATTTTTAAAGTAGTTTCTGATATTATTTTGAATTTCTTCACTATCAGTGGTGATATCTCCTTTTTCATTTCTAATTTTGATAATTTGAGTTGATTCTCTTTTTCTTTTGGTTAGGTTGGCCAGGGGTTTATCAATTCTTTTAATCTTTTCAAAGAACCAACTTTTTGTTTTATTGATTCTTTGAATTGTTTTTTTGTTCTCTATTTCATTTATTTCTGCCCTAATTTTGATGATTTCTTGTATTCTGCTGGCTTTGGGAATAGACTGTTGCAGTCTTTCTAGGTCCTTGAGTTGTGTCATTAGGTTCTTTACTTGGTGGTTCTCCGTCCTTTTTATGTGGGCACTCAATGCAATAAACTTTCCTCTTAGTACTGCCTTCATGGTGTCCCATAGGTTTTGGTAGGTTGTTTCTCTGTTTTCGTTTGTTTCCATAAATTTCTTTATTTCTTCCCTAATTTCTGCTCTTACCCATTCGTCATTCAATAGTGTATCATTCATTCTCCATGAATTTGAATACTTTCTTTCGAGTTTCCTGTTGTTGATTTCTACTTTTATTCCATTGTGGTCTGAAAAGATGCATGGAATTATATTACATCTTTTGAATTTGCTGGCATTTTCTTTGTGTCCCAGGATGTGATCTATTTTGGAGAAGGTTCCATGAGCTGCTGAGAAGAAAGTGTATTCTGTAGTTCCTGGTTGAAATACTCTGAAAACGTCTATTAGGTCCATTTAGTTTATGGTTTCCTTTAGTTCTAAAGCGTCTTTACTCATCTTTTGCCTTGAAGATCGATCCAGTGGTGTGAGAGGCATATTAAAGTCTCCCAGAATTATTGTATTTGGGTCTACTTGGGATCTTATGTCCAGAAGGGTTTGTTTTACAAATGTGGTTGCACCCACATTTGGGGCATAAATATTTACTATCATTATATCTTCTTGGTGTATTGTTCCTTTTAATAAAAGGAAGTGCCCTGATTTGTCTCTTTTGATGTGTTTTAGTTTAAAGTCTGTTTTGTTGGATATCAGGGTTGCTACCCCTGCTCTTTTTTGGTCACTGGTGGCATGGTATATCTTTTTCCATCCTTTCACCTTCAGCCTGTGAATGTCTTTGGCTGTGAGGTGAGTTTCTTGCAGACAGCATATATTTGGATTATGTTTCCTAATCCACATTGCCAGTCTATGTCTTTTGATTGGTGAGTTAAGTCCTTTGACATTAAGAGATATTATTGAAATATGATTTTTGTTTTCTGCCATTTTGTGTTCTGTCTACTCTTGGGTGGTGTGATCTTTCTTCTTTACTTAAATGGCCCACTTATTAACTTCCTCTCTTCTCTGATTCTGAAGTCTGCTTCTTTTTTCTTCCTTATGATTTATTTCTTTAAGAATTTTCTCTAGTGTTGGCTTTGAATTCATGAATTTTTTGAGATTCTGTTTATCCTGAAAGACTTTGACTTCCCCATTGATCTTGAATAGTAGTTTTGCTGGATAGATGAGTCTTGGCTGGAAGTTATTTTCTTCCAGGGTCTGAATCACGTCGTACCAGTCTCTCCTAGCATTCCTGACCTGGGTTGTATAGTCTGGGGTGATTCTTATTGTTTTGCCTCTATATGTCACCAGTCCTTTTGTCCTCACTGCTTTTAAGATTCCTTCCTTGGCCTCTATGCTGGTCAATTTGGTTATTATGTGGCGTGGAGTGGTTTTTCTTTGGTCCTGTCTCAGTGGAGTTCTGTATGCCTCCTGGACTTGAAGATTCAAGTCTCTTTCCATATTTGGAAAATTCTCTTAGGTTATTTCCTTGAAGATATTACAGATGCCCTTGGTCTGTACCTCTATCCCTTCCTCAATGCCTATTATCCGTAAATTAGGGTGCTTCATATTATCCCATAATTGCTGGATGTTTAGGTTTTGTTGCTGTAAATATTTCTGTATATCGCTGACTGTGTTTTCGGTTTGGGATGTACTGTCTTCTAATATTGATATTCCGTTTTCCATTTCATCTAATCTTCCAGAATTTCTTTCTATTGCTGTCTTCATTTCACTTATTGCCTCTTTCATTTCATTCCAGACCTCTTTCTGATTCTTTTTTAGTGTTTCTAATTCACCTTTAACCTCCTCTATACTTGTTTTAAATCCTTTCATCATATTGAACATCAAGATTCTGAACTCCCCTTCTTGCATTTCTAGTAGGTCAGTATTCATGATTTCTGCTGTCTCTTCATAATTCCTGGTTCTCATATTTATAGCATTCTCTGTCCTGTTTTTTCTGATTTCTACCCATCGTTCGTGAGTACTGTGCTTAGTCAAATCTTAATATTAGGAGTTTGGGGGTATTGGTTAGTCAGCAGAGCCTTTCCAGTGTTGAGGGCGGGTGATGTGTAAGGAGCTGGGGTGATTGGTAAAGGAGTCGGATTAGGTAGAGGATATGTTAGGTTGAGAAAGACTTTAAGTATGATAAGGTAATAACTTGCTAGGAATGAGAGAGAGTTAACTACTAGGACTCTTGTCGTTAGTAGAGTAATTATGGATATAAGAGATACTTTGAGTATTAAACCAGGAGGTATATTATGGGGAAAAGTTTGGGGGGAGTAAAGTATGTAGGTTAGTGTGGGTAGGTTTGTAAATAGGGATGATGGAAGGAGCAGACAGACATAAAAAAAAAGAATCCACACAAGATACCAAGACTATTATGTAATCCAAGAAAAATGAAGGAAAACCAATCAAAGGAGGAGAGTGAAAAAAGGAAGGAAAAAAGAAGAAAGAGGAAAAAAGAACAAGAATAAAATAAAAGGAACTAGCAGCTGTGTGAAATAAAAAAATAAGGCAAACTATCCAATGTGTATATATATATATATATATATATATATCTCAACAAGTTAAAGTAAAAGAAGTGTGGGTTAAAAGAAAAAAAAATAAAACAGCAATAACCATACCAAAACAAAAGCACTGTAAAAGCAAAATAAAACAAAACATCCACATTAAAAGTAAAACAAACAGTCCTCCTTATTTACGCATATGGGGTCAGGTCCATATAATATGTGCATATCTGATTGCTTTGGTAGCTTTCAGAATACCATCCAATGTCTCTTAGTTTTCTTTGTACTCTGTTTTTATCTTCTTAAGTCACTCTGGGTGTTTGGACACTTTCCTCTCCTTTAGCTGCTTTAGGTTTATGTGTCCGGATGTCTGATTTCACTGTTATTTGATTCTGTACAATTCACAAGTTCTGCGAAATTCTAACCTGTGGTCAGCACCTCTGCACTCACCACCCTAGCCTCCAGCCTGTTATTCCCTACAGCAGGGGTGGAGAATGACCAAGGTATAATTGGAACCTCCCCCTGAGGTCCTGAGCAGATTTTGTGGCCCGATGGATTTTCTTGTGTCTCTGGAAATTCCAGCTGGGCTAGCCGGTGTGGTCCCAAGATGTACCCTGGGCAAATGGATGCTGGTTCCTGGATGCCCACACTTACTGCCAGAGCTCTGCCTATTCCAAGAGTGCAGGCTGGATGCACTGCTAATACTGGACCCAAGTGAGAGTGGATGCAGCTGTCTATTGCTGCTGGTATGCTCTTCCAAGGTGTATTGAGCTGTGTTCTCGCTTAGAACTAAGCATCTGGCTACCAGGAGGGTGGGAACACCCAGCAGTGGGCCAGGTGTGCAGGATAGGTGCTCAAGGGTCCAGTGCGCAGTGTCCAGCAATGGTCTCTGCCTCCCGCGAGACGTAGAAGCTGGGGGTGCCCCAAGGAGATTTCTGGGTCACCCAGGGCTTTCGCAGCCTGGAAGGCAGGCTCTGGCAAGGTGGCAGGGGCTAGACACACAAGCAGGCTCCAATTTAGGGGTGGCAGTGTACAGGTACTGACTACCAGCAGGGGACTGTGGCGCAGGCAAGTTGCGCGAGGAGAGTGCTCTGTTCTGAGGCTTGAGCCCGTGCTGGGGGGTTGAGGCTGCGCACACACTAGGATTCCAACTTACCAGGGCGCCCTCAGGTACCTGAATTGGTGCAGGAATCCATGGGAGTCTCTGCAGTTGTGATCCGGTCGCTGGTGGGCACACAGAATTCTGGTGGGTGCTGCTCGCTGCTTAAGATGCGGTCCTACATCCGTTTTTAGTCCCAAATTATCTTGCCGTGGTAATATCGGGCAGGCAGCTCCTTGGGCAGCTGCAAAAGCAGCCCGCCGATCAGCGTTCCGATCAGCATTCCGATTGTATCCGCAGCAGTTCCCGTGTCCAATCTTTGTTCTTCTTCTTCAAGTTCAGGGTTCCGCCGAGGTACCTGGATGTGTTTTGGTTCCTGGTATGTATTTATTTTGTTGATTTAGACACTGCTTTCTAAGTATTTAAACTTTATTTGCTTCAGCTACTGAGAAGTGCTGTGTCCCTCGGTCGCCATTTTGAAAAAAAAGAAAAAAAAACTTGGAAAAAAAAAAACATATGTGCTTTGAGGATAGTTAACTTTTGTATGTCCATCAGAGATTGCGCTGGAAGCTAATATGCACTCTCAATTTGCAGTGATGCATTCTGCTAGGAAAGTCTTCTGTGGATTTCCATTCTTGAGCTTTTGTCTCTCCTGTCTTTCTCTATGAGCCTAGTTGACCGAGCACCAACATCAACTTCTGAAAGCTTCTGTACAAGTAAACAGACGGGGACACATGGGACACGAACAGAGAGAGGCTCCTACTTGAAACACTCAATGAAGAACATGATGTTTCCACAAAGTACATTAACACCAGATGACACACACTATGATAAAGGGGAAATATATCATCTTAGATAATAAAATGTACTTTGGTGCTTACAAGGGAAAACAATCATGGTGGGTAAGAGGGAAGAAAGGCAAGTCTAGGCCTTAGATCAAACTGGTTCCTATTTGCCAGGACATATAGAAGGAAAGTGGGTCAGATACACCAGGGAATCATGGGGATTTCACCTCTGGGTGGCATATGATGTTTTACACTGAAGCCTAGGGTATGGGGGGAAAAGCAAGGAGATCCTGGGTAGTGGCTCACACCTGTAATCCCAGTACTTGAGAGGCTGAGATAGGAGGATCGAGGGTTCAACAACTAAGTGAGGCCTTCTGCAACCCTGTTTCAAAATAAAAATAGATCTGGTGATGTAGTTTGGAAGTAGAATTCCTTGGCTTCAATCCCCAGTAAGACAAAAATAAATAAATATAAAATAGGCCTGGGGATGTAGCTCAGAAATAGAATACCCCTGGGTTCAATCACCAGTAATATACAAAAAAAACTAGTGATACTAAAACACATATTATAATAATTCATATAATAATTCATATATATATATATATATGATTAACCCAGAGGGGCATTATCCCTTAAACTATCCCATTAGTCCATTTATTTTTTTTATTTTAAACAAGATCTCACTAAGTTGCTGAGGCTGTCCTTAAACCAGCAATCCTCCTGTATCAGCCTCACAAGTACTGAGATTACAAGCATGTGCCACCATGACCTGCTAATTTTTTTTCAGTGCTACAGCCCCAGCTCAACAATATTACTTTTTTATAATTTTTTTTTATTATAATTCACATACCACAAAATTCACTTTTTAAAAGTATACCATCAGCCGGGCATGATGGCACATGCCTGTAACCCCAGTACTCGGGAGGCTGAGACAGGAGAATCACAAGTTTGCTGCCAGCCTCAGCTACTTAGTAAGGTAGTGACAACTTAGTGAGACTGTTTCAAAAAAAATTTTAAAAGGGGAGGGGTGAGGATGGAGCTGGTAGAAACCCCACCAACATGTGTGTGTGTGTGTGTGTGTGTGTGTGTGTGTGTGTGTGTACACATACATGCATATATTTATACATGACCACCATTTTCACATCCTACCAACAAGTGAAATGCAACCCCACTGACAATTCAGCAGCTGTGGTTCTCAGGGTTCTGCCTTCCTCATGCCTCAGAGAAAAAATACAGGTTTTAAACAGATAAAGAATAAGTCGAGCATGGTGGCACATGCTTTGAAATCCCAGCATTCGGGAGGCTGAGACAGGAGAAGCTGGGTTCAAGGACAGACTCAGCTACTTAGTGAGGCCCTTTGCAATTCAGTGAGACCTTGTTTCAACAATAAAGAATTAAAAATAGGGCTGGGGATGTATCAGAGGTAGAATGCCCCTGGGTTCCATCCCCAGCAACACACAAAACAAAAAGAATATGGGGTAGATACACACAATGGAACTCTGCTCAGCCATGAAGGAGAGCAGAACTATGTCATTTATAGGAAAATGGGTGGAACTAGAGAATATTATACTAAGTGAGATCAAACAGTAAAGTAAAAGATGGTACCTTTTCTCTCATATGTGGAAGCTAGAGAGGAAACAGGGAACAAAAGGAATTCAGATAAATGAGGAGAGAGACCAGTAGACTAGTGGAAGGAGCCTGGGGAAGAGAGAGGGGGAAGGACAAAAGGAGGATTAAGGAAACAGTTCAAATAATATCGTGTCCGCCTGTGCAGCGCTCACTACCAATCTCACTACCACGTACTGGGGGGGGTGAGATTCCGAGGGAACACAGCAGGCGCCGGTGCGTGCGCTCGTACTGTGTGACCCACACCGTGATGTGTAATCACAACGCACCGATGAACGAATGTACAAACATGCAGGCTGCCGGGCGTGGTGGCACACACCTATAATCCCAGTGCTTGAGCGGATGAGACAGGAGGATCGCAGGTTCCAGGCCAGCCTCAATAATTTAGTAAAGCTCTCAGCAACTTAGCAAAATCCTGTTTCAAAATAAAAAATATAAAGGTCGAGGCAGGGGTAGCTCAGAGGTAGAATGCCCCTGGGTTCAACCCCCAGCACCAAAACTAAATAAAATAAAATACATGCTGCTTCTGCCTGGCCTTTAGGAGCCCCATTTCCTCTAAAAGTCAAGACATAGAGAGGTTTGGCCTAAAACATGCTTAAATAAAAGGAATAAACTCTTACTTTGTTTTTCTTCTACCATCAGCCCATCTTTTTTCTTTCTTCTTTTTTCCTTTCTTTTTTTTTTGGTGTATGAAAAACAAATTTTATTTTTTTAAACAGGGTCTCGCTAGGTTGCTAAGGCTGCTTTTGAACCTGTGATCCTTCTGTCTCAGCCTCCCAAGTACTGGGATCACAGGTGTGTGCCGCCATATCTAGCACCAGCCAAGCTGGAACACTGGAACACTGGCGCAGCCTCTGGTGAAAAAGCTCATCATACTACTTAAAAGAAAAAAGAAATCATCTAATGACCCCAAAAGAAGATAGTATTGGCCAGTAGTATAAATCACAGAAGGGACATCCAGTAATTACTCTTCTTTAGCTTAGACTAATGAAAACAAGCGCACACTGACGCCCAGACATCTTGCCACAAGAAGCCACTCACTCTTTCTTTGCAATTAGTGTCAATAATGCTAATGAGGTAGGTGAGAAAAAATTATAGGCCAATTAACGTATTCCAGTTTTTCAGTGTCTAGCTAGCTCTTTTTCAGAATTTTATCTTAATGGATTAATTAAGCAGTGTGCTAATTGGGTTTTACTGAACCTTGTACTAAAGGGAACTTCAAAATTCAGTGAGGACTGTATTATGATGCAGGACTACAATGCAACAATAAAAGTATATTCAAAAAAAATTTCAGTGAGGGCCCGCCCTGGGCAGAGCAGGTACCTCCATGGTAAGCTGTTTGTTCTCAAGGAGCCACCGCTCCCATGGCACAAAGCCTCATTCTGTGAGTTGTCCTGTGTGTGTCTTGTCATTCCCAGATAGCTTCTAAACCCCTCGAGGTGGCGAAGCACAGCGTCCCTCCTGCATGTCTATGGTATTCAACATACATTTGTAAAGTGAATTCACAATAGGAGGGCACCAATAAATAAAATAAGCCTCACAGGGCAGTTAATTATACCCAACTATGTAAATACTCTAGAGCAAGAAGGAAGGGCAGACTTTCTAGAACTCAAAGCACAAGAGCAATCTTGTCGGTTCAGGAAAGAGCAGCTCAAGGGGCAGAGGCGCCACTCCTGGGCAAGTAAAACATCCTGAGCTGGGCGCAGCGGCACCTGTACTCTCAGTACTTGTGAGGCTGAGACAGAAGGATTGCAGGTTCAAGGCCAGCCTCAGCAACTTAGTGAGACTCAGTTTCAAAATAAAAACTAAAAAGGGCCGGGTGTATAGTTCAGAGGTAGAATGGGGTTCAAACCACAGTACCACCAAAAAAAAAAAAAAAGTAAAGTAAAAAATTCTGACCCAACTCTCAGCAGCCCAACCAGCATCCCATCATAGGTGTGCACTCAGTGCACAGGACAAACGTCACCAACAGAAAACAAGCTTCGCTCTATATTCAGTTTGGCTCATCTGTACCAGTTTCTCAAGCCTAGAGATGCCTCTCTCGATTGAAATATGTCATTTGTTTGTTTCAAGGAATTTTATTTAAATTTTCTTAGTGTCTTAAATTTTAATTTTAAATCTTTATAAATTAAAAAAACCTATTCACTTTGCAATTTTATTATTATAAAACTAAAAGACTGGGCTGGGGATGGAGCTCAGTAGCACAGCACTTCCCCAGCATGTGCGAGGCCCGACATGCAGACAAAACAAGATAAATACAAATACATCTTCTAATTGTATTTTTGGTGGCAGTGTTTGTTTAAAATAATCAGTCATAAAATTTAGTGGTAAACTCAGAGTTCTTAAGAGGAAAGAAAACCCAGGAGTCAATGAAAAATAGACAAACTAGAAATTGAATTCAGTGAAAACTTGATTTGATCTCATTTATTTCAGAGACTTTGGGTATCTCCATTTTTATCTGATTCGGGGTTTGCAGCTAAATTGAACTGGTTAATTTGTGATTATTTTGCAAAATAAACTATCTGGGCTCAATTCAAGGTGCAGCAGCCTGTTTCCAGGTTTTCCAGCTTGGAGTTTATGATTTGGAGGCTTCGCTCCAATCCTTGTGAATACACGTGCTTTTGAATCAGCCTCAAACCGATCGTGGTGTGATAAGGTTTGGGGTGGAAGAGGTTGGGCCACCAGAAAGAACTCAGTGAGACTGCTCCTGTCCCCCCGGAGGGAAGAGCAGGATGTGAGAGAATCCCCCTGGCATGCGTCGCCAGCCAGGTGGGCTCCTTCCCACAGTGCACTGCCGCTTACAGGTCTCATAGATGGACCTCCCGTGGTGGTGGAAGGGGGAGCCTCTGTCCTGATGCACATGTGACTTCCTAACTTGAGACACAAATACAGAAGGGATCGCGTGGTGGCTGCCTTACACAGAGCGGGCATGGTGGCACCTGCCAGTGATCAATCCATCACTAAGGTTCTGAAATCAACACAAGAGAGGGCGGAAGTCCTCATCACAGCCTCCCACCTGCTACCTGAGGTGCACAGGGACACTCTAGGATGAACTCCTGGGGGAACCAGAAGGTCCCGCTGTTTCCAAATCTTGTACTGTTGCTCTTCTCCCCCAAAAGGGGCACCCACTTCCTGCCCCTGACCCATCGTCTCAACCTGTGGCCCCCTAATGCTTGATAAAACCTTTCCCTGAGTTTTCCTTGGAGACAGGGTGTAAACTGTCATTTGGAATGGGGTGTTTCCAAACTTCTGCCTTCCCTGAGAACCGCTGGGATATATGAACATTGTCAGATAGATGTGGTTGATGGAAATGCTTTCCAGAAAGAGATTGACACTTAACAGATGTGGGAAAACCTGAGTGAGTAACTCATGTAAAACATTCCAAGCATCGACTAACCAAAGCAGGGAGGATCTACAGAGACAGATTTTATTGGTGCTACTCAAATGACTTCACCCACGAAGTCCTTCTGATTTCCTCTGTGTCTCCAGCCAACGAGGCTCATCCCAGCTGTGCCATTTCCCAACCCCTCTCAGTCACTGTCCCCAGGGCACGATGCCCGTTCATTCTTTGTTCGACTTTCTCCAGCCCCACCTGCGCCTACTCCTGAGTCCTCCCACAGTGGCTGCTGAGCGGCCTGGTAAAGTTCCGTCACACTGTCACCACCACCACCACGCAGCATGGTTCTGAAAGTGTGTACGCATCTTCAACTCTAGGACAAAGCAGTCCATTTGGTTAAAAAAATTATTTATTTCAAATTCTCTTTTAAATACACTAATAATAAATGCATCTTCCAAGCCGGGTGTGGTGGCGCAAGCTTGTAATCCCAGTACTTGGGGGGCTGAGGCAGGAAGATCACGGTTCATGGCCAGCCTCAGCTAGGCCTCAGCTTAGGCCTTTTGCAACTCACTGAGACCCTGTTTCAAAAATAAAGAGTAAAAAATTGAACTGGGTGTGTAGCTCAGAGTTAGAATGCCCCTGGCCTCAATCCCCAGCATCATAAAAAATAAATAAGTAAATGACAAATGCATCTTCCAAAACATTCAGGAATATTTGAAAACTAGATTGATGATGACATGTGATGCCCTGTGAGTGGTAGTCAGTAGCTTAGTCTGTTCTCCCAAGAGACAAAATCAGAAAAGGTGATTCACTTCTGTACACTTGTGTCCCCATTCTGAGTTAAGTAAAAAGCCATTTCTAGATCTTAATTTCATTTCCTTAATATGCATTTTGCTGATAGAATTTTCTGAATTACAAAGAATTATAACTTAAGCTTTCTGACTGATGTGTTTCTTTGCAATTTACAAAGCAGTTTACGTCACAAATTCTTTTCCTGCAGGGACGATGTGAGGAGGCATGCTGGCTTGCTAGCCCGGCCCGTGCCACTTGAAGTGCGCACACAAAACAGGAGCCAAAATAGCTAGAGATCGATTGTGTTGATGTGCTGAATTGGAGCAATGGTTCCAACTTTGTATGTGTAATTAGCCACAGCTCTTCAAGAATTGGTACGAATGTCACAGGGTTTGTGATGTTGGCATTTCAGTTTCACAGAAATGCTGGTTGATGGCATAACACTAGAAAAAACTAATAGTTACAGCAGACAGTTTGTAGATTAGACAAAGGCCACAGTGTTTTAATGAACAGGGCTGTTAATTAATGAAGAAACAACTAGAACATGCAGTTTAGGCATTGTGCATCTGTACCCAAAATAATCAATCAATCTCTACCTAAGACCACTTTAAGTGCTTTTAAAAAGAAATGATGGCAAGCAGGAAATTTAAATCTTGAACGATACAGCAAAGTCATATCTATTAATAGGACAGTGTCACTGCTCTGTGGTGTGACTTATAAAGAGGCTTCTTTAATATCTGGAAATGAGAATTAATGTTAGATTAGGGGTCTAGATAGATACATCAAATTCAGAACCAGTTCTATCATCACCACCCTTGGGTTTCATGATTTCTGTATGCATGTCCGTAGTCTTTAAGAATAGGAAGGATGTTCTGTGTTTTACCAAAATTATGTGACGATCAAGAAGGAAGCACTATAACTCCTTCAAGACTGATGATAAGAATAATAAACCTTCGGTGTTGAAGAGTCAAAGCTAAAGCTGCTGGTGGGTTCAGTAAAGAGGGATCGAGCCAGCAGTAATAGTGCCAGTTTCACATTATGGCTCTCCTCCAAGGTGATAGAGTACTGTAAATATTACTCATTAATCTCTTCAGTGGCCATTTAAGAAAATAGTATGCAAATAAGCCCAACTAGCATCAAGTGAGAGGAGGAACTGATGTAAGGTGTAGCAGCAAAAGTACCAAAGCCTGCCTGATGCTGGGATGAAGAGCCACCTCTCATCTACAGTGCTCCAACTGATCAAAGCAGATTTTTAACACATTTGAAAATAAGAAGACCCACCTAAAGGGTGACTGAGAGAGCACCACAAAACGTACACACAATAAGATCAGATCCAGCATGTGGACTTGAAGAAGACACACACACACACACACACACACACACACACACACACCTTGATCATATCGCTGGAAACTTTTTTTATTGAAATTTTTATTGAGATAATTGTATATTCACATAGATTTGTATGAAATAATAGAACAACCTTGTGTACACTTTACCCAGTTTCCCCAAATGGTAAGATTTTGTAAAACTATAGTATATCACAACCAGAATAAAAATATTGAAGTCTAGCCGGGTGTGGTGGTGCACGCTTGTAATCCCCGCGCTTGGGAGGCGGAGACAGGAGGATGGCACAGGTTCAAAGCCAGCCGCGCTGGCATAAGAGACCCTGTTTCCAGATAAAAATATAAAAATAGGTCTGGGAGTGTAGCCCAGGGGTGGAAGGGCTTCCAGGAACCCCAGTACCACCAAAATATATATATATATATTGAAGTCTAGACACTAGTCCTTTGTCAGATAAGCAGTTTGCACATTTTTCTCCCAGTCTCTAGTTTGTTTTTTCATCCTCTGTGTGTTGGCTTTCATGGAGCAACAGTTTAAATTTTGATGGGTCCATTCTATCAGATTATTTTAATTATGTGTGGTTTTGATGACAAATCTAAGAACTCTTTCTTTAGCCCAAGTCCCCCAAATCTTTCCAATAGTTTTCACTAAAATCATATTGTTTTGTTTCATATTTAAGCCCACAAGTCTTTTGAATTGATGTTTGTACAAGGTATGAGATATAGACTGAAGGGACTTTATTGTTCTATTTGGGTTTTGTTGGGGTTTGGGGGGTTTTTTGTGGTACTGGGGTTCCTGGAAGCCCTTCTACCTCCGGGCTACACTCCCAGACCTATTTTTACATTTTTATTTGGAAACAGGGTCTCCTAAGCCAGCGCGCGCAGCTGGCTTCGAACCTGCGCGATCCTCCTGTCTCTGCCTCCCAGGCGCGGGGATTACAAGCGTGCGCCACCACGCCCAGCAGGTTTTGTTTTTTAACTATGGTGTCTAATTACTCCAGCAATTATTGGAAGGCTGTTCCAGGAGTTCTGAGAAGAGAAGATTATGAAGTCCCCAAATATAGTCCTAGATTTCTGTATTTCTCCTTTCAGCTCTACCAGTTTTTGCTTCATGGAAGGAAAAGAAGCATGTTGACATTTTTCTCCTAATCTCTTATTAAAACAAACAGAACAAAAACCCAGCAGCAAGCAATATTTCTGAACAATGGGCCTCAAAAAAAGAATGTGCAGATGTAATTTATCCTGCCACGCTGCAATGTAGAAATAATACAGTGACCTTGGCATACTTTTCTTAAGAACAGTGTTCACATTTCATGGTGTCATCTGTTTTTATGAAAAAGAAAAATCCCTACATGTTAACACCGAGGGGCTCTGGCCACATTTCAGGTCTCCTTCCTAACACAACCTCTCACAACTGTGGTAGCAAACTCCCTGGGATGAGTAGGAGTTGAGGGCAGGAAAGGGGGAAAACAGAGCTGCCACTGAACTCAGGTGGGGCACAGGCACAACAATCTGGGCATTTTAGGTCTTAGCATGTTTCTATAAATGGGAAGATGTGCTGGATTAAGACAAATGATCTGACACTTTTGAAACCTAAGTAAATGAATAGACTCAATTATTCACATGTACATTCAAAAGCAAAACAAAACCTGCAGATCATCCATGAGGAAGCATATTGATCATGGCTTTGGTTGTCTGTGCATAATGTCTTCAGAGATTTGTTCTGCACATGGCTTTAAGTCACCATGAGTCAGCAGTGAGATTTGGGAGATTCATTTCCCGTCGCAAGAAATATTTGTGGACTGCTTATTGCAAAATAGCAGAAGGAGAGAATGACATGTCTCTACTAGGCATTTCAAAAGTGCAGCATATCATCACAGGCTCTAACTAAAGAAACAGACATTTGCCTGAAACTTGCAACAAAAATGCCATTTTTATAAATTCGGTAACAGCTTTTATCTTGGGAGTGAGGTGAGAGAGGGGGAAGTAGATTGGAAGCTTATATAATGCTCTACATTGCTGTGATGTTCACAAGTTTTAATAGAGACTGTGTGCCACCTTTACAATTAAGCCACTATAAAAATTAATTTATAAATGTTGTCTATGTTATAAATGCCGAATCAATCCCTGTTTTAAAAAATGGAAAGAGTAGCCGTGCGTGGTGGCGCACGCTTGTAATCCCAGCATTCGGGAGGCTGAGACTGGAGGATCACGGTTCACCGACAGCCTCAGCTACTTAGTGAGGCCCTCTGCAACTCAGTGAGACCCTGTCTCAAAATAAAGAATAAAAAATAGGGCATGGGGTATAGCTCGGAGGTCGAATGCTGCTGGGTTCCATCCCCAGACCCTCAAAAAAAAAAAAAAAAACTAATTTTGGTAAACTTAGTACTTGTTCCTCACAAGTATGAATGACTGTGCCAGTCTTGCTCCAGAGATACTTTTCTTTTACAAATACCATTTGATGACTGACTGTATAACCAGCCACTTTAGCTGCCTTTCCCCAGGGTTACTCACAACTCTTTCTAAATAATCTCAGTCATTTTGCTGGCACAGGTGTTGTTTTCCAAGCTGCTGTCACCAAAGGGCAGCATAATGCTTCATAACAAGCTTGAGATTCAGAGATCCAGGACCTCAGTTCTGGCAGTGGATATATGTGCCATACACACGGTAATGTTGGTTTTAAAAATTATCATTTCCTAAGGAGATGTTGACCCTGTAACCAAATAATTCGGTACACTCCTTTGTCTCTGAGAACAACTCCTAAAAGCTTAGAGATTTTGTTACTCCTTGAAGCAAAATAAAGCTCTGTTTCCTGTAGAATTTGTGATTATATTTAAGAGTGTACTTTTTCAACTCAGATATTTCATGTTACTGAATAGCTGGAATCATCTACGCTATTACACTACAGAGGAGATAGAACCATTATTTGGCCTGTACATTTAGAATTAAAAATAAATCTTAAATATGCAAAATGTTAGTGATATAAACAGGAATAGCAGCCTATGATAGGAAATGCAGATAATATGAGGATTTGATGTCCTCTGGGTGTAGTTTGATTTGGAGAAGAGAGGTCCTTGACTTCAGATGTTAACAACTAGCTGTGTTGAGCCCGAGTGCCTACATGCCCGGTCATACCCACTGAGCTTTTCCCTGAGGCTTGCTCCATGGTGCTTCTCTCTTACGCATCTTATCTGATGTTTCAGGAGTTCGTGATGATCGTCGTCTTTGGTTTGGAGTTCATCATCCGCATCTGGTCAGCTGGCTGCTGTTGCCGGTACAGAGGATGGCAAGGAAGACTGAGGTTTGCCCGAAAGCCCTTCTGTGTTATAGGTGAATATCAAAGTCCCAGATATCTGGACTTCTGTCTCTTGCATCAAAACCTTTGATTAATATTAAAAGCTAGCATCCATGGAATACTTAACCATGGATGGACATTTTTGTTATCCTCAAATTTGCAGATGAAGAAACTGAGACCAGTGGTAGATCTGGGCTTAGAGCCAAGGGCTCCTATTCTCTCTAGAACATCTGTTTACATCAACTAAGTTATACTGAAATAGATGGTTTTTCAATGTTGTCTGGAATTAGAGAAACATTGACTTCAGTAAGTATTTTTTTAAATTAGGTCTGCAATAGGACATTGATTATCTTCTTGATTAGCTGGAATCGATAGCAAGGTATTATTCCTAAAATTGCCTATCAATCATCATGCTTCAGGAATAATTGCAAGTATGGTTTACTTTATGCATTGGTAATTTCAGACTTGGAAAAGTATTCTACACTCTGAAATATGGTTCTCCACCACCACCCCTAGAGTCTCCCCTCTGCAACTCCCCAGCTGCTGTGGTTCCAGAGGGACTCCATTCTGCTGGCTTCCAGCTTGAAAGTCTACGTCTCAGGAAAGATGCCATAGAGCGTTCTGAACTTAATGTCTGGCATCTCCTAGTTGTATATCTTAAAGCGTATCATAAAATTGAAAATGCTCTCACTGCACAGCTAAATTTGGTTTCCTTGCTGTTTTGTCTTTCTCCTGTCTTAGGCAGCCATTGAAAGCCAATTCTGCAAGTTCTTGGTGAGGCTATCTTACTTCATTCCCAAGCTGAGAAAGTGGAGGGGTTTTGTTTTTTTCTTCTGGTTTGTTTGTTTGTTTGTTTGTTTGTTTGGGGCTTTTATATATACTGGAGAATTTAACCTAGGGGCATTTTACCTTTGAGCTACACCCCAGCCCTTTTTTATTTTTTATTTTGAAGAAAAATCTAAGTTGCTGAAGGCCTCACTAGGTTGCTGCAACTGGCCTTGAAGGTGGACTCTTCCTGTCTCAGCCTCCCAAGTACTGGGATTACAGGTGTATTCCACCATTCCTAGCTGAGAGAGTAGAGTTTTAATGCATAAGGTAGACAATCTTATTCATCCTCAATAGATTTTCCATTTTGTTTTCAGAGTCAGGATTATTGAGGAATCCTGTTAGTTTCCTCCCTTACTCATATTCCCTGTGGTGGAGGCAGAATGGATTCAAGAGGAAAAGCATCTTCCCATCATGGGCACTCGTAGGAGGAGCCCTTTATTCCATGCTTGTCTAACAGTATACACATTTCAAGAGAATTCAAACATAATTGATGGAAAGGTGAAAGCACAATAGTAAATATAGAGAAATTATAAGTTGACCTCAAAATACCTTATTCTGCCTTCAATGCAGTCCATTTGTCCAACTGTCTCCCATCTCCAAGAATAAGCTTTACTTCTTTTGAGAAGCCATCATGCTAAGATGTGGAGGAAAGCGGGCAGAAGGTCCCAGCCTTGCAAGTTCATTCAGCATAGTAATAAAGGCTTTTGATTTTTTTCCCCTGGAGAATTGGAGAAATTTTTTTTTTCTCTTTCGAATTCCCTGCTCAGGGAACATTGGGAAGGACTGTAACTTGATGTAAAACTACTGCACACCAAGTACTCTCTGTCCCACAAGGGGCCCAAACAAAACAATTCACAAGGCAGATGGTTGGCCAAGATTCACTCAACTTCTACAGGATAAGGTCGGTTCATGGATGACTGCAGGAATGTTCCATTCCAGATTTTAAAACCAATTAAAGGTTGGTTTTGTTCCAGTTCCAGAGGCAATGCCAATGTATTTCTGGCCTCCAAGCTAAAAAGAAAGTTTTTTTCCCAGATGCCTGCTGCCTTTTGATAGCTGTTTTCAGCAACGGATACATCAGCACATGGTAGTCCTTTAATCTTTTTCTTCTTGTCTCAGATCCTTGAGGATCTTGTTCTAAAAATGATGTTATCTAGTCGGGTGTGGTGGTGCATACCTGTAATCTCAATACTTGGAAGGCTGAGACAGGAGAATTGGATCACAGGTTTGAAACCAGCCACAGCAATTTAGTTAGTGAGACTCTCAGCTACCTAAAGGAGATTCTCTTTCAAAAAATAAAAATAAAAAATAGTTGGGGATGTAGGTAGAATGCGCCTGGGTTCAATTTCTATTACCAGACACACACACAGACACCCACACACAGATACACATACACAGACACACACACAGATACGCGCATACACACACACACACACACACACACACACACACACACACACACACAAATGTTATCTGTAATCTTACCTGTTTTTGTAACTATCAATAGCAACCTTACAAATTTGGTATCGTAAGGTTTAGGCATAATTGCAGTTTCCTTAGGTCTTCAGGCCTTTTCTTCTTCTGGCTATTTTACATCTAGTAAATTCATTGCTTTGGAAGAAAATTCCACAAGCTAATATATAATGAATTCTCATTTGGACAAAGGCCAGCTATGTACTTACAATTGAAATAACCATCCTTTTTGGGGGCATTTTATTAAATGTCCAAGCAACAGTTTGATCTTTCTTCCAGCTAAATTGATATAATAGTGAAATATATTCAAATGTGTCTTATCAATATGAGATCAGTAAAATTTCACCTACACAGATGAATCAAATGTTACCTGTTTGAAGGCAGCAAGTTGTACTAGAGGACTGTGGGGACCCTTCCAGGGTGGTCCATAAAAATGTTTAATAAATTGGTGGAAATGGTAATGTAAATCCTATAATTCCCTTGTTCAACCAAATTTATACTTGCAAAATGATTTTAAAAAAGAGCAACATATCTCTCTCCTCTGTCTGTGATAGCTGAGTGGGAGTTTGGAAATATAGCTAAAACTTAAGACTTCATCTATTTGTAAGATTTGATTATTCTGAACATGCCAAATATACACCCAAATATTTTTTGAAGTCTTGAGCATTCAAGAAAAGAACATAGAAAATATTGTGGTGGCTGTTATGCCTTCCATGTGGGAAATGCTTTCTGTAAGCACACCGATGTTATCCCTTCTGATTGGAAACAGACTCGAGCTGCTACAGGGATCAGCTAGAAAGCCTCGTTCATCTTTGTTCTCTGTTGGCCAATTGATAATATTTGGACCCAACCTGGTAGAGGCCCCGTGCTAACCCTGAAAACTTTGGTACTTCTTCCTGTGAATTATTTACCCTTTTTACCCCAAACTCCAGCCAGAATGAGAGGCATCGCAGAAGCTCACTTATTTTCTTAAAAAGTTATAAAATCATTGTATATATATGCTTGGAAAACATTTTAAACACCTCTAACCTAAGGAGGAAAGATGTAGTTAATTTTTTTAATTAGGAGTTTTCTTTCAATACTACAGTGATTTATTTCTGTTTGGTTTGAGCATTTGCTTTGAAAATTGGTAAAATCTTATCTAGAATTATAAAATTCTTCCTTATACCTCTATGTTCAATGTGCATACCCCCTACGATGCTGTCACAATAACATTTCTACAGCTGTGGGCGACAAGCACTGCACTACTCACTTGGAGAGTCAAATATCCTTCAGGATGACTGAACTGCCCTTCATTTGCCTGGATGGCTGCTTTGTGATTTTCCTACATCCACACACAGGTCGCTCACCCAGTAAGAGCAGTATTGGGAATGTGTGAATGATCTCAAAGCTGACTTCAGAGTCCTTTTTTCCAGCTCCCCTTAATAACCTACCCAAAAATTACAAATAAAACCAAAGACTGATACTTAGATCACAATAATGAGCCTGGTCTTTCCAAGAATCGACAGATTACTTCTAAAAGGCTTTTTGGGGATTCCTTGATGAGTTCTTCTAAAGACAGATACAACAGGGCCATAGTTGTTCAGTTTTGTAACATGTCTCACTGAAACAGAAAATACCAGCCTGTTATTATTCTGCGATCTGTATTCAGTGTCTGATGTAAGTTGATTTCTTTTTAGCACTGTTAACATTTTCCCTTCAGTGTAATATTTCCACATGAGGATGAAAGAGGCGAGCCATGGCACAGATGTTTCCTGCAAATTGCACATATATGTCTTTGATTTGGGACAAAAGTTCCTCAATGCCAACAAGTATAATTTTTTATATTCTTACTTAGCTAAAAGAAAATTGAAATCTTTATCACCACATAGCCAAGGCTACTTTAATATATCTGAGATTTTATCTTATTAAAAGGCAACTTAAGTTGCTAATGTGTTCACGATTTAGGTCAGAGATGCCAACCTGCTGCTTCTTTGCTTTCTTCATCTTCTGTTTGAAAGAGAATGTGTGTGTGTGTGTGTGTGTGTGTGTGTGTGTGTGTGTGTGTTACTGGGTGGTACTGGGTGGTACTGGGTATACAACCTAGGGACACTCTACTTCCAGCTCTACTCCCAGCCCCATTTTATTTTTTTACTTTGAGACAGAATCTCACTAAGTTGTTGAGGGACTCACGAAGTGGCTGAGGTTGACCTTGAACCTGCAATCCTTCTGTCTCAGCCGACCAAGTACTGGATTACAGCCATGTGCCACCACGCCCAGCTGAAAACTCCTCTCAAACTGCATCGTGCTCTACATCTTAGAATCGTATTTCCCCTTATAGAAACTCTACTCTCCCAGGTCATTTCCTGTCAGCTGCACTCTTTTGCAACATCTCTTGAATCCCAAGTGTTCAAACTCATTCCTTCCTATGATAAACTGGACAATCCAAGGACAATTAAAACCTGTTTGGCTAATCATAAAACATTAAGTCATTTAAATCCTTTTGGCTACTAGTAACTATTATTTAATGAGAACTACTATGTGATAACTACTGCTCTAAACACTTTACAAATATTGTCTTATTTAACCCTACATAAATACTGCAATGTCCCATTCTAGAGAGGAGAAAGAAAGACAAGGCTTAAGAAATTTATACAAAAGCAATGTTCATACACGATGGTATTACCATTCAACTCGCTAACACGTACAGGGAGTGTGGTGGGATCCAGAAGTAACCCACACACATTTGCACACATGTGTTTGTATCACACTGAATTTCACTATGAGGTATAATTACAGTATATAAATAAAAGTACATTTTTTAAAAAGAAACTTGCCCAAAGTTAGAAAGATGAAAGCCAAGAGAACCAGGAAGTTACTCTTGTGATTTCACTCTAGAAAAATACCAAACCAACTATGAAAAAGTTTGCCTTTACTGTTTGATAGCAATTTAGAATTAAATTTAATTAACTTTGTCTACTGTCACCAACTTATAAATAACATGGTATTTTATGTTTATTATTAGCAACTCAAGATTTTTAATAAGAAGCCATACTTAACAGAATGAAGTTAATAGCAATATCAGCCTTATGTATAGCAACTCCATCTACCTATTGCTGCTCTCTAACCCAAAGGGGAAGTTGGAGAAAAAATAGACTTACTTGTCCTGAACCAAATTGCATATACTCGTGAACAGTGTTATCATGAGGGTCCTTGAGTATTTTCTAATTGGAGACATCTTTAGGGGTAAATAATGCCACTTTCAGAAATGCTTTCAAATGTTTGTTAACTTTAATAGACTATGGGCAACTTAGGTCATTGGTGACCTGGTATACAAAACTTCAACTCATGAGGTAGCTTAATTACCTGATAGGATTTGGCTATAGAGAGTTCCCTTAGAGGGAAGTAAATAATTAAAGATTATTTCCCATTCCTTCTATAAACTTTGGAAGAGTACTATGATATATTTTACTAATATTTTGTCCTATCGCTTGTTATATAAGAAAATTCATACACAGATGAATACTTCTGTGCCAAACACAATCTCAATGCAAAGAATACAAAGATAAAATAAGGTCACTTCCTGTAAGAGTTCAAACGCCTGTGCCCTTGGAGAAGGGGAGCAACAAGAGAGAAAGACTAATTATGGTGAAACAGGGTGAAAGTGATAGAGGCTGAAGTAGTTATGGAGAGAATGTTCTAGACGATCATGACTCATTACCTAAGACAAAGGAGCAAAGATCCCTTCCAGATTCTGAGCTTCATAACCACCAAAAAATATACAGTTTCTATTAGGTGCACCTATGGTGGGAATGAAACAGAGAGAGTAGGGGCTACTTTACATCGGGTGGTCCAAGAAAGCCCTTCTGAGTAGTGAACACTGAGTTAACTTCAATATTAAAAAACCAACTATGAAAGGATGTAGGCACATATCTTTGCGGGCCAAGGAAGATATTTGTCAAGGTCCTTGACCCCTAATGAGTGGCTTGTACAAGGAGATGTGGCCACTAAGGCTGGAGACCGAGGAGCAGTGGGTGGAGTAATAAGAGGCGTGGAAGAGACAGGCAGAGGTCGCCCTGAGGGCCTCTAGGCCCTGCTGCAAGACAACTTCTAGGGACAGGTCACCAGGCCAAGCTCCAGTAGGTTGTAGCAGGCTTGGTATAAATATTTGGGTTAAAGCCGGATGTGGTAGCGCATGCTTATAATCCCAGCATTCGGGAGGCTGAGACTGGAGGATCGCTGTTCGCTGACAGCCTCAGCTACTTAGTGAGGCTCTCAGCAACTCAGTGAGACCCTGTTTCAAAATAAAAGAATAAAAAATTGGGCAGGGGTGTATGCCCAAAAATCGGAGGTCAAATGCCTCTGGGTTCTATCCCCAGACCTGGAAAAAAAAAAAAAAAAAAAAAAAAAAAAAAAAAAAAAATATATATATATATATATATATATATATTTGTGTTATTACTTAGGTAACAAAAAGCATGACAATATTAGGCCCTGAGCTTTTTATTTATCTATGCCTGCTTGAACTTTATATCAGCAAAATATAAATCATTGCCCATTTTGAGAAATATAAGCATATGTTATAAGGGAATAAGTCCTCTGAATTTTCTGTGTATCTATATTTCTGCCCTTGGAAACATGGAGTTTCAAATTTTAAAAGAAAATGTTTTCTTTGTATTGGGTATTTTATCATGTATCATTATGATGATACATAACGGTGGATTCACCGTGGCATGTACGCACCATGAGCTGCTGAGTGCCCGGCCTCAGTACCTCCCAGCTCCCGCCCTCCTCAGCTCCCTCTGTCCCCATGAAGGCTTCCTTCACTCCCGTCTCTCCAGCTTCCACACTTGATGAGAGGAAGCATACAACCCTTGACTCTTGAGTCTGGCCTCTTTCTTTTAACCTGATGTTCTCCAGTTCCATCTATTTTCCTGCAAATGACATAATCCCATTTGAAAGTGTGTGATTTTCTACGGGCAACTGGAGCTATGGTGTGAAAGAAACTTAATTACAGCCCCATTGGTAATCACCACCAACAAGCAGTTGCTGCCTGCCTTCTTACCAAAAGACCGTTCCAGACTCTTATTAGTTATGATTGCAAGACAGATTTATTTCATTGAAGATTCTTTATTTCCTTTAAGAAAGTGTCCCTTTTTTGCTTTGAGATGTTGTCAGAAAACTTATGATCAATAAGAAGCATTAAACTGTCGCCATGGGGTAAATTCTCAAAGTGGTGCTTGGAACTTGCCAGTGTGATCCCCATTAACTTTGTGAAGGTCCTGCAGTTAAACCTCTGCACATGGCTTTGAAAATGTTCAGTAGTGTGTCTTCACAGTGCTTCTTTTTTAAAATAAATATCATGGAGCGACTCAGTGCACCGCTGATAGTGGTATTTAAGAATGCGGATAATGTACCGTGCCGTAGGAGGCTTTTAAAATTAGATTTTAAGGCTTCATTTATATTAAGAGTCGCAACAACAAAATAAATACGTCTTTAATTGTTCAAAGAGCACCTTTCTACAAAGGAATTTGGAGCTCAATTAGCATATAGGGCTCATAAAGCAGAACTGTGTCCCTCTGAGACATTGTTTATCTCACTCTATGGCTGGAAAAACCAAAGCAGCAGGATGAAGCGAGGCTCTTTGTGCGCGGCGCGCGGCAGTGGAGAAGCTAGGAATAGAACGCTGGCTTCCCAGAGCTCGCTGCTCCCCAGCGCTGCCTCTTGTTAGAGTCAAATTTAATTACAGCATAATCCGTTTAATCTGCGCATGGAAGAATAATGAGGGTGCAGGAAAAATGTATTTATTAGCAGATTAGTGGGAGACCATGTTACATAGGTTAGCAACATTCTTTGCGTGATCCAGATTGTCAGCATTTTCTAGAAAATGTTCAGTGCTATGAAAGAGATTATCCTAATTCCACTGGCCAGAATTGGTAGAGGACTTCTTGATTTTCTTCATTTGGGGACCTAAGTAAAAGTTCCACTTGAGAATGCTGCAGAACCATCTTCTTTTGTCAGAAATAAACCTGATTAAAAATAAAATCATCATAGGAGGAAATTTGGTGCATGATTTTTTTCTCACACGCCTTCTGGGTTAAAAGAAAGAACTGCGTTGAGTTAAATGTTCAACTTGTAGGTTTCCATGGAGCAAAAGATGGATGTGTCTTTCTTCATTTTGGGAGCTTTTGATGACTTTTCCACTAATTCACCACAGCTGTGAACTTGCCAGCCCATGGCTGTCTATTTCCCACATCAAATTAGAAAAATGACAATATTTTAAGAGCAATATTTATTTATTTTGTTGCTGGGGATGGAACCCAGGGTCATTATGCCTCCAAGCTATATCCCAAGCCCCTTTAATTTTTTTTTTTTTATTTTAAACAGCACCTTGCTAGTTCAGAGACTGGCCTCAAATCTGTGATCCTCCTGTCTCCGCCTCCTAAGCACTGGGATTAACAGGTGTGCACTACCATGTCTGACTAAGAGCCAGGGGCATTCCACCTCTGAGCTACATCCCCTGGCCTGTTTTTTATTCTTTATTTTGAAACAGGGTCTCACTAAGTTGCAGAGGGCCTCACTAAGTAGCTGAGACTGGCCATGAACCACGATGCTCCAGTCTCAGCCTCCTGAATGCTGGGATTACAAGGGTGTGCCACCACGCCCCACTTTGGCTAAGAGCCATATTTATGTAAGAAATCCTCCTTTGAAACTGAGCAAAATGGAAGTCAAGAGTTGAAATACCTAGTGTTACACCAAGAATAAAATTCCATGGGTTAATTTGTAATTATTTATGGATTGTCACACACCTCCCATCATAATCTTATTAAAGTTGGAAGAGAACTTGTTCTCACTCTATGTCCTAAAATACTGAGACTAAGATTAAGAATCTTATCAAGAGTCACACAGCATATAAGTCAAAGAACAGGAGAGAAAAAAGAGAGATTAGATTGTGTTGAATCCGATTTTCTTTTCACAACACCCCACTCTCTCCCTACACCCCCACATGCTACTCAGAAACAAAGTAATAAACCCAGTGGTGAGGTCTGAATCCTGTCCCCAGCCTCCCTCCACCACTAGGACACGCTCGCTAAAGTCTAAAAGCAAGTAGATACCAGCAGCAGAAAAGGGGCAATTCTTTCTCTCAACAGTCATTTTAAGACTTAGCCTTCTTTTCAACTTTTTTATTTTAAAATAATTTTAGACTTACTTAGAAGATCAAAAATAGTACAGAGAATTCCCATGTTTGAATATACTCTTTACCCAGCTTCCCCCAGTGGTAACATCTTACCTAAGCATGGCAACATTACCAAAACCAGTAAACTGCTGTGTATATATACAATTAACTAAACAATAGATCTTACTCAGATTTCATCCATTTTACACCCACTCAATATAAACATACATACATATATATATATATAATGTGTATATGTATCACAAATATATATATATATATATATATATATATATATATATATATATATTCCTGGAAACCCTTCTTCCTTCGGGCTACACTCCCAGACACACACACACACACACACACACACACACACACACACACATATATATATATATATTTTTTTTTTTTTAATTTGGAAACAGGGTCTCCTAAGCCAGCAAGGCTGGCTTCGAACCTGCTTGATCCTCCTGTCTCCGCCTCCCAAGCGCGGGGATTACAAGCGTGCGCCACCATGCCCGGCCACGAGTACATTTTATCACAAGCACAGGTTCATTTAATTACCACCACAATCAAGATCCAGATTTTTTTTTTTTTTTTTTTTTTTTGCTGGTCTGAAGATGAAACCTGGGGATATTCAACCTACAAGCTACATCCCCTGCCTTATTTTTTATACTTTATTTTTGAAACCAGATCTCACTGAGTTGCAAAGGGCCTCACTAAGTAGCTGAGGCTGTTGGCGAACAACGATCCTCCGGGCTCAGCCACCCGAATGCTGGGATTACCCAGAGCTTCACACATATGTATATTATAATACATATATTGCAGTTCTGGGGGTCAAATGTAGGGCCTCGTACATGCTAGGCAAGCATTCTACTGCTGAGCTATATACACAGCCCTTCAATGACATTTTTTATTTTGTTTTCGACAAAATTATCTTAATAAGCAAAAGTTGATGTAGTTCACATTTCACCATATGGGTCAAGAAACAAAAATATAGTGCATAAGGAGCAGTTCTTCATGCTCTGATAAATTAACGTAAATTTGATGCATACATAGGTGAAGTGTTGAGAGACCAATTAATGTAAAAAGCCAATACGGTACGAATTCCTGAAGGACCTTTCCTTAAGTAGAGAGTCCTTTGTAGAAAGCCCTTATTAAGCAAACTTTACTGAGACCAATACTAATTATGCTTGCCCGCTAAAGGATACACATAATCACTCTGTTAGAGCCTCAACGCCCCACTCAAACAGAACAACATGATTAAAATCTCCACCAAGACCCAGTGGTGCTTAGTGGAGAGCTGGCCCAATATTCATAGTTCTTACATGACCTAAAAAGAGGTCATTTGTGGTCCAATACATTTTAGAAATCCTTTCATTCTTGTTTTTTGTTTTTTTTTTTGTTTGTTTGTTTTTTGTTTTGTACTAGGGATTTAGCCCAGGGGCATTCTACCTCTGAGCTACACCCCTAGCCCTATTTTTAAATTTTGAAACAGAGTCTTACTAAGATGCTCAGGGCCTTGCTAAATTGCTGAGGCTGACCTCCAACCTGTAATCCTTCTGTCTTAGCTTCTCAAATACTGAAATTACAAATCTTATTCTTAAAATTAAGAATCCCAGGCAGGTGTGGTGACACCTTGATCTGAGCATGGTGGCACATACCTGTAATCCAGGAAGACTGCAGGTTTGAGGCCAAGCTCAGCAACTTGGCAAGACCCTGTTTGAAAACAAAAAAAAATAAATAAATAAAAACACTGGCATATGGCTCAAAGATAGAATGTCTCTGGGTTCAATCCCCAATATAAAAAGAGAAAAAAGTATTATCTCCAAGACTTTACTTTCCCCCCAAATTTTCTTTACTCTTTCCCAGGCCATCTCTATCATAATCAACAGAAAAGTCATTCTTCCAAAAGTTAGTAATAGCTCTGTTTTACCCAACTTATGAATTTCAACTTCATCATAATTCTGGCTATAGCAATGTGGGAACAACCAACCACTCACTTAGAAATAGATTCCTATTCACCTTATTATACTACAAAAGGAAGTCTCAAATAAAATGAGGATATAAACAAAATAAAACCACAAAATAGGGGGAAGCAGAAATGAGTAATTTCTCTTGTAACTTTTGAACTAGGAAGGCCTCTGTAACTACAACTAAAAATATAGAAGAAAATGTTAATATATAAAGCTATAGAAAATCAAAGAATGCACACCTAGTAAGCAAAACAAAAGCAAGCAATGTCAAAAGAAAAATGTGGACTGATATTTGCAACTCCTATCCAAGAGGAAGAAGTCAGGAGAAACTCAACAACTGTGTACAAAGTAAAAGATGGGAAATGGATATGAACAGAGAGTACACAGAAAAACACCTTCATGCATGCCTCTTACACATACTCAATGTCACTTAGTAAAAAGAAATGTGGTCTGGGCATGGTGGTCACACCTGTAATCCCAGTACTTGGAAGGCTGAGACAGGAGGATCTCAGGACAGCCTGAGCAAGTAGTGAAATTCTCATCAACCCAGTGAGACCTTATTTCAAAACAAAACATAAAGCACTGGGCGTGGTGGCACACGCTTGTAATCCCCGCGCTTGGGAGGCAGAGACAGGAGGATCACGCAGGTTCGAAGCCAGCCTCGCTGGCTTAAGAGACCCTGTTTCCAAATTTAAAAAATATATAAAATAGGTCTGGGAGTGTAGCCCGGAGGTAGAAGGGTTTCCAGGAACCCCAATACCACCAAAAAAAAAAAAAAACCATAAAAAGGGCAGGAGGTATAGCTTGGAGTAGAATGCCCCTAGATTCAAAATCTTCAGTACCACACCAAAAAAAATTAAGAAGTAAAGAAGAAAGTGAGGGAAGGAAGGAGGAAGCCAAAAATGATAGCATTTTCTTACCTATAAGATGGAAACAAGTCTGCAACTTGACCACACAGTGCTTTAGTGAAAGTATAAGGAAAAAGGCATTCATATGGTCCTCCTTATGGAAAAGTGTCAGTGTCTGCTAAAATGACATAAGCATTTTCTCAACTCAGGAATTTTAATTCCTAATAATTCCATCAAGTTATAGTACATGTTCACCACAGCTGAATAAAGTACATCCACACAATAGAACACAGTGAAGAAGATCTTAAAGGGGTAAAAAAGGCATGGTGGCACATGCCTGTAATCCCAGCCACTGCGGAAGCCGAAACAGAAGGATGGCAAGATCAAGGCCAGCCTGAGCAACTTAGATTCTGTCACAAAAACATAAAATAAAAGGCTAGGCTGTAACTCAGTGGTAGAGCACTTGCCTACCTGAGGCACTGTGTGCAATCCCCAATACTGAAGGAAAAAAGAAAGTTGTAATTATAATGTAAGGTAGGATACTTTTGTGTGGAAAGAAGAAATATGAGTACATATTTACATTGCTTATATCTTTAGAAAAATAAAGCTGCTCACCTGAAAATAGTGTGTGGTCATACAGTGGGCGCAGAGCCGGAGCAGGATTTCCCATCAACCTCTTCACAGCACCCTGCTACTCAGCCATAGGAACGCACACAGTACTGAGAAGCTAAGTAGAGGCACTATCGCCTGGCACACAGGAAGCGCAGTTTAAATATTGTCCATTATTTTGTTCACTCAGCAATATGAAGTAGGGCTGGTTGGTTGCTAAGATGTATAGTTATAGAGTCTCACTCACCCCGGAGGCATTTTGGGCTTTGCAAAGGACAATGTCAACATAATAATGTACATAGGACTTTCGTGTGAATGCTCTCAGTTCAAGGCTGGAGTAACAGAAGAGCACGTTTAACTCTCACCAAACCCTGTCCCAAAATGTGTTTTGTAGTTTGCCTTCATTTGATCTCTCTATCTTTCATGAGTTTTAAACTTGGGATTTCTGCTATATGTTTCAGTCAACATTCTTACCACTGTAGTCCAAAAGACATGACCGCACAATTTAGAGGAAGATTTATCTGCTTATGGTTTTTGGAGATTTTGGAGTCCAGTCCAGGTGAGGCCACGGTCTGTGGAGTTCAGGGCATGTGGGCAGGAAGCAGAGG
Organism: Muscardinus avellanarius; assembly: GCF_963383645.1. Lineage (NCBI taxonomy): Eukaryota > Metazoa > Chordata > Mammalia > Rodentia > Gliridae > Muscardinus > Muscardinus avellanarius. Next base: position 28,522,625 of record NC_137794.1, read on the forward strand.
TAGAGAGTGAGGCTCTGTTCTCACATCAGAAAAGCCACCGAAAGCAAGAGGGAGCTAGAAAGGGCAAAACTCAAAGCACAGCCCCTAAGCCACACCCCAGGGACCCACAGCCTCCACCCCCTTGCCTAGGTTACCACCCAGTAAATCCATTACAATGGGTTTATCTACTGATGGATTACAACCTTCCTGTCTCAATTATATCAACTCAACATTAATAACTGAGCTCTTCAGGGAGCATTCTATATCTAGCCATAACGGTGCCTTCTCAAGGGATGGCCCAAGAAGGGAAAAGGATAGGATGCATAGAAAGTGAATATCTTAGGGCCTGACACATAATAACCAAATCATGAAAACAGTGGGCCCAGTATAACTCGTGATCAATCCTAGGATTAATAAATAATATAATCAGAATAATATTAGCATCTCATAAAAACTTAGTTTGTTTTATTGATTATTTCTTCTCAAAATACCTTCATCAATATTGTATTCCTAGAATTTGAGAGTTTATGTATCTTAAATAAGAATAAAACTTATTTTAGAAGGAGAAGGCAGGATAGGAAGCTAGATGTTCTTTGAGTCTAGAGCTCTTAGATGTGATCATTTTTGACTGGCATGGTGGCACATGCCTATAATCCCAGCTATTTGGAGAATGAAGTGGGTAGTCAGTCTGGGTAACTTAGTGAGACCCTGTTGCAAAATTTTAAAAAATATCTAAGGATGTAGCTCAGTGGTAGAGCACTGCTGGGTTCAATTCAATTCCCAGTACTGCAAAACAATAATAATAATAATAATAATAATAATAATAATAGCATCATTTCAGGTAAGGTGTGTCGTACCCAAAGGGTGTTGATTACTTAGATGGGATTTTGAAACTTTGTTTTTGCCTGGTTAATGATTTCTTGACCCACATCTCCCCTAGGAGGGCTTGCCTGGCCGTTAGCTAGGGCAGCTTCCTTTGCAACGTGTTCTTGGTATGTGTTGTGCTGTCGTGACACCAGTCATGACTGTGGTCATTCATTTCAGTGTCTTCTAAGCCAACTGTCCTTTCACCCCTGTGTGCACAGGAAGCCTCTCTCTCATCCACACCCTTTACTATCATATACCGAGGCCCTAGGAGTTTCTACCCACTTAAATATTGAATAAATTGAAAAATCAGAAAATTGTCAGCCAGTAAACACTCACTTGAAGAACCTCACACAATGTGCAGATGGCCCATTCCACATAACCAGTGCAGGGAAAGCTTGTGGTAATTATCAAAGAAATCCAGAGTGAAAGATAACACCTTTGTCTCAGTCAGGAGGAGTTTTCTGAAGACTTTTTTTTAATTTTTTTCCTAATTGCTTTAATTCTCTAATTTGCTCATGAGAATGTGATATATTTTTAGTCAAGCGCTTTTTTGCATACTTATAATTTCAGACCCTTTCACAGAAGGCTCTCCTCCTCATTGCCTTTTTCTCATTTTTTTCCATGTTTGCCTTTTGCAAAATGCTTTAAATATTTGATTTTAGCCCCTACCACAGACTTCAAATCTGTACTTGGAATTTGAAGATCAAAGTACTGTAGCTAATCCTTAGGACATTTGCCATCTTGTGACTTAAGAATCCATCCCTTATCAAGTTTCTGTGGTTTTCTGGAGTATTTGCTGGTCATAATGCTAAAATGTGCACATCTGAAACTATTTTTGAATTACGTCTCCTCAGTACTTTTCCATATCTGTTAATGGGGAAGTATCTTGCCCCTGAGTGGCATGAAGCTCCGTTAGGCTGCCTCCATCCTCCTGATAAAGGATTCCTCGGTTGTATCATCATGTTTTTAATAAACCTTGTTCTTTTTTCTCCTCTAAACAAAGCATGTCTTATTCAAAAAGCTCATAATAGTGTGGAAGGAACTGATAGTAAAAAGAAAGTGTGTCCAAAGTAGGATGTTTGTTTCCTCCTGGTTTTAGATTTTTTTTTTCAGTACTGGGGATGGAACCTAGGGGCATTCTACCTCCAAGCTACACCCCCCAGTCCTATTTATTTTATTCTTTATTATGAAACAGGGTCTCACTAAGTTGCAGAGAGCCTCACTAAGCAGCTAAGGTTGGCCTCAAACCTGTGATCCTCCTGTCTCAGCCTCCCAAGTACTGGAATTATGAGTGTGCACCGCCATACCCAACTTAGAATTTCTTTTTTCATATATACTTTTATTGGTGCATTATAAAATTTCTTATAAGACAATATGTTTCACAGTCTGAACAGCAACTTCAGGAGCCGATCACCATGAATTCTGAGATGATATTTGGAAGTAACTTACTGTATTCTCTTGCAAAGCCTCTCTGGGATTCTTTTTCTTTCCTTTTCAGCATAGATAAAAACAGCAATACCCTTCATCGTGATCAGAAACAGTAGCACATGGAAGCAAATATGAAATTAGAAAGCTCTAAGAACTGTCCTCTGTGTAGTGCCAAAGAGGGAAAATTTGGGAAAAGATTTCACAAATAAAAATGGTACATCAACACATAATTAAACATGACCTATTTGGTTAATAGTCTAACTAAAGATAGATTACATAAATAGAGAGATAATAGAGGTAGACAGATAGATAGAACCTTTCCAAATGGCAGTGAGTGGGGTTTTCAGAATTTTAATAAGTGCCAGGTATTTGTCTGTGGATTGAATTTACTTAAATTAACTTTTTAAAGTACTATCTTTTCATTCTTCACAGAAGGAAAAGTCCATTTTCACACCCCAGTGTTTATCCCTATGGATTAGCCAAGTGCCTAAACTGTATCCATTTCTTATTTCTAAAAATAGGAAAGGGCGCATTGAAAAAGATTAAGAGACCAGGTGAACCAGGTAATTCTCAATTTCCCCTGATGATACTTAGAGCAAATTCCCATCTGTAGGTGTCCTTTGCTTAGTGACATTTCAGCTCAAGTGGCATCTCCATTGCAAAATCTAAATAGTAATCTAGTCAAAGAGCTTCCTGAGGACAGACTTTGAAAACCTTCCAGTAGCAGGTGATGATCAGTCATCACCCACACGTCATCCAGAAAGAAGTGTCAAGTTTCTCAAAGAAAAAATCACTCGTCCCACACTACTGAACGCAGCCGGCGCCAGGATTCAAGGGGTCCCTCGCTCAAGTGCTGAAAGTACAAAGCGAGACGTTCAGAGTGATGTGTGTGGCTTTACTCTGTAGATGTAAACCCATAATGATATTGTTTGCCCTTGGCGTATAAACAGCGGGTTATGACCCTGCATGGGAAATCTGAGCATCAAATTTCATCAAAGAATAGGAGGGGATTTCCAGAAGTTTCAACTTTAATCATTCTTTGGTGGGAATCCAAGTCTTTTTTTTTTTTTTTTTTTAGATCTGTAGTCAAATACTTGTTTGGGGCTGCAGTTTTGTCATTTGGTATGGATAAAAATAGGTGCTAGAAGAAAATGTTAAGCGTGAGAATGTTAAAGTGTTGTGCCCAGGCCGATGTCTCAGGAACGGAGAAAGAGAGCACCAAATGAACTTGGAAGATCAGTTTACTTAACTGCGGAAAAAACAGACTAGCCAGGCTAGGGATAACAGACTAGGCAGGCTAGGGATGCAGTCCGGCACTCAGTCCAGAACTGAACTGCAACATTTCTGGAGTCGGGCTCGGTGTACTAGGATGTAAGCAGGATATTGGTCCATGCTTGTTACATCTAATACCCTCCATTGATGTTAGTGGGGCTCAGTGTTCCAGGATGTTAACTACGGGGTAAGCAAGATGTTGGTCTTTTCTTGCTACATTTACTCTAGTGTAGGCAGTTACGCTAGTCTGTGCTTGCTATATTTACCATACGATAGGCAGGTAGGGTAGGCAGGATGCTATTCAAACTACTAAACAGTTTTATCTTTTGGGGCACAGTGGGGGAATTCCAGTAACTGTGGGATCACATCTGGGTGTTAGGGCCTTACAGAAGTACAAACTCACGGCTGCTAAACGCCTGCTTTATACTACTTTCTTTTTTTTTTTTTTTTTTTTTTTTTTGGTGGTGGTACTGGGGTTCCTGGAAGCCCTTCTACCTCTGAGCTGCACTCCCAGACCTACTTTTACATTTTTATTTGGAAACAGGGTCTCCTAAGCCAGCGCGCGCGGCTGGCTTCGAACCTGCGTGATCCTCCTGTCTCTGCCTCCCAAGCGCGGGGATTACAAGCGTGCGCCACCACGCCCGGCTATACTACTTTCTAAAGAAGAGAATATAATGTGCAGCTACCATGTCATGGTCCTACACCAAGTTCTGAAATCTGAAATACACATGATTCTCATCTCTGGTTTGTTGAGGACTGATGGAACACACTCAGGTGATTTACTCAAGACGATGCGGTGCACCTCAACTAGTGTGTACTGACCTCCGACTCCCATGATTCTCAGGGGCAGACACTTCTTTTTTGTTTTATAACTATGGAAACACACCTTTCTTACATTCTCCAGTCTGTAACCCACATCTGTAATTAAATGTTTGTGATTGCACTCGTGGGAGGGGTATTGGCAGCTGAACCCAGGGGTATTCTACCTCTGAGCTACACCCCCAGCCCTTTTTATTTTTTTATTTTGAAACAAGGTTCCACCAAGTTAACACACACTGGCCTCAAACCCATGATCATCCTATCTCACCCTCCTGAGTACAGGGAGAGGCCATATCCCCATTCTCAGTACTTTACTTCAGGGAATTTCACATTTAAGCCTTGCCGGCTGCCTGCATACCTATTTACTTGTCTTTTTACTAAGTAAATTTACTGAAGGAGAAGCATGTAATGAAATGCAAGCTCTCTAGATTCAGCCGCTGAGCTTGATTCTTCCGTTGGGTTGGCTTACTTGGTCAAACCCAGGGGCATGCTACTTCTGAGGTGCACTTGAAGCCTCTGTTTGGGGGATTTTGGGGGACGGTGGTTATTTTGTTTGAAGCCTCTTGTTTGGGGTTTTTTGGTTTTTTGGTTTGAAGCCTTCTGTTTTGGGGGTGTTTTGTGGAGGTTTTTTTGTTGTTGTTATTTTGTTTGAAACAGGGTCATGCTAAGTTGCTGCACACTGTCCTTGAAACTGCGATCCTCCTGTCTCAGCTTGCCAAGTACTGGGATCACAGGCACGTTCTCCACACCAGGCTGAGTCTGATTCTCGGCTCCATTTACTAGTAGATAGCTTTGGATAAAATTCCTGGATTTTCTTAGCATCAGTTTGCAGATCTACAAGTATATGGAGATGGATGGATGGATGGATGGATGGATGGATGGATGGATGGATGATAGATAAAAGATTAATTGATACAGAGATAATTCTTTTTTTAGATTGAGAAATTAACATGATACTGGGCCTGCTAAGGCCAACAAAAGGCTTCATGTATATTACCTCATTTAATCCTCAGAACAGCCTTATGAGAAAAAATGGTTCACCCGGGCGTGGTGGCGCACGCTTGTAATCCCGCGCTTGGGAGGCGGAGACAGGAGGATCGCGCAGGTTCGAAGCCAGCCACGCGCGCTGGTTTAGGAGACCCTGTTTCCAAATAAAAAATGTAAAAATAGGTCTGGGAGTGTAGCCCGGAGGTAGAACGGCTTCCAGGAACCCCAGTACCACAAAAAAAAAAAAAAAGAAGGAAAGAAAAAGAAAAAATGGTTCTATTCTCTATTTACAGGTGAGGACTCTTAACTCAGCAAGATTAATAGACCTGAGGTCCAGCCATTAGGAAAGGACAGGACTAAAAATGCCTGTGCTGTATCACATGAACTCCACACTCATAACCTTGGGGCTCCTTGGAGGGCAATTATGGAGAAGAAATGAAATAGTGCCTGTATCCAAGCACCCCCGTGGCCTCGTAGGTCAGAGTGCTCAGTAAATGCTCCCTGTCTCACTTCTCTTTCCTGCTCTGACTAATAAATTACCTGGACCAGTGCACCAGCCGTCCTGACTCACAGCTTCTCATTTTAAATCAATGATAGTCTCCCTTTTTCAGTACAAAAGTAGTACATGCTTGCTATAGATCACTTTGGGCAAAAGTGTGTGTGTGTGTGTGTGTGTGTGTGTATTAAACTTGGCACAAACCCGCCATCCAAAGGTAATTAACATTAATATGAAAGTATATATGCATATGGTCTTTATTCTTATGTAATATAATTACACATAATTCTTTTGAGAGGCAAAATTGAAAATTGATGTCATCTTATCCGTCCTTATGCTATGTATAACTCTCTCTCTCTCTTGTTTTGTTTTTGGGGTGGTACTAGGGATTGAACAATACATTCTGCCTCTAAGCTACATCCATGGCCCTATTTTATCTATATTTTTGGAACAGCGTCTCACTAAGTTGCTGAGGCTTATCTTGAACCTGAAATCTTCCTCAGACTCCCATATACTTGGGGTTACAGGCATATGCCACCATACCCAGCTTCAACTCATTTTATATAGCAGTATATTGGAAACGTTTTATTTCATCAATATTCTTCTAAGCCGGGTGTGGTGGCGCACGCTTGTAATCCCCGCACTTGGGAGGCGGAGACAGGAGGATCGCGCAGGTTCGAAGCCAGATTCGCTGGCTTAAGAGACCCTGTTTCCAAATAAATATATAAATTAGGTTTGGGAGTGTAGCCCGAAGAAGGGTTTCCAGGAACCCCAGTACCACCAAAAAGAAAATATTCTTCTAAAGCATGTTTTTATTGCATAGTATCCATGGTAATGACAATAGTAATAATAAATTAGATATAATTTAAACTAGCTCTTATGTAATTCTCAAAACAACCCTGTAGCATAGATACTTTTTTTAATCCTCATTTCACAGATTAAAAAAACAACAACAACAATTCAGCCACAGGGAGATTCATTCAGTAACTTAATTCAGGTATCCCAGCTAAGAAGATAAAGAACCCAGGCTAGAACCCAGACAGGTGAGCTCCACAGATCTTGCTCTGGAAAGCAAATGCCATGCTGTTTTTAGTGAATCTATTTTCATTAGAAATATAGCTTTGCTGCTTCTAATTTTTTATGTTATTAGTATTAATGTAATAAACATGCTGATGTAAACCTATGTTGACACCTATAATTTTTCACTAGTATAAGTTCCCAGAATTAAAATAGTAGGCATTCTCATTATTAATAGTTTGGCAAATAATGCCAAGTTGCAAAAAAGACCACTTTATTATAATAGACGGAAAATATTCTGAAAGATTTTTCTTTTCTATATTTATTTATTTATTTATTTATTTTTTAGTAGTGGTGCTAGAATTTGAACCCAGGGCATTCTACCACTGAGCTACATCCCCAGCCCTATTTAATTTTTTATTTGAAACAGGATCTTGCTGAGACTGGCTTCAAACAGTCCTCATCTCAGTCTCCCAACTACTGAGATTTCAGGCATGTGCCGTCACACAAGGCAACTATTCGTTATTTAAACTCTTTTAGCTTGAGTGAAATCATACCCTATTGCTGCTTTGAATTTTAAAACTAGAAACCATAAAGAACTTCCATATATTTATTGGCCATTTTTACTTCTTCTAGGATAAATTTGTACTTATGCCTTCTATCAAATTTTTTTCTACCATGATTTTTGTTTCATTTTTCACATATTAAATATATTAACATTTTTTCCCTTACCATATATACTGCAAATATTTTTCCAAGTATTTTTGCATCTATGTGGTTTTTTAACGTATGTAATTTTCCGGTTTTGCATTTTTGTGCCTCAGCGTCTCATTTGCAAGCAAGATGGAGACGATTTGCTCTATTCTTTTTCAGACCCTTGAAATTATAAAATTGCTTTCTATTCTTCACTTATTACTATAATCAACTAATTCATCTAATTATTATCTACCCAAAAAGTTTTGAGCATCTACAACATGGTAAGTACTAAAGTAGGCACTGATATTACAAAAAAAAAAAGAAAGAAAGAAAAGAAAAGAAAACGGAAGCACTTCCTCTTGTTTTAAATTTCTGCTTGTGTACCATAGAAGGGACCAGCAAATAAACAGACAACTATGACGAGAGTGGACAATGAGTGTCACAGCAAGAGGGAACCTCAGACTTGTGAGCACTAGTGACATGAAAACAGGTCTCGATGGGCTGATGCCTGTGTGGAGCTCCAGAAGCCAGACCAGGGAGGGGAGGAGCCTTCCAGGCAGAGCAGCCGCATGTTGAATTACAGGCAGCAGAATCTGATCAGTTCTAGGTTTTGGAAGCTGTTGGGGTTTTATCAGAGAAATAAGGTTATCATTCTAACATTTTAATCTGTTGATCAAACACAAAATGACTTAGAGAAGGTAAGATAGGAGGTGAAGACCAGGTCAGAGGTTGGAAGAATGCAGTTAAAGAGGTAACATAGCCATGAACTAAGGAGGCAGTTGCAGGAGGGGGTCTGAGGGAGAGCGCTTGCGGATGCAGAGTCGACAGAACGAAACGACTCCGTGGATGTGAGATGAGGAGGCCGTGAAAGGGGAGATGTTAATCTGTAAATTGAATACGTAATCGGCATCATGACTTCGTTTTTTAAACTTACTAGATTCATTCTTGGCAACAATTTAGAAGAAATGATCAGAGGGGAAGAATAACATTAAAGGGATCATATTTTATCGGATGTCTAGGGCCATACTGATTCAAGAACGGACAATAGCATAGCACAGAGTCCAGGAAAAGGGTTCTCAGTCAGTATGTGAAAACATTTGAAAAAGAAGAGACCTTTTTGTTTAGCTGGTTATTGGACAAATGGACCATCAGATGGGATCAAAAGTAAGATGAAGTTCTCTACTTCAGCACAAAGAAAAACATCAATTCCATAAAAGCTGAAGGTTGTATAAGTTAGAGTGATGCTAATTGTTACAACATACAAATGCCTGAGTTCCAGCCACTTAACAAAGGAGAAACTTATTTCTCCCTCGTGTAATGGTCCAATAAAGGCACGTCCTGTCGAAGCGGGTCCGTGGCAGGGGTGCTCCCTGCAGTCTATCGGGAGCTCAGCCTGCGAAGGAAGGCTCAAGTATAGATTCCTGGCATCCTTAGCTCCAACACAGAGCTGACAAAGAAGAAAAGAAAAAGTAATAAAGTGTTCCCCTCCGCCTGGAAGTGGACCATATCATTCCCATTCACCGCACATAGCTAGAAGTATAGTATCACCCCAGCCAAACTAGGCGGCCTGGAAAGGAAGGCCTCTGGCTGAAGAGAGCTCAGTAGCTCAGTACCCTCGAAGGGCAGCACAGATCTATGGAGGACGGCGAGCTGCCTCAACCACAGAGACCACTCTGGCTAGAATGGGCTAAATGAACACATAAACAGTCCAAAATAAAAGATGAGGAAATATTCTTACAATCTTGGGATAGACAAAAACATTCTAGATAACCTCTATGACTTTTTTTTTTTTTTTTTTTTTTTTTTGAGGAGAGTAGTATACCGGGGATTGACCCCAGGGCGCTCTACCTCTGAGCTGCACTCCCAGCCCTTTTTCTATTTTTTATTTTGAAACAAGATCTCACTATGCTATTGAGCTTCTCATAAGTTGCTAGAGCAGACCTCAAACCTATTCTCTTCCTATCTCAAATATCGGGATTACAGACATGTGCCACCATGCCCTGATGACTTCTGTGGCTTCTAATTTTCATGAAATCCAAGAATCTGTTCATAAAAGTAGGGAGAGGGAAGATGGTTAGTTTTATCTATTGAAGTGGCAAATACTAAAAATTTATAATATTCTGGGTAGCACATGAAAATGTTTGAATCATACTAAACAGTAAATTTTAGGTATTACTGCTACAATTTTTGTAGCATTCGTGTTTCTTTTTATTAGCAGGGGAGGAGAGGGAAGTCTACATACATCTTTCATGGGGATTCATGAGATCTTTTTGAGGGCATTTTTATATTTATCACAATTCAGAATGTTCCAACAATCAAATCTCTAGGATTTTATCCTCTTCAAATACCCATAGAAATAGACTGTATACACATGTTCATTTCAGCAACTTTTTATTGTTGTGTCTGTTTGTTTGTTCGTTTGTTTATGTGTATTTTTGTACTGGGGATTGAACCCAGGAGGATTCTACCTTCAAGCTACACTCCTAGCCTTGTTTTTCTTATTTTCTTTTTTTAATTTTTTCTATTTATTTATTTATTTATTTTTTGGCGTGTGTCTCTGATACTGAGTGTGGAACCCAGAAGCATTCTACCTCCAAGCTACACTCCTAGCCCTGTTTTTTATTCTTATTTTGAAACAGGGTCTCACTGAGTTGCAAAAGGCCTCACTAAGTAGCTGAAGCTATCCACAAACCAAAATCCTCCTGTCTCCAAATACTGGGACTACAATGTTTCTTTTGTTTGTTTGTTTGTTTGTTTGGTTGGTTGGTTGTTGTTGTTGTTGTTTTGCTGGTCTGGGGATGGAACCCAGAGGCATTTGACCTCTGAGCTACACTCCCTGCCCAATTTTTTATTTATTTTTTGAAACAAGATCTCACTATGCTAGTGAGGCTGTTCCCGAACCGCGATCCTCTGGTCTCAGCCTCCCAAATGCTGGGATTACAAGCATGTGCCACCACGCCCGGCTTCAGCATCATTTAATTTTTTATTTCATCATATTTTATCTTGGGATTATATTTTTATACTTTTTTTGACACATTATAGTCTGACATCATAATGTAGATCATAGCAATGATGACCTACATGCACACAGCACTTGGCGAGCTTCCCGCTGACTCCCTCCCCACACAAGATATTGAAATTGCCATTGATAATTTCACATACGTTCATAAATTTAGTGAAAGTGTTTCCTTCATTGATTCCCGCTTCCCCCAAACCACCATCCCCTAGACCACCTCTCTGGCTCCATTGGAGTTTCCCCTCCATTAACTAAAGTCTCTCTTGTATCCCAATTACTCCTTAGCTTCCAAATATGAGAGGAAACATACGAACCTTCACTTTCTCTGACCGGCTGATCTCACTTCACATAATGTTCTCCAGGTCCTTCCATTTTCCTGTAAATGACATCATTTCATTCTTCTTGATTGCTATATAGAATTCCATTGTGTGTATATCTCATATTTCGCAGTGCCTTCATCTGTTGATGCATACCTGGGTTGGTTCCATAATCTAGCTATTGCGAATTGTGTACTATAAACACAGATATGCATGTTTCACTATAATATTGTAATTTAAGTCCCTTTGGAAAGATACCCAGGAGTGGTATAGCCAAAGCATATGGTGGGTCCATTCCCAATTTTCTGAGGACTCTCCACACTTATCTCCAGAGCAGCTATTTTAATTTGCAATCCCACCAACAGTGTAGAAGAGTGCCTATTTCCCCTCATCCTCGCCAGCATTTATTTCTGTTTGACTTCTTGGTAGTTGCCATTCTAGCTGGGGTTAAATGAAATCTCCATGTAATTTTGATTTGTACATCCCTGTTTGCCAATGATGTTGAATATTTCTTCATATATGTATGGTCATTTGTATTTTTCTGTGAAGTGTCTATTTTATTCAATTGCTCATTTCCAATCTTATACTTATTTGTAGTATTTTGATATTTTATAATACCTATTACTTTTATAACTTTAAAACATATATTTTACTAAAATTATTCAAAGTTTAGCTTATAGTGAAGCCACTAAAAGTAACTTAAGGCATGGGAACATTGAGGGAGTGTGGAAAGGAATAGACGTGGGGGGACATGGTGTTTTTTGCTCTTGTGATTTTCCCAGATAAAAACAGAAGGAAATGAATTTAAAGTGAACAAAGGAAGTTTATGTTAGCTACTAGAGAAAATTTTCTGAGTCTCTGGAATAATTTTTCAAAAAATTAAAAAGCCTAATATCTCTAGGCAGTTTCTAGGAATCAAGATGTACCCTCTTTATGGATTTCTTCTTGAAAATGTATCTGCTGTTTCAACTACTAATCTAAAAAATGTTCATCAATGTTTCTATCTATATGATTTAGTCTTTCTCATTGTGTGTTTGTCTGGTTGTGGGAAGTATTAGGACTGAACCTAAAAGCACTTTACTTCTGAGCTATACCCCCCCAGCCCTATTTTATTTTTTATTTTGAAACAAGATCTCACTAAGTTGCAAAATTGCTGAGGCTGGCCTTGAAACAGCAATCCTCCTATCTCAGCCTTCCAAACACTGGGAGCCACCACACCCAGCTCCATTGTGATTTTATTTTATTTATTTATTTTTTCAGGTCTGGAGATGGAACCCAGAGGCATTCAACCTCTAAGCTATACCCCCTGCCCTATTTTTTATTCTTTATTTTGAAACAGGGTCTCACTGAGTTGCAGAGGGCCTCACAAAGTAGCTGAGGCTGTCCACGAACCGCGATCCTCAGGTCTCAGCCTCCCGAATGCTGGGATTACAAGCGTGAGCCACCACGTCCTGCTCCACTATGATTTTAAACTGGGATAAATTATACCTTCTAGTAGATGCATTATGTAATAGTGGCAACAAAACGCGGCCTGTCAAGTCCAGATGTGCAATTGGCCTTGCTTTAACCCAGTCCCTGAGTCCATGATCGGGGAGCTTTGGCTTTGAAGCTACCTTATAATGAGAGCTTTTTTGGTATTTCAGTGACTAATCCCTTTTAGACAGGATCCATGGTGATCAATTCATATTGATTTTGCTGACTACTCAAAGTTCCAGTGGAGTCTCATAATAAGCTCTTTCACCATCGCTGTGTGTCTTAAATATCACTACAGTATTTACCTCATTAGAATCTTTGCATTCTCCTCGAATCTCCAAAGCTTATCCATCAATCATTCTAAGTGATTCAGTAAGTCTGTGAGCCTACTTCATCATACCTTCCAGGCCTGTGTTTCGCGTTTCTGCTCGGTGCTTATGTTCAATATCTACTTCTTCACTGTTTCTCAGCTGGCTCGCATATATTTCCTTTGGGAGAGGTAGACTTCAGGGCTTGGGGTTACATGGTTTTCTGCATGTGATTTGGAGCTCCTCCTTATTTATTAGCAATTCTATTTCTTTCTCTAGCCCCATTTTCTCTTGATACATCCATAAAAGTACCATCTGTCCTTAGCATCATTTTATTTTTGCTTTATCCTCCCTGCACTCTCTCTTCCCTGAATGCTTTATGTGATAACAATTTATCCTTGACTTGTTTCCCACCTGCTTTCACAGCCTCCTCCTTTCTCTTCTCCCACCCTGGATTTTTTTTTTTTTTAATCCAAGGAGCAGTATAGCATAACCCTAAAGACGCCACTTTGGAGTCAAGTAAGGGCCAACTCCACTGCATATGGAGGTTGGGTCTTGGTTATCTGACCACTCGAGGCTTGATTTCTCCGTTTGTAAGAAAAATATGGCTTTACTACTGTAACGGTTGTTTGGAGGATGAAATAAAATAGTGTATATCATGTTTTCTCAGCCTCAGCACTCTTGATATTTGGGGCTGAGTCATTATTCTAGGGATTGTTCTCAGTTTTATACAATGGTTAGCCACAACTCTGGCCTCTAACCACTAGATACCAGAAGCCGTTCCCCAACCCACCACTTATGACATCCATACACTTCTCCAGACACTGAGAAGTGTCTGGGAGGCAAACCTGTGCCCTTCAGAACTTCTAGGGTATATAAAACATTCAGCATGTTACCTGGTACTCAGCAGAGACTTGCTGGATGGTCAGGTAGATGAATGAATAGTCATTTTAAATAAAAGGATCTAAACCGCATGTGGTGGCACACATCTGTAATCTCAGAGACTCAGGAGGCTAAAATAGGAGGATCACAAATTTGAGGCCTAACTTAGCGAGACTTTGTTTTATAAAGGGGGGTTCAGTGTATAGCTCAGTGGTAGAGCACTCCTGGGTTGAATCCCCAATACCACTACAAATAAATAAATATATAAATAAGTAAACAAACAAGCAAATAAAGATGATGGCCTGATATAATGTTTGCCATTCAATTAACTGATTAATACATGAACGGTAAACAAGTGGACCTGAAGTCATTCAAATGCAGCTGAATGCCTTCTAACAGATGCGTTACGTGCTGCAAAACCCATCCACTGGCAGGCGAGCTACAGGAGCCCTAGGAACTACAGGGTCTTAAACTTTAATATAAGGTAGTTTCTCCCTTATATTAATATGTAACAGCTTCAAAAACTTAAGACTCCTATGTTTCAAAAACCATCTCATATAAGTAACTAATTGCGACCCCCACCCCATTTAACCCATAGGTACTTTTTTTTTTTTTTTTTGGCAGGTCTGGGGATGGAACCCAGAGATATTTGACCTCCAAGCTACACCCCCTGCTCTATTTTTTTAATTATTATTCTTTATTTTGAAACAAGGTCTCACTAAGTTTCAGAGGGCCTCACTAAGTAGCTGAGGCTGTCCAGGACCCGTGATCCTCTGGTCTCAGCCTCCGGAATGCTAGGATTACAAGCGTGCGCCACCATGCCCGGCTCATACTCTCAATCTTAATGATACGTGTTTTACAAAATTTAATGGATGGTGGCTATCATTTATGTTGCAGTAGAATTTAATGCTCCCAGTGCTTGGGAGGCTGAGACAGGAGGATTGCACAGGTTCAAAGCCAGCCTCAGCTACTTAGTGAGGCTCTCAGCAACTTAGACCCTGTTTCCAAATAAAATATAAAATAGGGCTGGGAGTATAACCCAGAGGTAGAAAACCCCCCGAGTTCTACCCCTAGTACCACCAAAAATAAAAATAAAAAGAATGTAATACTAAATATTAAAGTCATTCTTTGATTAATTTTCCTAAGTATTTTAAATTGATATCTCAATTATTAAGTCATTAATGTAGTAAGAGAACAAAACTCAAGGTAAAACTTATTAATCTAAATTTATTCTATAACTTTCATATTGGGATACATGTGTGAACACATACACACACACACACACACACACACACACACACACACACACAGAGTGATCCATGCCTATGGAATGTGTATTCTTTGAAGTAACAGACTACAAAGAAAATAAACTTGTAAATAAACATAAAAGTAAAGGGTAGCGATGACCTCTAAAGCAGTAGCCTAGGGTGGTGGCGCCCAGCCAGAAGCGGTCTTGAGGCTACATTCACTGCTGCTTGCTTGCTCATCTATGACTTTCATTTTACTGAACCCTGACTTTCTCGTCTGATCTGAATCACAATGAGAGCCTTAAATCCAATCTGTGGTTACCTTTGCGTATTTTCTAACTTCAGACATTTAGATTATGATTCACTGCCTGCAAAGTTTTTCGGAATTGTCTCAAACTAACAATGTTTCTTTTACTTTCTGGAGTTTCTCTCTAATGAGTTAACTCCATAGCATTCTTTTCCTGCTGTAGTCTCACATACTGAGAGCTGATTCTTAAAAACAAATAAACTTTGTGTGCCTCACTTTTTCATCCGTAAAATGGAAGCTGTAGAATGCTTAAGTCTCAAGGCTTTTATCAGGACTAAGAAAGGTAATGTCTTGGAACTCTAGAAGAATGCCAGGAACAATAGTAATTCCTCAGTGATGTATTTTTTACATCCCTGCTACACACTTACTTATTCTACTGTTTCAAATATTTTAACATAGTAAATGAAGTATTTTATCTCTTCCTCCCTTGTTTACTCGGGAGGGTGCAAGACTACAATGAATAAAAATGAATGTATCTCTCCATCTCTCCAGCACAGCCATATAAGTAACGTGTCTCTGACTGTTAATCACGAGTCTCAGAAGTAAATCCTTCCAAATGATGAAGAGCAGGAGCTGTGTTTGCATATAACTTGTTCTTTAAAATCTTTTTCTGACTTCTAGAGACATACTCATTGTTATCAAATTCTGACATCACAGAAATTAATAATTTGGAAAGTGAAGTCTCTTTACCTACACAACACCCCAACTCCTAACCTCTAGAAATGATTAGTAGTAATAATCTAGGCATATTTTTGTGTATTTTTCTTAGTCACAAACTAATACATTTTCAAATAAGATGGCATTGTATATACTGTTTTGCACCTGGCTTTTATTCATTTAGATTATATCTTTGGTCTATGTCAACAACACATTTAGCTCCTTTTCACTTCCAATTGCTGCCAAGAGCAGGAACTCAAGGGGGCATTTGGGGCTCTCTGGGCACCTCCTCCTAGAGTCACATCAAGTTTTGATCTGACTTGAAAAAGCTTTTTGGCTGAGGCTTGCACTGCCCGTCGCTTACCCCCTCTCTCCAAGCATTGACCCTAAAGGGAGCACCAGGAGAGGGACTCAAAAGATGGTGACCATTGACACCAGGAAAGCAGAACCTTTCTCAGAGCAGGAAGAAGGACAGACAGACTGAACATATACATTGTGCCGGCCGTAGGGGCATAGTAGTGTACTCTGTAATCCCAGTACCTGGAAGGCTCAGACTAGAGGATTGAAAGTTCAAGGCCAGTCCCAGCAACTTAGTGAGACCTTCAGCAACTTAGTGAGATCCTGTTTCAAAATAAAACAGAAAAAAAAGGCTGTGTTCTCTAATGCCAAAAAAGAAAAAGCATGTTCATACAATAGCTAATCCTGAGAATCACAAAAACGTGATGAATGCAGTAATCTTGAAGGACACTCCTCTCTGGAGTGTAGAAGCCCAGACGTGCACAACCCACGTGACACAGGGAAGTTTCATTTGAGGTTGTTAAGGTCAAAGTAGTGTATTAAGCTGGCGGGCGGAGGCCACATACCCCACTTCACTTTGCCTCTTCCAAGTCTGCTTTTCATGGCTCAGGTGATCACTCGTGGATAGTTTAAGTCCTCTTTTATCTCTCCTGTGCTTTCCTTAGCTGCTTTTTGTCTCTGTTTTGCTTATGAAAGGGCAGATGTATTTTAAGCCAAATGTCAATATGTCAAACATCAAACATCCATTCCCATGCCGTGCATGGTGTGTATGATTATATACTCTTTTGTAACAAATGAAATATTATTTAATTTGTGCACTGAACTTTCACATAACTGACAGAGCGGGTATAAAGCGTACACCATACAGAGATCCTAGAGCATTCAGCTTGGTTGAGGCTTTTGTAAAGCAGTATGCAGAGTTGAAGACTCCACATTAGGTATTTGGGGCATAAAAGGGATATAAACCTGTTTGGCAAGAAAATAAGAGATATTATACAAAGCAAGTGGCGTTTTTGCAGCTGGGTGGGTTCTGTGGCCTCCATCGCGTTAGCAAGGGAGCCAGCCATGGCATTGTGGGACGTGCCAGGAGCTCCTTTCTGCAGATAGATATGCTAATGAAACCGGAGGTGCTGTGAAAGACCGCCCCCAGCCCCACAGCTCCCTGCAACACTGAACTTTCTGGAGGCCGTTGTCCAACTCAATAAAGGCTAATTAGTACTTGGTTCAAAACTGAATAGGTAAAGCCCAGAAGGACCAAAAGGTCAGAACTAAAGCCATAGGTAGCTTCTGTTCTCTCTCTTCCTACTCTTTAGGCATCAGGGAGCACGGGGAGTCCTAGGCAAGGCCGGGCTTCAAGGCTGGATTGATTTGTGCCTAGAATAGGTACAAGCAAAACTTTATGAAATACTGTTTTGAAAAATAAAATTTACTAGTCAGGCAACTTATGGCTGTCTCAACCTGTTTCTTTCAGATACCATTGTTCTTATTGCATCAATAGCAGTTGTTTCTGCAAAAACTCAGGGTAATATTTTTGCCACGTCCGCACTCAGAAGTCTCCGTTTCCTACAGATCCTCCGTATGGTGCGAATGGACCGGAGGGGAGGCACTTGGAAATTACTAGGGTCAGTGGTTTATGCTCACAGCAAGGTAAGATTTGTTTTCTGAGTTTTGAAACAAAATTCTTGAAATGCTTTCATCGATTACTGTAACATTTAATAAACCTATTTTAGGCAACTTTAATCATTTCAGAAATTAAGCAATTTGGGGACATGGTGTGTAGTAGATTGTTTTAAAACCATCCTAAGTATCCAAGAAGTAGTAACGTGAATGGAATCATGCATGGATTTTCCCTCTTTTTTTCAAAGACTTTTCATCTCTAAAAATCTTCCATTCCTTTTATATCTAGGAATTAATCACAGCGTGGTACATAGGATTTTTGGTTCTTATATTTTCATCTTTCCTTGTCTATCTGGTGGAAAAGGATGCCAATAAAGAGTTTTCTACATATGCAGACGCTCTCTGGTGGGGCACAGTAAGTATAAAAATCCATTTCTTTTTTATCTATAAAGTACTGTGAAGCATTTCCTTTGAATCTAACATGATGGCACCTATGAATGGTCTCAATGTATAAACTTCTAAAAGGAAAGGATGTGAAAATGCATACTGTTTATAAGCTGTCTGGAGAGTTTCCATGTCTCTTTGACCCAAGAGAGTTCAGTTCTGTCATATATTGTCATTAATATTTCGTGTGTGTGTGTGTGTCTGTCTGTCTGTCTGCCTGTCTGTCTGACTAGGGATTGAACCCAGGGCATTTTACCCCTGAGCTACATCCCCCGCCTCCAGGTCTTTTTTAAACTTGTTATCTTGAGACAGGGTTCTCACCAAGTGAAAGAGACTGGCCTTGAACTTGCTAGCCTCCTGCCCCAGCTTCCCCAGCAGCTGATCATTAATACTCTTGAGTATTAGATCATAGCCAAAATAAAAATATATCATCCTATAAATGGTGATTTAAAAATTGATAGGCTTATGTGTTTGTGTGTTTTAACCTGTACGGCACAAATTTAAATTGTCAATTGTGCCGAGCATGGTGGCACATGCTGGTAATCCCCGCGCCTGGGAGGCTGAGACAGGAGGATCGCACAGGTTCAAAGCCAGCCTCTGCTACTTAGTGAGGCTCTCAGCAACTTAGCGAGACCTTGTTTCCAAATAAAATATAAAATAGGTCTGGGAGTCTGGGAGTGTAGCCTGGAGGTAGAAGGCCTCTGGGTTCTATCCCCAGTACCACCAAAAAAAATTAATATAATAATAATAATAGTCAGTTGTCACACTGATTCTTCACTCATCAAAAAGTTTATCTGAATTCCAGGCGAGGTGGCGCACACTTGTAATCCCAGCATTCGGGAGACTAAGACAGGAGGATTGCGGTTCGCAGACAGCCTCAGCTACTTAGTGAGGCCCTCTGCAACTTAGGGAGACCCTGTTTCAAAATAAAGAATGAAAAATAGGGCTGGGGGTGTAGCTCGGATGTAGAATGCCCCTAGATTCCATCCCCAGGACTGCCAAAAAAAAAAAAAAAAAAAAGTTCATCTAGAGAGAAAGGGAATGGTAGCTGAATAAAAGACAGAACAAAGCAAATGGAAAGGAGAAGACAGCATTGTCTGTGAGATCTGGTAATACACACTTGCTTTCAGAACTCTAGGCTCAAAATCCTCTTTTCCCTAATACTTCCAAGTAAATCAAAGTAAAATAGTGATTCCCAGGCAGATAGAAAATTTTAAAAATGCTAACATTGCATTCAACTCATTTTCAAATCAATCAGTGAGATGTTACAATCAGTTCAAAGAACTTTTCAAAGAGAAACATTTAAGGATTAGGAAATCTGAAAGGATGGGCGAGCAGGAGCAGACCTGGATTGTACGGGAGTTGACTCTCCACTGACATGGAGGTTCCGGTCGACAGTCCAGAATTACCATGCATCCCTGTCAGCTCTCTGCAACTTGCAGAGCTGTAAAAGCTCAAAGACCTTGAAAGATGCAGAGTCCCATAAAACCTGAATCCAATAACCTGGAAAGGCACACTCAGGAAAACACATAGTTTTCCTTTGAAGCAAAACTTTTTCCTACACTGTAAATAATTTATAAAACAATCATTGGAACCTGCACCCCAATAAGAATTTTACAGGATATATGACTGCTTTATGCTACATGTCAGTTACACTTGTTTTCGTTTTCTTCTTTTGAGACATTCCAGAGGGGAGCTATATGAAAATTTGCAGCATTTATAATTTTATCAGGAATTCCCACTCTGTGACTGTCTAATCTCACTTGACATAATGTTCTTCAGGTAGTATGGACATGTTTTTTTGTGTGTGTAATACTGGGCATAGAACCCAGGGTCATTCTACCTCCCAGCTCTATCTCCAGTCCTATTTTTCAGAAACAGGGTCTCACTGAATTGCAAAGGGCCTCACTCACAAGTGCCTTTACTCACAAAGTAAAGTTCTCTTATAAATCATCATTAGTATTTCTGGAATGCTAGACTGCTGCCAAAATAAAAAATATATCATTTTCTTAAACTGTGATGAAGATCTTTTTTGTGTGTTTGTTTTGTGCAGTACAAATTTAAACTTGCTCATTATTCCTGGTCTCATTCAAAGCCCATCAGCTCAACTTAGGACTTTTTGTCAGGAACAAGGAAAACTGGTCAGGTCTGTGTAACACAGAAGTTGCTATATTTCTTGGTTGCATAGTGGCCATAAAAGGAATGAAAATCAGAAATATTTTCACCTAACTGGGTAGAGTGACCATGCCTGTAATCCCAGTACTTGGAAGGTCGAGACAGGAGGATCGCAGGTTCAAAGCCAGCCTTGGGAACTTAGCAAGGCTTTTTTTGTTGTTGTTGTTGTTGTTGTTAAAAAAAATTTTATTTTTTTTAATTTATTTTATTAAAAGTAAATGTTATACCTTTAATCTGTATTTGGTGCCCCCTCCCCCCCTCGTTTCCTTTCCCCGCTTCCGATACTTAATACCCAAGCTAACCTTGCTATATTCATACTTTTACACCTATTTGGAAATAGCCGCTCATCAATCGAGTTCAGCCTCCTTCCTCTCTTAGTTTTCCATTCAAATTCTGCTGAGATTTCCCTCGAGTGAGACCCTGTTTCCAAAACAAACAAACAAACAAACAAACAAAAAATGAGGCTGAAGGTGTAGCTCAGAAGTAGAGTGCCTCTGGGTTCAGTTCCCAGTGCCACAAAAAAAGACAAAAGCAATATATTCGCCTAAATATAAATATATTCACTTATTATCTGAGTAAATGTCTACAAGATCGTACCACTGATGAGGAAGCATTCAGTTGCCTTAATAATTTGGTTTCCAATTCATCTTCCCTAGAGGTTTTGAAAGGAGAAGAGTGAAAACCCAAAAGGGAGCATCCAACGTTCTCCGGACGCTTTGTGTGTGTAGAGAAGTCTGTTCCTCGCGGCAGGATGAGCTATGTAAACTGAGGAGAGAGGAGGCTGCTCTCGCTAGTGAGGGAAGGCGGTCTCCATCTCGACCTTTAACAAACAGCTTAAATTCAACTTTGGATTTTGCTTCCCTTAAATAATTCTAATAAATCTCTATTGCAGGAGCACTCAGGTGTGCCGTTGAGTTTAGGCCGGTAGCTAGCTCTTCATTCCCCTTGCCATTAGTCCTCTTTGTCTTCATATTACTAATAAGAACTGCTGTACTGTGTATTAAACAGTGTGTGGGAAACTCTTAATATACCTCACTTAGTCACCAGCTAATTTATTCTGCCAGAATAACGCACACAGCCGGTTTTCAAAGGTCATGTCTGTGACTTTCAGGGGGGAAGCAACATCTTTTCAATGACTTGCATTCGGTAATGCTTTTTGGTAGTGTTTTTGACTGATGTTTAACTTATATGGAACAGGCTTCTGAACAGCTTAATTATGATTCTATTAAATAAACAAACTTCAGTATGAGAGTAAAAGTCATACTGAATATGAGAGTGATATGTCAAGCTTCCAGGAATTTACAAAGTAAAAAGACCTCATTGGTCCACAGCAGGTTTGTTGTTACTGACTCATTAATTAAATTGTCTAAAACCTAAAAAAAAAATGAGTAGGCAAGAGAGCTTAATATTTCTATTCATTATAAAAATCACATATACTGGGTCTTAGTGTTAAATAAATTTTAGACTATTATACCTCTTATTATATGTTAATAAAACTTTCATGAAAGATTTGTTTAGATAATTGTTACATTAAAGTTGTCCATACTAAGCCGTAATCCCCACACTTGGGAGGTGGAGACAGGAGGATCGCGCAGGTTCGAAGCCAGCCGCACTGGCTTAAGAGACCTGTTTCCAAATAAACATATAAAAAAATAGGTCTGGGTAACCCAGAAGTAGAAGGGTTTCCAGGAACCCCAGTACCACCAAAAAAAAAAAAAATTGTCTATACTAAGCCAGGTGTGGTGGCACACACTTGTAATCCCAGCATTTGGGAGGCTGAGACAGGAGGATCTTGATTCGCAGAGAGCCTCAGCTACTTAGTGAGGCCCTTTGCAACTCAGTGAGACCCTGTTTCTGAAAATAGGACTGGAGATAGAGCTGGGAGGTAGAATGACCCTGGGTTCTATGCCCAGTATTACACACACAAAAAAAAACCATGTCCATACTACCTGAAGAACATTATGTCAAGTGAGATTAGACAGTCACAGAAAGTGAAGGATCATACATTTTCTCTCATGTGTGGAGGAGAAACCTCAAAGGAGGGAGGGAGGTGGCGTGGAGAGGGTGGGGAAGGAGAATTAAAGAAGGAAACACTTCCACTGATTTTTGGTACATATGTGAAAATACCAATGCCAACCTCAGTATCCTTTATGGAGGAGACGGGAGTGGGAGGGAGGCGGGGAGGCTCACCAAGGCCGCGTGCGGGCGTGTTACTGTCACTATCACTGTCACATTATGATGTCAGACTACAACGCACCGATAAAAGTATATGAAAAGAATTGGTCTCTGCCGGGCGTGGTGGCGCACGCTTGTAATCCCCGCGCTTGGGAGGCAGAGACAGGAGGATCGCGCAGGTTCGAAGCCAGCCGCGCGCGCTGGCTTAGGAGACCCTGTTTCCAAATAAAAATGTAAAAATAGGTCTGGGAGTGTAGCCCGGAGATAGAACGGCTTCCAGGAACCCCAGTACCACCAAAAAAAAAAAAAAAAGAATTGGTCCTACTGTATGAAGGGGCGCCTTAATAACCATGGAGGTATCCAGATTAAATAGGGGAAGGGAAGAAAGCTTGAGGTGGGATATTTCCAAGTGCTAGGCCTCAGTTAAATAAAGGAAATCCCCCTTATTTAAAAATTCCAAAGTATCAACTTTATGTATCAAAATGCAATTTGAACTCAACATATACAGTGTCCGAGTGAATTCCAAGTGTTGAATATTAAATTTCTTCCACTAAGATAATGAGAGCTGGCAGCAATACCAACTTTGGGAGGATACTGTGGTGTGGTCAGTAGTGCTCAAAGAGAGTAGCCGTTGAAAGAGCTTTAATCCCTGAAAGCAGTTTCATGCTAGGGAATGAGTGTGCCCAGCTCTCTCAGTAAGCAGAATAACAGAGATAAGGGCCCGGTATCAAGGTCATAGCAAGTGTTCAGTCAGAGACACTATTGTCAGTGAAGACATCACCAGTGTGATCAGTAAATGGGAAGGCCTTACCTGGGCTTGTTCGCACCTGCCAGTACTTGTGAGACTGAAAGAAGAGGTTCGAGGCCGGTCTCAGCAGCTGAGTGACACCCTCAGCAATTTAGCAAGACCCTGTTTCAGAGCCCAGCTCCCGGCACCGGCCACATGCAGACCCAGGACACGAGCATTGGAGGACCTGCTGCCCCCGCTGCTGGGCTGCAGCAAGCCGCACCTGGAGAAGCTGACCCTGGGCATCACCCGCATCCTGGAATCTTCCCCAGGTGTGACAGAGGTGACCATCCTAGAAAAGGCTCCTGCTGAACGTCATATGATTTCGTCATGGGAACATAAAACAACTGTGTGATGCCTGAGGATATGAAGAACTTCTGCCTGATGACCAGTGGCTTCCACATGACATGGAGTGTGAAGCTAGATGAAAACATCATGCCATTGGGCATCATGACAATTAACAGCATCTCAAAACTGACTCGGCTCAACCAGTCTTCCATGTATTCACTTCCTAATGCACCGACTCTGGCAGACCTGGAGGATGATACATGTGAAGCCAGTGAGGACCAGCCAGAGAAGCCTCACGTTGACTCGCACAGTGTGATATTTGAGCTGGATTCATGCAACGGGAGGGGGAAGGTTTGCCTTGTCTACAAAAGTGAGAAATCAGCATTAGCCCAAGACACTGAGATCTGGTTCCTAAACAGTGTCATAATGGCACTTTCTCACAGATACTTTTACCACCGCTCATCACCCACCTGGGCCTTCCCCAGTGGCAGTATGCCTTCACCAGCTATGGCATTAGCCCACAGCCCAGGCAATGGTTCAGCATGTATAAACCCATCACCTACAACACAGATCTGCTCACGGAAAAGACTGACTCCTTTGTGAACAACCTGGATCCCAGCAAAGTATTTAAGAGCAAGAACAAGATCTTAATTTCAAAAAAGAAAGGGCCTATGCAGCCTGTAGTCGCTCAGAAAGGGCCCTCAGGTTTCTCTACCCCTAAGCCCTCCGCTGGGTCTGGAAACCCTGTACGGAAGTGAGCACCTCCACTCCCAGCTCTCTACCAGCCCAACAGTGGTGATTTCCATGCACAGATGGCTCCAATCTTAGATTTTGTAACTAACTGAAGGCATCTTCTTGAGGGGCAAAAACCCTAGGCCTTTTACTCCCACTCAACATTAGCCAGGAGTTGGAAGGGCATACTGAATTATCCCCAAGAATCCTTCACAGTAGTTATGCTAGGCCATACCTCCAAAAACTGCTTTAGAATTTCAAACTTAAAGAGGTCAGATAAATCTATTGAAAGCTTTACTCTTGAACCTATCCTTAAGTACCTTAGCAGTGATTAAAGAAGTTTTCCAAAGAAACCACTGGTTTTGACTTATGAAATATTAGAAATATGCTGTTTAATCAGAAGCCACTGATCATATTACTATTTAAACTTATATGAAAATTCATGTCTTCAGTTGCATTAACCCTTTTCAAGTATTCATGTGGCAAGTAGATTTCATAGTAACCAGTATAGAGATGTGGAACATTTTCATCTCAGGAAGTTCTTTTGGACAACACTGCATCGTGATATTTTCATATAGCATTGTATGTTTTTTATATCCTTTACCATGAACATATGTCACTCTGCTCATTTTTTATTTTGTTTTCTATAAAGCTTGCCTTCATTTAAACAAAAAGACCCTGTTTCGAAATAATAATAGCACCGGGCGTGGTGGCGCACGCTTGTAATCCCAGCACTTGGGAGGCTGAGACTGGAGGATTGCATATATATTTGAAGCCAGCCTCAGCTACTGAGTGAGGCTCTCAGAAACTTAGTGAGACCCTATTTCCAAATGAATTATAAAAAATAGGGCTGGGGGTATAGCCTGGAGGGAGAATGCCTCTGGGTTCCATCCCCAGTACTGCGCAAAAAAATGAATAAATAAAAATAAAAAATAAAATAGGTGTAGCTCAGAGATGAAATGTCCCTAAGCTCAATGCCCAGTACTAAAAGGGGGAAGGGGGTCACTTATAACAAAAGGAAGAAAGATAGCTATCTGCTTCCTTGTAGACCCCAATTTAAGCACAGAAGGGGCTTGGGAATTAGAGGTTGTAATGGAAAGATGTTCTGGGATCAGAAGTCACATTTATGAGGCCATGGAGGCAGCAGCAGAGGAGACTGGGAGCTGAGGCCATGTCTGGAAAGAGACTTCTCTGGTCACTGGGTAGAACCCCATCTAGCATTATTTCTTGTCATTATTTTCTTCCTTTTTATTTGCTTCAGATTTATTCTGAAACAATTTAAGAATGGATTTTTCTGAAGTCATTTTCTACTATTATCTCCTCCTGTCACATTATTATGTTTTCTCCTTTCTATCTGCTTTAGATTTAGTCTGAAATAACTGAAGATCGGGTTTTTCTAATGTAACTTTTTCTGGTAGGAACCTGTTCTTGATGGCAAATTTTTCCTTTATCTATTTACTGCTATTATTGTAATTATGTTTTTTGTCTTTGTGTTTAAAAGAAAAAAGAAAAAAGATGCATATGGCAACAGATAGTATAAATCTACTCTTGAGTAAGCATCTGAATACAGACTCCCCTGAGAACATGTGCTTGAAATGCTTACATCAGCTCCATGTAGAATATACATACTGTGCTCTGTTTCATCCCCCTGCAGTAAAAAACTTATGGAATGAATGTCTCAGTCAACATTTTGGTATAATCCAAAACAACTGACCACACAAGTTAGAGGAAGCAGGATTTATTTGCTCAGAGTTACTGGATATTTTGGGGTTCATTCAACATGAAGTCTACATAGCTGAGGGTATGGTAGCAGGAAGCAGAGAAAGCTCTGCTCTCACGTCAGGGAGGACAGCAGCAAGAGAGAGCTCCAGCAAGCCAAGGGATTCAAGGACAAAACCACAATCTCTAAGGCCATACCCCACACCCACCTGCTTATGTTACCACCCAGTAAATCTATTACAGTGGATAAATCCACTGATGAGATTACAACCCTCATAACTTAATTTCATCAACCCTGAACTCCTCAGGAAACATTTTATATCTAGCATGGCAGTAAACAAAGATGCCCTTCTCCTCAATAATACCACTTACCCCTCAGACAACCAAACCTGAGTTCACAAGTACAAAATATTTTCAGCAACATCTTAAAACTGGTTTTTTTTTGTTTTTTGTTTTTTGTTTTTTTTTATTGGTGCATTGTATTTATACATCATAATGAAGCAAAAAAACTTGTGTAGACATAAATGCACACATCACCCAACCAGCCCCCACCCAGTCCCCACCCTTTTCCCTCCCAATCCCTCCCTTTCATGCTTGGCTTAGTGGTTGACTATGATATGAATAAGTACATGATGTGCTTTAAAGAGTTTACTTCTCCCCCCCCCTCATCCCCACAGTTAGGTTGCCTTATTTGCTCCTCTATAGGATCTCCTTTTTCACGTGGAGTTCCTCCTATGACCCCTTTTAGCTTAGCTTTCACATATTAGAGAAAGCATCCAATTCCTTACATTTTGTGACTGACTAATCTCACTTAGCATAATGTCCTCAAGATCCAACCATTTCCCTGTAAATGCTGCAATTGCAATTTTTTAATGGCTGAGTAAAATTCCACTGTGTACATATCACACAGTTTTGTAATCCATTCATCTGTTGCTGGACATCTTGGCTGGTTCCATAGTTTGGCTATGGTGAATTGTGCAGCTATGAACATAGATACACATGCATTAGTTTGGTAGTTTGATTTCCTATCTTTTGGGTAGATACCCAGAAGTGGTATTGCTGGAACAAATGGTAAATTTATTCCCATTCTTCTGAGGATTCTCCATACTGTTTTTCAAAGTGGTTGCATTAATTTGCAATCCCACCAATAATGTTTAGAGTTCCCACTTCTCCACATCCTCACCAGCATTTGCTGTTGCTTGTGTTTTTAGTTTCTTGAGTTCTCTGTATATTCTAGATATTAGTCCTCTATCAGAGGAGTAGGTGGTGAAAATCTTCTCCCATTCTGTTGGCTCTTGATTGAGGTTCTTGACAGTTTCCTTTGCTGTACAGAAGCCCTTAAGTTTCATGCAATCCCACGTATTGATTCACCTTTTAGTTTGTTGTGCCTTTGGGGTCTTGTTGAGAAAGTGTTTATCTGTGCCTATGTGTTGCAGTGTTGGACCTATGCCCTCTTCAAGGAGCCTCAAGGTCTCTGGTTTAATTTCCAAGTCTTTGATCCATCTTGAATTGACTCTTGTGCAGGGTGAGAAAGTGGGATTAATTTCCAATTTTCCGCATATGGTTAACTAGTTTTGCCAATGCCATTTGTTGAAGAGGCTATCTTTTTTCCAGTGTATGTTTGTGGCCCCTTTACAAAAATCAATTGGCTATAAGTATGTGGACTTGTTTTTGGGTCCTCTATTCTGCTCCATTGGTCTATGTATCTGTTTTTTGCCAGTACTATGTTGTTTTTATTACAATGGCTTTGTAGTATAGTTTAAAGTCAGGTATTATAATTCCTCATGCATGGTTTTTGTTGCTGAGAACTACTTTGGCTATTCTTGGCTTTTTGTTGTTCCAAATAAATTTAAGGACTAATTTTTCTATGTCTATGAGGAATGATCTTGGTAATTTAATGGGCATTGCATTGAATCTGTAGATCACTTTTGTATGAGTGGCCATTTTAATGATATTTATTCTGCCTATCCATGAATACGGCAGATCTTTTCATCTTCCAAGTTCTTCTTTGATTTATTTTTTTGGTGTTTTATAATTTTCTTTGTAGAGATATTTTAACTGCCTTGATTAATTTTATTCCTAAGTATTTTATTTTTTGTGGGAGATCTTGAGTGGAAGTGTTTTCTGAATTTCTTTTTCAGTGGATCTATGGTTGGTGTACAGGAAAGCTTCTGATTTTTTAAGATTGATTTTGTATCCAGACACTTTACTGAATTTGTTGATCAGTTCTATAAGCCTTTTGGTTGAATTTGTTGGGTTTTCTAAATATAGTATCATGTCATCTACAAATAGTGAAAGTTTGAGTTCTTCTTTCCCTATTTGTACTCCTTTGATTTCCTTTTCTTGCTGTATTGCTCTGCCTAGAGTCTCTAATACTATATCGAAGAGAAGTGGTGATAATGGACATCCTTGTCTTGTTCCTGTTTTTAAGGGTAATTCTTGAAGTTTTTTCCCCACTTAATAAGATGTTGGCAGTGGGCTTATTGTAGATTGCCTTTATGATGTTGAGATATGTTCATTCCATTCCAATTCTCTGCAGTGCTTTTATCATAAATGGATGTTGGATTTTATAAAATGCTTTTTCAGCGTCTATTGAAATGATCATGTGATTTTTGCCTTTGGTTCTGTTTATATGATGAATTACATGGATTGATTTTCATATGTTGAACCAGCCTTGCATCCCTGGGGTGAACCCATCCTGGTCATGATGTATGATCTTATTATGTGGTTTTGAATTGGTGTGGCTACTAATTTGATTAGCAGTTTTGCATCCAAATTTATCAAAGATATAGGCCTGTAGTTATCCTTTCTTCAACTGTCTTTATTTGGTTTTGGTATTAATGTGATATTGGCTTCATAGAATGTATTTGGGGAATTCCGTTTTTTTTGTTTTGTTTTGTTTTGTTTTGTTGCTTTTTTATTTCACGAAATAGATTGAGGAGACTTGGTATTAGCTCTTCTGTAAAGGTTTTATAAAATTAACTTGGGAAACCATCTGGTCCTGGGCTTTTCTTTGATAGTAGACTCTTTATTGCTTTTTCATTCTCTTTGATCGTTATTGATTGGTTTAAGTGTTCTATATCTTCTTGACTCACTTTAGGAAGGTTGTATTTATCTAGAAAGTTGTCAGTTTACTCCAGATTTTCCATTTTGTTGGAGTATAGTTTTTCAAAGTACTTCTGATAATCCTCTGAATTTCTACAGTTAGTAGTAATACCTTCTTTTTCATCTCTTACCTTCAAAAATTGGGTTGATTCTGTCATTTTTTTAGTTAGGTTAGCTAGTGGTTTATCTATCTTGTTAATTTTTTCAAGAAACCAGCTTTTGGTTTTGTTGATTTTCTATATTTTTTTTTTATTCTCCACTTCGTTAATTTCTGCTCTGATTTTAAAAATTTCCTGTCTTCTACTGGCTTTGTGGTTAGATTGTTCCTGTTTTTCAAGGGCTTTGAAGTGTGTCATTAGGTTATTTATTTGATGAGTTTCTGTTTTTCTTATGTGAGCACTCAGTGCTATAAATTTTCCTCTTAATACTGCCTTCAAAGTGTCCCAGAGGTTTTGATATGTTGTATCTTTAATTTTCATTTGTTTCTAGAAATTTCTTGATTTACCTTTTACATCTTCTATAGCAATTCTTCATACAGAAGTGTGGTGTTCAGCCTTTACATGTTCATGTGATTTCTCTGAGTCTTTTTATAGTTGATTTCTAATTTCATTCCATTATGGTCTGAAAAGACACAAGGAAGTATATCACATTTTTTTTAATTTGCTGTGCTCATTTTGTGGCCCAGGATGTGATTGATTTTGGAGAAGTTTCTGTGAGCAGCTGAAAAAAATGTAAACTCTCCTGTAATTGGGTGAAATATTCTATATGTGTCCAACAGGTCCATTTGATTAATGGTGTTCTTTAGTTCTGAGGCATCTTTACTGACCTTTTGTCTAGAAGATCAGTCTAATGGTGTGAGAGGGCTGTTGAAGTATCCTAGTATTATTGTATTGGGATTTATGTGTGACTTAATGTCAAAAAGAGTTTGTTTTATGAAAGTAGCTGCACCTATGTTTGGGGCATAGATCTTGTTTATTGCTATTTCCTCTTGTTGGATTGTTCCTATTACCAGTATAAAATGACCTTTGTCTCTTCTAATAAGCTTGGGCTTGAAGTCTAACTTGTCTGATATCATAGTTGCTACTCCTGATTGTCTTCAAGTTCTGTTGGCATGGATTACCTTGCTCCAGCCTTTACCTTAAGTCTGTTACTATCTTTACTAGTGAGATTGTGTTTCTTTCAAGCAGCAGATAGATTGGTTCTGTTTTTTAATCTATTTTGCCAATTTATGTCTTTTTATTGGGTAATTGAGGCCATTTACATTCAGTGTGATTATTGAGAGATAAATTTTAATTCCTAACATGTTAGTATTTTATTTCAGTTTGAAATACTGTTTGTTCTTTTTTGCTTAGTTGTCTGCTGGATGGAAATCCTTGTTTCTCTAGTCTAGTGTGTATTACTTATTTCTTCTTTGTAGTTAATCTCTTTAAGTATTTTCTCTAGTGCTAGTTTTGAAGACATAAATTCTTTCCACTTCTGCTTGTCATGGAAGCTTCTTATTTCCCCATCTAATTTGAAAGATAGTTTTGCTGGGTAGGAAATTTTTGGCTGGAAGTTGTTTTCTTTCAGAGTTTGGAATATGTTACTCCAGGCCCTTCTGGCTTTTAGACTTTGTCTGAAAGTCTGGAGTGATTCTAATTGGTTTGCCTCTGAATGTCACTTGGCCTTTAGTTTTTGTTGCCTTTAAGATTCTCTTATTGAGAAATGACATTTGTCATTTTGACTATTATGTGATGTGGGGAACCTTTTCTCAGATCTTGTCTAAAGGGAATTCTATATGTTTCCTGAACTTGTATATCAACCTCCTGCTCTATGTTTGGAAAATTTTCTGCTATTACTTCTTTGAAGAGATTGTTGATCCCTTTGGTTTTTACCTTCTTTTCCCTCCTCTATGCCAATAATTCTTAAGTTAGCTCTCTTAAGATAGGCCCATATTTCTTCAATATCCAATTCCTGTTAATGAATTGTTTTTCTATGTTATAAACTATGCATTCATTTTTGCAGTGATCATCTTCTAGGAGCAAGATTCTACTCTTCATGTGGTCTAATAGATTGTTTATAGTTTGAACTGATGCCCTTACTTCAATGATTGCATCCTTTATTTCTTTCAGATTCTCTCTAACTTCTTTTCTAAAATCCTGAATTATTTCTACAGTTACATCCCTGATTTGATCTTCTGGAAATCTCTGCATTTCTGTATTATCAGGTTC
This sequence comes from Muscardinus avellanarius, assembly GCF_963383645.1. Taxonomy (NCBI): domain Eukaryota; kingdom Metazoa; phylum Chordata; class Mammalia; order Rodentia; family Gliridae; genus Muscardinus; species Muscardinus avellanarius. The sequence goes on from NC_137794.1 coordinate 28,553,942, forward strand.
TGTTATTGTGGGGTTGCGAGAGCTCATTGCTCCGTTGTTGTTCCTCCTTCCCATGATTTCAGAAATGTGTACCTGTTGCTTTTGGTAGATTTTTCTGTCTCTAGGTGTAAGCTGGTAAATCCAAGGGCAAGTTGTATTCAACAGTGAAGGTTGAGTAAGGAGGGAAGTGAAGAAGTAAATGGTAGAACAGAGTAAGGTCTCTCAGATAGGGTCGAATAGTATGAGTGTATGAGTTTGTTAAGGTAGTATATACTAGAGATTAGAGATAGTACCAATGTAGTAGAATTCCAGTAACCAATATAGAGTTTCTGGTATAGTGATATGAATTGGATTTAATACAAGATAAAGGAGCAATAAAAAAAAGATAAAAGGTAGAAGAGGGATAGAGAAGAGAGAATAGATTTGTACCAGGGAAGAAGCTTGGAAGAGGATTTGGTTTGAGGGTTAAAAAACAACAAAAACAAATAAACAAAGCAAAACAAAATCATACAAACAAAACAAAAAAACACAAAAACCCACAAAATCCCTCCAAAAAAAGAAAAAAAAATCAGGTATACCCACACAAAACAAGAACAAAAAAATCCCAAACAATCCCAACAATGAATTGATGTGACTCTACAAATAAATTCAGCAGTCTCTCTCTGTGTAGATACTGAGCTCTACCGGTACCTCTCCCTCTGTGTGTCTGATTTTCTGAGTCTTCTCAGTCTATGCAGATGGTCGATATCAGTGGGGTTGGATTTAATATTGAGTGAAGGTCACTCTCCACACTTTCCACAGATTTGGAGTCTAGGTCTCTCCTTTCCTCTGTTGATAGCGTATGCCTCTGAGACCAAACTCAATGTAGGCGTCTCAGTTCTCCATAGCTAGGGCTGGGCTAGTCTGACTTCTCCCTTTTCACCACAATTGGGATGTCTGTGGTGTTCCTGATGATCCGACTCATTGGATTTAGAGTTAAGCGTAAGACTTCCCCACCACACTTTCATTAATCTGAGCCTGAGTCTGTCTTAGCTTCTGATATGATCAACAGCAGATCCCACTCCCACCTTCTCCAGGTTCTTCTCTGATTCACCATGACTTCACTCTGTCATGTGCTCTGGATCTCTGGGGGATGTGGTAATCTCTGTCATCACCACTCCTTTCCTGAGTTGTATTGCAAAGTCTCAGACCCAGGGAGTTAGTCGTAGCTGCACCAGACCCCGGGGGTGCCAGGCTGGGTGCTTTCCTTCAGGGAACTGCAACTAGGGTGTAATAATTTCTGCCACCCCTACTCCTGCACTGCACTGAACTTTTAGATGTCAGACCCAGGGAGTTTGAGTCCCTGAGGGTGCAACGCTGGGATTTCTCCTGTAGGGGCCGCAATTTCACTTACCATTTTAGTGCGAGCTGGGCTGGAGCTCTCGTGGACGTGGTAAACTTGCTGCTGCTGCTACTGCTGACAATATGGCATCACTGTTACGCCCTCGGCCGTGAGGCTGGTGTATCTCCCCTCTGGTTTTGAGCTCTGCCCTGAATCCCTGGAGAGAGTGATGAAGTTGGCCACTGAAAATTTTAGCCTGTCTTTGCACTGAAAGAACTGCTGAATTGCATCCAACTGGACTGCAACTGGTCACTTCAGCTCCTTTCCTTTTCATCCCTGGAGTCTGGTTCTGTGAGACAAGATGGCATCAGTGAGGCAGCCGCTGCAGCAGGCCAGTTTCTTTTCTGCTCTCTGGTTGTTCTAATCTTCCTTTTTCTCCATCTCTTGTATATATAGCTTTTATTTCTCTATTGATATTATTTTCTGCCTATGTAAAGCATTATTTTTGACACTATGGAGATTGAGTGTCAGCAGTACTCATAGAAGCTGCTTTATTTGGACACCATCTTCCCCTCCCTCTCTCAAAACTGTTGTTTTTTTAACTTAGTGCTGGCATATTGAAATTAATCACTGTTTTTTGCAAATAAATTGAATTATCTGATGTTATCAAATCTCTTTTTAGCCATAAGAGAATCAATGCAGTAGTTCCTAAATATTCAAGATCATTCTTGGTTACTGAGCAAAAACATATACCTCAGCCACTACCTCCAAAAAGTCCTAGCTGTTAAAGCATCAATAAGTCTCATGCATACTTTAAAGGCATACATTTATGAGGTATAGTGTCCATAAACCTCTTCAGGAAATTCCTCTCTAAGAATTCTTTTAATTATGTCTCACACATGGCTTTCGATACTTTTCTTAGTATTGTTCTATAAACCAAAATTGACACATGCTGCATTGAAAATGATGGAAGAATTAAAGTCAAGAGACCTGGGTTCTACTTCCAACCTTATGATTTATGTAGATATGGAATTAGATAATCACTTAATATTTCTGTAAAATGGAGATAATCATAATACCTAAGCACAAAGTTGTCGAGTACATGAATTAAGAGGAGGACATGTAGAAATACTTTTCCAAACACTAGGCAAATGTTGGTCTTTACCGGGATTACATATCTGACCACAAGCCTACAAGAACGACACGAATTATAATGCCCTGGCAACCTGCCACAAGAAGAACCTAGATTATAGGATTTTACCACCACAGGAGCTTCTGATGTTTGAATATAAAAACCCTTTCAGACACAGTAGCTCAAGATGTTCAGACTTTAAAACTGACCACACAGACTCTATGGTCATGCACTATTTAAAACTAGGTACTCAGGAAATAGACTAGAAAGAAAAAAGAAGGAAGGGAAGGAGAGAGGAAAGAAGTAGAGGAGAGAGGAGGGAAAGGAAGGGAGAGGAGGGAAGAGGATGGATGAGAAGGGGAGGGAAGAAAGATCAAGGGAAGGAGGAAGCCAGGAGGATCTTCCACTCTGGAATTCCTATTAAAAAATTTAAAATATCTAACCTTGCCAGTGTATAAATTATAATCTTTCCAATTTTTTAAACATTAGAAAGCTTGGGCCCAGAGTTCGCATTTGTGCTATAGTATTATTCCTGAGGAATTCTTGATTGCCGAACCTCCCAAGGTCCTTCCACTGCACCTCAGATTTTGCTACCACAATTCTACCTTTATGCCAAAATTGCCAACCCATGGATTTTCAGAAAACCTCTCTTTTTACTTGCATGACTGCAACTGAGCATACTGAACTCAGGACAAAATTTTATCTGTACTATTCGCTTCTGTCAGACCACCTTCAGGTAAATGGTCTAACTGAAGAAGGTGGCATAAAAACTACCAAGGATTCCAGAGGCCTGCAGAGCCAGGAGAGCAGATGCTGGGCTTTTTATCTTTAATTTTTGTTTATTATTTAACGTTTCAAGTAAATTTAATACTTGATGATTTTTCTAATGATTTTGCAATTCTCATATTCAAAAGTTAATAAGTAGGAATCATAGAAAAAATTTTAATAATTTGGTCTATTTGGCATGTTAGCCAGCATGGCTTTTGTAACCTCTGGAACTAGGTCAGAGTGGAATAAGGCTCAGTATATCTCCTATCCTGCAGCTCATCGCTTACACACATACACAGCGTCAACAAATGCTCACCTGTGTGGAGGAAAGCGTAGCTCACAAAATGCTGTTCCCTTTACTGGCCATTCCTGTAACTGTTGCATTTGCTTTAGAATAGAGGCTCTTCTAGCTCCCCCTCTTCACTGACTTCCCCAGGTAGCTATCACTTCCCCCTACAAGCACACCGAGTCCTTGGGCACACAAATGCTCCTTAGCATCCATGGAACTCTGTTCTTACCATTTTTTGATATTTGTGGAGAGCTCAAAATGTTCATTCCCAAGCATTTTACACCAGTTGAATTTGTAGTTATAATAGCATGCTTGATTTTATATTATTGCATAAGCTGATGATACATGGTACATGAAGAAAGATGGATGGTTTTATGAAAATTGAATAGAATGGTTTAAAAAAGCTCAATAGCCAGGCATGGTGGCGCCTGCTGGTAATCCCAGCATTTGGGAGGCTGAGACAGGAGGATCCAAGTTTGAGGACAGCCCCAGCCACTACTTTGTGAGGCCCTTTGCAACTCAGTAAGATCTTGTTTCAAACTAGAGAATAAAAAATAGGGCTGAAGGTGTAGCTCAGAGGTAGAATGCCCCTGGGTTCTACGCCCAGCACCACACACACAAAAAAAAAGAATAAGAAAGCTAAATAAATGCAAAATACTAAAAAAAAAAAAAAAAAAAAAGTTGCTCTAAAACCAGAAGTGAGCATACAACTATTGGGGGGAGGAACCTAAATACCTAGGACTCCATACTCAGATGGCTCCACCAAAGTTGAGTTCATGCTCCACTAAAAAACATGATTTAAAAATAAGAAAAATGAAGCATTGTGGGTAAGGTTTATGCAAAGTAATGAGGCATAACTCCAATTGCAGAATATATCCTTCATCAAGAATCTAAGAAGCCAGATATTGACAGTAACACTCTGTAATCCCAGTACTTGGGAGGCTGAGACAGGAGGATCACAGGTTAAAGACCATCCTCAGCAAGTTAGCAAGACTCAGAAATTTAGAGAGATGCTTCTTCAAAATAAAATGGGGTTGGGGGTGTAGCTTGGAGGTCAGTGCCCGGGGTTCGACCCTCAGTATCACATACAAAATAAGAAAAGAATATCAAGGAACAAGTGCACATTTATATGTTTTAGGTTAAAATAGAATTTTAACATTTTATATAGAGAGATATATATTTCTGGATTATATGCCTTAATCAAATTTTTTACTAAGTAGCCAATGAGTCATCACAGAAGTTTCAGTTAAGAAGGCTTCCCTTTTAGCTGGGCATGGTAGCACATCTGGAATCCCATTTAGGAGGCTGAGACAAGAGGACTACAGGTTTGAGACCAGCCTCAGCAACTTAGGGAGCCCTGTTTGAAAAGAGAAAATAGGGCTGGGGATGTAGTTTGGAGGTAGAACTTCCCTGGGTTCATTCTCCAACCTTGAAAGTAGAACGTCCCTGGGTTCAATCCCAGTACCCAAAACAAAAATACAAATAAAAAAGACAGCTTCTCTTTCATATTATCATGTATTAATATATAATGTCAGAAAATCATCTCACCTACAAAGAATAATTAGACTCATAAGAACATAAGAAGCAGAAGTTCAACTGCTCTATGGTTCAATTCACTTCCTTGAATATATTTGTGAGACAGAGTAAAGTAGGCTGTATTGTTATTCACTTTTAGCACTGAATGTCTTAGAAGAGAATTAAATGCTTTGACTCGGGAATTATCAAAAATGTATGAGCACAGGGAGAACCCATGAAGCCACCACATTCTAGTCCTTGCTGCGTTCCTGAGCCCACCCAATCCTGTTACCACCACCCACAGACTGGGGACAGTCATGAAGCAGCTTCCTGGCTCATCCAAGATGAACAGAGACCTTGGGTTCTGTTCCAGCACCCCTGCCCACCAGGGCTCAGCCCCGGCCCTACAGCCTCTGCATGCGGAGGACCGGCAGAGACTCAACAACACAGGGCAGATGGAGGTGTCTTCAAAGGACCCGCTGTGTTACTTAGTGCTGGATCTCTAGTCTAAAGGGACTAGCATTGCAAAGGCAGCACCTCATTTGTTTACTTGTGTTTTGTCTCAAGTATACTCCATTAGCCGGGCGTGGTGGCGCACGCTTGTAATCCCCGCACTTGGGAGGCGGAGACAGGAGGATCGAGCAGGTTCTAAGCCAGCCGCGCTGGCTTAGGAGACCCTGTTTCAAAAAAAAAAAAAAAATAGGTCTGGGAGTGTAGCCCAGGAGGTAGAAGGGCTTCCAGGAACCCCAGTACCACCACACACACACAAAAAAAGTCTACTCCATTACTAGATTTTATTTTTAAATCAACAGTTGTTGTTGAAGTTCATTTGGGCCACATCACTGTGTTAACTGTATACTGTAATTAGTCATCACCATCTACCCTTCTGACTGGGAAACCTCAAGGCTCCCAGTGTAGGAGCAGCCGAGATTTGAAGCTGATAAGATCTGATAAAGACATCCTCTTACCATACCAGGTAAGATGCTGCCAGGTCATAAGGCATTTTCCAGAAAGCAAATCAGTGGCCCTACTGCCCAGTTCAACCGTGAAGCCCAAGCGTGACGTCCTGCAAGGCCCAAGCAGCTTACGCAGCTTCTCCAGGCTCTGAAATGAGCTGCCATTCTACAACGCCCCCGCGTGTCCTACAGAGCTGGTGTCTTCCTGGGCTCGAGGTGGGCCTGCCTTTGTCTGACCCTGCACCTGCATGGGAATTATCATTCCTGGGTTCAGCCAAGCAAAGATTTCTGAAAGGCAGAAATGGTTTATTGTTTAGCATTGGCACGGAAAGGAGGTGCCAAGAGACCTTCTCGGTTCATGTGCGAAGGATCTGCTGGTCAGCATCAACAGGGCCTTTTAAGCACCAGAGAAAGGAAAGGAGCATAACGTGGTTATACTGCTCCGGGGAGACTTGCTGGCACTTAAGGGAGGCGTCACCTGAAAGTTCAGCCAATCAATGAATATCTACGGGGCTCATCCAAGGATCCTTCTGTCAAATGCAGCTGGTCTTTGCTACAGAAAGTTGGCAGCTAGATCAACCAGATGGGTCACTGTGAATTCCTGGAGGGGACTTGAATTTATTATAAGTGTATCGCCAGACTTCCTGATCCTGCCCAGTGCTGCCTCTGTTCACATCCCAAAGCCCAATTTTTCCCTTTGCATCCACAGAAGTGAAATGATGCAAGAAACAGTGGAAACTCCCACCCACTCCCTCCCTCCCTGGCTGCAGGGGGACCCCCGCTGCCCTGTTGCCAGGCCTTTCCCAGGCCTGCCCTGCTAACAAAGGGCCCCTAGGTTTTCAAGCAAGAAACGCCCTCAGATTCTTTGAAAACAGAATAGAGGGAGTTGTTGAAGTCAGAGGCTCACTGCTAAGCGCCTACACCCTGAAACATGGTCATCCCCGGAGCCTGAATCAGACTGCAGAGAGGAAGAAGGTGGCCGTCCTCACCTACCCCGGCGGGTCCCAGGTGGCTCCTCTCTGGGCACTTGGGCCTAGCAGAATAACTTGAGTGTGTGACTGGAATATAAAGCAAACCATGAAATGTAACATTTTGCCATGACCAATCCATGAAATTTCTCCTTTAGTAGATTATTATTAATAAATGTCCGTAAAAGGATTAAACTCTTTTGCAGAAAAGGCATAGTAGATTAAAATCTTTCCTGCATATTTAAAATGAGAAACCCATAATAAAAGTGAGCTGTCCCAAGGAATTCCTTTGAGTCCCACACTGATACTGCTGGTGACTTGATTAACTTGGCTACTAAATTCCACCACCAGTTCCCTCTCTCTGGCCACCAACGAGCTCTCCCACCCACAGGCCTCTTGCTAATGGGTATCTGGCACCCTCTCGGCCCTCTCCCCTCTGGCCCCCCCTCACGGGACCCCACTGTCTTTTTCACTGGGATTGGAGGGATGGATGAAAACATTCCCACCCTGCTGTCCAGCCGGACTGCAGGCCTTGCACCCTGTGAGGCGACTGTGCCCTTGACTATTTTCTCTGCCTCCTTTAGTACCTGTCACCAGCCACCGCCCAGCCCCCGCCAGTGTCTCCTTCTCCTCAAACATATGTGCGCTCATCACTTGGTGTATTTCCTTCCATATACCAGCCCTTTCCTCTTCCTCCCTCCCCATACACGTTAGTAAGTTAGGTAGTGAAGCCGTGTATGAATGTAGCCTTTTGTGAACTGTTCCCTTCCTCTCTCCACGTTTTCCTCCCCCACACCCCTCCACTCTTCTGGTCTCTCTCCAGTTTTGACTCAAGTCCCTTCTGTTGCCTATTTTCTCTCTAGCTTTCACATATGAGAGAAAGTGTACAACCCTTGACTTTTTTTCTTTCTTTCTTTCTTTTTTTTTTTTTTTTTTTTTTGATGGTACTGGGGTTCCTGGAAGCCCTTGTACCTCGGGCTACACTCCCAGACCTATTTTATACTTTTTTATTTTTGGAAACAGGGTCTCTTACGCCAGCGCAGCTGGCTTCGAACCTGCGCGATCCTCCTGTCTCCGCCTCCCAAGCGCGGGGATTACAAGCGTGCACCGCCACGCCCGGCCAACCCTTGACCTTTTGAGAATGGCTTGTCCACTTAGCATAACACTCTGTAGTTCCATCCACTTTCCCAGGTGATCGTAAATGTTCTTGTGGATTTAAATATCATGTTTGTATATATACTTCTAAGCCAAATCATCCTTCTGAGCTCTGGCTTCACATAGCTGCAGCTGATATTTCTCTTTGTATGTCACATGGTCATTTAAACTTAACATGGCTACAAACAGGACTCTTACTTTTCCCAGTCACTGTGTTCCCAGATGTGTCCCCTTTCATCTTAACCAAGGGCACCACCGCCCAGCCAGTCACCCACCTCAGACACCTCAGAACAACTCCTATTTCTCCTTTCCCTGTGCCCCTCACCCAATCTATCAGCAAGTCCTGCTCATTCTGTTTATTTAAGATGCTGCAAGCTGGGCATGGTGGCACATACCTGTAATTCCAGTACTTGGGAGGCCAAGACAGGAAGATCGCAGGTTCAAAGCCAGCCTCAGCAATGTAGCAAGGCCCTCAGTAACTTACTAAGACCCTGTTTCAAATTAAAAAATAAAATTGGACTGGGATGTAGCTTAGAAGCGTAACACCCCTGGGTTCCATCCCTAACACCCAGAAAATAAAAAGATACTGCAATGCACCCCTCCTCTCTGTCACCACTGCCGCATGGCCGACCCGGATGCTACAGCAGCCTCTCCATCACTCTCTGGTTTCATTCTCACCTTTCTCTGGCTCCCTCTCTGTACACATTGCAGGGGTCCCTTTTCTTATCGCTTCCTAGAAATCTTTTAATGTCATCTATTGAACTCAGAAAAAAAAATGTCTAAATCCTAACCATGGACCACATGATGATCCCTCCCAGCCCTCCAGGCTCACCCGGCTCTCACGCTGGCCTGGGGGGTAACAGCCGAGCCGTCAAGTGCCCTGCGATCTTCCTGCACCAGTGGCCACTCCTCTCCACCACTGTCTTTCCTCCATCTTCATTCTCCTGCCTCCCAGTGTCCTGACTTCAGGGATTACAGATCCTTGTGAAAGTTTCTCTCATCTCCAAGCGTTTTCTGTTTATATTACCCTTTCAAAAGTAGTTCTTCTCCACCAAGTATGGTGGTAATTCCAGTACTTGAGAGGCTGAGACAGGAGGATTGGAGGTTTGCAGCCAGTCAGCTATTTAGTGAGGCTCTCAGCAACTTAGTGAGACCCTGATTCAAAAATAAAGAATAAAAAAAAAATAGGGCTGGGCATGTAGCTCAGAGGTAGAATGCCCCTGGGTTCGATCCCCAGTACTACAAAACAAAACAACAAAAAAAGGTAGTTCTCCTATTGTTTAAAAGCGCACGCTTGTAATCCCCGCGCTTGGGCCGCTGAGACAGGAGGATCGCACAGGTTCGAAGCCAGCCTCAGCTACTTAGTGAAGCTCTCAGCAACTTAGTGAGACCCTGTTTCCAAATAAAGTATAAAAAAATAGGTCTGGGAGTATAGCCCAGAGGTAGAAAAGCCCCTGGGTTCCACTCCAGTACCACAAATAAAAAAAGAATAAAAGCAATATATTCTGATTTTTCTTTCTATCCCTTACATGTCCATTTCCTGCAGTATGTTTGGACACTTGCTGTGTGTGTGTGTGTGTGTGTGTGTGTGTGTGTGTGTGCGCGCACACGCGCTTTACTGGGGACTGAACCCAAGGGTACTATACCAGTGAGCTGCTTTCCCAGCCCTTTTTAGTTTAGTTTAGTTTAGTTTTGAGACAGGGTGTTGTTAAATTGGTGAGGTTGGCCTTGAACCTCTTATTCTCCTTCTACAACCTCCTGAGTTGCTCCTGAGTCGCTAGGATTACAGCCATGTGCCGCCATGCTTGGTCTATTATTGTATCTTTATAGAGCGAACACACAAGCTTTTTAAGTCGTTGCTGATTTAGTCTTCCCTTCCACCCCAGTCAGTACAGATATCTCTATTGGACTTCATAAACATGTCTCTCTACCCCCTCGGGGCTCCTCACCTGGCCTCCCCAGCTTTCTCTGTTCCAATTCCTTCTGCACATTTGCTGCTGTCTTTTCAGTTTCTTAAAACACCATTCCAATATACACGGCCTTGGAAACCTTTTGTAAGTATTTATTGGCTACAAAACAGGGAGCAGAATCTTTATCCCACCGTGTAAGGTTTTTACTTTTTAATTATTTTATTCACGCGTTGCATTTATACATCATGGCGATGTGATAAAAACACACGCGCACAAAGCTGTTGGTGTATTTGGTCATAACTGAAAGTGGTAAATTTCAATTGTAAATTGCAGGAGTGAAATCGGCAGTAACCCTTCACATGTCACCACAGCACAGAACTGTCCCCTCTTCAGTCCGCCCCCTTCTGCCCCTGACCCTCACCTGAGCCCGTCCCTGCTCCACACGTCTCCCTCTGCGGTAAAGGCCTGTGCGTTTCCTTTTTCCTCTCTAGCTTCCACATACGAGAGAAAACCTGCATGCCTTCACTTTGAGGCTGACCAGTCTCATGTAGATCAATCAAAATATTCTCTAGTTCCATCCATCTTCCTGCAAATGATATAATTTGTTCTTTATAGCTAAGTGTTATTTTGTTGTGTGCACATGGCAAATTTTCTTTATCCGCTCATCTGTTGATGGAGACCTGAGCTGGTTCCATAATTTGGCTATTGTTTATTTGGTGCCTACTTATTAAGTGACTACTGTATACCAACCACTGTGCAAGGACTCAGCAGTGAGCCAGGCACAGCCATGGCCCACATGCAGGTTATGTTCTAGCGGGGAAGTCAAATAGTAAACAAGGAAATTTAATCAGTGTGTGCTATTTTGGATCTTGATTTTTTTTCTATAAATAAAATTGAAGAGAGTAAAAAATTTAGAGAATGACTGGCAGAGAACAACCTTAAAGTGATGAGGAATCGTCTTTTTTGTGTGGTACTGGGGATAGAACCCAGGGGCATTCTACCTCTAAGCTACACCCTCACCCTATTTTTTTATTCTTTTTCTATTTTGAAACAAGGTCTCACTAAGTGGGCCTCACTAAGTAGCTGAGTCTGGCAACGAACCAATCCTATTGTCTCAGCCTCCCAACTACTGGGATTACAAGCTTGTGCCACCTCACCCAGCAGGGATAGTCTTTTTTAAAATATATTTTTATTTTTAATTTGCGTGTTGTAATTGTACATATCTGTGGGTGCATTGTGGCATTGCTATCTATATACATACAGTGTATAATGAGCAGGGTAGTTAGCACATGCATTATCTTGAAACATTTATCATTTGCTTTTGTTGGGAGCATATGAATTCCCCTCTACTGCTTTGAAATATTTGATTGATTGTTGGCAATGATAGTTCTCCTACTGTGCTACAGAGCATAAGAAGCTCCTTGTATCCATCTGCACCCTATACCTGTTAACTGGGGACAGTCTCTGAGCTGACAATCGAGCAGCTACCTGAATTGTACCTGAGAGCGTATAAAACAAACTCAGAAACAAAACAGCAACAGAAAGACCCAAAAGCAAGAAAAAGTTAGGTGTGCTGATGAGCAGTGGGCAGGTGTGGGGCTGGCTGAGCGGGATGAGTGTGCAGAGGTCGGACGAGGTGGGGAAGTGGGAAAGGCTTCGGGCTGTGGGGAGGGGCTGGGCTGTGTTCTGGGGATACAGGCAACCCCTGGAGTAGGCAGACGGGGAAGAGCCATGACTATCATTTTCAAAGACACCCCCCAAGGCCAGGAGCGAGGGTGCTCAGTGCTCACTTGTAATCCTGGTCCTTGGGAGGCTGAGACAGGAAGAGCGCAAGTTCAAGGCCACTGCACAGTAACTTATGAGACCCTGGTTCAAAATAAAAAGTAAAAGAGGGCTGGAGGTAAGCTCAGCAGTAGAATAGCCTGGATTCCATCCCCAGTCTCACACACACACACACACACACACACACACACACACACACACACACACCTCCTCAGTGGCATAGCTTACTTAGCATGGGAGAAGCACTGGGCTCAACCCCAGGAGGGCACTTTTAAGTAAATCAGGACTCCCTGGCCTGTGCACCACACCGAGCTAACTTCTACTAATGCTTCTCTCTTCTTATTATAAATTGATAAATTATTGTCATATGTATTTGAGGCTACAAAAGATGTTATGCTTTATGAAGATGATATAGAATAAATGAAACTAATCAATGTATACATCACCTCAAATACTTAGCATTTTTGTGATAAGAACATTTCAAATTTACTATCAGAAATTTTTAAACATTCTATGCATTCTTATTAATCATCTTTATAACCCTGTACGATAGATCACACACACACACACACACACACACACACACACACACACACACACACTCCATTCTCCCTCCCCCACCCCTGGCAACCGCCATTCTGTTCTCTGCTTCCTTGAGTTCAATTGTTTTAGATTCCACATATAAATAAGGACATGTGGTATTTGTCTTTTTGTGCCTCATTTATTTCAGATCATCTCATTAAATGCAGAAAAAGCACTTGGCAAAATCCATTATCCTTTCATGACAAAAACTCTCAACAAATTAGGTATAGAAAAATTGTACCTTAATATACTAAAAATTAAACATGATAATCCCATAGCTAACATTATATACAACAGAGAAAATTTTATTTTTAAATTTTGTTTGTTTGTTTGTTACCGGGGATTGAGCCCAGGGACATTATACCTCTGAGCTATACTGTCAGCACCCTCACTCCCCCCCTTTTTTAAACAGAGTTTCAGCAAATAGGCTGCTAAGAGATGCTATGTTGCTAGGTCTAGCCTCAAACTGCAATCCTCTTGTTTCAACCTTCTAAGTACTAGGTTACAGGCATATGCCACCATGTTTGGCAACAGTGAACATTTGAAAGCCTTTTCTCAAAGATCTGGGACAAAATAAGGATGCCCACTCCTACCACTTCATTATAGTACTAGACATCCTTGCCAAAGCAATTAAGTAAGAGAAATAAATAAACAGCATCAAAATAGGAAATGAAAAAGTAAAAATATCACTGTTGATTACATAATCTTATACATAGAAAATTTTAAAGATCACAAAAAATGTTAGAATGAATAGACAAATTCAGTAAAGTTATAGGATAAAAAAAAAATAATACACACAAGTCAGTAGAGCTCCTACCCATTACAAATGAACTTTCTGAAAAAGAACTCAGGCTAGGTATGGTGGGTCCTGCTTATAATTCTGGTACTTGAGAGGCTGAGACAGGATGATTACAGATTGAGGCCAGCCTCAGAAACTTAGTGAGACCCTGTATCAAAATAAAAAAATAAAAGGACTGTAGGTATAGCTCAGAGGTAGAATGCTCCTGAGTTCAACCACCGGTACCAAAACAGAAAAAAGGAAGGAAGGAAGGAAGGAAGGAAGGAAGGAAGGAAGGAAGGAAGGAAGGAGAAAACACTCACATTTGCGATCATTATCTAAAAGTAAAATAAAATAAAAAGAAATAGACTTAACTGCGAAAGTGAAAGGCCTGTATAATGAAAACTATAAAACATTAATGAAAGAAATCGAAGAGGCCACTAATCCTCTTAGCATTCACTGTGCTCCAACCCAGCTGAACAACTTACACTTTCCAGAACCTACCCTCTCGTTATCTATGCCAAGCCACCCGCTTTCCCTCCTCAGAGGCTCCTCTTGATCATTTCTGCCTCTCAAAATAGTGCCCCTCCTTCAAAGCTCAGAATACTGACATCTCCCCAGCAGAGCCTCCCCATCCCCAAAGCTGATAATAATCTATCTGTCCCTAGAATCCCGAGCAGGTCTTTTGAGTCTCCATCATCACCCCTGTCTCACCCTATTTTGTATTCTAATTATTTGTGCATGACACACCGCCCTTACTATGCCATAAATATCTTTGGGCACAAACTATTACTTCCCATTTTTGTGCCACTACAAATCATGTACCTCGCACCCAGCAGACCTTCAGGAAGTGCCTGCCATAGTAATGAATGGACAGACTTTATTAACATAAATTATTGTTTGGGGTTTACATCCAGCCCTAAATCCATGGTGCTCTCATTTCTGTATCACCAATGATTATCTGCTTACTTAAATAACCTTTCTTTGAAGGCTTCTGTGTTATATGGAGGAACAAGTATGTAGGTTATGTCTTTCCCTTAAACAAAGAGAAGTTCTATCGTGCGTCATGGAAAATAAAGCACAGTAATAAAAAGCCCCAGCAACACTTGTTGAATAATGATTTAGTGGAAATGTTGCTTTTCCTCCTGTTCATCGGCCCTAACATCCTCCCAAGTACTAAATCCCAGTGTTCTGTTTGTTTTGTTTTTAGATTACATTGACAACTATCGGCTATGGAGACAAAACCCCCCTCACGTGGCTGGGAAGGCTGCTCTCCGCAGGCTTTGCGCTCCTGGGCATTTCTTTCTTTGCACTTCCTGCTGTGAGTACCTTTGCAACAGTACAGCAGCTTTGATTAGGGCTCAGAGGGGTACTACACTGACCTCAAACTAACCAAGGACCTGGGGAACATACCTCTATCGCTGACTAATGTAATTTTTGTAATATGATGTTGACTTTCTTAAATATAACTAGATGGATAATTTCTAAGCTACAGTCTTCCTTTGGAAGCCTCTGAGACTTCAACACCAGCGAGGTCTTTATGACCAGATAACAATTCAGATGGTATCGCCTGTCAGTCAGCACGCTACTAATATGTTTTAAATATCTGGAGAAATTTAAAGGTAAGCCAGCAATAAATACAAGAAAGAATGTTCAACTTCGCTAGCAATCGAGGGGATGCAAATTAAAACTACACTGAAATTTCATCTAGCTCCAATTAGAATGCCAATCATCAAGAAGTCAAACAGCAATAAATGCTGGAAATGATGTGGGGAACTCTTCTACGCTGCTAATGACATAGCAAATTAGCTATGGAGATCAGTGTGGAGATTCCTCAGAAAACCGGGACTGGATCCAACATGTGATCTGACTATACCACTTCTGAGTATCTTTCCAAAGGAACTGAAATAAGAATCTTATAGTGATACATGCATATCCATGTTTATAGCAGCACAATTCACAATAGCCAAAACATGAAACCAACCTACGTGTCCATCAACAGATGAATGGATTACAAAATTTTGGGCTAAACACACAATGGAATTCTACTCAGTAATCAAGAAGAACAAAATAATGTCATTTGCAGGAAAATGGATGGACCTAGAGAATAGTATGTGAAACGAGATTAGCCAGTCTCCAAAAAATGAAGGGTCGTATGTTTTCTCTCCTGCGCAGAAGCTAGAGAGTAATCGGGATACAATCAAGAGGGACTTGAGATAATGGGACAGAAGCCCCAGGGAAGCGGGGAGGTGGTCTAGGAGAAGAGAGGGGGAGAATTAATGAAGGGAACACTTCCGCGGACAGTATGTACATATGTGAGAATAACAGTGTCAATCTCAATATCTTGGGGAGTGGAGAGGGGCCCACCAAGTGATGTGTGCATGTATGTCTCTGAACTACATTATAATGTGAGACTGCAGTGCACCGATAAAAGTGTTTAAATATTTAAGTGTTTAAAAAATAAAGCTAAGCCAGGCATGGTGATGCACACCTGTAATCTCACTACTTGGGAGGCTAAGACAGGAGGATTGCAGGTTTGCCACCAGCCTCAGCAACTTAGCAAGACCCTGTTTCAAAATTTAAAAGATAAATAAAATAGGGCTGGGGGTATAGGTGAGAGGCAGAATGCCCTCGGGTTCCATCCCTAGTACCATGAAAAAAATTTTTTTAATCATTTTAAACTGATCGCTCCAATTTGGCTTATAATGTGTACTGCTGAAGCAACAGATACGCACAGGAGAAGCGTTTTCCTCTGTGGAGCCATTTGAGTGGGAAGCGAATGACCTTAAAGGGTGTTAAATGTGTCCGGTGATTTATTCTTTGTGTCACTGTCATCGATTTTTCTTAATGAGCGGGTTCTGCATCTTATCAGAACAAAGAGCACATTTATCTTCCCCCAAGCTTCTGATTATTTTCACCTTAATGGATGAAGCTTGTCTTTCTGATCATTTCGTCCTCGGCTTTCTTTAATGGAAGTTGATCAAAACATTATAATTTGCGGCCATCCCCATGCGAGCACGCTTGTCCCCTCCGCCTGGGTGGGGTGAGGAGTCAACAGAGAGGAGGGCCATGGCTGTGGTGGTGGTGGCAGCAGGTGTCCCTCAGGAAACTGCCCCAGAACCCCAGACGCCCCTGCTGCGGAAAGCCCAGAGCGCCCTCCAGGGGAAGCCAGGGGGTGGAGGCCAGCCTGGGATTTCCAACACCAGGGCACTTAGTTCCCAGCCCGCTGTCTGCTAATGAGTGCAGAAGACACTCTCGCCCTCTCCACGGCCATGCCTGCCCCATACTGACCAGCTGGCTCTTTCTCAGAACACTCAAAATTAGACTGAAAAGACGAGGCGCGCGCCTAGGCCTTAGACCCCACTTGCACCGTGGGTCACGCACTGTGTGACCATCTGTTGCTAGCATACCACAGACCAGGTGTCTTCAACAAGAGAAACGTATTGGCTCGCGGTTCTTGGGAGATAGGGGTCCAAAATCAAGGTCCTTCAGGGTCAGCCCTTCTGAGAGCCACCAGAGGACCAGGCCACCCCTGGATCACAGGCGGCATCTTCTTCCTGAATCTTCTTTCTGTGCCTTCACAACATCTGCACCAAACTTGCTCTTCCTATGAAGAAATCAGTCAGATTGGGTTAGAGCCCACACTCATGACCTCATTTTAATTTGATTATCTAAGGCAAGGAACATACCTTCAAATAAGGTTGCATTCTGAGGTTTAGAAATTAGGCCTGGCATGGTGACACACACTTGTAATTCCAGTATTTGAGAGGCTGAGACAGGAGGATCCCATACTTAGTGAGTCCCTATACAACTTAGTGAGACCCTGTTTCAAAATAAAGAATAAAAAATAGGGCTGGGCATGTAGCTCAAAGGTAGAATGTCCCTGGGTTCAATCCCCAGTACCACAAAAATAAAAGAAAGAAAAAATTTAGAACTCTAACCAAATGTGGAGGTGCATGCCTGTAATCCTAGTACTTGGGAGGCTGAGACAAGAGGCTCACAGGTTTTAGGCCAGCCTCAACAATTTAGTGAGACCCTCAGCAACTTAGCAAGACTATGTTTCAAAATAAAAAGGGTGGCCGGGCTTGGTGGCACACGCTTGTAATCCCCACACTTGGGAGGCGGAAACAGGAGGATCGCACAGGTTCAAAGGCAGCCTCAGCTATTTAGTGAGGCTCTCAGCAACTTAGTGAGACCCTGTTTCTAAATAAAGTATAAAATAGGTCTGGGGTTGTAGCCCAGAGGTAGAAAAGCCCCTGTTTTCTACCCCTAGTACCACACACACAAAAAAAATTGGGCTGGGGATGAAGTTCGAAGGTAGAATGCATCCCTAGTACCGCAAAAAAAAAAAAAAAAAAAAAAAAGAAACCTCTGTTCCTGTTAGGTTAAAAATCAGAGACTAAGAAGTTAGTCTTAGAAATGTCTCCAATAAAGTTATTACAATTTTTATATACAAATCAACTCACACATGTTGGAAATCTAAAAAATTTTCTTGCACAGTGGAGAACATTCCCTAACAATGCCAAGAAAAGTAACCTCTGCTGTGGATCCTTTTACTGCAACCTCTCGGTAGGTGCTGAGTTACTATTTTTTTCCTGTGCACCTGCCAGCCAACAGTGCTGTCTGATCAAAATTTAGAAGGACACGTTGACACTTTACTGAGAAAGTTAGAGGTGGATTGTGAGTTGCTCCTGTTTGGGGTTCCCCCCACCCAGGAAACCTGAGGATCAAGGTTTCCCCATATTCCCTTCAAAGCAGGACTCTCCCGCACAGCGTGGAGTCAGACAGGCCACTCTACAAGACCTCCCCTGGGGCCCAACCATCCCTAGGCTACTGAGCTCACAGAGGCAGCTGCAGAGGCCCTGTCACCTGGATGAGTGTGTCTCCTCTTTACGGAGCGCTCCCTTCCTGCCTCATACTCTTGCTATAGGTATCTGCTTACTTGTAAGGAAATTGAATTTTACAGAGATTGAATTAACTGAGACATCTAGTTAGTAAGTTCAATGCAAGGACTAGTTTTATTTGACTTGAGATATTACTCATTCAATAATAAATGTTAGCCACTTTCTATAATCATTGATAATATTAATAAATATAATTATTATATAGAATATAATATTAACCACTACTGAAAACCTTTCAGCATAAGTAGTATCTTCCATTTTGTATGGAAGATAGCAGGAGTAAATATTTTAAATGTTTACCAAAATAAATTTCTTCTACTTGATGTTTATGTAACACTTCCTCAGCCGAGCAGTAAAATTTAAAACTTAAAAAGCCTTGCTAGCCTAGAAAATGGATGGGGGAAAAACCAAAGCTGGATTTCTAAGAATTTGTATCTGCCGTCATATGTTAAAGGGACATATGTTCAAAGATCAGGCCATGTTGTATGTGTGTATATATAAAATAGACTTTAATAGACTTCTGTTTAGGCGCTGAGCCGTATGCTAAGAGAGAGGTAGAGGAAAATTGGAATGGAGCCCGGTGGAGACAGTGAGCAGACCCGGCTTAATAACCACCGCAATGTACAGTGTGACGCAAGAGAGACGTAGCAAACATCTACTAATACGTGTTTCCAAGTAGTGCCTGTTTAGTCTGTTTGGTAGATGCTAAAATCTGTGCTACATAGAGCCTGTCTTTATTCTCCAAAGAGGATTAACTCTGAACCTCATAACCACATAATAAGTGCTCAAACTTGGTGCCGTGGCTATTAATTCAATTCCTACAAAACCTGGATCATCCTCCATAGAGTAGGTTATATACAAATGGGCACATAATGTATGCACAATTAATACATTTTGTAAGTAAGTGCTATAAATTCTGATACGCTATATTCTCTTACATGTTTATATTTCATGAGACGTGACATCAGTGTCTGTCCCGTGGCCACGCCCTATGGGTGACTGGCCCGGAGCCAGCCCTGCTCATCCTGAAAGGCCCTGATGCCCCTTCCTACGCCTTCTCTAGGAACCCTGTCTTTTACCTTCTTCCACACCACTTGAGGAACATGGCATCCCAGTCCTCTGGACTCTTGAGGCTAGTTTGTAACAATCAGCTGGCCCATGTTCTTTCTGTTTCAAAGTAAACCCTTTCTCCTGGGGCCAGACTTTGAGTGGAGCATTAATAGCTCTGGTGACCCCATTGGCTTTGGGTTTCCTCACCTGTCTGCTTTGGTGAAGGCCCTTGTTCCTAGGCCTGACCCAGGGAGAACCCAGCCGCCTTCTTTGCCCTGTGCCCATTCCCTTCACCTTCCTCTCCAATGACAGGCAAAAGGGCCTTGTCTTAAAGGTGTGGAAGAAACGATGAAAGTAATGAGGGGACCATTGACCTAAAACAGAGCTTAGACACTTTCCCTCCCTGAGGTAACTGGTTGTTGGCGCCCTCTCCCCACTGTGTCCCCCGTCCTGCACCAGCAACACCAATAACTGCTGCTACAGTCTTTGGAGTTCCAAATGCTTTTTCTTCCTCAAAGGCAGAGAATGACTCGAAGTATGGGGAACAGACTCCTCTTTTGCAGACTCCTGTCCTTGGTTTATGTGTTTGTCTCCCTCCATCCTAGGTGGGCATGAGCCCTGGTGTCAACATGCTAACCCCGCTGTAACTGCCTCCTTTAGTTCCGTGGACGAGCTCCCAAGGCAAAAACTACCTTCTGTGGCCATCGGGGCTGGGTTCCCTCATAAGAGCTGGGCCAAGCCTGTGGGAACTGGGCCATGCAGGATGGGGACGTGATCACAGGCTAGGAGCTGTGGGTGTGGGTCCTGCCCCTCCTGTCTACATCTTCTCTTTTTCCCATCTTGCTTTACAGTCCTAGCAAACTATTAGTGTCTGGCAAAGGGGGTACCCAGTTCTTTCCCTGTTGGCTTTGCTGTTCTCCAGCCTCCTATTTGTGTTTTTATAACTGTCACCAGTTTAGCCACTGTTTAAACTGTATATATTGTTATGAGGCGCCTGGCCTGTCACCTCAGTGAGCCTGCCCGCCTTTGGGTTGTAGTGAGAAGCTGTTGTCACGACTGACCTTCTGTCTCTGAAATTGTTTGTTTCAAATAAAGAGTTAAAATTATTTTTAAAAAGGTGAGGAGAATAAATCAATCTTTCCTAAATAACCTTTTATAGCAAAAAAAATAGGAGTCATGGATGACTAGAGCTGATCTTTACTTGGAAGTGGAGAGCCATTTTTATAACCTCCAAGTGGAGGCAAATATTGTTTAAATCTATAAACCAGATCATAGAAAGCAAGTTATTATTAAGCTTAGTTTGTATAATCAGAACCTGTATGAGATGGAAATCTCAGGCAGCACGAGAGACACACCGAACAAATGAAACAGAAAACAGAGCCCAGGATGTCACTGCTGATTTCATGGGACAGTCATTTATTTTAATTAATAATGGAGCAGACCATTGCTCATTAGCAGCACATAATATATTATGATTGTGGAGTGCTTACTGTCTGGTCATTGTCACTGATGTGTTCAGATTTGTGTAAGCTCGAGATAAGAAGGGGTGAAAGGTTATCTAGAGCCCCAAAATACCTCACCCAGCTGTCACCCCAGTCAAGGCTTAGCACCTCCCAGAGGTGAAACACATCCACCGTCTCCACCGATGGAGCCTGTACCATCTCTGAACTACTTAAAACACATACAGAAATGGAAAGCAACCATTCCTTGCCTGTGGAAAATACTTACTGCTTATGTCTGTCTCTCAACTATGGGTGAGACCTTGAAGCTTAATAAAAAAGCTAATAATTTATACCTCAAAACTAAAATACACAAACTTGAAAGCAGTGGGGCTTCAAGTTCCATATCAATGAAGTCAAAAGTGTAGACAAAGCCCAGATACCACACACAGCAAGCTCTGAGAGGCAGCTCAAAGCCCGGGCAAAGAGCATCCTGACTCCACAAGAGTGAACGGAAGAGAGAGAGGAACAGCAAAAGAATCAGGGTTGGGGCTGATCAAGGTAATAGACAGAGGGAAGAAAACCAGCCAAAAACTAATGCAAACACAGGAGGAGATGCTAATCTCACTAACCCAAAACCCCAATAGGTGAGCCAACCTGAAAAGGTAAAGAATGCTGGAAGTGCGAGACTAAAACTGCGGAAAACAGGAATGCTCTTTGCAAGGCCATCTGCTCTTATCTCCACTGCACAGATAGGCAACTGGAAACCCTCTTCTTTCCTCTCTCTCTGATTTGAAACAAGGGACATCCTATCTCCAAGCTATACCCCCAACTCTTTTTATTTTTTCTTTTGAGACATGAGTTTACTAAATAGATTCCGACTAGGCTGGAACCTACGATCCTCCTGTCTCCCAAGCAGTGTGACTACGAGTGTGGGCCACCGCACACGGCTCCCCTCTCTTTATTACTTTACTGTGGTAGGTATAGAAGTAGAACATCACAAAGGACTACAGCTAAGACAGATCTGAAACACCCTGTCCTGCATTGCATGGATGGAGAATACACAACTTCAGAGTCCCACACAAGCATTAGAAGAACTCTCAGGTCCACAGTAGCAAGATGTTAATTCTCTGATTCAAAATCTGGCTCTGTCCAAAACCAGAATTATGTCCTCTGATTGCTGTCACTGGATAAGACCACTCACTCAAAGTTAGACATTAAGAAATAACACAGCCGGGCATGGTGGCGCACACTTGTAATCCCAGCATTTGGGAGGCTGAGACAGGAGGATCGTGGTTCAAGCACAGCCTCAGCTAATACTTAGTGAGGCGCTTTGTAACTCAGTGAGACCCTCTGGGTTCCATCCCAGTACTGAAAATAAAACAAAACACAAACACAAAAAGAAATAACACAAAGAAGGCCCCACACAAATTCTCAGTGCCTCTTACTCTCCCATCAAAGACAATAAATGGCTAGGCTGCATTGGCCTGCTAAGGAGCAGACGTTGTCACCGCTCCTGGCAGGGTCACCTCACAACTTGCCATTAGTTGGTGGCATGATAATAGAGATAGTGTTTGTTTTAATGAGTAAAATGTTTATTCTGGACAAGTTACATACTGTTTGTCTTCTCCCAGACTCATTTTAGGGGGTTTTAAAATATTTGTATTATTTAACAAGTGCTTTTGAAATTTGTTTTTAAAAGTGCTATTTTTATATTTTGTTCCAGGGCATTCTTGGCTCGGGTTTTGCATTAAAAGTACAGGAACAGCACCGCCAAAAACATTTCGAGAAAAGAAGGAACCCAGCTGCCAACCTCATTCAGGTAAATGTCAGTGTAATAGGTAGACAGTGACATCTGACTCCATCTGGTCACTTTCCAACCTCTGTGCTTCCTTGCTTCGTAGAACTACTGTTTTTTAAAAATAAAGTCAGAACTTAACACGCAGTTCAGGCTCATTAGCCAAACCAGCGGAGCCATGCAGAGATTAGCAGATGTGCGGCTTCTGGAATGACCTAATGTGTTTCGAGAATTACTTGGTGAAACATAACTGATCGTTACGTGGTGGAGCAGAACACGGCACTGTTCCCTGCATTACACTTAACTTTCTCCAGCAAGAAACACGCCATGTTCTGAAGAACAGCATATTTGTTTAGAATGTCAACATTTAGTATTCGTAGAATTGCATTTAATGCCACATAGAGCAATAACTGGAAACCGTTTTTCTATTTTAAGAGCTGGTAGAATTATGGAATACATCAATGTTTGAGAATATAAAGCCATAATCATATTATTTGGTGCTAGCTCATCACATGCAGGTGTTATTTGGTATTTCATTTTCCTCTCAATAACTTGGGATTTATTTGCTTCAGCACTAAAAGAAATGCTTCTCCTTCTGCCATCTATGTCTTTTGGAAGGAGAACCAGGTTAAGAATCACAGAACAGCCGGGCACGGTGACACATGCCTGTAATCTCAGTACCTGGGAGGCCACCTGGAAGATCACAAGCTCCAGACCAGCCTCGGCCATTCACGGAGACTCTCAGAAACCTAGCGAGATCCTGTTTTAAAATAAAAAGGGCTGAGGGTGTAGCTCAGAGATTTAGACCCCAGAACCACATATACATACACACACAAAAAAATCACAGAATATATTTTTACTAGATCCATAGTTGGAGTTGGCACTTACGGGCAAAATAAGTCTACCATCTCAAGTTTCTTGCCATCCTGCCAGGCAGCTGAAGCTCAAAACTTCTCACCTGTAGGTGTTGGGGGTGGCCATCCAAGGTGCTAGGAGACTTGTCTCCAGGCTGTCCTAACAAGCACATTGCTTTCATTTCCATTTCAGGCTGAAGTGGCTGAGCTAGTAAAAGGTAGCCCCTGTGAACCCTCCACCTTGTCTATGGTTATGGTATGCAGGACCTCCACAACAGAAATGGAGCTAGGGAAAGAAGGAGGGGTTGGGGAGGTAGCTCAGTGGTATGGTGCTTACCTAGCAT
Source organism: Muscardinus avellanarius (assembly GCF_963383645.1). Taxonomy (NCBI): domain Eukaryota; kingdom Metazoa; phylum Chordata; class Mammalia; order Rodentia; family Gliridae; genus Muscardinus; species Muscardinus avellanarius. The sequence continues at coordinate 28,577,466 of NC_137794.1, forward strand.
GCTCAAGTTCCTGAGTTCAATCTCCAGTACTGCAAAAAGAAAAAAGAAGATGTGCGTGGTTTAGTTATACGGTGAAGATCTGTTCACACGTAATGACTAGATTGCTATGTGAGACTTTAATTTCTTAATCGGCCTATTCTGCAACTTTTGACAAGAAAACGGACCATTAGGCATGACTTCCAATACAAACTATGGAGAGTTTTCATTTTCTTTAATTTCCAGGCTTTAAAAGAGCACCAAAGCCGGGCATGGTGTGCACGCTTGTAATCCCCGCACTTGGGAGGCTGAGACAGGAGGATCGCACAGGTTCGAAGCCAGCCTCAGCTACTTAGTGAGGCTCTCAGCAACTTAGTGAGACTCTGTTTCCAAATAAAATATAAAAATAGGTTTCAGAATATAGCCCAGAGGTAGAAAACCTCTGGGTTCTACCCCAAGTACCACCAATAAATAAATAAGCACCAAAGAAAAAGTAGACTTTATTTTAAGTGAAAGGAAATTTAAGTAGAAATTTAAGACTTGATGCCAGCCAGGGATGGTGGCTCATGCCTCTAATCCCAGTATTCAGGAGGATCACAGGTTCAAGGCCAGCCTCAGCAACATGGTGAGATCCTCAGAAACTTGATAAAACCCTGTTTGAAAATAAAAAGGGTTGAGAGTGATCTGGGAGGGAGAATACCCTTGGATCCCATCACCAGTACAATAAAATAAAATACAATAAAATGCCTAACAATAATTAGTAGAATGAAAGGAGGAGCCCTGTATTTGAGGAGGCATACAAAGTCCCTAAGGTTCATAGCTCAGAGCATTTTGTCCTGTGGCGCTTCTTAACTAGTTGGGCATGTTTTCATTTTCTTTTTATTTTTTATTTTATTTATATATATTTTTGCGGGTTTGGGGATGGAACCCAAAGGGTATTCAACCTCTGAACTACACCCCCTGCCCTATTTTTTATTCTTTATTTTGAAACAGGGTCTCTCTAAGTTGCGGAGAGCCTCACTAAGTAGCTGAGGCTGTCTGTGAACCATGATCTTCTGGTCTCAGCCTCCCGAATGCTGGGGATTACAAGCGTGCGCCACCACGCCTGGCGCTGTTTTCATATTTTTAATAACATTCTGCTTCACTTATTATTTTGTTGTGGTACTGGGGTTCCTGGAAGCCCTTCTACCTCCAGGCTACACTCCCAGATGTATTTTTATATTTTTTATTTGGAAACAGGGTCTCTTAAGCCAGAGCAAGCGGCTGGCTTTGAACCTGCACGATCCTCCTGTCTCCGCCTCCCAAGCGTGGGGATTACAAGTGTGCGCCACCACGCCTGGCTCTGCTTCACTTTTTTATTTTTAATTTCTCTTCACTCTAGAAAAAAGGTTAGTGAAAAAGAGGGTGAGTGAAAGATTCTCTAAGAGGCTCCTTGCTTCCATTGGGCACCAAGCCCTGTCTACATATGAGACCAATAACACGTCTTACAAGTGTAAAGCCTCTTAGCATATCAGCTGTTCTGTGGGAAAGTGAGCCCTCAGAGAGTGCCATATGCACGTACAGTTCTGATCCTATGGAACTGTGCTGCCCAGTACAGTAACCATGGGCTCTATGTAGCCGTCTAAATATAAATTAACTAAAATAAAAAGTCTGTGCAAATGTGGCAGTAGAGACTTCTCAAGTGTTCAGTAGCTTTAAGTGGCTATTGGCTACCATATTGCATAAAACACAAAGAATGACAGGAGGAACTTTTTTCTTTGTTGTGCTTTTATTGGTGCATTACAGTCTCACATCATAGTGTGAATCTGTCGACAGTGACATACATGCGCACTCTCTCGGTGCTCCCCTCCCCATTTCTCTCACTCCCGATACAGAGTACCCAGATTGACGCTGGTATATAGTCACATGAATACATATAGTCTAGGGTAGTATTTCTATTAATGTAACTAAGTCTTCCTCCACCTCTACCCTTATCTTTCTTCCCTGGCTCCCCTGAGGCTTCTCCTCATCATCTGGAGTCTCTCTTGTACCCAACTACTCCTTATCCTGCACATATTAAAGAAAACATATGACACTTAACTCTCTGTGATGGGCTAATCCAGGAGGAACTTTTTTTTTGGTTTTTTTTGTTTTGTTTTGTTTTGTTTTGCGGGTCTGACCTGTTATTTATTTATTTATTTATTTATTTATTTATTTATTGGCGGTACTGGGGTTCCTAGAAGCCCTTGTACCTCGGGCTACACCCCCAGACCTATTTTATACTTGTTTATTTTTGGAAACAGGGTCTCTTAAGCCAGCGCGGCTGGCTTCGAACCTGCGCGATCCTCCTGTCTCCACTCCCCAAGCGCGGGGATTACAAGCGTGCGCCACCACGCCCGGCCTATTCTTTTATTTTGAAACAGGGTCTCACTAAGTTACAGAGGGCCTCACTAAGTAGCTGAGGCTGTCCACGAACCGTGATCCTCCAGGCTCAGCCTCCTGAATGCTGGGATTACAAGCATGTGCCACCATGCCCAGCTTCCAAGAGGAACTTTTTTGATTGAACTAATCCGTATTGTCTACTAAATAGCAAAAAAAAAAAAAAAACACTAAACTTAAAAATAAATTGCTTTAATGATGATAGGTTTTTGTTTTATAGACCCTAGCCTCGTTAGATGTACATTTTTAAAAAGTTTAAATTAAGCCAGAAACTATAAATAAATGGCTATTCCTGTGGCACATCATGGGAGGAAAGGCGTTTATGTGTTCACAGCCTACATGTAACCCATAAAAGGTGGAGAAGATGCTGATTGAACAGTTTTCCTTGAAGGCTTAGAATTTGATTTTATGGAACTTGGTTATATGACATGTATTGGGATCAGCAGTTGAATTTATAAAATTTTAAGTAACAATAGAGCAAAATCATGAATTTTTTCTTTACTGAAATCTCCAAACTACATGTTGTTCTTCGCAGAAAAGAATGAAAAATTCAAGATTTGATATCTTCAAAATTTTTATACCTTTAAAAAAAATGTTTTTTTGTGCTACTGGGGGTGGAACCCAGGGGGCTCTTCTACTCCAAGCTATACTCCCAGACTTATTTTTTTATATATTTTATTTGGAAACAGGGTCTCACTAAGCTGCTAAGAGCCTCACTAAGTCTCTGAGGCTGGTTTCAAACCTGTGCAATGCTCCTGTCTCAGCCTCCCAAGTGCTGGGGTTACAAGCATGCACCACATCCCTGGCTATAACTTTAAAATTTAATCATTGTCTTGTGAATCAAAATAGAATTTACTTATTTAAAAAGCAACTATTTCTTTGTTCAAATGCAACTTATTTATTTACTATACATCAGAATAGTAATGTAATTTAATTTATTCATTGTTTCTCCATGATGTTTTCTTTGAATAGAATTCAGGGCTTTAGGCCTTGATTATATATTGTAGAAATTTACTTTTAAGGATGCACTAGATTGAAACGCAAGCCTCATTTGCTGATCCATCCATTTTCCTACCCAATAAACTTGACTTGGTTTGCTGAACGTTCAGAGCATTGACACCAGAAGCAATCTCATTTGTTTTAAGCCAGAGCCGCTATCTTCCTACAAGGGCAAGTTAGATGACCAAACTGCTTTGTCATCTGGTTGGTGAAAGAACTTAAATTAACCAGCATTTCAGGGTTTTAGGGAAAAGTTTTAAACCCCAGCAGCTTGCAGCAAATTTAGCTGTGTCAATATCTTTGCATGATTCATTTAAATTAACTTTTATCATTTCTACTGGAGCAGCCTGGGAAAAGAAATCAGCTCTCAGTAACATTTTGAATACCTGCACAAATGTCACAACTTTTTATTAGTAATGCCTAAGACTCATGGAGTGCTCCTTGGTTTTCGGAATGCTTCTAATATATTACGTCACTTGACCCTCCAGAGCAGGCTAGGAGGAGCTAGGACTGACATCTCCAGGGTCCAATCCAAAGCCATTACTCCTCCCAAAAAGCAGTGTCCCATCCTCAGACTTGCATTGCTGGGTCTTAAACATTCTTCCAAAGCCTGTGTCAGAAGTTTACTTCTGGGAAGGACAGGCCCATTCAGGATGAAGCCAAGATGATGTATGAGAAACAGAAACAGGGGATTCAGTGAATGTTTATGAAATCAGTGCTGAGAGGCTTAATTTCCTTAAGGAGGAGATTAGAAGATTTGCTTTTAGGGCACTAACTGACCCAAAAGAAACACACACACACACACACACACACACACACACACACACACCCCTATACTGAAAAATACATACATATAAACTTATATTGAAAAATATATACGTATACATATATAGCTTTGGTAGTAAGAACATACTCAGAAGAAAATAAAAATCCCAGATATAAAACACATGACAGCAGAAAACAAACATAAAGAAAGAAAAGGAAGCTAGATTATGAAAATCTCCCGTAAAGGAGAATAAAGAGAGTGATGTGCTGGGCGTGATGCACGCCTGCAATCCCGGTACTGCAGAGGCTGAGACAGAAGGATCGCAGGTTGGAGTCCCGCCTCAGCCACCTAGCGCGACCCTCAGCAAGCTAGTGTGAGACCTATTTCAAATTAATAAATAAAATAGAGCTAGGGGTGTAGCCAGAGGTACAATGTCCCTGGGTTCAATCCCAAGTACCACAAAAAAAAAATTTTTAAGACAAAGATGAAAAATAAGACAAATTGTGCAGGCCCCTTCCAGGAGGCCCAATATCCAGCTAAGAGTGCCTTAAACAGAGTCCAGGAAAACTAAGGGGAGTTTACCAAAAAAAAAAAAAACAAACTACATTATTATTCTCCAGAACTGGAGGGCAAGAGTGGCCACACACCAGGGGCGCAGGGGCCCAGCATTGTGAACCAGAGCTCATACCAAAATCTCATAGTGAGACATCAGGATGTTTGCCCAAAAAAAAGATCCTAAATGCTTTCCGAGCAGGACACTCCATACGACTGAGAATCGGGATGGTATTGACTATCTTTTTAGTAACTCTAAAATCAGAAGACAATCAAATAGCATGACAAAATTATGGAGAAAAATTACTTCCAACCTAGGCTTCTCTACACAGCCAACCCACTCATGGAGTGCCAGAATCTCACAAAGACATTTTTAAACATATAATGGCTCAAAAACTTACCTACCATTTTCTCTTACCCAAGAAACTACTTGGATAGGATTGCCCTTCCAAAACAAGAGGATAAACCAAAAGAGTAAGAGCCATGAGATCCAGGAGATAAGAAAGGGACCTGGGTGGTTATAAAAAAGAAAAGTCCCAGGGCAGTGGGTGCCGCAGGCTGGGCAGCAGAGGTGTGGGAGGCTGAGCGCTCCAGGAGAGAGAGCTTCAAGGGTTCAGGAACTAACAGAGTCCATGATGTACTTGACTACAGGAATCTTTAGGTAAGATCAGGAATGGTCTCAGCCTCCTAAGACAGGGATTACAAAAGTGAGTCACCATACCGCCAAGAATAAAATAGGGTTAGAATTAAATTAAATGGAATTAAAAATAGGGTTAGCCAGGCATGGTGGCACATACCTGTAATCCTAATACTTGGGAGGCTGAGACAGGAGGATTGCAGATTCAAGGATAGCCTCAGCAAATAGCAAAACTCTCAGAAACCTAGGGATACTCTGTTTCAGAACAAAAAATAGAAAGGGTTGGGGGTGTAAGTTGGAGGTCGAATGCCCCTGGGTTCAATCCCTAGTCATACACACACACACACACACAACTTGACAACTATATGAATTGAAGAAGTTGCCCACTAAGGAACAGAAATTCGTGTGAAGTGGAAGAGGTTGCTGGTTTACATCCTAAATCTTTCAGGGTTGACTTTTGAAACCATGTACCTTGAAAAAAAATAAGTTCTAAGTTAATATGGTCAGCAGAAACTTTCTGTACTATTTCCAGGAAGGAGCAACCTTGTCACAGGTATACCACGCCCAACAGTACAAGCCAAACCCTCCCCAGAGCTGACTTACGCTGGCACTATACTTATAATTACAGGCAAAAGCTCAAATTTGTTTGGCTCCTAGAGCGCCACCATTGCCCAATAAACAGCACACGTGCCTTTCATTTTGCTTTTTGCTAACTTGTCCTTTGGAGTAGATATACCGTGTGAATTAACCATAGTAAATCCCTCTGGGGTGCTATTTTTCTCTGGCCAGCCACTATCCAAGAGTTTTAGATGTAGGAACATCAGGTACTGGATCCTAAAATGTTGGCTTGAATTTCAACGAAAACGCAATTAGCTGAGACGGAGGGCAGGACAAAGTTATTAAGAGTATTAAGAGTTATTAAGGGTAGTGGAGTTATACTTTCCACTTCCATTTTGACTGACCACTAATGTTGCCTGGGATAAGCACCCTTGCCTCTTCTATGCCTTCCTTCTGCGAGGCCTTTTTAGAAGAAGAGTAATGAACAGAACAGGAGCTTCCCTGGTAAAATCCATTTTATAGAAAAAGAACAAGAAGCCAGGTCATACTGTATGGGAAAACTTCAATTTTCTCAAAGTAGCCTTTTTTGCCCTGAATTCTTTGTAACATTAACAGATAATGCCTCAGTCCCATTCTGTGTCATGTTGGTTTTTCCCCCATTGGTATCAAATACACAGACCATGCTGTGTGCGTCTCGCTGTACGTGAGCCTCGCTCTCAACGTACTGAGTTCAAACGCATCATGCCTTCCGTGGAAATTTTTAATTAAAGAAGCCATCTGTAGCCTCAGAACTGGAGGATCCCTGAGCCTCACCACTGCAGAAGCACCTGCAAGAATAAATCCGTGTGTTAACCTTGATTGTTCTATATCACTCTAAAAATTGTGTGTGTGTGGCGACAAAAATTAACGTTTCAAGATGATATGATGGTAATTGCTTTATTTTATATAAGGTGCCAGCATACTTAACACAAATTCTCACAGATTTATCAGTTAAATCAACATGAGATTGTGAGCAAGGCTTCTGGCAAGGAAACCTGCTTGGAAAAAAAATTCTTCTTGAAAACAGTAAAAAAAAAAAAAAAAAAAAAAAAAAAAAAAATCCCTTAGGGTTTTTTTTTTTTTCAGTAAAAGAAATCCCTCCGGTTCTATTATATATTTTTCTAATTTTTCATGTTCCCTCCCGAACACTTTGTCAAAGTATAAGGTGCATGCAGTAAAGAACACATTTTCTGAGAGCATGAGCGCCACTGCATAACCGGCCACCGGATCAGCAGGACATGACCGCGGGCCACGTGCCCACCTCCCCCACCACTGCCCAAGGCTGACCACCATGCTGCCGCCTTCTTTCCTCTTTTCTGTTCTTGTTTTTTCTTTTTGGTACCGAGGATGGAACCAAGGGACATTCTACCTGTGAACGATGCTCTAGCCTTTGGCTTTTTTGTTTGTTTTTTGTTTGTTTTTGCGGGTCTGGGGATGGAACCCAGAGGCATTTGACCTTCGAGCTACTCCCCCTGCCCAATTTTTTATTCTTTATTTTGAAACAAGGTCTCACTGAGTTGCAGAGGGCCTCACTAAGTAGCTGAGGCTGGCTGGGAACAGCGATCCTCCGGTCTCAGCCTCCCGAATGCTGGGATTACAAGTGTGCGCCACCACGCCTGGCTTTGGTTTTTATTTTTTTATTTTTTTTGAAACAGGGTCTTACTAAGTTGCTGAGGGCCTGATTAAGTTACTGAGGCCGGCCTCGAAGCCATACTGTGATACCTTCTAATGGTATGGATTCGTTTTCCTGGCTTCTGTACTTTGTGTCTTCTCTTATGCAGCATGACTCATATGAAGTTCATGGATATTATTGAGCATAGTAACAGTGCACTATTACATGTAGTAATCCATCATGTGACTATACCACAAGTTTTCTACTTGTGCTACTGTTGACAGATGTCTGGGCATTTTCAGCTCCGGGTTATTAAGAAGCTAAGAAAAAAAAGAAAAAGAAACCAATATATAGTGCATATCTTTTGGTGAACATATATAAGCATTATCTGTTAAGTATATGCCTAGGAATGATTAGTCATGTCATAGGAAATGTGTATGTTCAGCCTCAGTAGGTTCTGCCAGACAGTTTTCCAAAGTATCTCTGCCAGTTTTTAACTTTTCTTTTACTCCGCTCACTTTTATTCAATGATATTCTCCGGAAAGAGACTATAATTAGATCACTTTTTTTCTTCATTGTAGGTTTCAAAATCATAACTGATGGTTCTATATTAAGGATAGGACCCACTTAAATGAATTTGCCACATAAAGTAGAATGCTCAGAGTAATGAATCATAATAAAAAAATTCCTTGGAGGAGATCAAAGCAAACACTTGGTCATTAGAGATGTTTGCAGGCTCGTTGCAAAGGGGTAATTTACCAGCTCTATATGGGAAAGTAAGTTCAGGCAATCTCTCATATGGACAGTTTGGATGGAAGCTTTTTCAACCACAGTCATCAAGCAGTCAGCAAAATTCCCATCGGAGGGCTGTCACCAAGAGCCGCAACTGGGGGTGCTATGAGCCGGCAACTGGAGGTGCTATCTCAGCCTGCAATTTGGTATAAACCTCCTCGTTTATCTGTGCACATATTTTCTCATCTACAAAATAAGAGGTCTTACTATTTCTTTTTTTGGGGTGGTACTGGGGTGGAACCCAGAGGCTTTCTACCTCCGGGCTATACTCCCAGACTTATTTTATATTTTATTTGGAAACAGGGTCTCACTAAGTTACTGAGAGCCTCACTAAGTAGCTGAGGCTGGCTTCAAACCCGTGCGATCCTCCGGTCTCAGCCTCCCAAGCACGGGGATTACAAGCGTGCGCCACCACGCCCGGCTAAGAGGTCTTAATCTACACTCCAATTGCAAGGATCACTTGAAAATACTTCATATTGTGTATGTTGGGCGCGATTATATGAAGTGGAGAGAGTTTATGTTTATATCAAGGAGATATAAACACATTCTTCCATCATGGCATGAGATCTTTAGGTGCTTCCCAATTATATTTCTATGTAATACATCTATCTCCCCTATCTGATTGTTTTAGCTCTGTTTTTGTTATCACTGTCTTCATTTTTAGCACTAGAGCTAATGCATGGCTCAGCTTCAGGGATCTCACTAATTAAATCATTAACATGCCCTGGAGGTTATTAGTTTACTAGTGAGTTAACTCGTTGTATAATGGGCTTGAATAATTCGTTGCCTCTATCATATCAAGTCTGGTCCGAAGACCCATCCCTGGAAGACATGCTCATGCTCAGGTAGTTTATCTAGTATCTTGGACACCGGTATTTATTGAATCTGTTATTTATTACTATTTTTGTTTTGGATAATGTAGTATATTTTCCTAACTGATTCAAAATTGCATTATGTGATGCTTTTTGGAAGTTTTACTTTTCTTTTGCGGTACTAGGGATAGAACCCAGGGGCATTCTACCTCTGAGCTACACTTTCAGTCCTTTTTTTTTTTTTTTTTGGTACTGGGGTTCCTGGAAACCCTTCTACCTCCGAGCTACACTTCCAGACCTATTTTATATTTTTATTTGGAAACAAGGTCTCTTAAGCCAGTGCAGCTGGCTTCGAACCTGCACGATCCTCCTGTCTCTGCCTCCCAAGCGCGGGGATTACAAGCATGCGCCACCAAGCCCGACTATTTTATTTTGAAACCGGGTCTCACTGAGTTGTAAAGGGCCTCACTAAGTAGCTGAGGCTGGCCGCGAACCCGGATCCTCCTGTCTTGGGTTCCCGAATGCTGGGATGACAAGCGTGCGCCACCACGTCTGGCTGTGACTTGTTTGGAAAAGCCATTCCGATGTGGCAGAATCTGTGTAGCAGCCAGATGAGAATGCCACTTCCTCTGGGCACTTGTCAGGGCTAAGTATGACGAGGAACGATGCTTAATGTAGTAGTAATCTAATAATTCTATTTCCTGCTCTCTTTGGTTTCTCCTCTACGTTCCCATGCGTGCCATATGCAGTGTGTTTGGCGTAGTTACGCAGCGGACGAGAAGTCTGTTTCCATTGCAACCTGGAAGCCGCACCTGAAGGCCTTGCACACCTGCAGCCCCACCAAGTAGGTATCAGCGTGACAGCTGGTGCTGGAGCTGAGTCTTTGCGAGTTTGTTAAACAAACCTTAGACATGCACAGAAAGTGCCAATTTGTGTTCATCTTACTGTCTATTGCTCTTAGAGAGATTTATACCTTTTCAGTAGCAATTCAAGCTCAAGACTAAATGAAACCAGTATTATTCGTCACCATCCACAGACCAGGGTTGAAGACTAAAGGCATGCAAACTTTGGTCAAGATTCCTTTTTACTGTTTCATGCTAATTTTCTAACATCTCATTCCATAAATCCCACCAGAACTCTCAAGGTAAGTGCCACAGTTCTTGCAAAGCAAGGATTATTTATCTTCCACTCACCTCTGCCCTCAAGAAGGGAGTACCTTGTGGGCAGTGTTTTCTTTGCACATATTAGTTTGCCAAAATCATTTCTTATCTGGATCCCTACAGGATGGTCCTTGAGCTTGTACTTGCAGCTCTTTTTTTTTTTTTTTTTTTTTTTTTTTGGTGATACTGGGTATTGTAGCCCCCAAAATGAGGAACATTGGAGTCCAATAGGATTAGAGTTTATTAGAGTTTATAATAATGCAATGAAATCAATCTGATGAAAATTTAGAATCAGCAGTCAAATATTTTAAAGTAACATTACTACCATTCCCATTTCGTTGGCCAAAGCAAATTTTCCCATCCATGCCTAAACTCAAAGAGAGCGGGAAGGCACAGTTCTACCATGAACCTAAAGGAAGGGAGACCCTGAGAAATCATGAGCAGTCTTAATGATGATCACAGCAATCTTCACATTTTTTTAAGTTGTTAGTCCTGGGATCCTAGTCTCCAGTTGAGCTGACAGAGCCCGTGTTAAATCATAATCGCCCTCTGATGAGAGAAGCCCTCTCTGAAACACTCCAGTGAGGAGGGCGTGGGAAAGCTGTCTGTGAGTCTTGATTAGAAGAGTCAGTTCTTCAGGTTGTTCAAAAGGTATGAAATTGCTTCGCTGACTTCCCATTTTAGAACACTAGCCATATCCCTTCAGACCAACAAAGCCTCGGTCTCCGTGGCTTCCTGGGACTTAAGGCAGATCACTGCTCCTGACTCCGGAAACGCCCTGAGTTTCACTGACCTAGGAGATGGCTGTGCACACGTGGTGACTTGTCCTGGCGAGGCGGCCTTCGTGGCGTGAGATGCTGCCCCGTGCACACCGCTGGGGAACAGCACACCGAGCACTGGCACAGGGCCCTGTCTGGCCTGGCCCTCAGTCTTCCTAGTCACAAAGGAAAGGACAAGCCCCACAGCTGATTCCTCAGTGCTAATGGGCCATGTCTCCTCGAGCTCAGTTACTAAACTGTCAGAACCTGGGACAGAGAACTCACAGACCCCCAGGATTGCAGAGAGGATAGAACCTTACCAAGGAGAGACGCCTGGACGTTGTTGAGCACTGTGGGTCAAAGGTCTCTGTTGCATGGATTTTGAAATTTAGTTGAGTTCCTTTTACTATTAGATCCTTTCAAAGTACTGCTACAGAAAACAAACAAACAAACAAACAAAAAAGAACCTAACTCTTGTGCCTTCTTTTCTCTGGGTGTGCGAATAAAGGTGGAAATTATGTTTTCTTGTCTTTATGAAGTTTTCTAAATAAATGTAAAAGAGTAAGGTCGGTAGGAAAACTGACAGAGGGTTCTCAAGGGAAGAGAAGAGCAGTCTGCCATCACGAGTGATCAACTGGCTTCCCACTTACTGCAGTTTTTTTTTTTTATTGAAAGTCATGCTGAAAGGTGGAGAAACCATTTAGTCATGAGTCAAATTCTCCCCGTGCATCAACTATGACTTTCCTCACATAATTGGTTCTTTTCCTCTGCTGTTTTCCTGTTCTCAGTGGGGGTGGATGGTGGGTTGATGCATGCAGCTGCCTGCATCTGGTCCCATTGCGCCTGTCAATCAGCCTTCACTCGCCTTTCCCGGCCCAGCAACGTGAGTGGCAACCCATTCACCAAGAGCAGTTATGTGTCCAGCCTCGTCCGCCCACCCGTCACCGGTGCTGTTCAGAGGAATCTAGGTGTCCCTCCCGCAGTGGCAGGTCACTGTCCTTGCGATCACCGTTGTCATCATTGGTCTTTGTGAAATCAGTGAGAAGGCGATGGGACGTAGGGACTTTTGGCCAAGAATAATAATCAATGCACAAAATATAAAAACTTTGCCTACAATTTTAATGTATTCACAGACTCCCTGAAGCCAAGTTCAGAACCTCTGCTTTAGAAAGAAAACTTACTTTAGTCAAGTTTCTGGGTTTGTGAGAAGAATAATTTACAATGACCTACAGGGATGCTTTTACATTTAGAATTAGCTCGCTTACTGAATGCAAAATGCTATAGTAAAAACACAGACCCAAATTCTTTTTATTTATATTGCATGTCTCTCTTTGGCATACAGAGTCTAGGAACTTCTGAGGAGAAAGATAATTTACTTTTCTACCTATCTGCTCCACAAGTGTTCACTGGACACTGTCATGAGCATAGTACTGTCCCAGCTCTCAGGAAAGCACATTAGACCCTCGGGGCTCAGGAAGGGTAGATATCCAAGGGCTCCTGGGAATAGACAATAAAATAAATAAGTAAAGTATAAAATACATTAGATGGCAATAAGTGTTAAGGCAAAAAGTAAAATAGAGAAAAAATTCAGGAAGTGTCAGGGGCTGTAATTTTAAATAGGTGGTCAGGGAAATGATCATTTTATCAACAATATCATCATCACCAATGGTGTTGTTATCATTAAAAATATACCACCCCAGGCTCTGGTTCCCCACAGTTTTAGAAATATAATGGGGTCCAAGAGACCACTGTGTCGGAGAGAGACGCGACCCCGGCCAGGGAGGTGACCAGCAGTTTCTTACTCTCTTCTCAGGCCTCATTTGTCTCTTAGACCTTAGAGGTCTGAGCAGATGCTACTTGAAAGTCTTATTTAGATAGAAGGATTTATAAAGGGAAATATTTTTCTTGCTTTTCTTCTCCAAGTGAGCAAAGGCTAGGCAAGGTGCACCTTGGGTAAATGTGCTACTTTACAGATTGAGTCAGACATTTTCTAAAGCTTTGGGGAACTATCAACCTCTGAGGATGCCACAGGGTACCTTAAGAAGTCCTAATTTGAAAACTATCTGATAAAATGTTTTCCCGTTTATTCATAAGAGAAACCAAGAACCGGAAGAAAATGAGGTGCCTGCCCAAAGGCCACAGTTCATCTGCAAGGAATAGCAGGCCTACTCCATGGTGCCAAGACCTAAATTTGCTAAAAATGGTTATTAAAAATGCCACCCACACAGTACTTTGAAGGCTGAGACAGGACGATCCCAGATTCCAGGCCAGCCTCAGCAATGCGCATTATGAGGGGGCTCTCAGCAACCTAGCAAGACACTGCTTCAAAACAAAACAAAACGGAAAGGGCTAAGGGTGTAGCTCAGAGGTAGAATGCCCATGGGTTCAGTTCCCAGTACACACACGCAACAGTAGACTAGAGAAGTTCTGATGCTTTTTATGTACTTTATTTATTCCAAGGGAATTCATACTTTATACATTAAAAAAAGAAAATCTGGCTCAACCAGTGCCTGACGTAGGGAACCACAGTCACTGACTAATGAATTAGGATTCAGAACCCAAAAGTCAGCCTGAGCACAGGGGCTGAAGCTATCTTGCAACGGGCAACCTTCCAGGAGACCTTGCTAATGCCAGTTACACCAGACCTACTCTCTCTCAACCTTGAATAACTATGGCTAATGAAGAGGTTTCGGCCATGCGTGGGCAGTGTTGGGTTTGTAAAGTAAACGTTGTGCTATCTCAGGACCGTACCACAGAGGCCATGAGCCAAAAAGCTGGGTGCATTATTGTGGATGACAATTGCTTTTGCGGGTTGTACTTGCAAAGGGTTACTTAAGGTACTTGATTCCCCGGTATCAGTGTGGCCGTTATCAAGTGCTGTAAATATGTTCACTGGTTTATCATCGTTTCTCTTCTGTCTGCACGCACCTGAAGGAAAGAGCAAGGGGAAGCGGCAAGCAGGTTTGTGATTTCTCTTTTGCTGCATGTTTGTTTATAAATCTGATGCCTAACAGATGTTTTAAATGTGTCTCATGAGTAAAATCGATCAACAAATACAAGATGATTAAAAGTGACCTTTCACAAGATTGCCTGCAAGTTTGCTGGGTTTTATTGATTTTTCTCCCCTTGGGAGCAGAAGCATCTTTCCCTACCTTACTCGCTGCTTTTAACCATCTTCAGCGCACAGAATATTCTGGAGGGAGAGTTGAGTATCCCTCGCCGACATGTTTCCAGACAAAAGTCATCTAAGTTTTCAAGTACAGTAATATAGAGAGTTAAAATTTAAAACTTTTTTTTTACTAGTATTCTGGCTTTGGCCCAAACCTAGCATATACTTTCCTTCATTAGAGTCCTTCCTTGAGAATTTTTTTTATTTTGTTTTATTATCTTTTTTGGCAAGAGGACCACTGTCGACAAGAGGTGAGAGCTATCTTCTGGGATATCCCCAGCCCGTTGAGCAACGAGGCTTACATAGGTGACCTGATTCGATAGTAGCCCCCCATCCTGCACTCAGAAAACAGCCCCCTGAGACTTCTCCACATAACTCTTGGTCAGTCATTCCTTCATGCCCTGAAGAGAAATGGCTAATGAAAATAAATAGCTAAATAGCATAGAGTTCAATCTAGAGGAATTAGAATATGAAGAGAATCTTCTATTTGTTCTAATGAGTACCAAGAAGTGTCTGGATTTAGAGCAAATCCCTGAGAGACAGGACCAGGTGGATACTCACGCTGAAGGTGTAAGAGCGACAGAGCAGGCCCAGCAAGAGAACAGCAAGCACCTGGAAGGGGGCAAGCCACACGAGCTTTCTCCCTATCACTGCCACTTGTTTCAGGACAGAAGAAATGAAGGCGGCCCTCAGCCTAGAGTTGAGAGCCAAGGATTGAGGGTCTAAGGATTGTCCCTTTGGCTTTGTACTGTTATAGTGACATTAGTTACAAAATATGTATGTAGCACTGAAATTCGTTTCTAACATTCACTTGGAGCCAGGCGTGATGGTGCACACCTGTAATTGCAGTTCTTGGCTAAGACAAGAGGACCAGGTTTGGAGCCGGCCTCAGTGACTTAGTGAGGCTCTCAGAAACTGAGACCGCATTTCAAAATAAAATAATAAAATAGGGCTGGGGGTGTAGCTCAGAGAATACCTCTGGGCTCAATCCTCAGTACCACAAAGACAGAAGGAAGGAGGGAAAAGAAGGGAGGAAGAGAGAGGGAGGGAGGAAGAAGAGGAGGGAGGGAGGAAATTAGTTCACTTGGAGTGATAAGAGACTCTGGGTTCTCCATTTCCACATTAACACTTAAAAGGTTACCAAACAAAGACATAGATACGTTAGCCTGCAACAGGAGACATATGTGTAGAACAAACACATCGTGCGCTCCTACACAGGGATGATATTAAAGGCCCTCTCTTACTTGGTAACCCTAGAGTTAGAGCAGTGGAGATTGAATATTCCTGAGTGACACTTCCAGAAAGCTTCAGTAGCCTGAAGAGTCATTTTTCTCCAGTTTAGAGACATTTCTGACCAAAGACAGGCTCTAGTCATTTGACTCGAGCATTCTTTGCGTGGACACTGAAGAGGGTCGCTGACCAAGTCTAAGCCTCAGCCCTTTTCCCGGATTCCATGCAGACCTCGCCACCCTGATGGGGCAGCTTTACTTGGAAAAAGAAAAGTTACATAAAATAAACCACAGCCACTAGCAGCTATGTTTTAGTCTCTTTGGTGACACTAAAATGCTTTCCTTGTCTCATGAGCTATTTGCACATGACCTCCAACGATGATTAGCCTCCAGATTCTAAGGGTAGAGGCCATCTTTGGTAAAAATTCCAGAACTCTGAGAGTAAGAGCCCCTATCTTGCTTTCATTGCCCTCCGTCGCCCATTGGTTGACACCGTTGCCCATTGGTTAACACCGTCGCTCAGTGGTTGACAACGTCACCCATTGGTTGACACCATCGCCCAGTGGTTGACACCGTCGCCCATTGGTTGATGCTGTCTCCCCTTAGTTGACACCGTCGCCCATTGGTCGAGGGCTTTATCACGTGGATGTGCATGAGTAAGAGTAACTCCACTTGTCAAAATGGAGTGGAGAATCAGCTTGAGCCAAAGGCTCTCCAAGGATAGAACTAGTGTCACTATCAAACTTGGGCTCAGTTGTCCAAAAACAAGCCTCTTAGTCAGCTGTCACAATGCAAAAAGACTACCAAATGTTCTAAATGCCACAATGTTCACATGAATGTAAAACAGTTAAGTCTATTCTGCCTGCTTGTGATGGAGCCTGTCAAAGATAACTCACCCGTAGGCTTGAATGTGTGCAGAAGCACTAAACTGGACTTATAATGGGAAATCGCATGCAGAAAGGTGTTTCTCCGTAGTCATCTGATATTTGACAAAAATCACCTTGAAACAAATCTTGTGCTACTCCTTGGCCTGGATAACGTTCTTCATGACTCACCCTTCAGATGCTTCGGTCTCCTTATTCCCCAGTATTTATCACATCACCTGTGCGAAGGTGGGACAGGGAATGTGCTCAATCAATAACTCTTGAAGAGAGTAATAAAATATCCCCAACCAGCCCAGCACGGTGCGTGGCTGTAATCTCAGAGCTTGGACGGCCGAGACAGGAGATTACAGGTTAGAGACCAGCCTCAAGCATTTTAGCAAGACCCTGTTTTAAAATAAAAAATAGAATAGGGCTGGGGGTCTAGCTCAATACCTAATGTCACAAAATAAAAACAAAAATATCCCTGGCCTCAAAGAGTTTATGTAGAGAAAGAAAACACAAACAAAACTGGAAGAAAGAGAAAAAATGAAAAATTTTAAATATTGCAATAATTTGAAGGACATAGATGAAGGCTCCCTTTACTTTTGATTTTAATTGACACATAAAAGCTGTACATATTGAAGTTCCCTTTACTACCGCTTAGGCTTCCACCGTGGGCTCCGTAGGCGTAATGAATACAGAAAGACTTTTGTAATAACAATAGCAACAGCGCCCACCATCTTAGGAAATAACAAATTTGTCCTTACCCAAGCAAAATGCACAAAGAAAAATGCATTTATAATGAGGGTGCTCCCTTAGAGGAGAGCAGCTCTGGGTCCTGAATATTGTTCATTAATACTTGAGCCCATTTCAAATGAACTAATTAGCACTACCCAACCTCAGAGTCCGTTACTGTCTTTGAGGCCATTCAGTTATTGATAGTGATTCAGATAAGCAGAACAGACAAGTTTCACCTGAGTGGGAGCCAATTTTTTGTGTGGGTATGTGTGGTACTGGGGTTTCTGGAAGCCCTTCTACCTCGGGCCTACACTCCCAGACCTCTGGAGCCAAATTTTTTTATCTTCAAATTTTCAGAGCCCAGAATCTCCTAAGACCTTCCTCATAATTAAGACTGGGAGGAACCCAAGTGCAAATGAGCTGAACACAGCAGCCAATACCCCACTTCCCTGCATCTGATGCCTATAGACTGAGAGCCAGGGCTGCCCACCCAGCGCTCCAGAGAGCTCTCTGCAGAACAGAGAGGTCAAACACATCATGCAACTCTTTTTTTTATTGCTATTTTATGATTGTTTTTATTTTTTTATTGGTGCATTGTAGTCATACATCTCAATGGGATACAAGATGGTGAAGTCATGCAACTCTTAAGTATGTTACCTGCTCTGGAATATTCTTGTTAAAAAGAGAAGTTTTAGCTGGGCCTGGTGGCACACACCTGTAATCCCAGTTCTTGGGAGGCTGAGACAGGAGGATCACAAGTTCAAGGCGAGCCGCAGCAGCTTAGTGAGATCCTGTTTCAAAATATAAAAAATAAAATAAAATAAAATAGGGCTGGGGGTGTAGCTCAGAGGTAAAACACCTCTAAGTTCAATCCCCAGCACCACACAAAAAATGAAAGAAATGTCATCTTTCTACACTGAAGTTGGAGTAAGGTTTAAACAAAAATGTATCTACAATTATCTCAGCTTAAGAAACAATGTCATCTTGTTTGTGACAGAATTTTCTTTAAATATACAAACCATCAGTCCCCAAAAATGCTTTTTGAACATATCCAGCTAAGCCATAGCACAATGACCCCTTGGCTGTCGCTGGCGCAGGGCGGGTCCCCACGGCCCGCTCGGCTCGCCCACCACTGGGGCCACACGCACGACGCCTTGGCATCCTCTTGCCGTTTGTCTCTTCTCCTCTGTCTTCCCCGGAAACAGTTCTAATCTCATACATGTGGAAGTTAGTGCGTTTATTGATTTTATTCTAATTAGTCATCTCAATAATTTTCCAACTCATTTTTTAAATTGGTCATTTTTAAACTTTCTTAAATTTTAAACAAATTTTTAAAATTTTCTCTGTGTACTATAAATCAACATTTCTAGAGAGCGGAATTCCCCTGGCCACGGGAGCACGGTGTTCTCACCTCAAGGTCTATGTTTTCCTCCCTTCCTCCTTGACCAGGTCATCAAATAGCGATCAGCAAGTCCCCACATTGGTACGAAAAGGCTTTGGCCTTTTCTTCCCTACGCTTTGATTGCTCCAAGAACAGACCATCCCATCTGAGGCTTGGGGCTGTCTGTCAGTCACTGCCCGGCTCGCCCTGACCCCTGTTGAGTGACTGCTGGCCATGTGCTCAATCAATAACTCTTGAAGAAAGTAATAAAATATCCCCAACCAGCCCAGCACGGTGCGTGGCTGTAATCTCAGAGCTTGGAAGGCTGAGACAGGAGATTACAGGTTAGAGACCAGCCTCAAGCATTTTAGCAAGACCCTGTTTTAAAATAAAAAATAGAATAGGGCTGGGGGTCTAGCTCAATACCTAATATCACAAAATAAAAACAAAAATATCCCTGGAAATTTTAAAAATATTTTAAAATAAATTATTAAATAATAATTAAATAATATTAATAAATATTTTAAAAATAAATAAAAAATATTTATTTCCTGGTGGTGCTGCCTGCCTGGCTTGCAGTGTATACGCCACCCTAGAACACCCTGGTACTTCTCAGGCCATAGGCTACCTAAACTTGCTTCAATGGGGAGCTGCGAGACTGTTTTGAAGGTACAAGTCTTAAAAATTAAGGCACACACAAAAATTATTTTATTATATTGCCATCTTGTGCTGTGATGTGCTCTGAGCCTGTCCAAACAGCTCCAGCATGGTAGTTTTATTGAGTTCTAAGATGGTGTGTGGCTCCGGGGACAGAATTCTAGAACGCTTGTGGAAGAGATCGTGTGCTCTTATATATATATGCCTTCCGCATTTATTTTCTGTCTTTACTTTCTGTATTTACATTTTCTCTATTCAGTGTGCAATGAATGGTCTGCATGTTGCTAAACTAAACTCAGTGAGCTGAGACTTTACATTTCTTCCTGCATAGTCGATTTGTGTCCCTTTTGCCAAAATGGGCAGTTGTTTCAAAAGCAATCTTTTCAAAATGGTCCTTCCTTCTGTTCACATTTACTGATAGAGGGGAATGATTTATTCAGTTTATTTTTTAAAATATTACGAGATTTAAAATACAAAACGTGCTTTTTTTTCTTTCTCTTTTAATACAAACTAGCAACTGTGATTCTCCTGTCTCAAACCAGGCTTGGAGATACCCAGTACTTGGGAGGCTAAGACGGGAGGATCACAGATACGAGACCAGCCTCAGAAACCCAGAATCTTTTCTTTTGTTTTTGTTTTTTTTTTTTAACATGTATTCTGTCTGACAATTGGTCACTTATATTAACTATAACTGCAGGTGTTTCACATGAATCGAGTACTCCTATTTATAAATGGCAAAGCAATTAATGTTATCTACTTCATTAATTTCTGTAAATATTTATTCTTAAATCTTCTGAAACATTTTAATCCTCAACCATCTGTACACTGTTGCATTGATATTTATTACAGGTCTACAGTCTAAAATACTTGTATTCTTCTTTTCACATGAAGCAGATGCTAACACATAGACTGCCATCATTTATATTGCCTATTTCAAATCTAATTATTTCAACCAAGCAATTAAGAACACTGGGTAAATTGCAGGCGGCACGATTAAACTACACAGTATTCACCACTAAAATCATCTGGCTTTATATAAAAAATAATAAAGCCAAATGGCCTTGTTTTTAGAAAAAGAAAAACTCCCTAAGCACTTTCCTTGTGATCAAATGCTTAGTAATGTGCTGCTCTATTTCCCTCGCTCCTAGTAAGTTCTGTAGTAATAAGCAGAAGCTCTTCAGAGTGCACACTTCACGGAAGCAGAGGTACCCAGCATCCCGGCTATGGCCATGAGATTTGAGAATGCCAACTAACCTCAGGTGCATGACCAGGGTACAGCACCACCCCACCTGAGCCTGTCCACAGACTCACTCTTACTAGGGACTTCTTGAATGAGGTTGCCAGCCCGCTTGTAATTTCCCTTCTTGCCTGTTGCCTGCTTTGATACTCTCCAAGAAGAGGCAGGGACCCCGCAGTCCTGGCAGTCAGCCCCTTGGCGCCCCCTTGTGGCTGGATAGCTGCTGAGCTGCTGCACGCACTGGATTGTTAAGGCTCGGTTGCCATATTGTGCTTGAGGCAAGATTTGCAGAATGCTTGTCTTATGAAGGGCTAAAACCCTAATTAAATATAACAATCACTAAAGCAGTCTATGTCCTCAAGAACTACTGTAGGGTGTGAGGCCACCCAGTTCCCTGGCAAGGAGCTTGCAGTACCTTACCGCATGCTGGGCCATTTGAATAACGTGGACATCTGGTTCCACAGAGGGAAGAATTTCCTTGCAGAGCAGTCGTGCAGGCTCCCCTGGGCATGGTCCTCAGCTGGGAATGAGGGATTGCGTACTAAGAAAGATGCTCCAATCAATGACCATGGCGACCTTTTGGTTACTTTCCCCAAAGAGAGACCTACTTGTTGGTCTCCTGGGGATCATCTTTGGCATTCTTCCTAAAAATACTGTCACATAAGTCTTTCTCCAAAGTGATGTTTACAAATGTCACAAAAAGCAGGAAAATAATGGCATCTCTACTGTATCAGTTAAGAGTCTATATTTTTAGTCAATGTGTGCTTTCAATAACAGCTACCGAATCAGTTTAATAGTCATCTAATCAAGATGCTGTTGATTCCAAAGAGGAAATGAAGTAGAACCACTAATAAAAGTGGGCTTTTTGTGAGAGGACAAAAGAATACATCTTTGCCTTGGAAAAATGCCTACTTAAAAAGTTCTGGTTTAGAACCAGGAACACCTGTAATCCCAGTACTTGGGAGGCTGAGACAGGAGGATCTCAGGTTCAAGACCAGTCTCAGCAACTTAGTGAGACTGTTTCCAAATAAAAAAAAATTAAATAGGTCTGTGAATGTAGCTCAGAGGTAGAAGTCCCCTGAGCTCAATACCCAGTATGAAGGAAGAAGGAGGAAGAAGAAGAGGAGGAGGAGGAGGAGGAGGAGGAGGAGGAGGAGGAGGAGGAGGAGGAGAGATGTTGTTGTTGTGGGTTAAGATCTTATTCTTACCTTTTAGACAATGCTGTCAAAAGAGAAAGTGAAAATATTACATTTCTCTAATTTAATGTGTAATATATTACATTTGTTTTAGTTCTTGAGACGTTTGAAAAATACTGTGCACTAACAAATATTCATGTAGTTTAGAAGTGCAAAAGGGAACTGGTAACTTAGAATTCATTTATATCAATCTTAGGAGCTTTAAATGGTACTGAGATTCAGAGAACATAATTCCCACTCTTCAAGAATCCATAAAGATAATGTCAAAAGGTTTTATAGGGGACGTTTTCTAATATATTTTATCAGAGCAATTTTAAAATATTTTGTTATTGTAAATAGACCAGGATGGGTTTGGTGCTGATACTTTTACTTTAAGTAGTCTTTACTTTTTTAGTAATTGAAATTTTTAAAAGAAAAGAAATTTCACATTAAATAGTTTATTTTTTACTAGTTTCTTGTTCATTTGGTTGATATAGGAACTCTTTCTATCTTGAAAGTTTGAAATAAATAATTTGATACTTACTAAACCAAACCTTCTATGGTAATTAGCACCTCTTAGTTCCAGAAAAGTTAACAAGATCAGGTAGGGTAAGGATTCCTAGAATGATCTATCACCCTAGACATTCATTAATCTAAATAAAGATGCAGAAGTGAGCATATGTTTCCTGAACCAGACCATCATAAATCTAAATTATGGAACAGATGTGTTGAAATCAAGAACAGATTTGAAATTTTTACAATTAAAAAATTAAGGAAAGTAGACATTTGGGGCACTATCCCTATGACGGATTTGTTTAAAAAAGTGAAAGCTTTTGGATGACATGGAGAACCTACCCTGAGAATAAAGAGATGGAGTTTTTCATGTTACTGTTCCTCCTGTTGACTGTAACCTATCATGTAATCACACATTTGTCGAGTGCAGATCGACCCTCTGAGGGATGGTACTGTTGTCAAGAGCGCCTGAGCTCACCTGGCCTCATCAGAACACCCAGCCTGTCCCTGCATGTGCCTGCAGCCGGTCCTGCTGGACTTCGCTGTGTCTGCATCCCAGAGGGGAGCTGTCAGCTGCATGGTCGTTTATTGTGACCAGAACTCTCTGACCACCATAGTTCATGATTTGATTTGTTTTTATGTACACACACATAAGACATGGAGCCCTTTTAGGATATCATTTGTTAAGTGACTAGGCATGGAAAAATAAATGTTACTGTTTCTTGTTAGCTATAAAACACATATCCACTAAACACATTTGCTGTTGGCATGCTGCAGTTGGGGACAGTGGACGTGGCGGTAAGTGGCAAAGACAAGGCCTCCACTTCGTCTCAGACAATCCTTCTCCATGAGAACACTGCCTTCATCCCCCAAAGGCTGCAGCATGACTCAGAACTGCTGTTCCAAGTGACTCCCCCCAGACCCATCGCCCCATTATTTCCTCAGTCTTGCTGAGTCCTGGGCCTCTCACTTTGATAGTGGCACATTGCCTTCTAATGGCGGGCACGAGTTCCTTGATAAACAAAAGAAGAAAAACAAAATGGGCATGCAAAGCTTCCCGCAGTTCATTTGATTCCCACAAAGATCCCTCAGCTCGGTTGCTATTTTTATCTTGGTGATAGAGATGAAGACTCCAAAACCCTTGTCTTTTTTTTTTTTTTTTTTTTTTTTTTTTACTCCAACCTGCCCCTCCCGGCACATCACGCCGCATCCCTTGGTTAGGAAAGTGGAAAGATGCATTTTGGACTTAATCATTGTTAATGCTTCCTTGATCAGTCCTCAATTCAATCCTATCTAGCCCCAGAGAGCCAAATGTTTGAACAAATATAACTTACCAGTAGCTGCCACAGCAAATCAATAACCTGTTTCATAGCAGGAGGTTGCGTTCATGAGCATTCCATCTCATCCCGTGAACAGTCATCACACTCATTACATGTCGAGGCTGTTCTGCCTTCTTGGGTTTTGTCTCACAAGAATGAATGTAAGCATCACAGAAATGTAATGTTCAGTGTCGTGTGTGTGACAGGACATGCGCTGCGCTCCCAACTGCTATGAGATTGCATGAATTTATGGATATCATAATCTTGCCTGGCATATAAAATGCATGCTGAATGTAGGTGTATTTGTAACTGTCGCCCCTGTTTTCCTGTAGAAATGTTTAGAAACTACAAAGAGATATGCTCCCAAACAAAAAAAAATACTACTAACTTTTTCTAAAATTTCCAAAGTTGAGGTTAAAGCTAAAGTTACCTGGCAGTTCTTAAAGTGAATTCCAAACCAGTTCTTGGTTATCTGCAGCGTCACTGTGCACAAGCTGCTGTACCTGTCTCAGTCCTCTCTGTGATGACTCCAGCAAGGGTGTGTGGACCTGCAAATGAGACTGACCTCAAGTGAATACAGACATAGATTAAGTAAAGCTCAAGTTTTCAATCAGGGAAAAATACATTCTCATGTTCTTACTTGCCGGAAACATGTTGTCTACTGAAATATATGACCATATCCAGTTTTGTCAAGTTGGAATGGAAGAAATTGCTGGAAATGAAATAACCATGCCTCTGTTCTCCACAGTCAGAAGCTAAGTTTTAAGGAGCGAGTGCGCATGGCCAGCCCGAGAGGCCAGAGCATTAAGAGCAGACAAGCCTCGGTAGGTGACAGGAGGTCCCCAAGCACCGACATCACGGCCGAGAGCAGCCCCACCAAAGTGCAGAAGAGCTGGAGCTTCAACGACCGGACCCGCTTCCGGCCCTCGCTACGCCTCAAAAGTTCTCAGCCAAAGCCGGTGATAGACGGTAAGCCCCGCTCTCTAACCCTGGTAACTGACTGGCTGGGATGATGCGATGACAGAGTAATTGATTCTCCATGGTGCCGCTTGAAAATAGAAGGGAAATAGCCAGGGAGAGAAATTGTTTGTTTTGTTGGACCTTTATCCATCGCCTTGGGCAAATGTACAGAACACAGTTAACTTTTAGAAGCAACTAAATCTACACGTCAAAGAAGCCCAGGGGCCGGGTATGTAGCACAATGGTAAACTTTAACATGTGTGAGGCCTTGGGTTCCATTCCCACCACCAAAAAAATCCCTCACAGAGGCCAAATAAAATTGTATTCATTCTTCCCTTGAATCTCTATCCATTTCAAGGTGAGTATGGCTGTCTTTCTGGCCTGGTATCTCTGGGCACCCGAGGCCAACCAGGTGCCGTGACTGTCCTGACACAGTAGCGGGCCGTGGGGCCTTTCTGGCCAACCTTGGAGGTGATCTCTCCCTTCCTCACAATTTGTGTTGAAAGTTCTTCTCAAATCTTCCAATGATACGTGAAGTTCTAGTTCTCTCATAAGTGATTAACCTATTTTATTTACCATATGCTATAGCACAAGTATGCTTGCCAACACACTTCATTGAGTGCCACATAATTGCATGTTTGTAAAATAAAACATTTTCTTTTTCATTTAGAGGTTAGCTTGGTTTTCCTTTTAAGCGTGCCCTCAGGGATCTCTTATACTGGGCAAAGAACCAACATCAAATAGCATCTTCCATTAATGCATAAAAACTGCAAAGCCTATCAGTCCTTCTGTTCTTGTTCCCCAGAATAACCTGGATTTTCCCAGGCCCAGAAAGCTCGAGGGATAAAATTAACAACCCGGGGTCATAATCACAGTGATCTCAGGCTCCCTGTAGTGAAGTCCAGGAACTTCAGCTTCGTCCCCTCCCAGCTTACTGAGAGAGAGCCCCTTGGGATATCTTCTCAACGCTCAAGTGAGCAATAGAAGGCCCCCTTCACACTTCTCCATTCTTTGCAAACCTACGAGTGTTGTGCTCTCCAAATAGACTCCTAGCTGCTGACCTGATCTGACCCCTCCTGGCCCAGCTTGCAGCCCCTACCTCAGCTGCAGGACATGCTGATCCTGCCATGCTTCGTGACCACCTGTTGCTCTACTAAGGTGGGAAATGCCTCCTCTGTCAACACTGGATGCTTGTCCATGAAGCCACTTGCAGTGTGCTGAGCCATCGGTGGCACAGCTTCTCGGGGTCCTCTAGTTTCCACACCTTCTACCCTAGGAATGTGGCTAAAAGCCTTCAAGCAGCCAACTCTGGAGTTACTGGTAACAGGACTTTATGTTGCACTTGAAATAGACTCACTGACTAAAAATGGGTACATCCTTTCTGGAAGGTAATTTGGCAAAATATATCAAAGTCTATCATATGCCTAAGCCAAGACACATCCATCCACCCACTGATTCCATTTCTAGAATATAACTGATATAATGAAACAATATCAGATTTTGGAAATGGTTCTATAAATGGAAAACTATTGGTATGAAAAGATGATAACAAAAAGTTATTCCATATTTGCTTATGGCATATGTATTATGTATGTATATTTGCATGTTTGTAGGAAAAAGTCTGAAAAGAAAGTATAGAGATCAAGTTCTTCTCTGTTTCTTTGTTGTCTTCATCTGTATTTCCTAATGTTTCTACAATGAACTTATAAAGCTTTTGTAATAAGAAAGAAAAGCTATTTTTCACAGTACTAGGAGTGAAACCCAGGGGCATTATACCTTCGAGCTACACCCCAGTCCTATTTTTTATTCTTTATTTTAAAAGAGAGTCTCACTGAGTTGCAAAGGGCCTCACTAAGCAGATGAGGCTGTCCGCAAACCATGATCCTCCTGTCTCAGCCTCCCAAATGCTGGGATTACAAGCGTGTGCCACCACACTAGGCAAGAAAGAAAATTTTGTTAAAAATTAGCTCTTCCAAGCTAGGCATGGTGGTGCAGGCATGTAATCCCAGTACTTGAAAGGCTGAGACAGAAAGATCCAGGTTCGTGGCCAACCTCAGCTACTTATTGAGGCCCTCTGCAACTTAGTGAGACCCTATTTCAAAATAAAGAATAAAAAATAGGGCTGGAAGTGGAGCTCGGAGGTAGAATGCCCCTGGGTTCAATCCACAGTAACACACACACACACACACACACACACACACACACACACACACAAATGTGCCCTTTCTTCACATACTACCCTTTCTCCTCCCTGTACTCTAGGGGAGTTGCGTGTGTGTGTGTGTGTGTGTGTGTGTGTGTGTGTGTGTTGCTGGGGATTGAACCCAGGGGCATTGTACCTCTGAGCTCCACTTCCAGTCCTTTTTAATTTTTGTTTTGAAACAGTGTCTCACTAGGTTCCCAGAGTCTCACTAGGTTGCAGCATCTGTTCTTGAACCTAGACCCTCCTGTCTTGGGCTCCCAAGTACTGAGATTACAGGCATGTGCCACCATGGCTGGCTGGTCCATGATCTTCTAATATGGGCTCCAACATAACATTTAACCTTTTTGCTATGAGATCCTTTTGGTTGGCTGAGCATCTTTAAATATAAAAGTCACAGAATGTGGGTTCTGAGCATGGAAAATGAATTCTAGAACTGTTTGGCCAGAGGGAAAGATAATTTCAAAGACTTGATAGATCCATCCTTCACAGTTTCTTCTGTATCTGCAGAGATATCTCAGAAGTCAGACATAAAAACAGATGTCCTGTTCTCTCCCATACCACAAATTGGGAGGGGCTCCTGTTGCCCACTGTCTAGGTCATTTCATCAAGTGCAGCTCTGTTTGGCTGGAAAGGAATTACTTTTACCTTCTGAGGCACACCCCAATCAATTTTGAACTTCCCCGGTGAAGAGACAAGATTCTGTGGTTCTGCTGAGCTGGTTTGTCATCTGCCCATTGACAAGAGATAGCAACCCCAGATTCCCCACTTAATCCCATAGTCCAGGATCTTTACCTCTGATTTAATGCCTTGTCAGATCTTAGAAAAATGGAAATTCAGCTGGGCGTGTTGGTGGACGCTTGTAATCCCAACATTCAGGAGGCTGAGACCAGAGGATCACAGTTCATGAACAGCCTCAGCTACTTAGTGAGGCCCTCTGCAACTCAGTGAGACCCGGTTTCAAAATAAGAACAACAACAAAAAATAAATAGAAATAGGGCAGGGGGTGTAGCTCAGAGGTCGAATGTCCCTGGGTTCCATCCCCAACTCCAGAGAGAGAGAGAGAGAGAGAGAGAGAGGAGAGGAGAGGAGAGGAGAGGAGAGGAGAGGAGAGGAGAGGAGAGGAGAGGAGAGGGAGAAAGAAAGAAAGAACTTCTTTACATGGGGAGAGGGGAAAGAAGTAGCTCTCAAGTAAATGTAGACTTTAATTATCCACTTTTATTTTTAATGCCTTTCCAGGTTTGAAGTATTTCTAAAATCCATGTACTACCCATAGCAAATAATATATAACACTGCAGTCAGCTCCCTCCATTCCAGGCAGCATTAGTTCATTTGCACTGGAGTTCCTATTTTCTGCTTCTCTCTTTCCTTTACATGTTTCAGACAGTTCATTGCCCATTAGCATGCTCAAAGAGAATAATGAAAAGTCAGATCAGTCTATAAGCTAATAACTAAAGCTCCATTTCAGAGGTAATGAGCTTGTGACTAGAAAAAATCATAAGGGAAAAACAAAATAAATTTAAGATTAATCTATAAATTTAATAATTCTTGCAAAATCTGATACCCTTTACTAGAGATGGTAGTGTTTTATAATTTAATGACTCTTAGCAAAAGGTTATTAGCTATCCAGGTTGTTTTGCTTTAGTATAATTTAATAAGATTAAAATGTTACACATAAAAGGGTACCGTGGGTATCCACTTAATATCCACATTCATGTGTATATGAAAATTAAAAAGGAGCAGGAAGATGGATGGCAATGCAGAAGTGCACAAATAGCAAAGGGAAGGAAGGCAACTATAAAGGCTGAGTTGGTGTCACCATAGCAAATTTATTCTGACCAATATGATATGAATAGTATGTCTTAGTTTATAAATCCTATGATAATAGAAATGCTCCATTAGTCAGTAGTAAAGCTCTTCATATAATTTTTAGAAATTACATAGCATAGAAATGATGTTTTCATTATGTACATAGGAATAATATAATGATAGACTTTTCATTGACTCTTCCTCTGTGGCAGGCACTGTCCTAAATGAAGCCTATTATCTCATTTCCCTCCCCTCCTGCCCCTATGAAGTAGTTACATTATTATCCTCATCATATGGATGAAGAAACTAAGACTGAAAGACAAGTGACTTGTCCACGGTCTGACAGTCAAAGTGAAGGGGCCACTGCGCACCCCAGGAAGTCCCATGTCACAGTCCTCCTGTAGACATACTTAAGATGTGCTCCGGGAGGTTGTATCAATTTCCCTTTAAGCATCTTACAGCTCTCCTCTTCCCCTCCTGCCGGCCCCTGCTTGCACTTCCTTTTCATAGGCCCAGATTCCCCATCTCAGGCAAGCCACTTTACTTTGCTACTGCTGGTTCCATCCTCCCAGTCCCAGCTGCCACACCTCTTAACTACATCTTCTTCAGAGGCTGCCAGAGCTAGAAGATTAGGCAAATTGGAGAAATGGCCTTTCGTTGACCCTCCTCTATTTAGATCAGGTATCTAGGAAGAGACTCCAGATCACAGCCCTGCTGGTCTGCACCTACTTAGCCAAGCAGGGGGACAAATGGTGGGATTGTCTGGGGTCTGTTTCAAGATGCAAAAGGCAGTATCAGGAGATGGAGAGCGGTTATCAACAGACAAGCAAGAGGAAGGTAATAGGATACAAGTAAGAAAAAGAACAAGCAGCCAAAATCCACAGGAGTGAAATGAGCTTGGGAATGCCCTCAGGGTTCTGGGTAACTAGCTTACTCTCAAGAGGGCTATCCTTCCCAGACCCGATGTTCTTGGGAATGCCTATCCTGAGCTGGGTCGGTGGCCCACATCTGTAATCCCAGTAGTTAGAAGGCTAAAACAGGAGGATCGCAGGTTCAAGGTCAGCTTAGTGACTTAGCAAGGCCTTCAGCAACTTAACAAGACCCTGTTTCAAAATAATAAATAAAATATGACTAAGAGTGTAGCTTGGAGGTGGAATGCCTCTAGGTTCAGCCTCCAGTACAAAGAAAGAAAGAAGGAAAGGAAGGAAGGGAGGGAGGGAGGGAGGGAACAATAACCTTGACAGAGAAGGCTAAGGATGTCACTTGAGGTAGCTTGCTCTGTAGTGCTTAATAATTTGATATTAACTAAACCCAGGGTTCTATAGTAATTAGCATCTGTTAGTTCCAGAAACGGTAATACATTTAAAGATACCTCTCAGATGCCTGCCTGTATACCCATACCTGTTTTAGCATGCTTACCATTGTCCTGCATAAGGGGAAGATATCATTTCTGCTGAGAAATTCTCAGAGCACATGCCCAGGGAAGGCAGATCCTCACCAGGTGTTTATGGGAAAGACCGGCACAGCAGGATGCAGGAGATGTAACACTCAGTGGAATTACATGAGCTATAGAAGGCGAATACCTTCCAATCACAGGAGTCCCTTGAGGCCGGCCTTAGCTCCTGGAACTGCTGGCCTCTCTCCTCCCAGCTCTTCCTGCCCTGCCTGTCTCTTACTCAGTGTGCCAGCCAGGGTACACTCAGCTGCAGAGCACAAAAGAAACCAGCTCAAGTACCTTAGGTAATAATGCAACTTATTACATAAAAGTAAGTTCAGAGACAAGACCATTCCCAGAGGGGAGCATCAGGGCGCTGGCTCCCATCTCTGTGATCCGCATGACCCTTCTTTCACTCTGCCTGATTGGGAGCAAAATGGCTACGGCAGTTCCCGCATCCTATACAGATGCAGCACTTTCAGAGGCGGGGAGGAGGCCATCTTCTATTTGTATCTCTTCTAAAAACCGAGAGGAGCTGTCTGTGAACAGATCTTATTTTGCAGAATTCTCTCTAGCCTGGAGAACAGGACCGTCATCATTGGCCATGACCAAGCTGGACCTGGGACCAGACTTCCTAAAGCACATGAACAAGTCTGGGGGAGGTAACTGGGCCCAGGTGAGGATTAAGGTTTAAGGAAGAGATATTGGGAAAACAACCTCTAATAGTGTCTCATACAGCCAAGAAATTTTTTCTACTTTGGGGATTAGAATAAGAGGAAGTGTGTCCTTAAACATGATGTTTTCTCCCCAGATATTCTGTCTCTATGTCATTTCAAAATGCTTAGGTTTTTGTCTCTTCCTTCCTTTCTTTGCTTTTTTTCTTTCTTTTCCCAGCACTGGGGATTGAACCCAGGGGCACTGAGCTACATCCCCAGCCTTTTTTATTTTTATCTGGAGACAGTCTTGCTAAATTTCCCAGGCAGGCCCCCAAATCATGATGCTCCTGCCTCGGGTCCCCGGTTGCTGGGGTTACAGGGATGCGCTCCGCACCTGGCACACCAGATTTAGTGGTCGTTTGTTTCTTTTGCTCCTTCTTTTACCACTTCATCTCCACAAAACAACAAATAGACCGGCCTAACTCCTTGACTCTCAAAAGGGCAAAGTGGGTAAAGGAAAACAAGACAAAAATAACTCCGCTAGTGTTTGAACATATAACCCCTCCTCACGCAGTCAGCGGGTGCATTTCCTGTGGCTACCGCTCACCAAGGGGGCACCGGCTCCCATGCCCTCCCCTCCACCGCCCGCAACCCCGTGACGCCTGCCCTCGGCCATTTCCCGTAGTGACTCTTCCTTTTCACATTAATGATAACTCACCAGATCTCACCGAAAAGAAGCAAAAGAGTTCAAACAGGTGATGTGGGGTGCCAGGACCCTGCACTTCCTCCCTAACCTCCATCCAGTCCCAAGTTCACCCTTCTCTGAGACTGTTGATGTAAGATCACCGCGAGTACTGACAGAAGGGAGGCACTTGCATGCAACAATGCTGGCAGCCGCGACTGCAGAACTCTGTCTCCTGCATCCGTGGTGGGATGTTTCCTTTCAAGCAGTATAAGTCACAAAATATCAACATTTCATACTTGACTGATCTATACTCATGGGCTTTGATCTTATACTAATCTTTTTGGTGCATTGTAGTCTCACATCACAGTGCAGTGCGTGGTGATGGTGACATGCGCGCACACACCACTCGGTGGGCTCGCCCAGCTCCCTCCCCACTCTCCCACCTTGCCCACACAGGGTACTGAGATTGACACTGGTATTCTCACATATGTACACAATATTCTTTTAATATTTTTTTTGTCTTGTGGTACTGGGGATTAAACCCAGGAGGGTCTACCTACCACTGAACTATCCCCCCAGCCCTTTTGACTTGTTCTTTCGCTACATACTGGGCTCAAGCCTATGGTCCTCCTATCTCAGCCTCCCAATATTGTACCTGTTTTCTAACAGCATCTTGTTCCCTCAGGCTTCTCTCAGTCTCTCCAGCTGACATTTTTGGTGTTTCCACAAAATGCCAAGCCCTTCACTGCACATAGCATCCTGCCTGCCTTTCCATAATGACGGCCCAACTTCGTCCAGACCGCCATTATAATTTTCTACCATGCATGCTGCTTCTGGGCACTTTCTGAAATGGCTCGATAATGATCCTGCATTGTAGTTACAGCAATGGTTCTTGTTAAAGAAGCCTCCTATCGGGGCTCATACTTGGCCTGTTGTATGCACTCCTGGTCTAGGATTCCAGCTGAGGAGGGTACTCAGACACATCGGCTCTATTTGTAACCAAACCTGAGGGTTTTCTTTAATGATAAGGACAAAAGGGCTTAGAGAATGACTGGATCTAAGTCAAACTTGGATAATCAATAGGAATGCTGGTACTCTTAAGAGATCAAACCAGACAACATCTAAGAAATTTTCTCTCCAACCTGAGTTTCTGAAATTCGCTCTTTTGGCCTGGTGGAAAATAACTTCCTCAGCCATTACCTCTTACCCTCAGGGGCAGTTCCCAACCACTAACTGGAAGAGGGAAGGAGAAATTGGCTGAGGAACGCCAAGGACAGATGTTTGTCCTTTCCTGGCTTCACATCTCCCGCCTCTCCCTAGTCCTGTTTCTTTCCTCCATTTCCTATGTCTGCAGCAGTTCTCGGTGTTCTGAGACATCTGTCAGTGTGTCCCTTCTATCATCGGGAGGCCCATGAGTGAGATCCATGGTGCCTCAGTCATGAAATTGGAATAGCCCTAAATTAGCAGATTCCAACCCAAATGGGCAAGTATTCAAGGGCCGCTGCTCAGGGCTGGTATTTTCCTCGACTTTTCAGGGGCTGCAAGTAGACGTGAGAACTGCCACCTCGAGGAACCTGACACTTGTTACTAGCTTCACCACCCCTGCACCATTGTGGTTAGAGTGGCTTTGCACTGGGTGGGACAAAAGGTGTCCTCCTCCCCCCTCCACGCTTCAGTGACTGGAAGGTGACCCCTGAAATCCTCACAAAATAAGCACAAACTTAACCATTCCACAAATCACAGAATTTCGCCCATATTTAGGAGAAGCACTTTTCAGCTGCATGGTGATTTTTCCATTCGCCCGTCTCAAATTATTTCCTTCAAAGGCACACTTAGTTGTCTGCTTCACAAAGAGAAACCAATATGACACAATTTTAAAATTATATTTAATCGCATTCATGGTGTGCTCTACTTGGTAAAGAAGGGGAAAAAAGGTCAGATCGAGGCCAGGATCCTTTTTCTGAAACAGGAAAGAGACAAGGTACCTAGGCTTTGCTTTTTGCTATCTGTAGTATGGACTCTCTCACATTGTCCCAAATTCCTTTTATTTTCAATGTTACTTTTTCTCATTTTTCCTTCCCTTGCCATCACCCTTTTTCCTTTGTTGTATGTACGGAGCTTAACAACAGCTTCTGGATCCCAAAAATGTAGAAACCTCAGAAAAGTATTGCCTGGGGAAATCAATCTCTGTACCTCCGGTTGCACAGACTCATTTGCACGTGGACCTCTTTACTCTCCCTAGTGAGAGATTTGTATCTTCCGCTCATGCAGACCAGGAGTGATGGCTCAGCACATCCTTCTGGTGGGATCTGCGGCTAGTCATCTCCACAATGACTTCGAACCTGTGTCCCCATGATTTTGTGTTTTCCTTGACAGTTGTTATGACCTCGTTATCTTCTCACATTTGCATCAATTGTCTCTTGTTACGTAACTAATCCCACCCTGCAGTTTTAGTGGCTTAAAAGAGCAACCACATATTTAGCCCACAGATGCCCCAGGCAGCTCTGGTCTTGGCTGGGCTTGCTCACAGGCTGTGAGTTGGCCGGGGGCAGGCTGGCCTAGAAGCAGGGGAGGGCGCACCTCTCCTCCACAGCCAGGCTGCAGCAGGGTCTTGAGAGCAACACAGGTGGAACTCGCAAGTCCTCTTGATGCTCAGGCTCAAACAGTATACAGTGCAAAGCATCCTGTTGGTCAACACAAATGACAAAAACATCCCTAATACAAGGTCAGTCTAGAGAATGAAGTTTAGTTTAAAAATTACTTCAGTCACACCAGGCGTAGAATGCCCATAAGCCCAGTACTTGAGAAGGTGAGACAGGAGGATCACAGGTTCAAGACCAACCTCAGCAACTTTGCAAGGCCTTTAGCAACCTAATGAGACCCTGTTTCAAAAACAAACAAACAAACAAAACAAAAAATAGAAAAAGGGCTGGGAGTATAGCTCAGAGAAAGAAGGCCCTGGATTCAATTCCCAATATCCAAAAATTCCCCCCAAAATTACTACAGTCTAATTTCAAAGCTTTTGATGTTCTATTGTGTTGCATTGCATATTTCCTGTTACATAGTCCACATCAATAAGTAAATGAAAGTTGGTGTAAATCCACTCTGTTTAGTGTTAGTAGAATGATTTATTATCTTCTTTTTCAATAAATATTTAAATTTTCTCCATTGATGCCCCTTATCATTGTATATGCAACGGGCATGTCCTCTCTATCCCTTCACACCTTCACATATTAATTAAGGTAATGCATCAGGCAATTCCCATTATTATTTTCTTAGCTTTTATTTATCTATTTATTTTTGCAGGTTTGGGGATGGAACCCAGGGGCATTTGACCTCTGAACTACATCCCCTGCCCTATTTTTTTATTCTTTATTTTTAAAGTTTTTTTTTTTTTTTTGTCTTTTTGGAACCGGGGATCGAACCCAGAGCCACTGATCTACACCCCCCCCCCATTATTATTTTAAAGAAACACTTGTTACTATACCTGGTCCAGCTAATTCAAGTGACACCCTGGAAGTCATTTACCACTGATTCAGAGTGGTTCTCCCTAAGGTGAAACATCCTGGGATGTTAGAGACGGTAAGAACAGTGCATTGCTGTCTCCTCCTCTGGCCTAGTTCACTTATAGGACCACAGGAGGACGTGAGATCACATGCTGTGAGGGATGCTGTCTGGCTGTCTCAGGCCTCTCACTGGCCGGCCATTTGGCTCAACAGCCCTTCTAATAAAGGCAGCCCTTCTAGACTATGAATTAACCTTGCTTTCATTACAGACACCTTGCCAGGCATGATCGCACACACTTGTAATCCCGGTGCTTGGGAGGCTGAGACAGGAGGATCCACAAGGTTCGAAGCCAGCCTCAGCTACTCATTACAGACACCTTAATGACTTGCTCGTAGAACTACAGAAATCTCTAAAAATTGTTTTCTGTGTGGGATACATATCTCCCTCTCTCTCTCTCTCTCTCTCTCTCTCTCTCTCTCCCTCTCTCCCTCTCTCCCTCTCTCTCTCTCTGTCTTTCATCACTAATAATGCCTACCTAACAGGGTTGTATGAGTAATATTGAGATATTATGTATATAAAATTCTTGTACAGTGCCCAGCACAGTATAGGTGCTCACTAAATTGAACATAGTTATTATTTATTAGTTTATTAATGCTAATTTCTGCACTGAGATTGATGAATTGAAGTGCTAGACTTGATTAATTTGCATGCTTTCCTCTTCTTCCAGTACCTGAGGGCAATTCCCATCTGTGGGAAATGAAAGGTTACAATTTAATGCTCATACAAATTTATTTATTTTATTCCTTAGAGTTTTAAGAGTCATCATACTGAATAATTCATATAATCACAGAAAAATGAAGTTATCTCTACTATGCTTCATGATATTATTATTTATCATGAATCACTGACTTTATTAGAAATAACAAAAATAAGCCAGGAATGGTGGCTCATGCTTATAATCCCATCCCTTGGAAAGCTGAATCAGGAGGATTGCAGGTTTGAGGCCAGCCTCAGCAATTTAGCAAGACCCTGTTTCAAAACAAAAAAATATATAATAGGGCTGAGAGTGTAGCTTGAAGATAGAATGTCCCTAGGTTCAATCCCCAGTACCTAAAAAATAAAAAAAAAAATTAAAAAAACACACATCTCGGTTGTGTAGGGGCTTTTTACAACTACTAAGCCAGAGGGTATATTATTAAAAATGTTATTACCAGCCGGGCGTGGTGGCGCACGCTTGTAATCCCCGCGCTTGGGAGGCAGAGACAGGAGGATCGCGCAGGTTCGAAGCTAGCCCTGCGCGCTGGCTTAGGAGACCCTGTTTCCAAATAAAAATGCAAAAATAGGTCTGGGAGTGTAGCCCGGAGGTAGAAGGGCTTCCAGGAACCCCAGTACCACCAAAAAAAAAAAAAATGTTATTACTGACTCACTGAATGCTGTATTCAGTAAGTGGGTATCGGAGTGATTTTCAGAAGATAATTAAGCTTCTATATTACTTTAAGTTGCAGTAATTTTTAAAAATATATTTTAATGTTCCCACTTGAATAAAGGTAATGAATATAGTAACATGTAGTTTAAAAATAAAAATAATTTTACATTTTATTTACATTTTTACATTTTTTACATTTTTCCCTTTTGCTCTGCCAGCAATTACTAAGCTGTTTTTATGATGTGCTCAGCAATTTTAGCGGGAGAGACCATATTCATTTTTTTAAATTCTCTACTACTTCATACCATCACTCAAAACAAAAAGACTCCTTTTAATTAAGTGTCAAGAACTAGTCCGTGAAATTTTGCCAGCATTTCTGCTAGCCAGTGAGGTTAATTGACAATCTTTAATAGAGAATCTTAGAGAAATTCATATCATAATTAACATAATTTAAGATGCTGAGGGTGCATGAAATAGCTGTAAATGGCATCTTTGATCTTTAAGAGAAAATGCTCAAGTGCAGTGCCATCTTCCATAATAGAGCCCCTCATTAGCATGAATTAGTATTTCTGAATGTTGCTAATTAGCTAGCCTGAGAAGAAACACAATAATAATTAACATCACTAATCATCAAGGAAATGCAAATCAAAACTACAATGAGATATCACATCTCTCTAGTTAGAATGGCTATTATCAAAAAAAATAAAAGGTAACAAGTGTTAGTGAGAAGGTGGAAAAGAAATCTTTGCGCACTGTTGGTGAGAATGTCCATTAGTACAGCCATTACGGAAAACAGCATGGAGACTCCTCAATATTAGAAAGAGAGCTACTATATTATGATCCAGCAATCCCACAAGCTATATCTACCCAAAGAAATGAAATCAATATGTAGAAAGATGTCTCCATGCTCACGTTCATTGCAGCATCATTCACAATAACCAAGAGACAGAATCAACCCACTGTCCAGCAACAGATAAATGGATAAAGAAGATATGCTGTATCCACAATGAAACGCTGTTCAGCCATCTGCAACAGCATGGATGAACCTGGAGGACATTGTGTTAAGTGAAGTAAGCCAGACACAGAAAGACCTTATTCACATGTGGAATCTAAAAACGTGGAACCCATAGAAATAGAGAGTAAAGAGCCGGGTGTGGTGGTGCATGCTTTTAATCCCAGCATTTGGGAGGCTGAGACAGGAGGGTAGCGGTTTGCGGACAGCCTCAGCTACTACTTAGTGAGGCCCTCTGCAACTCAGTGAGACCTTGTTTCAAAATAGAGAGTAAAGGCTGTGAGAGGGCGATCTGGCTGTGACATCTGTCCCCCCGTTGATGGCCGGGGTTGATTCGGCTGATCTGGCTGGCTAGGCGGGTGTCCCCTTCCTCCCTCGCCGCTCCTTGCGCGTCCCTCCTGAAGCTGTGTACTCAGTCGAAGAGGACGACCTTCCCGGAATAGAGGAGGACCGGTCTTCAGTCAAGGGTATACGAGTAGCTGCGCTCCCCTGCTAGAACCTCCAAACAAGCTCTCAAGGTCCATTTGTAGGAGAAGTAGGGTAGTCAGGCTTCCAAGACTCCAGACACATCCAAATGAGGTGCTGCACGTGGCAGTCTGCCTTTCTATAAATAAATAAATAAATAAATAAATAAATAAATAAATAAATAGTAAAAAATAGGGCTAGGGGTATAACTCAGAGACAGACTGCCCCTGGATTTCATCCCCAGTACCGCAGAGAGGGGGGGGGGGGGAGGGAGAGAGAGAGAGAGAGAGAAGGAAGGAGAGTAAAATGGTGGTTACCAGAGGCTAGATGAGTATGAGAGGGAAATGGGAAAAGGCTAGTCAGAGAATACATAATTACATATAGGAGGAACAAACCAAACATCAAATTATAGCAAGGTGACTGTAGTTATTGGGGATATAGTCTTGAAAATGCAAAGAGAGTGTATATTAAATACCACACCAACCAAGCATGGTGGCGCACGCTTGAAATCCCAGCATTCGGGAGGTTGAGACAGGAGGATCTGGGTTTGCAGACAGCCTCAGCTACTTAGTGAGGCCTCTGCAACTCAGTGAAACCCTCTTTCAAAATAAAGAATAAAAAATAGTGCTGGAGGTATAGCTCGGAGATAAAATGTCCCTCGGTTCCATCCCTAGTACTGCAAAAAAAAAAAAGTGCTCATACCACAAAATTTATAATGTGTTTGCTAATTAGCAAGATTTAACCATTTCTCCATCCTCTGCACATGTGTGTGTGTGTGTGTATTTGTGTGTGTGTGTCCCAAAACATCATTTTGTATGTAATAAACACATACAAGGTCATCTGCCAAATTTAATTTTTTTGTTGTTGTTGTTTTTGCGGGTCTGGGGATGTAACCCAGAGGCATTCGACCTCCGAGCTACACCCCCTGCCCTATTTTTCATTCTTTATTTTTGAAACAGGGTCTCACTGAGTTGCAGAGGGCCTCACTAAGTAGTAGCTGAGGCTGTCTGTGAACCGTGATCCTCTGGTCTCAGCCTCTCGAATGCTGGGATTACAAGCGTGCGCCACCACACCCGGCTTATCTGGCAAATTAAAAAAATAATAATAATAAATAAAAGTCAAATAATACAAGCCCTTTATAACAGAATGTGATGGCTTTTTTTTTCCTCAGCTCTCCCACCCTGTGCACAGACTTTCTTTCCAGAAGCAAACATCTTTTTTAGTTATTTCTTTTGATATTTACAGATCTCCATGTTTTTCCAATAATATATGTATACTACTAATTCCTGATTAATAAATTTTAAACATTATATATTTACTTTCTATTCTTGTAAGTGAGGAATTAGCTCTTTCTTTAACAGTGCCCCTTCTGCATCCTTCCAATATAAGATCCTGGTTTTTTAGTTTGGGGATGTTCTTTTTTCCTTTGCTACTAGGGATTGAACTCAGGGACATTCTACCTCTGAGCTACACCCCCAGCCTTTTTTACTTTTTTATTTTGAAACAGGGTCTCTCTAAGTTGCTGAGGCTGTCCTCGAACCTGCGATCCTCCTGTCTCAGCTTCCCAAGTACTGGGCTTACAGGCATGCCCCATCACACTCTGCTAGATACCATATTTTTATTAAGCCAAAACGTGATGTTTGCATTGTGTCTACTATGGCTATTTCTTCCCCTTTGCTTTTCTTGCAGTGAGTAAGTCAGACCTTGTTGCTGGTTGTCCTCCCCATTTTCCTCACCCCTTCCGATGATATCAGTTACATTATCAGTTACATTTTTGTGGAGTCCGTTGCATGGGTCCCAGTGGGTCCATTCCTTCCTGTTCCTGAGCTCATCCAGGACGCTCCCCTCCTCCTTTGGCTGAGCTGGCTGCTCTGACACCTGCTGCGTCGCCTTTATCCTTTGGGGTCCCATTCATTTTCTCCTATATTTGTTCTCAGTTCATAGACCTCATGTTTTTGATTCTTAGACTTCTCCATTTTTCAGATTATTCAAACACTCATTTCCATCAAGTAAAAAGACGATGTGCTGGCAGAGGCATGAGGGTGACAGCTGTCAGGCTGCCTGTCCCTTGAGTGCTGAGGCCCCTCCCTCCACCCGCTGCCCTGCGTCGCGCTTGAGCTCCCCAGCCATTGTCCCGGTTCCATAGTCCCTCACGCCTTCTGCGCCTGCCTGCGTCTTCTGC
This sequence comes from Muscardinus avellanarius, assembly GCF_963383645.1. Classification (NCBI taxonomy): domain Eukaryota; kingdom Metazoa; phylum Chordata; class Mammalia; order Rodentia; family Gliridae; genus Muscardinus; species Muscardinus avellanarius. The sequence goes on from NC_137794.1 coordinate 28,617,163, forward strand.
CTTGGGCAGTTCCATTTTGATAAAATGCACCCACCAGCACATTCCTAAGAAAAAACACATGAAGCGCAAAACTGACTTGAGACCTTGCATGCCTGCAAACAGCTTTTTTCCATTCTGGACATTTCCTTGCCTTTTTTCTTGAGGGGGATCATTTCCTCCCTTAATTTCCCCCGTTCTCTTTTTATGGAAATTTGTTACTTGGAGTTTGGATTTGTGGACTGTTCCTGATACTTTAAGTCAGATTTTTCTCTTTGTTTGCAGTGCTTAGTCTTCTTGCTCTACTTTCTAGGCATTTGGTCAGTTTTATCAACCAATTGCTTATTACAATTTTCATTTCTAGTCGGGCACGGTGACGCATGCCAGTACTTGGTAGGCTGAGGCAGAAGAATCACAGGTTCGAAGCCAGCCTCAGCAACTCAATGAAGCTCACATCAACTTAGCAAGACTCTGTTTCCAAATAAAAATAAAACAGGGCTGTGGGTGTAGCTTGGAGGTAAAAGGACCCTAGATTCAATCCACAGCATAACACACACAAAAGAGGATTTTCATTTCTGCTATCATTTTTAATGTTTCTTGTTGTTGATGTTTGCTAAATTTTTTTTAGTATTTTTATTGTTGCATGGATACAGATCTTGCCTTATATATATGAATTTAAGAGCGACAGTGTTTTGAGTTTTTCTTTTACTTCATTTTTGTTGCCTTCTAATTGCTTTTGATCTCTGTTTTTATATTGGAAGATTTTCTCAGATATTTCATAAGCTTCGTTGTTTCTTCATAAGGAAATGTTGAAGGCTGCAATTTCTTTTTTTTTTTTTTTTTTTTTTTTTGGTGGTACTGGGAATGGAACCCATGGGCCTTCCACTTCTGGGCTACACTCCCAGACCTATTTTACATTTTTTATTTGGAAACAGGGTCTCTTAAGCCAGCTAAGGCTGGCTTCAAATCTGCACGACCTGTCTCAGCCTCCCAAGCGTGGGGATTACAAGCGTGCGCCACCACGCCCGGCTGGAAACACATTTTATATTGTGATCTAGCCCGGCCGGAATTTTTTAATGTATTCTGGGAGCTCATCAACTTTGATTTTCGCCACAGGCTGATCTGAGGGTCAAACTCAGATGCTGGACACTTCTTGGGAAATTCCTGGTTTGAGCATCTTAAGCTCTTTTTTCTGGTCAGATTCCTTGGATAGTATTTATCCAAACTCCCACCTAGTGGGTAAAGGCCTTGTCACAGTGGTGAGCAGGTAGTAGTGGGTTCTAATCATTCAGTCTACAGTGGCCACTTAATCCTCAGCTTTTAAAAAAAAAAAAAAAAAAAAAAACTTGTCCTAGCTGGGCATGGTGGTGCATGCTTGATGCTTGTAATCCCAGCATTCGGGAGGCGGAGACAGGAAGATTGGGGTTCGCGGACAGCCTCAGCTACTTAGTGAGGCCCTCTGCAACTCAGTGAGATCCTGTTTCAAAATAAAGAATGAAAAATAGGGCAGAGGTGTAGCTCAGAGGTCTAATGCCCCTGGGTTCCATCCCCAGACCCGCAAATAAATAAATAAATAAATACTTGTCTTTCAACTCTTCCTGATGACCCCTCATCTAAGATTTCCATCTTCTCCTGGAAAGGGTGGGGGCCACAGGTTGGGAGTCTGGGGCAGATTCCACAGTCTTCCTGAACCTAGTTATTGCCCCTGCCCCAGGGTCCAGAGCTACCCAGCACCACCGCTTCCAAGGCTCTCGGCTTGTCTGAATTGTAAGTCTTGCTGTTTCTTTTTTTTTTTTTTTTTTTTTTAATTTTATTTTATTGGTGCACTGTATTCATACATCATAGTGGGATACAAACTTTTGTAGACATACATGCACACATCGCCCAGTCAGCCCCCACCCGATCCCCACCCCATTCTCTCCCCATCCCTCCCTCCCATGCTTGGCTTAGTGGTTGACATCTAGTATTATAGCAATTTATCCAAAATTAAAAATGATAATCTCACATAACAGTTTCATTTGTCTGATACCAAGCTTTTGATGACATAAAGATAACATTTCAATATTTCTTTTTGCTTTCTTTCTTACCAGAGAATATTTTTTTCTTTTTTTTAGGTGAAACTATCATATATTTATTTTTCAGAAAAAAATCTATCCTGATATGGAATATGGACTCTAGATACCCAAAACAATCTCGAAGCAAAAACAAAGCTAGAAGATGTATATTTTCTGATTTCAAACCATATAAAGCTACAATAATTGAAACAGTGTAGTACTGCTGTTTCTTGTTTTCCAGTGTAAGCGTAGGGCTTTCCCTCTGGTATCAGCTAGTCAGTTATCTAACTTGTCCATCTGGTCCCACTTCCCAAATTATGCTGCTGCTGCCTCCTCTTAGTCTCTCCTTTTAAGATTTATGTCTTCTTAAAAGTATCTCGTCACTACATTTTAGTGTATTTTTCAGAAGGAGAAAGGTTAGATGTGTGTTCATCTACCATCAAAACCTTAAAGGAAACTTGTGTCCTAATTATATGTGTATGTGTGCATCCTTGGGGGGGTGCGCACGCACTAGATCACAATATAAAATGTGTTTCTTGGCCAGGTGTGGTGGCACATGCCTATAATCTTTATACTCGGGAGGCTGAAAGAAGATCACAAGTTCAAGGCCAGCCTCAGCAATTTAGTGAGATCATCAGCAAGTTAAGTGAGACCCTGTTTCAAAATAAAAGGGTCTGGTGCTGGGTGTGGTGGCGCACGCTTGTAATCCCAGCACTTGGGAGGCTGAGACAGGAGGATCGCACAGGTTCGAAGCCAGCCTCAGCTACTTAGTGAGGCCTTCAGCAACTTAGTGAGACCCTGTTTCCAAATAAAATATAAAATAGGTCTGGGAGTATAGCCGGGTTCCATTCCCAGTACCAAAAATAAATAAATAAATAAATAAATAAATAAATAAATAAATAAGTCTGAAGCCGGATGTGGTGGCGCATGCTTGTAATCCCAGCGTTCGGGAGGCTGAGACAGGAGGATCACGGTTCGCAGACAGCCTCAGCTACTTAGTGAGGCACTTTGCAACTCAGTGTACCTTGTTTCAAAATAAAGAATGAAAAATAGGGCCGGGGGTGTAACTTGGAGGTAGAATGCCCCTGAGTTTCATCCCCAGTACTGAAAAATAAAAAGGTCTGGTAGTGAGGAGGTAGGAGGTAGAATGCCCCTGGATTCAATCCCTAGTACTGAAGAAAAAAGAAAAAAAAGTTTATTTCTTACTGTGGATAGAAATCTTTAAAAAAAAATTTTCTTTTGTATTTTTTAAATTTTTTATTGGCACATTGTATTTATACATCATGATGAAGCAAAAAACCTGTGTAGACATAAACGCACACGTCACCCAGTCAGCCCCCACCCAGTCCCCACCCCACTCCCTCCCCATCACTCCCTCCCGTGCTTGGCTTAGGGGTTGACTATGACATGAATTAGTACATCGTACATCGTGAGCTTTACAGAGTTTCCTTCTCCCCCCTCCCATCCCCACAGTTAGGTCGCCTTATTTGCTCCTCTATAGGATCTCCTTTTTCACCTGGAGTTCCTCCTATGACCCCTTTCACCTTAGCTTTCACATAGTAGGGAAAGCATCTGATTCCTTACTTTTTTTGACTGACTAATCTCACTTGAAATCTAAAAAATTTTAAAACTACTGCTGAGCCAAGCTAACAAAAGGTAGCCAAGCAATTCAACGGCTAATCATATTTTCTCTTTGCCTGCAGGCTTTCTATAGCTCTGAAAGAGCCTTAAGATATATGGGGACCAACTCTTCCAAATGCAGAATTCATAGGAAATTCTAGGTCCAAAATTTTTTAAGGGGGGAAAAAGTAAACTATACTGTCTCTGATAGTATATTTGAATGTGCCTCTCCATTTCTTTTTTTCTTTTTTTTTTTTTTTTTTTTTTGGTGGTACTGGGTTCCTGGAAGCCCTTCTACCTCCGGGCTACACTCCCAGACCTATTTTATTTTTGGAAACAGGGTCTCTTAAGCCAGCCGCGCTGGCTTCGAACCTGCGCGATCCTCCTGTCTCCGCCTCCCAAGCGCGGGGATTACAAGCGTGCGCCACCACGCCCGGCCTGTGCCTCTCCATTTCTGTTTTGGGTACTAGACAGCTTATTCAAGGAGTCCTAAATTTTCTCTTTCTTATCAAGAATGTTATACACTAAAAAATTAAATGAATAGGAAAATCAACTTTATCAAACAATCTCCATCAATCTGGAACCTTCAGTTGTGCTAACAACACTTGGTATTTAAATTGTACTACTTTGGCTGGGCATGGTGGCGCACACTTGTAATCCTGGCTTGGGAGGCTAAAACAGGAAGACTGCACAGGTTTGAAGCCAGCCTCAGCTGGTTTAAGAGATTCTGTTTCCAAATAAAATATAAAATAGGTCTGGGAGTGTAGTCCAGAGGTAGAAGGCCCCTGGGTTCTATCCCCAGTACTACCAAAAAAAAAAAAAAAATTGTACTACTTTGGCCAGGCGTGATGGCACACCTTTGTAATCCCAGCACTTGGGAGGTTGAAACAGGAGGATCGTACAGGTTCAAAGTCAGCCTCAGCTACTTAATGAGGCTCTCAGCAACTTAGTGAGACCCTGATTCCAAATAAAATATAGAATAGGCTTGGGAGTATAGACTGGAGGTAGAAAAGCCCCTGGGTTCCACCCCCAGTACCACACACACCAAAATAATTGTACCACTTTGGCAAAAATATATATACAGGAAGATGTGATTGCCTGTTTAAAATATTAAAAATTAACTCTTTAACTAGAATATTGTTTTTAAAAATCTCAGAATATAAAAGCCAGGTGTGTTGGTGCATACTTGTAATCCCGGTACATGGGAGGCTGAGGCAGAAGGATCGCAGGTTCACAAACAGCCTCAGCTACTTAGTGAGGCCCTCAGCAACTTCAAAATAAAGAATAAATATAGGGCTGGGGATGTAGCTCAGAGGTAGAATGTCTCTAGATTCAGCCCTAGTACCACACAAAAAATAATTTTTTAAATCTCAAAATATCATTTTAGTCAATGCTAATATATGCTGCAGATATGAATAGTTAGACTTTTAAAATAAAGACAAATTTTTCTACTTCCCAGAACTTTTTTCAAATATTTCTTTTTATTCTGTAGTCTAGAAGAAATTTGTTTGAGAATGTGGTCACAGATGCATTAAAACTTTCTTTACAGCACTATCTTTTATTTCTATAGGAATTCAGTGAGATGGTTTCTAACTCTTAATAAGAACTCATTTAGCCGGGCGTGGTGGCGCACGCTTGTAATCCCCGCGCTTGGGAGGCAGAGACAGGAGGATCGCGCAGGTTCGAGGCCAGCCGCGCGCGCTGGCTTAGGAGACCCTGTTTCTAAATAAAAATATAAAATATAAAAATAGGTCTGGGAGTGTAGCCCAGAGGTAGAAGGGCTTCCAGGAACCCCAGTACCACCAAAAAAAAAAAAAAAAAAGAACTCATTTATAAGCTATTGACAGGTCTGAGGATGTAGCTCAGAGGTAGGATGACCCTGGGTTCAATCCCCAGCACCACACAGAGAGAGAGAGAGAGAGAGAGAGAGAGAGAGAGAGAGAGAGAGAGAGAGAAAGGAGAGAAAACAATTGTTCAGTGGATACAAAAATAGCCAAGTGTGGCAGTGCCTGCTTGTAATCTCAGTACTTGGGAAACTGAGTCAGGAGGGCTGCAGGCTTGAGGCCAGCCTCAGCTACTCAGTGAGGCACTCGGCAACTTGATAAGACTGCTTCAGAATAAAAGAATAAAATAGGGTTGAGGTGTAGCTCAGAGGCGGAATGATCCTGAGTTCCACCCCAAGTACCACATACCCCCCCAAAAAAACCTATTGACCCCAAATCGATGATTCAGAACTGAATAATGGTCACATGATTCACATTTCCCAGTTTGTTCCCGTAATGCCAATGATGTGAGGTTCTGGGATAAAGGTCACATTGGAGAAAAACATGGGAATCAAATATCCAAAAGTGCTATATGAAATAACATATAAACACAGTGGATCTCACTGAATCTTATATACATTTTTGTTAGTGTTAGTGCTCCTGAAGAGAAAAATAAGTCTAGATTGCCTTCTGTATGAATGATACAGAAAACCAGGAGAGAGAGAGAGAGAGAGAGAGAGAAGAGAGAGAGGGAGAGAAAGAGAGAGAGAAAGAGAGAAAGAGAGAGAGAAAGAGAGAGAGAGAGAGAGAGAGAGAGAGAGAGAGAGAGAGAAAGAGAGAGAGAAAGAGAGAGAGAGAGGAGAGAGAGAGGAGAGAGAGAGGGCGCTCTTGCTCTTTGTGCTAATATTAACATTTCTTCTATTATTTACTAATCATAAAAATTTAAATAGGCCAATATACAGCATTTCTAGCTAAAAATCAAAGTATAGCATGCCATATTTATTCAGTAAATATTTCCTGAGTTCCACAACAATAGAAGTTATTCATTCTTTTTCCCTTTTTCTTTCTTTCTTTTTTTTTTCTTTTTCTTTTTCTTTTTTGGTGCTAGGGATCGAACATAGGGGCATTCTACCTCTGATCTGCACCACCAGCCCTATTTTATTTTTTTATTTTGAAACAAGGTCTCACCAAGTTGCAGAGGGCCTCCCTAAGTTGCTGAGGCTGGCCTTGAACCTGTGATCCTCCTATGTCAGCCTCCCAATTACTGGGATTACAGATATGCACCATCAGGCCCACCTTATTTTCTTACTTTAATTTTTTTTTTTACTTTTTGAATATCATTATGGGATAATGGAGGGAAATCTACTCCCAAGGGGTGTTGTCTACAACACCCCTTGGGAGAGCAGCCAGCGGTGCTGATGCTGAAACAGCACCCAGGGAAAGCGTTGGTAGTTAGGTGTGGCAAGGGCAGGGGATGGGAAACACCAAAGTAAGACTAGGCTAAACAGAAGCTTCGTGTGTGTGTGTGTGTGTGTGTGTGTGTGTGTGTGTGTGTGTGTGTGTGTCACTAGGTTGCTGAGAGTCTCACTAACTTGCTGATGCTAGTCTTGAACCTGCAATCCTCAAGTCTCAGCCTTGTCAGTCCTGGGATGTGCGCCACCATGCCCAGCTGAACAGAGGCTTCTGCGATGGCAGAAGACATTTCTCTTGCATGACACCAGAAATGTTCAACCTTGAATCTCTGTGAAGAAATCATCTTTGATATTAAACTTCAGCTGATACAGGGAAAAGAAGACTAGAAGGCATGTGTCAAAATTTAATAGGATTCGCCTCAGAGTGTTAGAAGCAAGGCAAACTTTCCCCCACTCTCCATGACTCGACTTAAAATCCAGGGCGTGAGGGAGGGAGGATGAGGAGAGCCGACTCGGCAGTCGTGGTCTGACAGGAGCGAGTCCTGGTGCTCTGTGGCACAGTAAAGTGAATGCAGTCGACATTCGTGCACTGCACCTCCAAACACAAGAGAGGGTGTTTGTTTTGTTTTGTTTTGTTTTGTTTTGTTTTGTTTTTGTGGTACTGGGGATTGAACCCAGAGGCATTCTACCTCCAAGCTACACCCCCAGCCCTATTTTTTTTTTTTTAAACAGGGTCTCACTAAGTTTCGGAGGGCCTCACTAAGTAGCTGAGGCTGGCTATGAGCCCACAATCCTCCTGTCTCAGCCTCCCAAGTACTGAGATTACAAGTGGGCAGCACCACACCCAGCTAGAAGAGAGGGTTCAAAATGTACTCGCAAAGAAATGAGAAAGGGTTCAAGTGATGATAAGCTAATTACCCAGACTTGGTTACTACCTAATGTATATGTGAATCAAAACATCACATGCTATATCACAAAAATACAATATTATGTGCTTGATCAAAAAATAAAATTAAGCCAGTCGTGGTGGTGTAATCCCAGTACTTGGGAGGCTGAGACAGGAGGATCACAAGTTTGCTTTCAACCTCGGCTACTTAGTAAGGCCCTCTGTACCTTAGTGAAAACCTGTTTCAAAATAAAGAATAACAAATAAGACGACCTAATTGAGGGGGGTGGGAGGAGAAAGAGGGAAATTCCCTAATATACACGATGTACTTTACAAACATATCAAAGTCAATCACTTAAGCCAAACATGAGAAGGAGGGAGGGGGGAGGGAATGGGGTGGGAATTGGGGAAGGGCTAAATGAGTGGTGTGTGCATGTGTGCCTCTACCATCTTATATCCTAATAAGATGATGACTACAATGCAACAATAGAAGAAAAAAATAGAAAAAAATATATATATATATATTTGGTGGTGGTGGTGGTACTGGGGTTCCTGGAAGCCCTTCTACCGCCGGGCTACACTCCCAGATCTATTTTATATTTTTTAATTTGGAAACAGGGTCTCTTAAGCCAGCAAGGCTGGCTCCGAACCAGCACAATCCTCCTGTCTCGCCTCCCAAGCACAGGGATTACAAGCATGCACCACCACGCCCGGCAGAAGAATATTTTTTAAAAGATAAAAAGTAAAAAAAAATTGTGCTGGGGATGTAGCTCAGAGGTAGAATGCCTTGGGTTCAATCATCAGTGCCACAAAAAAAAAAAAAAAGACCATCCTGATTTGTGTCCTCATTGCATGACAAAAGAGAATCAAGGCTGCTTTTCCTTGAAAGCCCTAAAATAAAAAAATACTGTGGACTTCCATCCCTCACTATCACAATCTTGGTTGCCTTTAAGTTCTGAAACTTAGAAAGATTTTCTTTTCCTTCATTCTGATTATTTTTCTATTTTTCATATGCTCTAGATCAAAAATATATATTATTAGAGGCCAAAGTATTGTGTCAGTTTAAGGTGGAGTACGTGCGTAGTGTCTGCAAGGCCCTGGATTCAGCACCAACCCTACTCCCAAAAAAGAGCGCATATTATTGTTATGGTGGAAAAACTCCTGAAAGTCTTTAAGGAATTTAAAAGAAATACATGTAATTTATAATCTCATGCCCTAGTACAGCTAATTTCACTTTTATACATTCTCATCAAGCTATTTTTCTTTTCACATATCATTGTACGTAATCAGCATGAATACTTAGTTTCATATCATAATTTAATTGCACATTTTTAATGTTTTCATATTATTGTATACTGTCTATATTTTTATAGCTGCATAATATACATTCATGGTCAAACACTATAATATATAATAATTTAGTTATCTGCCTTAGGACAATGAAAATTACATAACTATTTCTCTGCAGTAGGCAGCAATACAATAAACATTGCTGCATTAAGCTTTCTTTTCTTTTAGGAATTATTTTGTAAAGAAAAATTCTCCAGAATAAAATTATAAGATTGCTGATTATATACTTTTAAAGTTTATTATTGCTATAAAAGTCTGTTCCAGTTATCACTAGCAATGTCAAGGTATACCAAATTTCTTCCAATTTTGTGATTAGTAGTATTCTTTTACAAATTACATAACTATAAAGCCATGCTTTTAACATATATTTTTGTCTCTGATAAGATTGAATATATTTTCAGTCATTTTTTTTTGCTACTTGTAGTCTTTTAGATTAACTTATTTTTTTTTTCCTTTTAAGTTCTAGGGTTTGAATCCAAGGCCTCATGAATGCTAGGCTGAGCTATACCCTGAACCCTAGCTCCATATACTTTGTAGGTCTTTAACCTGTTACGTATAATATAGTCTTAGTATATATATATTGTCATACATACATACATATGATCCTAATACATATATGTATTTGTTTTTTACATATTTTATTTTATTTATATGTGGAACATATTGAAAATGGTGTAATTTAAATTGTGCTTTGTGCCCTCTCCCCCACCATTCCTCTTCCCCCCTCCCAATAAAGAGTGTCCAGGTTAACCATGCTATATTTATACTATTACACATATTCATATGTAGCTCCTCCATTGAACAACCTCAGCTTTCTTCCTCTCCTATCCTTCCATTCTAGTTTTGCTGAGGTTTCCCCTCTATCATCTGGAGTCCCTCTTGTATTACCACTGCTCCCTAGCTTGGACATATTAGGGAAAACAAATGTCCCTTCTCTTTCTGTGCTTGACTAATCTCGCTTAACATAATGTTCTCCAGTTCCTTCCATCTTCTTGCAAATGCTATTATTTTATTCTTTTTATAGCTGAATAGAATTCCATTGTGTGTATTTCCCATAATTTTGCAATCCAGTCATCTGTTGATGGAGATCTAGGTTGGTTCCATTTTTTGGCTATTACAAACTGTGCTGCTATGAACATGGGTATGCATATGTTAACGTAGTTATCTGATTTCAACCCCTTTGGAAAGATACCCAGGAGTGGTATAGCCGGATCAAATGGTGGATCTATTCCCAGTTTTCTAAGGAATCTCCACACTGATCTCCATAGTAGCTGAACTAGTTTGCACTCCCACCAACAGTGTAAAAGAGTTCCTCTTTTCCCACATCCTCGCCAGCAGTTGTTGTTGTTTGATTTCTTTATGCTTGCCACTCTGATTGGGGTTAGATGGAATCTCAGCGTAGTTTTGATTTGCATCTCCCTGATGGCTAGTGATGTTGAACATCTTTTCATGTATCTCTTGGCCATTTGTATCTCTTCTTTTGTGAAGGGTCTATTCAGTTCCGCTGCCCATTTCTTGATTGGGTTGTTTGTTTTGCTAGTGTAGAGTCTTTTGAGCTCTTTGTATATTCTGGATATTAGCCCCCTATCAGAGCGGTGGCTAGTAAAGATCTTCTCCCATTCTGTAGGCTTCCTCTTTAGGTTATTGATGGTTTCCTTTGATGAGAAGAAACTTTTAGTTTGAAGAGATCCCACTTATTAATTCTTGCTTTAATTTCCTGCTCCTTGGAAGTCTTATTGAGAAAGTTACTCCCTGTACCTATATGTTGGAGTGTAGACCCTATGCCTTTCTCTAATAACTTCACAGTCTCTGGTCTAATTTCTAAGTCTCTGATCCATCTCGAGTTGATTCCTGTGTATGGTGAGAAGTAAGGATTCAGTTCCAACTTTCTACAAATGGATAGCCAGTTCTCCCAGCACCATCTGTTGAAAAGGCTGTCTTTTCTCCAACGTATGAGTTTGGCCCCTTTGTCAAAGATCAGTTGACTATAGATGTGTGGGTTTGTTTCTGTATCTTCTATTCTGTTCCACTGGTCAGTCTGCCTATTGTTGTGCCAATACTATGCTGTTTTTACTACTATTTCTCTGTAGTATAATTTTAAGTCCGGAATTGTGATGCCTCCTGCCTGGTTACATATATGTATTTGTATTTATGGGACTTGTACCCAGGGACATTCTAGCCCTGAGCTACACCCCAGCCCTATTTTATTTCTTACTTTGAAACAAGGTCTCAGTAAGTTACAAAGCACTGGCCTGGAACCTTTGATCCTCCTGCCTCTGGCTCTGAAGTACTAGGATTCCAGATTGGAATCCGAGCTAAGCCTTTTTCATGTCTTACAATTTTTTTCTATTAAGCTTTTTTCCAGTGTTGTGATTTAGTTATTACAGGTAGTAAAAGTTTCTGTCTTCATGACCAAAGCTGTCAGCTCTCTCCCTTATAATTTCTTCTGTTGCCCCAAAACCTGAGGACATTATCATTTTCCACAGAAAGATAAAAACAAATATTTCTCCTAGGTTTTTGGACAATTTTATCTTATTTTGATCTGGGGAAATATAAACTAGTAATGACCCTTTAAAACAGAAAGAATGCCAAAGCCTAAAAGCCCTGTGATTTCAGATGGTGTTGGGATGGAAGACAGTAATTGGATTTCAGAAGTCTGAGGCCTTCAAGCCAAATTAAATATGGTGATTAGACTATCACGATAGAACTAGATTTGGTTGTTATTACCGATTTGTCAAGGGATTTTTTTTTTTTTTTTATCTCTTATGCTCTGACCATAGCCTGTTGTTGAGACGCCTATGTTGTCTCTGCAAAATATCCCAGTGGCACCCAGGAAAAGCGAGAGGAGCCAGGCCCCCGGTGCACCCGCTCCGGCCCCGGAGACAGAGGCCACGGTCTCCGACCTGCCTCAGTGGCCCTGCTGCGGCCGCTCTGGGTCCCTCAGGGCTCCAGCCTCTGCTTTCTCGTGTGGGTTGTGAGAGCACTCTGGTTTTGGCATTTTTCCACCTTCCAGGTGATTCTAATATACACCCAAGGTTAAACCCCACTGTAATCATTCAAAGAAATGCCAAAGGAATGTAACCTTTAAGAGGAGGTAACCAGGAGGAAGATCTAAAATACTGCCTGTTCTTCTTTCATAAACACCTGCATCTTGTTGAAAATTTTCCATAGAAACATGTTTTTTGGACACAGAAGTTTCCAGAATGTCTTTTTTTTTTTTTTACCATCTTTTCCCATCACCTAAGGGCAGAGTGGTTCTTTTCAAACACTATGAAAAGGAGTTACTTTTATTATTTTGTTTTGTTTTTGTTTGGTTTTTGGGGGCTTTTTTTTTTTTTTTTTTTTTTGGTGGTACTGAGGGTGGAACCCAGAGGCTTTCTACCTCCAGGCTATACTCCCAGACCTTTTTTTTAATATTTTATTTGGAAACAGTATCTCACTAAGTTGCTGAGAGCCTCACTAAGTAGCTGAGGCTGGCTTCAAACCCATGTGATCCTCCTGTCTCAGCCTCCCAAGCGCGGGGATTACAAGCGTGCGCCACCACACCCGGCTTTTTTTTTTTTTTTTTTTTTTCAGTACTGGGGATTGAACCTAGGGGCATCTTATCTCTGAGCTACACTCCCAGACCTGTTTTTTATTTTTCATTTTGGAACAGGGTCTCTTAAAGTTGTGGAGGGCCTCACTAAGTAGCTAAGGCTGGGCTTAAACTTGTGATACTCCTGTCTCAGCCTCCCAAGTGCTGGAATTACAAGCATGCGCCACCACACCTGGCTCCATTTTAATTTTTAATTCGTGATTTTCCAAAATGTAGAAGAACAACGTATTTGGAAACAAATCCGAGCCCTGCTTACTAGTGGGAAGCAGGGCTGGGCTGGAAGGCAGTGGTGAAGCCCCCGCCTAGTGCACACGAGGCCCTGGGTTGCATTCCCAGCACCACCAAACGAATGGGACAGAAAAGATTTGGAGATGAAAGATAATTGTCCTTTATGCTTCTTTTTCTCTCCCCCACCCTTCTTCCCCTCCCCGTGTCAAGCGCGGACCGCGAGTGGGGACAGATCCACCGGGAAGATCGCCCACAGGGCAGGGCTTTGGGGAGCGCCTTGGGCCACTGGCATTTTGCGTTCCTAGATTTTGTGCAGATCACTGCTCACATGAGCGTATGTTCCCTTAACCCACATCTCCCAAAATACCAGGGCAGAGAGCCAGGCATCTGGTTGGAGAGCAGAGAGCCGGCCTCCACTGAAAGTTGAGCCCCCGCCCAGGTGTGTTAGCATTTGTAAGAGAGAGTTTTAGGCTCCTAGGAATCCTGAAAAGACATTTAATGTGCTATGAACCTCACTGAAAAGAACATTGTTATCTCAAGATACTTGTGAAACAAAAAGATAGCATCTTCTCTACTTTTGTGGCTTTGAAATAAGGGGGGGGAATCCCTAATTCAGCCCCTGCCTTAACACAGGCCAGCAAAGATAGATCTTCTATTCATTTGCTCTAACAAAAACAAACCCACCGAAAGAAGCAGGGTAGAGTGTTTAATTTATGTCTTGGATAATCAAGTTATAAAGTGTTATAATAAAACTGCCTGATAAGATGTGCTTGAATATAATACAGCGGTGTCTGACGACTCTGCCCAGCCCTGTTCTCGTTCCTTCACGGTGCACAGACTGAGCGGGGAAGGGCAGGCAGCCAGGCCAGGAAGTGGCTGCCCGTTGGCTTTTGGATTCCCAGGTCCATTTACAGTCAGTGTGAACACAAGTTTCACTATCATCACTCTTTTCTGCTTGTTTCAACAGTACACACCTGCTGGGAAAAAAAAAAATAGTTTTGCGTTAACCTCACAATTAAAATTTTGCACCTGCTGGTTATCTGGCTGTTTAACCCTTCACAATCAAGTTATAGTCAGTGATGTCAGGCAGAGCCGCAGTCAGCATTTACTGCAGGATGGTCCTTGCCTGCATCCTCTCCAGTGCTCCAGATGGAACGCTTGCCAGTCCCTCCCACTGGAGCCGAGGCCAGGGAAAACAGTCCCACGCCTCTGCTTGGAAGGACACCATAGAACACTCACGTGAATTCCGCACTGGGAATCCTGATAATGTGTGTTATTTGACACTTCCCTGAGTGGCTATCATCTGGGCATCTCACGGGGTTCCACAGTGGCAGCCTGATGGCCTGGGCTCCGTCAGCCATCCAGCCTAAGTGGGAGCCCCTCTCTACCTTTCTTCCTGTGGAATCCACACTTGCACGAGCACGTAGCCATGGGAAGAAGGAAACACAGAAGGGAAGCCACGTGCCAACGAGAGACGATAGGACAAATCTGGACAAATCTGGAAGGGGAGGAGGTGCTGCTCAGGGCTGCTCCACACCCACCCGCACGGGGCTCAAATTCTGCTTTCATCGCTGGCTCGCCACGTGTCCTTGGCAGGTTCCTTAGCCTCCCACAGTGTGTAAAACAGGGCGTAATAATAGTACCTCTCTCATGGGGTTTTGTAGTGATTAATTAAAATTCACGGCACATAATTAGATTTATCTAAAAAGCTCTTTTTACTATTATTTTCATCCTCATTGTTACCTGAAGCAAAGAATCAGAAGCCATGATGAGGCGCTTTCCCAGATGTCCTAGTTTCCAGGCTGGCACAACAAATTGCCACAAATCAGGGGCTTCAAGCAACAGAATACATTGTCTCACCACTCAGGAGACAGAAGTCCAAAATCGAGGTGTTCCCAGGGTTGGCTCCTTCTGGAGAACATGCTTAGCTTCTGGGCTGGCCATCCTCGCTGTCACTTGGCTTACAGATGCGTCACTCCATTTTCTACTTCATCCTTTCTGTGTCCGTGTGTCTTCTCCTGTTCTGCCTCTTAGAAAGATAATTTCATTGCATTTCGAACCCACCCTAATCCTGTATTATTTCATCTTAACACTTACATTAATTGCAATTGCAAAGCCCTTATTCCAAATAAAGTCATATTCTGTTTTTCCAAGTGAATGTAAATTTGGAGATGACACCAATAATCCTCCTATAACAGCTAAGAGGAGGTTGAGATCAAATTAGAGGAAAAACCTATGAACAATTCCTGAAGGAATATCACCCAACCTTGGGCATGATGTTTATGGGCTAAATGGCTGCGTTTATGGCAATCAAGCCAAATGGGCCAGCCGCCCTCTGGGACATCACAGAGTCAGAACCAACTGCCTAAGAGTTAGTTAGGTACTCTCATTTAAGCTGTCAAACTTCCCTAGAGAAAGGTTAAAGGTACCCAAAGGTGGGCTCATCAGGCGACGCAGGTAGTGAGTCTTTGCCCTGTCTCTCCTAACATGTGTGTCACTATGGAACCCTGAACTCATTTTGACACCGGTTGGTGAAGTGCGAGTGTAAGGGCTCTGGAGCCTCCAGGACCTGATGGTAAAATATGATGCTCTGCAACTTATTAACTTCTAGCACCTTCAAGGTCTCAGACAAGGTCCTTAGCTTCTCTGAGCCTCTTTCTGCATAATACCACCTCCAACTCGTAGAATTGCTCTAAGTATGAAAACTAACATATTCAGAAGGGCTGGCAAAAATTTCAGTGAGAGATTGCTATTTGCCTTGGTCATATGAGCTGCTGTAACAAAATACTTGAGGCTGAGTAAGTTATAAAGAGCAGAAATATATTTCTTACCATTCTGGAGGCTAAAAGCCTAAGATCAAGACACCAGCAGTTTACATGTCTGCTGAGGGGTAGGGATCTGCTTCCAAGATGGGGCCTTGTTGCTACTTCTCCAGAGAGACCACAGCTGGTGTCCTCACACAGAAGAGAAGAGCAAAAGGGTCTCACTAGTTCCCTCCAGCCCCTTTTAAAGACTGCTAATCTTACTCATGAAGACTTTGCCCTCTTGACCAGATCGCCTCTCAAAGGTGATTAATACCCACCTCTGAATACTGTCACACTGGTGATTAAGTTTTAACATAAGAATGTCAAGGGACAAATCTAGACGCCATCCTAATCACTGTCATTGTGAGGTGGTAGTTCCGTCTCTCCCCTTACCAAGGGACTCTGAAGAAGAAATCTGAGACCCATCTGTAATAGCCCATCATCTCTTCCCCACTAGAAACAAAGCAAGGGGAGTAAACACACAGGAAACATTAGTGAGACCAGATGACACGCCAGCCACATTCCAAACACAAGCACTCAGTGAGTGAAACTCCAACAGCTTTTTGGATTTGGGATACAACCAGGACAGCCCATGATCTCTGCCCTTCGTGGCTTACCAAGTGGACCCTGCTCAGCACAAAAGCAACACAAAGCAGAGTTGGCCCTGTAGTGTACATCAACATTTTAGAGGCTTGACCACAAAAAAATGGCATTTAGAAGCCACATAATCCATCTCCCATGAGTGCATTTCTATGATTCCATTTACTTTCATATTACTAAGAAATAAAAAAATATAATGTTATACATGTTCATTGTAGAAATTTTTAAAAATACAGCCAGGAAAAAAAGAATAAAATCATTCTTAAATATACATATATATATTAATATACATATATATGTATATTTAAGAATGATTTATATATAAATATATATAAATATATATTTAATATATAAATATATAATGTATAGTATATATTTATAATATATAAATATAAATATACATTTAATATATATTATATAATATATATTTAATATATAAAAATATATAATATATATAAGGATTTTTTTCTTTAATAATATAGCATCAGCTAGACGTTACACATAGGATGCTCGGCCCAGGGTTCGCCAAGCAGAGACCCTCGGTGATGAGCAGGCGGGCCATCAAAGCGAGGATGCAAGGATGCAGGCTCAGCTTCCTCAGTGGCTGGCGCTGTCCGTTTTGGCTGGTGCTGGTCCCCTGTGCATTTTGAAGTCCCGAGCAGCTACACGAAAGACCTGCGGGTGGCTCACAGAAGATTGTCTGACTACTATCCTCTATGGTTGCCCGATCAGGATTTCTAGGAATCGCCCTTTTAAATGTACAAGTCCCGCTTAGATCCCAAGCATTACATGACCACCGGAGATGGGCCCAGACCTTGGTACAAATCCTGGGGGAAGCGAAAAAATCCTCGCCATCTATTTCTGGAATGCAATCCAGGTCCTGGAATCCTGAGTTGGGCATTACTTAAAACTAGTGCTGCCGGGCGTGGTGGCGCACACTTCTTATCCCAGCATTTGGGAGGCTGAGACTGGAGGATCGCGGTTCCCGGACAGCCTCAGCTACTTAGTGAGGCCTTCCGCAATTTAGTGAGACCCTGTTTCAAAATAAAGAAGAAAAAACAGGGCAGGGAGTGTAAATCAGAGATCAAATTCCCCTGAGTTCCATCCCCGGACCCATAAAAAAAAAAAATTAAAAATAAATTTAAAAAAAAAAACTAGTGCCAAAGTGCCCTTGAAAGTGACAGAACTTTTATTTCACATTTGGAATTCCTAGGGAAAAACAAGGGTAGACAACTAGAAGTGGTCCACTGTGGTGTGTGTGTGTGTGTGTGTGTGTGTGTGTGTGTGTGTGTGTGTGCACGCGCGCGCGAGCGTGCACACGTGTGTATCTTTCTGGGGATTAAACATAGGGGCACTTTACCTCTGAGCTATACCCTCTGTGACTTTTTTTTTCTTTTGGTGGTACTGGGGGTGGAACCCAGGGCCTTTTCTACCTCCAAGCTATACTCCCAGACCTATTTTATACTTTATTTGGAAACAGGGTCTCACTAAGTTGCTGAGAGCCTCACTCAGTAGCTGAGGCTGGCTTTGAACCTGTGCAATCCTCCTGTCTCAACCTCCCAAGCGCAGGGATTACAAGCGTGCGCCACCACGCCTGGCTACCCACTGTGATTTTTTGTTTGTTTGTTTGTTTGTTTGTTTTGGTGGTACTGGGGTTCCTGAAAGCCCTTCTACCTCTGGACTACACTCCCAGACCTACTTTATATATTTTTTTATTTTTGGAAACAGAGTCTCTTAAGTGAGCAGGGCTGGCTGTGAACCAGCACGATCCTCCTGTCTCCGACTCCCAAGCGCAGGGATTACAAGCGTGCGCCACCACATCCAGCCCCAATGTGACTTTTTAAAAATGGATCGTGATAACTGTGAGCTACCACAACCATCGTTACAGAGTCACACATATTTTTTGAGAACTTGAGGATAGAAGCACTTCCTTGGCCAGCAGGTATTCCTTTAAAAGTAGTTGGAATCTTCCCAATTAAAGGTGAAAGAGATGCACTTGAGAAATTCTCCATGATATATATGCTCGTGATCCTGTAACAGACTTGGATAAGTCTAACTAAATATGTTTATCAGTGAAAAAGAATACCAGCAACTCATGGCAAATCCCAGAAATCCACACCTTTATCAAGTATTAAGTGTGCTCTGGCACGTAGCTTGTGAAATTAAGTCTCTGCACATGGAGCTTTGTACGCCATTTGATATATTTACCCAAGACGGACAGATGGAAAAGCCAGTGCTTAGGGAATCATTAGAACCAGTATAACAAGCCGGGCGTGGTGGCGCACGCTTGTAATCCCCGCACTTGGGAGGCTGAGTCAGGAGGATCACATGGGTTCGAAGCCAGCCTCAGCTACTTAGTGAGACCCTGTTTCCAAATAAACTATAAAATAGGTCTGGGAGTATAGTCCAGAGGTAGAAAGCCCCTGGGTTCCACCCCCAGTACCACCAAAAGAAAAAAAAGAACCAGTACAACAAAAACTGTATTTTATTCAAATGACTCCTCATAGAAATTTATTTATAGAAAACTTAACTCCTATTGACTATAATGTATTTTTTCACATGTTAAAACAGTGTTTGGGGAAGCACAAGGCTAGGATACCATTTACATTCACTGGGTCCAGTTGATGCCAAGCATATATTGGTGTGATCAAGAAAACATGCAAAAGCAAAAATAACTGAAGAGTTTAGACGCCTCTTTGAAACAATAGTGTTCAAATGATCACCCCTGTGAGTGGCTCTAAGAGGACTGCACGGAGACACGGCTGGGCAGGACCTGAGCTGGCAGGGCACCAGCTGCAGCCGCTGATTCACTGAAATCTCCATACAGTGAACAAGGGTCACCTCCTTTCAGCAGAAGACAGCCGTTCTTGTTCAGTGCAGACGAGGCAAGTCATTTCCTCTGCAGTTGATACCATTGATAATGTTAGGTAAAACGGTCGCTATCTCATTCACAACTAGATAAAATAAAAAACTTCATTTAATTGGGGATATAGGGCAAAGGGTGTAGCTTAGTGATAGAGCTTATTATGTTCAAGGCCCTGGGCTTAAGCCCCAGCACCAGAAAACAAATATCTGTCTACTGGAATACTAGTAGTTGTGAGGTATTACTGAATGAAATTTAGTAATCTAAACATTCTGCATTCGCATTTGCTGGGTTTTGCACCCCGTTTAAGGGCAAAAGAGTTTGTACGTTACTAAGCTTAGAAAGTAAATTAAACTAATTTAAGTGGTTTGTTTTACCATTCTGTTTGCTGAAGTATGTTATCAAGTACTACGGAATTATCAAATTCTATAAAAGGATTATTTAAATTTTAATAGGATTTAAACTTTTTTAGAAATTAAAATATTTTATAGATGGGCAAATAAGATGGCCTGAGGGGGATGGGAGAAGGGAAGAGGGAAATTCTCTAATGTACATGATGTACGTTAACAAACACATCAGTCAATCTCTAAGCTAAACATGAGAAGGAGGGAGTGGGGAGGAAATGGGGTGGGAATTGGGTAAGGGCTGACGGTGACGTGTGCATGTATGCCTCTACCATCTTGTACTCCATTAAGATGTATGACTACAATGTACCAATAAAAAATTAAAATATTTAAGTAAAAAATAACAATATAGCATATAGAAAGCCATATTTTACACAATTAGTAGGTACTAATAGTTATAATAAAAACAACATATTGTGACATTTTTCCAATCATTAGCTTTCAAAATCCCTTTTAACAGCTTCCCAGTACTTCACTATATAAACCTACTGTTATAGTTTGAATATAAAATGTGCCCCAGAAAAGCTCATATATTGTCACTGCAAAAATGTTTAGCGGTGAAATAATTGCATCAGTATTCTAATCTCTTCAGTGGACACAATGATCGAATAATAATTTGAGTGGATTTACTGGGTGGTAACATAGGCAGGCAGGCTGCTGGAAGAGGCAGGTCCCTGGGACGTGGCCCTGGGGACTGTACCAGTCCTTTCCTCTGGCTCGCTCTCAGCTTCTCAGCTGTCCTAAGCAGCTTTCCTCTGCCACGATGCTCCTGCCTTGGAGCCAGATGACCATGGACTGAGCCTCTGAAACCGTGAGCCAAATAAACCTTCCCTCCTCTAAGTTGTTCTCACCAGGCAGAGCGATGAAAAGAGAACTAAAACACCTACCGGTGTTTACTTACCCACCCCTCATTACAGGAATTTCAACTTGTTTTCAATATTTTGTTACTGAAAAAAGAAAAAAAGATGCAGCCAAGCATGGTGGCACACGTTTGTAATCCCAGGATTTGGGAGGATAAGACGGAAGGATCACAGGTGGAGGCCTTCAGCAATTTAGTGAGACCCATTTCAAAATAAAAAGTAATAAAATAGGGCTAGGGATGTAGTTAAGATGTAGAATGTCCCTGTGTTCAATTCCCAACACACACACACACACACACACACACACACACACACACACAGATGTGAAAATACAAGTATATCTGTTATTAATTACATAAACTCTTAATGGTTTAGTGTTTATTATAACCCTTCTCCTTTTCCAAATGTTGCAATGAACCCAAAAATAAATTTGCTTGCCTTCATAAAAATAAACAGTAGTTAACAGTGAACATAACCAAAATATCACCTTCTCTGCAGAGTTCTACCTTTCTATTTTTAGTTCACTGGGTGAAGATTTTTTAAATGCTGGGATAAAATTTCATCCTCAGAACCCTTATTACTTAAAATAATAATTATGCTCCCTTGATCTTTTAGAAAATATCAAATACCTAGAAAGGAATTAATGTTCTAGCATTAGGACTGCAATGATTTCAAAACTGCTATTCAAACCGCATATGAGAATTATTCTTTACTAAGTAAAATAAAGACAAAGTCTGAAACACGCACAAATAAATAAATAAGCTTGCTTGGCTTATAGAAAACTTGTTTTCTTATCCAGTCTGAAAATCTGCTCTTGGCTTTGGCGGTATCATCTTAAGCCAGCTCTCCTGGGCCAGCGCCGCCTGTGTCCAGTAACTAATAAGTAGTCAGCATTCTTGGGTCTGGCTGCTCCACTCACTTGTTAGGGCGCAGGGCTAATGGGGTCAGTGTCATGGGCCAGTTTGTTAAGAGTCCAAAGCCTGCTTCCCTAACTCCAAACAGCTGTCACTTAAACTCTAGTTCTTAGTTTCCAAGGAACTCGGCAAAAGAGCACGGATGGATCTACCACTACGTCACCAATACGTCATCCCCATGGAGCACAGCTCAGAGAAGCATTCATGTCGAAAATTCACATGAAACCGGCGAGGTTGTAGGAGAGAGAATAACATCTGGGAACCGAACGGCCGGCCCTCCACATGTGCTAGTGCTCAGGCTCCATTTGAGGGCCCCGCTGTGCCTATGGGAGGCAAGTTCAGCAGCGTGTCGTCAATTGCTGCTTCTGGTGTTGACTGGTGTCTCTCTTACAGCTGACACTGCACTTGGCACTGATGACGTGTATGATGAGAAGGGATGCCAGTGTGACGTATCAGTAGAAGACCTCACCCCACCACTTAAAACCGTCATTAGAGCTATCAGGTTGGTAAACATCTTCAACAAAATGATTCCGAGACGTACTTCTGATTATTTGAATTACTACGTTGCTGAGTTCTTTTTCTAGCAGATAAATCACCTGGAATGACTACCTTCCCCTTTTCTGTTTATCCACATGCCTATTAAAGTATGAAATATTTCTTCTTCATACGCATTTCTACTGTGGTTCAACACAAAATACCACACCCTCCACAGAAAGGACGGTGCAGGCTGGGTGTGGTGGCGCACGCTTGTAATCCCAGCATTTGGGAGGCTGAGACAGGAGGATTGCGCAGGTTCGAAGCCAGCCTCAGCTACTTAAATGAGGCCCTTTGCAACTCAATGAGACCCTGTTTCAAAATAAAGAATAAAAAATACATGGAAGAGCTACATTTGAATATGTGTAAAAGCATGAATGTAGCATGGTCAGCCTGGACACTCCTTGTTTGGGAAATGGGGGGAGGAGGCACCAAGCACTGTCTGAATGTATGCCATTTTTATGATCCACATAAAATAAACAAATAAATAGAATAAAAAATAAGGCTGGGGATGTAGCTTGGAGGTAGAATGCCCCTAGGTTCCATCCCCAGTACCGTAAAAAAAAAAAAAAAAAAGGTGCAATTTGAAAAGCCAGGGCATACTAGAGAGTGTTTGTTTGCTTGCTTTGTTTGCAGTACTGGGAATGGAACCCAGGGCATTCTACCTCTGAGCTACACCCCCTGCCCTATTTTTTATTCTTTATTTTGAAACCGGGTCTCACTGAGTTGCAGAGGGCCTCGCTAAGTAGCTGAGGCTGTCTGCAAACCACAGTCTTCCAGTCTCAGCCTCCCAGATGCTGGGATCACAAGCGCGCGCCACCACGCCCGGCTAATACTGGAGAGTTTACATGAGAAATGTCAGGCTGTATATTGTTACTTTAAGGACATGTAGCTTATTGATGTGATGGTATATTTTTAACTATTTTATGATTTCAAGCTCCAATCTGCATTCCGAGTTTTGCTATCAGAGATGAAGCCCTCTAGGTTACTTAGCCTCCAGGTTATAGAGGTTGAATTCTGAAAACAAGAAACCCAAAGTACGTTGCAGTGATTCTGCCTTCTGAAATATAATTGGATATTTTTAAAGATATTATTGAATTTAAATGCATTTTAATACAAGCGTATGTCTTGAGATTTAAAGTGCAAGCAAGTACTATGGTAAGCTGGGCTACAAACTTGTAATTGGTGTGTGTGTGTGTGTGTGTGTGTGTGTGTGTGTTACTGGAGATTGAACCCAGGAGCATTCTACCTCTGAGCTATATCCAATCCCTATTTTATTTTTTATTGTGAAATAGGGTTTCATTAAATTGCTGAGAGTTTTACTGAGTTGCTGAAGCTGGCCTTGACTCTGAGATGCTCCTGTGTCAGCCTCCCAGGCACGGGGATTATAAACATGCACCACCATGCCCGGTTTAAAAATTTGTAATTAAGCCGGGCGTGGTGACGCACGCTTGTAATCCCCGCGCTTGGGAGGCAGAGACAGGAGGATCGCGCAGGTTCGAAGCCAGCCGCGCGCGCTGGCTTAGGAGACCCTGTTTCTAAATAAAAATATAAAATATAAAAATAGGTCTGGGAGTGTAGCCCAGAGGTAGAAGGGCTTCCAGGAACCCCAGTACCACCAAAAAAAAAATTTATAATTATTAATGGCTAGTTATACTATGCTTCACTTATTGATGAAAAAGAGCTAAGAATACCCAAAGCAACTTACATTTATATTCCAGAATCCTGTGTCCTTCACAAAAATAAAAAATTCAAGATGCAGACTAACTGAATTGCTGCATGCCCAGTCTGCCTCGTTTAATACCTTCGAGGGGACTTCTGTCTGTAAAGGAATGTTAAGTGACTGTGTTGAAAAAACATAAAAACTCAGATCTTTTTGGCACTTTCTGCATCTTACCAAAAAGCCAAAGGAAGGCTTAAAATACCCAAACCAATTTAGCTATTCAAATGCTTGGTTGATGAGGTCTACTTTTTATTTGATCATTTAGCATCATGTTAGACGTGGCTTTACTCTACGGTTGGAAGTCACTAGGAAAGTAGAAATGAGTTTAAAATGTTAGCAAATGTTAGCCAGGTGTGATGGCTCATGCCTGTAATCCCAATAGTTGGGAGGCTGAGATGGGAGGATCCCAGGTACGAAGCCAGCCTCAGCAACTGAGTGAGGTGTCAGTAACTTACTGAGGACCTGTTTCTAAATAAAAAATAGGATTGGGGTATAGCTTGAAGGTAGAATGCTCCTACTTTCAGTTCCCAACAACAACAACACACACGCGCACACACACACACACACACACACACACACACACACACACACACACACTTACATTGCAAATGTTTTTAGGGACAAAGAAAAGCATGATATAGTGAAAAATATATATGTATATTCATTCCAGAAGATGTTTAACCGATCTATAACAGCAACCTAGGAAGAAGCAAAGTCTAGTTATTTCCCAGTGGAACATCCACCAGCAGTCCCTACAAGGAGAGTTTAGACTTTCCCATTTGATCCAAAAAGGCTCAGAATATGCCTCTTCCCTCATCATAATTGTTAATAATACTCCTTGTGCTTCTCAAAGTACTCCAGTTTGGCTGACCAATGACGTGGTCACCCCACCACCGGGGAACCCAGGAACCTTACACCCAGGAAACCCAGAATATGTGATGAAATAATGCCTGAAGACTTCGTTTGGAAAAGATGGAGAGGATGTAAAAGTGCATGGCCCAGTACAGTAGCCGCAGGCCACCCAAAGCTATATAAGTTTTAATTAACTAAAGTTATACAATTTAAAATTTAAAGTAATACAATTTAAATTTAAAATTTAAAGTAATACAATTTAAAATTCAGTTGATACATAGTACAATCCACATTTCAACTGCTCAATAGCCACAGGTGGCTAGTGGCTACTCTACGGGACAAAGAAAATAGGAACGTTCCCATCATCACAGAAAGTTCTACTGGACATTGCCGCTCTAGAAGTCACCTTGGGATTCTTGGCATGCATTGATTTTATCTATCAGACTCTAATATTGAAAGTGGGGTGATTCGGTTCACAAATTAATCTGACTTGCAACAGGCACAGAAAATTTTATCTAGAAGAAGCAGATTAGGTTTCCTAAAAGTCGTATTTAACCTCGTTTGTGTCATTTCCCAGGACCTTCTGAGGCTTTCTGCTTTTGCTTTACAACCTATAAAATGGATTGCAAGCTGCAAGAAAGAAAATGAAATCGTTTTATTCTGCTAGCTAAGCACTTTAGCAACAGTTTTAAGATTTGCTTTGCCATACCTTCGTATTGAAACCTGACAGATTTTTGTAAAGTCCTTTGAGGAATTCCCTTGATTTTCAGCATTCTTCCTTGGTCCTTATCTTAAAGTTAACTTGATAATTTACGTGTCTATCCTTTTTTGTGGATTCAGAAGTTTTCTGCAAACTACTTTTTAACTCCTGAAGGGGATGTTTTTCTTCCCTGTGTTCTGATTCTGCTTAGTGGGGTGGGTATTTTTTAATCACTTCCAAGTTCCATTTAAAATTATTGGATTCTCATAGCCAGTGAGGGGCACACTTGTAATCCCAGTATCTGGGAAGCTGACACAGGAGGATCACAGGTTTGTAGCCAGCCTCAAGTACTTAGTGAGGCTTTCTGCCCTCTGCAACTTATAGAGACCCTGTTTAAAAATAAATAATAGCCGGGCGTGGTGGCGCACGCTTGTAATCCCTGCGCTTGGGAGGCGGAGACAGGAGGATCTCGCTGATTCGAAGCCAGCCTAGCTGGCTTGAGAGACCCTGTTTCCAAAAAAATATATATATAATAGGTCTGGGAGTGTAGCCCGAAGGTAGAAGGGTTTCCAGGAACTCCAGTACCACCAAATAAATAAATAAATAAATAAATAAATAAATAAATAAATAAATAGGGCTGGGGTGTAGTGTGGAAGTAGAACGTCCCTGGGTTTAATGCCCAGTCTCTCTCTCTCTCTCTCTCTCTCTCTCTCTCTCTCTCTCTCTCTCTCTCTCTCTCTCTCTCTCTCTCTCTCTTCACACACACACACACACACACACACACACACACATACACACACAGAGAAAAAATTACTGCATTCTGCCAGGTGGGGTAGTGCACACCTGTGATCCCAGCAACTCAGGAGACTGAAGGAGAAGGATCCCAAGTTTTAAGTCAGCCTGGACAACTTAGCAAGACCCTGTTTCAAAATAAAAAACAAAAAAGATTGGGAATGTAACTCAGTAGTAGAGCACCCCTGATTTCAATCGCCTATATTGCAAAAAGGACAGAAGGAAAGAGAGAAGGAGGAAGAAAGGGAGGGACAGAAGGAGGGAAGGGGAGGAGAGGAAGGAAGGAAGGCTGTCTATTGGAGTCTATAAAATACAGTGGCTACACTAAAGAGTTTAATAACTTAATTGAAAATCCCTCACTCATTAAGCTGGGCGTGGTGACCCACGCTTGTAATCCCAGCATTCGGGAGGCTGAGACCTGAGGATCATGGTTCTCAGACAGCCTCAGCTACTTAGTGAGGCCCTCTGCAACTCAGTGAGACCCCATTTCAAAATAAAGAATTTTTAAAAAATAGGGCAGGGGGTTGAATACCCCTGGGTTCCATCCTCAGACCCGCAATAAAAAAAAAAAAAAGTCCCTCACTCATGGTAGTGCTTACTTCTAAATTTGCATGTTGCGTAATTTAAAAACCATCCAATGCAACGAGCAGTTCTAAAAATAAGTTGCAGGTATAAATAGTGCCTCGGTTTTATATAAAAGTGTCCTTTGCCTTGGAAGTTTAATTACATAAATAAGTTCAACAGCAGTTGACTGAAAGATTTTTTACTAGAAAATAAGATGCCTACCACTTGCAAAACACCTAAAATAGTATCATATGTAATATAAATATACATTATAAAATATAATATTAATATATATTACTGATAAAATAGCAAATTTGTTTTGGTATTTTTTTTTTTGAGGGCTCGGGATGAAACCCAGGAGTATTCTACTTCTGAGCTATACCCCCAGTCCTATTTTTTATTCTTTATTTTGAAACAGAGTCTCACTGAGTTGCAAAGGGCCTCACTAAGTAGCTGAAGCTGGCCGCAAACTCCGATCCTCCTGTCTCAGCCTCCCGAAGGCTGGGATGACAAGCGTGCAGCACCGGGCCTGGCTTCTTGTTATTTTTTTATGGCTAGAATATACATATGAATACTTGAAAGTGCTTTTTGTATTACAATAGCTCTTACAATAATATTTTTTCCTAAGAGACAAATTAAAACTAAAATGTAAAATAGGAAATATGTGTTCTACCACAAGAGGACAGTGTAGAAAATAATATTACGAAGTTCACAAAAAACAAAGTAGAAATTCTTTTTTTGTTTTTTTCCTTGCGTGTCTGAGGATGGAACCCAGGGGCATTTGACCTCCGAGCTACACCCCCTGCCCTATTTTTTATTCTTTATTTTGAAATAGGGTCTCACTAAGTTGCAGAGGGCCTCACTAAGTAGCTGAGGCTGTCCGCAAACCGCGATCCTCCGGTCTCAGCCTCCCAAATACTGGGATTACAAGCGTGCGCCACCACGCCCGGCTGAAATTCTTCTTTTTAGATACTGATAGTATTAAGTATCTGCCATTTTCTACATACCTCTGAGATTAAAAATTCTCAGGCTGTGAGATGATTAAGACCACTCTGAATTTGTCTGGATTCAATTATCCAAATGCACTTTCAGACTTTTTTAAATGAATGATGATTCTTTTCATAGTACAAAATGAACAATGACTATTCTTAGACTGTTTCCAAAATATGTCTTGTACTCAAAAAAAAACTTAGTTTTGTATATTGGCCTCTAGAATTTTCACAGGTTTCCCTCAAAATAGTAGTCATGGAAATACCTGAATTTTCTGGAATGTTTTCAAACTCATCTCCAAGAGTGAAGATTGCACTCATTTAAAAAAAAAAAAAAAAATAGGAGCCGGGCGGGCGTGATAATCTCAGTACTTGGGAGGCTGAGACGGGAGGATCACGGGCTTGAGACCAGCCTCAGCTATTTAGTGATGCCCTCTGCGACTTAATGAGATCCTGTTTCAAAATAAAGAATAAAAAATAGGGCTGGTGTGTAGTTCAGAGATAGAATGCCTTTGGGTTCAATCCCTAGTACTGCAACCAAAAAGAGGGCTTGATAACTTGTTAAAGATTCAGATCAAGCAATTTTAAGTTTATTTTCATCCATTCATGGAAATCTGTTCCTAAATCAAAAGATAAAATTAGCAGGAAAATAAAATAAATAAATAAAATTGGTAAGCTGTGGAGCATTCCCCACATTCACTTTTTCCTGTCTTGGGGTAAGGCAGTAGTTTTCTGTCACTGAAAACTGTTGACCATAAATGGCCCGGCTGTGGTCTTTCAAAATGTGGAGCCTCTGGTTATTTGGAAATAACTGAATTCTCTGAAGAGGCTGACTGACTCTTACTCTTCACGCTATTTCTTGGTGTCATAGCCACTATATAAGTATAAATTAGGACAAATTTCACACAGAAAATTAATATCTTTTTAATCTGAAATAACAAATGTTTGAATGTCATATTCAATACAACTGAAATCTTTATATAAGAATCTGAGAATGATCATTTTTGAAAATACAAAAGAAAGTGTGTAACTTCTTTTCCTGTGTTGAACTGACTGGGTAAATTCTCAGGTAACTACACCAAAGCAGCATGTCAGTACTATTTGAAGAATTGAGGATTCGCCGGGCGGGAGGGGACGCGATACATTTCTGCAGTATTGAAGTGAGGGGGCCCAGTGGGGCTGAGCAGGCAGGTGGGCCTTTAGATCTGAAGCCCAAGAGAAAAGTGTGAAATGGGGACAGATTTAGTATTCATCAGCACAGAAATAAATGGCTCACAGAAGTCTCACCCCAGGAAGTAAAAAGAGAAGGCAGCCTACACAGAATTCTAAGACCCACACGTGCGTAAGGGGCCACAAAGGGGACTGAGCTCTGAGGGAGACGACCCAAAGCAGGCAGACAGGTGGACATCCCGAGGGGCGGTGGGGAACAGCCGGACGAGGGGCCGAGTGTGTTAGGTGCCCCTGGGAGATGCAGGAAGGTGTAGACAAGGAAGGTCCTTTGAAAGTGGCCACGAGGAAGTCATCAGGACTTTGGAGAAACACTCAGAAGATGGGAAAAGATTGGGAACCGGACAACAAACAGAACACGTTTTGAAATTAGCAGTATCTTTCATCTAATATGAATATAAATAAGCGGCAAGAATTTTTTAGGCAGTTTTCCAAAAAAGCTCATCATCCACTCTTCCAAAATAGCTCAGATCTGATGTGTGAGCCGAAGGACTCATGGCAGGGCAGAGCCTCTGAGGTGCAGGCACAGACCAGCCGCCTGCCACCCTGGGCGGGCGGTAGGTCTCCCAGCTTCTCGCCCTTTTCTTCCCGTTCTGAAAGGAGGTGTGGGGCAGGGGGCGGGAGATTCTCTCCACCTGTCTGTCAAATGCCATCGTAACTCTGAGTCCTTCTTCAATCTCACTTTATGCTTGAGACAGGAGTCCTCCACAAACAGAGATGAGCTACATGTCTGCCATTGTGGGTTTTTGTTAAATCTACAAGCTGTTTAAGCATCACCAGTTCTTAATTTTGCTGATGGCGTCTTTGATATTTTAGCAGAGGTGATGAGTCTTTGCAGATCACTATTAAGACATTTTTGACAGCCAAGTGTTTGACATGGCACCGCAAAGGGCGCCACTAGAAGGACATTTTATGGATCATTTAGCACATATTTTTAAATCAGATTATATATTCCCTGGGAGATTCTTTTTGTTGTTGTTTTGATGATAATTACATGTAGCCACATTTTTCTTTCAGAATTCATTAAACTTGTGTTTTCCCTGAAGACACTTGGGTATAATTTAAAATGAGTCTCCTATTCAAGTTGGATGCGAGGCTGCGACACCTATAATCCCAGTAGTTGGGAGGCTGAGACAGGAGGATTGCAGGTTTGAAGCCAGTGTCAGCAACCTAGCAAGACTCTGTTTCAAAATGAAGAAATAAAAAGGGCTGGGGACGTAGCTCAGAGGTAGAATGCCTCTGAGTTCAACCCTCAGTACCAAAATAATAATAATAATAATAATAATAATAATAATAATATGAATCTCTTATTCACTGCCGTAACAAAAAATATGTGAGAGTAATCACCATGTATGGATACTTTATTTTATTATTTATTTCACACTTCTAAGTTTATACAGGATTTTATGTTTCTAAGACAACAAAATTCACAAATTTGATTATCACAAAATCCTGGGAGGAAAGCTAAGAATTTGCAGACTTGCTTGGATCTGAAGTTTTTGCTAGGTTTTACCACTTTTAGATTTTACATGAATGTATCACTTTGAATCTCGCTATGATGTATAATTATATTGCACCAGTAAAAAGGTAAGAAAAAATAAAAGACGCCGGGCGTGGTGGCGCACGCTTGTAATCCCAACATTCGGGAGGCAGAGATTGGAGGATCGCGGTTCACAGACAGCCTCAGCTACTTAGTGAGGCCCTCCGCAACTTAGTGAGACCCTGTTTCAAAATAAAAAATAATAAACAGGACAGGGGGTGTAGCTCGGGGGTCAAATGCCCCTGGGTTCCATCCCCAGACCCGCAAAAAAAAAAGAAAAAGAAAAGAAATGCCAACAAAATCTGCAGGCCTGCAAATAAGGGACAGTAGTAAGGAGCCTTAGACTAACAGCTCTTCTCCCACTGGCCGAGTGTGGGAGCAGGAACTGATCCTGAAGTCCTAAGTCAGCCGGATGGTGCGTCTACTTGCCTGCATGAGGATGTCAGATAGACCGCATACACAGGAGGCTAATTCAGACGTCTCTATTAAGAACTAGAAGCAAGAAAATGAGGCTAGTCTGTGCATCCAGGAGCTCCTGGCGTTCCTCGGTTACCGACTAGCAGCCCAAGCCCAGATGGAAGAACGGTGGACGCGTCTTAGCTATATGATCCTAGAACTTGCTTTCAGAATTTTCAGAGTCTAAACACTGTCTATACGCATGCAAATCTGTACTGTTAAATTATGTTTACATAACAACAGGAAAACAACATTAATTGAAAATCCCAAACAAGTCACACATAATATGCTTCTATAGGGACCCAAATTATCAAATTCTATATAGCCCTAGTTGTCTGCTGGACTTGCTCTGTGATCAAAATCACCCCTTAGCCGGGCGTGATGGCGCCTGCTTGTAATCCCCGCGCTTGGGAGGCGGAGACAGGAGGATCGCGCAGGTTCGAAGCCAGCCGCGCTGGCTTAAGAGACCCTGTTTCCAAATAAAAAGTATAAAATAGGTCTGGGAGTGTAGCCCGGAGGTAGAAGGGTTTCCAGGAACCCCAGTATCACCAAAAAAAAAAAAATCACCCCTTAACCAATCTCTAAATAATTGATAGAAGGCGCGCGCGCGCGCGCGCGCGCGCGCGCGCGTGTGTGTGTGTGTGTGTGTGTGTGTGTGTGTGTTACTGGGAATGGAACCCAGGGGCTTTCCAGGCTATACTCCCAGACCTATTTTATATTTTATTTGGAAACAGGGTCTCACTAAGTTGCAGAGAGCCTCACTAAGTAGCTGAGGCTGGCTTCGAACCTGCGTGATGCTCCTGCCTCAGTCTCTCAAGTACTGGGCTTACAAGTCAAGCCTGTCTTGACAGAAGGCTAAGGGGAAATTCAGTGATCAAAAGGTCCTAGGTCGGCTCAAGAATGCCACCTGGGTTCCTTGACTTTTTAAAGGAGATAGATGCTATATTTCTCATGGAGATTCAGAAATCAGAAGACAGTAAAACTGGGAAAGGGAGAATATGGGATGCATGTTAGTGGAGTGCGTCAACCCAACCAGCCCATGTAAAGTAGTTAGTGGGGTTGGAGAGAGAATCACATCCAGCCCAAAAGCACAAGAATTGTCAACATAAGGCAAGGCCACTTCAGTAGCCTCGAGGAACTTAGTAAAATCCTCAGAGATCTGGGCTATACCCACCTCTCCAGCACTCCCCTCCACCACACACAGTGCCTTGTAACGAGAATGGCATGGCGACGCGGGCTCCAGGACCCACCTCCTCATCACACAGGTGAGAAGGGTGAATTCTCCAGTCCTGCTCATCGTTGGCATCCCGGGAGGAAGTAGCCTCCAGGAGCTCCTCCAGGCTCTGAATGTGTGAGGCTCTCAGATCCTGTAAGGTTCCAGAAACGGTTATCTTTTTATTTTTTACTACTTTTATTGGTGCGTTGTAGTGATAGGGACATACATGCACACGGCACTTGGTGAGCTCCCCCGCCCTCCTCACTCCCTCCTCGTCCCCGTACTTGATATGTTACGTTGCACGGTGGGTCATCAGGTGGATGGCTTCCTGCACTCTGCCAGGTTCCTCCCAGCAGAGCCAGAGCTCCTCGGAAGCTAGCTAAGTGTCCCGCACAACCGTGCCCGTGCTAGATGAGTATTTATGGAAAGAATGAATGAATCAGTCCCCCTGACAAGCATTTTCCTTTCAAGGTAATCCTTTGGGGAGGGGGGGAATGGAACTTTTTAGAATTTCTTTTTTTGTTTGTATTTGCGGTAATGGGGATGGAACCCAGGGGCATTCTACCTCTGAGCTACACTCCCAGCCCTATTTTTTTCCCCCCGGATCTGGGGATGGAACCCAAGGGCATTCAACCTCCAAGCTACAGCCCCTGCCCTATTTTTTATTCTTTTATTTTTAAACCGGGTCTCGCTGAGTTGCAAACGGCCTCACTAAGTAGCTGAGGCTGGCAGCGAACCACAATCCTCTTGTCTCAGCCTCCCAAATGCTGGGGATTACAAGTGTGCGCCACCACCACGCCCGGCTTTAGAATTTCTTCTTGCACAAAACTTCAGGCCTCACTCAGGGAACAAGAGGCAGAAAGCATCCGGGTTCTGATGAGAGGCCCAACATCAAGACACATTAGCCTGTGTATCATGTGCATGAAATGGCATGCACCTGGAATCCCAGAACTTGAGAGGCTGAGACAGGAGGATGGCAGGTTCAAGGCCAGTCCCAGCAACTTAGACCCTATTAAATAAAAAATAAAATAAGGCTGGGGGTGTAGCTAAGAGGCAAAATGCCCCTGGATTCAATCCCCAGTGGAGGAGAAAGAGAAGGTAAAGTTGTCTTGTGCAGATTAGCCAGGTGCAATGGTGCCCACCCGTAGTCTCAATATTTGGGAGGCTAAGATAAGGTGATCACAGGTTCAAAGCCAGCCTCAGCAACTTAGGAAAACCTTCTTTCTGCAGCTTAGCAAGATCCCATTTCAAAATAAAAGATTGGCCAGGCGTGGGAGTGCATACTTATAGTCCCAGTACTGGGATGCTGAGGCAGGAGGATCACAAGTTCACCACCAGCCTCAGTAACTTTATAAAAAATAAAATAGGGCTGGGCATAGCTCAGAGGCAGAATGTCCCTGGCTTCAGTCCCCAGCACCAAATAAACAAACAAAAAATAATAAAAGATGAAAAGGGCTGGGGTGGAGCTCAAAGGGAGAGCGCCCCTGGGTTTCAGCCCTAGTACGCCAAGGGAGTAGGAAGAGGAGCTGCTTTGTGCAGACTTTCCTAGTCCTTGCGGCTTCCTCGAGTGGGCAGGGGCTTCCCCTTCCCACCCCCAGGGCCCCAGTTCCCCTGCACGTTAGTACCTCTCAACCTTGACTAAACAGTAGCATAACTTGAAGAGTTTCATAAAACTCTCTGGGTCACACCCGGGACCAGAAAAACCGAGTTTCTGGAGGTAGAGCCGGAGCGGCCGCCTGCCCTGCGCACGCTCCGCCGCCCCTCGGTCCCGCGGCGGCCGCGGGGGCTGCTGCTTCTGTTTTCTCGTCGTGCTCATCTCTGCATATTCACATGCAATGTTTTTACCCTGGAACAAGACTCTTGCGAGATTTTATAACGCATGGCAGCGCAACAAATGCACCTCCATTTCCTTAGAAGCGCACATTTGTTTGTGGGTGTATATATAGATGGATTCTGCCCAGGGTTTAAGGTTGCTTTAGTTATTTCTTGGTGCCCAGAAAAATTCTAGGAGCTGACTTCAGTTTCAAGAGGTGACGGGTTTGTAATGAGTCTTTTCCGCCCCCTAGTGGTACTTCTGTGGCACGTCAGTTTTACCAACATCAAGGGAGACTGACTTTTTAGGCATCTTTGGCCCTTTGTTTGTGTACTGGCCAGGTCGTGCAATCTACCCCATAAAGAAGAGAGTCGATGAATGTGCAAATTACTCCTCACCTCTTGTTGGTCCGGTAAGAAAAGTCCGTTCAATTCGCAAAGATGTACTGCGTTCTGGTTCTGTCCCAGTCACATGTGTGAGAAGAGCCCTAGCATTAAAACAATATTGAATATTATAATTAAGAGCCGGGCGTGGTGGCGCACGCTTATAATCCCAGTATTTGGGAGGCTGAGACAGGAGGATCGCGGTTCGCTGACAGCCTCAGCTACTACTTAGTGAGGCCCTTTGCAACTCAGTGAGCCTGGCTAAAAATAAAGAATAAAAAATAGGGCTGGATGTGTATCTCAGAGGTAGAATGCACCTGGGTTCCATCCCCAGTACTGCAATATAATAATAATAATAATAATAATAATAATAATAATAATAATAATAATTAATAATAAGGAGTTCAACACTGGAAAAAAAAACTGGTTCATTTCCTAATTCTATATTTACTAACTGGTTTTTTTGTTGTTGTTTTTTGTTGTTTGTTTTTGTTTTTTGTTTGGTGGTACTGGGGGTGGAACCCAGAGGCTTTCTACCTCCGGGCTATACTCCCAGACCTTTTTTATGTTTTATTTGGAAACAGGGTCTCACTAAGTAGCTGAGGCTGGATTCGAACCCATGCGATCCTCCTGTCTCAGCCTCCCAAGCACAGGGATTACAAGCGTGCGCCACCACGCCCGGCTTTTACTAACTGTTTTAACAGTAGGCAAGTTACTTAACATCTGTGCCTCAACTTCCTTATCAGAAAAATAGAGATAGCAATAATATTTTCTCATGGGATTATACTATAAAGTACTAACTAGTACTATTATCATGTTAATCATTAAATGTATTTCTATTTATTTATTTTGATATTGGGGATTAAACCCAGAGGCATTCTCCCTTTTTATTTCTTTTTTGGTGTGTGGTATTGGGGTGGAACCCAGGGACTTTCCTACCTCCTGGCTACACTCCCAGACCTATTTTATACTTTATTTGGAATCAGGGTCTCACTAAGTTGCTGAGAGCCTCACTAAGTAGCTGAGGCTGGCTTCGAACCTGCGCGATCCTCCTGTCTCAGCCTCCCAAGTGCCAGGATTACAAGCGTGCGCCACCACGCCTGGCTCCCCTTTTTATTTCTTAATTTGAAACAGAGTCTCGCCAAGTTGCTACGGCTGACCTTAAACCTGCGATCCTCCGGTTCAGCCTCCCGAGTACCTGTGCCCCGCCATGCCCAGCTCCATTGTGAATGGATTTTATAAAGATCCTAATTTAATTAGTACTTCGTGGTATTTCCTTTGGGCTACTTATTTAGACTAGGGATTGGCATACTACAGCCAGAGATCAAAATCTAACCCAAGTCTTGCTTCTGTAAATAAACTTTTTATTGGGACATGATATAATCATTTATGAACTCATTATCTTGTGACTGATTTCACAGTAGAACAGCAGAGCTAAGTAGTTTTAACAGTTTCTATATAATCTGGAAATCACAAAATATTTACTACCTAGCTCTTCGAGGAAAAAAGCTCTCTGCCCCTTGTCTGGGCTCTGACTCGCTCTGGACAGTGGTTGGAGAGTCATACTCAGAACGCTTAAGGTAGCCTAAGACACAGGCCAGCCTGGGTCAGGAAACCTGCCTTCTCTCTTCTCCATACTAACCCAGCACCCCCCAGCCTCAGCTCTCCCCTCCTAAACACCTCCTTGTAGGTTTTATTTTTTACTTTGGGGGGGAGGGTACTGGGGATGGCATCCAGGGGCATTCTACCTCCAAGCTACACCCTCATCCCTATTTTTATTCTTTATTTTGAAACAGGGTCTCACTGAGTTGCAAAGGGCCTCACTAAGTAGCTGAGGCTGTCCTCGAACCACGATCCTCCTGTCTCAGCCTCCCGAATGTTGGGGTTACAAGCGTGCGCCACCACGCCCAGCTTCCT
Source organism: Muscardinus avellanarius (assembly GCF_963383645.1). Taxonomy (NCBI): domain Eukaryota; kingdom Metazoa; phylum Chordata; class Mammalia; order Rodentia; family Gliridae; genus Muscardinus; species Muscardinus avellanarius. Next base: position 28,653,198 of record NC_137794.1, read on the forward strand.
TGTAGGTTTTTAAAGCATTAGTTACTGAAATGCAATGGTCTTGACAACAGGAAAAAATGAAAAATCGAAAGACTCTTCGAGCTGGGCATGGTGGCGCATGCCTGTAATCCCAGTACTTGGGAGACTGAGGCAGGAGGAGCGCAGGTTCAAGGCCAGCCTCAGCAATTTAATGAGACCCTGTTTTAAAATGAAAAATAAAATAGGGCTGGAGGTGTGATTCAGAGGCAGAATGCCCTAGGTTCAATCCCCAGCACCACAAAAACAAAACAAACAAACAAAAAAAAAACCTTTCAGTTCATAGTATACCTTTACATTCATGATATTGGCTAGGAAATAGACATTATAAAGCAATATATATGTATATATACACACACGTACATATATCCCACAGTTTGAATGAAGGAAGCAGACAATTTTGTGACAAAGAGGAAACCTACTACAATTATCAGGGATGGGGGAACCCACCTTAGCTGTGGACTGATCCCAAAAGAGACCCTCAGACAGAAAGAAGGCGGCCAGGGAGAAGGGCAGAGGGCTTTCAAGCATGGGCTCTCCCTTGGGAAGGTAGAGACAGAATGACCGATGGGGCCTTGGATTCACTCCCGTGAGCGTGCCAGAGAGCACTGGGAACCACAGGCGGTCAGACGGACAGACTGCCTCGACATTCCCCTTGATGTTGGCGCCACCGCCTGCCCGGGGTTCACCTGGCATTCAGGTTGGCAGGGTGGCAGGACACCGGCGCCTGCCTCCTACTCGTCCTTTGACCTAGGGACTGTGACTTAACTTCCAGGGCTTTCACTGGACCCAGGTATCAAAGGTGGGCAATGGCCGTTGACATAGTGGGGGTGAGGTGCTCAGCACAGCGCCAGCCAGAGGCGCATGACTGGGGACGCCTCGACCTTGGGTGAAGGGCGAGGGCTGGGTCTTGCTCAGCTCTGCGTCCCCGCCATCCAGTCTGCGTCCGGCACATGGGTGCTATGTGCAGGCCACGCTGCCGGCACTGCAGGGATAGAGAGGCCTTTGGGACACCCCGGTGCTGACCAGAGGGCTGAGGAGATGCTGTGGGGAGGGTCGAGGCTACAGGCTCACCGGCGCTGCCTCGGCCCAACTTTGCCTCTCAGCCTCCTCCCTAGCTTCTGACCCCATCATAAAACCATGTCCGTCCCTGGAGAGGTGAGAGAGGGAGGGCCCAGGGACACACTCAGTGACGTCAGCAGCCAGGTGTCCTCACTCACGCAGGGTCGTCAGATGGTGGTCAAGACCATCACGGGCCCAAGGAGCATCCTCACACCTGGTGCCCCTTGCAGTAAACCTGGCACAGGTGGTTTTTAGAAGCACGTATAGCAGTGTCCTAGGAGCAGAAGAGTAAGGCAGCGACGAGAGCTGCTGCTGCTGCTGCTGCTGCTGCTGCTGCTGCTGCTGCTGCTGCTGCTGCTGCTGCTGCTGCTGCTCAGACAGGGTCTTGCTGTGTTGCCCAAGCTGTCTTCCAGGGCTCGAGTGTTCCTCCTGCCTCAGCCTCCCAAGTTCTGGGATCACAGGCGTGCACCGCCACGCCCAGCTTAAAGCATTCCTTTTAGATTTCGACAAGAGTCTGGCTTATCATAGAACACAAGCCTTGAACCACCATGAAGTAGCAAATCGTCATTCATTTCTTCAGCCAGCGTGCACCAAACTCCTAAGCCTGCCAGGGATCTTGTAGGATGCCAGGGTAAAAACCCAATCTGACAGCAGTACATCCAGTGGGTGAGATATACTGCCGCAGATTTAGCTCTGTGACAGTGTATTTGAGGGTGCAGAGAAAAACCATCAGCCCCCGTAGGAGCAGCCAGGATGACCTCCTGAGAAGCCACAGACTGAGGGGAGCCTGGACCAGTCGGCATTTTGGGGTAGGGTGCAGAGAGAATCCTGAGGAATGAGCACTTTGTTGACAAGAGAATCCGGAAGGGCTGGGGAGCTGAGGCAGGCAGAGTTGGAGAGAGATTGTGGGAGCTCCCCTCCTGTCCCCCAACCCAGAAATGCCACGCGGCCTCCCCAGTGGAGCTTCTGGACAAACAAGTTACCCGTGTCCTCTAAATTCTATGCCAAGTGTCGGGATATCGGGAGAAGATGTAAAACGTCTCATAATCTGGTGGGCAAGGTTAGAATATAAGTAAATTTGCCGGACGTGGTGGCGCACGCTTGTAATCCCCGCGCTTGGGAGGCCGAGACAGGAGGATCGCACAGGTTCAAAGCCAGCCTCAGCTACTGAGTGAGGCTCTCAGCAACTTAGTGAGACCCTGTTTCCAAATAAAGTATAAAATAGGTCTGGGAGTGTAGCCTGGAGAGCGGTGACTGCCCTAGGGGGAGTGGTGGCAGTTGAAAAACTCACTGTTTGTTTGTTTTCTTTTTTGTTAATGGAGATCGAAACCAGAGGCATTCTGCCTCTGAGATGTATCCCCAGTCCTTTTTTTTGAAACAGGAGCTCACTAAATTGCTGGGGCTGACCTCAGGCCTGCGATCCTCCTGTCTTGGCCTCCTAAGTACTGGGATTATAGACATGTGCCACCACAACCTGCCAGAACTAACTTATTAAGCACTAACTGTTGAATAAAAAACACCTCTCTCTGCTTTTATGAGTCTAGTGTAGGGAAACATGTTTACATAACAGCCACTAGGGGCAGAATTTTCACAGGTTAGGTATTTTTCTCATTTATTAAAAAAAATTGCATTTGAATATATTATACATACACACACACACACACACACACACACACACACACACACACATGAAACTGAGCCCCAGTGAAACAAAGGCTTTAAACAAAATTGGAACCAATCAGGGCATGGTGGTACACACCTATAATCCTAGTACTTGGCAGGCTGAGACAAGCTAGCCTCAGGAACTTAGCAAGATTCTGTTTCCGAATAAAAAAATAAAACAGGGTTGGGTAACGTAACCTGAAAGTAGAAGACCCCTGGGTTCCATCCACAGTACCACTAAAAAAAATTTTGGAACAAAAACTACATACCAAAAAGTTAATTTTTTTTTTCACGGTACAGGGGATAGAACCCAGGGGCATTCTACCTCCGAGCTACACTCCCAGCCTTATTTTTTATTCTTTATTTTGAAACAGGTCTCACTGAGTTGCAAAGGGCTTCACTAAGTAGCTGAGGCTGTCCGGAAACCGCGATCCTCCTGTCTCAGCCTCCCGAGTGCTGGGATTACAAGTGTGCACCACCACACCTGGATTCAAAAGGTTAAATTAAAACACAGATTGGTTTTTTTTTAATTTCTGTTGAATTATTTTGTTTAAATGTCTTTAAGGGGAAAACAATTTTTTTTTTTTTTTGCAGGTCTGGAACCCAGGGGGATTCTACCTCCGAGCTATACCCCCTGCCCTATATTTTATTGTTTAATTTGAAACAGGGGCTCATTGAGTTGCAAAGGGCCTCACTAAGTAGCTGAAGCTGTCCGTTAACCACGATCCTCTTGTCTCAGCCTCCTGAATGCTGGGATTACAAGCGTGTGCCACCACGCCTGGCTAGGGGAAAACCGAATTTAAAAACCTAATCTGAGCCGAGCCTGGTGGCACACGCTTGTAATCCCAGTACGTGGGACAGGAGGATTCATAAGTTCGAGTCTTAGCTACTTATTGAGACCCTCCGCAACTTAGTGAGACCCTGTTTCAAACTAAAGGATAAAAAATAGGGTTGGGACTGTAGCTCGGAGATAGAATGCCCCTGAGTTCCATCCCCAGTACCACACACACACACACATACACACACGCCTATCCTGAACTAATAAAAGATTGGTGATTTTAAAAATGTAAATAGATGAACTCAGACTAAGAATGTTATGGATAAGTGATTCCATCAACAGTAATTAAAACATAATTAATTAGGAGTTAACAATACAATTACAAAGTAGAGTTTAGGCTCTTTAACCTATAAAGCAATTTAGATTTGTTGAAATGAGCTATCACTTAGGAGAAGTAATGAGTATTTTCTTTTTCAACTCTAATCTTCTAATCTTTCCACTTTTCACCAAGGGACAATATATTTTAGTTCTTAGAGCCTAATTGAATCATTTCCAGCCTGGGATCTATGAGTGTGATAACTGGGGCCTAAAAACTATTAAATAGTTGAAGAGCACCAGTAGGTGTTTTTACCTACAATAAGGTTGCACAGGCTAATTCAGATGCTATGCTTCTTTCATCAGGAATTTAATGAAGCTGTTGCAGTAACTGGTTATCTTAGGTGGATTAGATATTGATGGCATCATGAAAGTGTTTGATGAAATATTGTTTTAAAACCTGGGGCTCAAGCCGGGCGTGGTGGCGCACGCTTGTAATCCCAGCATTCGGGAGCCTGAGACCTGGAGGATCGCGGTTCGCGGACAGCCTCGGCTACTTAGTGAGGCCTCTGCAACTCAGTAAGACCCAGTTTCAAAATAAAGAATAAAAAATAGAGCAGGGGGTGTAGCTCCGAGGTCGAATGCCCCTGGGTTCCATCCCCAGACCGAAAAAAAAAAAAAAAAAAAAAAAAACCTGGGGCTCTTTAGGCACATAATAAGAGATCTTTGGTTCTGAAAAGTTTAGCAATCCGAGCTTAGTTGGTAAGTGTGCTGTGTTTAAAATTAATGAAACTTGGCTAGCTAATTCAGCAATATAATGCACAGATAAGTTTAAAAAACAACTCACAAATTTCCATACTGTTGTATTTGCATCAGGGACAATAAGAGAGTTTTTGAACAACCTTTCTATTTTTTAAGGGATTTTATCACTAGGTGTTATCTTGGACTTCTGGGATCACATGGAAAAGGTAGAATTGCATTTTTACTATAACTTTAATTCAGGGTTTCAATGGACATAAAAAAGGTATGACACCTAATGTTTAGTCTCTTTGGGGGTGGGGGGGTTGTTTCTACTCTTAAGATGTATTTTACAAGCTGGGCATGGTGGCGCATACTTGTAATCCCAGTACTTGAGAGTCTGAGACAGGAGCGTCTGCTACTTAGGGATACTCTCTGCAACTTAGTAAGATCCTGTTTCAAAACAAAGAATAAACTGGGCGTGGTGGCGCATGCTTGTAATCCCAGTACTTAGGAGGCTGAGAAAGGAGGATCGCACAGGTTCGAAGCCAGCCTCAGCTACTGAGTGAGGCTGTCATCAACTTAGTGAGACCCTGTTTCAAAATAAAATATAGCCGGGCGCGGCGGTGGCGCACGCTTGTAATCCCCGCGCTTGGGAGGCTGAGACAGGAGGATCGCGCAGGTTCGAAATCAGGTGCACTGGCTTAGGAGACCCTGTTTCCAAAAATAAAACAGTATAAAATAGGTCTGGGAGTGTAGCCCGGAGGCAGAAGGGCTTCCAGGAACCCCAGTACCACCAAAATAAATAAATAAATAAATAAATGTAGAAAAGCCCCTGGATTCCACCCCCAGTACCACAAGTAAGGAAGGAAGGAAGGAAGAAAGGAAGGAAGGAAGGAAGGGCCATGGTGGGGCACGCTCGTAATCTCCGTGCTTGGGAGGCTGAAACAGGAGGATCGTACAGGTTCGAAGCCAGCCTCAGCTACTTAGTGAGGCCCTCAGCAACTTAGTGAGACCCTGTTTCCAAATAAAAATATAAAATAGGAAGCCAGGCGTGGTGGCTCATGCTTGTAATCCCAGCATTTGGGAGCCTGAGACCGGAGGATGGATGTTCGTGGACAACCTCAGCTACTTTGTGAGGCCCTCTGCAACTCAGTGAGACCCAGTTTCAAAATAAAGTATAAAAAATAGGGCAGGGGGTGTGGCTCGGAGGTCGAATGTCCCTGGGTTCCATCCCCAGACACCCCACACACACACACTAATAATAATAATAATAATAATAATAATAATAATAATAATAATATAAAAATATAAAATAGGTCTTGGAATATAGCACAGAGGTAGAAAGGCCCTAGGTTCCACCCCCAGTACCACCAAAATAAAACAAACAAAATAAAAAATAAAAAAATAGGACTGGGGGTGTAGCTTGAAGGTAGAATACCCCTGAGTTTCATCTCCAGTACAAAAAAAAAAAATGTGTCTTACATAAGATGTTCTTATATTGTTCTCTATAACCTCAAGCTTTTATATTGCATTTCTGTAGGAACCTAAAATCATTTGAATTAGGGCTTTTTTCCTCCTGAATTTCTTATATGTACCAGCAAACTATTTCAGTAACTTGTTTTAGAAATGTTGTCAAGATGAAAATGTAATATGTTGTTCATACAGAATTATGAAATTTCATGTTGCAAAACGAAAATTTAAGGAAACATTACGCCCCTATGATGTAAAAGATGTCATTGAACAATATTCTGCTGGTCATCTGGACATGCTGTGTAGAATTAAAAGTCTCCAAACACGGTAAGCAATGAAATTGTTATTCGTTATAAATCAATGGGCGTGGCAACTATCTGGGAAGAACTTCTCTCTGAATGGCAACACTTTCGAATTCCATATTTGTTTTCTTTTGTGTGTGTGTGTGTATGTGTGTGTGGTACTTGAAGATTGAACCCAGGGGCATTCTACCTTCAAGCTATACCCCTAGCCCGACTTTTTTTTTTTATAAGTGGGTCTGGGGATGGAACCCAGGAGCATTCGACCTCTGAGCTACACCCCCTGCCCTACTTTTTATTCTTTTATTTTGAGACATGGTCTCACTAAGTTGCGGAGGGCCTCACTAAGTAGCTGAGGCTGTCTGCAAACCGCAGTCCTCCAGTCTCAGCCTCCGGAATGCTGGGATTACAAGCGTGCGCCACCATGCCTGGCTCTAGCCTGACTTTTTATTCTTTATTTTGAAACGGGTCTCACTAAGTAGCCAAGGCTGGCTATGGACCTGTGATCCTCCTCTCTCAGCTTCCCAACTACCGAAATTACAAGCACGCACCGCTACAGCTGGCTTGAATTCCATATTGGGCAACTGTTTTGTTTTTCTGGTACTGGTGATTGAACTCAGGGCCACTCTACCTCTGAGCTACACTCCCAGACCTTTTCATTTTCTATTTTGAAATAGGATCTCATCTCGTTAAGTTGCTGAGGCTGCACTCAAACCTGTGACCCTCCTGCCCAGCCTTCCAAGTACTGGGATTATAGGCGTGCACCATCCTGCCAGCTAACTTGTTTTTACTGTAGATTTTCTTTAGTTTCAGCATAGATGTGAATCAGGCATTAAAGTCCCCAAGTGCCCGCGGTTTCTCGTCTGTCAAAACTGGAGGGATGCCAGAGCCTGCCTCACAGTGCTTGTTACCTGAGGGTCCAATGAGTTAATACTCGTGTGTAAAGCTCGTGATATGTAGTAGCCCCGGCACTGAGTGCTCAACAAATGCTAATGGCTATTGGTGTTTGAATCATTGCATTTGCTGCCATTGCTATTTTTGCTGTTATTATCTGGACCCATCAGGATTAAGCTAGCCTGTCTCCTTCATTAAACTTTACCCAGCCCATGTAGACAGACCTGCTGCAGCCTTGACGTCTTCTACAGAGGCTGGGTTGAGAGTTTCTAGTTCATGTACAATCTCCCATTCAAATTCCAAAAAAATAAAGGACCCTAGCCTTTTATCTGCTTGCCAGCCACATACATGATGCATAATAAATCTTTATTGAAATAAATCTTCACCCAGCGTGGTGTTGCACACCTGTAATCCTAGTTCTTAGGATGCTGAGACAGGAGGGGCGATGGTTCAAGGCCAACCTCAGCAACATAACAAGACTCTCAGTAACCTAGCAAGACTCTGCTTAAAAGCAAAAAAGAAAGAAAGAAAGAAAGAAAGAAAGAAAGAAAGAAAGAAAGAAAGAAAGAAAGAAAATAATGTGTGTGTGTGTGTGTGTCTGTGTCTGTTTGTGTGGTACTGGGAATTGAACCCAGAACATTCTACCTCCAAACAAAAACAAAACAGTTGCCCAATATGGAATTCAAGCCAGGCACATTATACCCTCAGCCCCATTTTATTTTCATTTTGAAACAGGGTCTTACTAGGTTGGTAAGTTTCACTACTTGCTAAGGCTATCCTTGAACCTGCAGTCCTCCTGTCTCAGCCTCCCAAATACTGGAATTATAGGCATGTGCCACCACACCCAGTTCCAAAACAAAAACAAAATTTAAAAAAGGGCTAGGGGTAAGCCAGGTGTGGTGGCGCACACTTGTAATCCCCGCGCTTGGGAGGCGGAGACAGGAGGATCGCGCAGGTTCGAAGACAGCCACACTGGCTTAAAAGACCCTGTTTCCAAATAAAAATATATATAAAAATAGGTCTGGGAGTGTAACCCGGAGATAGAAGAGCTTCCAGGAACCCCAGTACCGCCACCAAAAAAAAGGGGGTCTAGGGATATGGCTCAGAGGTAGAATGCCTCTGGATTCAATCCCCAGTACCAAAAAGAAAGATGAGAGAAAAGGAGGAAAGGAAGAAGAAAGGAAAGACAAACCTCATTTGTTCTACTAATGCAAAATAACCATGATTATGATTTTGTCATATTTTGGAGTGCCTGAATTTGAGAGTTGCCCGGTCCAAAGTGGAAACAGACTTTTTTTTAAAGACAATTTTGCCTTCAGATCACCTATAGTGATTCCATCATGGACTAGAATGATGAGAAAATTATTCTGATGTGTCACTTCATGTTAAGAAAATAAACTAGCCAGGCGTGGTGGCGTGCACTTAGAATCCTAGTACTTGGGAGGCTGTGACAGAAGTATCTCAGATTCGAGGTTATCATCAGCAATTCATGAGAATCTCAGCAACTTGATGAGACCCTGTTTCAAACTGAAAAGGGCTGAGGGTATAGCTCAGAAGTAGAATGCCCCGGGTACAACACCCAGGTACAAAAGAAAAGAATAATAATATCAGAAGCACATCAACTAGAACTTTATCATCTTACGTAAGTTAAAGACACAGGGCGTAGTGGCACACACTTATAATCCCAGTACTTGGGAGGCTGAGACAGAAGAATCTCAGATTTGCAGCCAGCCTCAGAGATTTAGTGAGGCACTTCACAACTTACACCCTGTTTCAAAAATAAAGAATAAAGCTGGAGGTTTAGCTCGAAGGTAGAATGTCCCTGCGTTCATTGCCCAGTACCCCCCCAAAAAGAAAAAGTTAAAGACACTTGTACTTAATATTTCTACTCAAAGCACTTCACTCTGGCCCAGGAAAATTACCATCTCCAGCACTCATAATCAGATATCCTCTTTCTCTGATAGTGTTGATCAAATTCTTGGAAAAGGGCAAATCACATCGGATAAGAAGAGCCGAGAGAAAATCACGGCAGAACACGAAGCCACAGATGACCTCAGCATGCTCGGCCGGGTAGTCAAGGTGGAAAAACAGGTGAACTCCATCACACAAATTAGCTTTTCAGCCAGAATTTTTTATTTTTAATCAAATTTGCAAGCAATTGTATTTTTTCTAATGATTAACAAATTTAAAAGGAATAAAAATAGGGCTGGCAATGTAGTTCAGTGGTAGAGCACTTGCCTAGCTTGCATGAAGCCCTAGGTTTCATATGTGTGTTTGTGTGTTTGTATACATATATATACACATATTTAGAGAGGAAATAAAGTAATAAAATGATGAAAGAATGAATAAAATTAAATTTTTGTTTATATATAGTGTTCTCTAAAATGCCTTTGGATTTCCATATAAAGAATAGAAATTTTATCTCATTAATTAATACTTAACTGGAAGCAAATATAGATTGTCAGTAGTAAAATAGCAAAGATCTATTTTTCGTTTGTGTTTTGGTAATTTTCATTTTCTCTCTTTTAGACCACTCTTTTTAAAATAAGACAAAATTTTGTTCTACTCATTCTGACACATTGAATGTCCGTTAACCCTGAGGCCATATTTTCTCATACAAAGACAGTTTTCCAGAAATCAAATTGTTCTTCCAACGGAATCAGAAATATTCCAAGTTTTAGCAGGCCATGGTGGTGTATGTCTCTAATCCTAGTTCTTGAGAGGCAGAGACAGGAGGATCTCATATTCACCACAGGCTCAGCAATTTAAGAAGGCCCTGTTACAAAATAAAAAATGAAATAGGGCCGGAGGCATAGCTCAGAGGCAGAATGCCTGGATTCAATCACCAGAACCAAAAAGACAAATAAAAATATATTTAGTTTAAAAATAAGTATTCTAGCTGGGCATGGTGGCGCACACTTGTAATCCCCGCGCTTGGGAGGCTGAGACAGGAGGATCGCACAGGTTCGAAGCCAGCCTCAGCTACTTAGTGAGGCTCTTAGCAACTTCATGAGACCCTGTTTCCAAATAAAATATAAAATAGGTCTGGGAGTATAGCCCGGAGGTAGAAAGCCTCTGGGTTCCACCCCCAGTACCACAAAGAAAGAAAGAAAGAAAGAAAGAAAGAAAGAAAGAAAGAAAGAAAGAAAGAATAAAAATGCCGGGCATGGTGATGCACGCTTGCCTCCCCGCGCTTGGGAGCAGAGACAGGAGGATCGCGCAGGTTCGAAGCCAGCCGCGCTGGCTTAAGAGACCCTGTCTCCAAATAAAAAGTATTAAAAAAAAAAAATAGGTCTGGAAGTGCAGCCCCAAGGTAGAAGGGCTTCCAGGAACCCCAGTACCACACAAAAAAAAGAAAGGAAAGAAAAGAAAGAATAAAAACTAGGGCAGGGGATGTAGCTGGGAGGTCAAATGCCCCTGGGTTCCATCCTCAGACCCCCAAAAATATATACAATAAAGTAAAAATAAGTATTCTAAGTGTTTTTTTGTGTGTGGTACTGGGGTTCCTGGAAGCCCTTCTACCTCCGGGCCACACTCCCAGACCTATTTTATATTTTTTATTTGGAAACAGGGTCTCTCAAGCCAGAGCGGCTGGCTTCGAACCTGCGCCATCCTCCTGTCTCCGCCTCCCAAGTGCGGGGATTACAAGCGTGCGCCACCACGCCCGGCTCTCTAAGTTTTAATTCTGAAACATTCTTTGCCCTTATTTTTAAATTCAGAATTAGTAGATTGATGTGTGGGTCTTGATTCTGCTGTAGAACTCGCCCATGCCTTCAGCGACCTGGGCAAGGCGGTCTGACTGGTCCAGAGCCTCAAGGCGGCACTTTTATAGTGCTGATATGAATTTTCAGAACATCAGCTGTCCGTTTTAAAGAAGGGGAGGGAGGGGCACTGATGGAGATTATGAGATGCCAAAGCTCCCCTCTCCCCACATCCTCCCCTGGCCCCACTGCCAGCGCCACGTCCACTAGGAGTCTATGCTGGCTGCATTTTATATTAGTGGTTACTTAACTGTACTGGCACGCTCTGACTTCAGGTTTTTTTTATTCCAGATGTGAAACCCACTCTTAACAACAGGCTATCCTCACGCATAAACATTTTCCTCCTCCTAGGTCCAGTCCATTGAGTCCAAGCTGGACTGCCTGCTGGACATCTACCAGCAGGTCCTCCGGAAGGGCTCCGCCTCGGCCCTTGCTTTGGCCTCCTTCCAGATCCCGCCTTTTGAATGTGAACAGACCTCTGACTATCAGAGCCCGGTGGACAGCAAGGACCTGTCCAGCTCGGCGCAGAACAGCGGCTGCCTGACTCGCTCGGCGAGCGCCAACATCTCTCGAGGCCTGCAGTTCATCCTGACGCCAAACGAGTTCAGCGCTCAGACCTTCTACGCGCTGAGCCCTACTATGCACAGCCAAGCCACACAGGTGCCCTTGAGTCAAAGTGATGGGTCTGCAGTGGCGGCCACCAGCAACATCGCAAACCAAATCAACGCGGCGCCCAAGCCAGTAGCCCCAACCACATTACAGATCCCGCCTCCTCTCCCCGCCATCAAGCACCTGCCCCGGCCAGAGACCCTGCAGCCCAGCCTCGCCGGCGGACAGGAAAGCCTCGTTGCCGCCAAGGAAAGCGCCCCGGTGGCACCACCGAGTCTGACCAAGGACCGCTCCCTGAGGAAGAGCTTCGACATGGGCGGGGAGGCGCTGCTGTCCGTGCGTCCCATGGTGCCCAAGGACTTGGGCAAATCCTTGTCTGTACAAAACCTGATCAGGTCCACGGAGGAGCTGAGTTTGCAGCTTTCAGGGAGTGAATCAAGCGGCTCCAGAGGCAGCCAAGACTTTTACCCCAAATGGAGGGAATCCAAGTTGTTTATAACTGACGAAGAGGTGGGCGCCGAGGAGATAGAGACAGACACTTTCGACGCCTCGCCGCAGCCCGCCAAGGAAGCTGCTTTTGCGTCGGACTCTCTAAGGACTGGAAGATCCCGATCATCTCAGAGCATTTGTAAGGCAGGAGAAAGTACAGACGCCCTCGGCTTGCCTCATGTCAAACTGAAATAAGTCCTTTGTCTTCTTTCTAGGCATAGCAGTTCCTTTAGCCATACACATCATTGCATGAACTATTTTGAAAGCCCTTCTAAAAAGTTGAAAATTGCAAGAATCAGGAAGAACATGAAAGGCAGTTTATAAGCCCGTTATCTTTTAATTGCATGAAAATGCATGTTTAGGGATGGCTGAAGTTCCAAGGTGCATCGACATTAACCCACTCATTTAGTAATTAATGTACCTTGAGTTTAAAATCCTCGGAAACCAAACATTGCTAATGCTATGGGGTGTATGAAAATGTCAAGATTAGGTCATTTAGAAGATCTGATGCTGTATTTTGAAATTGTGGAAGTAAACACCTTCAAATTTCAGGCATTTCTGCTTTGCAACTGAACACAAAATACATTTTCCAATTTGGGCCATACTGTATATTTAAACACAATGGCTATCAACAGCTGCTAATGAGGTACCGGGTAAAGCAGAACTGTGGAATGACAGAAACGGCTGCTTATTTCACCATATCTTTGCTGACCCATCCGTATCCCATCATTTGATCGTTCATGTTATTTGAATGTCAATTTGTATGCTTTTGGTGATTTTGCGCTGTGGCAAGCAACTTTGCACATCGTTTTCACGTTGTCCTTTATGAGAAGAATGTTTTCCCATTAGAAAATGTGCGACTGATAAAAATTCAGGGCCAGTGGGGCGAGTAGACTCACTATGTGATATATTTGGCTTTATGGAAACATATTCCTTGGTGGCAGCATCAACTGTGTACGGGGTCAGCTCCTCTACATGGGTGAAATACAGATGGGAGAAGAGCCAGCTTGACTAGGCCGGTCTCTCTGCAGTGTCACCAGCCCCCAGTGTTGCCGGTCCTGCCACGCAAAGGGCGAGTAGAAGGACCAATCTGGCTGACACAGAGTTGGGTCTTGGGGCAGGTAATACTTGATTGGGACTGGGAGGAAAGGCTTAGGAAGAATCTAGAAACAACAACCGGAAGCAGACAAAGAAAACGACTTCCTTCCCCCTCCACAAAGGGCAATGAGAGAGAAAAAAGAAGCCAAGATAAAAGAAGTAGACATTTTTGAACATGAGTATAGCTAGGGAATTTAGCTGCCTAAAGAGCCCTTATTCTTATATATAAACAGAGATTTTACAAGGTATTTATTTTTAATATGCCCTGAGTGTCTTTTGCTATTATGTTATACATTTTGCATACAAAAAGCTAAAACTAAATTCCTGTACTTTTATACTGTAGGGAACACTTCGTATTCTCCCCAAGAATGTTATCCCAAATCTTAAATTACCAGTGCAGTTTCCTGGTGTAATCGTGTACAATTAGAAGCCAGATAGCACTGGCAGGGTCTGCAAATCACAGCACTTCATGAATAATATACCGTGGCAACAAAAAGACAAAGGGGAAAACAAATTTATTTATCAAAAAGCAAGGGATGCTGACTACTCATGAGAAGCCAGCTGAACTCTCTCGGGCCATCAGAACTTGGTCCAAAGTAGTGGCATCCAACAGGCAAGAAGAGGAGAAATAGTATCTCAGTTTGGGCAAGCGTTGGCCACAGAGGAACTCAAGAAAGGCAAGCGTTAGCACTGCCTCCAGCAAAACTTCTCCTGCTGCAGCCAGGATATTAGCTGGCTGTTCAAAGAGGCCCAAATCCCACCCTTCCCACCTCTCTCTCAGCAGGTGTTCCAGGTCTCCAACTCACCCTCCCTTTCTTTCTTCCCTGATTGCTATTGAGTCCCACTACTATTTTGCTTTCGAATCTCACTAGTCCTCAGCCAGCCTCCATTCCCGAGTAAGCCAATTCCTCTCCCTACCTAAAATGTGCTTCTAAACTTTTAAAAGTTTTTGTCCCTTTTGATAAGCACTGAAATTTTAAAAGCTTCCTCTTCTCACCCTACTTGGAGTGTAACACCTGGAGTGTCTCATTCAGATCTTTTTGGCTGCTGGAGACACACAGAAGATAGTCTAAATATTATGCTCCTGTAAAAAAAAGTTTTAGTCAAGCTTTTTTAAAGCAATTATTTTCATTTTCCAAACATAGAATGTTGGTCAATTATTAAATGCAGTCTTTCATCTACCCATGTCTCTGCTCAACCTAAATTTGTACTATGCCCTCCCTTGGACATTTGCACACACACACACACACACACACACACACACACAAACACGCACACACACACACACACATACAAACATGCACACCCCCTCTGAACTCAAGCCAGACACCTGCCCACGCTGGGCAGGCTCTCTCCAGATATCAGCCGAAGAGGAAGAGAAAGGCAGTACCTTTCAGGTAGCACTGATTCTTGGACATACTCTGTCCCAGGTTGAACCCCACTGGCAGCAGGAATTCTGAATGTATTGGGACCCTTTCTTGGGCCTTGTTAGGTCTCCAACATAGTACAGTTTATCCGCCATCACTGAAGACTGAAGATTCAAAAACAAAGCCTACACACATCACTAAGGTCTTAATCATAGCAAAATGTGATCAACCATGTTGTGTGAAACACTTTTATATATTGAAGCCATGACTCTAGCACAAGAGAAGTCTTGGATGTTAAAGACAGTTGCACGGTACGAAGACTGAAGGATCTGTCCAGTGTGTCACTTTCTGTGGAAATGAGAGGGGTCTCCGATTTACACTTAGCCAAGTCCCACTGGTCAGTCCCACAGGGTGTCTTGAAGCACAATTAGCTGAGTGCTGAGGAGCCCCGGCTTTCTCAGTTCCGGTCTGCCTGCCTTCTTCAACACACAGCTCAGACTTAATTGCAAATATCCCATTGGATGAGGCTAATGAAAAGATTTTGCTATGTCTGATCTCAATGTGTGCATTTTGTTCAGCTGAATATAATGTGCAGACTGCAAGTGTTGCTTACTGAGTTCCGAAGTCGTCCTCTCGTCCTAAGGTGCCTTTCTCGCCTCCACTGACTCAGTGATTCTGAAAGTTCTTCATTTGCAAATTAAGCCAGTCTAATAAAGAAGGAGGAAGTCAGGCACTAAGTGATCAAGTCTTATACCATTCTGCAAAACAAAACTGAAGAATGAAGAAACCCGGGCAACTGAATAATAGATCACTTCATTTAATCAAATTGAGAAAATATCATAAATATTAAACTTAGCTCCCCAGAAGCTGGTATTTTTGCCTTAAATGATATGGTTGTGTTTTTGTAAGAGAAAATTAATATAATTATGTGCATTTAAGCGAGCAGTTCTAAAAGTCATGTACGACAATGCAATTGTCTGTTTCCTGAAAACAAGTCAGGAATACCGTATCCATTTCAAGCTATCATTAAAATGTCATTTCCTTTGCTCTCTTTTACTGAGATTATTTGTTTTAAAGTAAAACATTAAAAAGATGTCTACAAACAGCTAGTATGAACATTTTTATCTGAAACTATCTGGTTGCTTCTGAACTGAGTGATCCAAATTGGCCACACTGATTACATGCAGATTTTGGACTGAAATGTAATAATTATCTTTTTCCAGTACCAAAAAAAATTTTGGTAAGTTGGGAATTGAAGAGATTTTCATAATGCTCCTAAGGGTAGTATACAAATTTATTTTGATATGGATCATAACTCAGATGACAGTGCAAGAGAGTTTCTTGTTAACTACAAATTGAATGTGTCCTTTGTAAAATGCTTGAAACCAGAAGTGTTTAAGATGTTCTCAGAGTTGGGAATATTTGCATATACTTAATGTAATATCTTAGCAGTGTATAAACACTAAATTTATTTATGTCTCATGTACACCTTATACATAAAGTCTGAAGATAATTTTATACAATTTTCCCCTGTGTATTTGAAACTAAAACCAAGGTCTTGTGAATGCCAGGCAAATGCTCTGCCCCTAAGCAACAACCCCAGCCCTTTATACAATATTTTTAGTGATTTTCAGCACTAAACAGTTTACATGCTGTGCAGTTTTCCATTCATGGTAATCATGTCAGCATTCAAAAAATTTTAGATTTTGGAACATTTGGAATTCAAATTCGAATTTTCTGATTATAGGTATCTAAATGTTTTTATTTTTTTGTTGTTGTTGTTGAGGTGTTTGTGTATTTGTACTGGGTATTGAACCCAGGGGAATTCTGCCTCCAAGATACACCCCCAGCCCTTTTTATTTTTTGACTTGAAACAGTTATTAAGTTGCTGGGGCTGTCCTAGAACCTGCAATCCTCTTGTCTCAGCCTCCAAGTATTGGGATTACAGGCCTGCAGGGCCACACCCAGCTAGATTCTGGATATTTAACATATAGAAATTTGCTAAGCAAGTGATAAGAACTAGAGAACCAAGCGTGATGACACAGGGTTGTATATTCCCAGTACTTGGGAGGCTGAGACAGGAAGATTGCCGGTTTAAGAACAGCCTCAGCAACTTGAGAGGTTTGGTGAGACCCTGTTTCAGAATAAAGAATAAAAAGTAGGGCTGGGGGTGTAGCTTGGAGGTAGAATGCCTCTGGGTTCAATTACCAGTCCCACAAAAAAAGAAAGAAGAAAGAGAGAGAGAGAGAGGAAGGAGGGAAGGAAGGAAGGAAGGAAGGAAGGAAGGAAGGAAGGAAGGAAGGAAGGAAGGAAGGAAGGAGAAAGCAGATGGGTGCCCAAATTCTGCAGCCTCTGGCTACTAAGAACTGCTCTGCTATTTTTTGCAGCTACCTGCCTCTGCCTTCCTCGAAGAAGGCTTCGGCTCCAAAAAAGATAATTTCCTGCTTTCTTAATAAATCCTATTAAGTTTTGCAAGCACTTTGTGCCAACTGTCTAGAATAATTTCTGTGAAATTATTTTCAAGAAAGATCGACATGTTAGAACTCTGGAATCCAAAGCAAAAAAGCCCAAAGAATGTTTCAGACATGAAAAAGCAATGAGGACTTACCCTGGATTGAGAAGGGGCTTCCCACCACGGCCTGCTCTGTCAGCTTCTAGACAAGTGAACTCAAATTGTCTGGAATATGCTTGATCAACTTGAAAATGTAAACTATGCCAGGCGTAATGGCCCACATCTGTAATCTCAGTATTTGGGAGACTGAGACAGGAGGATTACAGGTTCAAGGCCAGCCTCAGCAACTCAGTGAGGCCCTCTGCAACCTAGCAAAACCCTCAACAACTTAGCAAGACCCTATTTCTTTTTTCTTCTTCTTTTTTTGTTTTGTTTTTTTGGTGGTACTGGGGTTCCTGGAAGCCCTTCTACCTCCGGGCTACACTCCCAGACCTATTTTTACATTTTTTTTTTTTAAATTTGGGAACAGGGTCTCCTAAGCCAGCGCACACGGCTGGCTTCGAACCTGCGCGATCCTCCTGTCTCTGCCTCCCAAGCGCGGGGATTACAAGCGTGCGCCACCACGCCCGGCTGCAAGACCCTATTTCATAAACATAAAACTTAAAAATGCTGAAGGTGGCCAGGCGTGGTGGCGCACGCTTGTAATCCCCGCACTGGGGAGGCAGAGACAGGAGGATCACGCAGGTTCGAAGCCAGCCACGCCGCTGGCTTAGGAGACCCTGTTTCCAAAATAAAAATGTAAAAAATAGGTCTGGGAGCGTAGCCCGGAGGTAGAAGGGCTTCCAGGAACCCCAGTACCACAAAAAAAAAAAAAAAAAAAAATGCTGAAGGTGTAGTTCAGAGATTAAAAAAAAAAAATGACCAATAAAATGGACTCAGTGCCACACAAAAAATAAAATTTATTCTAAACATATTTAGAACTACTTTATCAGTACCTCCCACCTCACTACTTAAAAGCAGAACATGTTTACAATTATTTTACCCTAACCATTGATAAAAATAGGTTCCTGGGCTGAGTGTACTGGTACACACCTATAAATCCCGGTCCTTGGAAGGCTGAGACAGGATTGTAAGTTTGAGGTCAGGCTCAGCAATTTAGAAACTCTCAGTAACCTAGCACAATATCCTGTTTCAAAACAAAATGCAATAAAAAGGCTGAAGGTGTCGCTCAGAGGTAGAATACCACTGGGTCCAATCCCCAGTACCATTAAAAAAAAGTTTCCTGAACCTTAAGCTTTTATTAGCCTGGTTTCCAATGCTTAAAAAATCTAATACAAGCGAGCGTGGTGGCAAACTCTTGTAATCCCAGCATTTGGGAGGCTGAAACCGGAGGATTGCGGTTCACGGACAGCCTCAGCTACTTAGTGAGGCCCTCTGCAATTCAGTGAGACCCTGTTTCAAAATAAAGAATAAAAAATTGGGCAGGAGGTGTAGCTCGGAGGTCGAATGCCTCTGGGTTCCACCCCTAGACCCGCAAAAAAAAAATAAATAAATAAATAAGCTGATACTATTTTTTTTTTTAAGTTTCAACTGGGCGTGGTGGCGCACACTTGTAATCCCAGCACTTGGGAGGCTGAGACAGGAGATCGCACAGGTTCAAAACCAGCCTCAGCTACTTAGTGAGGCTCTCAGCAACTTAGTGAGACCGTTTCCAAATAAAGTATAAAATAGGTCTGGGAGGGTAGTCCAGAGGTAGAAAAGCCCCTGGGTTCCACCCCCAGTATCCAAAAAAAAAGTTTCAGTGTTCATTAACTGTAGCAATACTTCTCCCTCTAACTTACCCATTCCAAATTATTACAGTTTTCATTACATTTCTCTATGTGTGTTGTGGGGGGGAGGGAAGAATACCAAGGATTGAACCTAGAGACATTCTACCGCTGAGCCACCCCTCCCCCACAGCCTGTTTCATTTTATTTTATTTTATTTTATTTTATCTTATTTTATTTTGAGACACGGTCTCACTAGGCTGCCCGGGCTGGCTTCAGACTTGTAGTTCTTCCACCCCAACCTCCCAGGCCACTGGGGTCACAGGTGTGCGCCACTGCTCCTAGTCCCCATACCTGCTTTTCAAACTTTCCACTTACATGCTTTTCTCCTGCCTTCAGTGACAGCTAGCTGTCTCTGCACTGCTTCCTCTTTCTCCCTTCCCTTTGTGTACACTGCTAAGACTACTTCCCTGTTGCCCTCCCAGCACAGCCTTGAGCCCCAAGTAACCAGGTCCTCTGCCTCCAGGAGCCTCTCCCTCACATAAGCCATGCGCATCAGTCAGAGATGCTCCAGAGAGCCAGGAGCTCCTGGGGCACAGCTCCAAAGGCCTCTGGGTGCCTGAGATCCCACGGACAATGATACCACAGCATCCCAGAGGTCATAGTGCAGCTGGGCAATAGTAATAAACAATTGTGTTACTAGTTTACATGTTGACTATACTTTTATCATTATTTTGGAGTGCACTCTTTCTACTTATAAAAAAGCTTATTCTAGCCAGATGTGGTGCACACACCTGTAATCCCAGTACTTGGGAGGATGAGACAGGAGGATCACAGGTTTGGGGCCAGCCTCGGCAACTTAGTGAGACCCTGTTTCACAAGGAAAAAAAAATTTTTTTAAAGGGCTGAGGGCTAGCCAGGCCACCATGCCCAGCCCACAAGTATTTTTCTACTATGAAGCTGATCTAACTTTGCTTAGTAACTGGCCATGTAAAAACCACGCAGTCAGTATTCTTGTTACCTTACAAATATGCTAAATTCAACCATCCCCTGCCATTTCTACTGCGATACTCTGACCCGAAATCGCTGCCTGTCTCCAAGAGTGTTATAATAGCTCCATTGTGAGGACACACTTTGCTGCCATAATCTAGGGTACAGAGCTCCAAACATATGCTGGGCATCCAGGAGAAAGTTCTGGAATGGTGGTTTGGGAAAACATAATTATCAATTGGCTCATGACAGTGGGACCTCTTTGCTCCCAGAAAACCTCCTGGAGGTCACCTCCACATCTGCAGTCAGGTAGGATTCCAGCTTCCCCGTGCTCAGCAGGGACAGCCGGCTTGCCTCCCCACCTGCCGCCGGCAGTTCAAGGGGACCCCTCCTCCCACGCCGCCTGTCCCCATTTGTCCATTTTGGGGGATGCTGGAGATTGAACCCAGGGGTGTTCTACCTCCAAGCTATACCCCTGTGCCCCCTCTTTTTTTGGAAAAGGGTCCCACTAAGTTGCTGAGACTGTCCTTGAGCCTACAATCCTGTCTCAGCCTTCCAAGTACTGGGATGACAGGCATGTGCCGCTACGCCGTTGTCTGCACTTTACAGGCAGAAGCCTAGTTCTCCTCGGAAAGCTGATTATTTTCAGAAGCCCCTGTCTTCATCTCAGAGCCACTTGGCAGGCCCCCTGTGTAAGGTCTTGCGCGAAAGAGCTGTCTTGTGTCTACTCCCTCCCGGGCTCGCCCTTCCCAGAGACACTGCGGGCCACCACAGTCAGACACTCAGCCAGAAGACACAGAGTTGATCCCAAATTCAAATCTCCACAGTACCCTTCACACCATCCTAACCAAGAGATGAGCCAAGACTCTTGACAGATTCCATAGGATGTCAGTCCTTTATTATGGATAGAACAAACTCGGTAGATTCAAAAACAATTAATCTGCCAGCTTAGGGAAGTCCCAGGAAAGTCGAGCGAGATGGTCCCACTCATCAGGGCCCTCAGAGACAGGTCCGCAGTGTCCGAGTATACGGGGCTGGCCAGGTCGTCCTTGGTCAGGGGCTGCCTCCGGACACGCTGCAGCATCTCCAGGCCTACAGAAGGAGCACAGTGAGGTTGCCACTACCCAGGCCGCAGCACAGGCCAGGACCCCACCACGGGGGTGTGCCGGGGTGGGGGGGGCAGCCCAGGCCCTCCCTGCGACCCATTCGCCCTCCATGACTCAGGCTGCAGAAAGGGCTTTGGCTTCGGGAACTTTCACTTCCAGTGGATTCAAAGGACATCCCAACTCCCCGCAGCCTGAGCTGCTTGAGAGTGTAAGACGCCAGCCAGCCCCCCAGGCTGCCACCCTGCCCTCAGCCACAGCGCAGCTCGGACACCTACCTTGGGCTTGGCGGCGGGGATCCTGGCTTCCCAAACGCCAGATCATGTCCAGCAGCCACTGCCTGGCCCTGAACGGCCCCACCACAGTGACGCGAGTCTGGCCTGTGGCTGTGACCCACGGCTCCAGCTGAATGAGGGTGTGGCTGTGCACCTCGATGGTGCGAAGGTCTGAATCCCCAGGGCCTGTGAACAGGAAGGACAGGTGAGCTGCCAGCACCAGGGGTGGTGAGGCGCCTCGAGGGCAGGGACCCGGGCGGACAGAGGAGGGACAAGAGGAGAAGTGGGCAACAGCCACCTACCGAATACACGCTCCTCCTGCCCCTCTTCCATGTAGAACACCATCGGAGAGTGGAAGTGCCCCGGCACAGCCCACCATGGTTTCCTGCCCAGGCTGCTCATCTCCTCTCCTCCAGAGGGCAAGTCCAAGCAGCTGCTGGGAACTGTAAAGCAGAGCCGGGCCCGCGTTATTTATGGGTGCCGGCAGGGCCCGCCCGGGGACCCACCTTAGGGAGGATTTCCATCCCAGCTCTTCCTACCAACAAAATCCACTCAATTAACCACCTACCCTGAGCATAATCCTTTCATTCCGAACTAGATAACCTGATTAGTGCTGACCTTTCCAGTGACCCAAGTTTTCTTCATTCTACTTTTTTTTTCTTTGTGTGTGATGCTGGGGATTAAACACAGGGGCGTTCTAGCTCTGATTTATACCCCCAGCCCTTTTTCAAATGTCCACACAAACAACGGAATATTTAACATTGTAAAAACTATGTGGAAATGAGCCGGGCGTGGTGGCGCACGCTTGTAATCCCCGCACTTGGGAGGCTGAGACAGGAGGATCGCTCAGTTTTGAAGCCAGCCTCAGCTACTTAGGCTCTGAGCAACTTAGTGAGACCCTGTTTCCAAATAAAGTATAAAATAGGTCTGGGAGTGTAGCCCGGAGGTAGAAAAGCATCTGGGTTCCACCCCAAGTACCACAGGAAAAAAGAGAAAGAAAATATGAGTCATTTATCACAACAAGATGACTAGTAGTCCCTCTGAAGCGCTTCAGAGGAGGCTGGCGGCCAAAGAAGGTAACAGATTAATACAGCAACCCCGCACACTGTAGAAATAACGTCAGCAGAAATATGTTGTTATTTGGGTCAATATCTAATTTTTATAGACCTGAAGGTCAAGATTAACCTTCAGGAAAATTCAAGTTCCAGAAGGCACCCATAAAAGAAAACCTAAGAAAACCTTCCTTTTGGAGTATTGAAAGAAACATACATACATACATACATACATACATACATACATACATATATATATATATTTTTTTTTTCCGGGTCTGGGGATGGAACCCAAGGGCATTTGGCCTCTGAGCTACACCCTCTGCCCTATTTTTTATTCTTTATTTTGAAACCGGGTCTCACTGAGTTGCGGAGGGCCTCACTAAGCAGCTGAGGCTGTCCGCGAACCGCGATCCTCCAGGTCTCAGCCTCCCAAATGCTGGGATTACAAGCGTGCGCCACTATGCCCGGCTCTATTTCATTTGTGTTCATTGAAGCAGCTACAGGATGAACGCACACCAAAAAAATCCATGAATCAGTTTTAACACAACAGCTGGGCATGGAGGACCACATTTGTAATCCCAGCTATGCTGAGGCTCGGGCAGAAGGATTGCAGGTTCAAGGTCGGCCTGGCTAACTCAACAAGCTTCTGTTTCAAATTAAATTAAAAGGATTAGGGCTATAGCTCAGTGGTAGAGCGCTTGCCCAGAGAGCAATGTGGCAAAAATAAAAATGTAAAAATACCGGAGCTAAAGCCAGGCATGGTAGCACACACCTATAACCCCAGTACCTAGGAGTCTGAGACGGGAGGATCACAGGTTGGAAGACAGTCTCAGCAACTTAGTGAGGCTCCCAACGATGCAGCAAGACCCTGCTTCAAAACAAAAAAATAAAGTAGGACTGGGGGTATAGCTCAGAGATAGAATGCCCCTGGGTTGAATCCCCAGTACCACAAAAAGTAAAATAAAATAAAAAGTAAAATAGGTCTGGGGGTGTACCTCAGGGGTAGAACACTGCTGGGTTCAATTCCAAGTACAAGAAAGAAAGAGAAAAAAGAAAGAAAGACAAAGGGAGGGAGGAAGGAAGGAAAGAAAGAATTGATTTTTTTTTTTTTTTTTTTTTGCGGTACTGGGAATGGAAAGCAGAGGCATTCTGCCTCCAGAAGGCACCCCAGCCTTATTTTTTATTTTTTATTTTGAAACAGGGTCTCACTGAGTTGCAAAGGACCTCACTAAGTAGCTGCGGCTGGCCTCGAGCCAGGATCCTCCGATCCTCCTATCCCAGCCTCAGGAGTGCTGGAATTACAAGCCCGCGCCACCATGCCCTGCTTGATTTTTTTGTTTTTAAAACAAATGTGAGCCGGACATGGTGGCACAGGCTTGTAATCCCAGAGCTTGGGAGGCTGAGACAGGAGGATCGCACAGGTTCAAAGCCAGCCTCAGCTACTTAGTGAGGCTCTCGGCAACTTAGTGAGACCCTGTTTCCAAATAAAATATAAAATAGGTCTGGGAGTATAGCCCAGAGGTAGAAAGCCTCTGGGTTCCACCCCCAGTACCACCTAAATAAATAAATGAATAAATAAATAAATATAAAACCAATGTGTTCAGAGTTATTGTTTCAGCCTGTACAAACAAGAGGGATTTTTTTAACTTCAGAACTATGCATTCATTTTATTATAAATAACCTCAAGCCAGGTGTGGTGGCATAAACCTGTAATCCGGGTACTTATGAAGCTGAGACAGGAAGATTGCAGGTTAGCCACCAGCCTCAGCAATTTACTCAGACTCTGTTTCAAATTTTTTTAAAAAATAAATAGGGCTGGGGGTGTAGCTCAGAGGTAGAATGCCCCTGAGTTGAATCCCCAATACCACAAAAAATAAATAATTTTCAAATTAACTTCAGAAAACCATCTTTTACTTTGATTTGTCTTTTTTTTTTTTTTTTTTTTTTTGGTGGTGGTGGTACTGGGGATGGAACCCTTCTACCTCCAGGCTACACTCCCAGATCTATTTTATATTTTTATTTGGAAACAGGGTCTTTTAAGCCAGCACGGCTGGCTTCGAACCTGCCTGATCTTCCTGTCTCCGCCTCCCAAGCGCAGGGATTACAAGCCAGGCTTTGATTTGTCATTTTTTACGGTATTCTACATTGGATAACAACAAAAGCATTAATAATATGTTTGAGTTGTTCAAGATTAGGAGAATGTCAAGCAACCCTGCATATTCCTAATGTTGTCCTTTCCTTTATAAATTAAAAGAGGGAAAGAGCCGGGCGTGGTGGCGCACGTTTGTAATCCCCGCGCTTGGGAGTCTGAGACAGGACGATTGCACAGGTTCGAAGCCAGCCTCGGCTACTTAGTGAGGCTCTCGGCAACTTAGTGAGACCCTGTTTCCAAATAAAATATAAGATGGGTCTGGGAATATAGCCCAGAGGTAGAAAGCCTCTGGGTTCCACCTCCAGTACCACCAAAATAATAAATAAATAAATAAATAAATAAATAATAAATAATAAACAAACAAATAATAAATAAATAATAAATAATAAATAATAAATAAAAGAGGAAAAGAGCCAACATGGTGGTGCATGCTTGTAATTCCAGCATCTGGGAGGCGAGGACTGGAGAATTGCAGGTGTGAAGGCAGCCTCAGCAAATAGTGAGACTCTCATCAACCTAGTGAGGCCCTGTTTCAAAATAGAAATAAAATAGGGCTAGGAGTGTAACTCAGAGATAGAAGGCTCCTGGGTTTGATTTCCATACCACACACACACAAAAAGAGGAAATGTTTTTGTTAATAATGATCATTCTAAGAAAGTCAAATAAACATCTTAATGTTTTGATTATTTGGACTTGACATTTGAAAAACAAAATAAAAAAGAAGGGGGAGTTGGGGGGCACTTGGGATTGAACCCCAAGCCTTGTGCATGCTAGGAAAGGACCCCACCACTAAGCTATACATCCAGCCCCCAAAATAAAGAGGTGTTTCTGAGACTAGAGTGCTAGTGAGTTGAAATGGTAGATAATGTATAAACTGGAGATGTGTTTTTGATTTTTGTGTGTGTGTGTGGTACTGGGGAATGGTGGAACCCAGGGGCTTTCTACCTCTCGGCTATACTCCCAGCCCTATTTTTTATATATAATTTACTTGTAAACAGGGTCTCACTAAGTAGCTGAGGCTGCCTTCGAACCTGTGTGATCCTCCTGTCTCAGCCTCCCAATCCCTGAGATTACAAGTGTGTGCCACCATGCCCGGCCTGGAGATATGTTTTGAAGACAGAACCAGCAGGGATTTCTAATTTCAAGATTCTGAGCAAACAGCTCAAAAAAATGTTTTTGTTTTTTGTTTTTGTTTTGTTTGGTTCTTGGGATTAAACCCAGGGGCATTCTACCTCCAAGCTATTTTTTTTATTCTTTATTTTGAAACAGGGTCTCACTAAATTGCATAGAGCCTCAGTAAGTAGTTGAGGCTGGCCACAGCCTGCAATCCTCTTGTCACAGGCTCCCAAGTACTGGGATTACAAGCATGTGTCATCACGCCCGGCTTAAATTGACTTTTTTTTTTTTTTTTTTTTGGTGGTACTGGGGGTGGAACCCAGAGGCTTCCTACCTCCGGGCTACACTCCCAGACCTATTTTTTATATTTTATTTGGAAACAGGGTCTCACTAAGTTGCTGAGAGCCTCACTCAGTAGCTGAGGCTGGCTTCGAACCCGTGCGATCCTCCGGTCTCAGCCTCCCAAGTGTGGGGATTACAAGCATGTGCCACCATGCCCAGCTCTTAAATTGACTTTTAAATACATTCTTTTAAGCCGGGCGTGGTGCATGCTTTTAATCCCTGTACTTGGGAGGCTGAGACAGAAGGAGTGCAGGTTTGAGGACAGCTTTAGCAAGTAGTGAGACTCTCATCAACCCGCAAGACACTGTTTCCAAACAAATAAAATTAGGCTGGGGATGGAGCTCAAATGGTTACAATTCCCAATACCGCAAAAAAAAAAAAATCAGTTTATAGCCAGATATAATAGTGCATGCCTCTAATCCCAATACTTGGGGAGCTGAGATAGGAGGATGTAATATTCAAGGTAGCCTCAGCAATTTAGCGAGACTGTTTCAAAATAAAAAATAAAAAGGGCTGGGTGTGTAGCTCAGAATTAGAATGCCTCTGGGTTCAATCCCAACACCACACACAAAAAAAAATCAGATTAGAAGCCGAGCGTGGTGACACACCCTTTTAATCCCAGTACTTGGGAGGCTGAGACAGAAGGATTACAGGTTCGCGGCCAGCCTCAGCTACTTAATGAGGCCCTCCGCAACTTAGTGAGACCCTGTTTCCAAATAAAGAATGAAAACCTGGACTGGGGGTGTAGCTTAGAAGTAGAATCGGCCGGGCGTGGTGGCGCACGCTTGTAATCCCCGCACTTGGGAGGCGGAGACAGGAGGATCGCGCAGGTTCGAAGCCAGCCACGCTGGCGTAAGAGACCCTGTTTCAAAAATATAAAAAATAGGTCTGGGAGTGTAGCCCGGAGGTAGAAGGGCTTCCAGGAACCCCAGTACCACCAAAAAAAAAAAAAAAAAAAGAAGTAGAATCTCCCTGGGTTTAATCCCCAGCACCACCAAAAAAAAAAAAAAAATCAGATTAGAGGCTGAGGTTGTCTTTCTGCTTCTCCTTCTGGGGAATCGGAAACAGCAGCCTCAGTAGCCCTTTGAGGAGTGCCTGGGCCAAACACAGGCAGTGCTGGGCTGACGGAGCTCCCTGGACGAAGTGTAGCTGGGACCTAAAACCCCAAAGCCCCATCTAGAGTGACAAGCCGGAGCGGAGGCGGTGAGAGCAGGTGTAGCCTGGGATGGGCACGCTCCCAGGGCCCCTCCAGCTAAGGCGGAGGGACTGGCCACCTTGGAGGTCTATGTGCTCCAGTGTATGTCAAGGTTTTCTCCTCTGCATCCCACCACGCCGGGCCGCTGGAGACTAAACCTGAGGAGCTGGGCTGTGTGAGAAGCTCCAGCACGGGCTTCAGCTTGCCTGGCCGCCCGGTCCCCACTTGCACAGTCCACGGCTTGTTCAGCAGTTCTGTCCCTCTGCCAGGCTCTGGGTGGTGGGTGACATTTTTTAGTCCTCAGGTGACTTGAAAACATCGAGAAAAGAGCATTTTCCAGTGGTGCTAGCAAGTAGCCCCTGAGATCCTTCAGCTCCGGGTGACTCGCTTAAACTAAAAGCGACAATCCCGTCACCCCTGCAGGGGCTGGGTTAGGAAGCGGCACAGTCCCGCTTCTGCAGTGAGGTGAGAGCTGAAGGAGGCTTCCAGAATATCTTACCTCACTCTGAAAGGAGTCTTAGAAAGAAAGAAGCTATCTCTTCTTCCCGTCGTAATTATGACTGGAAATAAATTGCAAAGAGCAACAAGCAACTCTACCACCAGCCTGCAGAGGAGACACAGGTAGGTAGGAGGGGTACAAAGAAACTGAGTCTGAGCCCTTGGCATTCCATACCAGGCTTCCTACTGGGCATTTTTTCCCCTTTTGAGACAGGGTCAAGCTGGACATGATGGCAAGCACCTATAATCCCAGTACTTGGGAGGCTGAGATAGGAGGATCGCAGTTTTGAGACCAGCCTTAACAAGTTAGCAAGGCCATAAGCAACTTAGTAAGACCCTGTTTCAAAATAAAATAAAATAAAATATAAAATAAAATAAAGCCAGGCATGGTAGTACACACTTATAATCCCAGCACTTGGGAGGCGGAGACAGGATTATCATGGGTTCATGGCCAGCCTCAGCTACTTAATGAAGCTCTCTGCAACTTAATGAGACTCTGTTTCAAAATAAAGAATAAAAAATAGGGCTTGGGGTATAGCTTAGAGGTAGACTGCCTCTGGGCTCAATCCCCAGTGCCGCAAAAAAAAAAAAAAAAAAAAAAAGTCTAATAGTCTGAGACAGGAGGAGCTCAAGTTCATGGCCAAACTCAGATACTTAGTTAGGCCCTCGGCAACTTAATGAGAACTTGTTTCAAAATAATCCCCAGTACTGCAAAATGAATAAATGAATAATAAATAAATAAATAAATAAATAAATAAATAAATAAATAAAAATAATAAGCCTAGGAGTATAGCTTGGAGGTAGAATGCCTCTGGGTTCCACCCCAAGTACCACAAAAATAAAATAAAGAATAGGGCTGGAGGTAGAATGGCCCTGGATTCAATCCCTAGTACCACAAAAGAAAGTCACTAAGTTGCTAAGGCTGTGTGGAGACAGGCAGAAAGGCATTGCTCACACCCCCTATTGGCTGGCCCAGATCTACAGGAGCCAATGAGCAAGTTCCTGGAAAAGGCGGGGCTAACAAGAGGAACTAACAGTCTATCTGCTCCCTCTTTATGGGGGTCTAATTTCAGAACCTCGCCTGGATGCAGATGGTGGTGCCCGGCCTGGTGACGGCCTGCGCAGACTGCAGAGAGCAGAGGGCAGTGTTCCCAGGCGCCAGGGGATGCCTTTTGCACAGGGGCGTCCTTGGTGCATGCGTAGTACCTACCCTCTTTCTCTCCCCTCCCGTAGGACCGGGGCTTCTTTAGACTCCGGGATGCCAGGATTCCTGGGTTTCCTAAGCCCTGCAGTGCGCCATTTAGAAGGTTTGAAGATCGCCAAGCCCAGCCTCTTCCCAACCATCTGCCCAGGTGAATTCCCTTTGCAGAAATCGGGCCCCACAGTCGGTGATAAAATTCCAGGCTGGAAGGTCCTTGTATTAGTCTGGCTTCTCCATTGCTGTGACTGAAGTACGGGACACAGACAACTTAGAGCGGGAAGGGTTTATTTGGAATTGCCGTTTCAGAGGCTCAGTCCATGGTGGGCCAGCTCCGTGACAGCACCACCCAGGCCGCAGGATGCTGTGCCGAAGGCGACCTCTTCAGCACCGCCGTCAGCAAGAAAGAGAACCAACCCCCTGCCCAGGCTGGTGGACCCGATTCCCAGGAGCAAGCAGAACCGCACTGATGTCCATGAGGACAGGGAAGGCTATACACCGGGTCCTACTTGGACCTTCCTGATACCACTTTGTCCTATTTTGGTGGCAAACAAGAAAGTACTGGACAACACAAGACCCAATCTCAAAAAAAAAAAAAAAAAAAAAAAAAAGTCTTTGAGTGGGCAAGCCGCAGAGCAGAGCAGATATTCACGTGACCAACAAAGGCTCATGTTCAGAATACAGAAAGAGCTCAGAAAATCAACGAGAAAAGCAGAGTCAACTCAGTACAAGAGTGGACAATGGGCACTACACAAAAGGAAAAATATATGAAAAGGTGCTCAACTTTATTCAGAAAAGGACAAAACAAAGTCATTGTAAGATACTGTTGCCACTAGAATTGTTAATTTCCGGATTTATAATACCAAATTTTGGTGATATGTTGAACAGAAACTCTTATGTACTACTAGGAAAAGTGTAAATGATAAGTTTAGAAAATATTTTGGCAAGCTGCGCGTGGTGGGCACGCTTGTAATCCCAGCATTCGGGAGGCTGAGATCGGAGGATCCCAGTTCACGGACAGCCTCAGCGATTTAGTGAGGCCCTCTGCAACTCAGTGAGACCCAGTTCAAAGTAAAGAATAAAATTAGGGCAGGGGGGTGTAGTTTGGAGGTCAAATACCCCTGGATTCCATCCCAAGACCCGCCAAAAAAAAAAAAAGAAAAAATATTTTAGCATCTTCTTTTAAAATTGAAAACATATTTATAATTTATATCCATATGACACAGCAGTTCTACTCCTAGGTATATACTCCCAGTAGATACCTTTACCTAGGTATATGTTTCTACTACTCCTAAGTAGATACCTTGACTTATTTCAGGCTGTTATAAGAAAATACCAGTCAGGCGTGGTGGCACAGGCTTGTAATCCCAGTACTTGGGAGGCTGAGATAGGAGGATGACAGGTTCTTGGCCGGCCTCAGTACCTAGTGAGCTCTCTACAACTTAGTGAGACCCTGTTTCAAAATAAAAAATAAAAAATAGGCTGGGGATATAGCTCAAAGGCAGACTATCCTTGGGTTCAATTGTCAGTACTACAAAAAAAAAAAGAAAGAAAATGTCATAGACTGGGTGACATTTTTTTTATCCTAGAGATTGAACACAGGGTCATTCTACCCAAGCTATATCTCCAGTCCTATTATTTACTTACTTATTTGTTTGCTTATTCATTTATTTATTTATTTGAAACAAGGTCTTGCTAAGGTGCTGAGGCTGGCCTCAAACCTGAGATCCTCTTGTCTCAGCCTCCAAAATACTGGAAGTACAGGTACGTGCCACAATAACCATCTTAGACTGGGTGACTTTAAAACAAATATTTATGGGCCAGGCATGTGCCACATGCTTGTAATCCCAGTACTTGGGAGGCTTAGACAGGAAGATCACAGGTTCACAGCCAGCCTCAGCTACTTAGTGAGGCCCTCTGCAACTTAGTGAGACCCTGTTTCAAAATAAAGAATAAAAAATAGGGCTCGGGGTATAACTCAGAGGTAGAATGCCCCTGGGTTCAATCCTCGGTACTTCAATCAATCAATCAATAAATAAATAAATAAATAAATAAAACAAATATTTATTTCTCACAGTTTTGGAGACTAGAATACCCAACATCAAGAAACCAGCAGATTTGGTGTCTGGTAAGAGTAGTCCTCCTGGTTTTCAAATGTTGTCTCATTGTATCTTTGTATAGCTAGATAAAAGGCATCTTTCCTGGCTATTTTTTTTTTCCCTATAGTGCTGGGGATTGAACCCGGGGCATTCTAACTCCAAGCTACACTCCCAGCCCCCAGCTCCCAACCCACATCCCTGTTTTTTTTTTTTTTTTTTTCTTTCAGTACTGGGGATGGAACCCAGGGGCATTCTACCTCCGAGCTATATCCCCACCCCTATTTTTTATCCTTTATTTTTAAATAGGGCCTCACTGGTTTGCAAAGGGCCTAAGTAGCTGAAGCTGTCCATATACCGCGATCCTCCTGTCTCAGCCTCCCAAATGCTGGGATTACAAGCATGCGCCACCACGCCTGGCCTTATTTTTATTTTGAAACAAGGTCTCACTAGGTTAATGAGAGTCTCACTACTTGCTGAGGCTGTCCTCCAACCTTTGATCCTCCTGTCTCAACCTGCTAAGAACTGAGGATACAGGCGTGAGCCACCACACCAGGTTTGTGTTTCTTCTTCTTCTTCTTCTTCTTCTTCTTCTTCTTCTTCTTCTTCTTCTTCTTCTTCTTCTTCTTCTTCTTCTTCTTCCTCTTCTCCTCCTCCTCCTCCTCCTCCTCCTCCTCCTCCTCCTCCTCCTCCTTCTTCTTCTTCTTCTTCATTGTTGTTGTTGTGGTGGTGGTGGTGGTGGTACTGGGGGTGGAACCCAGGGGCTTTCTACCTCTGGGCTATACTCCCAGACCTATTTTATATTTTATTTGGAAACAGGGTCTCACTAAGTTGCAGAGAGCCTCACTAAGTAGCTGAGGCTGGCTTCGAACCTGTCCTGTGTTTCTTCTTCTATGGGCATTATTTCCATTTATTGAGGGCTCCATCTATGTGACTTAATTAACCCCTAAAGGCCCACACCTCATACACTCACCTCAGGGGCTGGCACTTAAACATTTGACTGTGGCAGGGGTATGTGAGTCACACAGACATTCAGTCTGTAACATATTCCCATCTCCCAAGAACTATGTATGTGCATGGACACTAAACTTGTACAAGAACGATCATAATAACAGTAAAAAAAACAGCCCTAAACTAGAAACAAAATCTCACTGGCACTGGAACAGATATACGAATTATAGTACATATTTCTACAATGGAGTGCTATAAAAGGAGGAACATTAATAAAATATAGCTACAAGATGTAAAATGAATGGATCCCACAGACCATGCCAAATAAATGAAACCATAAACAAAAGTACACAAAGTGTTTATTTTTATTTATAATTCATAAATGAAGAAAAATATAAGACAGTATTTAGAAATGTGTGTTTAGAAATAAATTACAAAGCCGGGCGTGGTTGTGCACGCTTGTAATTAATCCCCGCACTTGGGAGGCTGAGACAGGAGGATCGCACGGGTTTGAAGCCAGCCTCAGCTACTTAGTGAGATCCTGTTTCCAAATAAAAATATAAAATAGGTCTGGGAGTATAGACCAGAAGTAGAAAAGCCTCTGGGTTCTATCCCCAGTACCACAGAAAGAAAGAAAGAAAGAAAGAAAGAAAGAAAGAAAGAAAGAAAGAAAGAAAGAAAGAAAGAAAGAAAGAGAGAAATTACAAAGAAATACAAGGAAGTGACTACAATTAAAAATCTTCTTCAATAGCCAGGTGTGGTGGCGCACACTTGTAATCCCAGTACTTGGGAGGCTGAGACAGGAAGATCATAGCTTCTCAGCCGGCCTTGGCAATTTAGCAAGGCTCTCAACAACCTAGTGAGACTCTTGTTTCCAAATTAGAAATAAAGTAGGACTGGAGGTGTAGCTTGGAGGTAGAAAGCCTCTGGGTTCTAGAAAGAAAGAAAGAAAGAAAGAAAGAAAGAAAGAAAGAAAGAAAGAAAGAAAGAAAGAAAGAAAGAAAGAAAGAAAGAAAGAGAGAAAGAAGCCGGGTGTGGTGGCGCATGCTTGTATTCCCCGCGCTTGGGAGCCTGAGACAGGAGGATTGTACGGGTTCGAGGCCAGCCTCAGCTACTTAGTGAGGCTCTCAGAAACTTAGTGAGACCCTGTTTCCAAATAAAATATATAAAAAGGTCCGAGAGTATAGCCCGGAGGTAGAAAGCCTCTGGGTTTCACCCCCAGTACCACCAAAAAATAAATAAATAAATAAAAATAAAATAAAAATAAAAACTAAGCCAGGCGTGGTGGCGCACGCTTGTAATCCTAGCATTCGAGAGGCTGAGACAGGAGGATCGCAGTTTGCTGACAGCCTCAGCTACTTAGTGAGGCCCTCTGCAACTCAGTGAGACCCTCTTTCAAAATAAAGAATAAAAAATACAGCTGGGGGTGTAGCTGGGAGGTAGGATGCACAGGGTTCCATCCCCAGTACTGAAAAAAAAAAAGTATATTGTAAACTGGATATGTTGACACACGTCTGTAATCCCGGCAATTGGGAGGGGAATAGCAAGTTTGCTGCCAGCCTCAGCTACTTAGTGAGGCGCTCAGCAACTTGGTGAGACCTTATTTCAAAATAATGAATAAAAAACAGGGCTGTCAGTATGGCTCAGAGGTAGAATGCCCCTGGGTTCAATCTGCAATTCCAAACAAAAATTATGTCCGGCCTCTGCCCTCGCTGGTAACATCGCAGCCCATCCAGCCTAGCCCACACCCGCAGCTTCTCCAGTCCCCGCTCTCTCTCCCCATCGCAACAAAGTGTCCAGGTTTTTCCATCTGCTTACTAAGAAAACCCACTAAACACGATCCATGTGCATCTCCGTTTAAATTCTCCAACCATTCCAAGCGGGCTCCCGAGTCTGGAGCTGCAACTGGACAACTATGGCTGCAGCTAGCGGCCAGCCCTCCTGTGCATGCACCAAGGGCGAGGTGGTGCCCTCGCCCAGCTGGCCGGCGGGGCCCATCCCGCGCGGCAGACAGCTCCCTCCGGACCGCTAAGACCCGGGGGAGAGGGAGCACCGACGGCCAGCAGGGGGCGCTGCGGACTCCGCCTCAGAAATATCACCAAACACTGACATGGGGATGCAAGTCAGCTTACACGCGCGCCTGTGTGTTATATTAGGGATGAAACCCAGGGCCCTGTTACCTCCGGGTTATACCTTCATACCTATTTTATTTTTTATTTGGAAACAGGATCTCACTAAGTTGCTGAGGCTGGCTGCGAACCTAAGATCCTCCTGTCTCAGCCTTCCAAGTACTGGGCTTATGGGGATGTGCCACCATGCCCCCCTCAAAACTACTTTTTGAAAATGCTTTTTTTGTGTGTGTGGTCCTAGGGATGGAACCCAGGGGCCTTCTACCTCCAGGCTACACCCCCAGACCTATTTTATGGTTTTGTTGGTGTTGTTGTAGTTTGTTTGTTAGTGGTACTGGGGTTCCTGGAAGCCCTTCCACCTCCGGGCTACACTCCCAGACCTATTTTATATTTTTTTATTTGGAAACAGGATCTCCAGCTGAGGCTGGCTTCGAACCAGCGCGATCCTCCTGTCTCTGCCTCCCAGGCGCGGAGATTACAAGCGCACGCCACCCGCCTGGCTTGAAAATGTTTTTGCTAATGGCATTATGGTGCACACCTGTGATCCCAGTACTTGGGAGGGTGAGACAGAAGGATCACAGGTTCAAGGACAGCCTCAGCAAGTAGTGAGACTCTCATCAACCTAGTGAGACCCTGTTTCAAAATAAAAAAAAAAAAAATAGGGCTAGGGATGTAACTTGGAGGTAAAATGCCCCAATCCCTAGTAACACACACACACACACACACACACACACACACACACACACACACCGTGAAAGGAACACCAATCTACAACAAAACTATATAAAAAATTATTTATTATGAAACCATTGGAACATCACTTAAAAGCCAGGCTCTGCAATAATTTATACCCAACATAATTAAGAACACTTGCCCCACACCCAAGCCCACTTTTCTTGGCACAGAGGGAACCTGCAGGCCGGCAGTCCTCCACAACGCCAGGCCAGCCCGAAGTCCTCAGGCCTCCGTCCTAAATGAAGTACCTGGAGGCCCACATGGGATTCTGCAGCCCCCTGGCCCACACTCTAGCTAGAAAGAAAGCAGCGGGTCAGTGCACCTGGCAGAGGTTCTTCTAGACGGGTGGTTTTCAAACCTTAGCGAGCATCGGGGTCACCTGGAGCGCCTGTTTCAACCCAGGTTGCTGTGCCCACCACGGAGTCTCTGGCCCCTTCTGTGAGTGTGGGGCAGGCGCTGGCACCAGGGTGGTTCTGCAGGGCCGAGGGACGGAACCCAGGACCTCTGCGCCTTAGGCCAGAGCTCGGCTGGAGCGACCCCCGCCCAGAGCGTTCTTACAAGTCCCTGGGTGAGGCTGATGCTGCTTGGTCCAGAGCCCTCCCCTACCCTTGGTACTGAGAGTGGAACCCGGGGCATTCTACCTCAGGGCTCCATCCCCAAACCTTTTTTCTGTTTTTACCTTTTTAACCCAGGTTTCACTAAATGGCTGCAGCTGGCCTTGAACCTGCACTCCTCCTACCTCAGCCTCCCAAGTACTGGGATTACAGGCATGAGCCGCCATGATCAGCTGGGACTGTGGGTTGAGACCCACTGTCTAAGGGAGCCGGAAGCCCCACAAGAGGTCTGATGGAGGACCATCTGCTAGGAGCTGCCGCAGCGATGCCAGACACCTGGCCGCTAACGCACAAATTTTTGGTCTCCACCTTTGGGTTGGGCCACAGACTCCCTTCCCGGCTCCATCCTGCTCTCAGGATCCAAAACCCAGCACCCAGGGAGTGTTAGGTCAGCAACTGCTTCCAAAATCGCCTTTCCCAGGCCTCCAGAATGAGAAACAGACTGGAGGGTGGAGGAAGGGGGCCCCAGGGGAAGAGGTGCCCCCCACCACCCAGACGTCTGCGGATCCGGAGGTGGACGGACAGACACACAATCAGGATCATCGCCAAGGTCCGTAGAAAGGGCGCTCCGTAAATGAAGAGCAGGAGTCCGCCTCTCGTGTCCTCCTGAAACCTGATCGTGACCATGAACACCCTCTGGAAGGCCGACAGCGACTCGCCACACACGCCTGCGAAGGGGCCGGGATGCTGAGCCGGGGGCCAGGAGCCCACGAGGGCCACGGGCGGGAAGAGGCCAGACGACAAGCCGGGGCAAGAGGGGACCAGGCCGGGACGCAAAGGGCAGCTAGGGGCCGGGCCACCCGCCCTGGGCGGATTAGGGTCAGGATCCCAAGACGTGTCAGGGGGCCCTGCATCCTGGCCTACACCGCGAGGCGAGGGTCTTAGGTAGGCGCCGGACAAGAGGCGGCTGGCTGGACCTCCCACCCTAGAAGCTCCGGCCTCGCTCACCAAACAACGCCGAGAAGATCCACAACTCGGCAAAAACCAGCCGCGGGGCCTCGTTGTCCTCCCATAACCACACCAGTGTTTGGGTGTTCCCAAGCTCCCTGCGCTGGTGGGGAGCCCTGAGCAGCATCCTGCCCGCCGGGGCCAGGGAAGCGGCGGGCACCCGGCGCGGGGCACCTGGCGGCCGAGGCGAGGAGGGCAAGCGGCGTCCGCTCTTCTTACGCACGCCGGCCCCGCCCCTCGGCAGCCCGCCCCGGCCCGCTGCGGCGGCCCGGGTCTCCCGTCCTCCGAGGATGCCCGGCCACGGCCTCGGCCCGCCCTGTGCGTTCTGCGACCTCGGGGCTCCCTCCGCCAGCGACCCCGGGCGAGGGCAGGAGGAGGGCTCTGGAAATGGCGTCGGGGTGCACGAGGCAGACGCGCCGCCCTGCGCGGAGCTGCCCCGGCCGGTGCGGGCGCCGAGGAGCCGCCGAGCCCGGGCGGACGCGCGGCCCTGCCCGGCGTCCAGGCTGCCCGAGCTCGCCGGCCCGGACGGGGACAGGACCCCGCCTGAGCTGCAGCCCCGCGGGCGGCGGCAGTGCCCACCTGCCCTTTAAGTGCAGACAACCGTGGGCAGCTGACTTGTGAGCCTGACTTTTTCAGACAAATGAGGAAATAATCTTTTTTTTTTTTTTTTTTTTTTGGTGGTACTGGGGGTGGAACCCAGGAGCTTTCTACCTCCGGGCTATACTCCCAGACCTATCTTATATTCGATTTGGAAACAGGGTCTCACTAAGTTGCTGAGAGCCTCACTACGTAGCTGAGGCTGGCTTCGAACCCGTGCGATCCTCCTATCTCAGCCTCCCAAGCACAGGGATTACAAGCGTGCGCCACCACGCCCGGCTCATTTTTTTTTCCCCACCGAGGATTGAACCCCAGCCCTGATTTTTATTTTTTATTTATTTATTTATTTATTTATTGCGAGTCTGGGGATGGAACCCAGGGGCATTCGACCTCTGAGCTACACTCCCTACCCTATTTTTTATTCAAGACAGGGTCTCACTAAGTTGCAGAGGGCCTCACTAAATAGCTGAGGCTGTTTGCAAACCGTGATCCTCCAGTCTCAGCCTCCCGAATGCTGATTACAAGCGTGCGCCACCACCCCCGGCTCTTTAGACTTTATTTTGAAACAGGGTCCCACAGAGTTGTGGAGGGCCTCACTAAGTAGCTGAGGAATGTAGCTCAGAGGTCGAATGTCCCTGGCCTCCATCCATACACAAATTTTGTTTAAATTAATGTATATATCAGGCTTGGTGGAGCACACTTGTAATCCCAATACTTGGGAGGAAGATCACAGGTTCGTGGCAAGCCTCAGCTACTTAGGGAGGCCCCCCACAGCTTTGTGGGACCCTGTTTCAAAATAAAGATTAAAAAATAGGGCTGAGGTTTAATGCCCTTGGGTTCAATCCTCAGTACCCCCAAAAGATTATCTTCCTCATTTGTCTGGGAAAGTCAGGCTCACTTATAAATCAGATGTCCACGTGAACCTGAGATCCTCCTGTCTCCGCTTCCCAAGTACCGGGATTACAAGGGTGTGCCACCACGTGTGGCTGTGTGTGTGTGTGTGTGTGTGGTACTGGGGATGGAACTCAGGGGCATTCTACCTCCAAGCTATGCCCCCAGCCCTTTTTTTTTATTCTTCGAGACAGGGTCTCACTGAGTTGCAGAGGGCCTCACTAAGTAACGGAGGCTATCCGGGAACCATGATCCTCCTGTCTCAGCCTCCCAGATGCTGGGATTACAAACATGGGCCACCATGCCCGGCTCACGCCCAGCTTTTAATAACCATTTTGTAAGAATTAGAGAAGAGCTCTGGTGTTTGAGTGGCACTGGGCATAAACTGTTTCTGGTATTATTCTTCCTGGTAGTTAATGACCCAGTGGAGAATGCCCCCCCCCCCATATAGTCCATTCCTCCGTGCTGAACAGAGGCAGCGGCCGCCCGTCCTTAACATGCACACCTGCCTTGGGGCTTTGCATTCATAATGGTGTGTGTGAGGGGGAGGGCCCGCCGGGGAGTGAGGCAGGGGTATCCTACCTTTGAGCTACACTGCTAAACCTTTTTTTTTTTTTTTTTTTTTTTTTTTTTGCAGGTCTGGAGATGGAACCCAGGGGCATTCGACCTCTGAGCTACACCCCCTGCCCTATTTTTTATTCTTTATGTTGAACCGGGTCTCCCTGAGTTGCAGAGGACCTCACTAAGTAGCTGAAGTTGTCCGCGAACCGCAATCCTCCAGGTCTCAGGCTCCCGAATGCTGGGATTACAAGCGTGCACCACCACGCCCAGCTAACCTTTTTTAACTTTATTTTGAAACAAGATCTCACTTAGTTTCAAGGGCCTCACTAAGTTGCTGAGGCTGGCCTCAAACCAATGATTCTCCTGTCTCAGCCTCCCAAGGACTGGGATTACAGCCTGTACCACCACACCCGGTTTTTCTTTTTCTTTTATTAATTTGTAAGTTATCTTCTTTTATTAATGTGTAAGTGAGCTGCAGTAAAGGAGGGCTCATTGAAGCCAAGCCGGTCTTATGCAGAGAGACTTACATATGACAGCTCTTTTATTGTTTTTGGTGGTACTGGGGTTCCTGGAAGCCCTTCCACCGCCGGGCTACACTCCCAGACCTATTTTATACATTTTTTATTTGGAAACAGGCTCTCTTAAACCAGCGTGGCTGGCTTTGAACCTGCGCGATCCTCCTGTCTCACCTCCCAAGCGTGGGGATTACAAGCGTGCGCGCACACACACACATACAGTTACGCAGTTAGTAGATGCACACTGTTCTTGCTCTGTCCACTGAAGTAGCCTAAAATAAACAACACCCATGGCAAACGCCACCAGATTTGGGGTCCTAACATCACTCTCCAGCAGAAGGGCTTAACAGAGAAATGGCTGCCTCTAGGACCAGGCAGGAATACACAAGGTGAGCCTGGAACACATTTTAATGCCAGAAAATAAAGAAATATACCCCTTTCAAAAAAATGGTACTCATGTCAAAAGATCACAGGCACTAGCTGAAAGAGTTAGAACTCGATGGGCGAAGATGAAATAATATAAACAACTAAACAAGCATTGGATTGACCCATGGACAAAATAAACACTCTAGTCCACGCCTGTATAAACAATTGCAAGATTAATAAATGCAAAAGATACAAGTCTGTGCAAAAGAATTTCAAATGATGTAAACACTTCACCCGGAAGGGGGCCCAGCTCCTCCCTGCCTGCCGACTTCCCTCAGAGCTCAGAGTGAACGGGGCGGGGAAGGTGCCCTACAGCGGAGACTCATACACTGCTTGACAGTGTTCATCAAATGCTGCTGCTGCTGCTTCTCCCCCTTTATCGTTCCCCAAGACTCCGACCTGCAGGGACTCAGAGAACGACACGGACACCTCTTCAGCTGGAACAAGAATCCCCCTTTATTCACGCAACCACCTGCATATATACAACTCCGAAGGCCCTCCCCCCTGACCTTACAATTCAGTTTCCCATTGGCTACTCCACTGATGGACATGATGAACGCAGGCACTGATCACGCACCTGACACATGATCAGTCGCACTGCGCATGCGGCAATCTCCAGCAAACAGAGAAGCGCCGTGATCTGGCGCCTTGCCCCGGCGCCATCTTAGAGCTGCTGACCCACCTCATACCAGCCGAGTGGGCTCCGACACCCCTTCTTCTTTTTCTTCCTTCTTCCTTCTTATTCTTATTCTTTGTGGTACTGGGGATTGAACCCAGGGGCATTCGACCTCCGAGCTACATCCCCAGCCCTCTTTGTTTTTATTATTTGGAAACAGGCTCTCACTAAGTTACTAACAGCCTCACTATATTGCTAAAACCGGCTTGGAACCTGCAGTCCTCCCATCTCAGCCTCCCAAATGGCAGGATTCCAAGCATGCATCACCATGCCCAGTTACAATATGGGAATTGGAGTTGGGCATGGTGGCACACACCTATAATCCCAGTGCTTATGAGGCTGAGACAGGAAGATTGTGGGTTCATGACTAACCTCAGCAATTTAGTGAGATTCTCAGAAACCTACAAGACCCTGTTTCAAAAACAAAAACTAAAATCACTGGCGTGGTGTCGGGGCCCACTCGGCTAGACCGGGATGGGGCGGTGGCTCAAGATGGCACCTAAGCATGTTGCCAAGTCACGAAGCTCACAAGGCTGGCGGTGCCCTGAGCCTGCGCAGTGAGCCCTATCAGGCGCCCTACGGATGATCAGTGACGCAGCGCCTCGTGCTACCACCAGCCCGCCTATGAGAGGGTTAGAAATGCGCATGCCCTAGCTGTGGGAAGCCTGGGGTTGGTGGAGTGATGAGGGAGGGAAGCATCATCAGCAGACTTGGCGTTTGTGTGTTCTTTCCTGGGGCTCTGCAGGTCAGAGCCTTAGGGATGCGACAGCGTGGTGGCGCACGCATGTAATCCCCGCGCTTGGGAGGCTGAGACAGGAGGATCACACAGGTTCGAAGCCAGCCTCAGTTGCTTAGTGAGGCTCTCAGCAACTTAGTGAGACCCTGTTTCCAAATAAAATATAAAATAAGTCTGGGAGTATAGCCCGGAGGTAGAAAAGCCCCTGGGTTCCACCCCAATACCACACACACACACACACACACACACACACACACAAACTAAGCCAGCCAGACACGGTGGCACTTGCCTGTAATCTCAGTCCACGGGAGGCTGAGACAGGAGGATGGCAGGTTCATGGTCAGCCTCAGAGATTTAATGAGGTCCTCTGTAGCTCAGTGAGATGGAGTTTCAAAAATAAAAATAAAATAGTGCTGGGAGTGTAGCTCAGAGGTAGAATGCCCCTGGTTTTTTTTTTTTTTTTTTTTTTTTTTTTTTTTTTTTTTTTTTTTATTTATTTTTATTTTATTTTATTGGTGCACTGTATTCATACATCATAGTGGGATACAAACTTTTGTAGACATACATGCACACATCGCCCAGTCAGCCCCCACCCGATCCCCACCCCATTCTCTCCCCATCCCTCCCTCCCATGCTTGGCTTAGTGGTTGACATCTAGTATTATAGCAATTTATCCAAAATTAAAAATGATAATCTCACATAACAGTTTCATTTGTCTGATACCAAGCTTTTGATGACTTAAAGATAACATTTCAATATTTCTTTTTGCTTTCTTTCTTACCAGAGAATATTTTTTTCTTTTTTTTTAGGTGAAACTATCATATATTTATTTTCAGAAAAAAATCTATCCTGATATGGAATATGGACTCTAGATACCCAAAACAATCTCGAAGCAAAAACAAAGATAGAAGATGTATATTTTCTGATTTCAAACCATATAAAGCTACAATAATTGAAACAGTGTAGTACTGTTCTAAAGGCAGATATATAGACCATTGGAGTTAAATACAAGCCTAGAGCTAACTTCTTCCCTATATTGTCAAGTTATTTTTGACAAGGTTTCCACGAAGATTTGGTGGTGGAAATAATAATCTTTTAACTAAATATTGTTGA
This sequence comes from Muscardinus avellanarius, assembly GCF_963383645.1. Classification (NCBI taxonomy): domain Eukaryota; kingdom Metazoa; phylum Chordata; class Mammalia; order Rodentia; family Gliridae; genus Muscardinus; species Muscardinus avellanarius. The sequence goes on from NC_137794.1 coordinate 28,694,888, forward strand.
AAAATAATAATTACATGGAAAAGAATAAAATTGGACCCTTACCTAATCCCACATACAAGTATTAACTCAAACTAGATAAAAGACCTAAATATAAATCTTAAGACTATAAACTTTTAGGAGAAAATCTGGGTCATAAAACCTCACAACATTGAAATTGGCAGTGATTTCTTGGATATGATTTCAATGGCACAGGCAACAGAAGAATATACAAACTCCCTAAAAAATAAAAGAAAATATTGTATATCCAAAGACAATGTAAACAGAGTTAAAAGTTACTAATAGAATTGGATAAAATATTTCCAAATGCTATATCTGAAGGTATATTAATATTCCAACTAGAAATCCTAAAAATTAACAACAATAAAGGCAAACAATACAATTTAGAGATAGGTAAAAGACTAACATAAATAATGAATCTCCACAGATAACCAATCTTAGTTGTCTGTTGGATGGAAACTCTTGTTTCTCTGGTTCTGGTGAGTGTTACCTATTTCTTCTTTGTAGTTAATCTCTTTGAGTATTTTCTCTAGCGCTGGTTTTGAAGACATAAATTCCTTCAGTTTCTGTTTGTCATGGAAGCTTCTTATTTCTCCATCTAATTTGATAGAAAGTTTTGCTGGATAGGAAATTTTTGGCTGGAAGTTGTTTTCTTTCAGAGTTTGGAATATGTTACTCCAAGCCCTTCTGGCTCTCATGACTTGGTTTGGGAAGTCTGGAGTGATTCTAATTGGTTTGCCTCTGAATGTCACTTGGCCCTTTGTTTTTGTTGCCTTTAAGATTCTCTGCTTGGCTTCCACATTGGTCATTTTGACAATTATATGGCGTGGGGATCCTCTTCTCGGATCCTGTCTAAAGGGAGTTCTATAAGTTTCCTGAATCTGTGTATCAACCTCTTGCTCTATATTTGGAAAATTTTCTGCTATTACTTCCTTGAAGAGATTGTTGATCCCTTTGGTATCACTTTCTTTTCCCTCCTCTATTCCAATTATTCTTAGGTTAGCTCTCTTAAGATGGGCCCATATTTCTTCAATGTCAGATTCCTGCTGTTGGATATCTTTTTCTAGATTAGAAACTATGCATTCATTTTTGGATTGCTCATCTTCTAAGAGCGAGATTCTGTTCTCCATGTGGTCTAATCGGTTGTTTGTGCTTTGAATTGAGGCCTTTACTTCATTAATTGCATCCTTTATCTCTTTTTGGCTCTCTCTGAGTTCTTTTCGAAGCACCTCTATTATTTCTACAGTTATTTTCCTGATTTGATCTTCTAGAAATCTCTGATTTTCTGTTTTATCAGGTTCTGATGTTGTGGGGTTGTGCACATTCATTACTTCAGTGTTATTCCTCTTTCCCATGATTTCGGAGGTTTGTGCCTTCTCTGGGTTCTTCCCTTGGGTCACTATGGCTTCACTTAAGGTGCTCTGGATCTCGAGTCTGTATTATCTCAGACCCTACTACTCCTTTACTGGGTTGTATCACAGAGTCTCCGACCCAGGGAGTCGATAGAGGCTGCTTTAAACTATGGGGGGTGCCAGGTTGCACGCTCTCCTATGGTGTGATATCTCTGCCACCACCACTCCCTCACTGGGTCAAGTCCCAGGAGGCACAATACTGGGATTTCTCCTCTGTGGCCCGCAATTTGACTCACTGTTCTTGAGTACGTAGATGTAGCTGTACTGGACTCGGTGAATTCACTGCTGCTGCCGCCGCCGGTGGCAATATGGCGCCTCTGCCACGCCCTCGGCCATGAGGCTGGCGTATTTTTTCTTCTCTGGTTTTGATTTCCACTCTGAATCCCTGCAGCGTGTGCTGAGCTCAGCCACTGGGAGCTTTAAATGCTGTCTGCGCTGAAAGATCCCGCCTGGCTGTTCCGCATCGGCTCACCTCGGCTTGCTGTAGCCGTCCGCTGAGTTCGCCGCTGCCGCCGGCAGTATGGCGCTGCTGCCGCGTCCTCGGGCGCGTGTGTCTCCTCTGTGGCCCTGAGCTCTGTTCTCAGTCCGCTTTCTCTCTGGAGCCTGGTGGTTTTTTTGTTTTTCTGTTGATGGTGTTTTCTGGCTATGAAAGGCGCTGGTTTTGTGGTAATGGAGATTGGTTGTTAGCGGGACTCTTAAGCCCCGCTTTTCTCGGTCGCCATCTTCCCGGAAGTTAGAATGCCCCTGGTTTAATCCCCAGTACCACAAAAAAAAAATTTTTTTTTAATAAAAAGTACTGGGGTGTAGCTCAGAGGTAGAATGCTCAGGGTTCAATCCCCAGTATCATAAAAATATAACAGTAAGAATAAGGGATGTGGATTACAGGCTTGCAGCCCTGGAGGCTGAGGCAAAAGGAATGAAAAGGAAGATAATGTAGCCGACCTAGTGAGACCTTGTCTCAAAAAGAAAAATGAAAGGCTGGGATGCGGCTCAGCGGGAGGGGACACCTCTGGATCCACCCCAGGATGCAAAACAGAAAAGGCCTGAGGATATCACTCCCTGAGAGAGCACTTGCTTAGCATGTGCGAGACCTGGGTTAACCTCCAGCCTTTGCTCTTTTATGTGGTACTGGGGATGGAACCCAAAGGGCATTCTACCTCTGAGCTACACGCCCAACCCTATTTTTTACATACATACTTTATTATACATTATATTATATACATTAGTATTACATACATTATATTATATACATTATTATACATTATATTATATACATAATTTATTACATAAACACACATATATATACACATACATATATATATATATACATGAGATTTTAATAAAAGGGGAAACATGGTATAATATGGAACGTGACTGCTCAATTTTTCTATAAATATAAAACTTCTGAAGATATCTAAAATAAAACTTCAATAGGAAATATTTACATATGAAATAATGTCTAAAATTTTCTTCAAAATGACCTGGATATGGGAAATAGGGTAAAACGAGATTATTGGCAATTGTTGACACATTGACTTCATTATATCATTCTCTTTAGCTCTGTTTACATTTGAAAGTTTTCATACAGAAGTTTAAGAAAAACAGAAAGAGGGCGTGGTGGCGCACGCTTGTAATCCCAGAATGTGCGAGGTTTAGACAGGAGGATCGTGGTTTGCAGACAGCCTCACCTTCTTAGTGAAGCCCTTTGCAACTCCGTGAGACCCTGTTTTAAAATAAAGTATAAAAAAGAGGGCTGGGATGTCGCTCAGAGGTAGAATGTTCCTAGGTACCATCTCCAGTACCACACACACACACAAAAAGGAATGAGTTCAAACTATATATATGCCCAAATATAAGAGGGGAAAAATAAGTCTGAGAGTAGATTAGGAAGAGCAAATTAAGAAGCCGGGCATAGCCGGGCGTGGTGGCGCATGCTTGTAATCCCCGCGCTTGGGAGGCTGAGACAGGAGGATCGCACAGGTTCAAAGCCAGCCTCAGCTACTTAGTGAGGCTCTCAGCAACTTGGTGAGACACTGTTTCAAAAAATAAAATATAAAATAGGTCTGGGAGTATAGCCCGGAGGTAGAAAGACTCTGGGTTCCACCTCCAGAAGAAGCCGGGCATGGTAGCACACGCTTGTAATCCTAGTACTTGGGAGGCTGAGACAGGAGGATCTCAGGTTCACGGCCAGCCTCAGCTACTTAGTGAGGCCCTCTGCAACGTAGTGAGATCCTGTTTCAAACTAAAGAATAAAAAATAGGGTTGGGGGTGTAGCTCAGAGGTAGAATGCCCTTTGGGTTCCATCTCCAGTACCACATAAAAAAAAGAGCAAATTAAGAATGGAGTTTTTATTTGTTCTTATATCCTTCTCTGTTTATATTTGCATATATGTGTTTAAAATACACCATTGCCAGGCGTGGTGGTGCATGCTTGTAATCCCCGTGCTGGGGAGGCTGAGACAGGAGGATCGAAGCCAGCTTCAGCTACTTAGTGAAGCTCTTAGCAACTTAGTGGGACCGTGTTACCAAGTAAAATATAAAATAGGTCTGGGAGTATAGCTCGGAGGTGGAAAGCCTCTGGGTTCCACTCCCAGCACCAAAAAAATTAATAAAATTTAAAAATAATAATAAAATACACCATTAATTGGAAAACCTGGTGCATTTCCTAGAAAGGAAGAGAAGTCTATATTCAAATTATAACAATGACATTTTCAGTTGATCTTCAACCTTAATATATCTTTTATTTTTTCTTTCTTTTTCTTTCTTTTTTTTCAGTACCAGGACTGAATCCAGGAGCATTCTACCTCTGATCTACATCCCCAGCCCTATTTTTGTATTCTTTTCTTTGTGTGTGTGGTACTAGGGATGGAACCCAGGGCATATTACCTCCGAGCTATACCCCCAGGCTATTTTTTATTCTTTATTTTGAAACAGGGTCTCACTGAGTTGCAAGGAGCCTCAGTAGCTGAGGCTGTCCTCGAACCGTGATCCTACTGCCCAAGGTTCCCGAATGCCGGGATTGCAATCATGCACCACCACACCTGGCTTGTTATTCATTATTTTGAAACAAGGTCTCACTAAGTTGCAGAGGGCCTAAGTAGCTGAGTCTGGCCAAGAACCTGGATCCTCCTGTCTCAGCCTCCCAAGTACTGGGATTACAGGCGTGGGTCACTACACCAGGCTAGAACAAAACATTTTTAGTTGCAAAGGAAATACAAAACTTCCAGCCTGTCTGCCTATCTGCTTCATAAGTCAGGGTTCATGGGTGGTGGTGAAATCTTAGAAGACACATTAATACCTGAAAAGCCCAGCAGAATATATATATATATATATATATATATATATATATATATATATATATATATTCATTCCCTGTACTTGGGAGGCTGAGACAGGAGGACCACAAGTTAGAGGACAGCCTCAGCAAGTGGTGAGACTCATCAACCTAGCAAGAGCCTGAGCTATTTATTTATTTATTTATTTATTTATTTATTTATTTAATTTGTGGGTTTGGGGATGGAACCCAGGGGCATTTGACCTCCGAGCCACACCCTGCCCCATTTGTATTCTTTATTTTGGCTTTTTTTTTTTTTTTTTTTTTTGGTGGTACTGGGGTTCCTGGAAGCCCTTCTACCTCTGGGCTACACTCCCAGACCTATTTTTACATTTTTATTTGGAAACAGGGTCTCCTAAGCCAGCGTGCGCGGTTGGCTTCGAACCTGCGTGATCCTCCTGTCTCTGCCTCCCAAGCGCGGGGATTACAAGCGTGCGCCACCACGCCTGGCTCTCCCAGACCTTATATATATATATATATATATATATATATATATATATATATTTTTTTTTTTTTTGTGGTACTGGGGTTCCTGGAAGCCCTTCTACCTCCGGGCTACACTCCCAGACCTATTTTTTATACTTTTTTATTTGGAAACAGGGTCTCATAAGCCAGCGCGCATGGCTGGCTTTGAACCTGCGCAATCCTCCTGTCTCTGCCTCCCAAGCGCGGGGATTACAAGCGTGTGCCACCACGCCCGGCCAGACCTTTTTTATATTTTATTTGGAAACAGGGTCTAAGTTGTCAAAAGCCTCACTAAGTAGCTGAGGCTGGCTTCGAACCCATGCCATCCTCCTGTCTCAGCCTCCCAAGCGCGGGGATTACAAGCGTGCGCCACCACGCCCAGCTTATTCTTTATTTTGAACCAGGGTCTCACTGAGTTGCAAAGGGCCTCACTAAGAAGCTGAGGCTGTCTGAGAACCGTGATCCTCAGGTCTCAGCCTCCCAAATGCTGGGATTACAAGTGTGTGCCACCACGCCTGGCTATTTTATTTATTTGTGTGTGTGTGTGTGTGTGTGTGTGTGTGTGTGTGTGTGTGTTACAGGAGATGGAACCCAGGGGCCTTCTACCTCCGGGCTATACTCCCAGACCTATTTTATATTTTATTTGGAAACAGGGTCTCACTAAGTTGCTGAGAGCCTCACTAAGTAGCTGAGGCTGGCTTCGAACCTGTGCGATCCTCCTGTCTCAGCCTCCCAAGTACTGGGATTACAAGCGTGCGCCACCACGCCCGGCTAAGCCTGAGCAATTTGGTTAGACCCTTTTTTGAGATAAAAAAAAAACAAAAAGGGATAGTGGTATAGCTCAGTGGTAAAACACTCCTGGCTTCAATCACCAGTACCATAAAACAATCAGCAGCACCATAAAACAGTGTCATAAAACTAAATGAGCAAGTCAGGCAGAGTGCTACAGGCCTGTAATGCCAGTACTCAGGAAGCTGAGACAGGATGATCATAGGTTCGAGGACAGCCTCAATAACTTAGGCTACCCGCGATTTAGCGAGGCCCTGTTTCCATATGAAAAATTAAAGAAATAGAGCATCAGGTGTAGGTGGGAGGTGGAATACTCCTGGACTCAATCCCCAATACAAAAAAAAAAAAAACAGATGGGGCATCCGAATAGAAAATTAACATGATTAGCTGGGCGTGGTGGCGCACATCTGTAATCCTTCTACTTGGGTGACTGATAAAGGAAGACTGCAGATTTGAGGCCAGCCTTAGCAACTCAGTGAGACCCTGTTTCAAAATTTAGAAATAATAGCTGGGCGTGGTGGCGCACACTTGTAATCCCTGCGTTTGGGAGGCTGAGACAGGAGGATCGCACAGGTTCGAAGCCAGCCTCAGCTACTTGTGAGGCTCTTGGCAACTTAGTGAGACCCTGTTTCCAAATAAAATATAAAATAGGTCTGGAAGTGTAGCCCGGAAGTAGAAAGCCTCTGGGTCCCACCCCCAGTACAAAAAAAAATTAGAAATAATAAGATAAAATACAAAATTGTCGGGTGGAGCTCAAAGGTAAAATAGCCCTGGGTTCAATCCCCAGTACCGGGAGAAAAAAAAGTCCCCTGGTAAAGAAAAGGAAGTGTTCTTGACTTTGGGCTACCAAGTGCCTTAAGACATCAGGCTTGTCCTCAGTGCTGGGACACAAGTGGCACATAAACTTCCCTTTCCTCTTTCCCTTTATGTGCATTATAATCTCTGGGTGATTGCATGATAAAGACTTGTTTGAAAAAGTGTCCTAAAAATTCTAAGACAAAGTGTTCTTTGCCACTTTAAAGGACAGGCAGAAAAAACCGCCCTAGGACTCTCCATAAATAAGATTTTAGCGCCACCTCGTGGCCAACAATGGGACTCCCGAAAGAAGAAATTGGAGGTAGACTGCCCCTGGGTTCCATCCCCAGTACAGCAAAAAAATTAAATAGGGTTGGGGGTATAGTTGAGATACACCTGAATTCAATCCCCAGTACCAAAAAAAAAAGTAATGAGCGTGTAGTTGAAGAAGACTGGCTAGAGATGGAGCGGCCACTTGGCCCAGCCCGGGACAGCTGAGTGTCAAAATGAACACCAACCGCAGTGACCTGGAATTATGGACAAACTTAGAAAATCACGAGTCCAGACGAACACTGAATAAAAAAGGAGAAGACCAAGTTCTTCCTCATAGTAGAATGATAAAGAGGAAGAAAAAGTCAAACTGGAAAATCACCCTTTTGAAAGCTCATGTTTTCCAAAAAGGAACAAATATACGAGAATACCAAGTTGGTTTCAATTTCGTTTGGTTTGGTTTTATTTTGTCCTGCTGGGGATTGAACCCAAGGGCATTCTGCCTCGGAGCTATACCCCCAGCCCTTTTTATTTATTGATTTTGAAACAGGGTCTCACAAGATTTCTGAGAGTCTCACTACGTTGCTGAAGCTGTCCTCGAACCTGTGATCCTCCTGTCTCGGCCTCCGAAGTGCTAGGATTATCAGTATACACCACCAGGCCCAGCTCCAAGTTTAAAGTTGTTGACCTTTAGCCAGTGCTTGGGAGGCTGAGACAGGAGGATCGAGCAGGTTCAAAGCCAGCCTCAGCATCTTAGCGAGGCTCTCAGCAACTTAGCGAGACCCTGTTTCAAATAAAATATAAAAAATAGATCTGGGGGTATAGCCCAGAGGTAGAAGACCCCTGGGTTGCATCCCCAGTACACACACACACACACACACACACACACACACACAAATATGGGAGAGGGGAAAAAATAGTGTGTTTAGGTTGGGGACGTAGCTCAGCAGAACAGGTGCTTAGTGTGAGCAAGGTAATTGAGCAAGGTTTGAGCTTCAGGACCACAATATAAGTAAAAAATAAGTTTAGAAAATATAGTAAGCCAAGCATGGTAGTGCATGCCTGTAATCCCAGTACTTGGGAGGCTGAGACAGGAAGGTCACAGGTTCAAGGCTAACCTCAGCAACTTGGCAAGGTCCTTAGCAAAAGTGCGAGGCTCTGTTTCAAAATAAAAAATAAAATAGGGCTGTGGGTTTATCTTAGAGGTAGAATGCCACTGAGTTCAATCCCCAGGACCCCCCCACACAAATACAGTAGGAGATGTCCATGCAAAAGCATTGTTAAATAGAAATGAATAGAAATAGAAGGTGGAGTTCGGAGCCACAGGGGTTCGCCCTTCCCACAGCATCAGAGAGGCCCCCATCCCGTCTGTGACGCTCCTTCCTGACCTGGGCTCACTGACGGCTCTTCTGCCATAGCTTCTCAGGGGTGACCATTAGTGTGGCAATCAGTAACCCTAGAATACATCGAAATACAGTAAAGGAGCCGGGCGTGGTGGTGCACACTTGTAATCTCAGCATTCTGGAGGCTGAGACAAGAGGATCATGGTTCGCAGGTAGCCTCAGCTACTTAGTGAGGCCCTCTGCAACTTAGTAAGACCCTGTTTAAAAATAAAGAATAAAAAAAGAAGGCTCGGGGTGCAGCTCAGAGTAGAATGCCCGTGGGTTCCATCCCCAGCACTGAAAAAGAAAAAAATAAGGCTGAAGGTATAGCTCAGAGGTAGAATATCCCTTGGTTCCATCCCCAGTACCGAAAAAATGTGTGTGTGTGTGTGTGTGTGTGTGTGTGTGTGTGTGTGTGTATTTTTTGGTGGTACTGGGGTTCCTGGAAGCCCTTCTACCTCTGGGCTACACTCCCAGACCTATTTTATACTTTTTTATTTAGAAATAGGGTCTCTTAAGCCAGCACGGCTGGCTTCGAACCTGCGCGATCCTCCTGTCTCCGCCTCCCAAGCGCGGGGATTACAAGCGTGCGCCACCATGCCCAGCTATATATTTATATATGAAGGGAACTGGGTGTGGTGGTACTTGCTTGTAATCCCAGTACTTGGGAGGCTGAGACAGGAGAATCACAGGTTTGTGCCCAGCCTCAGCTACTTAGTGAGGCTCTCTCTAACTTAGTGAGACCCTGTTTCAAAATAAAGAATAAAAAAAATGGGCTGAGGTTGTAGCACAGAGGTAGAATGCCCCTGGGTTCAATCCACAGTACTGCAAAAAAAAAAAAAAAAGAAAAGAAAAGAAAAGACATACTCAACTTCATTGGTAATCATTAACTAAGGACATGTAATTAACACACATTGGTGCTGCACGCTTGTAATCCCAGCATTCGGGAGGCTGAGACTGGAGGATCGTGGTTCGCAGACAGCCTCAGCTACTTAGTGAGACCCTATTTCAAAATAAAGAATAAAAAATAGGTCAGGGGGTGTGGCTCAGAGGTCAAATGTCCCTGGGTTCCATTCCCAGACCTGCAAAAAAAAAAAAAAAAAAAAAAAAAAAATTCATTCTATACTCACAAGACTGGCATACAATAAAAAGTTTTCAATGCCAAATGGTTATGTAGCACAATATAAACTCGGAGACATAACCTATGGGAGTATAAATTGGTAAAACTATTTTGGCTGGGTGTGGTGACGCACCCTTGTAATCCCAGCATTTGGAAGGCTGAGGCAGGAGGATAGTTGTTCATGGACAGCCTCAGCTACTTAGGCCCTTTGTGACTCACTGAGACTCTGTTTCAAATAAAGAATAAAAAATAAGGCAGGGGTGTAGCTCGGAGGTAGAATGCCCCTGGGTTCCATCCCCAGACCCGCAAAAAAAAAAAAAAAAAAAAAAAAAAACTATTTTGTACACTTTCCAACCCATTTTAAGAAGTCTAGTATTATCCCAATGCCAATACCAGATAACGACAGTATTCAAGAGAAAATGACAGGTCAATACCTGTCATGAATATAGACACAAAAATTCTATCATCCCAGAAAGATATAAAAAGAATAAAACATCACAAGTAGCAGCGTTGATGCCAGGAAAGCAAGGTCCATTCCACATTCCACAGTCAATCAATCCTCACGCACAATGGAGTTACTTAGCCGTGAGGCAGATCTGTGTCATTTATTTACAGGAAAATGGGTGGAACTGGAGAATATTGGGCTAAACGAGATCAGCCATTTTCAGAAAGGCAAGGGTCAAATGTTTTAAAAGCCAGCTCATGCTACTGCCAAACGCGAAGGTCAATGCCTCCCTAACACTCACTGAACCTCACTAAGGCGTAGGGGAGCGGGAGGGGAGGCGGGTGAGTGGAGGAGCCTCGCCGTGATGTGTGCACATGGAAATGTGACTGCTTGGAATCCATGTTGTCTAATCACAATGCAACAATAAACATAATTTTTAAAATCAGTCAATAGGATCCACTCTATTATCAGGCTAAAGAAGAAAACACACAGGATCACATCAATTGGTGCAGAAAAAGCACTTGGCAAAGTTCACGATCCACTCGTGATACTAAAAAAAAAAAAAAAGCCAGGAACCGTGCACACCAGTAATCCCAGTATTTAGGAGGCTGAGATAGGAGGATGGAAGGTTCACCGCCAGCCTCAGCAATTTAGGCCCTCAACAACTTAGTGAGACCCTGTTTCAAAATAAAATAGGACTGGGGCTGTAGATGGGAGGTAGAATGCCCCTGGGTTTAATCGCTGGTAGCAAGCCCCGCATGGTGGCACATGCCTGTAAATACTTGGGGAGGCTGAGACTAGAAGATCACAGGTTCTTTTTTTTTTTTTTTTTTTTTGTACTGGGGATGGAACCCTGGGGCATTCTACCTCTGAGCTACACCCCCCAGCCCTATTTTTTTTTTTTGTTTTTTTTTTGTTTTTTTTTTTAAAGAGGGTCTCACTGAGTTGCAAAGGGCCTCACTAAGTAGCTGAGGCTGTCCGCGAACTGCGATCCTCCAGCCTCAGCCTCCCGAATGCTGGGATTACAATCGTGCATCACAGGTTCTTGAACAGCCCCAGCAAGCAATGAAACACTCATCAACCTAGTGAGATCCTGTTTCAAAATGAAAATATTCAATTAACAGTATCACAAAATTTAAAAAAAAAAAAAAAGCAAAGCATCCTCTGATTGGTCATGTATCATTCTCCCTAACTTTCTGGCTTATTTGAGACCTAACTGGACATTTCAGTATCTGAAAGTGACACCAAAGCCTGTGGAATCAGCCGGCCATGGTGGTGCACACTTGTAATCCCAGCATTCGGGAGGCTGAGACAGGAGGATCCGGGTTCGTGGACAGCCTCAGCTACTAAGCAAGGTCCTTTGCAACTCAGTGAGACCCTGTTTCAAAATTTAAAAATTTTAAAAAGAGGGCTGGGTATTGCTTGGAGGTAGAATGCCGCTGGGTTCCATCCCCAGTACTTAAAAAAAAAAAAAAGCCTGGGGAATCTGCCTGAAATTTCATTCATTGTACAGAAGAGCAATTGATGGAAAAAAAAACTTAATGGGGAAAGATGAGAAGTTTTGGGGATTTTTTTTTTGGGGGGGGGTTAGTAGTACTGGGGATGGAACCCAGGGCATTAAGAGTCTAAGTTGCAGAGGGCCTCACTAAGTAGCTGAGGCTGTCCACAAACTGCCATCCTTCTGTCTCAGCCTCCCAAGTTCTGGAATTACAGGTGTGTGCCACCACACCCGGCTAGGTGAGAACCTCCCCAGTACTGGGATTATACGCATGCACCTCCATGCCCAGCTTATGTTTTGTTTTGAAACAGGGTCTAAGCTTCTGAGGAACCTCACTAAATTGCTGGGGCTGAACCGCGCCTGGCTTCTTTTCATTAGACTCGGGTTTAAATCATTTAACAAGACCCGCACTGGCGAACCGAGAGCACTTGTTTCCTTTCAGCGTCTGAAGCAGAAAGGGTCTACGTCAGGTTAACTGAATTTAAGCCAGTGGCGCTCAAACTTTAATGTACATTGCAAACATCTGGAGAGCTCACCAACCAGCTTGCTGGGCTGGAACCCAGCTGGAGTTTCTGGTTCAGAAGTCTGGGATAGATCCGAGAATTTGCAGTCTAACAGGTTCCCAGGTGATGCTAGTCTAGGGACCACTTCGAGAATGACTATGGTCAATTAGAGTCTATAGCGGACTCCTAATAGCTGGCTCATGTTCTTGCTTACATATTTCCTATGAATGTGCTATGAATGTATGTTAGGGCAGTTAACCCCCCTCCTCTTCAATTTCCTCATTAGTAAAATGGACATAGCACCTCACCCAAATCCCTCATTAACCCTGTGCCGTTATCTAAGGGCAATTATGTATACTATTTGTGTTGAGTCACTCAAGCCTGTAATCTCAGCTACTCATGAGTAACTGAGATTAAGTTTAAGGCCAGCCTAGCCAATTTAGCAAGACCCTCACTTAAAACAAAAAATGAAAGCAGGGTGCACACTTGTCATCCTAGTAATTAGGAGGCTGAGATGAGAGGATCACAGGTTCGCAGCCAGCCTCAGCTACTTACTGAGGCCCTCTGCAACTTAGTGAGACCCTGTTTCAAAATAAAGAATAAAAAATAGGGCTGGGGTATAGCTCAGAGGCAGAATGCCCCTGGGTTCAATCCCCAGTTCTGCAAAAAATAAAATAAAATAAATAAAATAAAATGTAAAGCCGGGCGTGGTGGCGCACACTTGTAATCCCTGCGCTTGGGAGGTGGAGACAGGAGGTTCGAAGCCAGCCGCGCTATCTTAAGAGACCCTGTTTCCAAATAAAATATAAAATAGGTCTGGGAGTATAGCCCGGAGGTAGAAGTGCTTCCAGAAACCCCAGTACCACTAAAAAACAAATAAATAAATAAATAAATAAATAAATAAATAAATAAATAAATAAATAAAAAGGTCTGGGGGGCGAGGGGCAGGCACGGTGGCACACACTTGTAATCCCAGTACTTGGGAGGCTGAGGCAGAAGGATGGAAGGTTCAAAGCCAGCCTCAGCAAATGAGTGAGGCTCTCAGCAATCCGGTGAGGCCCTGTTTCCAAATCAGAAATAAAAATCAGGCTAGGGGTGTGGCTTGGAGGTAGAATGCCTCTGAGTTCAGTCCCCAGTACAAAAAGAAAAAAGTGCTGGGGCTGTAGCTCAGTGGTAGAGGATTCCTGTGTTCAATCCTCAGTACCAGAAAAAAAAAATTCAATAATTATGTTTGCTATGGAAGAAAATAATTCAAAATTAGTAAACTTGCTTTTAGTTAAATAGAACAACTAAGCCGGGCGTGGTGGAGCACGCTTGTAATCCCAGCATTCAGGAGGCTGAGAACGGAAGATCACAGTTCTCTGACAGCCTCAGCTACTTAGTGAGGCCCTCCGTAACTTAGTGACACCCTGTTTGAAAATAAAGAATAAAAAATAGGGCAGGGGGTATATATCGGAGGTCAAATGCCCCTGGGTTCCGTCTCCAGATCTGCAAATAAATAAATAAAACAATTCTCCTCCCCTAAGAAATGTTTTTCATGGACATGACATTATGTAATTACTCTAGAGCGAAGTAGTCTATAAACCATAAACCAGGCATGGTACACACACCTGTAATCGCAGTACTTGAAAGGCTGAGACAGGAGGATCTCGGGTTCGTGGCCAGCCTCAGCTACTTAGTGAGGCCTTCTAACTAAGCAAGACTGTTTCAAAAGCGGGGGATATACCTCAGAGGTAGAATACCCCTGAGTTTAATCCCCAGTACCACACACACACACACACACACACACACACACACACACACACACACACACACAAAACTAGTGTGTATAACTTTATAACTTGCTGGAAGATACAATATTTGAATTCAAAGGACTAACTAGCTTTCCTTTGTAATAAAAGCTAAAAAATCTTTGTCTCAAAAAAAAAAAAATTCCCACAAAATCAGGCATGGTGATCACCCCAATCACAATGCTAGGAGGCTGAGGTAGAAGGATCACAGGTTCGTGGCCAGTCTCAGCTACTTACTGAGGTCCTCCACAGCCTAGCGAGACCCTGTTTTGTTTGTTTGTTGCGGGTCTGGAATAGAACCCAGGGGCATTCAACCTCAGAGCTACACCCCCTGCCCTAGTTTTTTGTTTGTTTGTTTTTGTTTTTATTTTGTTTTGGTGGTACTGGGGTTCCTGGAAGCCCTACTAACTCCATGCTACACTCCCAGACCTATTTTATATTTTTATTTGGAAACAGGGTCTCTTAAGCCAGCTGGCTTCGAACCAGCGTGATCCTCCTGTCTCCGCCTCCCAAGAGCTTGGATTACAAGCGTGCGCCACCACGCCCGGCTATTTTTTTATTCTTTATTTTCAAACAGGGTTTTACTAAGTTGCAGAGGGCCTAAGTAACTGAAACTGTCTGCAAACCATGATCCTCCTGTCACAGCCTCCCGAATGCTGGGATTACAAGCGTGTACCAGGACACCCGGCTTGAGACCCTGTTTTATTATATATATATATATATATATATATATATATATATATTTTTTTTTTTTTTTTTTTTTGTGGTACTGGGGTTCCTGGAAGCCCTTCTACCTCTGGGCTACACTCCCAGACCTATTTTATATTTTTGAAACAGGGTCTCTTATGCCAGCACGGCTGGCTTCGAACCTGTGCGATTCTCCTGTCTCCGCCTCCCAAGCGCGGGGATTACAAGCGTGCGCCACCACGCCCGGCATCATTCTTTATTTTAAAACAGGGTCTCGCCCGGCATGGTGGCGCACGCTTGTAATCCCCACGCTTGGGAGGCGTAGACAGGAGAATCGCACAGGTTCGAAGCCAGCCGCACTGACTTAAGAGACCCTGTTTCCAAATAAAAATATGAAAAATAGGTCTGGGAGTGTAGCCCGGAGGTAGAAGGGCTTCCAGGAACCCCAGTACCACAAAATAAATAAATAAATAAAAATAAAATTTTAAAAAAATAAAATAAAGAATGAAAGAAATCTGAAAGTGTAGCTTAAAGGTAAAATGCTCTTGGGTTCAACCCCCAGCACCAAAGATAGATGATAGATTGATAGATAGATTGATAGATAGACAGACAGACAGACAGAAAAATAAATGGACTGGGGTTGTAACTCAGAGGTAGAATGTCCCTGGATTCAATCCCCAGTACCACAAAAAAATTCCCCATGCCTCTCAGCTCTTTCCTCTAGCCCTGACTTCTGTATACTACTGTCCCCCTCCCACCATCCAGCACAACTCTGCCATTTAACTATTTGAACAAGAAATGTGAGCATTGTTAGTCAGGAGGTCATCTTGGTCCGGCTTGGGAGGGGCACAAGCTGCCCACCCAAGTGGGTATTGTCCGCACACAGACAAGATCCCAAAGACCAAACGGGACTGATAACCAGGGACCCTCTCTGATAAGCAAAGATCCTTGTTTACCCTTTCCTTGCCTGATTCACCTGTGACTACCTTGGTGTTGTTCCCTGACCCATGATTTCTTTGATATTTTCTGTGATTAATAAGATCTTACAATGTTTTGGTTATAACCAAATAACCCTCAACAGAAGCAAGATGTTAGTGGAAGGACAGTAGGAGTGGAGACGTCTCTCTCCTCCCGGGCTTCCCCAGCTGCCATGTTGACTCCGCGGTCATTCCTGTGAGAGACTACCTACCTTTCTTTCTTTCTTTCTTTCTTTCTTTCTTTCTTTCTTTCGTGGGTCTGGGAATGGAACCCAGGAATATTCAACCTCCGAGTCACACCCCCAGCCCTATTTTTTATTCTTTATTTTGAAACAGGGTCTAACCTGTGGAGTGCCTCACTAAGTAACAGGGGCTGTCGGTGAACCGCGCTCCGGTCTCAGCCTCCCGAATGCTGGGGAGAGACTACTTTTCACTAATCAACATCTACACCATCCACTAAGGAAAGAGCTATTTTAGAGCCCAGTCCTGGGACACTCAGAATCATGTGGCCTGAGGATCAGCTCCAGAAAAAGATTTAAAATCAAAGTATAGCTGGGTGTGGTGGCATACGCTTGTAATCCCAGTACTCAGGAGGCTAAGACTGAGGAACGCAGGTTAACAGCCAGCCAAGCTACTTAGTGAGGCTCTCTGCAACTCAGTGAGACCCAGTTTCAAAATAAAGAATAAAAAATAGGGTTGGAAGCCGGGCGTGATGGCGCACGCTTATAATCCCAGCATTCGGGAGGCTGAGACCGGAGGATCGTGGTTCTAGGACAGCCTCAGCTACTTAGTGAGGCCCTCTGCAACTCAGAGAGACCCGGTTTCAAAATAAAGAATAAAAAATAGGGCAGGGAGTGTAGCTCGGAGGTCGGATGCCTCTGGGTTCCATCCCCAGACCCGCAAAAAAAAAAAAAAAAAAAAAAAAATTTGGGTTGGAGCATGGTGACGCATGATGTAATCCCAGCATTCGGGAGGCGGAGACTGGAAGGTCAGGGCTCCTGGACAGCCTTGGCTACTTAGCGAGGCCCTTCGCAACCCAGTGAGACCATTTCAAAAATTAAAAAGACCAAATAGGGCTGGGGTGTAGCTCAGAGGTAGGATGCCCCCTGGGTCCCATCCCTAGTACCGCAAAAAAAAAAAAAAAAAAAAAAATTTAGGGCTGGAGGTGTATATCAGAGGTAGAATGTCCCTGGGTTCGGTCTCCAGTACTGAAAAATAAGTAAATAAATAAAAGCAAAGTATAGCCAGGCATAATGGCACAAGCCTGTAATTCCAGTACTTGGGAGGCTGAAAAGAGGATCACAGGTTCAAGGACAGCCTCAGCAAGTAGTGAGCTGCTCAGCAACCTTATAAGACCCTGTTTCCAAACAAAAAATAAAAAGGGCTGAGGGTATAACTCAAAGGTAGAATGCCTCTGGGTTCAATGCCCAGTACCGCACAAAATATAAAATAAAATCCTCATTTCAATCTTTTTTCCCAGAGGGAAAAAGGGCCCCATGAAATCCATTCTGCCCTGCCTGCTACTACAGACCTCGGCCCTCAGCCAGGTGCGGCACCTGCAGAGACCCCGTGCCTGTGCCCCTTTCTCATACATCTAATGACCCACTGTGGCAAGTCAGCATGCGCTGTCCATTTCTAAGAGTGAGGAGTGAGGCTAAATAAATGTTTAAATGTGTTTTTTTTTATTTAATACTAGGGTTGAGCTCAAGGGGTTCTACCTCTGAGCTACCCTCCCAGCCCTATTTTTCATTTTTATTTTGAAAGAGGGTCTCACTAAGTTGATGAGTCTCACTGCTTCCTAGTTGCTGAGGCTGTCCTTGAACCTGTGATCCTCCTTTCTCAGCCTCTCAAGTATGGAGTTACAGGCATGTGACACCCACCATGCCTGGCTTGAATATTTGCTTTCAAAAGGCATGTGGAGCCGGGTGGGGTGGCACACCCTTATAATCCCCATTCTTGGGAGGCAGAGACAGGAAGATCAGCACAGGTTCAAAGCCAGCCTTGCTGGTTTAAGAAGCCCTGTTTCCAAATAAAATATAAAATAGGTCTGGGAGTGTAGCCCAGAAGTAGAAGGGGTCCATCCCCAGTACTACCAAAATAAAAAAAAAAAAGAGGCAGGTGGGTGGATTGTGTTTTTATTTATGTGATGATGGTTCTAGGATTTACTTTTTTTTTTTTTTTTTGGTGCTGGGGATTGAACTCATTCTACCTCCAACCTACACCCCCAGCCCTATTTTTTATTCTTTATTTTGAAACAGGATCTCACTAAGTATCTGAGGCTATCCTCCAACCTGCAATCCTCCTGTCTCAACCTCCCAAGTACAGGGATTACAAGTGTGTACCACTGTACCCGGCTACTTATTGATTGATGAGAATTATTTATGCACATGTTAGACATCTGTTGGTCCTACATCCTCCTCACTCTCATTTGGCCTAGAAATGTCCTGAAAAAAAACAAACAAGCGGGTGTGTTGGCACACACTTGTAATCCCAGCGCTTAAGAGGCTGAGACAGGATCACACAGGTTAAAGCCAGCCTCAGCTACTTAATGAGCCTCTCAGCAACTTAGTGAGACCCTGTTTCCAAATAAAGTATAAAATAGGGCTGGGAGTATAGCTTGGAGGTAGAAAAGCCCGGGGGTTCCAGACCCAGTACCACAAAAAAAAAAAAAAAAAAAAAAAAAAACCACCATGATTTTTCAAGCTTTATGCTCTCTGATCTAGTTGCAGGTTGGTTTGTTGCTTGGGGTTGAACCCAGAGGCATTCTACCTCCAGGCTGCACATCCAGTCCTTTTTATTTTTGCAACACAGACTAGCTAAATTGCTGAGATTGGCCTCAAATTTCTGGTACTCCTGAATTAGCCTCCCAAGTACAGGTGTGTACTATTATTTGTACTATTATTGTGTGTAGTATTATTTTTGTTTATGGTTTCTGCTTTTAATGGTGGGTTTGCAAAGCCTTTCTAGGATTATGTAAATAATGACAAACATTTTCTTTTAAATTTTTACATTTACATTTTAATGAAGGCTGGGTTTGGTGGCTGCCTGCTTATAATCCCAGTACTTGGGAGGCTGAGACAGGAGAATCCAGGCTCGTGGCCAGCCTCAGCTACTTAGCGAGGCCCTCTGCAACTTAGTGAGACCCCGTTTCAAAATAAAGAATAAAAAATAATCTGGGGATGTAGCTCGGAGGTTGAATGCCCCTGGGTTCCATCCCCAGTACTGCAATAAAATAAAAAATAAAAATAAATTTTAATCAATCTGTATTCATCTTGCTCAAGTAGTAAGATAGAATCTGTACAATCCTCCTGTCTCCGCCTCCCAAGTACTGGGATCACAAGCATGCGCCTTGTGCCACCACACCTGGCTTCAACCAACTTTGAATAGAAAATGTTGCTTATGTGTAGTCCTACAATGGTTGCCTCTGTACTGAATGTGCAGGGACTTATCATTACTTGCTAAACAATACAGTATAATAACTATTTACAGAGCATTTCCAATGTTTTAAGTATTGTAAGTAATCTAGATATGATGTGAAATATACAGTTGGATGTACATAGGCTTTATGTAAATATTACACCATTTTTTGTGTGTATGTGTGTGTGTGTTACTGGGGCTGGAACCCAGGGGCTTTTTCTACCTCTGGCTACACTCCCAGACCTATTATATATTTTATTTGGAAACAAGGTCTAAGTTGCTGAGAGCCTCACTAAGTAACTGAGGCTGGCTTCGAACCTGTGTGATCCTCCTGTCTCAGCCTCCCAAGCGCGGGGATTACAAGCATGCGCCACCAAGCCTGGCTACACCATTTTATATAAGGGAGTTAAGCACCTGTGGATTGTGGTCATTGTTGGGAACCTGGAGAGTAATCCTGAGGGTATTCTGTGGGGAGCCATTAAGGTTTTCCCCTTTAAGAATACTTCTGACTGTCCTTTGTCCAGAGCCAATAAGGTTTGGGGTCATGGAAAGTTCAACGTCTGAGAGAAGCTCAGGTGGAATTGATTGGTTTGATGTTAAGCGCACAGGTGGTGAGGCACAGGCTTGATTGGTTTGACCGTTATGCGCATAGGTGATGCGCATAGGTGATGCGCATAGGTGGTGACGTCATGAGGGTTGGCTGACCGGCATGAGGGTTGGCTGACCTGGAGCAGTATAAATAGGATGAGCGATAAAACCGGCATCAGACCGTAGAGATATCTACCCGGGAGTGTACTGCCGATCCTTCCATGAGAGAATGAAGTATTCTATGAATAAAATTCTTTTCATCCTCACTCCTCTTCAGAACCCGTACTTTGGCCGGCAGGCTCCGGCAGTATTCAGAGATGACTCTAAACTCAAATAATCACTGATCTTAGGTCAAGTCATAGAGCTGGGTGCAGAGTGCCGACCTGAGCCCCCACAGCTCCTCACTCAGCCTCGTGGGCGGGGCATTGCCTCCTCCGGCACCTGCTACTCCTTCACCTCCCTGTCCATCCTCCCAGTTCTCTTCTCCCAGCTCCAAGGCCCTGGATTCTTTTGCCTACTAGTTTCATCTGTTTTTTTCCTTCTTTTTCAACCAGTATCTACACAGTTATGCTGTAATGAGGAAATGTAATACATGCATATGGTATAATGGTCAAATCAGGGTATACCTGTTTCTTTTGCTCTGCTTATTCTAACCATTAAAGTCCCATGCCTATGCACACGGCCCTGAATTCCATCCCCTGAGCCACAGAAAAATGAAGAAATAAAATAAATCCCCATGCCTAGGACAGAAGCTCAGTCTAGGAGCCCTGAAGATAGGGCTTCTCCCTTTTTTTTTTCTTCTTGTGCTGGGATTGAACCCAGAGACATTCCACTTTCAAGTTAAACTCCGAGTCCTATGTTATTTCTATTTTGAAATTATCTCAATAGGTTGATAGAGTCTTACTGTAGTTACATACTGAGTCTCAAACCTGTGATCCTCCTGTCTCAGCCTCCCAAGTACTGGGATATTACAGGCATGCACTACCACAACTAGCATGCGCGCGCGCATTTGTGTGTGTGTTAGAGGATTGAACACAAGGGCATTCTACCTCCGAGCTATACCCCCCAGCCCTATTTTTTATTCCTTACTTTGAAGCAGGGTCTCACTGAGTTGCAACGGGCCTAAGTAGTAGCTGAGGCTGTCCACGAACTGCAATCCTTCTGTCCTCCTGTCTTAGCCTCCCAAATGCTGGGATTACAAACACCACCACGCCCGGCCCCAGTCCTATTTTTTATTCTTTACTTTGAAACAGGATCTCACTAAATTGCAGAGGGCCTCACTAAGTAGATGAGGCTGGCCATGAATCTGCAATCCTCTTGTCTCAGCCTCCCAAGTACTCGGGTTTTTCTTTTTTTTTTTTTTTTTTTTTTTTTTTGTGGTGGTACTAGGGGTGGAACCCAGAGGCTTTTTACCTCCAGGCTATACTCCCACACCTTTTTTATTTATTTGGAAACAGGGTCTCACTGAAAGTTGCTGAAAGCCTCACTAAGTAGCTGAGGCTGGCTTTGAACCCTTGCAATCCTCCTGTCTCAGCCTCCCAAGCGCCGGGGATTACAAGTGTGCGCCACCATGCCCGGCTAAGTACTGGGTTTCAAGCATATGCCACCAAGCCCGACTCCTCTTTCTCTACTTCCTCCCATGATTTCCTTTCCTCTTCTATTTCCTGCTCTTTTTCTTTGTAGTAACAATGGAACATTAATTTGGCATTTTATTGTGTAGGTGCTAGGGACTGAGCTCACGGGCATTCTCCCTCCAGGGTATACCTCCAGCCCTTTGGATTTTTTACTTGGAAACTGGGTGTAGCTAAGTCACAAAGCTGGCCTTGAACCTTTGATCCTCCAGTCTCAGCCTCTCAAGTAGTGAGATTTCCTCCCCACCTACACCCACGCCCCACCCTCCTCAGGGCCAACACCCCTCAGAATCTCCACAACAATGAAAGCTGGTGGCACTTCCCAGAATCCCTGCACTGGCTATGGTGGGAAGCTGGACAAGGGTTCAGCTCTCAAAAATGGGAACCACTCAAGACAACACTGATTTGGAAAGAGAGACAGAGAAAGAGGGAGGACGGAGGAAGGGAGGGGCACCAAGGGCATTCTACCTCAGAACTACAACCCCAGCCTTTTGCATTTTGAAACAGGGTCTCACAGGTTGCTGAGTCTGTTACTGAAGCCTTCCTTGAATCTGGTTCTCCTATCTCAGCCTCCCAACGACTGGTATTACAGGTGTGCACCATGACACCCAGCTAACCTTCAGACTTTTATTTCAAAGTGTTTCCTTTGAATTTTAAGGAATTTTATGTTTGTTTGCTTTTACTTTTTTTTTCTCTCAGTACTGGAGGATTGAACCCAGGGACATTCTACCTCTGAGCTAAACCCTAAGCCTTAATTTTTATTCTTTATTTTGAAACAGGGTCTCACTAAACTGTGGAGGGCCTCACTAAGTAGTTGAGGCTGGCAGGGAACCTAGATCCTCCTGTCTCAGCCTCCCAAGTACTGGGATTACAAGCGTGTGCCACCTCACCTGGCTTTTACTCTTAAGGGCTCAAAGCCTCCGGTGTGAATAATCTTAAACTTCCCACTTTTGCTACCTTAACTGACACCAATTCTCCTAAAGTTGACGTAAAGAGCAAGCTTTGTTGTGTGGTACTGGGGATCTAACCAGCAAGTACAAGTGCTTTCCCCTGAGCAAGGCCCCAAGCCACAAGGTCAGGGTGTGATTGCGCGTGTGATTCACACTGCAGAATTTGGGTTCAAAATCCAGTTCACATTCCCACACACAATCTTTTCTTGCCAACAGATTCACTCCAAGTATACTAGCTCAGAGTGATTGACATTGCTTCAACTTTTGGAACATAAGTCAAACTCAAGCAAGAAGTACCAAAGATGAGACTCCCGCCTATCCTGATCAGCAACAGAGGTTTGCCATCAGCCCTGGCAAGGCACTGGGGAAACAGACAGGCTCCTGAATCGCTTCTTATCATGAAAGAGCTGAGCCAAGGGTCCGTTTTCCTGACACAACAAACAGAAGGCAAATCATTCAACTGTGTTAGCTATTTAAAATCAAGATTAAGCCACGTGTGGTGGTGCACGCCTGTAATCCCTGTATTTGGGAGACTGAGGCAGGAGGACCACAGGTTTGAGGACAGCCTCAGCAAGTAGTGAGACTCTCATCAACCTAGAAAGACCCTGTTTCCAAATAAGAATAAAATCAGGCTGGCAGTGTACCTTGGAGGTAGAATGCTTCTGGGTTCAATTCCCAATACCATTAAAAAAAAAAAAAAAAAGCCAAGCATGGTGGTAATCTCCTGTAGTCCCAGCTACCTGGAGCAGGATTGCTTAAACTAGCAAGTTCAAAACCAGCCTGAGCAATATACCAAGCCCCTCATATCAAAAAAACAAAACAAGCTGGGCGTGGTGACACAGGTTTGTAATCTCCGGCTTGGGAGGCGGAGACAGGAGGATCCCACAGGTTCGAAGCCAACCGTGCTGGCTTAAGAGACCCTATTTCCAAATAAAAACTATAAAAATAGGTCTGGGAGTGTAGCCCGGAGGTAGAAGGTTTTCCAGGAACCCCAGTACCACCAAAAAAAAAAAAAAAAAATCTGTGTGTTTAAAGAGATACTGAAAATTGAACCCAGAGACATTCTACACCTGAGCTACACCTCCAGCCCCCCCAGGGGCATCACTCTACTTCTGTGCTATACTCCCAGACTTTATTATTATTATTATTATTATTATTATTATTACATTGAAACAAGGTCTCACTAAATTGCGCCTCACTAAGTAGCTGAGGCTGGCCGGGAACCTGCTATCCTCCTGTATCAGCCTCTCAAGTACTGAGATTACAAACAAGCTCTTGTTTTGAATCAGGGTCTCATGAAGTTGCTGATGCTGGCTTCAAATCTGTGATCCTCGTCTCAGTCTCCCAAATACTGATATTACAGCTGTGCACCACCATGCTCGGCTTGTGGTTTACACTTTAAAAAATGAGTGCAGCTGCTGTACAACAGACAGACCAAAGGAAATCAAGACATGTCCAATGTCGCTTTCAGTAGTTGTTTCAAGATAAAATGGTACTTACTGTGCAAAAAGCAGGTGCAGGAAGGACTCAGATTCTGGGGTGCTTTTGGGGGGTTCATTTGTTTGGGCAGCTGACTGGACTTACTCAAGGGCATTATGTTGGAGGTGAGTCATCAAGAATGACTTCTAGTTTTTGGCCTGAACCATTATTGAGTCAAAATGGTAGTGCCTTCACTTGCTGGTAGTAAAAGGGAAAGCAATTAGTTGATGGATATACTAGATCTGTCTCTTGCAGACAACAGCTAATCTGGTTTTTTCCCCAATTACTGATCAATCTCTCCAAAAAAGATCCAATCCTTGTTACTACATGTGATGCCTGTTACACGTGCCCCATGTATATCAGTGGTTAACCTCACAACCTCATAGGTCAAATGAAAAAGTCTCCTCTTAGAGATGGAGAAACTGAAGGGGTTAAACAACTTGTATAGTCATAGGACCAGAAAGCTCCCATTAGTAGAATCAGTTCTAGGTTAATTATCAAACTCCTCTCTGCTGGGGGAAACTAGTCCCTATTCCAGGAGCTTCTCCACCATCAGGAGCCTTGCCTATGATAATGCCTTCATCTACACAAATTCCTCTTTCCACTTGGGTGACTAATGCAGAATTCAAGTGTCACTGGGGATCCCAGAGACCTTTTCAAGGGGGTCTCTGAATTCCTTTTCTGTCTATGTGTGTTAGGCTCAGTTTGCTTGACAGACTCTAACCTAGGTAATGTTTCACAAAGATTGAATGCAAAAGACAAAAATCTAGCCAGCTGTCTTCTCTTAAGAAGTTTATAGGAGCTGGGTGTGGTGACACATGCCTATAATCCCAGTACTTGGAGGCTGAGATAGAGGGATCACATGTTTGAAGCCAGCATCAGCAACTTAGCAAGACTGTCAAAATAAAAAATAAAATAGGGCTGCTGGTATAGCTCAGTGGTAGAATGCCCAACATGGATGAACAGATATAAGGAGGAAGAAAGCAAGAAAGAAACTTACAAGGCTGCCAAGCTGCTGCACTGGGGTGGTCCCGGCTCTTCCACACATTTGTGACGGGGAACATTTGGTCTTCACTTATGTATTTGCCTACTTAAGGATTACTGTTTTTAAATGTAATTAGATAGCCGGGCATGGTGGCGCACGCTTGTAATCCCCGCTGGGAGGCGGAGACAGGAGGATCTCGCTGGCTTAAGAGACCCTGTTTCCAAATTTAAATATATGTATGTATAATAGGTCTGAGAGTGGAGCCCGGAGGTAGAAGGGCTTCCAGGAACCCCAGTACCACCAATAGATTAATAAATAAATTTTTAAAAATAAATGTAATTAGATATTTGTTACCTTCAATCAGCAATCACAATGTCAAGGAACTACTTACTTAAAACTTTATTTTTTAGTTAGTAACCTTGAAGAGATATTCACATCAGGTCTCAAAGCAAGGCAGAGACCATGAAATGTGTGGTTTGTCCTTCATTCTGTAGCTGTAGAGGTTAGAGCAGAGTTTAAAGCCACAACCACTCCAGCTCTGGTCACAACCTAGCTCACGTCCTGGTCCCGGCCACATGGGCTGGAAGCTGGGTTCACTTCATCGAAGGGCCCAGGTCAAGGGCATTCATGGATTCCTCCAGCCTGAGCATTCCTGCACCAGAAAGAACGAGCTGGGGTGAGGACGGGGAGAGGAAAGAGCCTTGACCTTTCTCACCTGGGCAGCTCTTGAGACTGAGAGTCTCAAAAACCTAGAAATGTATTGCTGCCTGGCCTGTCCTAGCGAGGCAGAGACCATGGAAATATCTGGTTTGTCCGTCACTCATGCGGCCGCAGAGGTTAGAGCAGAGTTAAAGCAAGCCACAACCCTCCAAGCATTCTCCAAGGCACCTGCGTGAGTGGTGAGGGTGCTCTGAGATATCTCAGATAACCCTACCCAGAAGGGCCATCCTCAGCCACCTCTCAGCCTCGGGGTAGCCTCCCCATGGGGTTGATTCCCAGAGAACCCGCAGGGGCAGTCCTGACGCCAAAGGCGTCACCAAGACACTGGCGCCAAAGGCGTCACCAAGACACTGGCGGTGGCTGTGCACAGTGGAGAGGAGCCTAGGAAGAGGTAAGGCGGAGTACTCCGCTGGAGGAGGAGCGAGCCTCGGTGCAGAGCACCTGGTCCCCGAGTCCCTCACCTCGGTCCTGCCGCTGGCGGTGCCACTCGGACAGGGACTGGAGCATCCACTTGGTCCGGAGCTTGTACAAATAGGAGCCGTAAACCATGACCTGGGTGAGGTCGGAAGACCCTAGAGCCCTCAGCTCGATCATGGCCTTGCTCACTTGCTCGATGTAAGGAATGCGAGATCCGTGGCGGCCTGGAGAAAGGAAATGAGCGCTCGGGGCCGCAGAGACCCAGATCCCGGGCAGCCGGAGAGAACGGGCGCTCACCAAATACGGCCTCCAGCAGTCGTGTCTGGACCTGGAACACCTCTGGATCCCTTAGGTCGTCAGGAACCTTGACCCACGGGGGGATGTCTTTCCGTCTCGGGAGCGCGCCCATCCTGAGTGCCTCGAAATTCAACACTCCCGGGCGAAGGCTGGTCCTAGCCCCGCCAGGAGCCTGGGATGCGCGGGAAGTCTAGCACCTGTGCGCCCCGCCCACCACGCCACGCCCCCTTCTACCGCCCAATCCCAGTCCAGACCACGCCTCTAGCCTGCAGCCCAGGCCCCGCCCCCGGCCTGCCGCCCAATCCCGGGCTTCGCTCTCCGGCTCCGCAGGTCTCCTGCGCAGGGGTTTCGCGCGTTCTTAGGATCTTCCTAAGGTTATCTGTCTCCAAGTTAGTTTCCACCTGCATCGACTCGAGCCCTCTGCCGCCGAACCCTGTGGGCTTGGAGTGAGTAGGGAGAGGATGCTCTAGACTCTTCCCTGGAAAATAACTGACCGGCAAATTCTCGAGAAGCAGAAATCCGGGCTGGAGAGTGCGAGGGCTAACCGGGAACTGGGAATAGAGCGTCTGCCTCGCAAATTAAAAAAAAAAAACAAAAAAAAAAAAAACAAGGGACGGTTCCCTCGTTGCCAAAGGAACCAGCCTTGGGCCTTCACTGTGCAACTACCAAGAACTCGGCAGTAATCCCTGCCTTTTTACGAAAAGAAACCGAGATTCAAAAATTATTATTTTTTTTCCCCGTACCAGATATTGAACCCAGGGGCACTCTCTCTTCCAGCTACATCCCCAGCCCTATTTGACTTTTTAATTGGAAACAACAAGGTCATGCCAAATTGGTGGGACTGACCTTCAACCTGTGATCCTCCAGACTCAACCCAAGTAATTACAGGTTGGAGCCACTAAGGCTGGCCGGAAATTCATTATCCGACCTGAAGGGACAAGGTGCTCTAAAATGCCCCCACGGTTTGCATTTCCTGAAGCTTTTAGTCTGGAGCTTATGAACTGGCCCAAGTTTCAAAGATTACCTGTGCCCCGGCGTGCCACTCCAGCCCAAACCGATCCAAGCTTCCAGCTGGCCGCTAAATAAACTTGATTTATTCGTTTTAAAAAAAATATAACTGTTTAGATGGGCATGGTGGTGCACATCTGTAACCCCAGCACTTGGAAGACTGAAACAGAAAGGTCACTGGTTCACAGTCTCTGCAATTTAGTGAGATGTTGCTTCAAAATAAAAATAATAAAAAGAGCTGGGGGTAAACCAGGTGTGCTTGTAATCTCAGCATTCGGGAGGCTGAGACAGGAGGATCAAGGTTCACGGAGAGCCTCGGCTACTTAGTGAGGTCCTCTGCAATTTAGTGAGACCTTGTTTCAAAATAAAGAATAAAAAATAGGGCAGGGGTGTAGCTCAGAGGTCAAATGCCCCTGGGTTCTATCTCCAGACCCGCAAAAGCTGAGAGGTGGGATGCTCCTGGAATCAATCTTTAGTGTCAAGCATCAGCAATATATTGTCTAAGGCCAAGTATGGTAGTTTACACCTACAATCCTAGTTACTCAGCAGGCTGAAGCAGGAGAATTGCAAATTTGAGGCCAAATGGGTAATTAGTGAGACTTTATCTTGAAATAAGGTTAAAAAAAAAAAGTTCAGAGATATAACTTAGGGGGTTCAACATCCTGGGTTCAACCCTCAATACCTCCAAAAAAATGTTTGAAATGAATTGTGTCGCATAAGATTCACTCAGTGAGGCTGTGGGGTGTGTGTGTGTGTTACTGGGGATTGAACCCAAAGGCATTCTACCTCTGAGCAACAACTGCAGCCCAGTTTTTTTTTTTTTTTAAACAGGGTCTCATTAAGTTGATGAGAGTCTCATTACTTGCCGTGGCTTTCCCTGAACCTCCAATTCTCCTGTCTTAGCTTCCCAAGAACTGGGATTACAAGTGCATGCCACCATGTCTGGCTGGGATGTCAGTTTAAAAAAAAATAAAACACCTGTGGCTCAGCAAGGTCATAATTAATCCAAGAAATTGACTCCATTACACTATTGGATGAAGGTAATTGAAAACTTTATTTTTTGGCATTTGGGTATGAGAGGTATTCTGTGTGTGTGTGTGTGTGTGTGTGTGTGTGTGTGTGTGTGTGGTTTTGGAAATTGAAGCCTGGGCAAAGGTTCAACTTAGCAAGGCCCTGGTACTAATAGATAAAAAATAAAACAGGGCTGGGGGGTTAGCTCAGAGGCTGAGACAAGAGGATTGCAGGTTCATGGCTAGCCTCCAGCTACTTAGGGAGGCTCTCTGCAACTTAGTGAGACCCTATTTCAAAATAAATAATTTTAAAAAATAGGGTGGAGGGTGTAGCTCAGAGGTAGAATGCCCCTGAGTTCAATTCCCAGCACACACACAAAAAAATTAAATGCAATCACATTTTCTTTTGTGTGTGTATGGTACTAGGAATTTAATTCAGAGGCATTCTACTTCCTAGATACACTCCCAGCCCTCTTTATGTTTTTATTTATTTATTTATTTATTTATTTTGGTGGAACTCAGAGGCTTTCTACCTCTGGGCTATACTCCCAGACCCATTTTATATTTTATTTGGAAACAGGGTCTCACTATGTTGCTGAGAGCCTCACTAAGTAGCTGTCTTCGAACCTGTGCGATCCTCCTGTCTCAGCCTCTCAAGTGTGGGGATTACAAGTGTGCGGCACCATGCCCGGCTTCTCTTTATGTTTTATTTTGAAACAGGCTCCAGCTAGGCCGATGAGAGTCTCACTACTTGCTGAGACTGTCCTCAAATCTTCAATCTTCCTGTCTCAGCCTTCCAAGTACTGGGATTACAAGCATGGGCCACCACACCCAGCTCAACACCACTTCTAAAGTGTTTGTTTACAGCCGGGCTTGGTGGCCCATGCTTGTAATCCCAGCATTCAGAAGGCTGAGATGGCAGGATCGCGGTTCCCAGACAGCCTCAGTTACTTAATGAGGCCCTCCGCAACTCAGTGAGACCTTGTTTAAAAATAAAGAATTAAAAATTAGAGCAGGAGGTGTAGCTCGGAGGCCAAATGCCCCTGGGTTTCATCCCCAGACCCACAAAATAAATAAATAAATAAATAAATAAATAAATAAATAAATAAATAAATGGCGTGCATGGTGGCACACGCTTGTAATCCCAGCATTCGGGAGGCTGAGACAGGAGGCTTGTGGTTCGCGGGCAGCCTCAGCTACTTAGTGAGGCCCTCTATAACCTAGTGAGACCCTGTTTCATAAATAAAGAATAAAAATAGGGCAGGGGGTGTAGCTCAGAGGTCAAATGCCCCTCGGTTCTATACCCAGCCCCGCAAAAATAAATAAAATAAAAAAAGTGCTTGCTTACAGTCAGTTTATGCAGTTTCTCCAATTCCTATCAATGTTTCTCAATTATGTTTCCTTAGCCACTGGAATAAATGACAACAGATACCTGGTTATTTTTCATTTATATATTTTGAACCTAGAATTGAAGATTCATAAACTGCTGGATCCAAGGGGCCTGATCAATGTACTTAGTATGGTATGATTTACTCAGGGGAGTAAGATCCACCTTCTTCTCTCCTTTTCAAATAAGAGTGCAATCCCAATTTCTTCTAGTTTATGACATATTTCCCACTCCCATACTGAGTATTTTATTATTATTTAATTTTTTTTTTTTTTTTTGTGTGTGTGTGTGTGTGTGTTTTACTGGGAATTGAACCCAGGGGCATTCTGCCTCTGAGCTATACCCCCAGACTGATTTCTGATTTTCTTTTTGGAAACAGGTTGCTGAGAGCCTCACTAAATTGCTAAGGCTGTCCTCGAAACTGTGATCCTTTTGCCTCAGCCTCCCATGTACTAGGCTTACAAGTATGTACTACACCTGGCTCATTATTATTCTAAGGTGCTGAGGCTGGCCTCAAATCTGTGATCCTCCTCTGTCTCAACCTCCCAAGTACTGGGATTCAGGGCACTGAGGGTTTGAGTCCTGGGACCCCACCTAGAGGGCACTCATACTAAGATCCCAAATCTTCCAGCCATTGTAAAGCTAGGAATGGCAGTGTGGGCATTTGACCTCCGAGCTAAACACCCTGCCCTATTATTTATTTATTTATTTATTTATTCATTCATTTATTTATTTAGTGGTACTGGGGGTGGAACTCAGAGGCTTTCTACCTCCGGGCTATACTCCCAGACCTTTTTTGTATTTTATTTGGAAACAGGGTCTCACTAAGTTGCCGAGAGCCTCACTAAGTAGCTGAGGCTGGCTTCGAACCTGTGCGATCCTCCTGTCTCAGCCTCCCAAGCTCCGTGATTACAAGCTTATGCCATCATGGCCCGGCTTTTTTATTTATTTTGAAACAGTGTTTCACTAAGTTGTGGAGGGCCTCACTAAGCAGATGAGGCTGTCCGGGAACCATGATCCTCCTGTCTCAGCCTCCCAAATGCTGGGATTACAAGTGTGCGCCACCACACCCAGCCCTTTTTACTTTTTGTTTTGAGACAGGGTCCAGCTCAGTTGCTGAGTCTCCCTACATTGCTGAGGCTGTCCTCAAGCCTGCAATCCTCCAAATCCTCACGTCTGCAAGTCTCCAAAATACTGGGATCACAGGTGTACAACACCATGCCCAGTTGGTAACCCACCCTAAAGTATTAGAGAGAAGAGGTCTCAAACCTGAATGTGTGGAAATTGTTTGGCCCCTTGTTAAAATGCAGGGTCGTCAAGCCTCCTGCAGATCCCAGGTCCTGCATTTTTAGCAGCTTCCCAGGTGATACTGCTCCTGCTCGTTAGTGGATCACACTTTGGGTAGTGAGTTTATAGGTACCTCAATTATCTACCCAAGACCAGATGTAAGAGATTAAAATCAATCAATAGGAAGAGTAAAGCAGGTATAGTGGAGCACACTTGTAATCCCAGGACTCGGGAGGCTGACACAGAAGGATCACAGGTTCGTGGCCAGTCTCAGCAACGTAGACCCTGTTTCAAAATAAAAATAAAAGCCGGCCGTGGTGGCGCACGCTTGTAATCCCTGCGCTTGGGAGGCTGAGACAGGAGGATCAGGCAGGTTCGAAGCCAGCCTCAGCTACTTAGTGAGGCTTTCAGCTACTTAGTGAGGCCCTGTTTACAAATAAAATATAAAAAGGTCTGGGAGTAAAGCCGGAGGTAGAAAGCCTCTGGGTTCCACCCCCAGTACCACATAATAATAATAATAATAATAATAATAATAATAATAATAATAATAATAATAATAAAATAATAATATAAAAATAAAATAGGGCTGGGTATAGGTTGGAGATAGAATGCCCCTGGGTTCAATCCCCAGTACCAAAAAATAAATAAATAAGCCAGGCATAACTGACAAAATTTTTAATCCCCATTCTTGGGAGACTGAGGAGGATCACAGATTCAAAACCAGCCTTAGCAATTTAGTGAGACTGTTTCTAAATAAAAAATAAAGACAGGCATGGGCACACACCTGTAATCCCAGTACTTAGGAGACTGAGCCAGGAGGATCACAGTTTAAAGGACAGCTTCTGCAAGCAGTAAGATTTCTCATCAACCTAGCAAGACCCTGTTTCAAAACAAATAAAAATAAAATAAGGCTGGATGTGTAACTTGGAGGTAGAATGCCCCTGGGTTCAACCCCCAGAACAAAAATAAATTAATTAATAAATAGAATAGAGATGGTGGTGTAACTTAGGGTTTAAATGCACTTGGGTTAAATCTCCAGCATCAGCCAGGCGTGGTGGTGCACGCTTATAATCCCAGCGCTTGGGAGGCTGAGACAGGAGGATCGCACAGGTTCGAAGCCAGCCTCAGCTACTTAGTGAGGCTCTCAGCAACTTAATGAGGCCCTGTTTCCAAATAAAATATAAAATAGGTCTAGGAGTGTAGCCCGGAGGTAGACTGTCCCTGGGTTTCATCCCCAGTAACACACACACACACACACACACACACACACACACACACACACAATCTCCAGCATCACCACACACAAAAAAAAATTAAAAATAAGAGCTTGGGGTCTGGGGCATAGCTCAGTGATGGAGCACTGACCCCATGTGCAAGGTTCTTCACAAAATAAATAAAGAGGGCTTGGATTGTAGCTCAGAGGTAGAACATCTCTGGGTTAAATTTCCCATACTGCACACAAAACCCTTCAACCTCAGGGCTACACTCCCAGACCTATTTTATATATATTTTTGGAAACAGGGTCTCTTAAGACAGCGCGGCTGGCTTCGAACCTGCGCGATCCTGCTGTCTCTGCCTCCCAAGCGCAGGGATTACAAGTGTGCGCCAC
Organism: Muscardinus avellanarius; assembly: GCF_963383645.1. Classification (NCBI taxonomy): domain Eukaryota; kingdom Metazoa; phylum Chordata; class Mammalia; order Rodentia; family Gliridae; genus Muscardinus; species Muscardinus avellanarius. Next base: position 28,727,136 of record NC_137794.1, read on the forward strand.
CACACCCGGCACAATATTCTTAATTAAGAAGTTCTTTTTTTTTGAAGAATTAAAGAAGTTTATTAGAAAGATAGAAATACAGAAAATAGAAATACAGCCCCATGCCAAAATGGCATGGGGGGGGTGACTCAAAATGAATACATCCTAAATTAAGAAGTTCTTAATCAAGTCGGGCATGGTGGTACACGCTTGTAATCCCAGCATTTGGGAGGCTAAGACAGGAGGATCACAGTTCGCAGACAGCCTCAGCTACTACTTAGTGAGGCTCTTTGCAACTCAGTGAGACCCTGTTTCAAAATAAAGAATAAAAAATAGGGCTGGGAATGTTGCTCAGAGGTAGAATGCCCCCAGGTTTCATCCCCAGTACCTCTAAAAATAAAAATAAAAATATACATCGGCTGGGCATGGTGGCGCACATTTGTAATCCAGTACATGGGAGGCTGAGATAGGAGGATCACAGGTTTGTGGCCAGTCTCAGCTACTTAGTAAGGCCCTTTGCAACTGAGACCTGTTTCGAAATAAAGAATAAAAGCCGGGTGTGGTGGCCCACACTTGTAATCCCAGCATTTTGGAGGCTGAGACAGGAGGATTGCAGTTTGAGGCCAGCCTCAGCTACTTAGTGAGGTCCTCTACAACTTGGTGAGACCCTGTTTCAAAAATAAAGAATAAAAACTAGCTCTGGGGTGTAGCTAGAAGGTAGAATGCCCCTGGGTTCAATCCCAAGTACCACACACACAAAAAAAAGTACACATCAATTCAGTGAGACCCTGTTTCAAAATAAAGAATAAAATATAGGGCTGGGGAATATAACTTGGAGGTAAAATGCCCCTGGGTTCCATCCCCAGTCCCGAAAAAAAAAAAAAAAAAAGTACAGCCGGGCATGGTGGTGCACGCTTGTAATCCCAGCACTTGGGAGGCTGAGACAGGAGGATCGCACAGGTTCGAAGCCAGCCTCAGCTACTTAGTGAGGCTCTCAGCAACTTAGTGAGACCCTGTTTCCAAATAAAATAAAAATAGGTTTGGGAGTATAGCCCGGAGGTAGAAAGCCTCTGGGTTCCACCTCTAGTACTACGAGAAAAAAAAAAGTACACATCAAAGCTGGGCATGGTAGCTCACATAAATAAATTAATTAATTAGTTAAATAAAAAGGTCTGGGGCCGGCCGTGGTGGCGCACGCTTGCAATCCCAACATTTGGGAGGCTAAGACAGGAGGATCATGGTTCATGGGCAGCTTCAGCAACTTAGGCCCTTTGCCTTACTCCCAGTAGAAAAGCCCCTGGGTTCCACCCTCAGTACCATAAAAAATAAATAAATACAGAGGAGTCTATAGCTAGGTCATATGGGGGGGGGGGGAAGAGACCCTATTTCCAAATAAAATATAAAATAGGTCTAGGAATATAGCCCAGAGGTAGAAAGTCCCTGGGTACTGGGGGTGACCTACTGGGAGAGAGAGACCCTACTGGGAGTGTAGCTTGGAGGTAGAATGCCCCTGGGTTCCATCCCCAGTACCACACCAAAAAAGGGGGGGGGCTGCAGTATTGAACCAGAGGTGCTCCAGTAGCAAAACAAACAAACAAACAAACAAATAAAGGGATGCTACACTACAAATTCAGAAGAAGCTGCTGGTTATGATACAAATTATTGCACAAATACCTACCTGCCGACCACGTGCAGATGCTTTCCTAGGTCCTACAGATCCACCGGGGAACAGGAAGGCTCATGGCCTCGGAGCCCTTGTACTTGAGCACCTGGCTACGCTAGGCGAACAGGAGGGAAGGAGCACTGCGACATTTAAAGTCTGAGAGCGGCGGGCGAGCTGGCGCAAGTACAACCCGGGACTCGGGCTAAGACTGCGTTGCAGGGCTCCAAGCCAGCTCCAGAAACTAGGAAGAGCAACTTAGTGACGCCGTGTTCAAAATAAAATCGGGCTGGGGTGTAACTCAGAGGTAGGGCGCGCGCGCGCACACACACACACACACACACTCACACACACACACACACACACACACACACACACACACAACATATGACCTAGCTATAGACTCCTCTGTATTTATTTATTTATTTTTATGGTACTGAGAGTGGAACCCAGGGGCTTTTCTATCCCCGGGCTACACTCCCAGACCTGTTTTTTATTTTATTTGGAAACAGGGTCTCACTAAGTTGCTGAGAGCCTCGCTCTGTAGCTGAGGCTGGCTTCGAACCTGTGCCATCCTCCTGTCTCGGCCTCCCAAGCGCGGGGATTACAAGCGTGCGCCACTACATCTAGTCCTAACTCCTTCGTATTCACCCAAAAGAATTAAAGGGGCTGGAGCGAGGCATGCAGAGGAGTCGATTCGCGGTTTCTTAGTTATGGAATCAGTCTAAGTGCTGGTCAACTGATGAATGGATGAAGAGGATGTGGTTTGTGTCCACCATTCGGCCATAAACGAGAAGAAAAAATGCAATTGCAGGAACGTGGACGGAACTCAAGGCATTGTCAGTGAAATAAGCCTCACCTCCCGGCGGAGACTCGCGGAAACCCGCGCATTTGCGTGGCCTGGGGAGAAGCGGGCTGCGTGGATCCGAGGCCCGGCGGGGCCCAATGAGAAGGGCGCCGGTGGGGAGGGGCCGGCCGCGCGCCCTTGAAATGAGACTCGGGCAGCCGCAGCTGCGCTGGGTCGCGGGCTCCGGCCTCTGGGTACCGGGCTACGCAGCATGGCCATGACGCCCAAGGAGTTTCAGACGCTGGTGCCATTGCAGCAGCAAGAAGGGATGGCCTTCCAGCTTAGAGACAGCCGCACCAGGCTGCCCAAGTGGTTCCAGACCGAGTACCTGAGGAGCCCCAAGTCAGTGCACCTGGAGGCGTGGCTGGTGGAAAAGATTTTCGGTGAGCAGAGGGCGGTGGGGTGGCGCCGCTGCTGGCCGCCACCCCGCGAGCGCGCCCTACCTCCTGTCTCCCTGCGCAGGCCGGGGCGGGGAGCTCATCCCGCACTCCGAGGGCGTCACTCGCACCCTGCTTCACGTGAACCGGTGGGAGCCTGGCGGCGAAGCTGAGATCTTGATATTTGGGCGGCCTTCCTACCAACTGGACGTATCCCAGATGATCCTGAACCTGGCTGAGCACTTTCGCCAGCTCCGGCAGCCAAGTAGGCGGGCCAGGCCTAGGGAGGCACACCCTACACACCCGGCGCACCCCACACACCCCGGCACACCCCACACACCCGGCACACCCTACACCCCGGCACACCCTACACCCCGGCACACCCTACACCCCGGCACGCCTGCTCGGGGAGGAACCCTGTAGTCTGCGCCGGGCTGTAGGCTCCCTCCGGGTCGGTCTGGGAGAGGGCTTGTTTGGCCAGGGATTCTAAAAGGTCAAATTGACGCTGGACCGGGGACCTGGGCGGGCTGACTGTAATCCTGCGGAGGGTGCAGGACGCAGGTGCGGCCTCTTTACACTACTCTTCCTGCTTCCAGCCCCGGAGAGGTCATCCGCCCAGGAGGTTCGGACCCAGCGGTCGGCACCTGGCGACGGTGAGGCCCAGAGCCCGCAGTCGCCCGGCCTGGCCCCGGAGGCCGAGGCTCAGGGGCCCCCGGAGGCTGCGGAGGGCCGGGTTGTCAGGCTGTGAAGGCATCCCCACTTGGGTTCCACCCCGAAGTTTATTCTTTCAGGTACTGCTTCCCCACCAGAAGTTGGAGGAGAAAAGAGTGTGGGTTGTTTTGTCCCCCCGCCCCCGTATTAAATGTTTGTAAACACTGTATAAAATTCGAATAAAAAATTTACATTTCCCTAAGGCCTGTTCATTGGAAGGCAGGAGGTAGGCGGGGCCTCTGAGCTCTGGATGAAAGGCCCTGCCTGCAGCTCGGGGTCCCAAGCCATGCTCCTCCTAGAGGCGAGTGGGGATTGGAAAGCGCGCCTGGCCTAGTGGCTGTGGCCCAGCTGGCTAGGAAAGGGCGCTTGGGTGTAGGGCTGCACGGCCGGCCAGCGGTCACTGCGCCTCGGGCAGAAGGAGAGGAAATCAAATCCCGCCTCCAAGATTGATGTGAGCTACACACAGACAGGTGGCTAGCCTGTGATCCCAGCACTTGATAGTCTGAGACAGGATTGCAGGTTAGAGGACAGCCTCCGCAGTTTAGTGAGACTCTCGGCAACCTAGCAAGACAGTTTCAAGTAAAAAATAAAAAGGGCTGGGGGTCTAGCTACAATGCCCCTTGGTTCAATCTCCAGTACCACCAGGAAAAAAAAAAAAAAAGACACAGACATTGCATGGGGGAGGGGGAAGAGGGCAACCTGAAGTTGGCTGAAAGATCTTTGGCTTCCCTCAGGAGTCCCAGCTCCAGTCTGGTCCAGTTGCAGTACAGAGATGGCAGCCCTTCTTATGCACATCAATCTAAGAGATGCACACAAACCATCCAGCTTGAAGATTAAACAATCAGTAGCATTCAGGACACTGAGTTTCATTTAAAGGGGGGTTGGGGGAGCCGGGCGTGATGGCGCACGCTTGTAATCCCCGCGCTTGGGAGGCTGAGACAGGAGGATCGCGCAGGTTCGAAGCCAGTCGCGTGCGCTGGCTTAGGAGACCCTGTTTCCAAATAAAAATGTAAAAATAGGTCTGGGGGTGTAGCCCGGAGGTAGAAGGGCTTCCAGGAACCCCAGTACCACCAAAAAAATAAAATAAAAATAATAAAGGGGGGGCAGTGAGGTGGCATTTACCCCTAAACCCAGTACTTGGGAGGCTGAGGCAGAATGATCACAGACCAGCCTCAGCAATTTAGAGTCTCAGCAATCTAGACTGGATTCTGAGGCAAAAAATAAAAAGCACTGGTGGTGTAGCTGAGAGGGAGTATGCCCTGGGTTCAGTTCCTGGTGAGAGAGACAAGGAGAATGGCTGTGGTGGCACATGGCTGTATTCTCAGTACTGGGGAGACTGAGGCAGGAAGAGGCTTCAAAAAACTTAGCAAGACGCTTAGCAACTTAGACCCTATTTTTTCTTTTTTTCTTTTTGGTACTAAGGATGAAACCTAGGGGTATTCTACCTCTGAGGTAGAATTTAATTTAATTTTATTTTTTATTTTACTTTTTGAAGGTCTAGGGATGGAACCCAGGCATTCGACCTCCAAGCTACAGCCGCTGCCCTATTTTTATTCTTTATTTTTTGAAACAGGGTCTCGCTAAGTTGCAGAGGGCCTCACTAAGTAGCTGAGGCTGTGAGCAAACTATGATCCTCTGGTCTCAGCCTCCCAAACGCTGGGATTACAAGCGTGCGAAACCACACCCAGATCCAGACCTATTTTATATTTTATTTGGAAATAGGGTCTCTTAAGCCAGAGAGGCTGGCTTGGAACCTGAGCAATCCTCCTGTCTCCGCCTCCCAAGGGTGGGGATTATAAGAGTGCACCACCACGCCCCACTTTATTCTTTATTTTTATTTTTATTTTTTTGCAGGTCTGGGGATGGAACACAGGGGCATTTGACCTCTGAGCTACACCACCTGCCCTATTTTTTATTCTTTATTTTGAAACCGGGTCTCACTGAGTTGCAGAGGGCCTCACTAAGTAGCTGAGACTGTCCGCGAACCGTGATCCTCTGGTCTCAGCCTCCTAAATGCTGGGATTATACGCGTATGCCACCACACCTGGCTTTTTTTTTTTTTTATTATCTTTCTTTGTGAGTGGTACTGGGGAATGAAGTCAGGGGCATTCCACCTCTGAGCTATACCCCCAGTCCTATCTTTTGTTCTTTATTTTGAAATAGGGTCTCGCTAAATTGCAGAGGGCCTCACTAAGTAGTGGCTGAGGCTGGCTGTGAACCTGCAGTTCTGTCTCAGCCTCCCAAATGCTGGGATTACAAGCATGCACCACCATGCTTGGGTCTTTTTATTTATTTATTTTATTTATTTATTTATTTATTTGTGTGTGTGTGTGTGTGTGTGTGTGTGTGTGGGTGGGTGGGTGGGTCTGGAGGTGTAAGCCGGGTGCATTCGATCTCCGAGCTACACCCTCTGCCCTATTTTTTTTTATTCTTTATTTTGAAACCGGGTCTCACTTAGTTGCAAAGGGCCTCACTAAGTAGCTGAGGCTGTCCGAACCGCCATCCTCCAGTCTCAGCCTCCCGAATGCTGGGATCACAAGCCACCACACCCGGCTCTCATTTTAAAAAGTCTCTAGCAGGCATGGTGGTACACACATGTAATCCCAGTACTGGGAGGCTGAGACAGGAGGATTACAAGTTTGAGGATTTAGCAAGAATCAAATAGCAATACTCTTGGCTACTTAGTGACACCCTGTTTCCAAATAAAAAATAAAATAGGGCTGAGAATATATCTTGGAGGTAAAGTGCCCTAGGTTCAATCTCCGGAGCCACAATAGATATTTATATACATACATATAATGTACTTACATACATATACATGTGTGTGTATAAATTTAAGCCAGGCATTGTGGTGCACGCCTATAATCCCATTACTTACTTGGAAGACCGAGACAGGAGGATGTGGGGGGGGGTTGTTTTATTGTTTTTTGTTTTGTTTTGGGGGGGGGTTTTGTGTGTGGTACTGGGGTTCCTGGAAGCCCTTCTACCTATGGGCTACACTCCCAGACCTATTTTTTATACTTTTTTTTATTTGGAAACAGGGTCTCTTAAGCCAGCATGGCTGGCTTCTACACAGCGTGATCCTCCTGTCTCTGCCTCCTAAGCTCCGGGATTGCAAGAGTGCGCCACCACGCCCGGCTGTTTTTTTGTTTTTGCGGTACTGGGGATGGTACCCAGGAGCATTCTACCTTCAAGCTACATACCCAGTCCTAATTTTTTTTATTTTGAAACAGGGTCTCACTGAGTTGCAAAAGCCACACAAAGTAGCTGAGGCTGTCTTTGAACCATGATCCTCCTGTCTCAGCCTCCCAAATGCTGGAATTACAAGCATGTGCCACCACACCCAGCAGGATCTCGGGTTTGAGGACAGCCTCAACAAGTAGGGAGATTTTCATCAACCTAGGGAGATGGCACATCTTAGTGAGGCCCTCTGCAACTTAGTGAGACCCTGTCTCTTTCTCTCTCTCTTTTCTCTCTCTCTCTCTCTCTCTCTCTCTCTCTCTCTCTCTCTCTCTCTCACACACACACACACACACACACACACACACACACAATAAGTTTAAATTCAACTAGGGATATATATAAAAGCAAATGAGAAGTACAGTGCAGAGGTAAGTTTGGCTCCTGTAATCAATAGTTTGGTTCAAATCTAACCTAGCCTCACACTATTTTATCTCTGAATTTAACAAATTACTCAATTCTACAAGCATACAGTTTAGATGCTTGGCACTCTATCAATGTATAACTAATATTACCCTCAAATTCTGAAAGGCAGAATGACAGAGCTACTATCCTTTTAAATATAAATAGGTTATAAAGCTGTAAAAGAGGCTGGGGTTGTAGCCCAAAGGTAGAATGTCCCTGGGCTCAACCCTCAGTATCACACACACAGACAATGGAATAATTTTTTTTTTAAAAGGATGGGGGTATAGCTCAGAGATAGAATTCCCCGGGTTTATTTTTGAGCCTAAAAATAAGGAAGGATGGATGGACGGACGGACGGATGGACCACGATCCTCTTGTCTCAGCCTCCCAAATGCTGGGATTACAATTATACACCACCACGCCCAGTCAAATAAAACATTTAAGAAAAATAGCCCAGAAGTAGAAAGCTCCTGGGTTCCACCCCCAGTACCACAAAAAGAAGGAAGGAAACCAGTGCACGACGTCGAATGCAAACCTTTCATATACGCAAAGGCTTGAGAAGCAAAAAGGTGAAAAATACTGGTGACGATACTATCACCAGTGTGGTTTTGTTGCTTGTTTTTGTGTGTGGTACTGGGGATGGGACCCAGGGGTCTTCTACTTCCGGGCTACACCCCAGATTTATTTTATTTTTTATTTGCAAATAGGGTCTTGCTGATGTTATGGGCTAACCACAGACCTGAGCCTTGGCATAAGTAACGCCATGCTGCTACCCTAGATGACCCAGCTAGTCACGCATGACTGCTCTTTTGGCTTCTGGAATCCCTGCTAAACTTGCACCTGCAGGAAAAATCCATTAGAACCTTTCCATCCTCATCACAACTGGCATGCATATGACAAAAGGATCCATCTTTGTCATGGCCAGAGTGTGGATGTAGTGGAAGGGGTGGACATGGCTGGCTGCGCCCCTGCACAATCTTGTTTTGTGACTTCTGAACATTATACTTGGTTACCTCCCCGCCCCCCGGCTGTACTACCCTATACACTTGCTATGAGAATCTCGACTTTTCACCCCTACTTTTGCAGTTTTTTTCTATATAAAAAAGGCCTCTGAAAAACGGTTCAGGGCTGCACTCGGGACTCAGCACCCTACAGTGTAGTTGTTGGCTGGCTAATAAAGACTTTCTTTTGGCAACTTTTGGGTCTTTGTGGTCTCCCCGACGGAGCCTCACCAAGTTGCTGAGCCTGGCCTCAAACCTAAGATCCTGTCTCAGCCTCTCAAGTACTGGGATTAAAGACTTTCACCACCACACCCGGCTTTTTTTTCTTTTTTAAAGTTTTGTTTTGAAGGCTGGGCGTGGTGGCGCACGCTTGTAATCCCAGTACTTAGGAGGCTGAGACAGAAGGAGCTAGAAGGTTCAGAGCCAGCCTCAGCTACTTAGTGGGGCTCTCAACAACTTAGTGAGACCCTGTTTCCAAATAAAATATAAAATAGGTCTGGGAGTGTAGCCTAGAGGTAGAAAGCTTCTGGGTTCCATCTCCAGTACCACACACATACACACACACACACACCAAAAAAAAAAACCTAAAAATTAAGTTTTGTTTTGAAACAGCATCTTGATAAATTGCTGAAGCTGGTCTTGAACCAGAGATCTCCAGTCTCAGCTGCCTAAAAACTGGGATTATGGCCATGGAACCTAGACCATTGTTTTCTACTGAAGTTTATGCAGATATATTTTTTACTTCTCTTCAAAACTAAAAGAAGTCAAAGTAAGAATGAACAAAGAAAACAGAAAACAAAGTGACTGATGCTCAAGGTCACCAGTAATCAATGAAGCATAGTGTAAAAGACTTTTGTGTTAGCATACAGCTTTTGCAAAGGGCTACCTCCTCTAATGCCAAGGGATGAAAAATAAATTCTCCCAAATCAAACAAATCCAACTTTGAAGCCACAGGTCTCTTGGCACCTGCTGACCCAAGAATTTTCTGCACTAAAGTGGCAGAGCAAAGAAAGGGTCCAAGCGGTCGGTCTCAGGCTGGTCATTGTGTTAATGAGAGAAGGGAAAACAGTCCTGCCGGTGATGAGCAACACCTGCAAGGTATCACAAAACCCAGACAGCTGCAGGCGGGACGCCCTCCGTGGGTAAAGGTCTCTGGTTCTCCAGAGAATTCCAGCACCAATGTTAGCAGGACCGCCTCAGCTTATGTGAAGTATCCCCACCTGTGCACACTCAGGGGTCTGGCTCCCAGAAACACCTACTGGGTGAGTACCTCAAAGGCTCCCTTTGCAATAGTTGAGCTTGTTAGAAATGCAAATTGTGAGCCCGGCATGGCCACAGGTGCCTGTAACTTAAGTAATTAGGAGGCTGAGACAGGAGAATCCCAGGTTCATGATCAGCCTCAGCAACTTAGAGACTCTTGGCAACCCAGCAAGACCCCATTTGAAAAATAAAAATGAATCTGGACGTGGTGGAACACACTTGTAATCCCAGTACTTGAGAGGCTGAGACAGGAGAATCACAGGTTTAAGGGCAGCCTCAGCAAGTAATGAGACTCATCAACCTAGTGAGGCCCCGTTTCAAAATAAAATAGGGGTTGGGGTGTAGCTCAGAGGTAGAATGCCCCTGATCGATCCCCAGTTCCACACACACAAAAATAAGTATGGTGGCACGTGCCTAACACCCTAGTACTTGGGAAGCTGAGACAGGATTGCAGGTTCTTAGCCAGACTCAGCAACTTAGTGAGGCCATTTTAAATTAAGCTGGGTATTCTACCCATCCCTCACAGCAAGAGGCCAAGGGCCAATATTTAAGTTTCCTTTATTTTATTTGAGCAAAATATCTTAAGCCATCAGACAGAAATCATCTTATGAGTACTATTTTACAAACACATTTGCAACAAAATAAGCCACTACCTAGAAAGCCAGAGAAGTTCTACAGAGATTTAGGAACACCTGCTTCTTTTCACCCTTAGCAGAAAAAGCAGGGCTGTCTTCCTGATGGTCTAATGTGGCCCCTGACAATTATTCAGCTGGGTGTGGTACCACAGGTTTAGAATCCCAGTACTTCAGATGCTGACACAGGAGGATCACAGGTCAGCTGTCAGCCTCAGCTATTTAGTGAGGACCTCTACAATTTAGCAGGACCCCGTTTCAAAATAATTTTTAAAAAATAGGCTGGAGGAGTAGCTCAGAGGTAGAATACCCTTGAATTCAACCCCCAGTACCACAAAAAAGTAAAATAAGCCTGAGGGTATAGTTCAGAGGTAGTAAATCCTGGAGTTTAACCCCCAGTACCAAAAACAAAGCAAATGAACCCCACCCAAATTACTTAATCGAGGCAGAAAGGCCTAAAATCTTTCAAGGTTTGTTTTTGCGGGTCTGGGGATGGAAACCAGGGGCATTCAACCTCCAAGCTACACCCCTGCCCTATTTTTTATTTTGAAACCAGGTCTCACTGAGTTACAGAGGGCCTAAGTAGCTGAGGCTGTCCACAAACTGCGATCCTCCAGTCTCAGCCTCATGAGTGCTGGGATTACAAGTGTGTGCCACCACGCCCGGCTTCAAGGTTTTTTTTTTTTTAATTTTGTACTGGGGACCAAACCCTGTGGCAGTATCTCTGAGCTACACCCCCCAGGCTGTTTCCATATTGAAACACATCTTGTTAACTTGCTGAGACTGTCCTCAGAACTTGCAATCCTGTCTCAGCCTCCCAAGAAGTGGAATTACAGGCATGCAGCCAGGCCATTCCTTATATATCTTAAAGTTTGAGAACCAGAAACCCATTACTTCGTACAATATGCACTAAGAAAAAAATAAGCAACTATATAAAAACCAGTGGGCGGAGCAGGGCATGGTGGAACACCTTGTAATCCCAGTACTGGAGAAGCTCAACAGGAGCATCATGGGTAGAAGCCAGCCTTGGCAACTTAGGCCCTCCACAATTCAGTGAGACCCCGTTTCAAAATAATGTTGGGCTGAGGGTGTGTGGCTCAGAGGTAGAGTGTTCTGGGTTCAATCCTCAGTGCCCCCCACACAAACACACATAGGGGTGGTAGTATGAGTCCCTAGGCCCAGCTTCAGGGAGGTGGTGACAGAATCTTAAGCCCGGGCTAACCAAAAAACCTAGCTCGAGCCGGGCGTGGTGGCTCATGCTTGTAATCCCAGTACCTGGAAGGCTGAGACTGGAGAGTAAGACTCATCAACATAGCATGACCATTTCAAAATAAACTCAGGTGGAGCTTGAAGGTAGAATGCCTCTGGGTTCAACCCCCCAAACCACGCTCAACTATTTATGTTATCAGCTCCCTGGAGTTGAGGGCCTGCCTGACCATAAACACAAGGGTTAGGAGTTTCAACGTAATAAAAAGAAAAAAAAAATACCAAATCACTATCAGCTTTCTACCCATCCCTCACAGCAAGAGGCCAAGGGCCAATATTTAAGTTTATTTTATTTGAGCAAAGTATCGTAAGCCTTCAGACCAAAATCATCTATTAGTAGTTTTACAAACACGTTTGCAAAAAAAAAAAGGAACCACTATCTAGAAGGCCAGAGGAAAAACACTGCAGAGAATTAGGAACAGCGTTAGTAGAAAGAGCAGGGCTGTCCTCCTGATGGTCTGATGTGGCTCCTGCCAATTATTCTGTCTTAACAGGATGCTGGGAAGCAGCTCGTTTCTCTGCACGGGCCTTCAAGAACTCTTCAAGCCGCTTCATCTTCTTACCTGGAAGACAAACAGCTGATAATTACTCACAAGAGGAAAGAAGCTGGAACTATTCCCTGGAGGGAGGCAGAGAAGCAGCCCCGAGGCTAGAGGAATCACCTGCCCCCTCCCCGCGCCCCGGCCCCAGGTGCGCTCACTTCGATGGTAACGCATCTCTCGGTGCCACATTGCCAGGGTGGTGAGAAAGCTCTTCACCCGACTCTGCACACTAGGCCGCCCAAAGATGGAGATTTCCGCCAGGTCCTCGTAGGTCACCATGTCCACCTTCAGCAAAGCCTGGCTCAGCCACTCCATCTGCGGGAGTATGGCTCGCTCTGGGCCTGGAACAGGTGGGAGTTGAATGTTAAGGGAAAAGGAAGGCGGCAGGCTGGACATCCCAGCCCCCACGTGGCCTGCCGTCCAACCCGGGAAAGCAGGAGGCCGGAGCGGGCGGGAGCACGCACAGCCAGGCCCAGCGCTCTCACCAAAGATGGCTTCTGCCAGCCAGGCCTCCAGGTACACCACCAGGGGGTCGTCCACTTCCTGAGCCGGAAACCACCAGGGCCGGGCGGTGAGGCGCGGTGGCACGTGGGAAGCCATTCGTTTGTCCTGCCGAGAAGCACCAGGAGGGTTGGACGCGCCGAAGACCAGCACCGGAGGAGAGCGACCTCGCCCTAGCGCTGGCTTCTTTTAAGGGGCTGTCCACCCGCCCCTTCCTGCGGCCGCCCCCTCGGGGTTAGCCGGACCAATGGCCTGCAGGCGCCGCGGGCTTCCTGCTGGGTGCACCGCCCACCTCCGCATCAACCTTCAACTTTCCACTACCCCTAAGAGACCGTGGTCAACTCCTAGCCTCAATTTAAAAAATAAAAAAAAAATTTAAAAAGAGCTGGGAGCAGAGCGCATGGTGGTGCACGCTTGCATTCCCAGTACTTGGGAGGCTGAGACAGGAGTATTGCAGGTTCGTGGCCAGTCTCAGCTACTTAGGCCCTCTGCAACTTAGTGAGACCCTATTTTATTTTATTTTGCGGGTTTGGGGATGGAACCCAAAGGCATTCAACCTCAGAGCTACACCCCCTAACCTATTTTTTAGTCTTTATTTTTAAACCGGGTCTCACTGAGTTGCAGAGGGTCACTAAGTAGCTGAGGCTGGCTACGAACCGCAATCATCCGGTCTCAGCCTCTCAAGCACGGGGATTACAAGCGTGCGCCACCACGCCCGGCCTTCATTCTTTATTTTAAAATACGGTCTCAGCCGGGTGTGGTGGCGCTTGGGAGGCAGAGACAGGAGGATCACGCAGGTTCAAAGCCAGCTTCTCTGGCTTAAGAGACCCTGTTTCCAAATAAAATATAAAATAGGTCTGGGAGTGCAGCCTGGAGGTAGAAGGGTTCCGTCCCCAGACTGGGGATTGAGATTTGGGGCATTTTACCTCCAAATTATACTCCCAGCCTTATTTATTTTATTTATTTTATTTTGTGTGTGCGTGTGTGGTGCTGAGGATTGAGCTCAGGGGCATTCTACATCTGAGCTACACCCACAGCTCTATTTTTTATTCTTTATTAAGAATGAGTTGCAGAGGGCCTCACTAAGTAGCTTAGGCGTCCTGCAAATCCAGGTCCTCCTGTCTCAGCCTCCCAAGTACTAGAGTTACAAGCACGTGCCACCACGCCTGGCTTAAAGATTTCATTTTTAAGAGCAGTGTTAGTTTCCTATGAGATTGGAGCAAAAAGTAGAGACTTCCCCACATACCCACAGCTTTTTTTTTTTTTTTTTTTTTTGGTACTGGGGGTGGAACCCAGAGGCTTTCTACCTCCGGGCTATACTCCCAGACCCATTTTATATTTTATTTGGAAACAGGGTCTCACTAAGTTGCTGAGAGCCTCACTAAGCAGCTGAGGCTGGCTTCGAACCTGTGCGATCCTCATGTCTCAGCCTCCCAAGCGCTGGGATTACAAGTGTGGGCCACCACGCCAGGCTGAGTAGCACACTTCTTTATAGGTTCATTGCTTATAAAGTATACACATTATGTGCAAAGTATACACATTGCTACCACCCAAAGCCTGTTATTTTACCTTAGGGCTTATTTTTGGTGTTACATGTTTTACAGGGGTTGACAAATGTATCCACAGAAAAGTTTTCTATTCCTTCATTTTATTTTATTTATTTTGTGGTACTGGAAATTGAACCCAGGGGTATTCTATATCTGAGCTCCACCTCCCAGCCCAATTTTTTATTCTTGATTTTGAAACAGGTTCTCATTAAGTTGCAGATGGCCTCACTAAATAGCTGAGGTTGGCTGAGAACCTGCAATTCTCCTGTCTCAGCCTCCCAAGTACTGGAGTTACAAGCATGCACCGCCAGGCCTGGCTCCCATCCCTATTTTATGTTTTAGTTTGAAATAGGGTGCTAAGTTGCTGAAGGCCTCTCTAAGTTGCTGAGCTGTCCTTAAGGTGGGATCCTCTGGTACTAGTCTCCTAAGTACTGGGGTTACAGGTGTGCACCACCATTGGAGTCTAAGACAGAGGATCACAGGTTTGAGGTTAGCCCAATTTAGTGACATCCTCAGCAACTTAGATTCTTTTTCAAAATAAAAAATACCAGCTGGCCGGGCGTGGTGGCGCACGCTTGTAATCCCCGCGCTTGGGAGGCAGAGACAGGAGGATCGCGCAGGTTCGAAGCCAGCCGCGTGCGCTGGCTTAGGAGACCCTGTTTCCAAATATAAAATGTAAAAATAGGTCTGGGAGTGTAGCCCGGAGGTAGAAGGGCTTCCAGGAACCCCAGTACCACCAAAAAAAAAAAAAAAAAAAAAAAAAAGGCAGAGAAACTGAAGCAGTTCCTACCTCAGGTTTGGCGGTGAAGGAGCTGAAATGAACAGGCTAATTTGAACTATATTAAAAGCTTTAAAGTAAAAAAAATAAATAATAGGACTAGGGGTGTAGCTTGAGGTAGAATGCCTCTGGGTTCAACCCCCAGTACCACACACACACACACACAAAAAGGAGATGAGCATGGTGGTGCATGCCAGGAATCCCAGTACACGGGAGGCTGAGACAGAAGGATCTCAGGTTCAAAGCCAGCGTCAACATTTTATTGAGGCTCTCAGCAATGTAGTGAGACTCTGTTTAAAAAAAATAGGCTGGGGTGTACTTGGAGGTGGACTGCCCCTGGGTTCAATTCTCAGTATAATATATACTTTTTACACTGTTACCCTGAATTTTTTTTTTGGGGGGGGGGGGTACTGGGGATTCAACTCAGACACATTCTACCTCACAGGTACACCCCAGCCCAATTTTTTTTTTTTTTTTTGGTACTGGGGTTTCTAGAAGCCCTTCTACCTCTGGGCTACACTCCCAGACCTATTTTTTTATTTTTGGAAACAGCGTCTCTTAAGCCAGCATGGCTGGCTTCGAACCTGCGTGATCCTCCTGTCTCCACCTCCCAAGCACGGGGATTACAAGTGTGCGCCACCACGCCAGGCCCAATTTTATTTCTTATTTGGAAATAGGGTCTCACTAGGTTGTTCGGAGCCTTGCAAAGTTGCCGAGGCTGGCTTTGACCCTGTGATCCTCCTGTTGCAGTCTCCCAAGTACTGGGGTTACTAGTGTGTGCCACCATGCCTGGTGTTATACTGAATTCTCTCTCATATTTTCTGTTTTTGAGGGCAGGGTGGTTACAATTTAGCCTAGAAGTATTCTATCTCTGAGCTACACCCCTAACCTTATTTTTATTTGGAATCTGCCAAGACATCCTGCTGCCTTGGCATCTATGTGTTGAGACCCCCCACTCCACATAGTTAATCGGCAAAAAGCCCCGAGAAAGAGGTATCGTCTCTGGCCAAAATATCCCCCACTTTTACCCTTCATGACTATTAATAATTCCTTTTAACTTTCTACACGAATTGCTCTGATGATGTGAGATTAGGACTATGAAAAAGAAATTGAGTCCGTGGATATAAATTTTCTAATAATTTGTCTAAACGTCCTTGGCTTTGCTCAATAGTAAGGAAAAAACTGGCCAGAACTCAGATGCTGTGATAAGCATTCCAGCTGCAGCAATCACAAAGGGTCTCCGATCCTCACTCCTATCACTAGGTTAAGCTATTAACTCCGGTAACCGATAGCTCAGTTTAAGGAAACTTTGTTTACCCTTGAGATCCTGCCTAGAGACAGAGAAGATAAAATTGTGTGTGTGACTTCGAAACAATTTAGTTGATGAACAACTTAGTTGCCAAAATACAATAGAGCCAAGGAGAAAGATTGTTGACCTTCACGCCCAGTGTGAGCGTCCCCGAAACAGGGAGAATGCCGCATGGCTAGAAATGAAAATGACAAAATAAAGGACAGATATTCTAAATATATATGTATGAAGGAAAGGAAATACCGTAAGAGTAAGAAAGCACTTTTTCATGAAGAAGAGCTTATCATAAGAACGTCCCGACTGGGAAAGAAAGGAATTAGAAAGTTAGAAGCAGGTTGCAGAGGGTTTGTGATAAGGAAATGGATTATTAGAGACCAATAGGCCTTTAATAGGCTTTTTGTCTAAAAAAGAGTGTTCAGCAGTTAAGGAAATACATCTGACAACTAAATCCAAGAACTTCATGGTGTTATTTGTGGTGTCTTATTTGCCAAGCTGTGTTGTGAGTTTTTGTAAGCTTTCAGACTTCAGAAGGCAAAGCGGATGAGATCTGAGAGACGCCCATCGCATCTCCCTGGACGCCACATCTCCCCATGCTTGTCATATGGATATAGATGGAAACTTCAAAAAAGAAAGCAAAAGAAGATTCCATGAGAAGGCGTATTCTCCAAGCCCTGGGCCTTGGGTGTGCCTGTATTGCCTTTGGAATTTACCTTTGGACCTGCCCTGCTGCAATATCGGAAGAAAGATCCGGAGCTTATCTCCTAAATGCTGGACTAGTCATTTACTTTGTTTATATGTAATTTACTATTGTTTTGCTGTGATTGCCCCCCTTCCCTTTCTTTTTTTTTTCTCCTATTATTAATCTCACTGGTGAAGGGTATAAATTTCTCTGGGTTCCTGTAATAAATTGTCATTGGCTCAAGAAGCCTTTGTTCACCTCAGATTCTTTCCCAAGCGTCGTACCTAAAAAACTTAGGGAATTCATAGAGGGGAAGGAATCGCTGCAGATAGTTTTCTGCAGAACTCCACCTGCCTTTTGCCCCATCTTTCTGAGGCTCCCGGTCGCGAGTGGACTTGCCCCCACAGGACTGAGCCCATCGGTAACAGGAATCAATATCTCACTAAGTCACTGAGGGTCTCCTAATTTGCTGAGTCTGGCTTTGAACCTGTGATCCTCCTGTCTCAGCCTCCCAGGTACTGGGATTATAAGCGTGTGCCACCACGGCCAGTTCAACTTCATGTTTTTCTGTTTTCAGATTTTCTTTCCTTTATTCGTCTCTGAGTTCCTCACTGGGTTCTCTTCCAGCTCACTCTATCACTAGGCCTGACTTTGTGGCTTCTCTAACGCTTAGGCTTCTTAAGGTCCTATTCTCAAGTTGTCTTCTTTCCCTACACACTTAACAACACGTATCACATAGAATAAATTATATAAAGAATAAATTATACATAGAATAAATTAATCTTGACCCTTTATCTCCAATCAGACCCTTTCTGGGTACTACTAAATTGGACAACTGAGAAACCCCCGAGATACTAAAACTCTCCAGTGTGAGTCAGGCCTGGCAGTGCACACGCTGGTAGTTCCAGCGCTTGGGAGGTTGAGACAGTAGGATTACAGACACAAGGTTAGCCGTGGCAATTTAGTGAGAGCTTGTCTCAAAATAAAAAAATAAAAAGGGCCAAGGGGTGTAGTTTGGAAGTAGAATTCCCCTGGGTTCAATTCCCAGTAACACACACACACACACACACACACACACACACACACACACACTATTGCTATAAAACACTAGTTAGAAGGGGAAAGTTGGGTTTTAGTCTATATGATTTAGTAGTTCAATGTCCAAGACTCCCTCCTACAAAAGCTCACAAGTGGATAAGGAATCATGAATAAAGTTTTTAATCCCAGCATTATTTGTTATAGTGACGTGTGTGTGTGTGTGTGTGTGTGTGTGTGTGTGTGGTGCTGGGGACTGAACCAAGGGGCATTTTACCGTTGAGCCACGCCCCTATTCTATTTTTTATTCTTTATTTTGAAACAAGCTCTCGCTAAATTGCAAAGGTCCTCACTAAGTAGGCTAAGGCTGGCTGTAAACCCAGATCCTCCTGTTTTAGCCTTCCAAATACTGGGATTACAAACATGCACCACCACACCCGGCTTTGTTAATATTTTTAAACACATATTTAAGAAAAATAATTACATTAAAATATACATTAAAATATGAGAAACAGCCCGCCGTGGTCCCCGCTTGGGAGGCGGAGACAGGAGGATCGCGCTGGTTAGAAGACCCCGTTTCTAAATAAAAATATAAAAAATAGGTCTGGGAGTGAAGCCCGAAGGTAGGAGGTTTCCAGGAACCCCAGTACCACAGAGATGAGACAGAGAGAGAGAGAGAGAGAGAGAGAGAGAGAGAGAGAGAGAGAGAGAGAGAGAGAGAGAGAGAGATATGCCCGGGGTGGTGGCGCACGCTTGCAATACCAGCGTTCAGGAGGCTGAGACGAGAGAGTCGAGGATCAGAGACAGCTTCAGCTACTTTTAGTGAGGCCCTTTGTAACTCGGCGAGACCCTGTTTCAAAATAAAGAATAAATAGATTTGGGCATGTCGCTCTGAGGTAGAATGCCCCTGGGTTCCATTCCCAGTACCGCAAAAAAAAAGAAATACGGGAAACAAAATTTAAATCACATACACATGTAATACAGTGCACTGTTAAAGTGTTAAAAATAGAAGACTCAATGCGCCGGGCGTGGTGTGGTGGTGCACGCTTGTAATCCCCGCACTTGGGGAGCTGAGACAGGAGGGTCCCACAGGTTCGAAGCCAGCCTCAGAGACCTTGTTTCCAAATAAAGTATAAAAAAAAATAGGTCTGGGAGTATAGCCTGGAGGTACAACAGCCCCCGGGTTCCACCTCCAGTACCACAAAAATAAAAAGAAAGAAAAAAGGAAAGAAAAGAAAAAAAAAAAAAATAGAAGACTCCATGGGCTATGGGCTCCAAAGAATTACCATTGATCAGCCGTGTGTGAAAAGAAGCAAGTCACGAGCCAGCTTTGCACGGAGGACTCGGGGTCGCGCGTGGCCAGCGGCTCTGGGCCTGGACAGCGCGGAGAAGACCTGGCAAGAGCGTGGAGCCAAGGACCAGGTCGTGTGAGCTCTGGGCACAACTCGCCAGAGAAAGAGAGACACGACACTGACGGTTTTCGGAGTCAGAGGAGCCGCGATCCAGGTGTGGGAAAGTCCAAGGGGCCCTCGCCCCCCGCCGCAGCTCAACACCCGGTCTCCAGGCAGCCATCACTGAGCCTGCAGAGACCGCTCCACCCGGGACCCGGCAGGACCGAACTTATGGGCACCCGAGAGCCCTTGGTAAACTCTGGGCTCCCTGGACTCCCTGCGAGTCTGAGACGCGACTTTTCAGGTAGGGATCCCGGGCTGCAGAAGAGTGTGCGGTGTCCCCGAGCGCCCGGCTCCTGCGCCCGCTGACCGCGCGGGTGGAGCCGCCGGGCGCCGCCTCCTGGGCCTTGGGCTACGCGGATTGGACGGCCGCGCGCCCCGCGGGCCAATGAGCGCAGGGGGCGGGGCTCTCGAGTCGTGGTCCTCGGGCCGCAGGCTCCTATAGGATCGCGCTCTGCTCTCCTGGGTGAAGTTATCTCTGGGTGTTCTGCCTGGAAGGGACAGGCGGGAGTGTGTGTGTGTGTGTGTGTGTGTGTGTGTGTGTGTGTGTGTGTGTGTGTGTGTGTGGTGTTACTGGGGATTGAGCCGGGGCATTCTATCTCCGAGCTATGTACCCAGACCTATTTTAGTTCTATTTGGAAACAGGGTCTCACGAGGTTGATGAGTCTTACTACTCGCTGAGGCCATCCTCGAGTTTAAGATCTGCCTGTCCCAGCCTCCCAAGTACTCGAATGGTTTTGGTCGCAGCCGCCTCTGGAGCCTTCTCTCGACCTCAGCAGCTCGCGTGCAGGGCGCTCAGTTACTGAGGCCCCTTTAGCCCCGGTTTCCCGAGGAAGGACCGAAACTCTGCTCAGGCTGTACGGGAACTCTCGCTTGAATAGGTTGAGGTCAGGTCCGCCTCTAGCCTGATTGGTGCCGCGCTCCCTAGACCTGCGGACTGCGGCGGGCGGGAGGGCGACAGCACAGCGGCGAGAGTTCGGCTCCTCCGGCCACCTGGAGTTTTGTCCTTACCCAGGAGAGGTTGGGCCTGGGACCACATGCCCACTAGACTGGGACCCGCAAAAATACATGTTTTTATTTTTTAATTTGTGTGCGTACGTGTGTGTGCTACTGAGGATTGAACTCAGGGGCATTCTACTTTTGAGCAACACCCCCAGCCTTTTAAACACACACACACACACACACACACACACACACACACACACACACACACACACACACACACACACACGGGGCTCAAGGGCCCCACCTAGTTGCTGAAGCTGGCCACAAACCTGTGGTGCTCCTGTCTCAGCCTCCCAAGGATTGACATTACAAACCAAAGCCTCTACGCCCAGCTGTTCTTAAATATTTTAACCAGAGGAAAAGAATGAAGATCATAATAACGACTCTAATCTGGATCCTATTTGTTTGCATGCTAACAGAATGTTGAAGTCTGTCTTCTTGCCTGCCTGCCTGCCTGCCTTTCTTACAGATACCAGGTGAGCTTCCTACCCCAGCCCTTTTAAAACCATGTGCCAACCGGGCGTGGTGGCACACGCTTGTAATTCCAGTACTTGGGAGGCTGGGACAGAAGGACTGCACAGGTTCAAAACCAGCCTCAGCTACTTAGTGAGACTCTGTTTCCAAATAAAATATAAAAAAATAGGTCTGAGAGTGTAGCCCAGAGGTAGAGAGCTCCTGGGTTCCATCCCCAGTACCCCCCCCACACACACAATCATGTGCCACCACACCAGTACTTTTTATTGTTTTGAAATGGGCTCTTACTAGATTAATGAAAGTCTCTCTAAATTGCAGAGGCTGATTTTGAACCTACAATCCTCTTGTCTCAGTCTCCCAAGTACTAGGACTACAGGCATGTGCCACCATGCCCAGCTACATATTTTGTTTTCTGAAACTGGACTCTGATCGTCAAGTTGACTTTTATTTTTAGATGCTGAAAATGAAACTCAGAGCCTCTTGTACATGCTAAGGAGTGTGCTCTATCACTGAGCTACGTCCCTCTCTCTCAAGTTGATTAGCTCCTGAAACTTGGGGGTTTAGATCACACTGAAGTGTTCTTTAGGAAAAGATGGCATAAATACTACCTCCCTTCCCCAGTGTGCTTTGCCACCATCTCATATGATTTTTTTCAGTCTTGTTTCTGTCTAAGAAACCAGTTTGGGAAGAGGAACTCTTCTTCCTCCTGAGAGGCTGCTGGTTTCTCAGCCCAGCCAGCAATTGAGGTAGTTAACCAGAGGCAAGCAGGAACCTGGATGCAAAAGGTAAGGAAGCACTCACCTTTTGTGACAGTCTTTTCCTAATCGATTGATCCTTACAATTTCCTAAGTGAAGCCGGAGGATGGTGGTGCGCTCCTGTAATCACAGATTCAGGACAGCCTCCGCAACTTAGGGAGACCCTGTTTCAAAAACAGGAGGGAAAAAGCCTAGAGTGTAGCCCAGTAATTAGAAAGCCTCTGGCTTCAATGTTTTTGTGGTTTTGGTGATGATACTGGGTATGAAACCCAGAGACATTCTACCTCTGAGCTATACCTCCAGCCCTATTTTTTTTTTAATTTGGAAACAGGGACTCACTAAGTTGCAGAAGACCGTAAGTTGCTGAGGCTGGCTGTGAACCTGTGATCCTCCTGTTTCAGCCTCCCAAGTACTGGGATTTAAAACCATGTGCCAGCCGGGCATGGTGGCACAAGCACCACACCCAGCTCCTAGCTTCAGTTTCAATTAACACACACACACACACACACACACACACACACACACCTTTATCCATACCTTTTCTAATAACATATTCCTTGACTACATCCTTATGTAACTCAGTGTGTGTGTGTGTGTGTGTGTGTGTGTGTGTGTGTGTGTGAATATAGGTTTGCCCTTATTTTTTTGCACTGATTTTGAACCTAGAATCTCGTGCATGCTAGGCAATTGTATTAGCCCTGAGCTAAGTCTCTAGGTCTAAACATGTATGGGGGGGGGGGCACTACCATCCCTATTTTTTTTTTAATTTTTGTCTTTTTTCCTTTTTCCTTTTTTTTTTTTTTTTTTTGGTCTTTTTCGGTAGTAGGAATCCGACACGGGGCTTGTGCTTGTTCTGCCTTAAAGAACAAAAGGCTGAAGGAGAACTGGGACGCCCGTTTCCTCCGCTTGGGGTCTGGAGTGTCTGGTTCTCAGGTTAGGGACGAGGCTGGAGCTGTCGTCCTGCAGAGGAACCCTCGCTCGGGAAGGGGTCTAATGTTCAAGATCTTGGCCATGCCCGTGGGCTCCGGAGTTGACGGGTGCCGCAGGATTTGCGTCAGTGGCCCCAGTGACCGCAGGAATGCCCTTGGGTGCCCAGGTCGGGAGCTCGCGGTTGGGGGGAAGGCTGTGGCTGGGCTAGGCGCTTGGCCAAGGGCAGGGCCCATCTAAGCGCTCACTACAGATCTTGTGCACCTGCTCTAGTCGGGGCCACGCGGCCCGCTCCCCGGGCTCCCGCCCCAGGCTCCTTGCCTGTCTTTTCTTTTCTTTTCTTACCGCAGGGCTGGGTTGGGGAGTCAGCGTGCTAGGCGAGGCGAGCGCTGCACCGCTGAACTGACCCCCAGCCTCAGGCGCCCCTCTTGGAAAGTAAACCCAGGCGATGCGTCCCGGGATTCTGAATACAGGTAGGTAGATCCTTCCTGGAATGAAGACAGCGGCTGGCCTCTCCTGGGCAGGGCTGGACACCCCTTCTTGGGCCGGGGCGGCAGGCTTGGCCGGGGCCTGGGCTGTCCCACCGCGCGGTGCCCCGGGCGCCCCGACCCCGGCATCTGGGAGCGGGGAAGGCCAGCACTGACCAATGTTCAAAAGTGACCATTTCAAAACAATAAAAAAGGACTGCTGTGGGGCACACACTGTGTGTGTGTGTGTGTGTGTGTGTGTGTGTGTGTGGCCTACCAACTCCCGGCTTTCCCTCAGCTCCCTGGGCCAGATTAGTCCCCAGACTTCTCCGTAATGAAGAAAAGTGATCCTTAATTTTCAGACCTACGCAATCAAACTGCAGACTGTTTGCTGAGAACAGAAACCATCTCTTGTTTATCCAACTCTTCCTAGCAGCTGGTATGACTCCTACACAAAGTGCTTACTAGATAAATAGTCAAAGGCGGATTTCGGTCCTAGCTTTGCTGCTTAAGGATTTTTGATGTTGAACCGTTAACTTTTTTTTTTTTGGAACTGGAGATTGAAACCAGGATTATTCCACCTTTGAGCTACACACCCTCAATCTTTTTTTTAATTATTATTTATTGAGGGGAGGAGATCAGGGATGGAACCCAAAGGCACTCTGCCTCTGAACCACACCCCAGCCGTTTTTATTTTTGAAACATGGTCTCACTAGGTTGTTGAGGCTCTAGCCTCAAATCTGCAAAACTCATATCTCAGCCTCCAAAGTATAGAGATTCTGGGTGTGCACCACCATGTCCAGCTATTTTTAAATATTTATTTATGCATTTATTGGTAATGGGTATTGAACCCAGGGGCATTCTACCTGTAAGCCTTATTTTAATTTTTAATTTTTATTTATTTATTTATTGTGATACTGGGGATAGAACCCAGGTGCATTCTATGTCTGAGCGACACCCCCACCCCTATTTTTTATTTTTATTTTTAGGAAGCAGGGTCTCTCTAGGATGATGAGAGTCTCACTTCTTGCCAAGGCTATCCTCAAATCTTTGATCCTCCTGTCTCAACCTCCCAAGTACTGGGATTACAAGAACATTAAAAAAAAAAAAATGGCCTTGCTGGGTGGTAGGGCACACTTGCACTCCCAGTACTTGGGAGGCTGAGACAGTAGGATCAAAGGGTGGGGGCCAGCCTCAGGTACTTAGGGAGACCCCCCTGCAACTTAGTAACACCCTGTTTCAAAATAAAGAATAAAAAATAGGGCTGGGGGGTCCCCAGTACCAAAAAAGTCTAACCATTTAGTCCCTCAGTTTTAATCTGTAAATTGGGGTTGATAATATTACCTCTGTCCTAGAACTGTGAGAAATTAATACACACAGAACACTTGTGTCAAGTAAACATCAGGTATTACCACCTACTCATATAAAAGACTTTACATGTTACAAACATTGACATTAGAAAATGTTATTTTTGTTATTAGTTCAAGGATTACAACAAGTTTATTTTCTTTAGAAATTGCTTAAAGTACAGAGGATCATGAAACAAAATGTATTTGCAATGTCTAACTCCGGCTGGGCGTGGCACATTTGTAATCCCAGCATTTGGGAGGCTAAGACAGGAGGATCATGGTTCGAAGCCAGCCTCAGCTACTTAGTGAGGCCCTTTGCAACTCAGCGCGACCCTGTTTCAAAATAAAGACTAAAATATAGGGCAGGGTTGTAGCTCGGAGGTAACATGCCCCTGGATTCCACCAAAAAAAAAAAAAAAAAGACCAGCGAGTGGAACTTCTTGTCTACAGAAAAACAAAAAACAAAGCTAGGCACAGTGGGGCACCCTTGTAATCCCAGTATTTTGGGAGGCTGAGACAGGAGGATCACGCAGGTTCAAAGCTAGCCTCAGCTACTTAGTGAGGCTCTCAGCAAGTTAGTGAGACCCTGTTTCCAAGAAAAAAAAAAATAGGTCTAGGAGTGTAGCCAGGTGGTAGAAAGCCCCTGAGTTCCATCCCCAATACCACAAAAAAAACAAACAGACAAAAAAAAAAAAAAAAAAACCACAAAAAACACCGCACAAAAAACTCCTGGGATTCTTGGTCAAATTTGATTCTGAACGCCCTTTTAATCTTTTTATACTTCTTGTGTCTGGGGCGGGAAAGTAAGTGGCAAGTTGCTACTGAACGTTACAATCTTACTGAGAATCTACTTAGCAAGTGTCCTTTTTTTTTTTTTTTTTTTTGGCGGTACTGGGGATGGACCCCTTCTACCTTTGGGTTACACTCCCAGACCTATTTTATATTTTATTTGGAAACAGGGTCTCTTAAACCAGAGAGGCTGGCTTCGAACCTGCGCGATCCTCCTGTCTCCGCCTCCCATAGTGCGGGGATTACAGGCGTGCACCACCACGCCCGGCTAGCAAGTGTCCTAAACCCTGGAGCAAGTTCATATCTGGGAGAAGACATTCTGCCTCTGCCTCTTTTTATAGCAAAAACTTTAATATCAGAGACCTAGGATTTTGTTCTATTTTGTGAAAAGTGTAAAATGTAATGCCGGGTGCAACTGTGCACCTTATGAGCTCCCAAGCCCCGTTACAGTTTCACGGTAACACCCATTATTGGAGAAGCTGAGGCAAGAGGATTGTAAACTCGAGGACAGCCTGGCAGTTTGGGGAGACTGTTTCAAAATAGGGTTGGGGTAGCCAGGCATGGTGGCACATGATTCTGAGCCTAGTGCTTGGGAGGCTGAGACAGGAGAATCACGGGTTCACAGCCAGCCCCAGCAATTTAGAGAAGCCCTCCACAACCTAGAAACTGTTTAAAAACTTTTTTTCAAAGCTGAGCATGGTGGTGCATGCTTGTAATCATAGTACTTGGGAGGCTGAGACTGGAGGATGACAGGTTCAAGGACAGCCTTAGCTATTTAGTGAGGCTCTCGGCAATCTAGTGAAACTCTGTTTTCAAGTAAGAAATAAAATTGGTTTGGGGATGTATCTCAGCGGTAGAATGGAATGCCTCTAGGTTCAATTCCCAGTCCTGGGGGGAAAAAAGAAAAAATAGGGCTGGGAGTGCAACTGAGAGAATACCCCTGGACTCAATCTCCAGTACAAAAACAAAACAAAAAATGTCATTTGCTTATCAACTGTAAGAACACAGGAAATTAGCTGATTCAGTTTAAAAAATAAAACAAAAACAAAAGTTTTAGTTCTTTAATTATTTTATGTGCTTCTGGGGATTGAACTCAGGGGCATTCTACCTCCAAGCTACATCCCCAGACCCATTTTATTGTGTTTTATTTCTTTATTTACTTATTTATTTATGTGGTACTGGGGATGGATGCCAGGGGCCTTCTACCTCCCCAGCTATACCCCAACATCTATTTTATATTTTATCTGGAAACAATGTCTCACTTCAAACCTATGATCCTCCTGTCTCAGCCACCCAACTACTGAGATTACAAGTGTGCACCGCCATGCCACATTTTATTTTTTATTTATGTATTTATTTTGCGATACTGGGGATGGAACCCAAGGGCATTCTACCTCCAAGCAACACCCCCAGCCCTATTTTTTATTTTCTATTTTGAAACAGATTCTCACTGAGTTGCAATGGGTCTCATTAAGTAGCTGAGGTTATCTGCAAACCTCAATCTTCCTGTCTCAGCCTCCCAAATGCTGGGATTACAACTGTGCACCACCACACCCAGCTCCCATTGTATTTTTAAACAGGGTCTCATGAGTTGCTGAGTCTCACTAGGTTGTTGAGACTGGCCTCAAACCTGTGATTCTCCTGTCTCAGCCTCCCAAGAACTGATCTTAGCCACCACAGGCCATTTTAAATTCCTTTTTGTAAAGAAAAGGTTTTGAGCTGGGGATGTAGCCCAGTAGTGGGGCCCTGGGTTCTATACCCAACATGGCAAAAAAAAAAAAGAGTAAAGACTTTTATTTTTGAGGTACTGGGGATTGAACCCACTATTTTTAGGGGTGCTCTACCTCCGAGCTACATCCCAGTCCTTTTATTCATTTTTGTTTCTTGCAACAAAGCCTCATGAAATTGCTGAGGCTGGCTTCAAACCTGCGATTTTCCTGTCCCAGCTTCTCAATAATTGGGATTACAGGCACTTAAGCAACACAGTGACTAGCTTGTTTCAAGTCATTATTTATTTATTTATTTATTTATTTATTTATTTATTTATTTATTTAATTTGTAGTACTGGGGATGGAACCCAGGGACATTCTACCTCTGAGCCCTATTTTTTATTCTTTATTTTGAAACAGGGTCTCACTGAGTTGCAATGGGCCTCACTAAGTAGTAGCTGAGGCTGTAGAGAACCGTGATTCTCTTGTCTCAGCCTTGGAATTACAAGTGTGCGCCACCACGCTCGGCTTGTTTCAAGGTTCAAAGCCAGCTTCAGCTACTTAGTGAGGCTCTCAGCAACTTAGTGAGAGCCTGTTTCCAAATAAAATAGAAAATAGGTCTGGGGCATATTCCAGAGGTAGAAAGTCCCTGGGTTCCACCCCCAGTAACACCAAAAAATAAAAAATAAAATAAGTGTTTCCAAACTAGCCATGTGGCACATGCTTGTAATCCTAGTACTTGAGAGGTTGATATAGGAAGATCACAGGTTTAAGGCCAGCCTAGTGAGACCCTGCTTTTTTTGTTTTTGTGGTACTGGGGATGGAACCCAGGGGCATTCTACCTCCAAGCAACATCCACAGCCCTATTTTTATTCTTTACTTATAAATAGGGTCTCACTGGTTTGCAAAGGACCTCACTAAGTAGTGATCCTACTGTCTCAGCCTCCGAAGTGATGTCTGAGACTGTCCTCAAACCGTGATCCTCCCATCTCAGCCTCCCAAATGCTGGGATTACGATCGTACACCACCACGCCCAGCTTGCCCAGCCCTATTATTTTATAATTATTATTTGTGTGTGTGTGTGTGTGTGTGTGTGTGTGTGTGTGTGTGGTACTGGGGGTAGAACCCAAGGGCTTTTCTACCTCCGGGCTATACTTCCAGACCTATTTTATACTTTATTTGGAAACAGGGTCTCCCTAAATTGCTAAGAGTCTCACTAAGTAGCTGAGGCTGGTTTTAAACCTGTGCGATCCTCCTGTCTCAGCCTCCCAAGCACTGGAATTACAAGCGTGCGCCACCACGCCCGGCTTCAGCCCTATTTTTTTTTTTTTTTTTTTTTGGTGGTACTGGGGTTCCCAGAAACCCTTCTACCTCCGGGCTACACTCCCAGTACCTATTTTTATACTTTTTAAATTTGGAAACAGGGTCTCTTAAGACAGCACGGCTGGTTTCGAACCTGCGTGATCGTCCTGTGTCGGCCTCCCAAGTGCGGGGATTACAAGCGTGCGCCACCACGCCCGGCTTTTTATTCTTTATTTTGAAACAGGGTCTCACTTCACGCCCAGCTCGAGACTCTGTTTTAAATTTAAAAAAAGGGTAGGGTAGAATGTTCCTGTGTTCAATCCCCAGTACGGGGGGGAAAATTTTTCAAGGCTCTGAGGAGTGATGGAGGTTTACTACCCCGAGGAGTAAAGCGACGGCGGGCGTAGAGTCTCACGCTAGAAAAGGAACACACAGACGGACCGCGCAAGGACTGGTTGAAGGCACGCTCCGCTTAAGAGAGCGGATTGGCCAAACCAGGAGGATCCCGCCCACAACGCTCGGCGGCCAATGGCCGTGCGTCCCGGGGGGCGGGGGCGGGGCGAGCCTCGCGCTGGCTCCTTAAGTAGCGGCTGCGTGGCTGTCCTGGCGAGTCGGCTCCGCGACGGCACCGCCGAGGTTCAGGGTCGGATAGGAAGGACGCGTAGAATCTTGGAACCATGTCTAGGCAAGAAGTGGGAACCAACGCTTCTTCCTGGGTCGTTGCTTCCCGGCGCGGCTCGAGGATGTCTCGGACTCCGGAAAGGAGGTCGGCGGAGGAGCCCAGTCGACGAGGTCGAGGGGGCGGCAGGGGCGGCAGAGGCGGCGGCTGGAGAGACCCTTCTGGCTTCCCGGAGGCTGCGGCGGCTGGGCGCCGGGAACCGCCACTCTGCTTCGGACTGAAGAACGAGTGTGTGGGCGCGGTGATCGGTGAGAGCTAGGGAGTGGGTGTGGCGGGCAGGATTTGGGGCTGGGGCCCGGGGCCAGGGTACCTCCTCCCTATTTTCCTCGCCTCCAGTCAGCTGTTACATAATTGAGACCCACCTCTCTTGGGATTATCTCTGAAACTTTCTGGGGTAGAATATTGTTTTAATGCATATTTTGGCCAGGCATGGTGGCACACACTTGTAATCTCAGTATTTGGGAGGCTAAAACAGGAGTATCATAGGTTCGCGGCCAGCCTCAATAACTTAGACCATCTGCAACTTAGACCGTTTCAAAATCAATGGATAAAGTAGGGCTGGAGGTGTATCTTGGAGGTAGAATGCCCCTGGGTCCCATCCCCAATACCACACACAAAAAAACCATAATGCGTGTTTTGATATTTGAAAGAGATGTTTGGGAGAAAGCAACTCCCAGAAGACTTAAGAAAACTTTGGGGTAAAGAGGGGTGCCAACCAGGAGTGGTGGTGCGGCTTGTAATCCCAGTACTCGGGAGGCTGAGACAGGAGGATCCAGGTTCACGAACAGCCTCTACTTCTTAGGACAGAAAGTTTACCCCGAAATCAACAACAACACATTGTTGAAGTTGATCTATTTCAGTAAGCACAGTTTAGAGCTATTGATTTTTTTTATTTTTATTTTTTCGTGGTACTGGGGTTCCTGGAAGCCCATCTACCTCCGGGCTACACTCCCAGACCTATTTTCTTATATTTGGAAACAGGGTCTCGTAAACCAGCGCGGCTGGCTTCGAACATGCGATCCTCCTGTCTCCGCCTCCCAAGCGCGGGGATTACAAGCGTGCGCCACCACGCCCGGCTTTTTTTAAAAATTTTTTGAGATGCATTTAAAAATTATAGGAATGATAGCTCCCATTTATTGCCATTAAGACTGAGTAAAAGTTACAATATTTTGCCCGTTAGGTATTGAAGTTAATATTGTTACTTTTCCCCCATGCTCTGGCTTGTAGACTGTTTTAAATAGTACCTCATAAGATTAATTATATTAGACCAGATAGAGATTCATTAGCCCTTCAGAAGACTTGGGAGATAAGATCTGAAGGATGGTATTCCCTAAGAAAAGAGTAAGAATGTGGTGGCTCACACCTGTAATCCCAGTATTGGGAGACTGAGACAGGCAGATAGCAGGTTGGTGGCCAGCATCAGTTAACTTAGTAAGACTTTCCACGACTTAATGAGCCCCTGTTTCAAATCAAAAAGTAAAATAGGGCGGAGGGTATAACTTAGAGGTAGATGCCCCTGGGTTCAATCCCTATTGCCAAAAAAGTAAATAAGTAAAATGAAAATTAGTTCTCAACACTTATCAAGCAGCTGCAAAGCGCAGGTACTGCTACAGTGTACTCATGTAATACTGAGTCTGTATCCACATTTTCATTTTTATTATTTCATACTGGAGATTGACCCAGGACATCCTGAGTGCTAGGCACTCACTATTCCACTGAGCTACATCTCCAGGCCTGTACCCCCCCTTTTTTTTTTGGTGGTACTTGGGGTGGAACCCAGAGCCTTTCTACCTCCGGGCTATACTCCCAGACCTATTTTATATTTTATTTCGAAACAGGGTCTCACTAAGTAGCTGAGAGCCTCACTAAGTAGCTGAGGCTGGCTTCAAACCTGCGTGATCCACCCGTCTCAACCTCCCAAGCGCGGGGATTACAAGTGTGCGCCACCACGCCCGGCCCCTCCCATTTTTTTAATTGAAAGCAGTGCACAGTGCCACACACCTGTAATCCCAGTACTTTGGGGACTGAGACAACAGGATTATAGGTCCAAGGCCAGTCTCAATTTAGTGCAACCATGTTCTAAAATAAAAAGGTCTACACATTGAATACGTCTGTATTCAATCCCCAGTACTGTAAAAGAAAAAAATCTTAACAAAATTGCCCCTTTTTGAGGAGTGGATATTGCTTGGGCTCAAACCCAGAGCCTCATAGGTGCTAAGCAAAATTCTATAACACTTATCTACAACCCCAGCCCCACCTTAGTAATTTGGGGGCGAGGTACTGGGGTTGGAACCTAGGGACATTCTACCTCTGAGCTACATCCCCAGACCTATTTTTTTTTTTTTAATTGAAACAGGGTCTAGTTAGGTTGATGAGTCTCACTTTCTGGGACTTTCCTTGAACCTGTGATCCTCCTGTCTCAGCCTTCCAAGTATTGGTATTATAGTTGTGCACCACTATGCCCAGCTAACCTAAGTAAATTTTAAATGCATATTTCTATTAACCATAAGCACAGAGTTATACTCCAGATCTCTCCAGCTTACATGACAAAAGCTAGTCATTGTACAACTCCTGCTTCCATCTCTGGCAAACACCATTCTCAGTTTTGTTTGAGTATAATTACTTTGGCTATTAAAATACATAGAAACTGAGCCAGGTGTGGTAGCCCATGCCTGTAATCTGAGTACTTGGGAGGCTGAGACAGGAGAATCGCAGGTTCAAATCCAGCCTCAGCAACTTAGTGAGGTCTTGTTTCAAAATGAAAAATGTCCCTGGGTTCAATCCCCAGTACCACAAAATAAATAAGTATAGTGTCTGGAAGTCTTTTTTTTTTTTTTCTTTTGGTGTGGTACAGGGGATTGAACCCAGGAGCATTCTACATCCAGGCTACACTCCCAGCCTTATTTTTTATTCTTTATTTTGAAACAATCTCACTGAATTGCAGAGAGCCTCACTAAGTAGCTGAGGTTGGTGGCCAACCTGTGATCCTCCTGTTTCAGCCTCCTAAGTACTGGGATTACAAGGGCCCGCTCTCATGCCCAGCTCCACTTAATTTTGCAGCATGTGACAGGGTTATCGTTATTTTTTTCTTTCTTACTGGGGATTGAACCCAGGGGCACTCTACCTCTGAACTCCACCCTTTTTATTTTAAAACCAGGTCTTAACTAAGTGACTCTTAACTTACTATCCTCTCTCTCAGGCTCCCATACTGGGATTACTGTCATGGGCCTATATACCCCACAGGATACCCTTTATTTGGAGGGGACTAGGGATTGAACTCAGGGGTAGTCTATTCCCAAGCTACATCCCCAACCCTTTTATAAAAATATTTATTTATTTGTTTATTTATTTATTTGTGGCACAGGGGATGGAACCCAGGGCATTCTACCTCCAAACTACACCCCCAGCCTTATTTTTTATTCTTTATTTTGAAACAGGGTCTCACTAAGTTGTGGAGAGTCTCACTAAGTAGCTGAGGCTGGCTTCGAACGTGAGATTCTCCTCCCCCAAGTACAGGGATTACAAGCGTTTGCCACCATTACTGGCCTTTTTATTTATTTTGAAACAGGGTCTTGCTAAGATGCTGAGGGTGTCACTAGGTTGGTGAGACAGCCTAGAATCTTCAGTCTTGTCTTAGCCTCCTCCCAAATTCTGGAATTACAAGTATGTGCCACAATGCTCAGCAGCATCTGACTTTAAAATTTTTCTTTTGAGGAACTTCCATGCTGCTTTCCATTGTGTTTTACAATCCCACCAACAGTGCACAGATTTCTAGTTTCCCCACATCCTCGCTAGCATTTACTACTTTTGTGCTTTGATGGTGGTGATCCCCGTAGGTAAGAGGTGATATCTCATTGTGCTTCCAGTCTGCATTGATCTGACTGGGGGTGTGGAGCACCTTCTCTACCTAGTTATCTGGGGGCAATGTCTACTCTCAAGTCCTTGTTGTCATTCTGGGACTGAGCCCAGGTGGTTAGCATGGTAGACCATCCTCTCCCACTGGGCAGTACTCCTAGCCCTCTCTGCCCATTTTTTCAAACTGGATTTTGTTGTGGTGGTGGTAATGGTGAGCAATGGTTCCAATTCCTTCATGTCCTCTTCCAGTATTTTTTTTTAACGGGCTAGTATAGAATCAGTCTCTACCATTGGGAAAATAGTCTCCTACCACTCATGAAAATTTGTAATATTGGGAAAAGTTGGGGTAGAAACCTCTCACCTCTTATGAAATAAAGTGATTACTATACCCTTGGAATTTTTTTAAATGATTTGGGGAAGAAATAGTCAAGACTCATTAATGATAGTAAGACAAACCCCTTTATTGAATTTAACTTATAATCATAATATGCCTTTATTTTTAAAAACAGGTCGTGGTGGATCAAAAATAAGAGAAATCCAAAATACGACAAACACCAGAATACAGGTAAGTTATCTGTGTTCTTAGGCCCTAAAAGCATAGTTTACCTCTAAGAGCACCTACCTCTAGTTTCTGCTCAGTTTGTAGCATCCTGTCATTGCCATACTGGGCATGGTGGCACACACCTGTAATCCCAGCACTTGGGAGGCAGAGACAGGAGGCCCATAGGTTCAAGGCTTGTTTCAGCAACTAAGTGAGACATGTTTCAAAATTTAAAAAAAGTCATCTGTGCATGGTGGCACACACTTGTAATCCCAGTACTTGTTGGGCTGAGAGAGGAAGATCACAGATTTGAGGACAGCCTCTGCAAGTAGTGAGACTCTCATCATCCTAACGACCCTGTTTCAAAATAAAAAATAAAATAGGACCAGGGGAGCCGGGTGTGGTTGTGAATAGTTGTGATCCCAGTACTTGGGAGGCTGAGATAGGAGAATTGTAGGTTCATGGCCAGCCTCAGCTACATAGTGAGGCCCTCTGCGACTTAGTGAGATCCTGTTTCAAAATGAAGAATAAAAAATATGGCTGGGGGTATAGCTCAGAGGTACAATGATTCTGGGTTCTATCCTACACGAAAGTAGGGCTGGGAATGTAGCTCAGAGATAAAATGACCCTTAATTTTCAGTACCACAAATTTTTTAAAATTAAATTATTATTTTTTTGTGGTACTGGGGATGAAACCTTTCTACCTCCAGGATACACTCCCAGACCTATTTTATATTTTATTTGGAAATGGTCTCTTAAGCCAGCGAGGCTGGCTTCAAACCTGCACAATCCTCTTGTCTCCAACTCCTAAGTGTAGGGATTACAAGCGTGTGCTACCATGCCCGGCAAATTAAAAATTTTTAAATGGTTGTGAGTCTAGCTCAGAATGCCCCTGAGTTCAATTCCTAATGCAAAAAAAAAAAAAAAAAACTTAACAAAGTTCTTTATATTGATATTCTTAAGAATTTACCTGAATTTTTCGCATGTTTCATGTGTAGGATTTTTTGTGACTTTCAGAGCTAAAAACCTTTGATATAA
This sequence comes from Muscardinus avellanarius, assembly GCF_963383645.1. Taxonomy (NCBI): domain Eukaryota; kingdom Metazoa; phylum Chordata; class Mammalia; order Rodentia; family Gliridae; genus Muscardinus; species Muscardinus avellanarius. The sequence continues at coordinate 28,761,247 of NC_137794.1, forward strand.
TCTCCCTTTAAGAATCTATCTGGCTGGGTGTGGTGGCGCACGCTTGTAATCTCCGCGCTTGGGAGGTGGAGACAGGAAGATAGCGCAGGTTCGAAGCCAGCTGTGCTGGCCTAAGAGACCCTGTTTCCAAATAAAAAATATAAAAAATATTAAATATTTTTATTAAAAATATTAAAATTATATTTTATATAATTAAAAATATAAAAAATATAAAAAATAGATCTGTGAGTGTAGCCTTGAGGTAGAAGGGTTTCCAGTACCACCACCAAAAAAAAAAAAAAAAAAAGAATCTATCTGAAGTTGGGCATGGTGACACACGCTTGTAATCCCAGCATTTGGAAGACTGACGTGCACCACTATGTCCTGCTCTCTTCCAAATTTTAAAGAAAAAATAGGGCTGGGTGTGTAGCTCAGAGATAAAATGTCCCTGGGTTCAATCCCCATTATCAAAAATACAAACAAAAAAGCGTCTCCTTTTAGGTAACTCATTTTTCAGGGAAGCTTAGTTATCACTCCCTCTGGGAGGTCTCCAGCCTCCTGCTCCCCTGCCCCAGTTTGTGGGTACCTTTTTCCATCCTGCCAACAACTGACTCCAGACTTTGAGTTGTTGTTTTCATACAGGTGGAATCAGTGAGGGGAGCTGCAGTTGCACTGCATGTGGTGTTGCCTGTAGCGGCGGTCCTGAGAGCCATGGCCTCAGCCTCGGTATACCCACCTCCATCACAGTGTGTGTGTGTGCGAGAGAAGCAGGTCAATTTCAAAACCTTCGAAAGTAAACTGGCGGCTCAGTGAACTCTTATCTGCAGAGCATAGAGGTTAATCTGGTCCAACCTTATAATTCTGTAAGATAAGCCTAAAAAAAAATCTGTTTTACAAGTGAGAGAATTCAGACTCAAAGTGGCACCAAAGTAAGCCAGGTGTGGTGGTGCATGCCTGTAATCCCAGGACTTGGAGAATCACAAGTTCAAGACCAGCCTCAGCAACTTAGCAAGACACTACTTCACAATTAAAAAATAAAATAGGGCCATAGGTATAGCTTAGAGGTAGAATGCCCCCGAGTTCAATTCTTAGTACCACACACACAAAGTAATACCAAAATAACATAACCTGTCAGGATAATGTTTTTAATCCTCTTCTTTCTTTTAATCCTCCTCTCTCTCTCTCTCTTTCTCTCTCTCTCTCTCTCTCTCTCTCTCTCTCTCTCTCCCCCCCCCCCCATCTGGGCTACACCCCAGACCTATTTTATTTTATTTTTTACTTGGAAACAGGGTCTCACTAAGTTGCTGAGAGCCATAATAAGTTACTGAGGCTGGCTGTGAACCTATGATTCTCCTGTCTCAGCCTCCTAAATCCTGGGATTACAACTGAGCACTACCACGCACCGCCTTGTTTTGTCTTGGAACTCAGAACCTTACTTATGTTGGCAACTTTGAACCTGGGACACTCTGCTACTGAGCTATAGCCCCGGCCCCTCCTCTTTTTTTTTGCGACTGGTTTTTACTAAGTTGCCCAGGCTGGCCTCAGTGCTTCTCCTGCCTTCGCCCCTCCCGCACAGCTAGCACTGCAGGTGTGTGCCCCTGCAGCTGGCAAGGTAGCCGTCAGTTTTTTTATTTACAAATCGTCTTGCTCTCCCTGTCCAGCGAGGAGGTAAGTCCCCGACCAGATATAAGTCACATCTCTTTACGCTAGAGATTTAGACATTGAATGGCAGTACCACTATATTTTGTACTACTGAAGTTGAGTATTTGCAGTGGGTAAGGGGAATTCAGTCTCACCTATTTTTTCCCTTGTATCTAGATAATAAAAGGAAATCCTGAGGCAGAAGTTAAAATTTTTGGAAACAAAGCGATGCAAATGAAAGCAAAGACAGTGATAGATAATTTTGTTAAAAAACATGAAAATTACAACCCAGAACACAAAGTTGGTAAGTAGCTTTTGCTCACTGAAGCGCCTTAAGAATAGAAATTTCTTTCATTGTTTTTGTTTTGTTTTGTGTGGTACTAGGGGTGGAACCCAAGGGCTTTTCTAACTTTTCAGACTTATTTTATACTTTATTTGGAAACAGGGTCTCACTAAGTTACTGAGAGCCTCATTCAGTAGCTGAGGCTGGCTTTGAACCTGTACGATCCTCCTATCTCAGCCTCCCAAGCGCTGGGATTACACGCATGCACCACCATGCCCGGCTGTTTCATTGTTATAAGCCATTATATATGATTCCTACCCTGATAAAACCTTTAACACTTTCTATAATTTAGTCACACATTTTTCTGTGGAAGCCTAGATTACTTTCTTTCCTCAAATTAAAACTACTTAGTATCTGTAAAGTCCAGCTTTACCTTTAGCTTCAGGTAAGCAAAAATAACCCTTCAACACAGGCTCAATGTAGTAGTAATGGTAAAGATTGGTCCTAGCCAGGCATGATGTGCATGCTTGTAATCCCAGCATTTGGAAGGCTGAAAAAGGAATCCTGCAGTTCACGGCAAGTCTCTTAGTGAGGCCCTTTGCAACTTAGTGAGACCCTGTTTCAAAATAAGAATAAGAGCCCGGTATGGTGGTGCACGCTTGTAATCCCAGCATTTGGGAGACTGAGACAGGAGGATCACAGCTCACAGACAGCCTTAGCTACTTAGTGAGGCCCCCTGCAACATAGTGAGACCATGTGAAGCATGTTTAGTGAAACATGTTTCAAAATAAAGAATAAAAAAATAGGTCTGGGGTGTAACTTGGAGGTAGAATGCCCCTGAGTTCCATCCCCAATACCACAAAATGAAGGAAGGAAGGAAGGGAGGGAGGGAGGAAGGGAGGAAATGCTGGGGGTGTTGCTTGGAGGTAGAGTGCCCCTGGGTCCCATCCCCACTATTGCAAAAAAATATTTTTTTCAAAAGTTGGTAAATTATACAAACCATGACCAAGCCGGGCATGGTGGCGCATGCTTGTAATGGAGGATCGCGGTTCACGGACAGCCTCAGCTACTACTTAGGCCCTCTGCAACTCATTGAGACCCTGTTTGAAAATAAAGAGTAAAAAAATAGGGCAGGGGGTGTAGCTCGGAGGTTGAATGCCCCTGGGTTCCATCCCCAGACCTGCAAAAAACAAACAAACAAACAAACATGACCAGAGTCATGGTATTGTAGTATGAGCCTCCCCGCATACACTTTGTTTCTTTGTGGCCTTGGGCCTTGCACATGCTAGGCAACAAATTTTTGTTTTGTTTCTGTGATACCAGGATATTTGTTTTGTTTTCTCCATAATGGGGATTTAGCCTTGGGACACTACTACCAGTCTACATCCCCAGTCATTTTTATTTTAAGGTGCAATCTCGTTCAGTTACCGAGGTTGGTCTTGAACTTGGGACCCTTCTGTCTCTGCCTCTCAGGTTGCTGAGGTTATAGAAATGTCCCACTGTGGCTGACTCTGATACTCAAACACAAAATAGAAAAATCGTTTTGAGGGCTTGGGGCTGGCAGGATTTACTTATTGTACAACTAATTTGGTAAAAAATATTTTTAACAGATATTCTTGCATTCCAACCTTCTGATGAAAAAGATATGAGCACACACAACAGTGTTACAGAAGAGCAGCCACTGATAGACTGGGACCAAATTCGAGAGGACGCATTGAAATGGGAGAAAAAGAAGTGGGCAGGTAGGTCAACACTGCGTTTTGATGTTTGTAGGTAGTCTTACTAAGTTTGACTCTTATCTTCAGTAAGACATCTGACTTTTTTTTTCTTTCTTTCTTTTTTTTTTTTTTTTGGTGGTACTGGGGTTCCTGGAAGCCCTTCTACCTCCACCCTTCTACCTCCGGGATACACTCCCACAGGCTACACTCCCAGACTTATTTTTTTCCTTTTTTATGTGGAAACAGGATCTCTTAAGCCAGCGAGGCTGGCTCTGAACCAGCGCGATCCTCCTGTCTCCGCCTCCCAAGCGTGGGGATTACAAGCATGTGCCACCACACCCAGCTGACATCTGACTTTTTTTAGTAATGAAATTTCAAAGAAGCCAGGCATGGTGGTGCAGGCTTGCAATCCCAGCATTCAGGAGGCTGATATCAGAGGATCGCGGTTCGCGAACAGCCTCAGCTACTTAGTGAGGCCTTCCGTAACTCAGACCGTTTCAAAATAAAGAATAAAAAGTAGGGCAGGGGGTGTGTGTAGCTCAGAGGTTGAATGCCCCTGGGTTCCACCCCCAGACCTGCAAAAAAAAAAAAAAAAAAGAAATTTAAATATTTAAATGATAATACTATAACTTAGGCCAGGCATGGTGTGCACACTTGTAATTCCAGTACTTGGGAGGCTGAGACAGGAGGATTGCAGGTTCAAGGACAGCCTCAGCAAGTAGTAAGACTCATCAATTTAGGAAGATCCTGTTTCAAAATAAAAAAAACTAAAATAGTGCGGAGGGTATGGTTCAGAGGTAGAACGCCCTGGATTTGATCCCCAGTACCACAAAAAAAGTAAATAAATAAGTAATAAAAATACTACAACTTAATTTGTTATTATTCTCTAAATTGATGTTATCTTGCTGTAATTTATCTTATAAATGTAAAACTAAATATTAAACCTATTTAGATTTTGCCTTATTTGAGGCAATTTACTGCAAAAAGGTTAATGAATCAAAAAAATCAGGTGCAGCCGGGCGTGGTGGCGCACGCTTGTAATCCCCGCGCTAGGGAGGCAGAGACAGGAGGATCGCGCAGGTTCGAAGCCAGCCGCGCGCGCTGGCTTAGGAGACCCTGTTTCCAAAATGAAAATGTAAAAATAGGTCTGGGAGTGTAGCCCCGAGGTAGAAGGGCTTCCAGGAACCCCCCAGTACCACCAAAAAAAAAAAAAAAAAAAAAATCAGGTGTAAGGGACAAATGTGAACAGAAGAGGCGTGCCAACCACAAGTTTAAGTTGTTGCTGTCTGAGCAGGATCGATCTTGTAGTGACCTAGCTGACGACCAAAAAAGGAAGAGCGTTGAGCCATAAAAGCACAACAGCTATGGAGATGGGTTGTTTGAATTGAAATGAAATTTCTCAAGTGTTTGTCATTTGGGGATACCGTCTAATAAGCTCAGATATAAATCTTGGCTATCATAGTGAGGCAGCAATGTAGCATCTCTTATTTAGTACTTTCATTTTATTTTGTTCCTTTTTTTTTCTTTTGTTTTATTTTGTTTTTGTGGTACTAAGGATTTAACCAGGAGCACTCTACCCCAGCCTTCTTTTTTTTTTTTTTTTTTTTTTTTTTTGCGGGTCTGGGGATGAAACCCAGGGGCATTTGGCCTCCGAGCTACACCCCCTGCCCTGTTTTTTATTCTTTATTTTGAAACCAGGTCTTACTATGTTACAGAGGGCCACACTAAGTAGCCGAGGCTGTCTGTGAACTGCGATCCTCCTCCTGAATGGTGGGATTACAAGTGTGTGCCACCACGCCCGGCTTCCCAGCCCTTTTTTGAGACAGGGTCTTGCTAAGTTGCCTAGACTGGCCTTGAACTTGCAATCCTCCTGCTTCATCTTCTTGATTTGCTGGGATTACAGGCATGGGCCACCACACCTGGCTAGCATCTTTTATTTAAAATTAAAAAGTTAGCCAGGCATGGTGACACACGCTTGTATTCCCTGCATTTGGAAGGCTGAGACAGGAGGATCACGGTTCGAGGACAACCTCATTACTTAGGCCCTTTGCAACTCAGTGAGACCCTGTTTCAAAATAAAGAATAAGCCGGGCGTGGTGGTGCACACTTGTAATCCCCGCGCTTGGGAGGCAGAGACAGGAGGATTGTGCAGGTTCGAAGCCAGCCACGCTGGCTTAAGAGACCCTGTTTCCAAATAAAAAAGTATAAAAAATAGGTCTGGAAGTGTAGCCCGGAGGTAGAAGGGTTTCCAGGAACCCCAGTACCACCAAAAAAAAAAAGAATAAAAAATAGGGCTGGGGGTGTAGCTTGGAGGTAGAATGCCCCTGGGTTCCGTCCTCCATACCACACACACACACACACACACACACACACACACACACAAAAGTTAATGCACTCATACACAATGACCAAATTATTGGTTTCTAATGTCACTCTGTTGTTTTTTTTTTTTTTCTTGCAGTACTGGGGATGGAACCCAGGGGCATTTAAGATGTATTGCTTTAGGGAATAGAATAAAAATATATACTTAATTCCTAAAAAGTAAAAATATAGCTGGGCATGGTGGTACACGCTTGTAATCCTAGTACATTGGAGGCTGAAAGAGGAGGATTGCAGGTTTGTGGCCAGCCTTAGCAACTTAGTGAGGCCTTCTGCAACTTAGTGTGCCCCTGTTTCAAGAATAAAACAGGCTTGGGGTGTACCTTGGAGGTAGAATGCCCCTGGTTCCATCCCTAGTATAAAAAAAAAAAAGCAATAGTCTGGTCCTTTAACAAAAATCTGCTATGAGGACTAATTCATCAGTTGTGGTAGCTTTCTGTCTTGTAAATCATGCTTTACTTTATTTGAAACTAAGGTATTAAAGATTCTTTTCCTGGGCAGAAAATGTAATTGAAAGGTAAATCAAAAGGAGATCTCTTAGCCAGGTGTGGTGGTGCACACTTGTAATCCCAGTACTTAGGAGGCTGAGATAGGAGGGTTGCAGGTTCACGGCCAGCCTCAGCTACTTAGTGAGGCCCTCTGCAACTTAGTGAGATCTTGTTTCAAAATAAAGAATGAAAAATAAGTCTGGGGGTGTGTAGCTTGGAGGTAGAATGCCCCTGAGTTCAATCCCCAGCACCACACACACACACACACACACACACACACACACACACACACACAGTGAGATCTCTTAGGCTGGCATGTCTTGGTGGCTAATTATAGAACTATAAAACTAACTGTATGCATGGTGAACTTAATATATACTTGAGTTTCATTTTTTTGTAACTTTGAAATAAGTGTTAGTGAAATTTCATTCTGATTATTTATCAAAGTTGAAATTTTCATCTTTGTCTCAGATTTACCTCCTATTAAGAAAAACTTTTATGTCGAGTCGGCAACTACAAGCTCAATGACAGAAGTGCAAGTGGACAACTGGAGGTGGGTGGCTTGGTTTTATTACCGCCTTCAGTGTGCTCTGTAATCTATGAAAATTAACTGTAGGCAAAGGCTTGAAGTGATTATATTTGAAGGCTACACATTTTCCATGTTTATTCATATTTAACTTAGTTGCATCCTATATAAGTTTTAGATCATTGATTGGGACCCAATAAATATACTGCAGTGATGGAAGATGATCAATCCTTGTGTCTAGCATATCTAGTTATCAAGTGCTTAAAATACGAGTGAGGAACTGAACGCAACCATATGCTAATAACAGTGGGTCAGTCAACAATGGACCACATATATGACTGCTGCCATAAACTAGAAGCAGGAGCATCACAAGTTTAAGGCCAGCCTCTGCAATTTAGTAAGACCTTGTCTCTAAATAAATAAAATGGGACAGAGGTATGGTTCAGTGTAGAGCAGCACCCCTGGGTTCAATTCTCAGTACCACAAATATATGACCTGAACTGATTTTGAAAAATCCCTTGGAGTGAAGTGATTAAAGATAGTAAAACTTATATTTTTTTGTAAAGGAAGGAAAATTTTAATATAACATGCAACGATTTGAAAGACGGTGAAAAACGTCCCATCCCCAATCCTACCTGTGAATTTGAAGATGCCTTTCAGTGTTACCCGGAAGTTATGGAAAACATTCAAAGGGCAGGTTTTCAAAAGCCAACACCAATTCAGGTATGCTTTCGTGAATTCTTATTGAACGTTTGCCATCCAAGCAGTATCTGATTGTTACAAGTTAAATCACCAGAGAGCACTGTCTTATGAACATTTAATTCAAAACTGTTGAATGAAGTTTGGAGTTGGGAGAAGGACAGAAAGAGAAAGCCAAAAAGAGGTAGACGTTAGCATTGACATGTTAGTACTGCCACCCACTCGGGAGTTAGCTCTTCAGGTAGAAGCTGCCTGTTCTAAATATTCATATAAAGGTCTAAGAAGGTAAGTCCTTTCTTTTGCCGTTTCTATGGGAATGTTATAAAATTATTGTTTTAATGTTTGTCATTCTTTTCAGTCACAGGCATGGCCAATCGTACTGCAAGGAATAGATCTAATCGGAGTAGCGCAAACAGGAACAGGGAAGACGCTCTCCTACTTAATGCCTGGATTTATCCATCTAGACTCTCAACCAGTGTAAGAATCCCTTCGGCGGCATTCTCTTTGGGGCGGGGGGTTGGGAGCTATAGACAGCAAAAGTATAATGAAATTTCTTTATCTGTTTCACTGGTCTCAGGCATCACGCAAGGGACGGCGCACTTAGACTGTGCTGATGAGAGTAGGAAGTGGCAGGCATTTGTAGGAAGCAGTAGGTGATGTCCACCAGTGGCCTTCACAGAGAAAAAAATGGAGGATGCAAATTGTTCAAATTAGGTGGGGCATTATGGCACCTGCCTGTAATCCCAGCATTTGGGAGGCTGAGACAGGAGCATCTAAGATTTGCAGCAGGATTCTCAGCTACTTAGTGAGGCCCTTAGCAACTCAGTGAAACCCTGTTTCAAAATAAAGAATAAAAAATAGGCCTGGGGGTGTAGCTCAGAGGGAGAATGCCCCTGGGTTCCATCCCCAGCAGCACACACACACACACACACACACACACACACACACACACACACATACACACGGGGGCTGGGAATGTAGCTCAGAGGTAGAATGTCCCTGGGTTCGATCTCTAGAACCATACAAAAATAATTTTGTTTAAATTACCATATATACCAGGTGTGGTGCGCACACTTGTAATCCCAGTACTTCGGAGGAGGATCACAGGTTTATGGTCAGCCTTAGCTACTTAGTGAGGCCCTCTGCAGCTTAGTGAGATTGTTTCAAAATATAGAATAAAAAAGTGGGGTCAGGGGGTGTAGCTCAGAGGTAGAATGCCCCTGGGTTCAATCCTTAATACTGCAAAATAAATAAATAAATAAATTACTATGTACAATACAGTTCTCTGTTCAATGAGGTTTCACTTTTTTTTTTTTTTTTTTTTTTTTTTGCGGGTCTGGGGATGGAACCCAGGGGCATTCGACCTCTGACCTATACCCCCTGCCCTATTTTTTATTCCTTTTTTTTTTTTTTTTTTGGTGGTACTGGGGTTCCTGGAAGCCCTTCTACCTCCGGGCTACACTCCCAGACCTATTTTATATTTTTTTAAATTTGGAAACAGGGTCTCTTAAGCCAGAGAGGCTGGCTCCGAACCAGCGCGATCCTCCTGTCTCCACCTCCCAAGCGCGGGGATTACAAGCGTGCGTCAAAACGCCCAGCTTATTCTTTATTTTGAAACAGAGTCTCACTAAGATGAACCACAATCCTCCGGTCTCAGCCTCCCAAATGCTGGGATTACAAGCTTGCACCACCACACCCGGCGAGGTTTCACATTTTAAATGAAATGTTAATAAAAAGGCCAGATTTGGGACACTTGAGTTTTTATGTGTATGGCTCTTCTGTATTTCCTTACTTTATGTTTACTACATTGTTTTTTTATTCAGAGAGAATTTATAAAAACCTATCATACCAAAGTCTATAGGATAGTAAAGAATTTTCTTTCTTTTCTTTCTTTTCTTTCTTTTCTTTTTTTTTTTTTTTTTGGTTCTGGGAATGGAATCCAGAGGCATTCTATCTATGAGTTACACCCCCAGTCCTATTTTTTTATACTTTATTTGGAAACAGGGTCTCACTAAGTAGCTGAGGCTGGCCACGAACCTGCAGTCCTCCTGTCTCAGCCTCCGAAGTACTGGATTACAAGCATGCACCACCATGCCCAGCTTAGTGAAGGAAATTTTAATCATAATTCAGGGTGAAATATATCTATGACTATGTCAAATAATCTGTTTCCTTTTCAAAGAGCTAAAGAAGAAAGAAATGGACCCGGCATGTTAGTATTGACACCCACTCGGGAGTTAGCTCTTCAAGTAGAAGCTGAATGTTCTAAGTATTCATATAAAGGTCTAAGAAGGTAAGTCCTTTCTTTTGCCGTTTCCATGGGATTGTTATAATAAAATACTTATTTATTTGCAGAACTGGGGATCTAACCCAGGGTCTTGCCTGTGCAAGGAAAGTGCTCCACCACTGAGCTTATATCCCAGCCCCATAAATTATTTTTTAGTTGCTAGGTAAAAACATAAATTGTGTGTGTGTGTGTGTGTGTGTGTGTGTGTGTGTGTGTGTGTGTGTGTGTTTGCAGTACCAGGGATGGATCCCAGACCTATTTTATACTTTATTTGGAAATGGTCTAAGTTGCTAAGAGCCTCACTAGGTAACCAAGGCTGGCTTCAAACCTGTGCAATCCTCCTGTCACAGCCTCCCAAGGGCTGACATTATAAGCGTGTGCCACCATGCCTGGATTAAATTGTATTATATATTTTTTTGTTGTTTGTTTGTTTTGTTTTATTTTTGGTACTGGGGATGGAACTCAAGGTCCCTCTACCTCTGGGCTACACTCCCAGACCTATTTTTTTATATTTTATTTGAAGACAGGGTCTCTTAAGCCAGCTGAGGCTGGCTTCGAACCTGCATGATCCTCCTGTCTCAGCCTTTCAAGCGCAGGGATTACAAGCGTGCGCCACCACACTTGGATAAATTGTATTATATATTAATGGTGTACCTTTTGATGTTTTAGTAAAGGTATATATTGTATAATGTTTAAATCAGGATAAAACATCTTTCCTGTAATGTTGCTTATTTATTTATTTATTTATTTATTTATTTATTTATTTAATGGTACTGGAGACTGAACCCAGAAGCATTCTGCCTCTGAGTAACACCCTCAGAGTGTCTGGCTGAGTTGCTAGTTCTGGCCTTGAACCTATGATCCTCCTGCCTCGGCCCCCTAAGTAGCAGAGGTTGTAGGCATGAGTTACCTGGTTTGGCAAAAGGGTACTAGGGATTGAACCCAGAGGTGTTCTACCTCTAAGTTATGCTCCTAGGCCAATTTTTATTTTATTTATTTATTTATTTATTTTTATTTTTTGGTGGTACTGGGGTTCCTGGAAACCCTTCTACCTCTGGGCTACACTCCCAGACCTATTTTTATATTTTTATTTGGAAACAGGGTCTCTTAAGCCAGGGAGGCTGGCTCCGAACCTGCGCTATCCTCCTGTCTCCGCCTCCCAAGCGGGGGGATTACAAGCTTGTGCCACCACACCCGGCCAACTTTATTTTTATTTGGAAATGGTCTCATGAAGTTTCTGAGACCCTCACTAAATTGCCAAGGCTGGCTTTGAACCTGCAATCCTCCTGTCTCAGTCTCTCAAGCCCTTACAAGTGTGTGCCACCCTGCCTGGCAAGATTTATATTTTTAATGATGTATAATGCTCATTTTAACTCATTTAGAATCAGAATGGCCCCATAGGTGAGCAGTTATTCTACCCTGGATTCAGTCAGTGATAGTCTCTATTAGAGTGGGGTCAGGTAATGTAAAAACATGGTTCTTCAGGAAGAAACCGGGCAAGTGCCACTTCAGCATCTGACAGTTTGTTACTTTATTGTATTATATACCCAGAATGCTTAGGCTTGTTGGGATTTTCCATTGTGATGGAACATTCTTTGTCTAAACATTGAACTCAATTATTGTTTTTCAAGCGTTTGTATATATGGTGGTGGAGACAGAGATCGACAAATTCAAGACATTTCTAAAGGTGTTGACATTATTATTGCAACTCCTGGGAGACTGAATGACCTGCAGATGAACAACTTCATCAACCTGAAAAGCATCACCTACTTGGTAATTATGGAGCAGAGATCTGGAAGGCTGGGAAGAGAACACTCCTTTGACAACAGTCGTAGATTCTAGGGATATTTGCCATTCCCTTTGGCAAATGTTAAAGTGTAGTTAAGTAAAACAGAATTAAAATCTACTTCAATATTATACGCATTTACATATTCTCATTAAATAGATTTAGAAGCTATTGGAAAGCGAGCTAAAATCAATCTATGTTCCTTATAACTACCGATTGCTTCAGTATTTTCTCTGGAGATATAAAAGTAGGGAAATGAGTGTTATATTCCTCTCTAATCAGCCACATTTATCGTGTAGGTTTTAGATGAAGCAGACAAGATGTTGGACATGGGATTTGAACCCCAAATAATGAAAATTTTGTTAGATGTGCGCCCAGACAGACAGACTATTATGACAAGGTAAGCATGCCGAGTTATTGTGTGCAAAATAAAAGCAGGTTAAAGCCAGGCTTAGTGGCCCACACCTGGAATCCAAATATTTGGGAGGCTGAGTGAGACCAAGAGGATTTCATGTTTGAAGCCAGCTTTAGCAACAGAGCAAGACCCTCAGCAACTTAATGAGACCCTGTTTCAAAATAAAAAGAGCTGGGGGTAGCTGGACCGAGTGGTGTATGCCTATAATCACAGTACTTGTGAGGCTAAAACAGGGGAATTACAGGTTTGAGGCCAGCCTCAGCAACTCAACTTAGTGAGGCTCTCACTAAGGCTGGCTTTGAACCTGTGCGATCCTCCTATCTCAGCCTCCCAAGCGTGGGAATTACAAGCTGGCGCCACCATGCCCGGCTTATTTATTTATTTATTTATTTGTGGTACTGGGGTTCCTGGAAGCCCTTCTGACTCTGGGCTACACTCCCAGACCTATTTTATACTTTTTATTAATTTGGGAACAGGGTCTCTTAAGCCAGCGCGGCTGGCTTCGAACCTGAGCGATCCTCCTGTCTCCGCCTCCTAAGTGTGGGGATTATAAGTGTGCGCCACCACGCCTGGCTTTTTATTCTTTATTTTGAAACAGTGTCTTAAGTTGTGAGGTCCTCACTAAGTATCTGAGGCTGGCTGAGAACCTGCCATCCTCCTTTCTCAGCCTCCCGAGTACGAGGATTACAAGCGTGCGCCACCACACCCAGCTAAAAACCGTTTTTTTTTTTAAACCTATTTAAAGGCTTCATCTCAAAGCCAAGCATCTTCTCTAAAATTTTACTTAATGAAGATATAGAGAATACTAAAATTGTTTTCCATGAAAACTTTGCTCATAGTATGCTTAAGGAAATTTAGTGATGTTTGATTTACGTTTTTAATGCTGGCCTATCTTGTTTTGTTTCTAGTGCTACTTGGCCATATGCTGTCCGTCGACTTGCACAATCTTATTTGAAAGAGCCAATGATTGTCTATGTTGGCACTTTGGATCTGGTTGTAAGTTTGTTTTTTATTACTACTATGTTATTATATTTAATAACACATAGCTAAAGGACTCGGTATGTCACTCAGTGGTAGAGTACATGTTTAACATGCACAAAGCCTTGGGCTTAATCTCCAGCAGCAGGAAAAAACCCTCAAAATCATGAAACACATAGCTGATTTTTGGCATGTCTGCTCTGCCTACTCAATTTTAGTTGATCCCAGATGCATATAATTTTGTCTGTATATACTTCAGTGTATATAGCAAATATGGTTCCTTTTAACACAAATATATTAATTATATCATATTTGAAATTTTAATAATGCCTGAATACCATCAACTGTCTGCTCAGTGATATTTTACTGATACCTAATTTGTATCAGCCCTGTTAGGGTCTGAGTCTGTGTGCCTGTATTGCCTATATGTAAGTCTAGCGTTCCTTTTCTATGAAGATGGGATTGATTGTTGGATACAGATATTATTAATCTGATATTTATTTATTTTTTTTTTTTGGAGGTATTGGGGTTCCTGGAAACCCTTGTACCTCCGGGTTACATTCCCAGACCTATTTTTATACTTTATTTGGAAACAGGGTCTCTTAAGCCAGTATAGCTGGCTTCGAACCTGCGCGATCCTCCTGTCTCCGCCTCCCAAGCGTGGGGATTACAAGCGTGCGCTACCACGCCCGGCCTGATCTGTATTTAAAAAGTTTTCTGCCTGGCGTGGTGGGGCACATTTGTAATCCCCGCTCTTGGGAGGTGGAGACATGGAGGATTGCGCTGGTTCGGAGCCGGCCTCACTGGCTTAAGAGACCCTGTTTCCAAATTAAAAAAATAAAAAAAAATAGGTCTGGGAGTGTAGCCCGGAGGTAGAAGGGCTTCCAGGAACCAAAAAAAAAAAAAAAAAAAATGTTTTCTGGAGCGGTGTGTTGATGCATGCTCATAACCCTAGTACTTGGGAGGCTGAGACAGGAGGATCACAGGTTCCTGGCCTGCCTCAGCTATTTAGTTAAGACCCTGTTTCTGAATAAAGAATAAAAAATAGGGCTGAGTGCCGGGCGTGGTGGCACATGCTTGTAATCCCAGTACTTGGGAGGCTGAGACAGGATTGCACAGGTTTGAAGCCAGCCTTGGCTACTTAGTGAGGCTCTCAGCAACTTAGACCCTGGTTCCAAATAAAATATAAAATAGGTCTGGGAGTATAGCTCTGAGGTAGAAAGCCCCTGGGTTCCATTCCCAGGACCACAAAAAAAAAAAAAAGAAAAGAAAAGAAAAGAAAAAAGAAAATGAAAAAGAAATAGGGATGAGGGTGTAGCTCAAGGGGTAGACTTCAAAATCAATCCCCAGGCCAGGAGTGGTGGCGCAGGCTTGTAGCCCTCACACTTGGGAGGTGGAGACAGGAGGATTGCGCAGGTTCAAAGCCACACTGGCTTAAGAGACTCTGTTTCCAAATAAAAAGTATAAAATAGGTCTGGGAGTGTAGCCCGGAGGTAGAAGGGCTTCCAGGAACCCCAGTACCACCAGAAAAAAAAAAAAAAAAATCAATCCCTAGTACTGCAAAATAAATATAAGTAAAAATTTTCTGTCACCTTTTACTTAATCTTTAAGTGAAATTGGCCTTTTTACTTAATCTTCAGTTAATAATAGGTCATTGGCTAGGGACATATAGCCCACTGGTGGGCACTTGGCTAGTCTGTGCAAGGCTGTGGGTTAGGTGCCCCAGTACTGTGAAAAAGAAAAGTAGGTCGTGTCCTAGACCCATTATTTCATTAGGAATTTACAAAGGGAAGATAATACTTATTCTATAAAATTATCATTAACTATCTAGGAAAAGCAATCTAAATGCTTCTTTTCCTTCACTAAGTGCTAAAATATTTTATCTACTAAGACAGTTTTTCATTATGAGTTCAATGGTATGAATAATATTTTGAGATTTTGGACTGTCAGAATACTCACTGAATTGAGAGTTGTGCCATAATCTGACCATCCTTCCTTGTAAGAGTGGGACCCAAAATTAAAGATGATCATTTTTGTAAGCTTGGCATTATTCTGCCAAATATCCAAGTATTCCAACTTAGTCTGGTAAATAAAAGATAAAAGTGAATGTTGAGTTAGAAATCTTAAATAGAAACAGCGATTGTTAGGATATCTGACTTTTTTTGGCAAAATAGTAGCCAATGATTAATGCATTTTTGAGCTCATGACGGGGTCTTCTTCATGCTGATGTACTATGATCTTTGAATCCTGTAGGCTGTAAATACAGTAAAGCAAAATATAATCATCACCACAGAGGAAGAGAAACGAAGTCACGTCCAAACTTTCCTAGAAAGTATGTCGCCTAAAGACAAAGTTATTGTGTTTGTCAGCAGAAAAGCTGTGTAAGTATTTTCTTATTCTTGCATTAAAACCAACCAGTGGATGAGGATTATTTCTGTTATATGCTAGTGAACTGATGTTGGTATAAGACTCTGAACTTAAGTTACTGCCTTGGGTGGGGGAAGGGAGACTCGATGAAGGAAACAGTTTGATGGAATAAGCAAAATTATCAATGACAGGCGTAGGAAGGGGAGGGAGCAGGAGTTGGGGCACGCTCACCAAGTCCTGTGTACACGTATGTCTCTATCAACTGAACATCATGATATATGATTACAGTGTACCAATAAAGATACATGCATACATACATGAAATCCCTGTCTTATCTTTGCTTCAGTGCTGATCACTTATCAAGTGACCTGATTCTCCGCCACATATCAGTAGAGTCTCTGCATGGCAACAGAGAACAGAGTGATCGGGAGAAAGCATTAGAAAACTTTAAATCAGGTAATTTATATAATTATTCTGTGACAGATTAAGTCTTTTTTTTTTTTTTTGCGGATCTAGAGATTTGAACCCAGGAGCATTCGACCTCCGAGCTGCACCCCCTGCCCTATTTTTTATTCTTTATTTTGAAACAGGGTCTCACTGAGTTGCAGAGGGCCTCACTAAGTAGCTGAGGCTGTCCGCGAACTGTGATCCTCCAGTCTCAGCCTCCCGAATGCTGGGATTACAATTGTGCGCCACCACGCCCGGCTTTTACACATTAAGTCTGATACCTGGGCTGGGCTGAGGGACAGCATACTTTCATAGAACCCATTCATTTCTTTCTTTCTTTCTTTCTTTCTTCCTTCCTTCCTTCCTTTCCCTCTTTCTTTCTTTTCTTCCTTCCTTTTTTTTTTTTTTTTTTTTTTTTTGGTGATACCATGGATTGAACCTAGGGACATTCTACTTCTGAGCTACATGCCCAGCCCTATTTTATTTTTACTTAGAAATAGGGTCTTCCTAGGTTGAAAGTCTCACTACTCCTGAGGCTGTCCTTGAACCTATGATCGTCTTGTCTCAGCCTCCCAAGCACTGGGATTAGAGGCTTGTACCACAACACCCAGCTGAACACATCTATCTTTCTGACATGGTTCAGATAGTTTGGGGACCACTAGCTAAAACATGTTATCTGTGGTTTTGTAACTTGCCGTCAATTAATCCCTTTTTCTTTTTCTTTTTTTTTTTTCTTTGGTGGTACTGGGGTTCCTGGAAGCCCTTCTACCTCCGGGCTACAATCTCAGACCTATTTTATATTTTTGAAACAGGGTCTCATAAGCCAGTGTGGCTAGCTTCGAACCTGCGCGATCCTCCTGTCTCCGCCTCCCAAGCGCGGGGATTACAAGCGTGCGCCACCACGCCTGGCAATTAATCCCTTTTTCTATTTTCTAAGCATTTTAATGTAAATAATAATAGTTCACGTGGTTAAATACTAAGTAAGTATGCTCTTAATCTATGTCTTGGATTGGCTTGTCAGAATGCGTTAATATTTGTTTGGCTTTGCTCTTTAGGGAAAGTGAGAATACTTATTGCTACTGACCTGGCATCTCGAGGGCTTGATGTTCATGATATCACACACGTTTATAATTATGACTTTCCCAGGAATATCGAAGAATACGTACACAGAGTGGGGCGCACTGGAAGAGCAGGGTAAGTAAGCCTCATCCATCCTTGAAAGAGACCAGATCTAGATTATGACTGCCCCATCCCAGACTCCTTCCCCAGAACACCATTTTTTCTTGCCTATGCATTTTCTGTTCTTCTGCAGCACCTGTTTGGCTTCTTTACCCTGTTTATCTGACCCGTTTCAGATTCAGCTAGACTCTGCTGTGATTCACTTCATGTAACATTTCTGATAACATAGCTATTTATTTATTTATTTATTTATTTATTTATTCATTTATTTATTTTTGCAATACTGGGGATGGAATCCAGGGGCATTCTACATTTGAGTCATACCCCCAGCCCTATTTTTTATTCTTTATTTGGAAACAGGGTCTCACTAAGTTGCGGAAGGCCTCATTAAGTATCTGAGGCTAGCCACCAACCTGGATCCTCCTGTCTCAGCCTCCCAAATGCTGGGATTACAAGTGTTCACCACCACGCTCGGCATAATATAGCTTTATATGAATAGTCTCACAACACTGAACTCTACCTAGTGATTACCCGGCATTGACAAGGTGTTCAAATTGGCATGGGTATGAGTGGGTCTCCCCTTCCCCCCATCATACCCTCTTGTACAGTTTAAAACAACTGCAGATTACATTCAGCCTTCTGAATTCTGAACTGAGCTCCATGTCCTTACTAAACCACACAGTCTAAAAATATTTCAAAATAATATGACTATACTGAACATGTACAGATTGTTATTCTCTAAACAATGGAGTATAACAACTATTTACATAGCATTTCTATTGTATTAAGTGATAGAAGTAATCTAGGAATGATATAAAAGTACACAATGGTGTGTATTGTATGCAAATGATGCCACAAGGTTTTTTTTTTTTTTTTTCCCCTCGGGTCTGGGGATGAAACACAGGGGCATTTGACCTCCGAGCTGCGCTCCTGCCCTATTTTTTATTCTTTATTTTGAAACAGGGTCTCACTAAGTTACAGAGGGCTTCACTAAGTAGCTGAGGCTGTCCGCGAACCACGATCCTCCGGTCTCGGCCTCCCAAATGCTGGGATTACAAGCGCGCGCCACCACGCCCGGTGCCACAAAGTTCTTGATGATCATCCTCAGATTTTGGTGTATGCACGGGGTCCTGGAGCCAACCTTGGGTACTGAGGGGTGACTAAATTTAGGTTCTTAGTCACTGTCTGAAGCCAGGTATGGGGGCACACGCTTGTGATCCCAGTACTTGGGAGGCTGAGACAGGAGAATCACTGGTTCACAGCCAGCTAAATAGGGAGGCCCTCTGCAACTTAGTAAGATCCTATTTCAAAATAAAGAATAAAAGCCGGGCATGGTGGCGCACGCTTGTAATCCCAGCATTTGGGAGGCTGAGACAAGAAGATCGTACAGGTTCAAGGCCAGCTTTAGCTACTTAGGCTCCCAGCAACTTAGTGAGACCCTGTTTCCACATTATGTATAAAATAGGTCTGAGAGTGTAGCCTGGAGGTAGAAAAACCCCTGGGTTCCATCCCCAGTACCACAAAAAATAAAAAATAAGAAAATAAAGAATAAAATAAATGGCTGGGAGTGTACCTCAGGCAGAATGCCCTGGGTTCCATCTTCAGTACCACAAATTAATTAATTAATTAAATCACTGTCTGTGTGCCCTAAGTATTAACACACAATATGAATTTGCACCTTGTATGAAAAAGTTGATTTTCCTGTTTTTACACTATTACCTATGTTAACTCATCTATGAGAACATATTATAAAGGAAATAACATGAACTTTTTTATTCTTCCCCCCAAAGGAGGACAGGCATGTCAATTACCCTTATTACTAGAAACGATTGGAGAATTGCAACTGAACTGATAAATATTCTGGAAAGAGCAAATCAGGTGAGAACATGCAACTCATTAGAAATCTATATCTGAGAGGTTCAGTCATATTTTAGGTACTGGGCTATATTGCTTATTGGGAAAGACAGATAAAGGTTTATTCTTTTTGGGGGGGGGTACTGGGGATGGAACCCAGGAGCATTCTATCTCTGAGCTACACCCCCAGCCCTATTTCTTATTCTTTATTTTGAAACAGGGTGTCACTAAGTTGCGAAGGGTCTCAGTAAGTAGCTGAGACTATTCAAGAACTGTGATCCACACAGGGTGTGGTGGCGCACGCTTGTAATCCCAGCATTTGGGAGGCTGAGACTGCAGGATCATGGTTCGTGGACAACCTCAGCTACTTAGGCCCTCCGCAACTCAGTGAGACCCTGTTTCAAAATAAAAATAAAAAATTGGGCAGGGGGTATAGCTCAGAGGTCAAATGCCTCTGGGTTCCATTCCCAGACCCGCAAAAAAAAAAAAAAAAAAAAAAAAAAACACTGTGATCCTCCTGTCTCAGCCTCCCAAGTACTGGGATTGCAAGCATGTGCCACCATGCCTGGTTCGATAAATGAGTTTTTTAAATATGTTGTAAGCCAGACATGGGGGCTCACACCTGTAATCCCAGTACTTGGGAGGCTGAGACAGGAGGATTGCAGGTTAGAGAACAGCCTTAGCAAGTACTGAGACAGTTCTCTTCAACCTAGCAAGACCCTGTTTCAAAAATAAAAACTAAAAAATAGGGCTGGAGGTGTAGCTTGGAGGTAGAATATGCCCCTGAGTTCAATCCCTAGTACCAAAAAATAATAATAAACCATGTTATAAGGGCTGTAGCAGAGATAAGGATCTAGGGGAGCATATAATCGGGGAACCTAATATAATGTGTGCGAGCAGTGAAAACTGCTGGGGAGGAAATCAGTGGGTGGAGGTGGAGAGTTGTAGAAGATGGGGTAGACGGATGCTCCAGCAGTAGGAACATACTTGCTCTAGAGGTGAGACAGAATATTTGGCAAATGGTACCCAAAGAAAATCCACATTAAGGGCACTGGGAAACAGCTGAAGGGCTATTTGAATATGGAAGCAGCCCATTGACGGTGTTTCTAGTCAAGTTCAACAGCCTCCGAATGGATTGGGGCTTAACAGGCAGACACATTTAATTCTTTTGGAAAGTGTCATGTAATTTATTGTACAGATTGTCTGAAATGATTTGTAGGCATTTTACCATATTATAGTATCCTAATAATTTTATAATTTCAGAATATTCCAGAGGAGCTTGTCTTAATGGCGGAGAGATATAAAGCAAATAAACTAAAAAAAGAAATGGAAAAAAAAATGGGAAGACCTCAAGGAAAGCCCCAGAAGTTTTATTAATGTCTAATGTTGAAAAAATGGCAGTAGCTTATAAAAGGTAAAATTTATATTACAAAGACTTTCAAATTCCTGCCTTTGTGTGTGTGTGTGTGTGTGTGTGTGTGTGTGTGTGTGTGTGTGTGTGGTAGGGATAGAAACCAGGGACTTTCTACCTCTGGACTACACTCCCAGACCTATTTGATATTTTATTTGGAAACAGGGTCTCACTAAGTTGCTGAGAGCCCCACTAAGTAGCTGAGGCTGGCTTCGAACATCCTGTCTCAGACTCCCACGTACTGGGATTACAAGCATGTGCCACTATGCCCAGCCTAAATTCCTGCCTTTTTAAACTTGGCCTTGTTAGTGTGCTTATTGCAACTAATTATCTCTAAGACCCTTCATTCTAAAATTATTAGATGTTTCTCTTTCACTTCTTATCAAACTCCTAGTTAATGTACCTTTAAAATTATAAGTACTAGCCAAACAGAGTCACCTACACCTGAAATCCTAGATCTTGCAAGGCTGAGTTCAAGTCCAGCCTAAGTAACTTAGCGAGATCTTTCTCAAAAAATTATTTTCCTTTCTTTTTGCAGTACTGGGATTGAACCCAGGGACATTCTACCTCTGAGCTACACCCCAGCCCTATTTTTTATTCTTTATTTTGAAAGAGAGTCTCACTAAGTTGCAGAGGACCTTACTACTGCTGAGGCTGGCTGCAAACCTGCAATCCTCTGTCTTAGCTTCCCAAATACTGGGATTACAAGTGTGTACCACCATGCCCATCTTCAAAATAAAAAATTTTAAAAGGCTGGAAATGAATTTCAGTAATAAAGCACCTCTGGGTTCAATCCTCAGGTACCACATACACACAAAACTACATACACACAAAATTATAATGGAATTAGTTTAGGTGGGACCTCCTCTGAGGAACTTAGTGATATTAATTATAAATACATGTACTCAGCTGAGTACACACTTGTAATCCTACTACTTGGGAGACTGAGACAGGAAGATCACAGGTTCAAGGCCACTGTGCTATAACTTCATGAGACTGTTTCAAAACAAATAGGGCTGAAGGTATAGCTTGGAGGTAGAATGCCCCTAGGTTTAATCTCTAGTAAAATACACACATACACATAAATATTGCTCAGGGGTAGAGCATTTAACTCCACGTACTTACCAGGCATGACGGTATGCACCTGTAATGAACCAACTCAGGTATCCACAAATGGGTTAACACAATGTGCTACATACCTGCCAAAGTAATTTAGCCTTAAAAGAGAAGAAAATTCTGCCAGATGCTGCAACATGGGTGAACCTTGGGGGCCTAAGGTTTACACTAAATTAAATAAGCTGGTCACAAGCTGGGTGTGGCGCAAGCTTGTATTCCCAGCAGTTGGGAGGCTGAGACAGGAGGATCATGGACAGCCTCAGCTACTACTTAGTGAGGCCCTTTGCAATTTAGTGAGACCCTGTTTCAAAATAAAGAATAAAATTTAGGGCTGGGAGTGTAGCTCAAAGGTAGAATGCCCCTGAGTTCCATCTCCAGCACCGAAAAAAATAAATAAACTGGTCACAAAAAGGCTTACTGCATAAGTGGACTTAGAAGAATCCTAAAATGTAAAAACAAAGCAGAATGCCCAGTGTGGTGGCAAATGCTTATAATCCTAGTACTTACTTCAGGAGGCTGAGACAGGAGGATCGCAGGTTTGCAGCCAGCCTCAGCTTACTTAGTGAGGCTTCTGAAAATTGGTGAGACCCTATTTCAAAATAGCTCAGTGGTAGAATGCCCCTGGGTTCCATCCCCATTTCTGCAGAAAAAAAGAAATGAAACAAAGGAGGATGGTGGTTACAGAGGACTGGGGGGTGTGGAAGGGAGGGCTGTTGTTTAATGGGTAGAGTATGTTTTGTAAGATGGAAACGGTCTGCAGACTACACAGCAATGTGAATGTTGATACTGAACACTACATGTAAAATAGCTAAGATGGTAAACTTTATGTTTCATGACAAACTTTAAAAACAGAAAGTTGGGAATAGTAATTTACCTTTTGTTCTGATTATTTTTCAGAATTCAAGATTTTTTAGAAATACATACTCTTCAGGATGGAAGTATTGAAACATACTGTTAGTATGAAGAGCCTGATTCTTAAAATAATAGTGTTTAAAAATGTAGAATTTAAATCCCCAGTACCACAAAAAATGTAGAATTCAATATTTTATACTTTAATAAAGCCAAAAGTATTTAAACTTGATTTGAAATTTTTTCATTGATATTACGGTTGTAGTAGGTTTTAACATTTCTTATTTAAATTTTTTTAAATTTGCAATGTTGCTGTACTAAAGTCAGTCTTTAAAGAGTTTAATTCTTGTTCAGATGTCAGCAGAGTGAAAAAGATAACTGTTAACAAAATAAATGCTAACTTTGTGATAAAAAGACAAGCTGATCTTTGTTATTCTGCATAGTACTTGAATTTATATTTGCTAAATACATTTTATTTGTTTATACTTTTCTCAAATAATTACACTCCCACGGGCTACACCCCCAGCCCTATTTTTTATTCTTTATTTTGAAACAGGGTCTAAGTTGCAGAGGGCCTCACTATATAGCTGAGGTTGTCCACAAACCTCAGTCCTCCGGTCTCTGCCTTCCAAATGCTGGGATTACAAGAGTGTGCCACCACGCCCAGCCTAAGACCCTGTTTAAAAATAACAATAAAATAGGGCTGGGAGTATAGCTAAGAGGTAGAACACCCTTTGTTTCGATCCCTAGTAACACACACACACACACACACACACACACACACACACACACACACTCTGGAGTAACACACACACACACACTCTGAGACTGGAGGAACTGTGATCCTCCAGTCTCAGCCTCCCCAATGCTGGGATTACACAAGCATGCGCCACCAAGCCCGGCTGTTGTTTTCTTCTTGCTTTTTATTTTTTATTTTTGGTGGTACTGGGGTTCCTGGAAGCTCTTCTACCTCCGGGCTACACTCCCAGACCTACTTTATTTTTGGAAACAGGGTCTCAGGCCAGCGCGGCTGGCTTCGAACCTGCGCGATCCTCCTGTCTCCACCTCCCAAGCGCGGGGATCACCACGCCGGGCTTCTTGCTTTTTAAACGAATGACATCAATATCCTTTTCTTCCTCTGAATCTTCACCTGGCATCCAACATTGACCATTTACATTCAAAAAACGAGCACGTCAAAGCTTTGCAGTGCCCCTCCTTCCAACATGCCAAGGTTTTTCTTCCTGGAGCACAGTCGGACCCAGGAGAATCCACCCAGGTCCTCCTTCATACTCAAGCACATGCCGCCCTTGGGCTTCTCTGAATAGCGATCAAGCATGCCCAGCCCTTTCTATTTTGTATTTTGAAACAGGGTCTCCCTAAAATGCCGAGGCTGACCTTGAATTGCAATCCTGTCTCAGCCTCGCATGTACTGGGATTATAGGCATCTGCTACCATGCCCAGCTTTTTCAAATTTGGTATCTATTAAATTACCACTGTAAGAGAAACAATCCAGCTCTTTCTTTCCTGTAATATATTCTTGTTTCTTTTTTTTTTTTTTTAATTTTTTGCCTTGTTGCCGGGCGTGGTGGCGCACGCTTGTAATCCCAGCATTCATGAGGCTGAGACCGGAGGATCGCAGTTCTCGGACAGCCTCAGCTACGACTTAGTGAGGCCCTCTGCAACTCAGTGAGACCCGGTTTCAAAATAAAGAATAAAAATATAGGGCAGGGGGTGTAGCTTGGTGGTCAAATGCCCCTGGGTTCCATCCCCAGACCCGAAAAAAAAATTTTTTTTGCCTTGTTGCTGTTGTTAGGGTTAACTTGTGACTCACAGTTCTTAATATTCCTATCTGAGTAGCAAATTAATTTAGCCCAAAGAGGTCTTACTTTGCCCTGGCTTCTGAGAGCTAATGACTAAGCTCTTGGAATATGCCAAAAAAGAAAGAAAAAAAAATGTAGCCGGCTTCAAGTGACAGGAACACACATGCACACAGGACTTGGGGTTTCTCTGCAGATCCCTCCCCCCTTGCCTCCCCCCTGTACATGTTAGTGAGCTTGGTAGTGATACCTCCATATATGGAAATAGCATTATGTGAACTGTTCCCTTATATTAAATGAAGTTAGAATTTTTTGCCAATTTTGTGTGTGTGTGTGTGTGTGTGTGTGTTACTGAAGATGGAACCCAGAGACATTCTACCTCCAAGCTACGCTCTTAGCCCTAGTTTTTATTCTTTATTTTGAAAGAGGGTCTCACTGAGTTGCAAAGAGCCTCACTAAGCAGCTAAAGCTGTCCACAAACCTTGATCCTCCTGTCTCAGCCTCCCAAATGCTGGGATTACAAGTGTGCACCACCACGCCAGCTTTTGCCGAGTTTTACATTTATTATTGTTTGCCCCTCAAAGTATCCTTTCAATGCACAACTTTTCTCTTAGTATGTTCAAACATAGTAGGTTGTTAGGTATAAGGCCTAAACTATAAAAAAGACTGATATATTCATCTTTTTGAGGGGGCAGAGGGGATTGAACCCAGAGACATTCTATCTCCAAGCTATACCCCCCACCCTATTTTTT
Organism: Muscardinus avellanarius; assembly: GCF_963383645.1. Taxonomy (NCBI): domain Eukaryota; kingdom Metazoa; phylum Chordata; class Mammalia; order Rodentia; family Gliridae; genus Muscardinus; species Muscardinus avellanarius. The sequence continues at coordinate 28,786,215 of NC_137794.1, forward strand.
ATTCTTTATTTTAAAACAGGGTCTTAGTTGCAAAGGGCCTCATTAAATAGCTGAGGCTGGCTGCAAACCTGAGATCCTCCAGTCTCCGCCTCCCAAGTACTAGGATTACAAGTGTGCAATACCACACCCAGCTAAATTCACCTTTAAAATAAAATAATCACATTAACATTTTAAAATTTCATTTACTAAAAGACATGAAGACAACACACATAAGTTACATTATACAGGCAAAAAAACAATAGGTACCCAAAACCCATAAAGAACTATAAACCAATAAAAAATACACCAGTGTACAAGGAAAATGTGCAAAACATAAACTTTTTAAAATAGGGCTGGGAGTAGAACTCAGAAGCAGAATGCTCCTGGGTTCAATCCCAGTACCACACACACACAAAATATATATAAATAAATAACAAGGTTTTAAAATTCATTAAAAATTGGAAATCCATTATTTCTTTCATATTCAATTTGATTTAACAGAAATTCTTTACTGATTTTGTCAATCTCATCTCGAGAGAAGAGATTGACTTCAGGAATAAAATAATGCTCCAGCTGCTCTGCCCTCAAACACTGAAGAAAGAATGCCACACAGCTGTCAAAGCAGAGGTCCAGGTCTTTGGGGTGCCACTGGCTGTCCAGGGGGTCCCGCGCACAGACATGCAAGAAGGCAGTTTTCACATGGTAAGAACAGAATTTATCCAGGGCTTTTCTGTTTTCAAACTTTTTTTTCAGCTGCTCCAAAAGGTATTTCATTAGTTTTAAGCAATCTTTCCTGTTAAACAAAAAGAAACCATGTGTTTTTACTTATTTGTTTTTACCTGTTCATTTCACCGAGGACTGCAGCATTTTAAAGGAAAAGCATGCCGGGTGTGGTGGCGCACGCTTGTAATCCCTGTGCTTGGGAGGCTGAGACAGGAGGATCACGCAGGTTCGAAGCCAGCCTCAGCTACTTAGTGAGGCTCTAAGCAACTTAGTGAGACCCTGTTTCAAAATAAAATATAAAATGGGTCTGGGAGTATAGCCCGGAGGTAGAAAGCCTCTGGGTTCCACCCCCAGTACCACCAAAAAAATAAATAAAATAAAGGAAAAGCATACTTAAAAAAAATAAAGATAAATGATGATATAAAATTTTTTTGGGGGGGTCTGGGGATGGAACCCAGGGGCATGCAACCTCTGAGCTACACCCTCTGCCCTATTTTTATTCTTTTATTTTTGAAACAGGGTCTCACTAAGTTGCAGAGGGCCTCACTAAGTACCTGAGGTTGTCCACGAACCAAGATCTTCAGGTCTCAGCCTCCCAAAAGCTGGGATTACAATCCATGCTACCACGCCCGGCTGATATAGTCACCTTAAAGCCGGGCCTGGTGGCGCAGGCTTGTAATCCCCGCGCTTGGGAGGCGGAAATAGGAGGATTGCGCAGGTTTGAAGCCAGCCATGCTGGCTTGAGACCCTGTTTCCAAATAAAAAAGCATAAAAATAGGTCTGGGAGTGTAGCCCGGGAGGTAGAAGGGTTTCCAGAAACCCCAGTACCACCAAAAATAAATAAATAAATAAAGTCACCTTAAACCAGACTATGTTTTCAAATATACACTATGAAGTTTCAAATGTACATTTTCTTCTCTTCCCCAATCCTAACTCATATACTTCATTCTATCAGAACTAATTAAACTGTATATAACTGACAGCTATTATACTATTCCTCCAGTTATTCAATATCTACAAAAATCTTGTTTTAGCCGGGTGTGGTGGCACATGCTTGTAATCTCAGTACTTGGGAGGCTGAGACAGAAGGATCACAGGTTCTCTGCCAGCTTCAGCTTCTTAGGCCCCCAACAACTTAGTGAGACCCTGTTTCAGAGTAAAAAATAAAATAGGGCTGAGGGTGGGGTTTGGAAGTAAAATGCCCCGGCTTTAATCCCAGTACCACACACACACACCATTTAAATTTTTATAAAAGCCGGGCGTGGTTGCGCATGCTTGTAATCCCAGCATTCAGGAGGCTGAGACTGGAGGATCACGGTTTGCGGACAGCCTCAGCTACTCAGTGAGGCCCTCCGCAACTTATTGGTGAGACCCTATTTCAAAAATAAAGAATAAAAAATAGGGCAGAGGGTGTAGCTTGAAGGTCAAATGCCCGAGTTCCATCCCCAAACACCCCCCCAAAAAAAAACACAAATTCTATAAAATTATAAGCTGGGCATGGTGGTGCACGCTTGTAATCCCCTTGCTTGGGAGGCTGAGACAGGAGGATCGCGCAGGCTTAAGAGACCCTGTTTCCAAATAAAAATATAAAATAGGTCTGGGAGTGTATCCTGGAGGTAGAAGGGTTTCCAAGAACCCCACTACCACAAAAAAAATTATAATTTTTTGTGATGCTGGGGTTCATTCCAGAGGTATTTTGCCTCTGAGCTATACCCCCAGTCCTATTTTATTTTTTATTTGGAAACAGGTCTTGCTAAGTGGCTAAGTCTAGCCTCAAACCTGTAATCCTCCTGTCTCACCCTCCCAAATATTGACATTAAAGGCATAGGACACCAAGCTATAAAATTATTTTACTTAGTTGGATTGCAAATATTTACAATATTCATCCAATATTTTGTAGCTGACAAAATTTGTGTTTATAACATTATTTAGTTTTATCAGCAATATGTAGCTTTTTCTTTTTTCTTTTTGTAGTACTAGAGATTGAATGCAGGGAATTCTACCTCTGAGCTACACCCGTAGCCTTTTTAATTTATATTTAATTAATTAAGCTATTTATTTATGTATTTTCATGGTACTGGGGATTGACCTCAGGGTATTCTACCTCTTGGTTATGCCCCTAGGCCCCTCCTTTTTTATATTATTTATTATTTTTTATTTTTTATTGAAAATGATCTGAATAGGTTGCTGAGGCTCTTCTTGAACCTGTGATCCTTCTGTCTCAGCCCCCCAAGTACTGGAATTACTGGTGTGTGCCACTGTGCCCAGCTAGCAATATATATTTTTAAATATTTGCCTCAAAGCTTGAACACAGGCTTTAAAAAACTTCTGTGGCTAGCTGAGGCTGTAAACTTGGGAAGCTGAAATAGGAGGATCACACGTTCAAGGCCTCCTCAACAATTTAAGTGAGGCCCCCAGCAACTTAAGTGAGACCCAGTTTCAAAATAAAAAATAAGAAGCTGGGCATGGTGGCGCACACTTGTAATGCCAGTGTTAAGGAGGCCAAGACCAGAGGATTGTGGTTCACAGACAGCCTCAGTTACCTAGTGAGGCCCTCTGCAACTTAGTGAGACCCTGTTTCAGAATAAAGAATAAAAAATTGGGCTGGGGGTATAGCTCAGAGGTAGAATGTCCCTGGGTTCCATCCTCAATACTGCAGGAAAAAAGAAAAGAAAAGAAAATTAACTATGTTTAGTGTGGTTTCAGGTCTGGCCAGTCATTCCCTACCAACATTCTCAAAGCAGCCAAACCATCCCGAAGCACTCACCAGCTCCAGTAAATGCAGCCTCTGGCCTCCTCCCATTAATACGTTCACACTCCCCAAGTCACCCAGCACTCCTTGACCGGAACCCTCGACCCAAGTCACCCAGCACTCCTTGACCCGGAACCCAGCGGTCATCTTCAGGTTTGGACTACAGAGTCAACAAAGAATTGACTGTCTCAGACATAATTTGCCATTTAACAAAACTGGTACATTACCTGCAACATTTCACTCCATCAACTTCACAACATGTTTTAGTTTGCCCATGATTGCTCAAAATGTCCTTTTCAATGTGAGAGAAAGAGAGCCGCCATGTGTCTTCTAAATTTCAAAAAGACAAAATTTTCAAAAAGCACTGTACCAAAAGCACTCATGTCTAAACACTTCCCACACGTATATATGTACATATATATACATATATATATGTGTGTATTTATAAAGTATAGGTTTAACCCAGGGTATTCTACCTCCAAGCTACCCCTAGCCCTTTTTCTTTTCTTTTCTTTCTTTTTCTTTCTTCCTTTCTTTTCTTTTCTTTCTTTCTCTCCCTCCCTCCTCTTTCTCTCTCTCTCTCTCTTTCTTGTGGTAAGGCGGGGGGGGGGGGATAGAACCCAAAGGCCTTCTACCTATAGGCTGTACTCCCAACCTATTTTGATTTTCATTTAGAAACAGGGTCTCATTGAGTTTCTGAAAGTCTCACTGAGTTGCTGAGGCTAGTTTCATGTTTTTTATTTTATTTTTATTTTTTTGGTGATACTGGGGATGGAACCCTTCTACCTCCGGGCTACACTCCCAGACATATTTTATTTGGAAACAGGGTCTCTTAAGCCAGCGAGGCTGGCTTCAAACTTGCACAATCCTCCTGTCTCTGCCTCCCAAGTTCTGGGATTACAAGCGTGTCCACCACACCCAGCATGTTTTTTTATTTTAAAACAGGATCTAGAGGGAGATATATTGAGCAAAAGAAGTGAACAATGTAATTATATACAAAAATAAGTGCTGTGAAGCAAAAATATAGGCCTAAATAGGAAAAAGGAGGAGGGTAGAAATCAAAGCTTAAAATAGTTAACTAAGGCAAACCATATTACCATTTATTTATTTATTTATTTTTGCAGTACTGGAATGGAACCCAGGGGCATTCTACCTCTGAGCTATACCCCCAGCCCTATTTTTTATTCTTTATTTTGAAACAGGGTCTCACTGAGTTGCAAAGGGCCTTACTAAGTAGTAGCTGAGGCTGTCCACGAGCTACCATCCTCCTGTCTCAGTCTCCCAAATGCTGGGATTACAAGCATAAGCCACCATGGCCAGCTCTGTATTACCTTTTATATATTGCAAAATTTACTTTTTTGTGTGTGGGCCCAGACATGGCGGCGCACAATTGTAATCCCAGCATTCAGGAGGCAGAAACAGGAGGATCGTGGATAACGGACAGCCTCAGCTACTTAGTGAGGTCCTTTGTAACTCAGTGAGACCATTTAAAAAAAAAAAGATTAAATAGGACTGGGGGTGTAGCTCAGAGGTAGAATGTCCCTGGGTTCCATCCCCAATACTGAAAACAAAACAAAACAAAAAACAAATAGGACTGGGAGTATAACTCAGGCAGAATGTCCCTGGGCTCAATCCCCGGTACCAAAATAAAAAGAAAAAACAAAAAAAAGAAAGAAAGCTAGAAGTGGTGGCACACACTTGTAATCCCATTACCTGAGAGGCTGAGACAGGAGGATCACAGGTTTGAGGACAGCCTCAGCAACTTAATGAGGCTGTCAGCAATTTAACAAGACCCTGTTTCTAAGTAAAAAATAGCCAGGCATGGTAGCACACGCTTGTAATCCCAGTACTTGGGCCATTGAGACAGGAGGATCACAGATTTGAAGCCAGCCTCAGCAACTGAGTGAGTTCTTGTTTCAAAATAAAATTAAAATAGAGCTGGGGCATATCTCAAAGGCAGAACTTCCCCGAGTTTCATCTCCACAAACACACACACTAAAAATAATTTGAATCAATTGATTCATTTTTATACCATCCATGTAAGTTTGGGGTATTAATATAAAATGAATTGAAAAATGTTTCCTTTCCTTCTATTCTTTGTGAGAATCATATATAATAATAAAATAATTTGGCCCTGGTCTTACAAAAAAAAATGATTTGTACTTTTAATTTTTGTGGTATTAGTGATTGAACTCAGAGGCATTATACCTCCAATCTACACCTCCAGTCCATTTATTTATTTATTTATTTGTTTATTTGTTTATTTATTTATTGCGGTACTGGGGATGAATTCAGGGTAATTACCTCCGAGCTACACCCCCAGTCCTATTTTTTATTCTTTATTTTGAAACAGTGTCTCACTAAGTTGCAGAGGGCCTCACTAAGTAGCTGAGGCTGGCCATGAACTACTATCCTCCTGTCTCAGCCTCCCAAATGCTGGGATTACAAGCGTGTGACAGCACGCCCACTTTTTTAAAATTAATTAATTTATTTATTTATTATTTATTTATTTTGGTGGTACTGGGCTTCCTGGAAGCCCTTCTACCTCCGGGCTACACTCCCAGACCTATTTTATGCTTTTTATTTGGAAACAGGGTCTCTTACGCCAGAGCAGCTGGCTTTGAACCTGCGCGATCTCTGTCTCTGCCTCCCAAGCGCGGGGATTACAAGCGTGCGCCACCACGCCCGGCTTATTATTTACTTTTAAACAGAGTCTCACTAAGTTGCGGAGGGCCTCACTAAACAGCTGAGGCTGGCCATGAACTACTATCCTCCTGTCTCTGCCTCCCAAGCGCGGGGATTACAAGTGTGCGCCACCACGCCTGGCTGATTATTTACTTTTAAACAGAGTCTCACTAAGTTGCGGAGGGCCTCACTAAACAGCTGAGGCTGTCTTCAAACGTGCAATCCTCCTGCCTCAGCCTCCCAAATGCTGCATGTGCCACCACACCTGGCTTGTGATTTTTTTATGTGTATGTGGTAATGGGGGTGGAACCCAAGGGCTTTATACCTCCTGGCCATACTCCCAGACCTATTTTATATTTTATTTGCAAACAGGGTTTCACTAAATTGCTGAGAGCCTCAATAAATAGCTGAGGCTGGCCTCAAACCCGGATACTTCTGTCTCAGCCTTCCAAGTACTGAGATTACAAGCGTACGCCACCATGCCCGGCTAGAATTTTTTTTTTTTTTTTTTTTTTTTTTTTTTTTTTTGCGGTACTGGGGATGGAACCCAGGTGTCTTCTACCTCTGGGCTACACTCCCAGTACTATTTTATATTTTATTTGGAAACGGGGTCTATTAAGCCAGCTGAGGCTGGCTTCGAACCTGCAAGATCCTCCTGTCTCAGCCTCCCAAGCGCGGGGATTACAAGCGTGCGCCACCACGCCTGGCTCTAGAATTTTTTTGTTTTTTTTTTGTTTTTGGTGGTACTAGGGGTGGAGCCCAGAGGCTTTCTACCTCCAGGCTATACTCCCAGACCTATTTTATATTTTATTTGGAAACAGGGTCTAAGTAGCCGAGGCTGGCTTCGAACCTGTGTGATCCTCCTGTCTCAGCCTCCCAAGCACAAGGATTACAAGCATGCGCCACCACACCCGGCTTAGAATTTTTTTTTAATTATAAAAAGCTTAAGAAAATAAGCTGGGTGTGGTGGCACACGCCTCTAATTCCAGTACTTGAGAGAAGTTGATAGTAGGTTCAAAGCCTGCCTTGGCAATGTAGTGAGGCCCTCAGCAACTCTGTGAGACCCTTTAACCAAATTAAAAAAAATATGGCTAGGGGTATAGCTGAAAGGTAGAATACCCCTGTGTTCTATCCCCAGCACCACAATAAAATAAAGGGAAAAGAAAAGAAAAAGCTGGGCATGATAGCACACACCTATACTCCCAATACTTGGGAAGCAGAGACAAGAGAATGACAGATTCATGGCCAGTCTCAGCAACTTAGTGAGACCTTGTTTCAAAATAAAAAATAAAATAAGGCTGGGGTGTAGCTCAGAGGTAGAACGGCCCAAGTACCAAAAAGAAATTAAAAATAACTTTTAAAAACTGGGTGTGGTGGTGCATGTCTATAATCCCAGTACTCAGAATCTGAGACAGGAGGATTGCAGGTTCAAAGACAACCTCAACAATGTAGAGACTCAGCAACCTATCAAGACTCTGTTTCAAAACAAAAAATAAAAAGCTGTAGCTTTAAGGCAGAATGCCCATGGGTTCAATCCTCAGTAACAAACACATACACATACATACATAATAAAAAATAAAAAGGGCTGGAGATGTAGCCCAGTGGCAGAGCACCCTGGTGTAATCCACAGTCACACGCACAGATCAGAGGAGTAGCTCCCTAAGAGGGGCAGGGAAGACGTGGAAGCTCCGTGCGAGTTCACTGATGACATTCTGGTTACCATATTCATGAAAAGGCAAAACTATAGGTATAGTAACAGATCAATGGTTTGCCAGGGGAGTGGGGTGGGAAAGGGTTGAACTGATGAAGCTCTAGGACTTCTTAGAGCAGTGAAACTATCATGTCAGCTTCGTATAAACTGACACATATGAAATGTATTTGTCAAAATTAGGAGAGCTTTAAGGCCAGGCGTGGTGGCGCACGCTTGTAATCCCCGCGCTTGGGAGGCAGAGACAGGAGGATCGCGCTGGTTCGGAGCCAGCCTCGCTGGTTTAAGAGACCCTGTTTCCACATAAAGTTAAAAAAATAGGTCTGGGAGTGTAGCCCGGAGGTAGAAGGGCTTCCAGGAACCCCAGTACCACCAAAACAAACAAACAAAAAAAAAAAAACAAAATTAGGAGAGCTTTATAAAGCACAAGCATGAACGCTAATGCATGACAATAGCGCGCTGACCTCAGTTACTCTGGATGTGCGCGGAATCTAAGACTGAAGGCCAAGGAACGCTGCCTAAGCGCTGCACTCTAGAGGGCAGTTCCCATCAGGGATGCTTAAGCATCCTGAAGCAACTAGTCATGCACACTGCCGCCCTCTGCTAATTAGTGAGACCCCGTTTCAAAACAAAAGCCAGATGTGGTGGCGCACGCTTGTAATCCCAGAAATGGGATTGCGTAGGTTCGAAGCCAGCCTCGGCTACTTACTAAGGCTCTCAGCAACTTAGTGAGACTGTTTCCAAATAAAGAATAAAACATAGGGCTAGGATTGTAGCTCAGAAATAGAATGTCCCTGGGTTCCATCCCCAAACACGCCAAAAGAGAGTGAGAGAGAGAGAGAGAGACAGACAGACAGACAGACAGACACAGACGGACATGGTGGCACATGCTTGTAAACCCAGTACTTGGGAGGCTGAGACACAAGGATCACAGGTTCACAGTCAGCCTCAACTACTGAGGTCCTCTGTGACTTAGTGAGACCCAGTTTCAAAATAAAGACTAAAAACTCGGGCTAGGGTTGTAGCTTGGAGGCAGAATGCCCAAGTTCAATAATCAGTATTGAAAAAAAAAAAAAAAAAGGAGAGAGAAGATTATGTCCAAAGAATCCAGGAAAGCCGGGCGTGGTGGCACACACTTGTAATCCTAGCATTTCTGAGGCTGAGACAGGAGGATCACAGTTCGAGGACAGCCTCAGCTACTTAGTGAGGCCCTTTGCAACTCAGTGAGACCTTGTTTCAAAATAAAGAATAAAAAATCGGGCTGGGGGATGTAGCTCAGAAGCAGAATACACCTGGGATCCATCCCCAGTACCACAAAAAATAAAAAAAGGACCCAGAAGTCAGGTGTGGTGGCACACGCTTGTAATCTCAGTACTTGGGAGGCTGAGACAGGAGGATCACAGGCTCAAGGACAGCTTCAGCAATAAGTGAGGCTCTTTAGTGTCTGTTAACCTTCGGGTTTAAATACCTTGAAAGCCACTTCCTTTTTTTGCATGCTTCGGTACCAAGTAAAACGGCTGTTGTCGGAATTTGTTCCTAACTTTTGCCCCAAGCCAGTTATTGATGGGCAGGCCTTTCTGGGTGCTAGCAGGCCAGCTACTTTTTGATTCCAAAGCCAGAATTATGTCCACAGATATTTCTTTGGGTTTTCTAATGAGAAGTGTTACAGCAGGGCTCCCTCGTCGTTTCCTCTCCATAATGACATCTATATCTGTTTCAAAACATAGAAGGGAAGAAAAGGTTTACTGAGTCAATTGTCTCTGGAAATATGAGAGAAATAATAGTGACTTAAGATCTATGAAGTGCAGGCCGGGTATGGTGGCACACGCTTGATAGGCTGAGTCAGGAGTATCTCAGGTTAGCGGCCAGCCTCAGCTAGTTAATGAGGTCCTCAGCAACTTAGTGAGACCCTATTTCAAAATAAAGAATAAAATAGAGGGCTGGGGGTATAGCTCAGAGACAGAATGCCTCTGGATTCAATCCCCAGTACCACAAAAAAAAAAAAAACAATCTTTGAAGTGTTAAGTATAAAGTGAACATTAAGCTGGGTGTGGTGGCATAGACCTAGAATCCTAGTACTTGAGAGGCTGAGATGGGAGGATCATAGGTTCCAAGCCAGCCTCAGCAAGTAGTGAGACTCTCATCAAACTAGTGAGACCCTGTTTCAAAATAAAAATAAAAGTAGAACTGGGGTGTAGCTCAGAGATAGAATGCCCGATTTTAACCCCCAGTACCACAAAAAAAAAAAATAAAGTGAACATAATTTTAAAACAGACACTGGCAACACAAGGCAGAGTGTTTTGCTCATTTATTTCATATTTATGGATACCTAGCCTGGGAAAAAAATGTCAAGCCCTTGTCCGGCATATAGGATGAGGGGATGAAGATTCTGAAGTTGGGAAGTGCTGTGGTTGAACTTTCATTTGGTATTACAGATAGAAGTTTGGAGGGAGACCTGCAAAAGAGGCCATATAAATGGCAGGGGAGAGAAGCCGGAGAGCAGACTGCAGCAACAGCTCAGCACAGGCAGTGGGCATCCACCAGGCAGCAGAAGTCAGGCTCAAGCCAGGGCCCAGGTGTGGCTCAGTGGGTACAGCGCTCAATTAGCATGTGCAAGGCCCTGAGTTTCATCTCCAGCACTCCCTCAAAAGTGTTTTTAAGGCCAGTTGGACATGTAGTGCAATCCCATCTCTAAATAAACAAGAAACTAAATAGGCCTAAATCAACAGAACTGGTGGATGCACGGAGTCTGTGTGGTGAAGGGGAGGGGACAGAGAATTTATGCCAGGTTTCTGGCCTGAGAAATGGTTGGTACCAATTCCATTCCCTAGAACAGGGAAGGCAGTGGAAGAAAGACTGGGTCAAACTGCACACCTACAATCCCAACATTCGGGAAACTGAGACAGGAGGAGCGCGGTCTTGTGGCCAGCCTCAGCTACTTAATGAAGACATCATGACTCAGTGAAACCCTGTTTCAAAGTAAAGAATAAAAATTAGGGAGCCAGGCATGGTGGCCCACAGTTGTAATCCCAGCATTTAGGAGGCTAAGATAGGAGGATTGCAGTTCGCAGACAGCCTCGACTACTTAGTGAGGCCCTTTGCAATGCACTCAGTGAGACTCTGTTTCAAAATAAAGAATAAAAAAATATATATATAGGGCTGCGGATATAGTTTGGAGGTGGAATGCCCCTGGGTTCCATCCTCAGTACTGCAAAAAAAAAAAAGAAAAAAAAATAGGGCTGGGTGTACCTCAGAGGTTAATCCCCACTGCCAAAATAATAAAAACTGAAAAATAAAAGCCAGGCATGGTGGTGCATGCCTGTAATCCCAGTACTTGGGAAGCTGAGACAGGAGAATGGCAGGTTTAAGGACAGCCTCGACAAGTAATAAGACTCTCATCAACCTAGTGAGATCCTAGCTCAAAATAAAAACATAAAATAGGAATGGGGTATAACTTAGAGATAGAATGCTCCTGGACTCAATCCCCAGCACATAAATAAATAAATAAATAAATAAATAAATAAATAAATAAATAAACAAACAAACATTAATAATCTTCCTGACTTTTTTTGGTGTATATATGTGTGTGCTACTGGGGATTGAACTCAGGGATGTTCTGCCTCTGAACTATACTAACCAGCCCCTCTTTTATTTTATTAATATATTTATGTATTTATTTATTTATTGTGGTACTTGGGATTCAACCCAGGGGCATTATACTTCTGAGTTACATCCCAGCCCTTTCTTTCTTTTTCTTTTTTTTTTTTTTCTGGTGGGTGTGGGGATGGAACCCAGGGGCATTTGACCCCCGAGCTATACCCCCTGCCCTATTTTTTATTATTTATTTATTTATTTATTTATTTATTTATTTATTTATTTATTTATTTTGGCAGTACTGGGGTTCCTGGAAGCCCTTCTATCTCCGGGCTACACTTCCAGACCTATTTTATATTTTTTATTTGGAAACAGGGTCTCTTAAGCCAGCGAGGCTGGCTCCGAACCAGCGCATTCCTCCTGTCTCCACCTCCCAAGCGCGGGGATTACAAGTGTGCACCACCACGCCCGGCTTATTCTTTATTTTGAAACAGGGTCTCACTAAGTTGCGGAGGGCCTCACTAAGTAGCTGAGGCTGTCTGCAAACCGCGATCCTAGGGTCTCAGCCTCCCAAATGCTGAGATTACAAGCATGCGCCACCATGGCCGGCTCCAACCCTTTCTATTATTTTGTTTTGAAACAATATCTATAGCCAGACATGATGGCACAGACATGATGGTTGAGAAATAAAGATTGCAAGTTCACAGCCATCCTCAGTAACTTAGTGAGGCTCTCAGCACCATAGTGAGACTCCATTTCAAACTAAAAATTAAAATAGGGCTAGAAGTGTAGTTCAGAGGTAGAATTCTCTTGTGTTCAATCCTCAGTACACCCTCCCAAACGCACACACTCAAAAACAAAAAACAAAAAACAGTCTTTCTAGAGTCTCTTAAGTTGTTGAGGGTGTCCTCAAACTATGATCTTTCTGTCTCATTCTCCCAAGTACTGGAGTCACAGGCATAGTTCACCAGACACAGATTATTTATTTTGAAACAGGATCTTGCTAAGTTTCTGAGGGTTTCATTAAATTGTTGTGGCTGGCCTCGAACATGTGATCTTCCTGTGTGGTGGTGCACAATTGTAATCCCCGTACTTGAGAGGCTGAGACAGGAGGATCCAGGATCATGGCCAGCCTCAGCTACTTAGTGAGGCCCTCTGCATCTTAGTGCCTCACTAAGTTTCAAAAATAAAGAATAAAAAATCAGGCTGGAGTGTAGCTTGGAGGTAGAATGCCCCTGGGTTCAATCCCCCTGCCCCCTGGACAAAAAACCAGCTTCTCGATGAAAACAGAATAAAATATAAATACTTTTCAAGTCAGGCATGGTGATGCATTCCTCTAAACACAGCACGTGGGAGGCTGAAATAGCCCAATAGCAGGTCCAAGACCTGATGTAGCTCAGAGGTAAAATGTACCTGGGTTCAATACTCAATACCAAGAATAAAACAAAATCTGAATGCTATCCCAGAATGTACAATTCTGTACTGGGATTACAAGCATGTACAGTCCTGAAGCTGGCCTCAGCCACAGGGCTCACTGTGCTCTGAGCCAGCCACGCTCTTCTGCCTCCTGGTCACACTCCACTCTCTCCCGGTATCAGCACTTCTCCCAGCCCCTTCCCTCAATCCTCACTGCAATTTTGTATGTGTGTGAACTAGGGATTGAACCCAGAGGTGTTCTACCTCTTGAGTTACTCCCTCAGCCCTATTTTATTTTATTCATTTATTGTGGTACTGGGGATGGAACCCAGGGGTGTTCTACCTCCAAGCAACATCTCCAAACCCATTTTTATTTTTATTTGGAAACAAGGTCTTGCTAAGTTGCTGAGAGCCTCACTAAGCAGCTGAGTCTGGATTCAAACCTGCGATCCTCCTGTCTCTGCCTCCCAAGTATTGAGATTACAAGCCACTCACTGTAATTTGGTATTATATGTCATTCACACTCTGTCCCTTGTATATTATGAGCTTCAAGAAGGGACTCCACCAATTTTACTCAGGCACATTTACCCAATGACACTAGGAATATCAAGGAATAATCAAAAGAAACCAAAACAGAGCATGCCAGCATTTAGGAAGAGTGCCAAGAAGATGCAGGAGACCACGACCAAGAGTAGAGATGTTTCCAGAAGGAGGGAGTGGTCAACCATCTGTTGCAGGGAGGTCAAGAAAGATCAGAAGAAGGAAGATTGGCAACTAGTAGGTAGCATTAGAGCTTTAACAAAAATCTTACCTTTGATGTTTTTAATTTCTTCCTTAATGATTTTTCTAAATGTTGACAACATCTTAGAAGCTGATAATATCTCCTCTTCTAAAAACTGACTCAGAGGATTTCCTTTGGGATTTCTTTTGAACTTCACAAAGTAAAAAGCACCACTGTTAGAATATTCTTCCAGCTGAATTCTGGGGACTTCCAGTTTAAACATGACATCAAATTCATTAGGTGCAGAAATCTAAGAAATAGTAAAAACAGCACTGAAATGTTTGCTTATGAATATTTTCTGAGCACTTTCAATTTTGTCTTGAAATTTTCATTTGAAATCTTTCTTTGAAAAGCAATGTTCATAATATTTATAGCCTCTAGGATGGGGCTGCTGATGCTGGGAGTAAGTAGGGAGTATTTCTGGGGTTTTTCTTTAGTATGGTGTGTATGTGTGGTACTGGGGAGGGGACCCAGGGCTTTCTACCTCCAAGCTACACCCCCAGCCCTATTTTAGTTTTTGTATTTTGAAACAGGGGTCTCACTAGGTTGATGAGAGTCTCACTATTTGCTGAGGCTGTTCTCGAACCTGAGATTCTCTTGTCTCAGACTCTCAAGTACTAGGATTACAAGCATGTGCCACCACACTGGGATTTACTACTGGTTTTCGTTTATAGATTTTACTCTCAATTTTTTTTTACCATAAACAAGCACTATTTGTATAATTAAAATGATAAAATGAAACTAAAATCTTTACCAGGTGTTTTCTGAGCTTAAAGTTTAATAAAATTAAAGGTGGTGGCACATCCCAGTACTTGGAAGGCTAAGAGAGGAGGATCACAGGTTTATGGCCAGACTCAGCTATTTAGTGACCTTGTTTCAAAGTAAAGAATAAAAAATAGGTCTGGGGGAAGAGCTCAGAGGTAGAATGTGCCTGTGTTCAATCCCCAGTACCCCTCCAAAAAAAGGTTTAATAAAATTTAAAACTTTAGCTGGATATGTTGGCACATGCCTGTAATCCTAGTACTTGGGAGGCTAGGACAGGAAAATGCCCTTGGGTTTAATTCCCAGAACAAAACAAACTTTATTTGTGTGGTATGTGTGTGTGACTGGGGATTGAAACCAGGAGTGTTTTACCTCTGAGCTATACCCCAACCCTATATTTTGAAATAGTCTAGGTTGCTAAGGCTGGCCTTGAGCCTGCAGTCCTCCTGTTACAGCCTGGAGGTTATATACTGGGGTTATAGGTGTACACCAACATGCCTAGCTTCAAAACAAAATTTAAAACCTTTATGGTGCTACCTTTAGATGGATGTGGTGGCACACACTTGTAATCCCAGCATTTGGAGGCTTAGACAGGAGGATCCGGGTTCCCAAACAGCCTCAGCTACCTAGTGAGGCCCTTTGCAACTCAGTGAGACTGTGTTTCAAAATAAAGAATAAAAAATAGGACTGGGGATATAGTTTGAAGGTAGAATGCCCCTGGGTTCCATCCCTAGTACCCCCCCCCAAAAAAAAAACCCTTATGGTGCTACCTTTAATATCACAAGATGTGCACTGCAGACACTCTCCTGTCACAATGATAGACAAAGGGGTGTGTGTGTGTAATTGCCTCCTGGTCAGCTGAGCAAAGGCCCTCTTATGGCTGCTGGTCACTTAAGAGGAGTTTGAGCAGCAAGGCATGCGCTGCACTAGTACCTATGAACCACAGCATTTGTAGAAACTTTAAATAATCTTTCTTTTTAATCTTCATGATAATAACTATAGCAATCATAATAAACATTTACTTTTATCATATTATTATTATTGTGGTGGGTACTGGGGGTTGAACCTAAGGGTTAAATGTCTGAGCTTTACCCTCAACCCTTATTTCTTATTTTGATGGGTCTCATGAGGTTGTTGAGAATCTTGCTAAACTGCTGAAGCCGGCATCAAACCCAGGATCGGCCTGTCACAGTGCTGGGATCACAGGCGTGTGCCACCATCTCTAGCTCTTTTCTTCTACTTATTTATTTATTTATTGTGGGGGGGTACTGGGGATTAAACCCAAAGGTATTATACCTCTGATGTATTCCTCCATCCTTCATTGTTTGTTTTGAAAAAGGGTCTCAATCTTTTGCTGAGTCATGAACCCTAAATACATGAGTACTCCCGAGTACTGAGTCGTGCACCACCACACCTGGCTTCTTCTTTTTTCCATATTAAAAATTCCTCAGGAGCTGAGTGTGGTGGCGCACGCTTGTAATCCCAGCGCTTGGGAGGCTGAGACAGGAGGATCACACAGGTTCGAAGCCAGCCTAAGCTACTTAGGCTCTCAGCAACTTAGTGAGACCCTGTTTCCAAATAAAATATAAAAAAGGTCTGGGAGTATAGCCCGGAGGTAGTAATGCCCCTGGGTTCCACCCCCAGTACCACACACACACACGAAATTCCTCAGCTGGGAATGGTGGTACATACTTGTAATCTCAGTACTTGGGAGTCTGAGATAGGAGGATCACAGGTTCACAACCAGCCTCAGCTACTTAGTGAGGCCCACAACTTAGTGAAGGAAGGCCTGCTTCAAAATAAGGAATAAAAGCCGTGCTTGGTGATACAACACGCTTGTAATACCAGCATTCGGGAGACTGAAACTGGAGGATAGTGTTTCACGGACAGCCTCAGCTACTTAGTGAGGCCCTCTGCAATTTAGTAAAACCCTGTTTCAAAATAAAGAATTAGCCGGGCATGGTGGCGCACGCTTGTAATCCCCGCGCTTGGGAGGCGGAGACAGGAGGATTGCGCAGGTTCGAAGCCAGCCGCGCGCGCTGGCTTAGGAGACCCTGTTTCCAAAATGAAAATGTAAAAAATAGGTCTGGGAGTGTAGCCCGGAGGAAGGAGGGCTTCCAGGAACCCCAGTACCACCAAAAAAAAAAAAAAAAGAAAGAAAGAAAGAAAGAAAGAAAGAAAGAAAGAATTAAAAATAGGGCAGGGGTGTAGCTCCTAGGTAGAATGCTCCTAGGTTCCGTCCCCAGACCAGCAAAAAAAAAAAAAAAAAAAAAAGCCATGGTGTGGTACATCTATAATCCCAGCAATTGGGAGGCTGAGACAAGAGGATCACTGGCTCAATACCAGCCTCAGAAACTTAGGGAGGCCCTCCACAACAGAGTGAGATCCTGTTTCAAAATAAAAAATAAGCTGGGCAAGGTGGCACACAGCTATAACCCCAGCACTTGGGAGGTTGAGATAGGAGGATCTCAGGTTCGCGGCCAGCCTCAACTACTTAGTGAGGCCCACTCCAATTTAGTGAGACCCTGTTCCAAAATAAAGAATAAAAAATAGGAATAGGGGTGTAGCTCGAAGATAAAATGCCCCTCAGTTCAATCTCCAGTACAAAAAATAGAAAATATGGGTCACTGAGATGGTAGGATAGCAGTTCAAGGACAGCCTCAGCTACTACTTAGTGAGGCCCTTTGGAACTCAGTGAGACCCTGTTTCAATATAAAGAATAAAGGCCGGGCGTGGTGGCTCATGCTTGTAATCCCCGCGCGTGGGAGGCGGAGACAGGAGGATTGCACAGGTTCGAAGCCAGCCACACTGGTTAAGAGACCCTGCTTCCAAATAAAAAGCATAAAAATAGGTCTGGGAGTGTAGCCCAGAGGTAGAAGGGCTTCCAGGAACCCCAGTACCACCAAAAAACAAACAAACAAAAAAAAAACCCCAATATAAAGAATAAAAAATAAGGACCAGGGATGTCACTCGGAGGTAGAATGCCCCTGGGTTCCATCCCCAGGACCGCAAAAAAAAAAAAAAAAAAAAAAGGAAAATAAAATAGGGGAGGGGTCTGAGTATAGCTCAGAGATTGAATGTCCCTAGGTTCAATTCTCAGTACCATCAAAAAATAGGGGTTATGGAAGTAGGTCAGTTGAATACTACCCCTGGATTCAATCTTCTATACTAAAAAAAAAAAAAGTATATAGTTTAATTGCCACTGAATACTACCAGGCTAAACAATTATCATGGGTATTAAATCTGATTTCATTATCCTGGGAATGCATGGATTTTGAGAAACCACCCATCCTTTCTTATGCCCATTCACCATTTACTACTATGAATTCTTTATGTTAAGGCTTAGAAATAGAAAGATGCATAATATTTAGCCTGATGTCTTAAGAAAAAGAAAACACATGAGGAAAAAAAAAAAGAATTTATAAAGCCAGGTGTGGTGGCACATGCGTGTAATTCCAGTACTTTGGAGGCTGAGACAGGACTGCAGGTTTGAGAACAGCCTTGGCAATGTAATGAGACCCAACTCTGTTTCAACATAAAAATAAAAAAATCAGGCGAGGAGTGTAGCTCAGAGAAAGAATCCTTCTGGGTTCAATCCCCAGTACCACACATTAAAAAATTATAATAATAAACTCCCAAATCTAAAGATTACTTCATAAGCATATACCAGCATCTATTTCTGTTCATCCTGTATTTTACAGAATTAAAGGAAATACAGAAAACTGATTGACTGGACCAAAAACACCACCAAAGGAAAGAGTCACTGGTCTAGAAACAAATTCCCATCAGAAAGTCGCTCCCAAGCCTTCAAGCTTTTACTGAGACAATGATGTAAGGGCTCAGCTACCCAGACAAGGGGAGCTGTGAAGCACAGGTTTGAAAGCCCTTATCTCAGGACTTGGGGGGGGGGGGGGATAAAAACACTCAGTAAACTGGAGTTCTTTAGCATTTTCATTCGAATTGCCCCCCTGTGCCCCGCTCCCGCACAGGGCTGTAACTATCTCTATATTTCTATCTTTTTAATAAACTTCTTTAAATCTTCAGCAGCTGTCCAAGCGATTAATATTTATTCTTAGCTTAGGACAAGAATCCACAGTTTTTCTGTTTGTCTGTTTGTGTGGTGGTGGTGGGGATTACTTCTCCCCACACACACACCACGCACATTTCACCCGCAACATCACAAAGTAGCTGAGACTGTCAGCGAACCATGATCCTCCTGTGTCAGCCTCCCAAATGCTGGGATTACAAGTGTGAACTAGCACACCCAGCCTCCCTTTACTTTTTGAGACAGGGTCTCACTAAATTGCCTAGGCTGGCCAGGAATTTGTCAATCTCCTGCTTAGCATCCCAATAACTGTGATTACAGGTGCACTTTGCCACACCCAACTTGTTAATTTTTTATACTTGTTATTTTTTTTAATACATCTCCCCTTGTCTGGGTAGTTGAGTCTTTACATCATTGTCTCAGTAAAAGCTCGAAGGCTTGGGAGCGAGTTTCTGATGGGAGTTTGTTTCCAGACCAGTGACTATTTCCTTTGGTGGTGTTTCTGGTCCGGTCAATCAGTTTTCTGAGTGCTGGGCTATGTTTTTCCTTTACAGTTTTAATAAGGACATCGCATGAGGTTAGATCCCCAGCATCTCAACAAAATAAAATTAGAACCAGGCAAGGATTACATGCTTGTAATCCCAGTACTTGGGAGGCTGAGACAGGAGAATCACAAATTCTCAGACAGCCTTAGCTACTTAGTGAGGCTCTCTGCAACTTAGTGAGACCCTGTTTGAAAAAAAAAAAAAAATAGGGCAGGGGGTGTAGCTTGGAGGTCAAATGCCTCAGGGTTCCCTCCCCAGGCCCGCAAAATTAAATAAGTAAATTAAAAAAGATTTAAAAGTAGAGCTGGGAGTATAGCTCGGAGGTAGAATGCCCCTGGGTTCCATCCCCAGTAACGCAAAAATAAAATTAGACAGGGTGCACTTGGTGGTGGGGAAATAAAAGGTAGTTTTCCTATGGAGTACAGATGTCCTCCTCCTCTTCCTCAAAGGAAAAAGAAACATTTGATGGAATACTTCACAGACCATTTCGAATTATTAAAGTCAGCATCTACACAGGATTAACACCATCTACTGTTTTTGGTTTGGGTACCGGGATTGAACTCGGGGACATGCTACCTCTTAGCTACACCCCCCCCGGCTCTAATTTATTTATTCTGAAACAGGGTCTCGCTAAATTGCTGGGACTGGTTCTCCTGTCTCAGTCTTCCAAACACTAGGGTTACAGGCGTGCATCATCACACCCGAGACACTCAGTACGGGTCTGCTTGCAAGGACGAACCCACACATCGGAATTCCTCCGAAGCAATGTCCTGAGTAGCTGACGATGCCGGTTAGCTGCGCGATCGGTGGGCACAGGTGGGTGAGCGAAGCGCCTGCGGGTGTGAGCGGGCCCTGGCGGCTCACCTTCACGCGCTCGTAGTAGCTCCCGGTGCGCAGCAGCGCGACGCCCCCGAACTCGGGCTCGCCGCCGTGCAGCCTGCGGAGCAGGTGGTCCACCAGCCGGTTCACCACGGCGGCCGCCTCCGAGATCTCCCCGCGGCTCAGCCGCAGCCTCTCCAGCACCGCGCGGGGCCGCCAGCCGGCCGGCGCCTCCCGCCCGCGGCCGGGGCTCGGGGCGCGCGCCGGGCTGGGCCAGGGCGCCGGCCCCCCGCCCGCCCCGGCCCCCGCCCCCGAGGGCACCGCGGCGGGGCCGGCGCGGGCCTGGGCGGCCGCCCTCCGGGGCCGGGCGGCGGGCGCGCCGTCCTGCGGGCGCTCGCGGGGGTCCCGGGCCGCCCCCGCCCGGCCGCGCCCGCCCCGCCCCGCGCCCGCCGCCGGCCCCCCGCGCCCGGCCCCCGCGCCCCGCCGCGCAGCCTTCGAAGCCGTCGGCGCGGCCTCTCCGCGTCGAGCGTCCATGGCCGTCGCTTTCTGCTCCTCGAAAGAAGAATCGACTTCTGGAAAAGCCTGCGAGAGGAGGAACTTGCAGGGAGGGCTGGAAATGAAACTTAAAAGCCCGGCGCGAACGCGGCGTCTGCGGCGGGGCGGGCGCGGAGCAGGAGCCTTCCCGCGCGCCGGCGGGAGCCACGCCCCCGGGGAGGCGGCGGGCGCGGGGGCGCGGGCGCGGGCACGGCGGCGCGGGCACGCGCGTCCCCGCCGCGCCGTGCCCGCGCATCCTCGACGGCTGCGCGCTCGGCTCCCAGCTCCGAGGACCACGCACGTGCGCGGGCCAAGCCGACCCTGAGAGTGTGTCGTTCAGGTTGGTGGAAGATAGAATACGATGAGGATTCACTGACTGTAATAGAGTTTCACTTTTGACTTTTATAAAAGCACGTAAAATCTTAAAGGTCCTATCGATGAGCGCTGGTGGTTTATCTGAGGTTTTGTTGTTCGTTTTGTTTTGTCTTTTCTTCCGAATGCTCTCTCAAATCCCACAACCGGAGCCCCTTGGGCCCAGCCCCTTTTTGTGTCCTCTTACCCAAAGTGAAGGCTTTCAGAGCAAGGCGGCGGCCGCGCATCCTTTTTAGGGCGGGAGAGCCGAGCCCGGCACAGGTGGATGTCGCGCTGGAAGGTGGCGGAGCAAGGCCGCCCCCACCCCCGCTCCCCTGCAGGCGCGGAGCCGCCGCCCGCTTCCCCGGCCCCGGGGCGGACACCCCGCACTCTCGCCCGCGCCGCCCCCGGCCCTTCCCCCTCTGTCGCCGGGTCCGGAGGGTGGAACCCATGGGAGAGGGGCAGGCGGAGGGGGTGACAGCTGAAAGGAGGAGCGGCGCTCACCTGCCTCGGGGTTCCTCTGGCTCTGGGGCCTCTGACTCGGGGTTCCTCTGGCTCTGGGGCTGGGCTGCGGGGCGCAGGTGTCGCCTGAGTCCTGCGCACAGTCCCGGGCCCAGGTGATGGTGGCGGAGTGGGGTAAACACGCTGGGAACCTGACTTCCTCAGGGGCCCCTTTTCAAACCTCCCTCAGAGCCCACCCGCACTCCCAGCCCAGAGCCGGCACCATGTCCCTCACGCCTGTAAATCCAATACTTGGAAGACTGACCCAGGAGGATGGCAGGTTTAAGGCCAGCATTTTACCCAGTCCCTCCTCCCCAGAATAAAAAATAGAAAGGGCTTGGAGGGGGGTGTAGCTCAGAGATAGAAATTCTCAGGGCTCAATCCACAGTACCACATACAAAACAAGCAAACAAAAACCTAAAGAAATGAAAGAAACATGCCCCCCACACGCCTGATTACTTTAAATTCATTCCCAAAATTCTGTGTTTTTTTTTAATATAACTTTCCCTTTGGTAGAAAGAGCTTTTTAGCACCCAAAGCAATAAGCCCTAGTTTGGAGTGCTGAAAACATGTGTTTTTCTCTTCTTCTTCTTTTTTTTTTTTTTTTTTTTTTTTTTTTTTGCGGATCTGGGGGTGGAGCCCAGGGGCAGTTGACCTCCGAGCTACACCCCTGCCCTAATTTTTATTCTTTATTTTGAAACCGGGTTTCACTGAGTTGCAGAGGGCCTCACTAAGTAGCTGAGGCTGTCCGCGAACCACGCGATCCTCCAGGTCTCAGCCTTCCAAATGCTGGGATTACATCCTGCGCCACCACGCCCGGCTCTGTGTTTTTCCTAGTATTTGGAAAGCTGAGACAGGAGGATCACAGGTTCACAGCCAGCTTCAGCAATTTAGTGAGAACCTGTTTTAAACTAAAAAATAAAATATGCCTGGGGAAGTAGTTCAGAAGTAAAATGCCCCTGGGTTCAATACCCAGAACCACAAGTAAAATAAAATAAAATAAATATGTGACAGAGCCAGGCATGGTGGCACAGGCTTGTAATCCCAGCATTCAGGAGGCTGAGACAGGAGAATCGTGGTTCAAGGCCAGCCTCAGCTACTTAGTGAGGCCGTTTGAAACTCAGTGAGACCCAATTTCGAAGTAAAGAATAAAAAAATAGGGCTGGGGTGGTGTGTGGCTCGGAGGTAGAATGCCCTTGGATCCCATTCCCCGTAGTGAAAAAAAAAAAAAAAAAAAAAAGATAAATGTGATAGGACAGTCAAAAATCTCAAAAATTTAAGCCGGGCGTGGTGGCGCACGCTTGTAATCCTAGCATTCCGGAGGCTGAGACAGGAGGATCACAGTTTGCGGACAGCCTCAGCTACTTAGTGAGGCCCTCTGCAACTTAGTGAGACCCTATTTCAAAAATAAAGAATAAAAAATAGGGCAGGGGATATAGCTCGGAGGTTGAATGCCCCTGGGTTCCATCCCCAGACCCGCAAAAAAAAAAAAAAAAAAAAAAAAAAATCTCAAAAATTTAGAAAAAAAAATCCGAGTGCCTATTAATTGTAATTGATTAAATAAACCATGGTTCACATACATAACTAAATACTATATAACATTAAAAAGTGAGATTGAGAACCTGGCCACCGCCGCTGCTGGGAGCTGAGGTGCCGCCGCCGGGCAGCCGGGGGGAATCCGCCCGCATCGCCGCCCTCGCCGGCCGGGCGGCCGCGGGGCCCGGAGCGCCGGAGGCCGAGGCCGGGGCGGCACCGGGCGGCGGCCACGGGGTCCCGTTAGAGCAGCCCCGGCGGCTCTGCAGAGGGCCCGGGGCGGCCGGCGGAGCAGGGGGGCCGGCGGGAGGGAAGAAACCTTCCTGCGAGTGCGAGCCAACCGGCAGACCCGACTGAATGCTCGGATTGGGCAAATGAAACGGAGGACGCAAGATGAAGGGCAGAGGGAAGGCTCCTGCATGGCTGAGGATGATACCGTGGACCTCGAGCAGGAGAACAGCAACCGCTTTGAGGAGTATGAGTGGTGCGGGCAGAAGCGGATACGGGCTGCCACGCTCCTGGAAGGTGGCTTCCGAGGCTCTGGCTTCGTCATGTGCAGCGGCGAAGAGAACCCGGACAGCGATGCTGACTTGGATGTCGAAGGGGATGACACCCTGGAGTATGGGAAGCCACAGCACACGGAGGCCGATGTCATCCCCTGCACAGGCGAGGAGCCCGGTGAGGCGAAGGAGAGCGAGGCACTCCGGGGCGCAGTCCTAAATGGGGGTCCTCCCAGCACCCGCATCACACCTGAGTTCTCTAAATGGGCCAGTGACGAGATGCCGTCCACCAGCAACGGGGAAAGCAGCAAGCAGGAGGCCATGCAGAAGACCTGCAAGAACAGCGACATCGAGAAAATCACCGAAGATTCCGCTGTGACCACGTTTGAGGCCCTGAAGGCTCGGGTCAGGGAGCTTGAACGGCAGCTGTCTCGGGGAGACCGATACAAATGTCTTATCTGCATGGACTCGTACTCGATGCCCCTAACGTCGATTCAGTGTTGGCACGTGCACTGTGAAGAATGCTGGCTGCGGACCCTGGGTGCCAAGAAGCTCTGCCCCCGGTGCAACACCATCACAGCGCCCGGAGACCTGCGCAGGATCTACTCGTGAGCTGGTGCCTTGGCAGCTGGCCTCCAGCAGCCCTACCTGCCCCAGCCTGTGACAGTGACCCCGCCCCTTGTACATATTTGCACACAGGTTCCCTTTGTACATACATGCACACACATGTACACACACATACACATACAAGGACTCTGGAGCCTGAGTGGAGGCTGAGGCCCAGGCCCTGCCTGCTGGCTACCACCAAGCTCGAGACCATCCCTGTTCCAGCCTCTGTTCTCAGGGTCGGGCAGGGAGGTGGGGGTGGGGAGTAGTCGGGGAAGGCTCCTGAGATCCAGCTCCCAGACAGACAGACAGACATGCAAACACCAGACTGAAGCACATGTAATATAGACCGTGTATGTTTACAATGTTGTGTATAAATGGGACAACTCCTTCGCCCCCCACTCCCTCCCCTTTGGTTGTATGATTTTCTTCTTTTTTTTAAGAACCTTTGGAAGAAGCAGTGCCTCCTTCAGGGCTGTCTGGGGGCTCGGCCCAGCCACCTCTTGGGGTGCCTGCTTCTCCCTTTCCTGTGGCGTCCCTCCCTCTCCCATGTGCTCGGTGGTGTTTATTTCTTCTCCCAGACATGGGGCACATGCCCCGAGGGACATGATCCTCTCCTTAGTCTTAGCTCATGGGGCTCTTTATAAGGAGTTGAGGGTGGGGCAGGAAATAGGACTGAGCTGAGGCTGAGGCTGAGGTCAGGCTGGCTGAGGGCGCTCCTGGCTTCCCAGCTTTCTACCAAGAACTCCTGGGAGTAGAGGTCCTGTTCCCAGGGGAAGTTGTCTCCCTGCCCCTCCTATGGGCCCTGTGGTGTGATGCTGTGTCTGTATATTCTATACAAAGGTACTTGTCCTTTCCCTTTGTAAACTACATTTGACATGGATTAAACCAATATAAACAGCTAAAAAAAAAAAAAAGTGAGATTGAAAGCTGGGCCAGTGGTGCACACTTGTAATCCCAGCACTTGTGAGGCTGAGACAGGAGGATCGCACAGGTTCAAAGCCAGCCTCAGCTACTTAGTGAGGCTCTCAGCAACTTAGTGAGACCCTGATTCCAAATAAAGTATAAAATAGATCTGGGAGAATTGCCCGGAGGTAGAAAAGCCCCTGGGTTCCACTCCCAGTACCACCAAAAATAAATAAATAAGTTAGCAGTCAGTTGGGTGTGGTGGCACACACTTGTAATCCCAGGATTTGGGAGCAATTACCAGCAACCCAAAGTTTAACAGTAAATATTGAGTGGGAATGGAAGACCTGGTGAGATTGGGGTTCTTTAAACTCTCCAAATTTTGTATTTCTGTAAGGTTTTAATTATGTATAAAGATATAAAGAGCCTTTCTTTCTTTCTTTTTTTTTTTTTTTTTTTTTTTGGCAGTACTGGAGATGGAACCCAGGACCATTCTACCTTCGAGCTACACCCCCAACCCTATTTTACTTTCCCTTTCTCTTCCTCTCTCTCTCTCTCTCTCTCTCTCTCTCTCTCTCTCTCTCTCTCTCTCTTTCTTTCTTAGTGATACTGGGGGTGGAATCCAGGGGCTATTCTACCTCCAGGCTATAATCCCAGACCTATTTTATACTTTATTTGGAAACAGAGTCTTACTAAGTTGCTGAGAGCCTCACTAAATAGCTGAGTCTGGCTTTGAACCTGTGTGATCCTCCTCTCAGCCTCCCAAGCACTGGGATTACAAGCATGTGCCACGACACCTGACTTTTTATTCTTTATTTTGAAACAGGGTTTCACTGAGTTTCAAAGGGCCTCACTAAGTAGTAGTTGAAGCTGTCTGTGAACCACAGTCCTCCTGTCTCAGCCTCCCAAATGCTAGGATTACAACTGTGTGCCACCATGCCCAGCAAGAACATTTATTTATTTATTTATTTGTTTGTTTGTTTGTTTGTTTGTTTGTTTGTGGTATCAGGGATTGAACCCAGGGACATTCTACCTCTGAGCCACACACCACAGCCCTATTTTTTTTTTATTTTTATTTTTTGGTGGTACTGGGGGTGGAACCCAGAGGCTTTCTACCTCTGAGCTATACTCCCAGACCTTTTTAATATTTTATTTAGAAACAGGGACTCACTAAGTTGCTGGAAGCCTCACTGAGTAGCTGAGGCTGGCTTTGAACCCGTGCGATCCTCCTGTCTCAGCCTCCCAAGCGCGGGGATTACAAGCGTGCGCCACCACGCCCGGCCTCCTGCCCTATTTTTTTTTAAGTCTTTTTATTTTTTCAAACGGGGGTCTCACTGAGTTGAGATGGGCCTCGCTAAGTAGCTGAGGCTGTCCGTGAACCGCGATCCTCTGGTCTCAGCCTCCTGTTGCTGGGATTACAAGCGTGCGCCACCACACCCGGCAAGAACATTTATTATTAAAAGAACAACAAAAGTACATATTTGAGGGTTTGGGGGGGAGGGGCACTGGTGTTTGAACTCAGGGGCATTCAACTCCGAACTACACCCCCAGTCCTAATTTTTATTCTTTATTTTAAAAAAAGGTCTCACTGAGTTGCAGAGGACTTCACTAAATAGCTGAAATTGTTCAAGAACCCGTGATACTCTTGTCTCAGGCTCCCAAATACTGGGATTGCACATGTGTGCCACCACGGCCGGCTCCATATTTGATTATTTTAATAATGACACATGGTTCAAGGCCAGCTACTTACACTGATGCCCTCATTTAGTCAGACCCTGTTTCAAAATAAAGAATAGAAAGTAGAGCTGGGCATGGTGGTGCATGCTTGTAATCCCAGCATTTGGGAGTCTGAGCCAGGAGGATCGGGGTTCAAGGACAGCCTCAAATACTTAGTGAGGCTCTTTGCAATTCAGTAAGACCCTGTTTCAAAGTAAAGAATAAAAAATAGGGCTGGGGTGTAGTTTGGAGGTAGAACGATGCTGGTAATCACAGCATTGGGAGGCTGAGACAGGAGGATCACAGGTTTGGGGACAGCCTCAGCTACTTAGTGAGGTCCTCTGCAACTTTAGTGAGACCTTGTTTCAAAATAAAGAATAGGGCTAAGAGGGGTGTATTCATTGGCTGTATTTCTATTTTCTGTATTCCTATCTTTTTGATAAGCTGAGGGTGTAGCGTGGAGGTGGAACATCCTTTGTTTAATCCCCAGTACAGAGAGAGACAGAGACCAAGACAAACAGGTCCTCACTAGGTTGCTGAGAATCTCGCTGCCTTGCTAAGGCTGTCCTCAAACCTTCCATGCTCCTGTCTCAGCCTCCATATTACTGGGATTACAAATGTGCCCCACCACACCTGGCTTCAGTCCAGTTTTTATAAACAAATCAAAGTCAAAGTGATAAGGTACCAGACAATTTGACTAGTCTGATGATGTAGTGAACACATTTATCATTTGTTGGTGGCCACTGAAGGATAATGGCTGCAATTCTGGAAAAAGACAAAAGATGACCTTCAAAGTGGTACCCCAACCCAGAGCAGTAGGTAATCAAAAGGCCGTCAACCTACCGGGAAATTAAATTGATCAAAATATGTTATGTGAATGAACAATTGTGTAACAGCGAATCCCAATAAAAATGAATTATAGAGGAACCGGGCATGGTGACACACGCTTGTAATCCCAGTTCTTGGGAGGCTGAGACAGGATGATCACTCAGGTTCAAAGCCAGCCTCAGCTACTTAGTGAGACCCTGTTTCCAAATAAAATATGAAATAGGTCCGTGAGAGTAGCCCGGAGGTGAAAGCCCCTAGGTTCCATCCCCAGTACCTTAAAATAAATAAATAAATAAATAAGAATAAAAAATAGGACTGGGGGTGTAGCTTAGAGGTAGAACGCCCCTCGGTTCCATCCCCAGTACCGCGAAAATAAATAAATAAATAAATAAATAACTTAAAAGGCTGGAGTTATAGCTCAGAAGTAGAAGACCCCTCGGCTCAATCCCCAATACCAAAAAAATCCCACAACAAACAGTAGCAAAAAAGCAAACATAAATATTTAGAAATGTCTTTTTTTTTTTTTCTTGTGGTACTGGGGATGGAACCCAGGGGCTTTACCTCCGGGCTACACTCCCAGACCTATTATATATTTTATTTGGAAACAGGGTCTCACTAAGTTGCTGAGAGCCTCATTAAGTAGCTGAGGCTGGCTTTGAACCTGCGCGATCCTCCTGTCTCAGCCTCCCAAGCGCGGGGATTACAAGCCTGCACCACCACGCCCGGCAAACATAATAATAATAATAATAATAATAATAATAATAATAATAATAATAATAATAATAACAATAATAATAATAAAAATAAGCCTCCGCAGGAAATGTGTACACCACGGAACCCCCTGCGCCTTTTGGCCGGGCCCATTGGACCGCCGAGTCGCGCCAACCCACCAATCAGTGGCGACGCTGGACGCAGACGTGCTGCGTACGCCGTGACGCCATCACAAGATGGCTGCGCCCTGAAGGTTTTCTCCCGGAGCCTAGGGTTTTTGCTTTTTGTTTGTGGTGCTGAGGCTTGAGCCCAGGGACATTCGTTCTCTACACCCCCAGTCCTATTTGTATTCTCTCTTGAAACAGGGTGGCAGCAAGTCGCGGAGGGCTTCAGTTGCCGAGTCTGGCCGCGAGCCTGCGACCTCACAGGTTCGGCCTGGGATTCCGAGGTGCGCCAGCTCGCGGCTGGAGCCCAGGTTTCTCTTGGCTTGCGCGCAGCATGTTAGCCCTGGGCCGCTGCGGGCGCGGGGCCGCGGCTTCTCTCTCCACACGACTCCGCCCGCTGTGCCACCGCGGCGGGGCCCGCGCAGCGGCAGGCGCCCCGCACTTCGACGTGGTGGTCATCGGCGGGGGACATGCAGGCACCGAGGCGGCCGCGGCGGCCGCGCGGTGCGGCTCCCGCACCCTGCTCGTCACGCACCGCGTGGACGCGATCGGTGAGCCGCGCGCGGGCCGCGGAGCTGGGCAGGGGCGCGGGCGGCGGCTCCCGCCCTTCCCAGCGCCGAGGCTGGCGCGGTGTCAGCTCTGCCCAGCGCCTTGGGCGCGGCGGGCCTGGGCCACAGCTCTGCAGGAGTCCGTGGACCCAGCACGGTGTTGCTGTTGGCAGAAGTACTCATTTGCGGGGGTTGCCTCCGGAAAGGGAGGGATATACCTAGTGGCGGCTTCGTAGTTCATTGCCGGGTATACGTTCTACTATCTTGTTATTGCAGATCGATGGTGAATTAACACTTAGAAGGGACCTTCGTGCTCTTAAGCAAAACTTTGTGAGACCTTCTAAAGAACGGTGCAGCTAGGCGGCAGTGATGGCGCACGCCTGTAATCACCGTATCTGGGAGGCTGCGACGGGAGGATTGCAGGTTCTCACTAAGTTGTTCGAGGATTCTCTGAGTTTCTAAAGCTGATCTCAAATCTGTGCCCCTGTTTCAGTCTCCTAAGTCCTGGCATTACAGGCGTGCACCACCACACCCGCCGAGACCCTGTTTCAAATGAAAAAATACTAAGGGTGGGGTGATGTAACTCAGAGGTTAGAATACCCCTGGGTTCAATTCCTAATACTAAGTCATAATGATAATTATGTAAGATACTCATGTTTATTTGGTTTCTGTCTGCTACCTTTAGGTCAGATGTCCTGTAATCCTTCCTTTGGTGGCATCGGAAAGGGGCATTTAATGAGAGAAGTAGATGCTTTGGACGGCCTGTGCTCCCGCATCTGTGACCAGTCTGGTGTACATTATAAAGTATTAAACCGGCGGAAAGGCCCAGCTGTGTGGGGACTGAGAGCTCAAATTGATAGGAAACTATATAAACAAAACATGCAGGTAAGAATAGGGTATGAGGACCGGAAAGACCACAGTGGTTTTTTACTGCTGTGTCTCACCTGGCATTCTCTTTTGACAGAAGGAGATCCTGCACACCCCGCTGCTTACCATTCAGGAGGGAGCTGTCGAAGATCTTGTTCTCACAGAGCCAGAGCCCGAGCATTCTGGGAAGTGCCGGGTCAGGGGAGTCATTTTGGGTATGTGGTGGTTAGAGATGGTGATAATAATGTATCAAACTCCTGTGGGACATTTATTGTAGAACAAAGTAAAGATTTTTTTTTTCCTCTAGGAAATTGTGTTATCTCTGCTTAGATAAGGAAAACTACATAAGTAATCATATTTCTCTTTTCATTTTCACCATAAAGCTCAGTCAAATTCTGGGCTCATCAGTATTGTCTTAGCATAGGGCTTTCTTTTTCTGTGTGTCTTGGGGATTGAATCCAGGGGAGTTCTACCTCTGAGCTGCACCCTGGGCCTTCTTTTATTTTTAATAAATTAATTATTATTATTATTATTTTGGCGGGATGGAACCCAAGGGCATTTGACCTCTGAGTTACACTCCCTGCCCTATTTTTTATTCTTTATTTTGAAACAGGGTCTCACTAAGTTGTGGAGGGTGTCACTAAATAGCTGAGGCTGTCTGCGAACCGCAGTCCTCCAGTCTCGGCCTCCCAAATGCTGGGATTACGAGTGTGCGCCACCACGCCTGGCTCCTATTTTATTTGTTTGAAACAGGGTCTAAGTTGCTGAAAGCATTGCTACATTACTGAGGCTGGCCTCAAACCTGCAATCCTCTTGTCTCAGCCTCCCTGGGATTACAGGTATGCATTATCATGCCTGACTTTACCATAGGACTTTTTTTTTTCACTTTCTTTTTTTTTTTTTTTTTTTTTTTTGGTGGTACTGGGGGTGGAACCCAGAGGCTTTCTACCTCCAGGCTATACTCCCAGACCTTTTTTATATTTTATTTGGAAACAGGGTCTCACTAAGTAGCTGAGGCTGGCTTTGAACCCGTGCAATCCTCCTGTCTCAGCCTCCCAAGCGCGGGGATTACAAGTGTGCGCCACCACGCCCGGCACCATAGGACTTTATAACCTGTATATTTATGTATCTTTCCCCACTGGTCTTCCTATTGTACTTTCTATTTTTTCCCTAGGTCTAACAAAATATTTAAAAATATATATTTTACCAACTTATTATATGTATTTTTATTAAAAGGATAGTTTGTTAATTTTATTAAATCAAAGTAATACACACATAACGCATCAAACTCTTGGGCTCAAGGATCTTCCCACCTCAGCCTGCCATGTAGCTGGAACTACAAGTATGAACCACCATGCCCAAATATCATTTTCTTATTACTCAGCTAACAAGTAATCTGTCATTTGTTGTTTTTGGTTTGATACTTCCAGATACATCAGTTTCTACCACCACTATACACCACCTTTTTTTTTTTTTTTTTTTTTTGGTGGTACTGGGGTTCCTGGAAGCCCTTCTACCTCTGGGATACACTCCCAAGGGCTACACTCCCAGACCTATTTTTAACTTTTTTATGTGGAAACAGGGTCTCTTAGGCCAGCGCGGCTGGCTCCGAACCAGCGCGATCCTCCTGTCTCCGCCTCCCAAGCGCGGGGATTACAAGCGTGCGCCACCACACCCGGCGCTGTACCCCATCTTTTATAATCAGGTCAGTTGCTCCCTAAGCCATCTGCGTAATGTCATTTTGAGACTAACCTTTACTGGTAAGCCTTTATTTCCTTGTTTCCTGAAGCTCCAGTCTGCCCTTTCCTTACTACCTCATTTGATTGTAATACCTCTTCTAGTAGCTTCCTGAAAAGATTCATGGGAGATGAACTTATTATCTTATCTTTGCATATCTAAAAATGTTATTTTCCATTCAGACCTGACTCTTATTTAGGTGATGAGCATATATAAATTTAGGCTAAATCTTTTCCCTCAGAATTTTGAGTCTTGCTTTAGTGTCTTTTTTTTTTTTTTTTTTTTTTTTTGAGGGTCTGGGGAAGGAACCCAGGGGCATTTGACCTCCAAGCTACAGCCCCTGCCCTATTTTATTTATTCTTTATTTTGAAACAGGGTCTCACTGAGTTGCAGAGGACCTCACTAAGTAGCTGAGGCTGTCTGGTCTCAGCCTCCCGAATGCTGGGATTACGAGCGTGTGCCACCACGCCTGGTGCTTTAGTGTCTTTTAGCTTCCAGTTTTGTGGTTGAGAAGCTTAATGCTATGTTGACTTAATTTTTTTTTTTTTTTTTTGGTGGTACTGGGGAAAATCCAGGAGTATTCTACCTCCAAGTTACACCCCCATCCCTTTTCTTTTCTTTTTTTTGTGGTATTGGGGATGGAACCCAGGAGTTTTCTACCTCTGGGCTATACTCCCAGACCTATTTTATGTTTTGTTTGAAAATAAGGTCTCACTAAGTAGCAGAGACTAGCTCCGAACCTACGTAATCCTCCTGTCTCAGCCTCCCAAGAACCAGGATTACAGTGTGCGCCACCATGCCTGGTTTGACTTAAATTTTTTTTATTTGCCTTTTCTCACTTTGAAAGCTTTCGTATCTTGTGTGTGTGTGTGTGTGTGTGTGTGTGTGTGTGTGTGTGTGTGTGTGGTGGGTGTGTGTTTGTGTGTGTGTGGTACTGGGGATTCAACCCAAGGGCATCCTGAGCTACATCCCCAGGGCTTTTAATTTTTGTTTTGAAATATGGTCTTGCTAGGTTGCTGAGGCTGCCCTTCAACTTGCCATCCTCCTGTCTCAGTTTCTCAAGTACTGGAATTACAAGTGTACATCACCATGCCCCACTTGGAAGCATTAGTATCTTATTTGTATCTGGTGTGAAATTTTTTATTTTATTTTATTTTATTTTAATTTTATTTTTTTGTGGTACTGGGGGTGGAACCCAGGGGCTTTCTACCCCTGGGCTACACTCCCAGACCTATTTTATATTTTATTTGGAAACAGGGTTTTACCAAGCTGCTGAGAGCCTCACTAAGCAGCTAAGGCTGGCTTCGTACCTGTGCGATCGCGATCCTCCTGTCTCAACCTCCCAAGTACTGGGATTACAATCGTGCGCCACCATACCCAGCTTCTGGTGTGAAAATGATGTCCCTCAGTGTGCTCATTCATTGTGATGGGGTTCCCTTTCGATCTAAAATCTGTGTCCTGGGTGGGTATTTTTATTGTTTTATTGCCCTTCAACTCATTCCTTTCTGAGTCCTTTTTTTTTTTTTTTTTTTGTCAGTTTACTATCCATTTTTTAGGAGATACTCTTTGTTGTCTAAATCTTTCCAATGAAGTGTGCGTGTGTGTGTGTGTGTGCGTGCGTGCGTGTGTGTGTGCACGCGCGTGCAGTACTGGGAATTGAACCCAGGGGAATTCTGCCTCTGAGCTGTGCCCCCAACCTGATTTTATTTATTTAGATATAGGGTCTCACTAGGCTTCTGAGAGCCTCACTACATTGCCAAGGCTGGCTTTGAACCTGTGCTCCTCCTGTCTCAGCCTCCCAAATACTGGGATTACAACCACACACGGCTAATTTCTTACTTTTGAAACAGGGTCTCACTAAGTTGTGGAGGACCTCACTAAATTGCTGATGCTGGCTGTGAGCCTATAATCCTCCTGTCTCAACATTCTAAGTATTGGGATTATAAATAAGCACCACCATGCCTGGCCTTCCGGTGAATTTTTTAAAATATATTTTTCATTTATAAACAGTCTTTTTCTGATGGTTTCTTTTTCTTAGCATCTTGCTCTTGGTTTATAAGTTAGGTATTTAATCTATATGAAGGTTTTTTTGGGGGTTTTTTTTGGTGGTGGTGGTACTGGAGTTCCTGGAAGTCCTTCTACCTCCGGGCTACACTCCCAGACCTATTTTATACTTTTTTATATTTGGAAACAGGGTCTCTTAAACCAGAGCGGCTGGCTTCGCGCCTGTGTGATCCTCCTGTCTCTCTCTGCCTCCCAAGCACGGGGATTACAAGTGTGCACCACTACACCTGGGTTTTTTTTTTTTTTTTTTTTTTTTTTTTGCAGGTCTGGGGATGGAACCCAGGGGCATATGAACTCCAAACTACACCCCGTGTCATATTTTTTATTTTTTATTTTGAAACAGGGTCTCACTAAGTTGCGGAGGGCCTCACTAAGTAGCTGAGTCTATCTGCGAACTGCGATCCTGAAGTTTAGGGAACTTCAGTTGCATGTACAGATTATTGTATTCTCTTGGTACTAGAGATTGAAACCAGGAGCAACCTACTCCTGAGCTACAGCCTTGGCTTTTTAAAATTTTTTCCCAAAGGGGCAACAGGAAGAGGTTGAGCTATAGAAAGGGCCCTATAGTGAAGCAACTAATGTGACCAATCAGAGGGTATGTAATAGTGGAGGACGGAGCCTCTTTAAAACACAGGAGGTACATAAACAAATGTATCAAAGTTAATCACCAAAGAAGCATGGGATGGAGGGAGGGGGAGGGAATGGGATGGGGGCTGGAGGAGGGCTAATTGGATGATGTGTGCTTGTATATCCTCTCAAGTCTTGTACTCCAATGTGATTGATATATGACTACAATGCACCAATTTAAAAAATAAATTTATTAATTAAAAAAAATTTTTCCCAGTACTGGAAATTGAATCCAGGGGTGTTTTACGAAGGGTGTATACCTGAGATATACCCCCAGCCCTAATTTTTATCCTTTATTTATTTTGAAAAGGGTCTTACTAAGTTGCCCAGGCTTCTGGGCCTCCAGTCCTCCCATCTCAGACTTCTGAGTCCTGGGATTACAAGCATGTGCCACTGCCCCTAGCTTTAATATCTTTAAATGATATTTAAATGTTAATTTTTTTACCTTGTCTATATATTCTTCTTTTTTTTTTTTCCAGTACCAGGGATTGAACCCAAGGGCATTTTACCTCCAAGCTATGCCCCCAGCCCTATTTCTCCTTCTCCTTCTCTTTCTCCTTCTCCTTCTCCTTCTCCTTCTCCTTCTCCTTCTCCTTCTCCTTCTCCTTCTTCTTCTTCTTCTTCTTCTTCTCTTCTTTCTTTTTTGCGGTACTAAGGATTGAACCCAGGGGCATTCTAACTCCGAGCTACACTCCCAGACCTATTTTTTTATTCTTTATTTTGAAAAAGGTCTCACTAAGTTGTAGAGTCTCACTAAGAAGCTGAGGCTAGCTGTGAGCCTGCAATCCTTCTATTTCAGCCTCCCAAGTACTGGGATTACAGGCATGTGCCACCACCTTCAACTCTTATTCTATATTTTGAAACAAGGTCTCACTAAGTTGTGGAGGGCCTCATTAAGCAGCTGAGGCTGGCTATAACCTGTGATCCTCCTGTGTCAGCCTCCCAAGCACTGGGGTTACAAGCATGTTCTACCACACCTGTCCACTTTAACTTTCAAGTGTACAATTCAGTATCAATAAGTACATTTCCAGTATTGTGCAACCGTCTCCATTAGTGATCTTTCTCATCATTTCAAACTGAACTTCTGTACCTATTAAACAACAATTTCTCCTTAGCTAAAGAATAAATCTCCAGTTTTCCGTAAGGGAGATCTTTCTGAGCACAGAACTTTTTTACGTAGATTTCTTCTACTTCTCTCATTTTAGCCTCAAGCTTTGTTGCTACATTCTTCAGTTCTCATTCTCAGTTCTCTAATTTCTGAGCCTTTTTGAGGCAAATAAGTTCATTCTCATTGGTATCCCGTCATCACATATTTGAGTTAGAGCCTTCTCCTTTCTGCTAGGAATTACCATTTGTTCAACTGGAAATGAAACCCAGGGGCATTCTATCTCCAAGCTACCCCCCCAGCCCTATTTTTTATTTTGAAAGAAAGTCTCACTGAGTTGCAAAGGGCCTCATTAAGTAGCTGAGGCTATCTACGAACAGCAATCCTCCTGTCTCAGCCTCTCAAATGCTGGGATTAGAAGTGTGCGCCACCACGCCTGGCTTCCAGCATTTTTTTTTTTTTGCAGTACTTGGGATGGAATCCAGATCCAGGGGCATTGTACCTCCGAGCTATACCCCCTGCCCAAATTTTTAGTCTTTTTAGTTTTTGAAGCAGTCTCACTGAGTTGGAAACGGCCTCGCTAAGTAGCTGAGGCTGCCTGTGAACTGCCATTCTCTAGTCTGCCTCCCGAATGCTGGGATTGCAAGTGTGTCCTACCATGCCCGGCTAGCTCAGCCTTATTTTTTATTCTTTATTTTGAAATAGGGTCTAAGTTGTGGAGGGCCTCACTAAGTCTGGCTGTGAACCTGTGATCATCCTATCTCAGCCGCCCAAGTACTAGCGTTACAAGTGCGCGTCACCACACCCAGCTTGTCCAACTAATTTGAATCATTCCAAAATATGTTGAACTTTTTCATTTTTAGACAAGTTATTTTCTATTTCTTGTCTGTGTTTTTATACTTTTTATTCCTTTGTTTAATTTTCTGGAAGTTTCAGAAGGAAAAAGAAATCATGTAAGGAAGTCTGCCATATTTGACCAGATATCTAAAGTTAATTTTGTGTATGGGGGGGGGGCTGGGGTAGAACCTAGGGGTCTTCTACCTCCAGGTTCTACCCTCAGCCCGATGTTATTTCTTATTTGGAAATGGGGTCTCACTAGGTTGATGAGAGTCTCACTACTTGCTGAGTCTGTCCTTGAACCTGTGATCCTCCTGTCTCAGCCTCCCAAGTACTGGGATCACAGGTGTGTGCCACTACACTCATCTGAAAGTTAATTTTTAAAATGAAGTGAGTTGCCAAGTGTGGTGGCGTACTCTTGTAATCCCAGCGCTTGGGAGACTGAGACAAGAGGATAGCATAGGTTCAAACCCAGCCTCAGCTGCTTAGTGAGGCTCTCAGCAACTTAGTGAGATTCTGTGTCCAAATAACATAGGAGTATAGCCCAGAGGTATAAAAGCCCCTGGGTTCCTCCTCCAGTACTGCAAAAAAAAATAAAATGAACTGAGTCTTAACTTTTCAGTGCTGATATGATTTTAGGAACAGGTAAATTGGCGATAACACATTGTGTTCTTTCTAGTAGATTTGTTGGATTCTGGGTTTTGTTTTTGTTTTTTGCAGGTCTGAAGATGGAACCCAGGGGCATTTGACCTCTGAGCTATACCCTGTGCCCTGTTTTTTATTCTTTATTTTGAAACAGGATCTCACTAAGTTGTGGAGAGCCTCACAAAGTAGCTGAGGCTGTCCACGAACCGCAATTCAATCCCCAGCAAAACACACACACACACACACACACACACACACACACACACACACATATTTTTAAGTTTCTAAAAACAGAAAGGTTTTCTGTATTTCCAATATCAGATGCTCACATTCCATTTTGATCTGTGGTAATTAGAAAACAATTTCATTTCTTTTTTTCTGTTGTTTAGTGGATGGAAGCACAGTGTATGCAGAGAGTGTGATCCTGACGACTGGGACTTTTTTGAGAGGCATGATTGTCATTGGATTGGAGATGCATCCTGCAGGACGCTTAGGGGATCAGCCTTCTGTGGGTTTGGCTCAGACTTTGGAAAAGTTGGGATTCGTTATGGGAAGGTTGAAGACTGGGACTCCACCCCGAATTGCCAAAGACACCATTAATTTCAGCATTCTAAACAAGCACATACCAGATAATCCGTCCATACCATTCAGCTTTGTCAATGAGACCGTGTGGATTAAGGTAAAACAACTTATGAAAACCTGGCTTTATAAACTGATATTAGCTATTCACAGTGGAAAGTAGACTAACCACTTCTTTTCTTTTTTGGGCAACAATTTATATCACTATTATTAGAGTACAAAGAAGTGATCTTTACAAGTATTAACTAAAAGCCAGGCATGGTGGTGCATACCTGTAATCCCAGTACTAGGGAGGCTAAAGTGGGAAGATCACAGTATTTGAGGACAGCCTCAGCAAGTAATAAGACTCTCATCAACCAGGTGAGACCCTGTTTTAAAAATAAAAAAATAAGCTGGGTGTGGTGGCACATGCTTGTAATCCTAGCATTCAGTAGGCTGAGACCAATGGATCACATTTGTGGACAGCCTCAGCTACTTAGTAAGGCTCTTTGCAACTCAGTGAGACCCTGTTTCAAAATAAAGAATAAAAAACAGGGCTAGGGGTGTACCTTGGAGGTGAATGCCACTGGGTTCCATCTGCAGTACCGCAAAAATAAAAATAAAATAGAGCTCGGAGTGTAGTTCAGAGGTGGAATGCCCCTGGGTTTAATCCCCAGTACCACATACACACATACTCAAAAAGTATTAGCTAGCTGGGAGTGGTGGTGCATGCTTGTAATACCAGCTCTTGGGAGGCTGAGACAGGAGGATCGCACAGGTTCAAAGCCAGAATCAGCTACTTAGTAAGGCTCTCAGCAACTTAGGGAGACCCTGTTTCCAAATAAAATATGAAATAGGTCTGGGAATATAGCCTGGAGGTAGAAAGTCACTGGGTTCCACCCCCAGTACCATACACACACACACACACACACACACACACACACACACACACACACAAAAAATTAGCTAATTTGGTTGATGTGCTGTTTCCCTATAAGTTTTTAGGCTTCATTACATGTAAAACTCTACCTTTTTTTTTTTCTTTGAACTGGAAATTAAAAACAAAGGCATTCTAAATCTAAGCTTCACCTCCAGCCCTTTTTATCTTTTATATTGTTTTGTTGGTATTTTGTAGAACTGGGGACTGAAATCAGGGGAATTCTACCTGCAAAGCCCGACACCAGCCCTATTTATTTATTTTGAAACAGGGTCTAACTAAGGTCTAGAGGGCTTCACTAAGTATCTGGGGCTGACTGTGGACCTGCGATCCTCTTGTCTCCGTCTCCCAAGTACTGGGATTACAAGTGTGTGGACCACCACAACCAGCTTATTGTTGTTTTTTTTGTGTTTTGGTTTTTTTTCTTTTTTTGCAGTACTGGGGTTGAACCCCAAAAGCATTCTACCTCCAAGCTACACCCCAGCTCTATTGTTTGTTTGTTTGTTTGTTTGTTTGTTTGTTTTTACAGTACTGGGGATGGAACTCAGAGGCATGCTACCTCTGACCTACCCCCCCAGCCTGATTTTTTTTTTTTTTTTTTTTTTTTGGTGGTGGTACTGGGGGTGGGACCCAGAGGCTTTCTACCTCCGGGCTATACTTCCAGACCTATTTTATATTTTATTTGGAAACAGGGTCTCACTAAGTTGCTGAGAGCCTCACTAAGTAGCTGAGGCTGGCTTTGACACTGTGCGATCCTCCTGTCTCAGCCTCCCAAGCGCTGGGATTACAAACGTGCGCCACCATGCCTGGCATGATTTTTTATTCTTTATTTTGAAACAGGGTCTCACTGAGTTGCAAAGGGTTGTAGCTGAGGTTGTCCACTAACCTCCTGTCTCAGCCTCCCAAATGCTGGGATTACAAGTGTCTGGCACCATGCCCGGCTTTATTTTTATTTATTTATAATTATTATTATTTTTTTTAATTTTTTTTTTTGGTGGTACTGGGGTTCCTGGAAACCCTTCAACCTCCGAGCTACACTCCCAGACCTATTTTATATTTTTATTTGGAAACAGGGTCTCTTAAGCCAGAGAGGCTGGCTTCAAACCAATGTGATCTTCCTGTCTCCGTCTCCCAAGAACAGGGATTACAAGTGTGCACCACCACGCCTGGCCCGTTTTTATTTTTTATTTTGAAACAGGGTCTCGCTGATTTGCAAAAGGTCTCACTAAGTAGCTGAGGCTGGCCACAAACCACAATCCTCCTGTTTCAGCCTCCCAAACACTGAGATTACAAGCATCCACCACCACACCCAGCTTATCTTTTGTTTTGAAATAGTCTCATTGAGTTGCTGAGGCTGGCCGGAAACCTGATGTCTTTCTTTCTCGGTGTCTTAAGTACTGTGTTTACAGGTATACACTGTCACACCTGGTTTAACTTTACTATTTTGTAAGTTAAAACTTTTTGGCTGGGAGCCGGGCATGGTGGCGCGCACTTGTAATCCCCGCGCTTGGGAGGCTGAGACAGGAGGATCGCGCAGTTTCGAAGCCAGCCTCGGCTACTGAGTGAGGCTCTCGGCAACTTAGTGAGACTCTGTTTCCAAATAAAATATAAAATAGGTCTGGGAGTATAGTCCGGAGGTAGAAAGCCTCTGGGTTCTACCCCCAGTATCACCAAAAAAAAAAAAAAAAAAAAAACCTTTTTGCTGGGTCTGGTGGCACACTCCTGTTATCCCAGTACTTGGGAAGCTGAAACAGGAGAATCACAGGTTCAAGGCCAGCCTCAGAAAATAATGAGATGCTCATTAACCTAGTGAGACTGTTTTCAAATAAGAAATAAAATCAGGCTGAGGGTATAGCTTGAAAGTAGAATGCCTCTGGGGTTCATTCCCTGGTACTAAAAATAAAAATACAAACTTTTTTTTTTTTTTTTTTTTTAGGGTCTGGGGATGGAACCCAGGGACATTCATTCGACCTCTGAGCTATACCCCCTGTCCTATCTTTATTCTTTATTTTGAAACAGGGTTTCACTAAGTTATGGAAGGCCTCACTAAGTAGCAGAGGCTGTCTGCGAACCACGATCCTTCTGTCTCAGCCTCCCGAATGCTGGGATTACAAGCATGTGTCACCACGCCTGACTAATAAAAACTTTTTTTTTTTTTTTTTTTTGGTGGTACTGGGGTTCCTGGAAGCCCTTCTACCTCTGGTATACACTCCCACGGGCTACACTCCCAGACTATTTTTTAACATTTTTATGTGGAAACAGAGTCTCTTAAGCCAGCAAGGCTGGCTCCAAACCAGCGCGATCCTCCTGTCTCTGCCTCCCAAGCGCGGGGATTACAAGCATGTGCCACCACGCCCGGCTAATAAAAACTTTTTGAAACTATTTCAGACTAACAAAAAAATTCCAAAACTATTATAGCAAACTAGAATAAATCAGTGAAAGTTGTTCATTGTCAGTATTTTGCCATATTTGTCTCTGTGCCTGAGAATATATAAATATGTATATTTTCTTTTATTTTTCTTTTATTTTTTGCAGTACTGGGGATGGAACCCAGGGGCATTCTACCTGCAAGTTACACCCTCAGCCTAAATTAGCTAATAATGTGTGTGTGTGTGTGTGTGTGTGTGTGTGTGTGTGTTACTAGGGGTGGAACCCAGGGACTTTTCTACCTCCGGGCTACACTCCCAAAACCTATTTTATATTTTATTTGGAAACAGGGTCTCCCTAAATTGCTGAGAACCTCACTAAGTAGCTTATTCTGGCTTTGAACCTGTGCGATCCTCCTGTCTCAGACTCCCAAGAGCTGGGATTACAAGCATGCGCCACTATGCCCAGCTAGCTAATACTTTCTGAGTGTGTGTGTATGTGTTACTGGGGTTTGAACCCAGGGGCATTCTATCTCTGAACTACACTCTCAGCTCTATTTTATTGTTATGGTTTTTTTGTTTGTTTGTTTGCAGTACTGTAGATGTAACTCAGCGGCATTCACCTCCAAGGTACACCCCTAGCCCTATTTTTTTTTTTTTTTTTTTTTTTTTTTTTTTTTTGGTGGTACTGGGAATGGAACCCTTCTACCTCCAGGCTACACTCCCAGACCTATTTTTATATTTTTATTTGGAAACAGGCTCTCTTAAGCCAGCAAGGTTAGCTTCAGCCAGCAAGGTTGGCTTCAAACCTGCGCGATCCTCCTGTCTCCGTCTCCCAAACGCGGGGATTACAAGCCTGTGCCACCACGCCCGCCCTATTTTTTATTCTTTATTTTGAAACAGAGTCTCACTGAGTTGCGAAGGGCCTAAATATTTGAGGCCGTCCTCAAACCTCGATCCTCCTGTCTCAGCCTCCCAAATGTTGGGATTACAAGCATGTATGTATATTTTATTTTATTATTTTATTTATTTATTTTTTTTTTTTTTTGGTGGTGCTGGGGTTCCTGGAAGCCCTTCTACCTCTGGGCTACACTCCCAGACCTATTTTAACATTTTTTATTTGGAAACAGGGTCTCCTAAGCCGCGCATGCGGCTGGCTTCGAACCTGCGCGATCCTCCTGTCTCTGCCTCCCAAGCGCGGGGATTACAAGCGTGCGCCACCACACCCGGCTATATTTTATTTTTTAAATGGTGTGTATCTTTATTTTTTATTTTATTTTAATTTTTTTTCAGTGCTGGGGATGAAAACCAGGGGTCTTTTACTTTCAAGCTATACCCTCAGGCCTATAGTTTACTCTTTATTTTGAAACAGGGTCTCATTGAGTTGCAAAGGACTTTACTAAGTAGTAGCTAAGGCTGCCCGTGAACTGAGTCCTGTCTCAGCCTCGCAAAAGCTGGGATTACAAACGTTGCACCACCACGGCCAGGTTTACTTTTTATTTTATTTATTTATTTATTTATTTATTTATTTATTTATTTATTTATTTTTGCGGGTCTAGGGATGGAACCCAGGGGCATTCGACCTCTGAGCTACACCCCAGCCCTATGTTTTTATTCTTTATTTGAAGCTGGGTCTCACTGAGTTGCAGAGGGCCTCACTAAGCAGCTGAAGCTGTTCATGAACCATGATCCTCTGGTCTCAGCCTCCCAAATGCTGGTATTATGAGTGTATCACCATCATTCCTGGCTATTAATGTGTAAATTTTAAAATATTATTCAATTTATTTTTAGTGGTACTGGGAATTCAATAAAGGATGTCCTACCTCTGGTCCACTCTCAACAACTTGTGAGGACCTCCACAACTTAGTGAGACCCTGTTTCAAAATAAAGAACAGCTGGGTGTGGTGGTCCATGTTTGTGATCCCAGGACATGAGAGACTGAGACAGAAGGATCTCAGGTTCATGGCCAGCTTCAGCTACTTAGTGAGACCCTCCACAACTTAGACCCTGTTTCAAAATAAAGAATAAAAATTTGAGCCTGGTGTGGTGGCGCATGCTTGTAATCCCAGCATTCGGGAGGCTGAGACAGGAGGATTGCTGTTCGCGGACAGCCTCAGCTATTTAGTGAGGCCCTCTGCAACTTAGTGAGACCCTGTTTCAAAATAAAGAATAAAAAATAGATGCACTGCCTTTGAGCCCCTGCCGCACCTGTGTGTGGCGCCGGGGGTCAGGCTGCAGCTCCAGAGAACCTGCTCATGCATAACTGGGGCCGCCAGCCTGTCGAGGGCAGCCCTTTTAACTATGAGGTACAGGGCACAGAAAAAGAAAAGAAAAGAAAAAAATAAAAAATAGGGCAGGGGTGTAGCTCGGAGGTCGAATGCCCCTGGGTTTCATCCCCAGACCGGCAAAAAAAAAAAAAAAAAAAAGAAAAGAAAAGAAAAGAAAGAATAAAAAGTTGGGCTGGAGGAATAGCTCGCAAGTAGAATGCAACTTATTCTCAAATGTTCTAGGAAAAAAGACATGTGAATATTACTTTCTTGTTTTGGGGGTTTGGTTTGGTATGTTATGTATGGATAAAAAAAAAAAAACCCACAGTATTTTACCTCTGAGCTACACCCCCAGCCTTATTATTATTATTTTTTTTTTTTTTTTTTTTGGTGGTACTGGGGGTAGAACCCAGAGGCTTTCTACCTCCGGGCTA
Source organism: Muscardinus avellanarius (assembly GCF_963383645.1). Lineage (NCBI taxonomy): Eukaryota > Metazoa > Chordata > Mammalia > Rodentia > Gliridae > Muscardinus > Muscardinus avellanarius. The sequence goes on from NC_137794.1 coordinate 28,829,366, forward strand.
TACTCCCAGACCTATATTATATTTTTATTTGGAAACAGGGTCTCACTAAGTTGCTGAGAGCCTCACTAAGTAGCTTTGGATGGCTTCGAACTTGTGCAGTCCTCCTGTCTCAGCCTCCCAAGCGCGGGGATTACAAGCGTGCGCCACCACGCCCAGCTCCCCCAGCCTTTTTTTTTTTTTTTTTTTTTTTTTTTTTGAAACATGGTTTCACTAGGTTGGTGAGATTTTTTTTTTTTTTTTTTTTTCTTTTGCAGAACTAGGGATGGAACCCAGGGGCATTCTACCTTCCAGCAATTTTTTTTTTTTTTTTTTTTTTTGGTGGTACTGGGGTTCCTGGAAGCCCTTCTACCTCCGGGCTACACTCCCAGACCTATTTTTACATTTTTATTTGGAAACAGGGTCTCCTAAGCCAGCGCGCGCGGCTGGCTTCGAACCTGCGCGATCCTCCTGTCTCTGCCTCCCAAGCGCGGGGATTACAAGCGTGCGCCACCACGCCCGGCTACCTTCCAGCTATTTTGAAACAAGGTCTCAGTAAGTTCCAGAGTGCCTCACTAAGTAGCTGAGGCTATCCAGGAACCCCAGATCCTCCTTTCTCAGCCTCCCAAGTACTGGGATTACAAGTATGTACCACCACACCCAGATTGATGAGGTTTTACACCTGGCTGCTTTCAAATCTTTTATTATAAAATTTCAGGGAGCCGGGCGTGGTGGCACACGCTTATAATCCCAGCATTTGGGAGGCTGAGACTGGAGGATTGTGGTTCGCAGACAGCCTCAGCTACTTAGTGAGGCTCTCCGCAACTTAGTTAGACCTTGTTTCAAAATAAAGAATAAAAACAGCAGGGGGTATAGCTCAGAGGTCAAATGCCCCTGGGTTTTATCCCCAGATCCACAAAAAAAAAAAAAATAAATAAATTAAATTTCAGAGTTACAAAATTGGGAAGTAGTATAATGAAGCCATGTGTTCATCATCTAGCTTTAACAAATAACATTTTGGCATTCTTGTTTTATTCCTTCTTGCTGAGTTTTCAAGCTGTCACATCATTTCATTTTCTTTTCCACATAAGCTTTATTTATTTATTTATTTATTTGCAATACTGGGGATTGAGCCCAGGGGCATTCTACTCCCGAGCTATACCCCCAGCCCTATTTTTTTTAACTTTTCTTTTGAAGCATAGTCTTACTAAATAGCTGAGGCTAGCCTTGAACCTGTGATCCTCCTGTCTCAGCCTCTCAAGTACTGGAATTACAATGTGTGCCACCATGCCCAGCGTCCACATATGCTTTAACAGAGAACTTTTTTTAACTGGGTTTGGTGGTGCATGCTTGTGATACCAGTACTTGGGTGGCTGAGACAAGAGGATCACAGTTTTGTAGCCAGCCTCAGCTACTTAATAAGGCCCTTGGTAACTTATTAAGTCCCTGTTTCAAAATAAAATAAAAATAGGGCTGGGGGTATAGCTTGGAGGTAGAATGCGCCTGGGTTCAATTTCCACTACCACACATACACACGCATACAAAAAAAAAGCCCACATTGAACCAGGCATGATGGTGCACACCTCTAATCTAGTACTTGGTAAGCCAAGATAAGAGAACCACAGATGTGAGGCCAGCCTCAGCAACCCAGTAAGACCTGTGTTGAAACAAAAAAAAAAGTAAAAGTAGCCAGGCGTGGTGGCGCACGCTTATAATACCAGCATTTGATGCTGGTTTGAAACTTTGAACCTGAGAGCCTGTCTCAGGTTCCCTCCACATCTGGCTTCCTGGTTGCTTTTTTTTGTGTGTGTGTGGTACTGAGGGTGGAACCCAGGCGCTTTTCTACCTCCGGGCTATACTCCCAGACCTATTTTATATGTTATTTGGAAACGGTCTCACTAAGTTGCTGAGAGCCTCACTAAGTAGCTGAGCTGGCTTTGAACCTGTGCGATCCTCCTGTCTCAGCCTCCCGAGCACGGGCATCACATTTTTGTTGTTTTTTGATAATGGGATTTGAACTCAGGGGAGATTTTTTTGTAAACTCTGAATCTTATCTCCAGCCCTATTTTTATTTTTTAGCTCTGAAACAGCATCTTGCTAGGATGCTGAGAGCCTTGCTATATTGTTTAGACTGCTCTCAAACCTGCAATCCTCCTGTCTTAGCCTTCCAAGTACTGGGATTATAAGCATGCACCACTACACCTGACTCTGTGTGCTTTTAACATTTATATTTCTTTCTTTCTTTCTTTTTTTTTTTTTTTGGTGGTGGTACTGGGGGTGGGACCCAGAGGCTTTCTACCTTTGGGCTATTCTCCCAGACCTATTCTATACTTTATTTGGAGACAGGGTCTCACAAAGTTGCTGAGAGCCTCACTAAGTAGCTGAGGCTGGCTTTGAACCTGTGTGATCCTCCTGTGTCAGCCTCCCAAGCGCAGGGATTACAAGCGTGTGCTGCCACGCCTGGCTATTTATTTGTTTTCTAGAATTTCCCGCATTCTAGATTTTTCTGATTGTAACCCTCGAATGCTTCTACCCACTCTTCTCTAAGCTGGTAGTTAGATTTAGAAGCTTATGTACATATAGGTTTGTCTGTTAGTTTGTTCATTTTTGGCAAATATACTTAATAAATAGTACTGGGCATTATGCATGAAGTTACTGTTTATAAAAGTAAGTTAAATATCAAGTCGAATTTCTTTGTTAAGACGCAGACTAGTAGAGAAGCAAACGAGTGTTGTCTGGTTGCTGTTTGTAGCCAGAAGAACAGCTGCCGTGTCACTTGACTCACACCAACCCCAGAGTGGACGAGATTGTGCTGGAGAACCTTCACCTGAATAGTCATGTCAAGGAAGCCACGAGGGGGCCCCGGTAAGGACAGACGCCTGCGCTCAATTAACTTTCAGGAACCACATCGACCTTTGGTTCATTTTGTTTTAATTTCAATGTCCTGTTCTAGGTACTGTCCTTCCATTGAATCAAAGGTTTTGCGTTTTCCAAACCGCCTGCATCAGGTGTGGCTGGAACCCGAAGGACTGGATTCTGACCTCATCTACCCACAGGGGCTGTCTGTGACCCTGCCCGCCGAGCTGCAGGAGAAAATGATCACGTGCATTCGAGGCCTGGAGAAAGCAAAGATGACTCAGCCGGGTAAAGAGGATGCCGCCCTTCAGTGCACGCGCAGCCCGGCTTTGCAGTCAGTGAGGAAGTGCTAGCTACTTTCTTTTTGTTAGGGTGGTGGTACTGGAGATAGAACTCGGGGGCATTCTACTTCTGAGCTACACTCCCAGCCCTTTTTATTTTTTGTTTGGAAACGGTCTCGCTAGGTTGCCGAGAGTCTTACTAGGTTGCTAGGTCTGTCCTTGAACCTCCGAGCCTCCTATCCCAGGCTACCAAATAACTGGGATTACAGGCATGCAGCACTATGCCCAGCTATTCTTAGCTACTTTAGTTGTTCAAAGCCTCAGAGTCTGAAATCCAACATCTGTACATATGAACTAGCCTTTGTATTTGAAGGGCGTTGAATGGCAATCTTTGCATCTCTACCTAGAGACAAATCCATCTCTTGTTTTTTGCTTTGTTTTGTTTTGGTTTCCTGTTCTTTTATGGTACTGGGGATTGAACCCAGAGGCATTCTACCTCTGAGCTACACCCGCAGCCCTATTTTTTATTGTTCATCCTGAAACAGGGTCTCATTAAGTTGCAGAGGGTCTAGCTAAATGGCTGAGGCTGGCCGCGAACCTGTGGTCCTCCTATCTTGGCCTCCCAAGTACCGGGATTACAGGCTTACACCACCACGCCCAGCTCCATCTCTCTTCTTACTCATTCTATGCCATTTGTTCTTTCGTCAGGCTATGGTGTTCAGTATGATTATTTGGATCCTCGTCAGATAACTCCTTCCCTTGAGACGCATCTGGTTCAACGGCTCTTCTTTGCTGGACAGATAAATGGCACCACTGGCTATGAGGAGGCTGCAGCTCAAGTAAGAGCTTGTCTCGTCTTACTGCATCAGAGGGCCTGTTTGACGGACATTCCTCTTTTCATACCAGGGCTCTTTTTTTTTTTAATTTTTTTTAGAACTACAGGTTAAACTCAGGGATATTCTGCCTCTGAGCTGCACTCCTAGCCCTATTTTATTTCTTATTTGAAAACAGGGTCTCGCTAGGTTAATGAGAGTCTCACTACCTGCTGAGGCTGTCCTCAAAACTTTAATCCTCCCGTCTCAGCCTTCCACGTACTGAGATTATAAGATTTTTTGTTTTTGTTTTTGTTTTTGTTTTTGATGGTGGTACTGGGGGTGGAACCCAGAGGCTTTCTATCTCCGAGCTATACTCCCAGACCTATTTTATATTTTTTATTTGGAAATAGGGTCTCACTAAGTTGCTGAGAGCCTCACTAAGTAGCTGAGGCTGGCTTCGAACCTGTGTGATTCTCCTGTCTCAGCCTCCCAAGCGCGGGGATTACAAGCATGCGCCACCTCGCCTGGCTAGATTTTTTGTTTTTAAACAGGGAATTGCTGCTGGGCATGGTGGCACACACTTGTAATCCCCACACAATCAATAGCATTGCCAAAACAATAACAAAAAGTTACAACAGTCTTGCCAACCATGGTGACACATACCCATAATCCCAGTACTTGGGAGGCCGAGATAGGAAAATCACAGGTTCAAGGACAGCCTCAGCAAGTCGTGAGACTCTTATCAACTTAGTGAGACTGTTTCAAAATAAAAGTAAGGCTGGGGAGCCGGGAATGGGGGCGCACACTTGTAATTCCAGCATTCGGGAGGCTTAGACTGGAGGATCATGGTTTACGGACAGCCTTAGCTCCTTAGTAAGGCCCTTTGCAACTCAGTGAGGCCCTGTTTCAAAATAAAGAATAAAAAATAGGGCAAGGGGTGTAGCTTGGAGGTCGAATGTTCATGGGTTCTATCCCCAGGCCTGCCCAAAAAAAAAAAAAAAAAAAAAAAAAAATAGGGCTAGGGGTATAGCTCGAAGGTAGAATGCCCCTGGGTTCCATCCCATTACCTCTAGCTCAGAAGTAGAATGTCCCTGTAGTCAATCCCCAGTATCAATAATAACACAAAAACAGCAATAAATACAAAAGGGTGGGGAATGTGTCTCAGAGGTAGAATACCCCTGGGTTCATTCCCAGGAAGGAAGGGGGTGGGGGCGGGAGGCAGGCAGTCTGGCTTGAATGTAGAATGCCTCTGAGTTCAATCCCTAATACCAAAAAAAGAAAATATTAGCCCCTCAGGCTAATGAATGATAATATGCTCAAATGGTACCTTTCCCATATTCCGAGCTAGACACTTTGCCCTATTTTATTTTTATTTTGAAACAGTCTCACTATGTTGATGAGAGCCTCACTACTTGTTGAGGCTGTCCTTGAACTGCAAATCTTGGCTCAGCCTCACTAGTACTGGGATTGTGGGCATGTGCTGCCACGCATGGCTCCCATATTCTGTTTCTGAATATGAATCACATTTTTTTTTTTTTGCGGTACTGGGGATGGGACCCAAGGACGTTCTACCTCTGAGCAACACCCTCAGCCCTATTTTTTATTGTGTGTGTGTGGAGGCGGGTACTGAGGGTGGAACCCAGGGACATTTCTACCTCTGGGCTATACTCCCAGACTTATTTTTATACTTTATTTGGAAACAGGATATCACTAAACTGCTGAGATCCTCACTACGTAGCTGAGGCTGACTTCGAACCTGTGCAATCCTCCTGTCTCAGCCTCCCAAGCACGGGGATTATAAGTATGCACCACCATGCCTGGCTTTTTATTCTTTATTTTGAAACAGGGTCTCACTGAGTTGCAAAGGACTTCACTAAGTAGCTGAGGCTGACTGTGAACTGCAATCCTCCTATCTCAGCCTCCTGAATGCTGGGATTACAAGCGTGCGCCACCACGCCAATGTGGATCACATTTTCTACCTCTAACATACCTTGCCGGCCTGCTTTCTTCCTCCCATGATGTTCTTTCCAGGTAGTGTTTTGAATAGGATAGTGCTTTTGTTCAGTTCATAATGGCCCTTTAAACATTTCAGTCCTCTTATAGGGTGTGATAGCTGGAATCAACGCCAGTCTTCGGGTCAGCGGAAAACCACCCTTTATCATTAGTCGAACAGAAGGCTACATAGGAGTTTTGATTGATGATCTCACCACCTTGGGCACCAGCGAACCATACCGAATGTTTACCAGTCGAGTGGAGTTTCGCTTGTCACTGCGCCCTGATAATGCTGACAGCCGCCTCACATTCCGAGGTAGCTCTTTACAAAGTACTGTAGCCTGGTTAACTTTCCTTCTTTCCTTTCTCCCTTTCTTCCTTCTTTTCTATGATTGATCCTGGGGACATTCTACCTCCGCACTACACCCCAAACACTATTTTATATTTTTTATTTTGAAACAGGGTCTGCCTAGGTTTCTGAGGCTGGCCTCAAACCTGTTATCCTCCTGTCTCAGCCTTTCAAGTACTTGCCCAGCTTTTTTATTTATTTATTTAGTTAGTTAGTGGTACTGGGGATAGAACCCAGGGGCCTTCTACCTCTGGGCTACACTCCCAGACCTATTTTATATTTTTTGTTTGGAAACAGGGTCTCACTAAGTTTCTGAGAGCCTCACCACCATGCCCAGCTTAATTGTTTTTTCACTTATTTTGTGATACTGGGGGTTGAACCCAGTAGCATTCTGTCTCTGAGCTACACCCAGAGCCTTATTTTTTTATTTATTTTATTATATTGTATTGGGAATCAAACCCAACACAAAGATGTTTAAGTAAGGAACCTATGAACCAGGTGTGGTGGCATACGCCTCTAATCCCAGTATTTGGGAGACTGAGACAGGAGGATTGCAAGTTCTTGTCCAGCCTCAGCAACTTAGCCAGGCCCATTTAGTGAAATCCTGATTCAGAATTAAAACATAAAAATAGAGCCAGGGTCATCATTCTACCCTGAGCTATACCCTCAGCCTTTTAATTTTTTCTTTTTTCTTTTCTTTTCTTTTCTTTTTTTTTTTTTTTTTTTTTTGGAAACAGAGTCTCACTAAATTGCTGAGGCTTATTTTGAACCTACAGTGCTCTTGTCTCAGCCTCCCAAGTGCTGGGATTACAGGTGTGTGCCACCACATCCAGCCCTGTTTTATTTTATTTTATTTTAATTAGTTAGTTAGTTTTGGTGGTACTAGGGATGGAACATGGTCTCACTAGGTTGCAGATAGCCTTACTAAGTTGCTGAGGCTCACCATAAACCGGAGATCTTCCTGTCTCTGCCCCCCAAGTACTAGAATTACAAGTGTGCAACCCCATGCCTGGATTTTTATTTTTGTTTTAAAATGGGGTCTCACTAAGTTGCTGAGCTGGCACTGGACCTGCAAAACCTCTCTCATTATATTTTCTCTTCCCTTTCCTAGGGTATACGGAAGCTGGCTGTGTGTCCCAGATACGGTATGAAAGAGCTTGTTGGATGAAGTCTTCTTTAGAAGAAGGCATTTCTGCGTTGAAATCCATTGAATTTTCTAGCTGCACATGGAAAAAGTTAATCCCACAGCTTCCTATAAGCCTTAGTCGAAGTCTCCCTGTCAGGTATGCATTTCTAATATAGACGTCTCACTCGAAGAAAAATGCAACAGAAAAATGAGACCATTCAGAGAGACATTACCTACAGGCCCCTAATGTGTGTGTATGTCTGCATGTATGTATGTAAATATGTGTGTGTATTACTAGGGATTGAGTCCAAGGACATTCTACCTCTGAGCTATACCTCTAGCCCTATTTTTATTTTTTAATTTTTAACAGTGTTTCAGTAAGTGGGCCTGGCTAAATTGCTGAGGCCAGATGAAAACTTGATTCTCAGTCTCTGCCTCCCAAATACTGGGATTAGAGGTATGTGCCATCATATCTTGTTTATAGGCCCCTTATACATCTGGGCTTCTTTTCAGAATCCTATTCATGTAACTCATCTATTCAGTATTAAGTAGACTCCAGCCGGGCACGGTGGCGCACGCTTGTAATCCCCACGCCTGGGAGGCGGAGGCAGGAGGATCGCACTGGTTCAGAGCCAGACTTACTGGCTTAAGAGACCCTGTTTCCAAAAGAAATATAAAATATAAAATACTGGGAGTGTAGCCCGGAGGTAAGTAGACTCCAAAAGGACATCAATACAGAGCATTTTTGCTCCAGAGATAACTTGCAGTGGACCTTGCATAGTACAATATACAATGGTATATTTCACCATTGGTTTTTCCCATTTGAAAAAAAAAAAATGTAATTAGCATGGGAAAGAATGGCCAAGGAGCACAAATCAACAATGTTGTAGCTTGCAAGCACATTATGTATATTATGATGGCACTGATCTTACACTGTTCCTCCAGTGTATTTTGTTCTCCTGTTTTATTTTTATTTCATTTTTTACTTTATTTTTGCAGGTCTAGGGATGGAACCCAGGGGCATTTGACCTCTGAGCTACACATCCTGCCCTATTTTTTATTCTTTATTTTGAAACAGGGTCTCACTAAGTTGCAGAGGGCCTCACTAAGTAGCTGAGGCTGTCCATGAACTGCCATCCTCCAGTCTCAGCCTCCCAAATGCTGGGATTACAAGCGTGCGCCACCATGCCCAGCTTATTTTATTTTATTTGCTGGGGTTCAAGCGCTGGGCCTTAGGCATGTTACACAAGTGCTCTACCACTGAACTACACCTGCAACTCTCTCCATTTTTAACCTGTCTTTTCTTTTTTTTTCTTGGTAGTACTGGGTATTGAACCCAGAGGCATTGTACCTCTGAGCCGCACCCCTAATCCTGGTTTTTGTTGTTGTTTTTTTTTTTTGGTGTGTGTGTGTGGTACTGGGGATTGAATCCAGGGGCATTCTACCTCCGAGCTACACCTCCATATTTTATTCTTTATTTCGTTTTTTTTGTTGTTGTTGTTTATTTTTTTGTTTTTTGTAGTACCAGGGATAGAACCCAGGGGCATTCTACCTCTGAGCCACACCTTCAGCCCTAATTTTCATTCTCTTTTATTTGGAAACAGGGTCTCACTGAGTTGCAAAGAGCCTCATTAAGTAGTTGAGGCTGACCACAAACCAGGATCCTCCTGTCTCAACCTCCCAAATGCTGGGATTACAAGCGTGCACCACCACGCCCAGCTATTCTTTATTTTGAAACAGGGCTTCACTAAGTTGCAGAGAGCCTCACAAGTTGCTAAGACTGGCCGTGAACCTGTGATCCTCCTGTCTCAGCCTCCCAAGTACTGGGGGATTATAAGTACGCACCACCACGCCCAGCGACTGTGTTTATCTTGATGATTAGTCACCAGCATTATAAGTATCCACTGTGTGCAGTCTTGCCCCTTGTCTTAGGTCTCAGAAGGACAATAGGATCATTGATACAAAAGAAATAGGGGCTGGACGTGGTGGTGCACACTTGTAATCCTAGTACTTGGGAGGCTGAGACAGGAGTTCAAGGACAGTCTCAACAAATAGACTTTCATCAACTTAGCAAGACCCTGTTTCCAAATAAGAAATAAGGGCCAGGCGTGGTGGCGCACGCTTGTAATCTCTGCGCTTGGGAGGCTGAGACAGGAGGATTGCACGGGTTCGAAGCCAGCCTCAGCTACTTAGTGAGGCTCTCAGCAACCTAGTGAGACCCTGTTTCCAAATAAAATATAAAAAAGGTCTGGGAGTATAGCCCGGAGGTAGAAAGCCTCTGGGTTCCACCCCCAGTACCACCAAAAAACAAAAAAAAAAACAAATAAGAAATAAAATCAGTCTGGGGGTATAGCTCAGAGGTAGAATGTCTCTGGGTTCAATTCTCAGTACCACAAAAATAAAAAAGAAATAAAAAATAAAAATATGGGCACTGTTGTCCTGCTCTTAAGGAGAGGACTCAGTGGCTTTGAACCTACAATCCTTCTGTCTCAGCCACTCAAGTACATGGCCATCACACCTAGCAGTAAACAGATCTTTAATAATAGTAACAGTAGGTGTGCTCCCCCAGTAACCTAATTACCTCCCAATAGGCCCCTCCTCTTAAAGGTTCACCACCACCATGTCAACACTATCACACCAGGGAACCAAGCTCCAGCACACGAATCTGGGGGAGCACACTCAAACCGTATCTAAGCCATAGTGCCAGCCACGATGGTGTTGCCACTCTTCAGAGACACAAGTGTTTACAGGTTACTCAGTCCTTCAGCTGTTTATTCATATGTTTAAATTTAAGAAGATTAACATTTGAAATTTTAGACAAAAGTTATTTTTCTCTTTTTGGCAGTGCTGGGATCAAACCCAGGGCCTTATACATACAAGACGAGAGCTTTCTCACTGATCTATACCTTCAACCCCTGGACAAAGAATTTTTAATACTATGCTTTGTTTTTGTCTTTTTTTTTTTTTTTTTTTGGTAGTATTAGGGATTGAACCCAAAGATGTTCTTTCTCTGAGCTACATTCCCAGCCCGATTTTAAAACAGGGTCTCACTAGATTGCTGATAGTCTCACTTGCTGAGGCTGTCCTTGAACCTGCACTCCTGTCTCAGCCTCCCAAGTATTGGGATTCCAAGCGTCCACCACGCCCGGCTGTGTTTATCAATTACCGCTCTATCAAAGATTCATCATTGGAACTTCCATTCACTGTGACTCTTTATTGTGGCAGTACTGAGAGTGGAGGCAGCGATCGTTTTCAGCACAATCTAAGATGCTAATTAGTGAATTAAAATGAAAATGAAGCTATCAGGTTCATGTGTTTTGATTTGTTTTGTTTTCTATTTATAACACAGGACTGAACCCGGGGCACTACCACAGAGCTATATTTCTAGCCTTTTTTTTTTTTCTTTTTTTTCTTTTCGGTATTAGAGATGGAACCCAGGGACATTCTACTCCAAGCTATACCCCCAGCCCTAATTTTTATTTTTATTTTGAAACAAGGTCTCACTGAGTTGCAAAGGACCTCACTAAGTAGTAGCTGAGGCTGTCCACAAACCATGATCTTCCTGTCTCAGCTTCTCAAATGCTGGGGTTACAAGCCCAGCTACTCCTACCCCTTTTTATTTCTTTTTATTTCTTTTGTGATGCTAGAAATGGAACCCAGGGGCATTCCACCTCTGAGCTACTCCCCTGGCCCTATTTTTTGAAACAGGGTATCACTGAGTTGCAGAGGGCCTCACTAAGTAGCTGCAGCTGGTCACAAATCTGCAATCCTGTCTCAGCCTGCCAAGTACTGGGATTACAAGCGTGTGCCACCACACTTGGCTATTTTATTTTTTTTTTTTGTGTGTGTGTGTGTGTGTGTGTGTGTGTGTTTTGCAGGAATTGAGCCTAGGGGTATTATACCTCCAAGGTACACCCAAGTCGTATTTTTAGTTTTTATTTGGAAACAAGATCTTGCTAAGTTGCTGAGGCTGGCTTCAAACCTGCAAACCTCCTGTCTCAGCCTCTCAAGTAGTGAGACTAGGGCCTGCACCACCATGCATGGTTTATTTTTTGCTTTTGTACAGGAACTCAACTGGGCATGGTGGCGCAAACCAGTAATCTCAGTACTTAGGAGGCTAAGACAGGAGGGTGGCAGGTTCAAGGACAGCCTCAGCAAGAGTGAGGCTCTCATTAACCTAGTAAAATCCCGTTTAGAAATAAAAATAAAATAGGGCCAGGAATGTAGCTCAGAAATAGAACCCTGGGTTCAATCCCTAGTACCAGAAAAAAATAAAAGCCGGGTGTGGTGGCAGACGCTTGTAATCCCAGTTCTTGGGAGGCTGAGACAGAAAGATTGCAGGTTTGTGGCCAGCCTCAGCTACTTAGTGAGGCCCTCCACAACTTAGACTGTTTCAAAATGAATAAAAAAATAGGGCCGGGGGTGTAGTTCAGAGGTAGAATGGCCCTGGGTTCAATCCCCAGCATTGCAATAAATATATAAATAAACATGAAACTAGGGCTAGGGGTGTAGTTTGGAGGTAGGATGCCCCTGCTTTCACATCACAGTATCACAAAAGAGAAAAAAGAAATACGGTCTTGCTGGTTGGTGAGAATCTCGCTACTCGCTCAAGCTGTCCTTGAACCTGTGATCCTCCATTCTTAGCCTGCCGCGTACTGAGATTATAGGAATGTGCCACCACAGCTGGCTTTACTTTTTATTTTGAAATGGTTTTACTAAGAGCCGGGTGTGGTGGCACACGCTTGTAATCCTAGCATTTGGGAAGCTGAGACCAGAGGATCACGGTTCGCAGACAGCCTCAGCTACTTAGCCCTCCGCAACCTAGTGAGACCTGTTTCAAAATAAAGAATAAAAACTAGGGCAGGGGGTGTAGCTCGGAGATTGAATGCCCCTGGGTTCCATCCCCAGACCCGCAAAAAAAAAAAAAAAGAAAAGAAATGGTTTTACTAAGTTGCTAAGGGTCTCTATAGTTTCCAAGGTTGGCTTCGAACCTGCAGTCTTCCTTTCTCAGCCTTCTAAATACTGGGATTTCAGGTGTACATCACTATGCTTGGCTCTAGAAGAATACTTTTGAACTCTTCTATCATTTTATTATTTTGTTCTGCAAAGATTTGTTTTGTTTTGTTTTTAACAGTACTGGGGATAGAACCCAGTGGCGTTCTACCCCCGAGCTGCACCCCAGCCCTATTTTTTAATCTTTATTTTTTGAAACAGAGTCTCACTGAGTTGCAAAGGACCTCACTAAGTAGCTGAGGCTGTCCGCGAACCACTATCCTCCTGTCTCAGCCTCCCGAATGCTGAGATTACAAACATGCATCACCACGCCTGGCTGTTTTGTAGAGATTTAAAACATACTTGCATTCTTCTCTTGTTCTTCCTTGAGGAGTTCTGTCCAAAAAAGGAGAAGACCTCCTTTAGGATTCCCAGCATACCAAAGGATGCCTCATTCACAGGGTACTAGGACTTAGCATAGTTTCAACATAAAGCCTACTTCCTACTCTTTGGGAATTCAGTGAAACCTTTGTTAACGGAGGATATTTTGTTCCTACACGAAAGAGAGAAGAAATGGATTATAACCAGGCTACCCTTAACAACTTAATTCTTCTGATAGGGATGTGGGGAGAATCAATATGTATGTATGTATGTATTTTTGCAGTACTGGGGATTGAAGCCAAGGGCATTTACCTCCAAGCTATGCCCCCAGCCCTATTTTTTGTTCTTGGAAACAGGGTCTCACTAAGTTGCAGAGGGCCTTACTAAGTAGCTGAGGCTGGCCTCGAACCTGCTATCCTCCTTCACAAAGCTGCTGCACTTAGAAAGAATTAAGGTGAAGCTGGACATGGTGGTACATACTTGTAATCCCAGTCCTTGGGAGGCTGAGACAGGATGATCAGAGGTTCTCATCCAGCCTCAGAAATTTAGTGAGGCCCTCTGCAACTTAGTGGGACCTTGTTTCACAATAAAAAATAAAATAGAGCTGGGCATGGTGGCACACACTTGTAATCCCAGTACTTGGGAAGCTGATACTGGAGGGTTGCAGATTCGCAGCTAAGCCGTAGACTTAGTTGGGCTCTCTGCAACTCAGTGAGACCCTGTTTCAAAATAAAAAACTAAGTCTGGGGTTTAACTCAGAGGTAAAATGCCCCAGGATTCAATCCTTAGTACCATAAAAAAATTAAAATAAATAAGTAAGTGAAATAAAGTAAAATAGAGCTGGAGATATTACTCAGGTACAGTGCCGAGTTCAATCCCCAATACCATAAAAAAAGATTTATTATTTATTTATGGTTATTTATTCTGAGATTTGGTGTTATTTATGGTTACCTATTCTGAGACTTGGTATTATTTTAAGGATTCTTATTCTTAATCTCCCTTATATGCTATGGATCCATATGTTAATTAAACTTTTGTACATTTACAGTGCTCTAGATGTTCTGAAGTATGAAGACGTTGACATGGAATTGTTAGCCAAGGCTGTTCCAGAACCCTTGAAGAAGTATACTGAATGTAGAGAGCTAGCTACAAGACTAAAAATAGAAGGTAAAAAATTACTTATTTTGTATGTGTGTGTGGGGGGGGTCTGGGGATGGAACTCAGGGACATTCAACCTCCGAGCTACACCCCTGCCCTAGTTTTTAATTCTTTATTTTGAAACAGGGTCTCTCTAAGTTGTGGAGGGCCTCACTAAGTAGCTGAGACTATCGGCGAACCCTGATCCTCCCTCCGGTCTCAGCTTCCCAAACGCTGGGATTACAAGTGTGCACCACCACGCCCGGCCAGAAAATAATTTTTTACTTAAGATGCATGGATACTCTATTTTCCATTTGTACAAATTATGCACAGTGCAGATGTATCAAGAGCACTTGCCAAGGGAAGCCATTATTACTCCAGGACAAGCACAGTGTTTTGCTCCGTGCTAGTCAAAGCGTGGTCCCCAGCTAGCAGCATTGCAGTGCCTGGGAGTGGATCAGAAGTCTAGGGCATCTCAGGCCCCACTGCAGACCCGCTGAGTAAGAGTCTGCATTGTAATAGGTCCTCACCTCAGGTACAGACGGCAGGTGCAACTATACAGCTCTTCTTGTCTTTCTCTCTCCTTCATTAATTTACTTATTTACTTATTTATTTAGTGGTACTGGGGTTCCTGGAAACCCTTTTACCTCCGGGCTGCACTCCCAGACCTATTTTATACTTTTTATTTGGGAACAGGGTCTCTTAAGCCAGCACGGCTGGCTTCGAACCTGTGCGATCCTCCTGTCTCATCCTCTCAAGTGCGGGGATTACAAGCATGCGGCACCACACCCAGCTTATTTTTTATTTTTTAATTTCTTTTTTTGCAGTACAGGGGATTGAACCCAGGGGCATTCTAACTCTCAGCTATACCCCCAGCCCTATTTTTATTCTGTATTTGTAAACTGGGTCTCACTAAATTACAGAGGGCCTAGCCAAGCGTGGTAGCACACACTTGTAATCCTAGCATTTGGGAGGCTGAGACAGGAGGACTGCTGTTTGTGGACAGCCTCAGCTACTACTTATTGCCGCCCTTTGCAACTCAGTGAGACCCTGTTTCAAAATAAAGAATAAAAAAAATAGGGCTGGGAGTGTAGCTCGGAGGTAGAATGCCCCTGTGTTCCATCCCCAGTACCGCAAAACAAAAAACAAAACCAAAAATATAGGGCTGGGGGTATAGCTCAGAGGTAGAATGCCATTGGGATCAATCCTTAGTGCCATAAATAAATAATAAATAAATAAATAAATAAATAAATAAATAAATAATTCAAAAGGGCTGGGAGAGCCGCGCGTGGTGACGCAGACTTATAATCTCTATACTTGGGAGGTTGAGACAGGAGGATCACAGGTTCATGGCCAGCCTCAGCTACTTAGTGAGGCCCTCTGCAGTTTAGACCTGTTTCAAAATAAAGAATAAGGGTAGGGCATAGTGGTGCACACTTGTAATTCCAGCATCTGAGGCTGAGACAGGAGGATCATGGTTCGTGGACAGCCTCAGCTACTTAGGTCCTTTGCAAATCAGTGAGACCCTATTTCCAAAATAAAGAATAAAAAATAGGGCTTGGGTGTAGCTCAGAGGTAGAACACCCTTGGGTTCAATTCGCAGTACTGCAAAAAAAAAAAAAAAGAGGGTTTGCTGGGAGTGTAGCTCCAGGATAGGATGTTCATTGGTTCATTCTACAACACCAACAAAAAGAAAGAGAACACCTGCCCTGCCATGTCATGGTGACAAGGTGGTTTGGTTTTGGTTTTGTTTTTCTGGTACCAGGGATGGAACCCAGGGGCATTCTTCCTCTGAGCTCTACCCCCAGTCCTATTTTATTTTTATTCTGAAACGGTCTTGCTAGGTTGATGAGAGTCTCTACTTACTGAGGCTGTCCTCGAACCTGGGATCCTGTCTCAGCCTCCCAAGTACTGGGATTACAGGCATCTGCCACCTTGCCCAGCTGAAGTGAGTGTTAAATGAAGTGATCCATGTAAGTGCTCTTTGTAAATAAAAAAAGACTATCCAAATGTAGTTTGCTAGTGTGACCTGAGTATATGACAGAATTCTAATTTTGTCCTCTAGCCACGTACGAATCAGTATTGTTGCATCAGCTACAAGAAATAAAGGAAGTTCAAAGAGATGAAGCGCTCCAGCTGCCAGAAGACCTAGACTATTTGACTATCAGGGATGTGTCTTTGTCCAGTGAAGTGCGAGAGAAACTACACTTGAGTCGTCCACAGACGGTAAGAAAAGGTGCAGTGGAACAGAAACAAGTACAGCCGGGCGTGGTGGTGCACGCTTGGGACTTGGGAGGCTGAGACAGGAGGATCGCAGGTTCACAGCCAGCCTCAGCTACTTAGTGAAGCCCTCCACAACTTAGTGAGACCCTGTTTCAAAATAAAGAATAAAAAATAGGGCTGGGGGTGTAGTTCAGAGGTAGAATGTCTCTGGGTTCAGTCCCTAGAATTGCAAAAAAAAAAGAAAGAAAGAAAAATCAAGTTACAAAAATCACCGGGCGTAATGGCGCACACTTGTAATCCCAGCGCTTGGGAGGCTGAGACAGGAGGATCGCACAGGTTCGAAGCCAGCCTCAGCTACTGAGTGAGACTCTCAGACTCTCAGCAACTTAGTGAGACCCTTGTTTCCAAATAAAATACAAAAAAGGTCTGGGAGTATAGCCCGGAGGTAGAAAGCCTCTGGGTTCCACCCTCAGTACCACCAAAAAAAAAAAAAACTAATAAAGAGCTACTGCTTTTACTTTTTAAAGCTTGGGGTTACAATGCCCATATAATTAATGGTCCATTTAATCATAGGAAATTTAATCTTGTATTTTATTTCTACTTTTTTGTTTTGTGTGTGTGGTGCTAGGGATTGAACCCAGGGGCATTCTACCTCTGAGCTACACTCCTAGCCCTTTTATGTATTTATTTATTTTTAATTTTGAAACAGAGTCTCAGTAAATTACCACGCACTAGCCTTGAACCTGTGATCCTCCCGTCTCAGCCTCACAAGTACTAGTATTACAGGCATGTGCCAATGAGAGAACAGCTTTGATTTGACGTGATTAATCTACAGTTCTCTTGTGGTTTTAACTCCTAGATTGGAGCAGCTAGTCGTATACCTGGAGTGACGCCCGCTGCCATCGTCAATCTGCTCAGATTTGTGAAGACCACTCAGCAAAGACAGGCGTCTGCGAGCGAACCGTCCCACACCGAGCAATATTTACACAACACAAACAGACTTCAAGAAAGAAAGTTATAGCTTTCAATTCATAGAAAACTTCATGAGTATATGAAAAACTTAATCTATACAAAAGTATACATAGGAGATAATCCAGACATGGTGGCACACCCTGTAATCCTAGTACTTGGGAGCCTGAGATAGGAGGATTGTGGGTTCCAGCCTAGCCTCAGCAAATTAGCAAGATATTCAGCTATTTAATGAGATCCTGTTTCAAATAAAAATAAATAAATAAATAAATAAATAAATAAATAAATAAGCTGGGCATGGTGGCCACCACGCCCGGCATAACTGTCTTTTTCATATCTCTGAATAATTGTCAATAATTTGTGCTCTTTCTCTTAGTTCTAGTACAGTGAGCCCATTCATATAACGTTTGCAGTGTCCATCAGAGAGAAAATAGTGAAACCAAAATTAACCTTGAAGAGTACCAACTTGCCAGGTGTGGTAACACTTGGAATCCCAGTACTTAAGAGGCTGAGACAGTAGGATCACAGGTTCATGGGCAGCCTTAGCTACTTAGGCCCTCTGCAATTTAGTGAGACCGTTTCAAAATAAAAAATAGGTCTGGGGGTGTAGCTCAGAGATATAATGTACTGAGTACAAGACCCAGTAAAACACACACACAGCAAGACCTCTCCAGGACTTGGTTGGTATGTGGCCCCAGAGGCTAGAATAAGATGACCAGCTGGGCCCTCTGGCTGGCTCTTCAGACACCTCAGCCTCTCTGGATGGACTGAGGCTAGGTACTGCCAGATGGCTGCTTGTCCCTGGAATGCCTGCCTGCGTCTGCGGTGTAGGGGGGGCTTCTGTCCACTTGGGCTGCAGCAGGCACTCTGGAGAGTCCCAGGGGCTCTGGTCACTTGGCTCCACATCTGCACATTAAGCCTCATTATGGGCACAAGGCAACCAGATATCTTGTTATAATCATGGTCACTTGGATATAGCTCAGTTTTCATGGATTTTTTTGCCCATCTAATTTTGGTCTTTCCAGTAAGCAGCTCAATAACAAGTGAAATGTATTTGTAATTCTGGATCATTTATAAATAATGAACTTTTTCTGGTACTTGATTTAGTCATTTTAACAGGTAACTAACTCAGACCTATTCAAGCAACATTTTTTTAGCTGGGTATGATGACACACATTCGTAATCCCAGTACTGGGAGGCTGAGACAGGAGAATCGAGGTTCAAGGCCAGCCTCAGCTACTACTTAGGCCCTTTGAAACTCAGTGAGACCCTGTTTCAAAATAAAGAATAAGTAATAAGGCTAGGTGTGTAGCTTAGAGATAGCCCGGGGGTTTCATTCCCAGAACAACAACAAAAGATGTTTGATGGAAAACATTTGTGCTGGGTAGGGTGGCACACACCTGTTATTCCAGTACTTGAGAGGCTGAGACGACAGCCTCAGTAAGTACTCTCAGCAACATAACAAGACCCTCTTTTTAAAAAAAAAAAATGTATAAAGGGCTGGGGGTATAGCTTGGAGGTAGAATGCCCTGGGTTCAATCCCCAGTACCATTTTAAAAAATTGTTTTAGGTTGTGTCATTTGCTTTAGAACGTAAAACCAGCTGGGTATGGTGGTACACGCTTGTAATCCCAGTACTTGGGAGGCTGAGACACAAGGATGCCAGGTTCAAGGTCAGCCTCAGCAACTTACTTAGACCCTGTTTCAAAATACAATAATAAAATAGGGCTGGGAATATAGTTCAGAGGTAGAATAAAATAATAAAATAGGGCTTGGGGTATAGCTGAAAGGTAGAGTACCCCCTGGGTTCCATTGCCAGTACTAAGAAAAAAAAGGACTGGGTGCGGTCATGCATTCCTGGAATCCTAGTACTTGGGAGACTGAGACAGGATTTAAGTTTAAAGCCAGCCTCAGCCACTTAATGAGACCCTATTTCAAAATAAAAAAATATTAATACTAAAATAGGGCTGGGGTTGTAGCTTGGAGGTAAATTGCCTCTGGGCTTAATCCTCAGCACCAAAAAAAGAAAATTGGACTTAGGATGCAGCCTGGAACCTCCTACCCCTGGGTTCAATCTCCAGTACCCGAAAAAAAAAAAAAAATCTGTGACTAGTCAGCGACTAGCCAGGGCCACACTTGGATTTCCTCCCGCCGCCACAGGCCCCGCTGCCCTGTAGTCAGAAAACCTGGCACTGAGGTTCGTTTCAATAGGAACAGCAAATAGAGAGGAAGTGGCTAAGAAACACTATGTACACACTTGTGAAACTGTTGTGGAAGGAGGGTGAAGATGTAGACTGAGACTAAACCATTGTAGCTTTGAACATGAAGTTCCCTTTATAACCAAGAGTTTGAATATTATTACTGAGTTTTAAAAATATTTTTTCAGCCGGGCATGGTGGCGCATGCTTGTAATCCCAGTGCTTGAGAGACTGAGAGAAGAGTATTGCACAGGTTCAAAGCCAGCCTCAGCTACTGATTGAGGCTCTCAGCGACTTTGGGAGACCCTGTTTCCAAATAAAATATATAAAATAGGTCTGGGAGCATAGCCCGGAGGTAGAAAGCCTCTGGGTTCTACCCCCAGTACCACCAAAAAATAAATAAATAAAAATAAAATAAAAATATATTCTCAGCCAAGGGTGGTGGTACACACTTGTAATCCCAGCATTTGGGAGGCTCAGACAGAAGGATTGTGGTTCATGGACAGCCTCAGCTACTTATGCCCTTTGCAACTCAGTAAAACCCTGTTTCAAAATAAAGAATAAAAAATAAGGCTGGGGGTGTAGCTCAGAGGTATAATGCTCCTGGGTTCCATCCCCAGTACCACAAAAAATAAAAAATAGGCCGGGCATGGTGGCACAAGCTTGTAATCCCAGCATTCAGGAGGCTGAGAACAGAGGATCGCGGTTCGTGGACAGCCTCCTCTACTTAGTGATACCTCTGCAACTCAGTGAGACCCGGTTTCAAAATAAAGAATAAAAAATAGGGCAGGGGGTGTAGCTCAGAAGTCGAATGCCCCTGGGTTCCATCCCCAGACCTGCAAAATAAATAAATAAATAAATAAATAAATAAATAAATAAATAAATAAATAAAAATTAAAAATAAGATTAAATAAAAATATAATTCTCACCGGGCGTGGTGATGCATGCTTATAATCCCAGTACTTGGGAGGCTGAGACAGGAGGATCACAGTTCTTGGACAGCATCAGCTACTTAATGTGGCCCTCAACAACTTAGTGATACCTGTTTCAAAGCAAAGAATAAAAAAAATAGGACTGGGGGTGTAGCTTGGAGGTAGAATGCCCCTGGGTTCAATCTCCAGTACCGAAGGGAAAAACAAACAAACAAACAAACAAACAAACAAACAAACATAAAGGGCAGAGGCTATAGCTCAGACATAGAATGCTCCTGGGATCAGTCCCCACTGCCTTAAAAAAAAAAAAAAAGAAAAAGAAAAAAATGAGACAGGAGGGTTGAGCAGGTTCGAAGCCAGCCTCAGCTATTTAAACCCTTTGCAACTCAGTGAGACCCTGTTTCAAAATAAATAATAAATCCGGGCATGGTGGTGCACGCTTGGGAGGCTGAGACAGGAGGATCGCGCAGGTTCGAAGCCAGGCTCTCTAGCTTAAGAGACCCTGTTTCCAAATAAAAATATAAAATAGGTCTGGGAGTGTAGTTCGGAAGTAGAAGGGTTCCATCCCCAGTACCACAAAAAATTTTAAAAAAAATTTAAAAAAACAATAAAAATAAAAAAAATTTAAAAATAGGGGTGGGGGTATCGCTCAGAAGTAAAAGGTAAAACGCCCCTAGGTTCCCCAGTACTGCAAAAAAAAAAAAAAAAAAAAAAGAAAGCAATTAGAGCTGGATATGGCGGTACACACCTATAATCCCAGGATTTGGGAGGCTAAGACAAGAGATCACAGATTTGAAGCAGCCTCAGCAATTTAGCAATACTCAGCAAGTTAGGGAGACTGTTTCAAATAAAAAATAAAGGCCGGGTGTGGTGGCGCACGCTTGTAATCCCCGTGCTTGGGAGGCAGAGACAGAAGGATTGCGTAGGTTCTAAGCCAGCCACGCGTGCTGGCTTAGGAGACCCTGTTTCCAAATAAAAAAACATAAAAAAGTAGGTCTGGGAGTGTAGCCTGGAGGTAGAAGGGCTTCCAGGAACCCCAATACCACCAAAACAACAACAACAACAACAACAACAATAATAATAATAATAATAAATAAAAAATAAAATAAATAAAATAAAATAGGACTGATGGTATAGCTCTGAGGTAGAAGAACATCCCTGGGCTCCATCTCCAGGAACACACACACACACACACACTTTTCTACCCAGGAATGGTGGCACATGCTTGTAACTCAGCACTTAGGAGGGTGAGACTGGAAGATTCCAGGTTCAAGGCCAGCCTCAGCAACCTACCAAGACCTTGTTTTAAAGTAAAAATACAAGCCTGGCGTCACGACACACACTTGTAAACCCAACATTTGGGAGGCTAAGACCAGAGGATCATGGTTTGCGGACAGCCTCAGCTACTTAGTGAGGCCCTCCACAACTTAGTGAGACCTGTTTCCAAAAAAAAAAAAAAAATAGGGCAGGGGGTGTAGCTCAGAGGTCGAATGCCCCTGGATTCCATCCCCATACCAGCAAATAAAAATAAAATTTAAATTTAAAAATACAAATATAAAAATACAAAAAGGGCTGGGAATATAGCTTGGAGGTAGAATGCCCCTAGGTTCTATTCTCAGTACCAAAATAAAACAAAATACAGCTGGGAGTATAGCTCCATGGTAGAGCACCCTGGGTTTAATTCTCAAAACTGCAGGGGAAAAAAAAAAGGTAAAATGTGAGACTGGGGTAGAGCTTGGTGGCAGTGTACTTACCTAGCAAGTATGAAGGCCTAGGTTTGATCCCCAGCTTCATATACACACACTAAGTGTGAAGGAGTGAATTTTATGTGAAGTTTATCAATAAAGTTGTCATTTAAGAGCCAGGCATGGGGGCACACACCTGTAATCCCAGTACTTGGGAGGCCGAGACAGGATTGCAGGTTTGAAGACAGCCTCAGCAGGTAGTGAGACTCTTCTCAACCCAGGCAGATACTGTTTCAAAATAAAAATAAAATAGGTCTGGGGGTGGATCTTGGATATAGAATGCCCCTGGCTTTAAACCCTACTACTGTAAGTAACAATAATTATTAATATATTTTTAATTTATTTTTTGATGGTACTGAGGAACCCAAGGGCCTTCTACCTCCGGGCTACTCTCCCAGACCTATTCTATATTTTTATTTGGAAACAGGGTCTCTTAAGCCAGCTGAGGCTGGCTTCAAACCTGTGCAATCCTCCCGTTTCAGCCTCCCGAGCGCAGGGATTACAAGCATGTGCCACCATGCCCAGCTAATAATATTATTAATGATAATATTATTAACGATGATGATGAAGAGGAGGAGGAAGAGGCAGATGGTCAAGCTTTATTCCAAGCAATTCTGATTCAGTTGGGCTGGGAAGGGCTCTACAAACTCCATATATTCTGACATCCAGCCAACTGTGAGATTCACTGGCTTATCTCCATAAATATCCTACATAAATATGCTACAGCTGCTTTTGGCAGAAACTGAATTGCAATTAATTGAACAGTATGTGTTGGCTCAGCAACTTGTGCAGAAAGCCAAATTCATATTCTATCACAAAACTAAAAGAAAGCCTTTTCACCTTCCAAAGGGAAGGGAATGCTGTAATCATTTGTGGGGAGGACCAAATGTTTCTTAAATGTAATCTTCAGGACTGCCTGAGTGCTTGGACAAACACTGAGAGCATGTGCTTTCATGGGAAAAGAGGATGCAGCCCATTGACCTAGGACTTCACCTGGCAGTCACTAATTTATTTTTTATTTTTTTGCGGGTCTGGGGATGGAACCCAGGGGCATTTGACCTCTGAGCTACACCCCCTGCCCTATTTTTTATTCTTTATTTTGAAACCGGGTCTCATTGAATTGCAGAGGGCCTAAGTAGCTGAGGCTGTCCGTGAACCACGATCCTCTAGGTCTCAGCCTCCTGAATGCTGGGATTACAAGCGTGCGCCACCACACCCAGCGTAGTCACTAATTTAAAGTCAACAATTTTCAAACTAGCTACAAATTCATTAGTAGGCTGTGATGTTTTTGTCATGGGTAGTAAGTACCATTCTCTGAAATTCGTTTCAGTAATTCAAAAGCAAATTATATCAATTTTTCTCTAAATTAATGTCCTGTAACCAATGACATTATATGATTAAAACCGGCAGCATTTGCACCTTCCAGTTGAAAATAGGATGCAATGAAATACAATGTGTGAGCCAGGCGTGGTGGCGCACGCTTGTAATCCCAGCGCTTGGGAAGCTGAGACAGGAGGATCGCGCAGGTTCGAAGCCAGCCTCAGCTACTAAGTCAGGCTCTCAGCAATTTAGTGAGACCCTGTTTCCAAATAAAGTATAAAACAGGTCTGTCTGGGAATATAGCTGGAGGTAGAAAAGCCCCTGGGTCCCACTCTTAGTAATACACACACACACACACACACACACACACACACACACACAACCCCCCCAACAAAACAAAACAATGTGTGAGCCAGGCGTGGTGGCCCATGCTTGTAATCCCAGTACTTAGAAAGCTGAGACAGGAAGATACTTTGTGAGGCTCT
Source organism: Muscardinus avellanarius (assembly GCF_963383645.1). Lineage (NCBI taxonomy): Eukaryota > Metazoa > Chordata > Mammalia > Rodentia > Gliridae > Muscardinus > Muscardinus avellanarius. The sequence goes on from NC_137794.1 coordinate 28,853,142, forward strand.
CAGCAACTTTTGTGAGATCGTTTCCAAATAAAATATAAAATGGTTTGGGAGTTAGAAGGCCCCCGAGTTCCAGTCCCCCTAGTAACACACACACAAAACACACACACACACAATATTTGTGTGTTACTGGAGAGCATAATCAAAGGTTTGAAAAAGTTGGGTGTGGTGACACATACTTGTAATCCCAGCATTTGGGAAGCTGAGAAAGATCAGCCAGCCTTAAACTGGGGGGTGTAGCTTGGAAGTAGAATGCCTCTGGGTTCAATCCCCAGTAAAACACACACACACACACACACACACACACACACACACACACACACACACAGTGAGGGGTTAGCCCAGAGGCTTGGGTGTGGCTTGGAAGTAGAATGCCTCTGGGTGAGGGGGTTGGCCCAGAGGGAGAGGAATGCCTTGGGTTTCATCCCTAGTACCACCAAAAAAAATAATAATAAATCTAGTTGTGCAACGTTTAAACCGTGAGAAACTGCTTATTTGTGCTGGGGATTGAACCCAGGAGCATCCTATCAAGTTACATACCCCAGCCCTTAAGTTTTTACTTTTACTGTGTGTGTGTTTGTGTGTGTATGAGTTCTAGAGATTAAACTGGGGTATTCTACCTCTGAGCTATACCTCCAGCCCTATTTGTTTGGTACTGGGAATGGAACCCAGGGGCATTCTACTTGAGCTACACCTACCTCTACCCTTATTCTTTTTTTATACTTTTGTAGTACTGGGAATTGAACCAAGAGGCATTCTACACCTCTGAAATACACCCCCAAGCTTGATTTACTTGGAAACAGTCTAAGTTGCTGAGCCTCACTAAATTACTGAGGCTGTCCCTCAAACTTGCAACCTTATCTAAATCTACCAAGTACTAGGATTACAAGTGTGTACACCCAGCTCTTTTTATTTTGAAACAGGTTCTGTTGCCAGTGGCCTCACTAAATTGCCAAGGCTGGCCACGAGCCTGCAATCCTCCCTGTCTCCCAAGTACTGGGATTAAGTGTGTACCACCATACCATCACACCTGGCTTTTGAAACAGCATCTTAAATTGATCAGTCTCACTACTTGCTGAGGTTGGCCTCAAACCTGCAATCCTCCTCAGGCATATGCTACCATGCCCAGCTTCTTTTATTTGGAGAGGACCTCACTAAATTGTCTAAATTGTTGAGGCTGGCTTTGAACCTGGGATCCTCCTGTCTCAGACCCTTTGGATACTGAGATATAGTAGAATGTCCCTGGACTCAATTTATCACAAAAAATATCAAGTTAGAGCTGGGCATGGTGACATATACCTGTAATCCCAGTACTTGGTCAGCTGAGAATGGATTACAAGTTCAAGGACAGCCTCAGCAATAGTGAGGTTGTCAGCAACTCAAGGAGACTCCATCTCAAAAAGTAAGCTGGGTGTGGAGGCACCCTTATAATTCCTGAGACAGGATCGTTGCAGGTCTGCTGCTTCAGCTACTTAGGCAAGGCCCTCAGCAACTTAATGAGTTTCCAAATAAAGAATAAAAAAATAGGGTTGGGGGTGTAGCCCAGAGGTGGAATTGCCACTGGGTTCAATCCTCAGTATGGAAAAAAAAAAAGTTTGTGTGGGAATGGTAGGGAGATTTTAACCTCTCCCACTTTGAGTATAGAATGAGTGATCAAGGCTGAAAGAGCTGGGCTGCGGTACATGCTTATTACAGCCATTTACAAGACGGAGGCAGCAGAATCCTTAAGTTTGAGGCCACCTTGAGCAATTTAATAAGACAGTTTCAAAACTTATCTTGGCACTAGGGATAAAAACCAGGAACATTCATTCTGCCTCCAAATTACAACCCCAACTCTTTATTATGAAACAGGGTTTTGCTAAATTACCAAGGATGGCCTCAAACCTGTAATCCTCCTGCAGTCTCCCAAGTACTGGGATTACAGGCACTCATCACTGTTACCATTAGAAAACATTTCTAAGGGTTGGGGATACGGCTCAGTGGTAGATAACCTGCTCAGCACAGAACTCAAACCAATCCTTAGTATGTGTGTATACACAAAAGCTTATCAAATAGGTATGCCTTACTGGCAATTTGTGTCCCCATTCCCCTTCATATTCTGAAATCACAGCAGTATCCTAGAGGGCATTTTTCTCACCTGAGATTACCTGTAACAAAATATCAACAGCTGGCCAAATTAACTCTGGTTTTCCCTGGTGTGGTGGTGCAGGCTTGCAATTCCAGCATGCATTCAGAAGGCTGAAACTGGAAGATCACAGTTCTCAAACAGCCTCAGCTACTTAATGATGCCCTCTATAACTTAGTGAGACCCTGTTTCAAAGATAAAGAGTAAAAAAAAAAAATAGGACTGGGAGTGTAGCTCAAGTAGAACACCCCTGGGTTCTATCCCCAGTACCGCAAAACACAAAAACAAACCTCTGGTTTATGGTCAAATCTACAATACAATGGCAGTACATGGTTGTAGTCCCAGTATTTGGGAAGTTGAGACAGGAGGATCACAGGTTCAGGACAGTCTCATCAACTTAGTGAAACCCCATTTCAAAAAATAGGACTGGGGATATAGCTTTGGTGGTAGAATGCTCCTGGGTTTAACCCCAGCACCCAAAAAAAAAAGTCAAGCACTGATCAAGTATTCAATTCAGTTACTGAAAGTATGCTACTTTATTCTTACAAATTCAGACTTGAACCACTGCCAGTAGATGGCGCTCAAACCAGAAAATTGAAGCACACATATACTGGGTTTCAAAGTTTGCTTCAGTATTCAACTGGAGCTTTAAAGACTGGTTCTTTGAGCCTTCCTGCCCTCCCCTGGTGGTACCAATGTTACTATAAACCAGTTTTGGGGGGTAAGCCCCATAACCATGTCAACTTTACAGGTCATCTATAGGCCAACTGGTCTCCAATCAAAAAGCACTATGGGAAAAAATTAAGCCTTATTTGAATAACTTCCAGCACTCAGTAACTCCCAGAAAACACTGAAAAATGTTATTCTTTTTCAGCCATTTTGTTTATGGTCTTGGTATCCCAAAGGGACAGCCTGGATGGATTTTGAATACACTTTGCCAGCCACACTAAAGCCTTTCTAACCCTTGAAGATTCACTTAGCTGGGCATGGCAACACTGCCTAGGATCCCAGTACTAGGGGGCTTGAGACAGGAGGGTGGCAACAGGCTAGCTACTAGTAAGCACACCAGAAAAAGATCCTCAAGTCTCATGTAGTTCTACCAAACTTCCAAGCTGGACTAAGCTTGAAGCTAGGTATGATTAGCACATACCCATGCCACCTGAGGTAGCTGAGGCAGGACCATGATCCTATCCTACGAAGGACTGCAGAAGTAGCTCAGGGCAAAGAACCTGTCTCCAAGTACTTGTCCCAGCAGTTACATACAAAACCCTTCATATCCGAGCATCCTTCAGTTTGTATTCCTGGAAAACTAGAGCATCACACATGCTAAGCACCTGCTCTTCCATAAATATCCCAGCCAAAAGTATCCTTTAAAGAGATACTGCTTAATGTACAGAACACATAAGCCAGTTACCCATTAAGATCAACTTGTCTAAAGAGACCAATCAGCGTTTGGGTTTAAATTGCCAAAGATCTCTTTACCCAACTGAAATTCAAGATTGCATTCCTATCCTATGTCAAGTGGGTTTCTACTTTTGACAGGAGACCTAACTGCATTTCCTAGTTTTATACAATAACTCTCATTTAGATTTCTAAGCCACTGCAATGTTTCAGATAAAAACCCATTGTTCCAACAGGCAAACTTACAAGTTATCTAAAACACCTGTTAGAACTAGTTCCATATCAACATGCCCCTTATTAGACTGCTTCTCAAATTCCAGCAAATTCCTTAAGCATCACCACCAGCACAGCTGTCCCCATGACTATGTTATGGTGGCTTCAAATAGAATCCCTACCCCCCCTTTCAAGTTTAATTCCCAGTGACGAAGAATTATTTCATGTTATAACATCCCTGACAAGCAAGAGTATTATTTGCTTTCTGCCTGCACATTGTATAGAAATGGAAGACACAGGTTTCTCATTAAACTTTTGTTTTAATGGGTCTCAAAATTGTGACAGATTTTTGGTCAAGGTGTTTCCATTAAAAAGTACTGATTTTAAAAACTAATAACTTAAAACTGCCACACACAAAAAAAACAAATGGTCCACAAAACATTTTCCTTTCCTTCTGAAGGTTTTACGATGCATTGTTATCATTAACCAGTCTTTTACTATTAAACTTAAATGGCCAATTGAGACAAACAGTTCTGAGACCGTTCTTCCACCACTGATTAAGACTGGAGTGGCAGGTGTTAGGGGTAATATTCATTTAGCCTTCTGAGCTTTCTGGGCAGACTTGGTGACCTTGCCAGCTCCAGCAGCCTTCTTGTCCACTGCTTTGATGACGCCCACAGCAACTGTCTGTCTCATATCACGAACAGCAAAACGACCTATTAAAACAAATTTTTCTATTACCATGAGAGGAACACTTGGTTCACAGGAATAATTTGTAATCTTATCACCACCACCTTTTCAATTATTAAGTCTTCCTTACCCAGAGGAGGATAGTCGGAGAAGCTCTCAACACACATAGGCTTGCCTGGAACCATATCAACAATGGCAGCATCGCCGGACTTCAAGAATTTAGGGCCATCTTCCAGCTTCTTACCAGAACGGCGGTCAATCTTCTCTTTCAGCTCAGCAAACTTGCAAGCAATGTGAGCTGTGTGACAATCCAGTACAGGAGCATAGCCAGCACTGATTTGGCCTGGATGGTTCAGGATGATCACCTTGAGAAAAAGCAAATGCATTTAGTGCAAAGCCATCAGGCTATGCAGGCAAGTTAAAAAACATTTATTTTGAGGTTACCTGAGCAGTGAAACCAGCTGCTTCCATTGGTGGGTCATTTTTGCTGTCACCAGCTACGTTGCCACGACGAACATCTTTCACAGACACGTTCTTGACATTGAAGCCCACATTGTCTCCAGGAAGAGCTTCACTCAGAGCTTCATGGTGCATTTCAACAGATTTCACTTCAGTTGTGACGTTGACTGGAGCAAAGGTGACCACCATGCCAGGCTTGAGAACACCAGTCTCCACTCTGCCCACAGGGACAGTACCAATACCTGAAATGTTAACATAGTTGTCATTAATACCTATGAAAAGGCAGAGGTATCCCATCCAGTAAAGTATTGTCTTGACAGTGTGCTTATGTCCAACATACCTCCAATTTTGTAGACATCCTGGAGGGGCAGCCGCAGAGGCTTGTCAGTTGGGCGAGTTGGTGGCAGGATGCAGTCCAAAGCTTCAAGCAGTGTGGTTCCACTTGCGCTGCCATCTTTACGGGTGACTTTCCATCCTTTGAACCAGGGCATCTAAAATACAAGATTGTGGATTAATGTTACCATCTATATCTACCAACTTCCACTTTAAAATATCCTTACTTAAGTTACTTACGTTAGCACTTGGCTCCAGCATGTTGTCACCATTCCAACCAGAAATTGGCACAAATGCTACTGTGTCAGGGTTGTAGCCAATTTTCTTAATATAGGTGCTGACTTCCTTAACGATTTCCTCGTACCTCTTCTGGCTGTAAGGTGGCTCAGTGGAATCCATTTTGTTAACACCAACAATCAGTTGTTTCACACCCAGTGTGTAAGCCAGAAGGGCATGCTCACGGGTCTGTCCATTCTTGGAAATACCAGCTTCAAATTCACCAACACCAGCAGCAACAATCAAGACAGCACAGTCAGCCTTTTATAGAAAAAAAAATCCTGTTAACAAAAGCTCTCCAAAAAAAAAAAAAGAATACCCCAGAGTTCTCCCGGTGTGAACTTATTTCTGGAGCTATTAATCCCACAAACCTGAGATGTGCCTGTAATCATGTTTTTGATAAAGTCTCTGTGTCCGGGGGCATCGATGATAGTCACATAATACTTGCTGGTCTCAAATTTCCACAGGGAGATGTCAATGGTGATACCACGCTCACGCTCAGCTTTCAATTTATCCAAGACCCAGGCATACTTGAAAGAGCCTTTTCCCATCTGTAAAATTTATTAGTTGTTACTAAAATAATCAAGCTAGCTTGAAATCCTTTGCCCCCCCATATCTGGCAGATTAGGCTTACGTGGCTCTATACCAAGTTAGAACTAAGTGGTTAAAGCAAGTACATGACACACAATGCAAATCTGGCACCTAGTTATACTTTAAACCCAAACATCTTTCCCCTTGTGTTCCTGTACTTGCCTCGGCAGCCTCCTTTTCGAACTTCTCAATGGTTCTTTTGTCGATCCCACCACATTTGTAGATGAGATGGCCAGTAGTGGTGGACTTGCCGGAGTCTACGTGTCCAATGACAACGATGTTGATGTGCGTCTTTTCCTTTCCCATTTTGGCTTTTAGCAGTGGTTTTCACGACACCTAAAAGGTTACAGAAAGGAACACCTTTGAACTAGTCCAGGAGGTGGAGGGTAAGCCTCGATCCAAACTCAAAAGGGCAAATTCCAAGGAGAATTCCACCCCGTGCCAAGCTGGCCGCGCCGTCTCCACCCCGCGGGACAGCGTGGCCGCCCGGGGCCCGTCCCTGGACGGCGGGCGGGCAGGCGGCCGGCTCCTCGTGGGCGCAGGAAGCGGCGGGCGGGCAGGCCCCTTCCTTTGTGCGGTGAGTCACCCGCCCGCTCCCGGCCGCCGCGTCCTCCATTTTGAGCTCCTGCAACAGGGCCGGGAGCGGCCATCTTTCCGCGCACGCAACTGGTGCCGGGCGGGTGGGGCGCGAGGCCCGCGCCGAGCGAGGGAGGCCGCCGCCCGCCCACCGGGCTCCGGGCCCCGCCTCGCCGCGGCCGCGCGGGCATGTGCGGGCAGGCGGGCGGCGGCCTCCCCGCTCCGCCGACGGCGACCCGCGGGCCCGGGCCGCTCGTCCGGGGCCGTCCCGAGGGCCTGGGAGGCCGGCGGGCGCCACCCAGCTCGCACGGGGCGCCGCGGCCAGGCCTCGGCCCGAGCACGAGGCCCCCGGCGCCGCCGGAGGCCCTAGGCCTCGAGCCCCCCAGCGCCCCGACCCCCGAAATTCGGGGGCAAGAACCTCGAAAAGCGGCTCGGTGGCATGGCGGCGGGGCAAGCACGCGAGGGCCTCAGCCCCTCCGGCGGCCAGGCCCGCGGAAGCCACACCCGGCACTCACCTGTGTTCTGGCGGCAAACCCGTTGCGAAAAAGAACGTTCAGGGCGACTACGGCGCTTATATACCGTTCTCCCCACCCTCGGGGAAGAGGGCGGAGCCAGCACACGACACCACTTTCCCAGTTCACCCCGCGCCACCTCCGCCCGCCCCGTGCGCTCGCCGGCCCCCTCCCCCACCTCCCGGGGATCGTGGGCGATGTGCGCGCTCTCTGTTGCCCCGCAGACAGCGCCTCGCGCATGCTCCACCCGACCCCCGGGAGGACGGGAGGGGGGGCGGGGGCGGAGACGCGCCACTCCCTCTCCTCTACGTTAGTGGGAGTTTGACGACGGTCCCTGGGATTCCCTAAGGCAGAGGCGAGTCCTCCTTTTGTATGAATTACTCTCCCCTCCAGACGGGGGGTGGGGCGGCGAGGTGGCTGCCAGGAGGGGACGTCCGGCATCTTTCCTGTAGCATTTCGAGGGGACGTCCGGCATCTTTCCTGTAACATTTCTGATTTAGCCGCAAGGGTTGCAGGAAACTAGGGTGTCCCTTCACCCCGCGGTCCACCTCCCGTCCTCCGCCTGGACACCTTGCAGTCCGGGACCGGCGCCTGGAGCCGCTTCCCCGGCGGGTCGCACCCAGTCCCGGGCTGGCCCCGCCGCCCCGCTCGCCCTGGGGTCCAGAGGGGCGTTCCAGGCCGATCCCTGGGGCGTGGGGCCTAGGACCGGGGCTGGGGGTCGCTTTCATGACCTGGAGCCCAGGGCCGCGGCGTCTCGCCCGAGCTGACTTCTTGGTCCTTTCCATTCTGAGCCAGCTGTTCTTATCAACGCCTGGCACACACGTCTCCCTCCCGGGGTAGTCCCGATGCCCAGTGTTTCGGGTTACAGTAGACTTCAGTCGTACAGTTAGCTTTCCCTCTCATGCTAGTGTTACTGCAATAAAAGGACGGCCGTGTGTATGTCTCTACTCTCGCGGTCCATTTTCCCCTCAAGTGTACAGTCATTTGACTGCAAGCATGAGAAACCTAAAAAGGATCTTTCAACCTCAATCTTTCCACATGATCTCATGTAGAGACTCAGATCTACAACATCAGCAAGTTTATCCACTCAGTGTTCTATCCCTAACACTTGCTGTGAAATCACTGCTTTTCAAAAGTGGCCTATCCTATTTAAGTCAATGCGTTTCTTTTCTGCCGTCCTGTCCTATTAATTGTAACTGCGTTTTAACCTAAGTCTAGGATTGGATGAGTCGTGGCCTTCTGAGGCTTGTGTGTGCATGTTTCGGTTTTGGGTTTTTGAGAGCAGGTCTTGTGTTGCCCGGGCAGGTCTCCAACTCCTGGACTCTGACCCTCTTGCCTTCTCAGCCACCCTAGTAGCTGGGACTAAAGGTGGGTGGGTGCTACAACCTCTGGCTTTGGCCTACATGAATGGAAGTCAGGTCAAGCTCTGGGAAATGTTCCTCTGGGGAAAGAAACTTTTTGTTTTGGTTTTTGGGGATGCAAAATTTTTTAATTTATTTATTTTGGGAGGTGGTTCTGGGGATTAATCCCAGGGCCTCCTTTAGCTAGTAGGCATTCTACCACTAAGTCCATCCCCAGCCTTGAAAATTTTTATTCTTTTAAATTTTATTTATTTAGCTGGGCGTGGTAGCGCACGCTTGTAATCCCCGAACTTGGGAGGCTGAGACAGGCAAGTTCAAAGCCAGTCTCAGCTACTTAGTGAGGCTTTCAACAACTTAGTGAGACATTGTTTCCAAATAAAATATAAAATAGGACTGGGGGAGTCGCTTGGAGGTAGAAGGCCCCTGGGTTCCATCCCCAGTCCCACACACCAAAAAACAATCTCAAAAATTTTTATTTATTTACTTTTTTTGCAGCACTAGGGATGGAACCCAGGGGCCTTCTACCTCTTAGCTACAACCCCAGCCCTATTATTTATTCTTTATTTTGAAACAGGGTCTCAGTGAGTTGCAAAGGGCTTCACTAAGTAGCTGAGGCTGTCCAGAATCCTCCTGTCTCAGCCTCCCAAATGCTGAGATTTCAAGCATGTGCCACCACGCAGGGCTTATTTATTTACTTTTGCACTGGGGATTGAAGCCAGGGGCATTCTGCCACCAAGCTACACCCTCAGCCTTTTTACTATTTTTATTTTGAAATAGAGTCTTGGTAAGTTGCTGAGGGTATTGCTTAGTTGATGAGGCTGGCATTAAACCTGTAAACCCTGCTTAGCTGCCCAAGTACTAGAATTACAGGTGTGTACCATCATATCAGTCCTAAAAAGTTTTATTTTTAATTCCCTAACTGCTAGATTTATTATATATCTTCCAGGTATAGAACGTCATTGCCTAACTTTTTTGTGTGTATGTGGTACTGGGGATGGAACCCAGGGGCATTCTATCTCCAAGCTACACCCCCTGCCTTATTTTTATTTTATTTTATTTTATTTTTTGGTGGTACTGGGGTTCCTGGAACCCCTTCTATCTCCGGGCTACACTCCCAGACCTATTTTTACATTTTTATTTGGAAACAGGGTCTCCTAAGCCAGCGCGCTCGGCTAGCTTCGAACCTGCGCGATCCTCCTGTCTCTGCCTCCCAATCGCGGGGATTACAAGCGTGCGCCACCACGCCCGGCCCCTGCCTTATTTTTTATTCCTTATTTTGAAACACGGTCACACTAAGTTGCATTAGCCTTACTAAGTAGCTGAGGCTGGCTGTGAACCTGTAATTCTCCTGTCTCAGCCTCCCAAGTACTGGGATTCCAAGCGTGCGTCACGCCTGGCTGCTTAACTTCTTGAACCAACCTATGGATAGGTTTTATTTAAGAACCTACTATATGTCCAGTGATAAGCAAAGCACTATGGAGTGTGCAAAAGAATATTTCGTGGCAAAGAACCCACAATTTTTTTTTTTTTTTTGGCAGATCTGGGACTGGAACCCAGGGGCATTTGACCTCCGAGCTACACCCCCTGCCCTATTTTTTATTCTTTATTTTGAAACCGGGTCTCACTGAGTTGCAGAGGGCCTCACTAAGTAGCTGAGGCTGTCCACGAACCACCATCCTCCAGGTCTCCGCCTCCCAAATGCTGCGATTACAAGCATGCGCCACCACACCTGGCTAAGAACCCATAAGTTAGAAGAGGAAAAATAAGCCAAGCATGGTGGTAAGGTTGTACTTCTAGTACTTAGGATGTTGAGACGGAAGCATCGAAGGTTCGAGCTGCCAGCCTCAATAACTTGGTGAGGCCGCGCGTGGTGGTGCACGCTTGTAATCCCTGAGCTTGGGAGGCTGAGACAGGAGGATCACACGGGTTCGAAGCCAGCCTCAGCTACTTAGTGAGGCTCTCAGCAACTTAGTGAGACCCTGTTTCCAAATAAAATATAAAAAAGGTCTGGGAGGTTAGCCCGGAGGTAGAAAGCCTCTGGGTTCCACCCTCATTACCACCAAAATAATAATAATAATAACTTGGTGAGGCCTGCTGTAACTTAGTGAGACCCTATTACAAAATAAAGAATAAAGCTGGGCATGGTGGCGCACGCTTGTAATCCCAGCATTTTGGAGGCTGAAGAAACAGAAGGATCACATTTCACGGACAGCCTCAGCTACTACTTAGTGAGGCCCTCTGCAACTCAGTGAGACCCTGTTTCAAAATAAAGAATAAAAAATAGGGCTGGGGGGTGTAGCGCGGAGGCAGAATGCCCCTGGGTTCCATCCCAGTACTGCAAAAACTAAACAAATTAATTAAAATAAATAATAATAAAAAAATAGAGCTTGGGATATAACTTAGAAGTAGAATGCCCCAGGTTCAATCCCCAGTATCACATAAAAAAAAAAAAAAAAAAAAAAAAAAGAAGACTGGGAGTATAGCTCAGAGGTAGAATGCTTCTGGGTTCAATCATCAGATCCATAACAACAAAAAAATCATTAATAACTATTCTCATTAATGACTATTTCCACAATCACCTATATTAGTATATCACAGTAATGTTAACTACAATTAACACTATTTCAGGTTAAGGGTACCACACTAGACTTTTTTTTTTTTTTTTTCAGACTAGGGATGGAACCCAGGGGCATTCTACCTCTGAGCTCCACTCCCAGCCATATATATTTTTTTTTTCTTTATTTTGAAACAGGGTCCTACTGAGTTGCAAAGGGCCTCACTAAGTAGCTGAGGCTATCCGCGAACCCGCCATCCTCCTGTCTCAGCCTCCCAAATGCTAGGATTACAAACGTGCACCACCATGCGCGGCTTTAGACATTATTTTGTATGACTTTATCAGTGTATACCTCAGATGGTTTAAAAGTATACATTATTGGCGTTAATAAAAAAGCATATATTTTAACAGGAATGGCAACATTTTGAGAATGAAAGATATTGTTATTTAGTGATATAAGAGAAGGAAGCGAGGATTAAAGAAAGACTGAAAGTTTAATATTTTTGCGGGGAGTCTTGGGGATTGAACTCAGGGATGTTCTACCTCTGAGCTATACCCAGCCCTATTTTTTTTTTTTTTTAATAGGGTTTCATAGCCGGGCATGGTGGCGCATGCTTGTAATCCCAGCATTCGGGAGGTGGAGACCAGAGGATCACTGTTCATGGACAGCCTCAGCTACTTAGGCCATTTGCAACTCAGTGAGACCCTGTTTCAAAATAACGAATAGAGTCGGGCGTGGTGGCGCACGCTTGTAATCCCAGCATTCGGGAGGCTGAGATCGGAGGATCGCGGTTCGCGGACAGCCTCAGCTACTTAGTGAGGCCCTCTGCAACTTAGTGAGACCCGGTTTCAAAATAAAAGAATAAAAATAGGGCTGGGGGTGTAGTTCGGAGGTTGAATGCCCCTGGGTTCCATCCCCAGACCCGCAAAATAAATAAATAAATTAATTAAAATTAAAAAATTAGAGCCGGGCGTGGTGGCGCACGCTTGTAATCCCAGCATTTGGGAGGCTGAGACCTGGAAGATCGCGGTTCGCGGACAGCCTCAGCTACTTAGTGAGGCCCTCTGCAACTCAGTGAGACCCGGTTTCAAAATAAAGAATAAAAAATAGGGCAGGGGGTGTAGCCCGGAGGTCAAATGCCCCTGGGTTCCATCCCCAGACCCGCAAAAAAATAAAAATTAAAATTAAAAATTAAAAAATTAAAAATTAAAAAATAGGGCTGAAGATATAGTTCACAGGTAGACTGCCCCTAAGTTCCGCCTCCAATACCACACACACACACACACACACACACACACACACACACACACACACACAAATGACATTGCAAATGTAATTATATACAATCCTAAACTGTGATAATTGAAGATATATGCTTTCAGTCCAATTAGTCCTTTTGAAAATATGGACCTTCTCTCAGCTGTAATTTGTATAGGTATTTAGGTATATTCAATGACATGTCCATTCTTTTAACAGATGACTGCAAACATTTCCACAGCTTATAAAAACTACAACTTCTTTTTTGTTTGTTTGTTTTGTTTTTCTGTGGTACTGGGGATGGAACCCAGAGGACTTCTACCTCCAGGCTATACTCTCAGACCTATTTTATATTTTATTTGGAAAAAGAGTCTCACTAAATTGCTGAGAGCCTCACTAAACTGCGGAGGCTGGCTTTGAACCTCCCAAGTACTGGGATTACAAGTGTGCACCACCACACCCAGCTAAAAACTACAACTTCAGCCGGGCGTGGTGGCGCACACTTGTAATCCCAGCATTTGGGAGGCTGAGACTGGAGGATTGCGGATCACGGACGGCCTCAGCTACTTAGGCCCTCTGCAACTTTGTGAGACCCTGTTTCAAGATAAAGAATAAAAAATAGGGCAGGGGATGTAGCTTGGAGGTCGAATGCCCCTGAATCCCATCCCCAGTAACACACACACACACACACACACACACACATAAAATAAAAATAAAAACCACAACTTCTTGTTCAAGTGTGACCTAAATCTTTTTCTAGCACTTCAACTTACTACTTTGGATTAAAAAAGAAAGAAAAGAAAAAATTGAGCATGATGGCGCATGCCTGTGATTCCTGACATAGGAGGGTTGTAGGTGGTAGGACAGCCTCAGCAATTTCACGAGACTCTATGCAACCTAGCAAGACCCTGTTTCAAAACAGAAAACAGGCTGGGGTTTAGCTCAGAGTTAGAATTCCTCTTGGTTCAATTGCCAGTACAAAAATATTTTTTTCTATTTACAAATATAATTGACAAAGTGGTACAAATAGTCTCTTTCTTTCTTTCTTTCTTTCTTTCTTTCTTTCTTTCTTTCTTTCTTTCTTTCTACAAGGTACTGAGGATGGAACCCAGGGCATTTTACCTCCAGCCCTATTTTTCCTCTTTATTTTGAAACAAGGTCTCACTAAGTTGCAGAAGGCCTAAGTAGCTGAGACTGTCCAAGAACTGTGATCCTCCTGTCTCAGCCTCCCAAATGCTGAGATTACAAATGTGTTTCTTAAACAAAATAATGGCAATTCAAATTTCATTTTTCCCAGAGAGAAAAGAAAAATAATTTAAACTGACTGCAAAGAGATCTCAAAATGTAGGTAAGTCAACCTGGCATGGAGGTGCATGTAATCCCAGTACTTGGGAGGCTGAGATAGGAGGATTGCAGGTTTGAGGACAGCTTTAGTAACTAGTGAAACTCTCATCCACCTAGTACCTCCCTGTTTCAAAATCAAAATCAACATAAGGCTGGGGTGTAGCTCGCACCTGAGCGAGCCCCTGAGTTCAATCCCTAGTACCATACAAAAAAAGAATGTAGGTTAGTCTTCCCAAATCCCTGTATTTGTAGATAATATCATATAGAGGCATTTATGTACATACACAAGATAGTATACAAAATACATATTTTTTAATAAATAATTTATAGGAAATGGTTTTTACGATATCATCTAAAGAAGTTGGACAAGGTGGCTCACAGCAGTAGTTCCACTTCTTGGGAAGCTGAGGCAGGAGGATCACAAGTTGGAGATTTCAAAATTAAAAAAAAAAAAAATAGAAAGGGCTGGGAGTGCAGCTCAGTGGTGAAATGTTCCTGGGTTCAATCCTCAGTACCACAAAATAATACTCATCACCTAAGGAACAGCAAAATTACACTAGTCCTTGATTTATATTTAAATTACCACCGACTCGATGCCTTTTTTTTTTTTTTTTTTTTTACCCAGTGGGGCTCTATCAAAACCCAGCCCTTTGTTTATTGAGGCCGGGTCTCGCCACAGTGAACCTGCGATCCTCCTGCCTCAGCCTCCCAGGCCCTGGGGTGGCGGGCGCACCCCGCGCCTCGCCGTCGCCGCCTCAACATGGCAATCACGGCCGGCACTCTTTGGGGAAAGGGAGATAAACGTCCGCTCCGGGCTTAGGAGCCAGCGCCTCGGAGCCCGAGTCAGTTTGGGGGCAGTCGCTGGCCGAGAGCCCGTCCCCGCAGGGCTCGCCGCGCTGGCCAGGGCGGGAGCGGGCGCACGTCCTGGGGAGCCCGGCTCGGGACGCCAGGCGGCGGGGGCGCTCCCTGCTCCTCCCCTCCCTCCGCGCTCCTCCCTCCTCCCCTCCCCCCGCGCTCCTCCCCTCCCTCCCCCTCCTCCCCTCCCTCCGCGCTCCTCCCTCCTCCCCTCCCCCCGCGCTCCTCCCCTCCCTCCCCCTCCTCCTCTCCCTCCCTCTTCTCTCCTCCCCTCCCCCTCCCCCCTCCCTCCTCCCCCTCCCTCCTCCCCTCCTCCCCTCCTCCCTCTCCCTCTTCCCTCTGGCCGGCTGCCCTAGCTCCCGCCTGCGCCGTGCACCGCCACTGCTGAGGCCTCGACAGAGCTCACGGTCAGTCCCCAGGCCGAGGAGGGCGGGCTGATGTGTCCCTGGGCACACTCGGATTTTGTCACCATCGTCCAGCCTCTAAAAGACTGAAGTAAATATGACGACTGATTTTTTTAAGTCTCTTTTCCCCAGACCTTATTTTTCCCTCCTTCCTTCCTTCCTTCTTTGTGTGTGTGTGTGTGTGTGTGTGTGTGTGTGTGTGTGTGGTTTTTTTTTTTTTTTATGGTACTGGGGTTTCCTGGAAGCCCTTCTACCTCCCGGGTGCACTCCCAGACCTATTTTATACTTTTTTATTTGGAAACAGGGTCTCTTAAGCCAGCACGGCTGGCTTCGAACCTGCGTGATCGCGGGGGATTACAAACCACCACGCCCGGCTAACTGTTGAGATTTATAAATGTGTTTCCCTTTTTTTTTTTTTTTTTTTTTTTTTAAGGGGATGGAACCTAGGGACATTGTACCTCTGAGCTACACTCCCAGTCCTACTTTTTTTAGTATTTTTATTTTATTTTATTTTATTATTATTATTGGCAGGTCTGAGGATGGAACTCAAGGGCATCTGACCTCCAAGCTACACCCCTGCCCTATTTTTTATTCTTTATTTTGAAATAGGGTCTCACTAAGTTACGGAGGGCCTCACGAAATAGCTGAGACTGTCCGCAAACCGTGATCCTCCTGTCTCAGCCTCCCAAATGCTGAGATCACAAAAATGCGTTACCACGCCCGGCTAGTATTTTTATTTTTTGAAACAGCATCTCACTGAGTTGCGAAAGGCCTCCCTAAATAGCTGAGGCTGTCCTGGAACCGCTATTCTCCGGTCTCCGCCTCCTGAATGCTGGGATTACAAGCATGCGCCACTAAGCCCGGCCTATAAATGTTTCTGAGTGGAGCAACTGGTGGCACAGCCTATAATCCTAACTACTAGGAAACCGAGGCAGGAGGATAACAAATTTAAGGCCAGCCTGAGCTATTTATTGAGGCTCTTCCTTAAAATGAAATTTTTTAATTTTTCCGGTACTGGGGATGGAACCCAGGGGCATTCTATCTCCGAGTTCCACCCCCAGCCCTATTTTTTATTCTTTATTTTGAAACAGGGTTTCGCTGAGTTTCAAAGGACCTTACTAAGTAGCCGAGGCTGTCCTCGAATAGAGATCCTTCTGTCTCAGCCTCCCAAATGCTGAGATTACAAGTGTGTGCCACCACGCCCGGTATGAATTTTTTTTATTGGTGCATTATAGTCTCACATAATAATGTAGATCATGTTGACAATGGCATACATTCACACGGTACTTGTGCCTCCACGGCCTCCGCATTCTTCTCCTTCTCAATACCAGTGTCCGGGTTGACACATGCACACACATAGTCGCAGGTGTCATTTCCATAGATGAACCTCAGCCTTCTTCCTCCCCTCCCCGGAGTCCCTCTGGTATTCCAAATGCTCCCTAGCTTGAGCACATTAGAGAAAGCATATGTCCCTTCTCCTTCTTTCTTAATTTTGTTCTTCTTTATTGCTGAGTAGAATGCTGTTGTATTTCTCATAATTTAGTGATCCGTTCATCTGTTGATGAACACCTAGGTTGGTTCCATAGTTTGCTATTGTGAATTTTAAACATAGGTCTGCATATATTACTGTAGATCTCTGATTTCAACCCTTTGGAAAGATAGCCCAATAGTGGAATAGCCAGAGTTCAGCAGCTATGGAGATCTGTGTGGAGATTCCCTAGAAAACTAGAATGGATCCACCATAAAATGAAAACTTTTTTAAAGGGTTGGGGTTGTAGCTCAGTGGTAGAGCACCCCCAATAAAGAGGGAGAAGGGTTAAATTATAATCTAAAATCATTATTTTGCCAGGCGTATTGGCCCCCGCTTGTAATCCCAGGACTTGGGAGGCTGAGACAGGAGGATCAAAGGTGTTAGCCCTGCCTCAGCAATTTAATGAGGTCCCAGCCAGTCTCAACAATTTAGTGAGGCCCTCTGCAACTCAGTGAGATTCAGGTTCAAAATAAAGAATAAAAATAGAGCGGGGAGTGTAGCTTGAAGGTAGAACGCCCCTGGGTTCAATCCCCAGTTCTGAAAAAACAAAAACAAATAAAATCATAATTTTGCTTCATATTTTCCTTAAACTTACTTAAATATATAGTAAGTAAACATAAACATGCCCTTTTGGGGAAGAAAAAAAAACCCAGAGATTTTGGTTATTTATGTAGTAAAAGGGTAAGCAAACATAGTTCTTACATATACATCCTTGTGATTCACCAAGCATCTTTCAGCAATAGCTCATCATTCTGCTATTGAGCCTAACTTTTTTCTTTTTTTTTTTCAGTACTAAGGATTGAACCCAAGGGCATACTACCTCTGATCCACACCCCCAGTCCTATTTTATTCTATTTGTTATTTTTTAATTCGATTTGATTGATTGTGGTACTGGGAATTGAACTCAGGGATATTCTTCTCCAAACTACACTCCCAGGCCTAATTTATATTATTTATTTATTTATTTATTTATTGCCGCATTGGGGATGGAACCCAGGAGCATTCTACCTCTGACCTACACCCCGAACCCTATATTTTATTTTTTATTTTGAAACAGGGTCTCACTGAGTTGTAAAGGGCCTCACTAAGTAGTAGCTGAGGCTGTCTGAGAATTGCGATTCATGTCTCAGCCTCCCAAATGCTGGGATGACAAGCATGCGCCACCATGCCTAGTTTATATTCTTTATTTTTTTTTGGGGGGGGAACTGGGGATGGAACCCAGGGGCTTTTATACCTCTGGCTACACTCCCAAACCTATTTTATACTTTATTTGGAAGCAGGGTCTCACTAAGTTGCTGAGAGCCTCACTAAGTAGCTGAGGCTGGCTTCGAACCTGTGCGATCCTCCTGTCTCAGCCTCCCAAGCGCTGGGATTACAAGCATGTGCCACCATGCCCAGTTTATTATATTCTTTATTCTGTTTGTTTGTTTGTTTGTTTGTTTTTGCAGGTCTGGAAATGGTATCCACCAGGGGCATTCAACCTCTGAGCTACATCCCCTGCCCTATTTTTTATTCTTTATTTTGAAACCGGGTCTCACTGAGTTGCAGAGGGCCTCACTAAGTAGCTGAGGCTGTCCGTGATCCTCCGGTCTCAGCCTCCTGAATGCTGGGATTACAGGTGTGCACCACCATGCCCGGCTACATTCTTTAGTCTTGAAACAGGGTCTCACTAAGTTACAGAGGGCCTCACTAAGTTGCTTAGGCAGGGCTCAAGCCTGCAATCTTCCTGTCTCATTCTCTGCAGTACTGGAATTGCAGGTCTGTGCTGCCATACCTGGTTTATTGAGCATAATTTTTTTTTTTTTCAGTACTGGGGATGAAACCTAGGGGCATTCTACCTCCAAGCTATACCCCAGCCCTATTTTTTTATTCTTTACTTTGAAACAGGTTCTCACTAAGTTGCAAAGGGCCTCGCTAAGTAGCTGAGGCTGTTCGTGAACCTGGATCCTCCTGTCTCAGCCTCCCAAATGCTGGAATTACAAGTGTGCGCCACCATGCCTGGCTTATTGAGCCTAATTTAAAGCAGCTTTAAGGAATTAGATTTTCCGTGGCTTGCCATGTTTTAATCTTGCTGTGCAGCCGGGTGTGGTGGCGCACGCTTGTAATCCCAGTATTTGGGAGGCTGAGACAGGAGGATCGCGCAGGTTCGAAGCCAGTCTTAGTTATTTAGTGAGGCTCTCAGCAATTTAGTGAGACCCTGTTTCCAAATAAAATATAAAATAAGTCTGGGAGTGTAGCCCGAAGGTAGAAAGCCTCTGGGTTCCATCCCCAGCGCCACAATAAATAAATAAATAAATAATCAATCTTGCTGTGCCTATTGAAAATGATTCTTGTGAGCTGGGCATGGTGGCACACACTTGTAATGCCAGCACTTGGGAGAATGAAACAGGAGGATCACAGTTCACTGCCAGAGTCAGCTACTT
Organism: Muscardinus avellanarius; assembly: GCF_963383645.1. Classification (NCBI taxonomy): domain Eukaryota; kingdom Metazoa; phylum Chordata; class Mammalia; order Rodentia; family Gliridae; genus Muscardinus; species Muscardinus avellanarius. Next base: position 28,872,045 of record NC_137794.1, read on the forward strand.
ACGCCCTCCGCAACTTAGTGAGACCCTGTTTCAAAATAAAGAATATAAAAATAGGGCTGTTGGTATAGCTCTGAGGTAGAATGTCCCTGGGTTCTATCCCCAATGCCAAAAAGAAGGAGGAGGCAGAGGAGAAAGAGGAGGAGGAGGAGGAGGAGGAGGAATACTGGGGATTGAACCAAAGGGCTTTCAACCTCTAAGCTGTACTCCTAGCCCTATTTTTTATTTTTATTTTGGAACAAGGCCTCACAGACAGGTGTGATTCCACATACTTATAATCTCAGTACTTGGGAGGCTGAGACAGGAGAATAGCAGGTTTGTGGCCAGCCTCAACAACTTTAAGGCCCTCTGTAGCTTAGTAAGACCCTATTTCAAAATAAAGAATAAAATTGGGCTGGGGTGTAGCCCAGAGGTAGAATGCCCCAGGGTTCAAACCTCAGTAACAGGAAAAAGAAAAAAGAAAGAAAAGAAAGGAAAGGAAAAGAAAAGAAAAGAAACCAGGCCTCACTAGGTTGATGAGTCCTATTACTTGCTAAGGTTGTCCTCAAACCTGTGATCCTCCTGTCTGAGCCTCCCAAGTACTGAGATTAAAAGTGTATGCCACTGCACCCAGCCTAAAGGGTATTTGTGTGTGTGTGTGTGTGGTACTGGGGATGGAACCTAGGGGCCTTTTACCTCCAGGCTACAGCCCCGACCTATTTTATATTTTATTTGGAAACAGGGTCTCACTAAGTTACGGAAGGCCTCACTAAGTAGATGAGGCTGGCTTCGAACCTGTACAATCCTCCTGTCTCAGCCTCCCAGGTACTGGGATTACAAGTGTGTGTCACCATGGCCAGCTCTTAAAGGGTATTTAAAAATTCTTTTTTTGTGTGGTACTGGGGATGGAATCCAGGGGTTCTACCTCTGGGCTACACCCCCAGACCTATTTTTGTATTTTTATTTTGAAACAGGGTCTCACTAAGTTGCCGAGAGCCTCACTAAGTATCTGAGGCTGGCTTTGAACCTGCACAATCCTCCTGTCTTTCTTCAGCCTCCCAAATGCTGGGATTTCTTTTTCTTTTTCTTTTTTTTTTTTTGGTGGTACTGGGGTTCCTGGAAGCCCTTCTACCTCCGGGTTACACTCCCAGACCTATTTTAACATTTTTATTTGGAAACAGGGTCTCCTAAGCCAGTGCACGTGGCTGGCTTCGAACCTGCGCAATCCTCCTGTCTCTGCCTCCCAAGCGCGGGGATTACAAGCATGCGCCACCACGCCCGGCTAAAGGGTATTTTAGAATATGACTAAGCCAAATAATTATTTCAAGCCGAGCATGATAAGTATGTTAGGAGCTACCAGAGAAGACTTTGAACCAGGGGGTCTGACCAGAGAGCTTGTGCTAACCATGCTTACCATCACCAACAGGCACGGTCAGCTGGGTGGAGTGAAAACAGCAGCGTGAGTCGGAAGATCAGGGCCGCAGTCCCGCCTCTCCTGCTCACAGATCTTGGGATGGCCAGCAGTTTTGGTTTTTATTCCTTCGGCACTAGGATGGAACCCAGCGGCATTCTACTTTCCAGCTACACCCCCCAGTCCTACTTTTTATTCTTTAATTTTGAAACAGGGTCTCACTGAGTTGCAGCTGAGGATGTCCTCAAACTGTGATCCTCCTGTCTCAGCCTCCCAAATTCTGGGATTACAAGTGTGCACTACCATGCCCAGCTCTGAGCTCCCTTTAAAATAAAAAAAAAATTTTTTTTTTTGAGACAGAATCTCATGTAGTTTCTCATGCCAGCTTTGAACTTGTGATCCCCAGCCTTGCTCCAGAGTAGCTGGAATTACAGGCATGTGCCACAGTGCTGCCTTCATCTTCCTTTATTTAGGAAGAGAATCACTCAAAAGATCTCTAAGCCAGAGCGTAGATAAGAAGTGCTGACAATTCTATCAGTTCTAAATCCAGCACCACAGTAAAATGACTGCCCTTTTAATTTTTATTTTATTTTTTGTGATGCTGGGGTTGGAACCCATGGACTTTCTACCTCTGAGCTACACCCTCAGCCTGATTTTATTCTTTTGTTTTGAAACAGGGTCTCACTATGTTGCAGAGGGTCTCACTAAGTAGCTGAGGCTGGCGGCTAACCTGTGATCCTTCTGTCTCAGCCTCCCAAGTACTGTGATTACAAGTGTGCGCCACCATGCCCAGCTTAGACCTGCCCTTTTTTTTTTTTTTTTGGTGGTACTGGGGTTCCTGGAAGCCCTTCTACCTCCGGGCTACACTCCCAGACCTATTTTTTACATTTTTTTTAATTTGGAAACAGGGTCTCCTAAGCCAGCGCGCGCGGGGCTAGCTTCGAACCTGCGCGATCCTCCTGTTTCTGCCTCCCAAGCACGGGGATTACAAGCGTGCGTCACCACGCCCGGCAGACCTGCCCTTTTAATATGGTACTTAATTGTTTTTTTAGTTGACTTAATTAGTTCCAGTTAACCTGCACCACCTTTGGCCTCAAGATCTAGAATAGGCCGGGCGTGGCGCGCACGCTTGTAATCCCAGCATTTGGGAGGCTGAGACCAGAAGATCACAGTTCGCCGACAGCCTGAGCTACTTAGTGAGGCCCTCCGCAACCTAGTGAGACCATGTTTCAAAATAAAGAATAAAAAATAGGGCAGGGGGTGTAGCTTGAAGGTCATTCTGGGTTCCATCCCCAGACCCGCAAAAAAAAAAAAAAAAAAAAAAAAAAAACCCCAACAAAACCTAGAGTAGTAAACTTTGTGCTGGAAGAGAGTGTAGACTCTTCCTCTAGTGAACACAGCTAACTTTCCAGATGGCGTATCCAAAAGACTGAGCGACTTGCCCATTGCTCCCTGGCTAGAGGTCAAATCTCCGTCACCTGATCTCCAGTTGGCCTCTGGTAGACAAGATAGCAGAGATTTAAAGTGCACAAGGGATGGGTGTGGCGGCGCATGCTGTAGTCCCAGATACTCTGGAGAATGAGGCAGAAGGATCCCTTGGGCCCAGAGTTCAAGACTGATCTGGACAACATAGTCAGATCCCACCTGGAAAAGAAAGTGAAGCCAGGCCCCCGGGTGCCTATAAACCCCAACGGCCTGGAGGCTTAGGCCGGAGGTCAAGGCCAGCCTCAGCAACTTACTGAGACTTGCCACTAAAGTTGGTAAAGTGTTTTTTTATATTTGTGTGTGTGTGTGTGTGTGTGTGTGTGTGTGTGTGTGTTTGCTGGGGATAGAGCCCAGAAGAACTTTTTTTTTGTGTGTGTGTGTGTGTGGAATCAGGGATTGAACACAAAGGTTTTCTACCTTTGAACTACATCCCCAGCCCTATTTCTCTTTCTTCCTTCCTTCCTTCCTTCCTTCCTTTCTTCCCTCCTTCCTTCCTTTCCTTTCCTCTTTTTTCTTTCTTTCCTTTTTTTTTTTTTTTTTTTTTTTTTTTTTGCGGGTCTGGGGATGGAACCCAACAGGAGCATTCAACCTCCGGGCTACACCCCCTGCCCCATTTTTTATTCTTTATTTTGAATCCGGGTCTCACTGAGTTGCAGAGGGCCTCACTAAGTAGCTGAGGCTGTCCGTGAACCGCGATCCTCTGGGTCTCAACCTCACGAATGCTGGGATTACAAGCGTGCGCCACCATGCCCGGCTTCTTTTTTTCTTTTATTATGGTACTGAGAATTGAACTCAGGGACATTGTACCTCCGGGCTACACTCCCAGACCTATTTTTACATTTTTATTTGGAAACAGGGTCTCCTAAGCCAGTGTGTGCTGCTGGCTTCAAACCTGCGCGATCCTCCTGTCTTTGCCTCCCAAGCGCAGGGATTACAAGCGTGCGCCACCACGCCCGGCCTCTTTATTTTTTCTGAAGCAGGGTCTCACCGAGTTGTGAAGGGTGTGACCAAGTAGCGGAGGCTGTCTGTGAACTGTGATCCTCCACTCCCGGCTTATTTTTTATTTTGAAACAAGGTCTCACTAAGTTGTAGAGGCCTCCTGAGGTTGCAGAGGCTGGCCTAGAACCTGTGCTCCTCCTGTCTCAGCCTCCTAAGTATGGGAATTATAAGTGTGTGACACCACACCCAGCTGGGCTGCAGAATATAGTAAGTACTTAGGAGGCTGAGATAGGAGAATCATAGGTTTTCAGCCAGCTTCAGCAAGTTAGTGAGGCCCTCTATATAATAGCGAGACCCTGTTTCAAAATAAAAAATAAACTTGGTGTGGTGATGAACATTTGTAATCCCAGAATTTGGGAGGCTGAGACAGGAGGATTGCAGGTTTGAAGCCAGCCTCAGAAATTCAGTGAGGCTTCAGGAGAGAGAGAGAGAGAGAGAGAGAGAGAGAGAGAGAGAGAGAGAGAGAGAGAGAGAGAGAGAGAGAAAGAAGGAAAGAAATAAAGAAATAAATGGGCTGGGTATGTAGCATAGAGGTCCTTGGCCCTCAGTACCACACACACAAAAAAATCACCTACCTCAATCACTATACCTGTAAGACAGGAAATAATTATACTCTGTCCAATATTGTAGCACTTAAAAATAATTAAGTGATTAAAATAGACGGTACATATATTATTTGGTAGCATAATAATTTCCTTATAATAATTACTCTCTATATTATTTTATTTCAGTCATTTCATTATTTCTTTCCAAACAGGCTCCTTGATGTTGGCTTTTTGGTTTTTGTTCCAAGTGTCGAATCCAGAGCCTGATGCATGCTAGGCAAGCACTCTATCACTGAGTTATGTCCCCAGCCTTTTAAAATTTATTTTAATACAGGGACTAGCTGAGTTGCTCAGGCTGGCCTCAAACTTGTAATCTTCCTGCTTCAGCCTTCTGCTTATTGTTTTCATTTTTTGTTTGTTTTTTGGCTCTGGGGATTGAACCCAGGGATGTTCCACCTCTGTGCTACACTCCCAGCCCTATCTTATTTTTTATTTTGAAACAAGGTCTCACTAAGTTGGAGAGAACCTCACTAAGTAGCTGAGGCTGTCCGCAAACCCCGATCCTCCTGTCTCAGCCTCTCAAATGCTGGGATTACAAGCATGCGCCACCACACCTGGCATGAAAAGACTTTTTAAGATTTTTATATAAAGCTGGGTGGCACATACCTGTAGTCCTAGTATTACTTTATATTTATATATATAAATAATATATTATTTTAAAATAATATATTATTTTATATATTTTATATATTTATACCTATATATATACTTTGTGTGTATGTGTGTGTGTGTGTGTGTGTGTAGAACTGGAGATTGAACTCAGGGACACTTTTTATCATCAAGCATTGCCGCTAGCCCTATTTCCCTCTTATCTATTTATTTATTTACTTACTTACTTAATTTTTTTTTTTTTTTTTGGTAGTAGGGACTGAACTAAGGGGCTTTCTACCTCTGAGCTATGTCCCCGGCCCTATTTTACTTTTACTTGAAACAGGCTTTCACTAAGTTACGGAGGAGAGCCTCCGGAGGTTGCGGAGGCTGGCCTGAAGGTGAACCTGTGATCCTCCCAGGCACGGGCATTACAGGCCTGCGCCACCAACCCCAGCAGGGCAACAATTTCAAAATGTTTAAATTTTCTTAGTTCTCAGGCCCAACAAAGATTAGAGGTGGGGGGGGGATTGATTTTAGGTGGGATTTGATGCACGGGCCGTAGTAGCTTCACGACTTCTGCTCTTTATTAATATGCTTATTTGCACGGAGGTTTTCATAGCTTGTTTAGACTCGCTGAGTTTCACATCTTGTGAAATGCTTCGTTTTTCTTTTCTCTCTCTCTTACTTGGCAGTGCTGGGGATCAAACCCGGCTGTCCTCTGAGGCCGCTGCTCTGCACTGAGCGCTCCTTCCCCACTCTGTTAACATTTCTTTAACGTCAAGTCCCACTCCTGTCTCCACAGTGAAAACACTGATTAAAAGACAAGAGCCTCCTTGGGCTAGCAAGTTACTCTGTCAACTAGAACTGCAAACTGCACCTTAATTAACAGCCTTGCTAATTCCTCTTTTCTGCTGGTTCCTTTTGAAGCCGTTCCCAGCACTCACACAGACGCAGGATCTAACCATCCTCCCCTCCTCCAGGTTCACTCACAGTTTGTCCTGCTTAATCACTGTTCAACTTTCTCTTCATCAGTGTCAAGCTATTCTGGTCCAGGAAGTGTTAATATTTTATAAGAACTTCATGAAGTAGCTATGTTATTTTTATGGTTTGTTTGTGTGTTTGTTTAAGCTGAAATGGTACTCAGTTTGTATGGCTTATTTTGCATATGAGTAAGTATAGTGAGTCTATACCAGTTCCTGAGAACCTTTCATTAAAATTCAAACTACTAAGCTGAAAGGTTGAAAATAGAGTTAGGGAACTTAAGAGGGAGGTAAAAACACCAACTGGGTTATCCGAGACTGCTGCTTTATTTGGACATGACCCGGCACCCTCTGGGGAGTCAGCTGGCCGTGGGGGAAGGGACCGCGAAGCCATGCATCTGGAGAGTTGCACATAGTCCTGATCGGCTGGTTGTCATGTGGTGGATAGGAGGCACCGATGTTTTATAGGCATGCCGATTCTCTCGTGACATCTGTAGTCTTGAGATTTCAAGTATGTCTTGCGGCCCCTGTTGATATCTCCACTTCTGGCTTCCAGGGTTCCGCCTCCTGTTCCTGCTGCGAGATCACGTGGTGGGGGGGGGACCCAACTTACCATTAGCCTAGTGTGGTGGCGCACACTTCTAATCCCAGCATTTGGGAGGCTGAGACAGGAGGATCATGGTTCGAAGTCAGCCTCAGCTACTACTTAGTGAGGCCTTTGCAACTCAGTGAGACCCTGTTTCATGCCAGGCATGGTGGCACACGCTTGTAATCCCCGCGCTTGGGAGGCGGAGACAGGAGGATCGCGCAGGTTGGTAGTCAGCCTTGCTGGCTTAAGAGACCCTGTTTCCAAATAAATACAAAATATAAAATAGGTCTGGGAGGTAGAAGGGCTTCCAGGAACCCCAGTACCACACACACACACAAAAAGACCCTGTTTCAAAATAAAAAATAAAAAACAGGGCTGGGGGTGTAGTTCAGAGGTAGATTGAATCTGGGTTTCATCTGCAAAAAAAAAAAAAAAGAAAAATTCAAACTCTGTGTCAAACTTGGCAGTGATGATGGTGCAGTAACAGTGGGGTGTGCTGCGTGTCCTCCTTTAGTCACAGTGTGGGCTCCCAGGGGACACAAAAGAACTACACTGTTTTTTTTTTTTTTCCACTGAAAATTGAATTTAGGAGAATTCTACTTCTGAGGTATCCTCCTAGCACTTTTTGTTTTTAGATAAGGTCTTGTTAAATTGCTGAGACTGGCCTCAAACCTGTGATCTTCCTGTCTCAGCCTCTGAAATACTGGGACTACAAATGTGCACCACCATGCCCAGCTAAAACACATTACCTTTAAGATGCTTACATTTTAGTGTGAAAGCCAAGATGGATGTACAATAATGGGTTCCTTAAATAAGAACTCTTGGTCGGGCGTGGTGGTGCACATTTGTAATCCCAGCATTTAGGAGGCTGACATAGGAGGATCGCGGTTCACAGACAGCCTCAGCTACTTAGTGAGGCCTTCTGCAATTAGTGAGGCCCTATTTCATTTATTTATTTATTTATTTATTTATTTATTTATTTATTTATTTATTTTGTGGTACTGGGGGTGGAACCCAGAGGCTTTCCTACTTCCGGGCTATACTCCCAGATCTATTTTTATACTTTTATTTGGAAACAGGGTCTAAGTTCCTGAGAGCATCACTAAGTAGCTGAGCCTGGCTTCAAACCTGTGTGATCCTCCTGTCTCAGCCTCCCAAGCACTGGGATTACAAGTGTGCACCATCACACCCAGCTGTGAGACCCTGTTTTAAAATAAAAAATAAAAAATAGGGCTGGGGGTGTAGCTTGGAGGTAGGATGCCCCTGGGTTCCCTCCCTAGTACCACAAAAAAAGAAAGAAAGAAAAAGAAAGAAAGGAATAAATAAATAAATAAATAAATAAATAAATGTGTCAGCTTTTGGTTTTGTTGATTTTCTGTATTTCTTAAATTCTCTACTTCATTGATTTCTGCTCTGATTTTAATAATTTTTTGTATTCTACTGGCTTTGAGGTTTGTCATTAAAACCCCAAAACTGTTCCAGTTTTTCAAGGGCTTTGAGGTGTGTCATTAGGTTATTTGGTGATTTTTTTCCCTTCTTATGTGGGAACTCAGTGCTATGAGTTTTCCTCTTAACACTGCCTTCAAGGTGTCCCAGAGGTTTTGATATGTTGTATCTCTGTTTTCATTTGTTTCTAGGAATTTCTTAATTTCAACCCTTACTTCTATGACCCATTCCTCGTTCATCAGTGTGGTGTTCAGTCACCACATGTTTATGTGGTTACTCTTATTCTTCTTATAGCTGATTTCTAGTTTAATTCCATTGTGGTCTGAAAAGACACAGGGGAGTATGTCACTTTTTTTCTTCTTCTTTTTCTTGTTTTTGCGGGTCTGGAGATGGAACGCAGAGGCATTTGACCTTTGAGCTACACCCCCTGCCCTATTTTTTATTCTTTATTTTGAAACCGGGTCTCACTGAGTTGCAGAGGCCTCACTAAGTAGCTGAGACTGTCCGCGAACCGCGAACCTCCAGGTCTCAGTCTCCTGAATGCTGGGATTACAAGCGTGTGCCACCACGCCCCACTCACTTTTTTTTTTTTTCTGTACTAGAGATGGAACCCAGGGTCATTCTACCTCCAAGTTACACCCCCAGCCCAATTTTTATATTATTATTATTATTATTATTATTATTATTATTATTATTTTGCAGTACTGGGGATGGAACCCAGGGGCATTCAACTTCCAAGCTACACTCTCAGCCCAATTTTTTATTCTTTATTTTGAAACAGGGTCTCACTGAGTTGCAAAGGACCTCACTAAGTAGCTAAGGCTGTCGTTGAACCGTGATCCTTCTGTCTCAGCCTCCCAAATGGTGGGATTACAAGCGTGTGCCGCCATGCCTGGCTTTATTCTTTATTTTTAAAGAGGGTCTTACTAAGTTGCTAAGGGCCTCACTACATTAGTCAGTTTGACTATTATGTGGCATGGTGAACCTTTTTTGATCTTGTCTAAAGGGGGTTCTATAAGTTTCCTTTATCTTTATATCGGCCTCTTTTTCTATGTTTGGAAATTGTTCTGATATTACTTCTTTAAAAAGATTGTTGATCCCTTTGGTTTCACCTTCTATTTTTTTTCCTCTTCTATGCCTATTATTCTTAGGTTAACTCTTTTAAAATGGGCCTATATCTCTTCAATGTACAATTCATGCTGTCAAAATGTTTTTTAAAATTATATACTATTCGTTCATTTTTGGAGTGATTATCTTTTAGAGTGAGATTCTATTTTCCATGTGATCTAATCTGTTGTTTATAGTTTGTATTGATGCCTTCACTTCAGTGACCGCATCCTTCACTTCCTTCCGACCTTCTTTCTGATTCCTGTTTAAGGTGTCAGAGTCTTTGTTCATTTGTTCCTTTATTTCTCTCAAGGTCTCTCTAAATTCTTTTCAGAAATCCTGTGTCATTTCTACTACTTAAGTTCTGATTTGTCCTTTTGGTGATCGCTGCAATTCTGTATTGTCAAGTTCTGTTATTGTGGGTTGTGGAAGTTCATTGTTTCTTTGTTATTCCTCCTTCTCATGATTTCAGGTTTCTTATGTTTGTATCTTTGTTGCTTTTGATAGCTTTCTCTCACCTTTTTAGGTGCCAGCTGGTATATACAAGCGCAAGTTATACTGTATTCAGTGTTGAAGGTTGAGTGAGGAGGAAGGTGCTGAAGTAGTAAATGCAAGAATAGGGGAAAGTAGGAGATAGAGTTGAGTAAAATGAGAGTTTGAGTGTAGTAAGGTAATACATAATAGAGATTAGAGATAGTGTATACATAGGAGGATTCTGATAACCAGTGTATTTAGATATATTGATATGAATATAAGTCAAAGAAAAGAGAAGAAAAAAAGGGACAGAGAGAGGAGAGTAGATAGGAAAGAGGGAAGAAGCTTATAAAAGGAGTGGGAATGCCGGGCATGGTGGCGCACGCTTGTAATCCCTGCACTTGGGAGGCTGAGACAGGAGGATCGCACAGGTTCAAAGCCAGCCTCAGCTACTTAGTGAGGCTCTCAGCAACTTAGTGAGACCCTGTTTCCAAATAAAGTATAAAATAGATCTGGGAGTATAACCTGGAGGTAGAAAGGCCCTGGGTTCAACCCCCAGTACCCCCCCCCACACACACACACACACAATTCACTTTCTATATTAGGTTCTCGAGCATGTTTCAAGCACTCTCATTTGCTCTAAAACAGTATTGTTGAGTGCCACTCTGGATCTCTGAAGGGTGCACTGAGCTTGGCTGCCACTGCCACAGGTCTAGCTGGAGTCCAGGCAGTAGCGTCTCTGTGGAGTGTGGGAGAGGAGCCAACCACTCACAATTCTGCTGAGCTGCAGCTGCTTACGTTGCTTCAAGGGCTTCTTTGCTGGTGTCTCTGGAGGCCACAGCACCAACAGTTTTGGTGCATTGAGGCACGATGGCACCACCGTGGCTCCCATGTCATGGCCGTTGGAGGCAAACAGGGTATTTTTCTGCCCTCTGTTGTGCCTTTTAGCTTTCTTTTCCCGCTGCCTTTCAATTCTTGGAGCTCTGTTCAGTTGTAGTCATTTGTTATCTCTTGAAAAGATGCTGGTTTCACAGTGATAGAGTTTGGATGTCAGCAGGACTGCTCTGCTTCCCTCGGTCACCATCTTCCTGGAAGTCTGTCTCTAGTTTTTAATTTTGAAACAGGATCTCACTAGATTGTCCAGGCCTGTCTCAAACCCGCAGTTCTCCATCTCAGCTTCTCAAGCAATAGGATTACAGGCCTGTGCCACCACACCCTATGAGACCTGTTTCAAAATTAAAAGGGCTGGGGTGGGGGGAGCTCTGAGGAAGATAATCTCTGGGTTCAATCCCCAGTACCAAAATAAAAAAACCCTCCCAAGCTGGACACGGTGGTGAAAACCTGTAATCTGCCGGCGTCCTTGAAGAGAGGCTGGTTGCTTGTGAGGGGATGCTGGCTTCGCTAGTCCTCTAGTCTAGGCTACTGCTAGGGCTGTGAACAACTGGAAGCTCCACTCACTATAGCTGCCCTCACCCTGACACCTTTAGCAGTAAACAAGATAAAACAACTTTTTTTTTTTTTTTTTTGCAGGTCTGGGGATGGAACCCAGGGGCATTTGACCTCCGAGCTACACTCCCTGCCCTATTTTTTATTCTTTATTTTGAAACTGGGTCCCATTGAGTTGCAGAGGGCCTCACTAAGTAGCTGAGAGGCTGTCCGTGAACTGCGATCATCGGGTCTCAGCCTCCCAAATGCTGGGATTACAAGCATGCGCCACCATGCCTGGCTTAAAACAACTTCTTAAAGAATTGCCAAACTATGGAGCCAGCCAAGATGGCCATCAACAGATGAATGGATTACAAAATTATGGGATATGTTCACAATGGAATTCTATTCAGCCATAAAGAAGAACGAAATTATGTCATTTGCAGAGAAATGCATGGAACTGGAGAACTAAGTGAGATATTTCAGTCACAAAAAATGAAACGTTAGATGTTCTCCCTAATATGTGGAAGCTAGGGAGAAAATGGGAAATAGGAGGGGCTCCAGACAAAGGAGGAGAAACCTTAGATGAGTGAAGGAAACCTAATGAGGAGGTGGGAGAGGAAAGCAGCGCAGTGGACACGATGTACCTACGCAGACTTATCCAAGCCAGGCAGTGTGCTGAGCACAGGAGGGAGGGGAGGAGGAGGGAATAAGGTGGGAGGGGCTCAGTGAGGCTGAGTACATGTGTGCATCGACCAGCCAGAACGTCATCAAGATGCATGATTACAGTGCACCAAGAAAAAATTTAAAAAGGTAACCCTGACAGGTAGGTGTGGAAAAGTCAGTGTCCAAAATCACGACTGTAATCTTTCTTTCTTTCTTTTTTTCTTTCTTTCTTTCTTTCTTTCTTTCTTTCTTTCTTTCTTTCTTTCTTTCTTTCTTTCTTGTCCTGGGGATTGAACCCAGGAGCATTCTACCTCTGAGCTATACCCCCAGTTGAAATTTTTATTCTTTATTTTGAAGTAGGGTCTCATTAAATTGCAGAGGACTTCATTAAGTAGTTGAGGCTGTCCACGAACCTGTGATCCTCTTGTCTCAGCCTCCCAAGTACTGAGATTACAACCATGCACCTCCACACCTTGCTTGTAATGGGCTTTCTTATACTCTAGAATATAAAAAGACAAAAAGAGATTCTAATGAAGAATTTGTTCATCAGAACAATTTTCTGAGTAGTTGTTCACTCAGAGAACATTCCGGAATCAGAGTGTTCATCGAAAAGAAAGTGCAGCTGACACTCTTAGGAACAGAAATCAATTATGTTGAAGACAATTACCCAGTGCATTTGTCTTCAATAACCCAAACATCAGCCAGGTGTGGTGACACACACTTGAAATCCCAGTACTAGCTGGGCATGGTGGTGCACGCTTGTAATCCCAGCATTTGGGAGGCTGAGACTGGAGGATCACGGTTAGTGGCAAGCCTCAGCTACTTAGTGAGGTCCTCCGCAACTTAGTGAGACCCTGTTTCAAAATAAAGAATAAAAAATAGGGCAGTGGGTGTAGCTCGGAGGTCAAATGCCCCTGGGTTTCATCCCCAGACCACCCACACACACACACACACACAAATTCCCAGTACTTGGGAGGCTGAGACAGGAGGATCAAGGTTTGAGGACAGCCTTAGCTGCTTAGTAAGTGAGACCTTGTTTAAAAATAAACAATAAAAAGTAGGGCTAGGGGATGTAGCTTGGAAGTAGAATGCTCCTTGGGTTCCATCCCTAGTATGGCAAAACAAAACAAAACAAAATTGGGCCTGGTGGCTAATGCTTATAATCCTAGCATTTGAGAGGCTGAGACAGGAGGATCGCTGTTTGAAGACAGCCTCAGCTACTTAGTGAGTCCCTTTGCAACTCAGTGAGAACCCGTTTCAAAATAAAGACTAAAAAACAGGGCTAGGGTTGTAGTTCAGCGGTAGAATGCCCCTTGGTTCCATCCCCAGTACTTAAAAATAAAAAACAAAAACAAAAACAAAAAACCCCAAACATCAAAGGAACCTGTGGCTATGGAGAATGCTTTAATATTTAAAACCAGCCAGAGCTGGGCATGGTGGCGTATGCTTGTAATCCCTGCGCTTGGGAGGCTGAGACAGGAGGATCGCACAGGTTGGAAGCCAGCGTCAGCTACTTAGTGAGGCTCTCAGCAACTTAGAAAGACCCTGTTTCCAAATAAAATATAAAATAAGTCTGGGAATATAGCCCAGAGGTAGAAAAGCCCCTGGGTTCCACCCCCCAGTACCCCCCCCACCCACACACACACATTAAAATAAAAATAAAACCAGCCGGGTGTGGTGGCACATGGTAGTAATCCCAGTATTTGGGAGGCTGACAGGGGGATTGCAGGTTCCAGGCTAGCCTCAGCTACTTATTGAGGCCCTCTGTAACTTAGTGAGACCCTGTTTCAAGATGAACAATAAAAAATAGGGCTGTAGGTGTAGCTCAGAGGTAGAATCCCCCTGGGTTCAAGCCCCAGTACTACAAAAAATAAAAAATAAATAATAAATAGAAATAAAAAGCCAGGCAGGGTGGAGCATACTTGTAATCCCGGCATTGGGAGGCCAAGTCAGGAGGATTGCTACTCATGGACAGCCTCAGATGCTTAGTGAAGCCCTCTGCAACTTAGTGAGCCCCTATTTCAAAACAAAGAATAAAAAATAAGGCTGGGCCGGGCGTGGTGGCACACGCTTGTAATCCCGAGCTTGGGAGGCGGAGACAGGAGGATCGCGCAGGTTCGAAGCCAGCCGTGCTGGCATTAAGAGACCCTGTTTCAAAAACATAAAATAGGTCTGGGAGTGTAGCCTGGAGGTAGTAGGGCTTCCAGGAACCCCAGTACCACCAAAAAATAAAAAATAAAAAAAAATAAGGCTGGGGGTATAGCTCAGAGGTAGAATGCACTGGGTTTCATCCCCAGTACCACAACAAATAAATAAATAAATAAATAAATAAATAAATAAATAAATAAATAAATAAATAATAAAATCCAGGCATGGTGATGTATGCTTATAATCTCAGTTCTTGGGAGGCTGGGGCAGGAGGATGGCAGATTTTAGGACAGACCAATAGGTAGTGAGACTCTCACCAACCTAGCAAGACCCGATTTCAAAACACAGATAGAAATAGGGGGGTATAGCTCAGAGGTAGAATGCCCCTGGATTCAATCTTCAGTAGTGGGTACACACACACACACACACACACATACACACACACACACACACACACACACACACACACACACACACACAGCATCTAGTAAGCTGAACATAGTGGGGCATGCCTGTAATCCCAGTACTTGAGATTTTTGTTTATTTGAGGATATAGTTCTGAGGGAGAATGTCCCTGGATTCAATCCTCAGTACAAAAAAGAAAAAAAATTCACTTCGTATCTTCAACCAGTAGGTGTACTGTTTGAAAAGAGGAGAAATTAGAAACCGTCTCCTTGCCCTCCCCGCTGGGGCTCTGTCTGGGGACCGCAGCGGAGGATGCTAGCTGGAATGAAAGAGCCGCTGTCCCGTCTTGCTCTGTAAGTTTAAACCACCCTGTGCTTATGTATGGCCTCTTTCTCCTGGAGGATGGAGATGCCTCTTTCTATTTCCACTGCTATTTTTTTAACATCTCTCCAGGGGGAGGAGAAAGCCGATTTCTTCCTCTTTCAGCTGGTCACACGTCTCTGAATTTCCGAGCTACAAAGTTCAAGCACAATTTAGAAAGTGGGCTTGACGCTTAAATTTCCCTCGTGTCCTTCTTACTGTCACTTAATACAATTTTTGAAAATGAGATGATTGTATATGCACTACTGATGTTCTGCTTAAGATGCTTTGAGCATCTTTATGGAAATTAATGTAGTTTGGCCACACTGGGGAGGGGGAAGTACTGGGGAGAGAAACCGAGGCCTTTTGCATGCTAAGCCCATGCTCAAACACCGAGCTACGCCCCCAGCCGGACGACATAATGTTAATATTTGCATACTATACCTTCCAATGACTGTTTCAAAATTTATTTAACCAGAGGGAAAAATATAGAAAAAACAAAAAGGATAAAATTTATTTAACAAAAGTGCCTTGGATATGTGTGTGTGTTTGTTGCTTGATCCTTCTTTATGGAATTTAAAAAATGATATTATAGTGTTCTGGGGAAAAAAAAGTTGTCTTGGTTAATAACTTCTCTCTATATGTCCAAAGAAGCCAGAACTCTTAGTATTTTGTTTTCTGTGGCACTAGGGATTGAACCCAGGATGTTCTACCTCTAAGTTACATTCCCGGCTTGCATTTATTTATTTATTTGCTTATTTATTTATTTATTTATTTTGCAGTGTTGGGGACTGAATCCAAAGGCATTCTACTTCCGAGCTACACACCCAGCCCTATTTTATTTTTATTTTGGAAACAGAGCCTCACAAGTTGTAGAACTGGCTGTGAACCCGTGATTCTCCTGTGTCAGCCTCCCAAGTACTGGGATTACAAGTGTGAGCCACCATGCCCTGCTGTGTGTGTATGTGTGGTACTAGGGATTAAACCCAAGACATTTGGCCTCTAAGCTACACCCCCAGCCCCCCCTTTTTAGGAAAAGTGTAACAGTTTCATTTTTAAATATTTGCTATTTTCCTTAATGCCTTAGTTCTTCAGAAAGGACAAAATTTCATCATATTGACATGGAACACATAAAAAAAAAATCATCTCTCAAGTGTAATATATTTTTTGGGGGGGTCTGGGGATGGAACCCAAAGGCATTCTACCTCTGAGCTATACCTTCTGCCCTATTTTTATCATATATATAATATTTATATATATAAATCAAATCAAATAAAAATATATTATTTATTTATTTATTTTTGGTGGTACTGGGGTTCCTGGAAGCCCTTCTACCTCCGGGCTATACTCCCAGGCCTATTTTATACTTTTTTTTATTTGGAAACAGGGTCTCTTAAACCAGAGAGGCTGGCTTCGAATCTGTGCAATCCTCCTGTCTCCGCCTCCCAAGAGCAGGGATTACAAGCGTGCGCCACCATGCCCGGCTATTCTTTATTTTGAAACTGGGTTTCACTGAGTTGCAAAGGGCCTAAGTAGCTGAGGCTGTCCGCGAACTGTGATCTTCTGGTCTCAGCCTCCGGAATGCTAGTATTACAAGCGTGCGTGTTGAAAAATGTTCTGAAAATTTTCAAGTCAAATTGTTTTCAAGTATATCAAAATGCTCAGAAGAAAAAATTCTCGCGGGCGTGGTGGCGCATGCTTGTAATTCCAGCATTCAGGAGGCGGAGATTGGAGGATTGCGGTGCAGACAGCCTCAGCTACTCAGTGAGGCCCTTTGCAATTTAGTGAGACCCTGTTTAAAAACAAAGAATAGTGCGGGGCGTGGTGGCGCAAGCTTGTAACCCCAGCATTCTGGAGGCTGAGACCAGAGGATCGCAGTTCATCGACAGCCTCAGCTACTTAGTGAGGCCCTGTGTAACTCAGTGAGACCCGGTTTTAAAATAAAGAATAAAAAATAGGGCAGGGGGTATAGCTCAGAGATCGAATGCCCTTGGGTTCCATCCTCAGACCCGCAAAACAAACAAACAAACAAATAATAAAATAGGGTAGGGGGGTATAGCTTGGAGGTCAAATACCCCTGGTTCCATTCTCAGACCTGCAAAGAGAGAAAGAGAAAGAGAGAGAGAGAGAGAGAGAGAGAGAGAGAAGAAAAAAATTATCCATGGTTATAATTCTAATCAATTTTATTTATTTATTTTTTATTTTTTTGGTACTGGAGATGGAACGCAGAGACATTCTATTTCCAAGCTGCACCCTCAGCCTTATTTTTTATTCTTTATTTTGACACAGGGTCTCACTGAGTTGCAAAGGGCCTCATTAAGTAGCTGAGGCTGTCCCCAAACTGTGATTCTCTGGTCTTAGCCTCCCAAATGCTGGGATTACAAGTGTGCGCCACCATGCCTGGCTTCTAATCAATTTATAAATATACTTTTTACTATTTATTTATTTATTTATTTATTTATTTATTTATTTATTGTGGTACTGGGAGTGGAACCCAGAGGCTTTCTACCTCCGGGATATACTTCCAGACCTATTTTATATTTTATTTGGAAACAAGGTCTCACTAAGTTGCTGAGAGCCTCACTAAGTAGCTGAGGCTGGCCTCAAACTGGATTCCTCCTGTCTCAGCCTCCTGAATGCTGGATTACACGTGTGTACCACCCCGTGCCCAGCTTTATTCTTTATTTTTGAAACAGGGCCTCACTAATTTGCAGAAGGCCTCACTAAGTAGCTGAGGCTGTTGTTAAACCTGCCAAACTCCTGTCTCAGCCTCCCATGTACTGGAATTACAAGTGTGTACCACCATGCCCGGCTCAGCTTTGCTTTTTAAAGAACACAAGGTCTCCCGCCTACCAAGCAGGTGCTCTGCCCTGGGCTCCACCCACAGGCCCAGACCTCTTAGTATTTTATTTATTTATTTTTATTTTTTGCAGAACCTTAGATTGCATCCAGGGGCATTCTACCTCCGAGCTATACCCCCAGCCCTATTATTTAATGTTCATCTTGAATAGAGTCTCACTAAGTTGCAGAAGGCCTCACTAAGTAGCTGAGGCTGCCCGTGAACCTGCGATCCTCCTGTCTCAGCTTCCTGAGTACTGGGGTTACAAGTGGGCACCATAATGGCCAGCTCCACAAATGTGCACCACCACACCAGGCTTGGTTGTTTGTTTATTTATTTATTTATTTATTTATTTATTTATTTATTTATTTTTGGTGGTACTGGGGATAGAACCCTTCTACCTCCGGGCTACCTCCCAGACCTATTTTATATTTTTTATTTGGAAACAGGGTCTCCTAAGCCAGAGAGGCTGGCTTCGAACCTGAGTGATCCTCCTGTCTCTGCCTCCCAAGCAGGGGGTGGGAGGATTACAAGGGTGCACCACCACACCTGGCGTTGGTTGTTATTTTAAAACAGGTGACACACGCTTGTAATCCCCGCGCTTGGGAGGCTGAGACAGGAGGATCGCGCAGGTTCGAAGCCAGCCTCAGCTGTCTTAAGAGACCCTGTTTCCAAATAAAATATAAAATAGGTCTGGGAGTGTAGCCCGGAGGTAGAAGGCCCTTGGGTTCCATCTCCAGTACCACCAAAAAAAAAAAAAAAAAAAAAAAAAAAAGTAAAACAGGATCTCGCTAGGTTGATGAGAATCTCATTACTTGTTGAGGCTGTCCTCAAACCTCTGATCTTCCTGTCTCAGCTTCTTAAGTCCTGGGATTACTGGCTGGCCTCAGTTTTTTTTTTTTTTTTTTGTTATTGTATTGGGGATTGGGTCAAAGGTATTCTATCATGGAGCTACACCCCTGGCCCTTTCTAGTTTTTGGTTTGTTTTGAAGCAGTTTCCCTGCATTGCTGAGGGTTTCACTAAATTGCAGATCTTCCCAAGTACTAAGGTTACAGGCGTGTGCCACCACTCCAGTTCCTTAACACCTTTTATTTTATTTTATGATATTTATTGGCACTAGAATTGAACCCACGTGCATTCTATCTCTGACCTACATCCCCAGCCCTATTTTGCTTTCTTTTGGAAACAAACACTGCACCACCATGCACCATCCCAGCTTCTATGTGGCCTTTTATTCCTGGCCTCTCTATCGCTCTGTGTGTGTGTGTGTGTGTATGTGTGTGTGTGTGTGTGTGTGTGTGTGTGTGTGTGTGTGTGTTTGGCTGGGGATTGAACCCAGAGGCATTCTACCTCTGAGCTAAACCCCCAGCCTGATTTTACTTCTTAATTGGAAACAGGGTCTCACTAAATTGTGATATCTTTGCTAAGGTGTCGAGGCTGGCTTTGAACCTGGGATCTTCCTGTCTCAGTGTCCCAAGTACTAGGATTACAAACATGTACCACCATGCTGGGCTCTCTCTTGCCTTTTAATAACTAATGTTTCGCAGACACACCTGTAATCCCAGTTCTAGGGAGGCTGAGACAGGAGGATTACAGGTTCAAGGCCAGCCCCAGCAATTTAGGAAGAACCTGTTCCCATAACAAAAAATAAAATAAGGCTGGGGTGTATATCAGAGGTAGAATGATTCTAGGTTCAATCCCCAGTAACACACACACACACACACACACACACACACACACAAAGCCATAGGTAAACTGGTCATGGTGGCACGCCTGTGATCTTAGTACCTGGAGGTTTAGTCAGAGAATTATCACAGGCTTGAGGCTAGCCTCAGCAATTAGCCAGACCTTTCCTTCCTTCCTTCCTTCCTTCCTTCCTTCCTTCCTTCCTTCCTTCCTTCCTTCCTTCCTTCCTTCCTCTTTGTTTCTTCATTCTTTTTCCTTCCTTTCTCTCTCTCTCTTTCTCTCTTTCTTTTGTTTTTTCTTTCTTTCCTATGGTACTGGGGATGGAACATGGGCATTCTACATTCAAGCTATACCGCCAGACCTACCTTATTAATTTGCTGAGGCTGGCCAAGATCCTGCAATTCTCCTGTCTCAGACTCTCAAATACTGGGATTATAGGTGTGAGCCACCATGGCTGGCTCTGCGAGAGACCTTTTTTCAAAATAAAAACAGAGCCAGATGTGGTGGTGCGCTTGTGATCCCAGTACTTGGGAGGCTGAGACAGTTGGAGCACAGGTTCAAGGACAGCCTTGGGAAGTAGTGAGATTCTAATCAACCTAGTGAGACCCTATTTCCAAATAAGAAATAAAATTAGGCTAGGGTGTAGCTTGAAGGTAGAATGCCTCTAGGTTTAATCCCCAGTACACTGAATATATATATAAAATAGGACTGGGGATACAGCTTAGAGGTAGGACTCCTCTGGGTTCAGTTCCCAATACCTGACCCCCAATAAAAAAGGAAATTAGGCGGGGGGTGGGGGTAGGGGGGATGGCGCATGTGTGTTATCCCAGCATTCAGGAGGCTGAAACAGGAGGATGGAGGTTTGTGGCCAGCCTCAGCTACTTAGTGAGGCCCTTTGCAACTCAATGAGACCCTGTTTCAAAATAAAGAATAAAAAATATGGCTGAGCTGGGCGTGGTGGCACACGCTTGTAATCCCCACTCTTGGGAGGCGGAGACAGGAGGATCGTGCAGGTTTGAAGCCAGCCCACTGGCTTAAGAGATCCTGTTTCCAAAAATAAAAAAAGTATAAAATAGGTCTGGGAGTATAGCCTGAAGGTAGAAGGGCTTCCAGGAACCCCAGTACCACACAAAAAATTATGTATGTATGCATGTATGTATGTATATATGTATATATGTGTGTGTGTGTATGTATATATGTATATATGTATATATATGTATGTACATATACATATACATACATACATTATATATATATGGGGGAGGGTATAGCTCTGAGGAAAAATGCTCCTGAGTTTCATCCCCAGTACCACACACACACACACACACACACACACACAGAATAAAAAATAGGACGGGGGGGGGGGGGTGAAGCTCCAAGATAGAACACCCCTGGGTTCCATCCCCAGTACTGCAAAAAAAAAAAAAAAAGAAAAAAGAAAAAAAGGAAAAGGAAATTAAGGGAACACACAATACATGTGGATTGATTTGCATTTTTGGAAGGATCGCACAGTCATTTATAACCTCTGCAAGGGCACTGGACTTTGTCCCCCAAGCAGGACAGAAAAAAGCCCCAGTGTTCAGCTCTGCGCCTGTGAAGGGCGAGAACCTCCCGCCCTGCACTCCAGGGTCCGGGTGCGCAGGTCCTGTGGCCTCGATAATTTCCCTGATTACTCTGGAGACCTATTTTTTCAGTGTGTAATTGGTACAGCTCTATAATTGCCTGCTGAGTGCATAGGGAGAAGGTAAATCGGCCTGGGGAGGCCGCCAAGCTGCCCCCTACGGGCGAGAACAGCAATCCCGACGGCGGCGCCCGTGGAGCCCACGAGTCCTCCAAGGCTGTGGTTATCAGGCCGGTACCGCAGGATTTTCACAAGGACAGCGCATGTGCTGCGGGAGGGGGCTCACGGCTGCAATCCCCGCTGCTCAGGAGCCTGGGCAATTTAGTGAGACCTGTTTCAAAATATAATTAATTAATTAATTAATTTTTTGTGGTACTGGGGATGGAACCCAGGGGCCTTCTACCTCCAGTCTACACCTCAGCTCTATTTTATTTTATTTTATTTTTCAGTACTGGGGATGGAACCCAGGGTCATTCTACCTCCAAGCTACACCCCCAGCCCTATTTTTTATTGTTTATTTTGAAACAGGGTCTCACTGAGTTGCAAAGGGCCTAAGTAGCTGAGGCTGTCCTGGAACCTCCGATCCTCCTGTCTCGGTCTCCCAAATGCTGAGATTACAAGAGTGCGCCACCACGCCTGGCTTTATTTTACATTTTATTTAAACTATTTTCATATTTTGCATAAATATAAAATATTTTAAATAAAAAATAAAACCTTTTAATATTTTATATTTTATTTTGCTACGTTGCTGAGGATGGCCTTGTCCCTGCCTGTCTCAGCTTCCCAAGTAGTGGGATTACAGGCGTGCACTAGCACCTTCGGCTCTCAAAATAAAACATTTTAAAAAATTATTATTATTTTTGTTTTTGTTTTTAATATTTTTATTGGTGCATTGTAATCATTCATCACATTGGAATACAAGACTTGAGAGGATATACAAGCACACATCATCCAATTAGCCCTCATCCAATTCCCCACCCCATTCCCTCCCCCTCCCTTGATCCCATGTTTGATTGGTGATTATCTTTGATACATTTGTTTATGTACCTCCTGAGTTTTAAAGAGGTTCCATCCTCCCCCATCCCATCCCCTCCCCTCTGATTGGTCACCTTAATTGCTTCGCTATAGGGCCCTTTCTATAACTCGACCTCCTCCTGGTACCCCTTTCCTCCTAGTTTTTGCTAATTAGGGGAAGCATCTGGTTTTTATTTTCTGTGCTATTTCTCTGTGCATGCCGCATTGCAAGTTCCGATCCCACTCTTGACGTTCCCAGTAGTGGCCTGGCCAACCGGAGGACTCTGATCCTGACCTCGCTGACTCTAGCACCGGCCTTGCCTCATGGGAGGCCCCGATTCTGGCCTCGCTGGCCCCCGCACTGGCCTAACCCCTCAGCTGGCTCCGATCCCGGCCTCGGAGGCCCCAGCACCGGCCTTGCCTCACAGCAGGCTCCAATCCCAGCCTCGATGGCCCCGGCACTGGCCTTACCCCTTGGCGGGCTCCAATCCAGGCCTCGGAAGCCCCAGCACTGGCCTTGCCTCATGGCAGGCTCTCAAAATAAAATTTAAAGAGGGCCAGGCCAGATGGTCCATGCCAGTAATGCCAGTATTTGGGAGAATGAGTCAGGAGGATCACAGGTTCTAGACCAGTCCCAGCAATTTAGGGAGACTTTCAGCAACCTAGGGAGACCCTGTTTCAAAACAAAAATAAAAAAAGGGCGGGGTATGTGTGGCAGAAATAGAATGCCCCTGAGTTCAATCCCCAGCACCAGGAGAAAGGGAGGGGAAAGGCTGTGGGATGTTGCTCCAAAGAAAAATGCCCTGGGTCTAATCCCCAGGACCTAAGGGGTTGGGGGTCTCCAGAGACACTCAAACCCATTACTTCATTTATTCAACTTTCCCATGCTATTTATCTACTTTTTACAGTGCAGGAATTGAACTCAACGGATTGCCCATGGCAGGCTTGCACTCCACCACTGAGCTACCACACCTCTGACCTAAATTTTATACTTTGAGAAGGGCACAGCCCTTTATACTTTGAAAAGGATATAGTCGGGCATGGCGGTGCACACTTATACTCTCAGTACTTGAGAGGAGGCTGAGACAGGAGGATTCCATGTTAAAGGCCAGCCTCAACTATTTAGTGAGGTTCTCCACAAGTTAGCGAGACCCTGTTTCAAAATAAAGAACAAAAAATAAAAATAGGGCCTGGGGTGTGACTCAGAAGTAGAATGCCCCTAGGTTCAATCCCCAGCACACACACACACACACAGAGAGAGAGAGAAAGGAAAGGGTACAGGGAAAACAAAAAAGGAATACAATTTCCTAACATGAAAATTCTATGCAATTCCCATTTCGAGGGCCATGGAAGGTTTTGTAGAGACAGAGTCATACCCATTCATTTCCATGTTGTTGATGACATGGCTTTCAGGCTGCAACCACAGAATCCTGCAGTTGGACACCCCATGACCCATAATATCTAAATTTTTACTATCTCACCCTTTGCGGGCAATGTTTGCCGACTCCTGCTGTAGAGCTTTCCTACTCAGAGCGTGATCTGTGGACTGGGAACAAGGGGCATTCTCTGGGACTTTGCCCGAAAGGCAGAACCTTAGCCTCCCCCCCAAAAAACCCTGCTGAAATCAAGTCCGCCTTTTAGCCAGTTTCCAGATGATTTGCATGCGCATTTAAGCCTAAGAAGCACTGTTAGACCCTGGGCTGTCTGGGCTGAAGGGTCTGGAGAAGAGCAGTCATAGCACCTAGGACACTGGGTGGCTTAAGGCTAGGAGACATAGCCGGGCGTGGTGGCGCACACTTGTAATCTCTGTGCTTGGGAGGCTGAGACAGGGGGATCGCGCAGGTTCGAGGCCAGCCTCAGCTACTGAGTAAGGCTCTCAGCAACTTAGTGAGACCCTGTTTCCAAATAAAATATAAAATAGGTCTGGGAGTGTAGCCCGGAGGTGGAGGTAGAAGCCCCTGGGCTCCACCCCCAGTACCACACACACACAAAAAAATTAAGTTAAGACTAGGAGACATAAACAAGGCCTGGTGGCCCGTGCTTGTAACTTGGGAGGATGAGACAGGAAGATCACAGGTTTGCAGCCAGCCTCTGCAATTTAAAGGAACCTGTTTCAAAATAGTAAAATAGGTTTGGGGTGTAGCTCAGAGTTAGAGTGCCTCTGGGTTCAATCCCACTACATTAAATAAATAAAGTAAAAGCTGGGTGTGGTGGGCTGAGGACCTATGTAACTAGTGAGACCCTGTTTCATGAAAGAAAAAAAAAAAAATAGAGCTGGGTGTGGTGATGGCAGCGCAAGTTTGTAATCCCAGCATTTGGGAGGCTGAGATCTGAGGATCACAGTTCACAGACAGCCTCAGCTACTTGGTGAGGCCCTCTGCAACTCAGTGAGGCCCTGTTTCAAAATAAAAATTAAAAAATAGGGCAGGAGGTGTAGCTCGGAAGTAGAATGCCCCAGGGTTCAGTCCCCAGACCCACAACAAAAGAAAGAAAAAAGAAAATAATAAAAACAGGGTGGGGAAAATATCTTGGAGGTAGAATGCCCCTGGGTTCCATCCCCAGTATTAAAAAAAAAATAAAAAATAAATAAAATAACTATACAAAGGGGTGGGGTATAGCACAGAGGTAGAATGCTTCTGGGTTCCATCCCCAGTACCAAAAAATAAAATAAGTAAATACATAAATCAAATACAAGAATGTCTAGCATTGGGGCCTCTGGGATTCCTGCATTTTTAGTGGAGAGAATGGGAAGCCATTGCAAGTTAGCACACAGAGCTGCACTGGGGTGGGGTGGGGGTGGGGGTGCCTGGAATATAAGCCAGGGCCTTGAGCATTCCATGCAAGCCCCAGCTACTGAGCTGTACCACCAGGCCCCACATCTGCACTTTTCGAGTGTGTGTGTGGTACTGGGGATGGAACTCAGAGGCATTCTACCTCCCAGTACACCATCCCCAGCCCTCCTTTTTTGTGGCCCTGGGGGTTGAACGCAGGGGCATTCTACCTCCCGGCTATATCCCCACACCTATTTATTTTTATTTTTATTTTATTGGAAACAGGATCTCACTAAGTTCATGAGTCTCACTACCTCATGAAACCTGGAATCTGTGATCTTCCTGTTTTAGCCACCCAACTGCTAGGATTACAAACACGTGTCACCACACCTGGTGCCTCCCTTCTTGTTAATATATTTATTGGTGCATAATAGTCTCAAATCATAACGCAGTTCGTAGTGATGGGGCCATGCATGCACACAGCACTCGGTGGGCTTCCGGCTCCCTCCCCACTTCCTCCCTTCCCCACACAGGGTCTGATACGGACACTGGCATTCTCACGTATGTATATGCTGTCAGTGGAAGTCATTCCCTCACTGGTCCTCCCTCTTCCCCAACTTCCCCTAGGACAACTCCCTGAGGTGTGTCCTCTGTTATCTGCAGTCCCTCTGCTCTCCTGATTACTCCCTAGCTTCTGCATATGAGAGAAAACATGTGACTCTTCGCTTTCTGTGACTGGCTAATCTCACTTAGCATAATGTTCTCCAGGTCCATCCATTTCCCTGAAAATGATATCATTTTGTTCTTCTTTATTTTTATTTTTGTGGCACTGGGAATTGAACCCAGGGGCATTCTACCTTCTAGCTACACCCCTAGTCAAATTTTATTTTTACTTTGAAATAGGGTCTCCCTAGGTTAATGAGAGTCTCACTATTTGCTGAGGTTGTCCTCGAACCTGTGATCCTCCAGTCTCAGGCTCCCAAGTACTGGGATTATAGGCACAGGCCACCATGCCCGGCTCTTGTTCTTCCTTTTTCTGAGTAAAATTCCATTGTGTGTATATCCCATAATTCTGTAGTGAACACCTATGTTCATAATATTATGATTGTGTTCCATAATTTGCTATTATGAATTGTGCTGTTCTAAACATGGACATGCACATGTTACCCTGATATTCAGATCTCAGTCCCTTCCCCCCAGCCCTTTTTTAGTTTATTTTTTTGTTTTGCAGCAGAGTCTCACTAACTTGCTGAGGTCCATCTCCAACCTGGGCTCCTCCCGTCTCAGCTTCCCAGGAACTGGGAGTATAGAAACGTACCACCTCACCTGGGCCAGCCTTTTTATTGTCAAGACTGGGGTTCTAAACTAGAGTCTTGAACTCAGGATTCTGATGCTTCTGCTCTTCCTGAGTCTCTGGGATTATGGGTCTGCAGGTGCATGCCTCCAGACCCAGCTTGCTGTGTGTGTGTGTGTGTGTGTGTGTGTGTGTGTGTGTGTGTGTGTTGGCACAGGGGGTTGAACCCAGGGGCATTCTACCTCTGATCTACACCTCCAGCCCTATTTTATTTTTTATTTTGAAACAGGGTCTCACTATTTTATTTGCCAGGCTGTCCTTGAATCTACAATCTTCCTGTCTCAGCCTTCCAAGTACTGGGATTACAGATGTGCTCCACCACACCAGACTCTGGCTATTCAATTTGAAACCAAAATAAGCCATGAAGTATCACAATGTATCCTTCTCTTCCTGCCTGCCCTGCCAGCCACTGAGCCCAGGGATGCTTTATCACTAAACTACACTCCCAGCCCATTTGATTGTTTTTTTGAGACAGGGTCTTGCTAAATTGCCCGGTTGGTCTTGAATTTGCAATCCTCCTGCCTCAGCCTCCTGAGTAGCTGGGAGTACTGGCCTGTGCTGCCATGCCCCATTTTGCATGGGGCACGAGGTGTGGTGCACCACACCCATTTTGCATCAGATTTTGAAAGATGCACAGAAACTTACTACACTGAGCGGAGCGTGGCGGCACATGCCTGTAATCCCGTACATGTGAGGCTGAGATGGGGGGGTGGGGTTGCAGGTTCAAGGATGTCCTCAGAAAGTTGGGGGTGTAGTGCAGCTTTGAGGTAGAATGTCCCTGGGTTCAATCCCTAGTAACACACACACAAAACAAAACAAAACAAAAAAACCCTCACTATACTGAAAAGAAGATGAAGAGCCAGCTGTGGTGGAGCACACTTAGAAGGCTGAGACAGGAGGATCGCAGGTTCGCAGCCAGCCTCAGCAACTTGCGAGGCCCTCTGCAACATAGTGAGACCCTGTTTCAAAATAAAGAATAAAATAGGGCTGGGGCTGTAGCTCGGAAGTAGAATGTCCCTGGATTCCATCCCCAGTACCACAAAGGAAAAAAAAGAAAAAGAAGGAAAGAAAGAAAGAAAAAGAAAAGAAAGAAGAAAGAAAAAGAAAAGGATGAAGAGCCTCCAAGGAGAGGGACCAGCATAAACCCTTAGAGAATAGCAAGTAAATTCAAGTCCAGACTGAGGTAGGATAGAAGAAATAAATAGTTAGAAGCCAGGCAGGGTGGCCCATGCCTGTAATCCTCTTGTATGGGAGGCTGAGACAGGAGAATCTCAGGTGTGAGTCCAGCCTTAGTGAGAACTTGTCTCAACATAGAGACAAAACAGGGCTGGGGATGTAGATCAGAGGCAGAATGCCTCTGGGTTCAACCTTCAGTACCAAAAATAAATGAATGAATGAATAGGTAGAAAGGAGACATAAAGGGAGAACAAGAAAAATGTAACTAATATGAAAGCCTGTGACATGTCCTGTTACACC
This sequence comes from Muscardinus avellanarius, assembly GCF_963383645.1. NCBI lineage: Eukaryota > Metazoa > Chordata > Mammalia > Rodentia > Gliridae > Muscardinus > Muscardinus avellanarius. The sequence goes on from NC_137794.1 coordinate 28,899,474, forward strand.
CAAAAGTTTGTTGACTGTCCTAAGGGAGGTATCTGTTGGTCAGACAACAGAGGTCACATGAGGGGTTAAACTCCTTCCACGCTGCTGGCGGTCCCGGGACAGTTTAAACAAAATGGATACCTACTGATAAGACGGTGGAGGCCAGCACCGGGAAGGTTCCAGAACACCCTAAATGGCCTGTGACTGCTGGACAGAGGTCACCTTCCCACATCCCCTGCCGCCCCGCACCTAACTCTATACAAGAAGAGTCTTGTAGCCCCGAAAGGCCTCTCACCTCTGCGACGGCCCCACTGTCCCTGGAATGTGTGTTTCCTACTTTCCTATATAAACCTCTAGGTCTCTGATTGGCATATGTTGAAATTATTTTCCTTAATGGAAGCCAAGGACCCGCCCCTATCCTGAGTTGAGGAGTCAGTCCTCCTTCCGTTTTTGACCGGTGTGGCCTGAGGGAAGAATTTTACAGGTATTTGTAGAAAATAAGGTTGGCGGGAGAGTTGAGCTAGAATAAGGACAAGAATCAAGCTTGTTAACCCGGGTGTGGTGGCGCGTACTTGTAATCCCTGCGCTTGGGAAGCTGAAACAGGCGGATTGTGCAGGTTCAAAGCCAGCCTCAGCTACCTAGCGAGGCTCTCAGCAACTTAGTGAGACCCTGTTTCCAAATAAAATAGAAAATAGATCTGGAAGTATAGCCCGGAGGTAGAAAGCCTCTGGGTTAGGTCCCTACACTACGTCCTTGTGGGGGAGCAGTGTTCTGTTAAAATAAACATTATAGCTGGGTGTGGCAGTGCACATCTGTAATCCCAGTATGTGGAAGCCTGAGACAGAGGATCCCAGGTCCCAGGGCAGCCTCCGCAATGTAACAAGAGCCTGTTTCAAAACAAAACATAAAAAAATGGCTGAGGAAGCCTGGTGTGGTGGTGCATGCTTGTAATCCCAGCATTTGGGAGGCTGAGACAGGAGGATCGCGGTTGTGGACAGCCTCAGTTACTTAGTGAGGCCCTTTCCAACTCAGTGAGACCCTGTTTCAAAATAAAGAATAAGCTGGGCATGGTGGTGCACGCTTGTAATCCCAACATTTGAGAGGCTGAGACAGGAGGATCGCCATTCGCGGACAGACTCAGCTGTTGAGTGAGGCCCTGTGCAACTTAGTGAGACCTTGTTTCAAAATAAAGAATAAAAAATAAGGGCAGGGGGTGTAGCTCAGAGGTATAATGTCCCTGGGTTCCATCCCCAGACTCGAACAAAAAAAAAGAATAAAAAACAGGACTGGGGTGTACCTCGGAGGTAGAATGCCCCTGAGTTCCATCCCCAGTACCACCCCCAAACACACACACAAAATCTGAGGATATAGCTGGAAAGGTAGAATGCCCCTGTGTTATGGGGGATTGAACCCAGGGGCATTCTATCTCTGAGCTACACCTCCAGCTCTTTTTTTTTTTTTTTTTTTTTGGTGGTACTGGGGTTCCTGGAAGCCCTTCTACCTCCGGGCTACACTCCCAGACCTATTTTATATTTTTGAAACAGGGTCTCTTACGCCAGCGCAGCTGGCTTTGAACCTGCGCGATCCTCCTGTCTCCGCCTCCCAAGCGCGGGGATTACAAGCGTGCGCCACCATGCCCGGCTCACCTCCAGCTCTTTTTATGTTTTGTTTTGAAACAGGTTTTCACCAGGATGCTAAGTCTTACTACTTACTGAGGTTGCCCTTGAACCTGCGATCCTTCTGTTCCAGTTTCCCAAGGACTAGAATTATAGGCATGTATCACCACACCCACGAAAATAAAGTAAATTTAAAAAGATAAATATTGGCCAGGCATGGTGGTGCATGTTTGTAATCCCTGCGCTTGGGAGGCGGAGACAGGAGGATCATGCAGGTTCAAAGCCAGCTTCGCTGGCTTAAGAGACCCTGTTTCCAAATAAAAATATAAAATAGGTCTGGGAGTGTAGCCCAGAGGTAGAAGGATTTCCAGAAACCCCAGTACCACACACAAAAAAAGATAAATATTACAGGAAGCCATTGTTTGTTTTGAAATACGCTTTTTTTGTGGTACAGGGGATTGAACCCAGTGGCCTTCTACCTCCGAGGTACACCCCAGTCCTATTTTTTATTCTTTATTTTGAAACAGGGTCTCACTAAGTTGCAGAGGGCCTCACAAGTTGCTGAGGCTGGCCATGAACCTGTGATCTTCCTGTCTCAGTCTCCTAAGTACTGCGATACAAGTGTACGGCCACCATGCCCAGCTGAAATAAACTTGATAGATCAGACTAACGATCAAAATGGAATTCCCTATGTCAAAGTTTCAGGTCACCAAACTGAAATTGGTGGTGTAGCTCAGAGATATGACACGCTGGAATCGATCCCTAGTACCATAAAAACAAAATTAAAATAAACTGGGTGTTGTGGTGCACGCTTGTAATCCCAGTACTTGGGAGTCTGAGACAGGAGGATCGCAGGTTCGCGGCCAGCCTCAGCAGCTTAATGAAGCTCTCTACAACTTAGTGAGACCCTGTTTCAAAGTAAAGGATAAAAAATAGTACTGGGGATGTACCTCAGAGGTAGATCACCCCTGGGTCCCATCCCCAGTACCATAAATAAATAAATAAATAAATAAATAAATAAATAAATAAATACCTGGTGTAGTGGGGCACGCTTGTAATCCCAGCATTTGGGAGGCTAAGACTGGATGACTGTGGTTTCCAGACAGCCTCAGCTACTTAGTGACACCTTCCGCAACTTAGTGAGACCCTGTTTCAAAATAAAGAATAAAAAATAGGGCAGGGGGTGTAGCTCGGATGTTGAATGCCCCTGGGTTCCATCCCCAGACCCGCAAAAAAAAAAAAAAAAAAAAAAAAATAGGGCTGGGGGTGTAGCTCAAAAGTAGAATGCCCCTGGTTTCCATCCCTGGTACTTCAATAAATAAATAAATAAATAAATAAATAAATAAATAAATAAATAAGCAATCATAGCTTGCAGTGTGTGTGTGTGTGTGTGTGTGTATGTGTGTGTGTGTGTGTGTGTGTGTTACTGGCAATTGAACCTGTGCCGTCTGTCACCTTGCCTTGATGTATTAGTTCTTTGTATACTTACTGATGGATTAATTCTAGAAAAAATTGTAAGAGTAGAATGTAGCCAAAATAGAAAGTATATAATGCTTGCCAAAACCGAAAGTAGGGAGAACAAAAATGAAAAATAAACGAGAGCAGCTTCACTCTCCATTGCGTCTGTGAGCTGTTTCTCCGTCGAACTTCGCCGACTCCTCACTCCACCGCTCGCGGACCCCCGACTTTTGCTAGGGCTGGACCCCGGCAAACCTGGGACATTCTACCTTTGAGCTACACCCCTATATCCCCAGCTCCATTTTATTTTTAAATTTGAAATAGGGTCTCCCTAAGTTGCTTAGGGCTTCCCACGGTTGCTGAGGCTGATCTCGAACCTGTGATCTCCCGTCTCAGTCTCCTAAATGCTGGGATCACAGGCGCGTGCCACCGTGCCTCGCTCTGATTGCTTTTGCTCTCCCAGTACTTGGAACTGTGATAATATCTTCTGGTGGGAAGCCGCACAGCGACCCCTGGGCAGGGAGCTCCCTGGTGTGTTTCTGACCTGTTCTTGGTGTGGTCTCAGCCACAGGGCAGTCAGTGTCCCTGCGCAGCCAGTTTTGTGGCAAATAGAGGTTGTATAAGAGAGCAGAGTACAAAGTACCTGTGCATCTGTTTGCATCCACTTGGTCTGTTATGAATAACATCCGGAAAATGCTGTGGGGTGCCGGGCGGGGGGCAGAGGCAGGATTGGAAACTGCGGGAGAGTCGGTGGAAAGCCGAGCAGAGGGAACAGGTGTGCAGCCGAGGCCTCAGGCTTTATTCATTTATGTTTTGTAGTTATTTTTTGGCACTGAGGACGGAACCTCAGGGCATTCTACCTCCAAGCTACACCCCCAGCCCTATTTTTTGTTTTGAAACAGGGTCTCCCTAGGTTGCTGAGTCTTGCTATGTTGCTAGAGGCTAGCCTTAAACCAGAGATCGTCCTGTTTCAGCCTCCCAAGTACTGGAATTACAGGTGTAGGTCACCATGCCCTGCGAATTTAAGATTTAGACTGTCAAGGAATATAAACTAAGGTAAAAAGTGGGCTCTTAGAGTGGCCATGGATATACTAGGCCAACTGGGAATGCATAGTTCCCGGTTTCTTGCAAGTCAGAATGAAGGCCATCTGGCTCAGATCTTTACCTGAGTAATAATAATTAGAGCAATGCTGATTACTTGTAGCTATTGGTCCCTGTAACTCACTCTGAAGATGTGTGTGTGTGTGTGTGTGTGTGTGTGTGTGTGTGTGTGCGCGCGTGCAGATCTGGGGATGGAAACCAGGGGTATTTGACCTCAGAGCTACATCCCCTGCCCTATTTTTTAATTCTTAATTTGAAACAGGGTTTCACTAAGTTGCGGAGGGCCTCACTAAGTAGCTGAGGACGCTGCAAACCGCAATCCTCCGGTCTCAGCCTCCTGAATGCTGGGATTGCAAGCATGCGCCACCAAGTCTGGCTCACTCTGAGGATTTTTGCCTGAACGTGGTGACTGGTTCAGCAAACCATCCTTCCAAGAGATCAGACTGAGAAACCAAGTGATTTGCTGAGTGTGGTGGTGCACACCTGGAATCCTAGTACTCGGGAGGCTGAGACAGGAGGATCACAGGCTCAAGGACAGCTTCAGCAAGTGTTGAGACTCTCATCAATGTAGTGAGACACTGTTTCAAAGTAAAGATAAAATAGGGCCGGTCGTGGTGGCGCACGCTTGTAATCCCCGCGCTTGGGAGGCTGAGACAGGAGGATCGCGCAGGTTCGAAGCCAGCCCCAGCTACTTAGTGAGGCTCTCGGCAACTCAGTGAGACCCTGTTTCCAAATAAAATATAAAATAGGTCTGGGAGTGTAGCCCAGAGGTAGAAAAGCCCCTGGGTTTCACCCTCAGTACCAGAAAAATAAAGATAAAATAGGAATGGGGTGTAGCTTGGAAATAGAGTGCCCCTATACTCAGGACCCAGTACTGGGGCTGGGTGTGGGGGAAACGGCAGAGACTTGCTCTGGGCGTGGAGCGTGCCTCAGAGCCAACTCCAAATACTCCCAAGTCTCTCCCCGCCCTGGATCCCGCCAGCGGCAAAACCCATTTTAGGAACAATTACTTACCAGTCATCTTGCCTTGTGTACACATCTCCCAGTGAGCTTATGTGCATGTTGAGTCTATTGGAACAAATGCATTTTAGATATAATTATGTCTTTATAAATCAAGGATGCCACCGAGGGTGTTGGGGGTTAGTTGATGGTGACTTGTCTAGCATGTGGGAGGCCCTGGGTTCAATCTCCATACACACAATGAGAAAAGAAGCCACTCGCTGGGCATGAAGGCACATGCCTGTAATCCCCATGCTGGGGAGGCTGAGGCAGGAAGATCGTAGGTTCAAGGCCAGCCTCAGAAACTTAGTACCTCAGCAACTTAGTGAGACCCTTTTTCTTTCTTGTTTTTTTTTTTTTTTCCCCCCAGGACTGGGGATTGAACCCAGGGGCAGTCTACCTCCAAGCTACACCCTCAGCTCTATTTTTCTTTTTGTTTTGAAATAGGATCTCCCTAGGTTACTAAAATTTTCCTTGAACCTGCAAACTTCCTGTCTCAGTCTTCCAAATTCTGAGATTACAGGGGCAGGCCACTGAGCCCCATGGGTGTTTATGTGTCTTACTTAACCATTTTCTTTCTTTCTTTCTTTCTTTCTTTCTTTCTTTCTTTCTTTCTTTCTTCTTTTCTTTTCTTTTATTTTGCCATACGGGGAATGGAATTCAGGGGCATTCTACCTCCGAGCTATACCCCAACCCTATTTTTTTATTCTTTATTTTGAAACAGGGTCTCACTGAGTTGCAGAGGGCCTCACTAAGTAGCTGAGGCTGGCCGCGAACCCCGATCCTCCTGTCTCAGCCTCCCAATGCCAGGATTACAAGCGTGCGCCACCATTTTCTGTGAGGTGCCTAGTGGTAACAGGCAAGTGATTTTGTGTATAGCTTTGTTGTGTCCTACGCATGCATGCATTCACTTTTTCAGTCTCAGCTATTTGGCCGCTTAACATCAATTAAATGTTAGGCAACACACGACTATAGAACTACAAAGGCGGGTAGATTATAGTGTCAGGCCACTACGCCTTCCAGCATGCGGAGGGGACAGATGGGGAGGCAGACCGGTTCAGCACAGATGTAAGGACTGACACACAGGCAGGTACACGGCACCTGACTGATGGGGCCCAGAACATTTCCCTAGGGCTATGACAATGACCCGAGTCTGGGGGAAGAGTGGAGAAAGCCTAATCTAGGCCAAGGAAGCGCTATATGTAAAGGTGGGGAGAGAGAAAAGCAGTGACTTACCCAGCGGGACTGCTTTGCAGGGAGGGGAAGAGGCGTGGCAGCAGATGGAACTGGAAAGGTAAGCCAGGACATTAAACATAGCAATTGCACACACAACTAGACACACCAGCTGTGTGTGTGGGGGGCGGTGGTGAGGGGCTGGAATCCAGGGCTTATGGGCTGTGCCCCCAGCCCTACTTTATTTTTTATTTAGAAACAGGGTCTTGATAAGTTGCTGAAAGCCTCACTAAGTAGTTGAGACTGGCCTTGAGCCTTCCATCCTCCTATCTCAGCCTCCCAAATCCTGGGATTACTGGCCTGAGCCACCAAGCCCGGATGATACACCAGCTTTTGTCCTGGATTATATAATTTGGAATAGATTGATTAGATATACAGAATGAAAATTTCACTGGGTATGGTGGCAGACAACTGTAGTTCCAGTCTCAGTACTTGGGAGACTGAGACAGGAGGATGGCAGGTTCAAGGGAAGCCTCAGCAACTCAGTAACACTCTGTTTAAAAAAGCATTAATTAAGATCAATCAGTCAATCAATCAATCAATCAATCAATAGCACTGGGGTATAGCTTGGAGGTAGAATGCCCTTGATTCCTGAGTTCCATCCTCAGTCCCCCCCCCCCCAAAAAAATAGAGTCTTTCAGAAAGTATGACACAAATAATAATGAAAAAAAAATTTTGGTACTAAGGATTGAACCCAGGGCATTCTACTCTGAGCTACACCCCAACCCTATTTTTTTATTCTTTATTTTGAAACAGGCTCTCTCTAAGTTGCAAAGGGCCTTATTAAATAGCTGAAGCTGGCTGTGAACCGCAATTCTCCTGTCTCAGCCTCCCAAATACTGAGATTACAAGCATGTGCCATCACGCCCGACAATAACTAGAATTTTAAAGCTAGGTGTGGTGGCCCATACTTGTAATCCTAATACCTTGGAGGCTGAGACAGGAGGATTGTAGGTTTAAGGACACCTTAGAAAGTAGTGAGATTCAAATCAACCCAGTGAAACACTGTTTCAAAATAAAAATAAAAAATAGGGCTGGGGGTGTAGCTTGGGGGTAGAAAGCCCCTGGGTTCAATCCCAAGCACAGCAAAACAAAACAAAAAACAAAAAACCTGGAGGTTTTAGTATATTAATTTAACTTTAAAGGCTGTTAACCTTAGAGACTGTCACACTGAATTTTATGACAATCATAAGAAAAAAAGTAAGACTCTTATCTTTAAGATAAGACCAAACAATATAAATCTTCAAGTATGTAGACCTTTAGCCTGATTGATTACATTATCATTGCTAACATTTCCTGTATTTTTTTTTTTTTTTTTTTTTTTGTGTGTGTGTGTGTATGTTACTGGGGATCGACATTCTACCTCCAAGTGACACTCCCAGCCCTATTTTTATTCTTTATTTTGAAACAGGGTCTCATTGAGTTGCTAAGGTCCTAAGTAGCTAAGGCTATCCAGGAACTGTGATCCTCCTGTCTCAGTCTACCAAATGCTGAAATTAGAAGCGTACGCCACCACGCCCGGCTCTGTATTTTAAAATTTTATTTGTAGTCTTGAATATTTATATAAATAATGATATTCTCATTAAATTTTTCTTTTCTAGTTGTAAAGGACCTCGCTGAGTAGCTGAAGCTGTCCGTGAACCAAGATCCATCCCCAGTACCGCCCCCCCAAAATTGTCATTTTCTTTTTAAAAATGATGTAAATTAATTTTAGCCAATGTGCAGTTTTTCTTTGATATGTGGCTATTTGATTTTTTTTTTTTTTGTGGTACTAGTGATTGAATTCTGGGGCATTCTTTCTTTGAGCTAACCCTCCCCACCGCCCTGCCCTTTTGTGTGTGTGTGTGTGGTACCGGGGATTAAACCCAGGTGCATATTACCTCTGAGATACACTGCTGATCCTATTTTTTAATTCTTTATTTTGAAACAGGGTCTCACTAAGTTGCAGAGGGTCTCACTAAATAGCTGAAGCTGGCTGTGAGCCTGCGATCCTCCTGTCTCAGCCTCCCAAGTACCGGGCTTACAAGTGTGCGCCATCACTGGGTTTACAAGTGTGCGCCAAATTATTATTATTACTTTTTTTTGTGGTACTGAGAATGGAATCCAGGGGCTCTACCTCTGAGCTACACCTCCAGCCCTATTTTTTATTCTTTATTTTGAAACAGGGTCTCACTAAGTTGCAGAGGGCCTCACTAAGTAGCTGAGGCTGTCCGGGAACCGCGATCCTCCTATCTCTGGCTCCCAAATGCTGGGATTACAAGCGTGCATCACTTTATTCTTTATTTTGGAACAGGGTGTTACTAAATTGCGGAAGGCCTCACTTCGATCCTCCTATCTCAACCTCTTAAGTGCTGGTTTTACAAATGTGTGCCACCCCCACCCCCACCCAGCTCCCTTGGCCCGTTTAAAAAAATTTTGTTTTGAGCTGGGTTTGGAGGCACATACTTGTAACCCCAGCATTTGGGAGGCTGAGACAGGAGGAGGCAGGTTTGAGGACAGCCTCAGCTACTTAGTGAGGCCCTTTGCAACTCATTGAGAGCCTGTTTCAAAATAAAGAATACAAAATAGGGCTGAGGGTGTAGCTCAGAGGTAGAATGCCCCTGGGTTCCATCCACAGTACTGAAAAAGAAAGAAAGAAAGAAAGAAAGAAAGAAAGAAAGAAAGAAAGAAAGGAAGGAAGGAAGGAAGGAAGGAAAGAAGAGAACAAAAGGGCTGAGGATGTAGCTTGGAGGTAGAATGGCCCTGGGTTCCATCCTCAGTACCAGAAATTTTTTTTGTTGTTGTTTTGAAACGGGGTCTTACAGCTGGGCGTTTTGACACATGCTTGTAATCCCAGCATTTGGGAGGCTGAGACCTGGAGGATCGTGGTTTGCGGACAGCCTCAGCTACTTAGTGAGGCCCTCTGCAACTTAGTGAGACTCTGTTTCAAAATAAAGAACACAAAAATAGGGCAGGGGGTGTAGCTCGGAGGTCAAATGTCCCTGGGTTCCATCCCCAGACCCGCAAAAAAAAAAAAAAAAAAAAAAAGTAGAATGCCCTTCGGGGTCCTGTGCAGTGTGGTGCCATGGGTGCACCTATGAACAGGTTGCCTCATGCTGCAGGTGACTGGGCCTTCGGAGCCAGCTCCCCTCCTGCCGCCCGCAGTGGCTTCCCGGCAGCCTCTAGCCGCCTCTCTCCAGCGTGGCCAGCCCTGCCCGCTGCACTGGCCCTTCCCAACCCTGCCTGCAAATGACTCACAGCAGCTGCTGGCTCAGGACCAGTTTCCCTCTCTTCACAGCCAGTCGGGAGAGGCTGCCATATCACAGTGGAATGCGTGGCTCCTGGCTGCCGCTGGCCCAGGCTCCTGAGCCCGTCGGATCTGGGACAGTGGTTGAAGTAGGTGCCACATGCCTGCGCTGGCACGGGGGGCGAGCGGCTGGCCAGGGGGGAGCGCGAGTAACAGCAGCTGCCAGGGAAGGGTGACAGCTGCTGCTGGGCTCATCCACCGTAATGAGGGATCCTTTCGTGTGTGTGTGTGTGTGTGTGTGTGTGTGTGTGTGTGTATTACTGAGGATTTAGCCCAGGGGCATTCTGCCTCCGAGTTACATCTCCAGTTGTTTTATTTTTTGTTTTGACACAGGGTCTCTAGGTTGCTGATAGCCTTGCTGAGGCTGGCCTTGAACCTGCGATCCTCCTGTCGCAGTCTCCTGTTAGTTTTCCCTCATGGCAACAAAATGATTTCCACTAGGAATGCCCACAGCAGGGATTCCTTGATCACTACCAGAAGGTGGGAGTCTCTGTGGAGCAAGAGGAGGCCTCTTTCAGGAGCAAATCCATCGCTTCAGTTTGATTAGCCCAATTTAGGCTAACACCCTGAGCCAATGAAGGCGGCCATGGAACTCGTGCAGCAGAGCTCAGCCTGCCTGTCTCCTATGGAAGTCACTAGCCATTAAGTGACAACCGTGCACTTGAACTGGGCTGGCCTCAGTGCGCTGCCAGCCTCGGCTCTTAGTGAGGCCCTCCGCAACTTAGCGAGACCCTGTTCCAAAATAGAGAACAAACTGGGCGTGGTGGCGCACACTTGTAATCCCAGGATTAGGGAGGCTGAGACTGGAGGATCATGGTTCACAGATAGCCTCAGCTACTTAGTGAGGCCCTCTGCAACTTAGTGAGACCCTGTTTCAAAATAAAGAATAAAAAATAGGGAGGGGGATGTAGCTCGGAGGTCGAATGCCCCTGGGTTCCATCCCCGGATCCGAAAAAAAAAAAAAGAATAAAATAGGGCCGGGGGTGTAGATAGAGGGCCCCCAGATTCAATCCCCAGTACTGCGTATGCACGTACACACACACACACACACACACACACACACACTATATATATATATATATATATGTGTGTGTGTATATACATATATATGCACTGTATTATATATATAATTGGAGATATATTATGTACAATTATATTATATGTATAATTATATATTATGTAATATATATGTATATAAAATTATGTTTTTGGCACTGGGAATTAAACCAGGGAATTCTACCTCTGAGCTACACCCAGCCTTATTTTTTTCTTTTTTTGTGTGTGGTACTAGGAATTAAACCCAGAGGCATTCTACCTCTGAGCTAACCCCCAGCCCAATTTCATTTCTTATTTGGAAACAGGGTCTCACTAAGTTGTGGAGGGCCTTGCTAAGTTGTCAAAACTGGCTTCGAACCTGCTATCCTCCAATACCAGCCTCCCAAGCACTGGGATTACAAGTGTGCACCGCCACACCTGGCTTATTTTATTTTTTTATTTTGAGAAACAAGGTCTCACTAAGTTGCAGAGGGCTTCATTAAGTTGCTGAGGCTGGCCGTGAACCTGTGACTCTCTTGTCTCAGCCTCCCAAGGACTGGGATTACAGGTATTGGCCACCATGCCTGGCTATTTTTGTTTTTGGTACTGGGAGTCGAATCCAGGGGCATTCTACCTCCCAGCTACCTCCCCAGTACTTTTTATGTTTTAGTTTAGAAACAGGATCTTGCTAGGTTGCTGAAAGTCTTACTATATTTCTTTTTTTTTTCTTTTTTTTTTTTTTTTTTGGTGGTACTGGGGTTCCTGGAAGCCCTTCTACCTCCGGGCTACACTCCCAGACCTATTTTTACATTTTTATTTGGAAACAGGGTCTCCTAAGCCAGCGCGCGTGGCTAGCTTCGAACCTGCGCGATCCTCCTGTCTCTGCCTCCCAAGCGCGGGGATTACAAGCGTGTGCCACCACGCCCGGCTGAAAGTCTTACTATATTTCTGAGGATGGTCTCAAACTTGTGATCTTCCTGTCTCAGCCTCCCAAGGACTGGGATTACAGTGTGCATCACCGCCCCGGCTTATTTTTGCTTTTTAATGTAGCTCCTAGAACTTTTCCAAAACATGAGAGGAATGGATTTCTGGGAGAAAAAATTATAGTTTTTTTTTTTTTTAAGAGAAGTCATTTTTTCTTTTAAAAAATAATCAATGCATCTTTTTTTTTTTACAGTGAGGATGTGTGAAAAGTCAATGGTGTGGGGCTATACCTCACTGAGAACACTGTGTGGAAATGTGCTGTGCTCAGTGTTGTGTGGAAGAAAACCGCTGACAGAGTGGGGGAAACGATGCTCAGGCCTGCGAGTGTGCGGGGAAGCTGCAGGTTTCAGACTCTGGAGAGATTCGGTCTGTGATGGAGGAATGCCAGTTTGTTCTGGGCCTGGAGGTGGGTGGGGTTTCAAAGGAAGATGTTGAGCAGAGAGGGTTGGCTTGCGGGTTGGGAGACCTTCTGGGTGGAGGGAAAAGCACAGGGAAAATCTTCAGGCAAAAATTCATAAGCTGGAATTTGGGTTTAACTGAAGTTGAGGGTTAGGGAGAAAGAAGACTGGGCTTACAGGTTCACTGTACTCTGGGAAGGCTGAAAGGAACACACTCTTTTCTCTCTCTCTCTCTCTCTCTCTCTCTCTCTCTCTCTCTCTCTCTCTCTCTCTCTCTTTAAAATAGGGCCTCAATTTACTTAGCCTGACCTCCAACTTGTGGTCTCCTGCCTCAGCCTCCCCAAGTTGCTCAGATTGCAGGTGTGAGCCTTTCCACTAGGCAGATGGACATTTAGTGGTGGTTTGGAAGCTGGGCATGGTGCTCCACGCCTGCAATCCCAGTGCTTGGGAAGCTGAGACAGGAGGATGGCAGGTTTGAGATCGGGCCAGTTTGCCCCTCTCCCGTTTCCCTTAGGCAGCGTTTACAGGTCAGGTCCTCATCTTGTGTTTGGGAGCATGAACTTAGCAGTAGACTGCCTGGGTCTAACCTCAAGTGCATAATGTGTGGCTTTCAAATGTCAAGCAGTTTACTTATCCTCAATGTCCTCGTGTCTAAAATGAGAATAACGACAATATTTAATTCATAGAGTTGGTATGAGGATTAAATGAATTAATATATGCAAAGTTCTTAGAACACACTGTGACTGTCCATACCATGTGGTGTGGTTTATTTAGAAAGAATTGGTGTGGTGGGGCACTGTGGCACACTCAGCCTCCTGGAATTACTGGACTGTAATTCCAGTACTTGGGAAACTGAGATGGGATTGAAGGTTCAAGGACAGCCTCAGCAAGTAGTGAGGCTCTCATCACCCTAGTAAGACCCTGTTTCAAAATAAAAATAAATTAGGCGGGGGTGTAGTTCCAAGGTAGAATGCTCCTGGGTTCAATCTCCAGTAACACACACACACACACACACACACACACACACACACACACACAAAGGATGAAATATAGCTCAGTGATAGAATATCCCTGGGTGCAATCCTTGGTAACACACACACACACACACACACACACACACACACACACACACACTGGTTGGCCATTGCTGACTACACATAGCTAGGTAGTCAGCTAGAAAACTACAGTAAAAAGAAAGTATTTTTCCCAAAAAGTATATATATGTAATAATTGTGTATGTCTAAATAAATCACACAAGTATAAATCCTTTATGTACAGCTGAGTGCGGTGGCACATGCTTGTAATCCTAGTACTTGGGAGGCTGAGACAGGAGGATCACAGGTTCTCAGCCAACCTCAGCTACATAGTGAGGCCCTTCACAACTTAGTGAGACCCTGTTTCAAAATAAAGAATAAGAGCCAGACATGGTGGTGCACGCTTGTAATCTCTGCGCTTGTGAGGCTGAGACAGGAGGATTGCACAGGTTCGAAGCCAGCCTCAGCTATTTAGTGAGGCTCTCAGCAATTTAGACCCTGTTTCCAAATAAAATATAAAATAAGTCTGGGAGTATAGCCCGGAGGTAGAAAGCCCCTGGGTTCCACCCCCAGTACCACCAAAAACAAAACAAAACAAAACAACAAAATAAAGAATAAAAAACAAGGCTGAAGCCAGGCGTGGTGGCGCATGCTTGTAATAATCCCCGTGCTTGGGAGGCGGAGACAGGAGGATCGCGCACATTCGAAACCAGCCGCGCTAGCTTAAGAGACCCTGTTTCCAAAAATAAAAAAAATATAAAAATAGGTCTGGGAGTGTAGCCGGAGGTAGAAGGGCTTCCAGTAACCCCAGTACCACCAAAAACAAACAAATAAACAAACAACAAGGCTGGGAGTGTAGCTCAGAGGTAGAATGCTCCTGGGTTCCATCCCCAGGTCTGAAAAAAAAAAAATTCTGTAGTACAAAGAGACTCCTCCCGTGGGCGGCCGTCAGATCGGGCACAGTGAGGCTCCTTCTGTCCCCCCAGCACTTGCCAACCCTGCTTACCTGGTGCTGCAGAAATCATGGCACATGTTTATGAGCAAATATCCAAGTATTTAACAAAAGCAGAGAAAAATATATTAACTAGTTTTTTTTTTTTTTTTTTTTTGCAAGTCTGGGGATGGAACCCAGGGCATTTGACCTCTGAGCTACACCCCCTGCCCTATTTTTTATTCTTTATTTTGAAACAGGGTCTCACTATGTTGCAGAGGGCCTCACTAAGTAGTTGAGGCTGTCCGAGAACTGTAAACCTCCGGTCTCAGCCTCCTGAATGCTGGGATTACAAGTGTGCGCCACCACGCCCGGCCCCTCTTTCTCTCTTATTTTTCACTGCTGGGAATCAGATCCAGGTCCTTGCCCATGCTAGGCAAGTGCTCTACCACTAAGCTACACTCCCCAGACTGGGGATTGTGCTTTCTTTATAAAGTGCCTCTCCAGCTGGGCATGGTGGCATGTGCCCATAATCTCAGTACTTGGGAGGCTGAGTCAGGAGGTTCACAGATTTGAAGACAGCCTCAGCAACATAGGGAGAGTTTCAAGAACTGGATTAAAGGCATGCGCCACCATGCCCGGCACGTCCAGCCCTTTATTTTGAGACAGAGTCTCACTAAGTTGCTGAGGCTGGCCTCAAACCTGCCATCCTCCTTTTTCACCTCCCAAGCACTGATTTTAGGCAGGCACCACTGCACCTGGCTGTTTCCCTCTTAAATAGTCTTGTTTTGGATGGTAAGCCCAGGGTCATCTCATCTATAGGAAAAGGAGCGCAGTGAAGATGGACTGGGCCTCTGTTAGTGTATCAGGGATTGGGGCGTTGGGGTAAAGGGGTTAATATAGTCCTTGGGCACCGGGACAGAGACCTAAAGGGGAAAAGTTTGAGTTTGAACGGCCTCCTGGGTTTGGACCAGCCAGGACCTACCATGAACAGGGCAAGGGGTGACCAGGATGCCAGGGTGAGGGTGCTGGCCAGTGTGGGCTTGTCTCCTGGCCATATTTCCTTTTTCCAGCAGGGTCCATGCTCCAGAGTGGCCTTCAGTGCATGGGCACAATCCAGAAGGGGGTCCAGACTGCCCCCTGCTGGAAGCAGCCTCCCTGAGGTGTGCTGGGACTGGGGAGCATATTTAGCCTAGCCTGGACATCTTTTTTTTTTTTTTTTTACCCAGACACCTTCTACCTCTGAGCCACACTCCCAGGCCTACTTTACTATTTTATTTTGAAACAGGGTCTCACTAAGTCAAGGAGGGCCTCACAGAGTTGCTGAGGCTGGCCATGATCCTGCGCGCCTCCTGTCTCAGCCTCCCGAGTACTGGGATTACAGGTGTGCGTACCACGCCTGGCCCGGGCTTCTTATCATCCCACTCACAAACACACCAAGGGGGAAAGTACTCAACTCATCCTATTGATTTTTAAATGTTGGCTGCAGCCTCTACATTCCTCGAGAGTGGCTGAGTCCCACAGAGGAAACCCCGAGCTCAACAGTCTGCATCAGGCGACTGCATTTCCCAGAAACCTCCTTCTAGCCACCAGGCCCTGGGCCAACTTTGTCCCAGAGGAGTCCCTGCTCCTGCCAGAAGGGCGAGCTTGTATCCTGCGAGGGCCAAAAAGGCCTCCAGCTATAGGGAAGCCGTGTCCCTGGCTTGGAAGCAGAGGTTTGGATGTACGGTTCTCAGGGTAAAAAACATTATGTCTGGAGGTTGAACTCAGGGCCTCACGCACCCCCTCTTCTCTACACCTCAGCTATGGTACTTAAAAAAAATTTTTTTCCCCTCCTTGTGGTACTATGAACCCAGGGGCATTCCACCTCTGGGCTATACTCCCAGTCCTATTTTACTTTTATTTATTAATTTATTTATTTTGTGGTCCTGGGGATGGAATGCAGAACATTCTACTTTTAGCTACATCCCCAGCCCAGTTCTTTATTTTTAAATATTTATTTATTTATTTATTTATTTTGCAGGTCTGGAGATGGAACCCAGGGGCATTTGACCTCTGAGCCACACCCCCTGCCCTAATTTTTTTATTCTTTATTTTGAAACAGGGTCTCACTGAGTTGCGGAGGGCCTCACTAAGTAGCTGAGGCTGTCCGCGAACCGCGATCCTCCAGTCTCAGCCTCCCGAATGCTGGGATTACAAGTGTGCGCCACCACGGCCGGCTCTTTTATTTTGTATTTTGAAAGTCTTGCTAAATTGTGGAGGCTGGTCTGGAATCTGATCCTCCTGTCTCCGCCTCCCAAGAGGGATTACAAGCTTGCACCACCATGCCTGGCTTCCTGTTTTATTTTTTAGTTTGAAACAGGATCTCATCAAGCTGCTGAGGGCTTTATTAATTTGCTGAGGCTGGCCTAGAACCTGTGATCCTCCTCCCTCAGTCTCCCAAGTTCTGGGATTACAGGCATGCAGCACCACTGCTTCTGGCTGGTATTCTGTTACCAAGATAGCTTTTTGTAGCCAGGGGTGGTGGTTCACACTTGTCATCCCCGCGCTTGGGAGGCAGAGACAGGAGGATCGCGCAGGTTTGAAGCCAGCCTCGCTGGCTTAAGAGACCCTGTTTCCAGGAACCCCAGTACCAAAGTTTTTTGTATTCTTTTTTGTAGTACCAGGAATTGAGCTCAGAGGGAGTCTACCTTTGAAGTCCACCCTAAACCCCGTTTTATTTTTTGTTTTGAAACAGGGTGTCAGTAGGTTGCTGGGAGTCTCACTACTTGTTGAGACTGTTTTGAAACCTGCAGTTCTCCTGCCTCAGCCTCCTGAGTACTGGATTTCAGGTGTGTGCCACACACTGGCTGGAAGAGTTTTCTGGTGAGTCAAGAGAGCTTGTGCAGATCCAGCAATACCACTTCTGGGTAGCTACCCAAAAGATAGGAAACCAAACTACCAAACTAATGCATGTGTATCTATGTTCATAGCTGCACAATTCACCATAGCCAAACTGTGGAACTAGTCAAGATGTCCATCAACAGATGAATGGATTACAAAACTGTGGGATATGTACACAGTGGAATTTTACTCAGCCATTAAAAAAAACTCTACATCATTTTCAGGGAGATGGATGGAACTGGAGGAAATTATGCTAAGTGAGATTAGTCAGTCACAAAAAATAAGAAATCAGATGCCTTCCCTAATATGTGAGAGCTAGGGATAAATGGGTCATAGGAGGAACTCTAGATGAAAAAGGAAATCCTATAGAGGAGCAAACAAGACAACCTAAAGGAGGAGAAAGGAGGGGGGAAGAGGAAAATCTCTAAAACACACAATGTACTTAAACATATCGAAGTCAACCACTAAGCCGAGCAAGGGAGGGAGGGACGGGGAGGGAATGGAGTGGGAATTGGGTAGGGGTTAAATCGGTGATGTGTTCATGTATGTACACACAAGTTTTTTACCCCAATATAATGTGTGAATATAATGCACCAATAAAAATTAAAAAAAAAAAGAAAGCTTGTGCAGCGGCAGGTGTGGTGGCTTATGTCTGTAACCTTAGTACTTGGGAGGCTGAGGCAGGAGGCTCCCAGGCTCGATGACAGCCTCAGCAACTCACTGAGATTCTCAGTAAATTAGCGAGGCCCTACTTCAGAACAACAAACAAAACCAGGGCAGAGCTGTGTGCGGTGGCGCACACCTGAAATCCCGGGATTTGAGAGGCTGAAGCAGAAGGACTGCAGATTGGAGGACAGCATTAGCAAGTAGCGAGACGCTCATCAACCTAGTGAGACCCCATCAAAATAAAACAGGGCTGAGGGGTGTAGCTCAGAGGTAGAAGACCCTTGGGGTCAATCCTGAGTGTGTGTGTGTGTGTGTGTGTGTGTGTGTGTATGTGTATATATATAGGCTGTGAGGTAGAAGGCTTCTGGGTTCAGTCCCCAGTACCAACCAACAAACAAACAAAGAAAAAAGAAATAAAGAAAAGAAAAGAAAGAAAGCAGGGCTGTATCCTCTGTTGTACATCCATTTAAAATTCCAGGGCATCCCTAGTTTGCTGTCCTGGTGACTTTGACCTCTGGGAATGAGCTCCCTACCTTTGCTTTTTTTTTTTTTTTTTTTTTTTTTGGTGGTACTGGGGTTCCTGGAAGCCCTTCTACCTCCGGGCTACACTCCCAGACCTATTTTAACATTTTTATTTGGAAACAGGGTCTCCTAAGCCAGCGCACGCGGCTGGCTTCGAACCTGCACGATCCTCCTGTCCCTGCCTCCCAAGCGCGGGGATTACAAGCGTGCGCCACCACGCCCGGCTTACCTTTGCTTTTAAATCCCACAGCTCCTCCAAGTTTTACTAAATTATTGAAATTGTAGTCTTTGAAGCTAACTTGCATCTGGGCCTAAATATTAAGAAAGGAGGGGTTAAAACGTCCCTTTCTAGCCCAGAGTGGTGGTGCACCCTTGTGATCCCAGTACTTGGGAGGCTGAGACAGGATAATCCCTGGTTTGCTGCCAGCACCAGCAATTTGTGAAGCCCTCTGCAGTTTAGTTAGATCCTGTTTCAAAATAAAGAATAAAAAATAGGCCAGGGTGTGTTGCTCAGAGGTAGAATGCTCCTGAGTTCAACCCTCAGTACCACAATAATTAGTTAATTAATTAATTAAAACACAGCATAAGCCAAATGTGGTGGTGCATGATTGTAATCCTAGTAGGAGGATTTGAGGACAGCTTCAGTAAGCAATGAAGTTCTCATCAACCTAGCGAGACCCTGTTTCCAAATAAGAAATAAAACCTGTCTGCCCAGTGTGGTGGTACGCTTGTAATCTCAACATTGGGGAGGCTGAGACAGGAGGATCCTGGTTCGAAGACAGCCTCAGCTACTCAGGTGAGACCTTTTGCAAACAGGGTGAGACCCTGTTTCAAAATAAAGAATACACTTGGAATCCAGGCGTGGTGGCGCACGCTTGTAATCCCTGCACTTGGGAGCCGGAGGCAGGAGGATCGCCCAGGTTGGAAGCCATCCGCGATGGCTTAAGAGACCCTGTTTCCAAATTAAAAAGTATAAAAAATAGGTCGGCGTGTAGCCAGGAGGTAGAAGGGCTTCCAGGAACCCCAGTACCACACACACACACACAAAAAAAAAAAAAACCTTGGGAGGCTGAGACAGGAGGATCGCACAGGTTTGAAGCCAGCCTCAGCTACTTAGTAAGGCTCCAACCCCAGCACCACACACACACACACACACACACACACACACACACACACACACACACTAAAATAAATAAAAATAAAAAAAATAGGGCTGGGGATGTAGCTCGGAGGTAGAATGCCCTGGGTACTCAGTACTGCAAAACAAATAAAAACCAAACCAAACCAAACCCAAACAACAATAACAAAAAGGTCTGGGGGTGTAGCTCAGAGGTAGAATGCCCCTGGGTTCAATTCTTTGTACTCCCCCCCTCCCCCACCCCCCATCCACAAGCTCTTGCAGGGACACACACACACACACACACACACACACGGAAAAAAAGAATAAATAAACAATAGGGCTAGGAGAGGAGCTTGGAGGTAGAATGCCCCTGGGCTCAGTCCCCAGTACCGCAATAAACTAACTAACTAACTAACTAACTAACTAACTAACTAACTACTAGATGAATGAGCGCACTCGCTCCGCCTGCTCCCTGCTGCCCCCAGCGGCCGGCGCGGGCGGTGCAGGCGTCCTCCCGGAGCGGCGAGTCAGTCCCCGCTCTCTCTCCATCTTCCTCTCCGCCTGCGAGCGCGGCTCTGGTGACTCTTTAACAGTCACCGTTTCCTCACAAAAGAAATCCAGGCTTTGATAGTTCTGATCCACGAGTCAGCGGAATGTGAGTCAAACTCGTGCTTCCGGAGAGCTATTATTATCCCCCCCCATGGACACGCCCTCGGCCCCTGGGACCCCGCGGCTCGACTCAGTTCTCTGCTGTCCGGGAGTTTCAGGCTGGGAGGGGGCCGGCCCCAGCTGGGTTGCGGGGAGCCTAGCTAAAGTGCTACGTCTGGCTTTGAACCTGCGATCTTCCGGTCTCAGCCTCCCAAACACGCGCCTCCACACCGCCTGTGTGCACCCTTTAAAACCTGTTCTTTAAGCCGGGCTTGGTGGCGCCCTGGAGGCTGAGACAGGAGGATCGCAGGTTCGAGAACAGCCGCAGCAAGTAGTGAAACTCATTAACCTAGTGAGACCCTGTTTCAAATATAAAAATAAAATAGGACTAGGGGTGTAGCCCAAAGGTAGAATGCCCCAAGTTCCATTCCCAGTACTAATAAATAAATAAATAAATAAATAAAATCATTCTTTTTTTGCGGTACTGGGGATGGAACCCAGGGGCATTCTACCTGCGAGCTACACCCCCAGCCCTATTTTTTTATTCTTTATTTTGAAATAGAGTCTCACTGAGTTGCAAAGGGCCTCACTAAATAGCTGAGGCTGTCTGCGAATTGTGATCCTCCTGTCTCAGCCTCCCAAACGCTGGGATCCATCTCGAGTTGATTCCTGTGCTCGGAGAGAGGTAAGGATTTAGTTCTATTTTTCTACAAATGGATAGCCAGTTCTCCCAGCATCATTTGTTGAAAAGGCTTCCTTTTCTCCAGCATACGAGTTTGGCCCCTTTGTCAAAGATCAATTGACTATAGGGTGGGTTTGTTTCTGTATCTTCTATTCTGTTCCATTGGTCAGTCTGCCTATTGTGCCAATACCATGCTTGTTTTACTACTATTGCTCTGTAGTATAATTTAAAGTCAGCTGTTGTGATGGTTCTTTTTTTTGTGTGTGTGTGTGTACTGGTGTTCCTGGAAGCCCTTCTACCTCCGGGCTACACTCCCAGACCTATTTTTACATTTTTATTTGGAAACAGGGTCTCCTAAGCCAACGCGCGCGGCTGGCTTTGAACCTGCGCGATCCTCCTGTCTCTGCCTCCCAAGCGCGGGGATTACAAGCGTGCGCCACCACGCCCGGCCTACTCCATGGTTCTTATTGCTGAGAATTGCTTTGGCTATTCTGGGTCTTTTCTTTCTCCTTATAAAATTCACAACTGATTTTTCTAGGTCTATGAAGAATGTCGTTGGTATTTTAATGGGAATTGTGTTGAATCTATATACCACTTTTGGCAGAATGGCCATTTTGATATTTATTCTGCCTATCCATGAGCAAGGGAGATCTTTCCATCTTCCAAGGTCTTCTTCAGTTTCTTTCTTTAATGTTTTATAGTTTTCATTGTAGAGGTCTTTTACATCTTTGGTTAGGTTTATTTCTAGGTATTTTACTGGTTTTGAGGTTACTGTGAATGAAATTGTTTTCTTTATTTCTTTTATTGTCGATTCATTGTCAGTGTAAAGAAGAGCAGCTGATTTCTTAGGTTGATTTTGTATCCTGCGACTTTGCTAAAGTAGTTAATCAGCTCTAGTAGTCTTTTAGTTGAGTTCTAGACTCTACACTAGTAAACCAAGTAATCCAGTCAAGAAATGGACAACTGGCCGGGCTGGGTGGTGCACACTTGTGCTTCCAGTGCTTAGGAGGCTACTGAGTGAGGCGCTCAGCGACTTAGTGAGACCCTGTTTCCAAATAAAGTATAAAATATGTCTGGGAGTATAGCCCAGAGGTAGAAAAGCCCCTGGGTTCCACCCCCAGTACCACCAAAAAAACAAAAAAAAAGAGAGAGAGAGAAAGAAAAAGGTCTTTGAAGCCGAGTGTGGTGTTGCGTGGTGTGGGAGGGCACCCTGGGTTCCGTACCCATGATGCTGGGTCTGAGGTTCCAAGACGGGGGAACACTTTTGGGGCTGGCCCTGAGATTTGTATTTGTTTCTATGATGCAGTTTTCTCCTAAAAACTCTTTTTAATTTTTTGGTTGTACTGTGGGGGTGGAAACCCAGGGGCTTCTCTACCTCCAGGCTATACTCCCAGACATATTTTATACTCTATTTGGAAACAGGGTCTCACTAAGTTGCTGAGAGCCACACGCTTGTAATCCCAGTACTTGGGAGGATGAGACAAGAGAATCACAGGTTCAGCAACTTTGTGAAACCCCATTTCAAAATAAAAAATAAAATAGGGCTGGTGGTATAGCTCGAAAGTAGAGTGCCCCTGGATTCCACCCCCAGGACCAAAAAAAAATTGAATTGAGTCGGGTGTGTTGGCATATGCTTGTACTCCCGGTACTTGGGAGGCTGAGACAGGAGGATCACAGGTTCAAGGAAAAGCCTCACTAAGTAGTGAGACTCATCAAACTAGTGAGACCTTGTTTCAAAATAAAAATGAAATAGTACTGGGTTGTAGCTTAGTGGTAGAATGCTTCTGGGTTCACTCCCCAGCACCACACACACACATACAAAATTATTTTCAAAAATTTAAAATAGCCGGGTGTGGTGGTGCATGCTTGTAATCCCCGCGCTTGGGAGGCAGAGACAGGAGGATCGCGCAGGTTTGAAGCCAGCTGGCTTAGTAGACCCTGTTTCCAAATAAAAATGTAAAATAGGTCTGGGAGTGTAGCCCGGAGGTAGAAGGGCTTCCAGGAACCCCAGTACTACCAAAAAAAAAAAAAAAATTAAAATAAACCGGGCGTGGTGGTGCACGCTTGTAATCCCAGCATTCGGGAGGCTGAGAATGGAGGATCGTGGTTCGCGGACAGCCTCAGCTACTTAGTGAGGCCCTCCACAACTCAGTGAGACCCTGTTTCAAAATAAAATAATAAAAAATTGGGCAGGGGGTGTAGCTTGGAGGTCGAATGCCTCTGGGTTCTATCCCCAGACCTGCACAAAATAAAAAATAAAAAACCACAAATAAGAAAAAATTTAAACTATTTTTTATCTACTGTCCAGAAATAACTACTGTTACCATTTTTATTCACAGGATTTTTTTCCCCTTTATCTATTTTTTTCAGTGCCTATTTTATTTAAACAAAAGTGGAATCACTTACACTCAAGAGAAATTGAAAACATATGCTGCCACAAAGCATCTGTACATGGCCGGGCGTGGTGGCGCACGCTTGCAATCCTAGCGCTTGGGAGGCTGAAACAGGAGGATCGCACAGGTTCGAAGCCAGCCTCAGCTACTGAGTGAGGCTTTCAGCAACTTAGTGAGACCCTGTTTCCAAATAAAATATAAAATAGGTCTGGGAGTATAGCCCGGGGATAGAAAAGCCCCTGGGTTCCACCCCCAGTACCACACACACACAAAATCTGTACGTGAATGTTCATAGTAGCATTATTCACAATTACCAAGAAGTAGAAACAAGCCACATATGTCCATCAACAGATGAATGAATAACAAAACCACAGGATAAAAGGAATGAAGCAGACCAGGGGTGGTGGTGCAGGCCTGTGATCTAGCTACTCAGGAGTGTGAGGCAGGAGGACCACAAGTTCAAGACCCGGGCACCTTAGCCCGACTTTGCCTCAGAATAAAATAAAAGAGCCTGGCAGAGTAGCTTATGCCTCTAATACCAATACTTGGGAGGCTGAGAGAGGAGGAAGTAGGTTTCAGGCCAGCCCTTGGTAATTTAGTGAAACCCTGTTGCAAAGTAAAAAATAAAATGGAGATGTAGCTGGAGATGTAGCTTAGAGGTAGAACGCCCCTGGGTTCATTCCCCAGTTCTATGAAATAAATAAAAATAAATACATAAATAAATACATGCATACTAGGTGTGGTGGCACATGCCTATAATCCTCGTACTTGGGAGGTTGAGACAGGAGGATCACAGGTTTGAGGCCAGCCTCAGCAACTTAGTGAGACCCTGTTACAAAATAAAAAATTAAAAGCTGGGTTTGGGGCCGGCATGGTGTCACACGCTTGTAATCCTAGTACTCGCGAGGCTGAGACACAAGGACCATGCAGGTTCAAAGCCAGCCTCATCAGTTTAGTGAGGCTATCAGTAACCCAATGAGACCTTGTTTCCAAATAAAATATAAAATAGTCTGGGAGTGTGGCCTGCAGGTAGAAAGCCGCTGCCAGTACCTCCCCCCCCCCACACACACACACTAAAAAAAAAAAACGAAAGAAAGAAAGAAAAGAAAAGCTGGGTTTGGTGGCACACACGGCACACACTTTTAATCACAGTACTTGGGAGGCTGAGACAGGAGAATTGCAGGTTTACAGCCAGCCTCAGCTACTCAGTGAGGTCCTCCAAAACTTAGTGAGACTCTGTTTCAAAATAAAAAATAAAATAGGGATGGGGTAGTATAGCTTGGAGGTAGAATGCCCCTGGGTTCTGTCCCCAGTGCCACAGAAAATAAAATAAAATAAAATAATACAATAAAAAATAAAATAAAAATAAAGCCGGGCATGGTGGCACATTCTTGAAATCCCAGCATTTGGGAGACTGAGACTGGAGGATCATGGTTCGCTGACAGCCTCAGCTACTTAGGGAAGCCCTTTGCAATTTAGTGAGACTCTGTTTCAAAATAAAAACAAAAATAGGGCTGGGGGTGTAGCTCGGAGGTAGAATACCCCGGGGTTCCATCCCTAGTACCATGTACACACAAAAAAATAGGACTGGGGTATAGCTTGGTGGGGTATAACCTAGCATGCTTGAGCCCTGGGTTCAACCCCTAATACTGGAAAAAAGAAAGGAATGAAGTGTAACACATGGTACAATGGCATAACCCCTGAAAACATTATGCTGAGAGAAGGAAGCCAGTCACAACAGGCAATAGGATATTTCCATTGATGAAACGTTGAGAATAAGCTTGTCTATTGAGATGGAGAGGAGATTAGTGGAGGGTGATTAGGTATTCGGATTGGATATTGGATAGCTGTACAACTGCTAATATTTTATTTTATTTTCTTTCTTTCTTTCTTTTTCTTTTTCTTTCTTTTTTTTTTTTTTGCAGGTCTGGGGATGGATCCCAGGGGCATTTGACCTCTGAGCTACACCCCCTGCCCTGTTTTCTTCTTCTTCTTCTTCTTCTTCTTCTTCTTCTTCTTCTTCTTCTTCTTCTTCTTCTCCTTCTCCTTCTCCTTCTCCTTCTCCTTCTCTTTCTTTCTTTCTTTCTTTCTTTCTTTCTTTCTTTCTTTCTTTCTTTCTTTCTTTTTGTGGTACTGGGGTTCCTGGAAACCCTTCTACCTCCGGGCTACACTCCCAGACCTATTTTTATATTTTTTATTTGGAAACAAGTTCTTTTAAGCCAGCAAGGCTGGCTTCGAACCTGCGAGATCCTCCTGTCTCCGCCTCCCAAGCCCGGGGATTACAAGTGTGCACCACCACGCCCAGCCTTGCAAATATTTTAAAAGTCATTGAATTGTACACTTTTTTTTTTTTTTAGTGCTGGGGATCTAACTCATACCTAGGGACCTAGCCTCACACATATTAGGCACTCAGTTACACCCCTACCCTAACATTTTTTTGGATTGTACACTTTTATTTTTATTTATTTTTGTGGTACTGGGGATTGAACCCAGAGGCATTCTACTTTCAGGGTACACCCTAGTCCTATTTTATGTTTTTATTTTAAAACAGGGCCTTCAAGGTTGATGACAGACGCACTATTTGTTGAGTCTGTCCTCCAACCTTCACTTCCTGTCTCAGCCTCCCAAGTACTGGGATTACAAGTTTGCACCACCATGCCCTGCTGATTGTACACTTCTTTATTTTATTTATTTTTGTGGTGCTTGGGACTGAACCCAGAAGCATTCTATCTCCAAGTACATCCCTAGCTTTCTTTTATTTTTATTGTGAAACAGGGTCTTGCTAGGTTGATGAGGGTCTCACTACTTGCTGAAGCTATCCCTGAACCTGTGATCCTACTATCTCAACCTCCCACGTACTGGGATTACAGGCATGTGCCACTGTGCCCAGCTGCTTGTACACTTTTAAAAAGGTGAGTTTTAAGCTGTGTGTGGTGGCACATGCTTGTAATACCAGTAATTGGGAGACTGAGACAGGAGGATCACAGGTTTGCAGTCAGCCTCAGCAATTTAATGAGGCCCTCCACAATCATGAAAAACTGTTTCACAATAAAGAATAAAAAAATAGGACTGGGCATGTAGGTCAGAGGCAGAATGCCCCTGGGTTCAATCTTCAGTACAGCAGGGGGAAAAAAAAGTTAACTTTAAAGCCGGTATAGTGGTGTACACCTATATTCTTAGTACTTGGGAGGCTGAAACAGGAAGATTGCAGGTTCAAGGCCAGCCTCAGCAACTTAGCTAGATCCTGTTTTAAAATAAAATAGAAAAGGGGGCCTGGGGGTGTAACTCAGTGGTGAAATGACCAGCACTAGAAAATAATAATAAAATAAAAATAAAAATAAAGAGAAGAAAAAAGTGAATTTTATCCAGGCACAGTGGCGCACACCTGTAATCCCAGTACTTGGGAGGCTGAGATAAGAGGATAACCTCAGCAAGTAGTAAAACTCTCAACCTAGTGAGACACTGTTTCAAAATAAAAATACGGCAGGGGTGTAGTTTGAAGGTAGCACGCCCCTGGGGTCAATGCCCCTGAGATCTAACTCAGGGTTCATGAACGCTAGGCAAGTGCCCTACCACTGAGCTACAGCCCCAGCTTTACAGTATGATTATATTTTTATAATGGTTTTCTTGAATTATAATTCACATACCATAAAATTCAGGTGTGTGTGTGTGTGTGTGTGTGTGTGTGTGTGTGTGTGTTACTGGGGATTGAACCCAGGGGCATGCTACTTCTGGGCTACAACCCCAGCTTGCTTTAACTGTTTATTTTGAAACAGGGTCTCTATGTTGCCGCCTCACTAAGATGCTGAGGCTGTCCTCTAACTTGTGATGCTCCTGTGTCAGCCTCCCAAGTACTGGGATTACAAACATGTGCCACCGTGCTTGGCTTGTTCTTTTTGTGTGTGTGTGGTACTGGGGTGGAACTCAGGGGTATTCTACCTTCGAGCTAAACCTCCAGCCCTGTTTTTTATTCTTTATTTTGAAATAAGGTCTCACTGAGTTACAGACCTTACTAAGTAAGTAGCTGAAGCTGTCAGTGAGCTGTGATCCTCCTGTCTCAGCCTCCCAAATGCTGAGATTACAAGCGCGCACCATCATGCCCGGCTCTCGTTTTTGTTTGGTTTTGTTTAATTTGGAAACAGGGCCTCACTAAGTAGCTGAAGCTGGCTTCAAACCCGTGCTAACCTCCTGTCTTAGCCTCCCAAGTCCTGGGATTACAAGCGTGCGCCATCACGCCTGGCTCCTATTTTTTATTCTTTGTTTTGAAACAGGGTCTCACTGAGTTGCAGAGGGTCACAATAAGTAGTAGCTGAGGCTGTCCGCAAACAGCGGTCCTTCTGTCTCAGCCTCCCGAATGCTGGGATTACAAGTGTGTGCCGCCACGCTTGGCTTTTCTTTCTTTTTTTTGTGGGTCTGCGGATGGAACCCAGGGACATTTGACCTCCGAGGTACACCCCCTGCCCTATTTTTTTTATTCTTTATTTGTTTTTAACAATTTTTTTTATTGAACATAAATAGTATACATTTACACTATATTTGGTGCCCTCTCCCCCCCGCCCCCGTTTTCCTTTCCCCCCTCCCACCAATGGTTGTCCAGGTTAACCATGTCTTATTTGAAACCGGGTCTCACTGAGTTGCAGAGGGCCTCACTAAGTAGCTGAGGCTGTTCATGAACCACGATCCTCCGGTCTCAGCCTCCCGAATGCTGGGATTCCAAGCGTGAAATAGGATTTAGCTGAGTTACTGATGGTCTCACTAAACTTTTGTGTCTGGCCTCAAACTTGCTCTCGTCTCAGCCTCCCACACAGTGGTTACAGATGTGCACCGTGCACTCAGCTTGCTCACTTTTATTGCTTTGACCATCTCAGATAGTTCTGGTATATGGGTGGCAGTGCACACCCGTGACCCCAGCTACTCAGGAGACTCTCAAGTAAAAAGGCTGGGGTGGGTAGCTCAGTGGTAGAGCCCTGGGTTCAGTCCCCAGTACCACGGACTCCCCCCCCCTCCCCAGCCTTGGGAATGCCCCAGGACAAACTTCCCTCACTAATAGCAGGACAATTTATATCACTATAGACAACTGAATATATCTTTAGTGCTTAAAAAAAAAAAAAAAAAAGGTGCAAGCCAGGTGTGGTGGCCCACGCCTGTAATCCCAGTACTTGGGAGGCTGAGACAGGAGGATCACAGGTTCATGGCCAGCTTAGCTACTTAGTGAGGCCCTCCACAACTTAGTGACACCCTGTTTCAAAATAAGGAATAAAAGCCTGGCGTGGTGGCGCACGCTTGTAATCCCAGTGCTGGGAGGCTGAGACAGGAGGATCGCGTAGGTTCCAAGCCAGCTTCAGCTACTTAGTGAGGCTCTCAGCAACTTAGTGAGACCCTGTTTCCAAATAAAATATAAAATAGGCTTGGGAGTGTAGCCGGGAGGTAGAGAGCCTCTGGGTTCCACCCCCAGTACCACACACACACACACACACAAATAATAATAATAAAAATAAAAATAAAAACTAGGGCTGGGAGCCGGTCGTGGTGGCGCACGCTTGTAATCCCCGCGCTTGGGAGACAGAGACAGGAGGATCGCGCTGGTTCGGAGCCAGCCGCGCTGGTTTAAGAGACTCTGTTTCCACATAAAAAGTAAAAAAATAGGTCTTGGAGTGTAGCTCATGGGAGTGTATCCTGGAGGTAGAAGGGTTTCCAGGAACCCCGTACCACAAAAAAAAAAAAAAAAAAAAAAAAAAAAAAAATAGGGCTGGGTGTGGCGAGTGGAGGTAGAATGCCCCTGGGTTCCATCCCCAGTGCCATACACAGACACATATAAATAAATAACAAAAGACTACTTATCCTATCCAGACTGTTTTCAATCCCAACTAAACTTCTGCGGAAGCTCAAGTTTCTGACTATGGAGTGAAATTGTGAAATGCTAACAGGAAGCTATTTGTGCTAAAGGAAGACGGGCCAACATGGACACCGGACCCCGAGACATGGTGGTGCCGTCAGATGTGTGAGGATATTTCAGTTCTTCTGCCAATGCGAGTGCTTAAGGAAAAGTTTTAATAGCTAGGCACTGCGGTACATGCTTATGATGCCAATGCCTGGGAGGCTGAGACAGGAGGATCACAGGATCGCAGCCAGGCTCAGCAAGTTAGTGAGGCCCTCAGCAGCTAAGCGGGACCCTGTTTAAACAAAAAAAGGGGTTGGGGATCTAGCTCAGAGAGAAAATGGTAGAATGCTCTTAGTCCCCAGTAACACACACACACACACACACACACACACACACACACACACACACACACAGGAAGAGCCAGGTGTGGTGGCATACGCTTGTAATAATACTTGGGATGCAGAGACAGGAGGAATGCAGGTTCAAGGACAGCCTCAGCAAATAATGAAACTCTCAGCAACCTAGTAAGACACTGTTTCACAAAAATAGGGCTGGGAGCCGGGCGTGGTGGGCGCGCGCTTGTAATCCCAGCATTCAGGGAGGCTGAGACCGGAGGATCCCGGTTTGCAGACAGCCTTAGCTATGAGGCCCTCCGCAACTCAGTGAGACCTGGTTTCAAAATAAAGAATAAAAAAATAGGGCAGGAGGTGTAGCTCGGAGGTTGAATGCCCCTGGGTTCAGTACCCAGTGGTACACACACACACACGCACACACACACACACACACACACACACACACACACACTTTTCTATATGTTTACATATATAGTATATATATATATACATTTATTTTATATCACACATCTATAAATATATATACATATATATCTGCCCCAAAGTCTAGACTCCTGTGGCATGAGGGTGTGCCGGGGGTAAGGGTAGTTTAAATACTTTTCAGCTCGGTTGTGCAATGTGGCTTCTCAGTTGCGGGCCCAGGACTGGCAGTGACGTGGAACTGCTAGCTTCCTCCTCCCCCAACACCAAGATAAAGTGAAAGCAAACAGCGCTTGGAAAATTACTAGTGTTCTTCCTGCCGGGCCGGCGGGCGGGAGGCCGGCACGGTTCTGTTGTACTGACAGCTTCCTGCTGCAGAGCTGGCAAAAGTGTTCTGTCATGCTTTAAAGCAAGGACTTTTCTAGTTGCCTTTTCTGCTTCTGGTGGCTCTACAAGTCAGAGGCATCCAAAGAGGCTTGTGACCCACGTTGATTTACATTTCTATGAGAAAAAGAATTTATTCTTAAATAGAAATTCAACATTTGCCGCCGGTCCGTTTGTCTAGGCAGTGACAGCGGTCACCGAGGAGCC
This sequence comes from Muscardinus avellanarius, assembly GCF_963383645.1. Taxonomy (NCBI): domain Eukaryota; kingdom Metazoa; phylum Chordata; class Mammalia; order Rodentia; family Gliridae; genus Muscardinus; species Muscardinus avellanarius. The sequence continues at coordinate 28,929,688 of NC_137794.1, forward strand.
AGGCTGTTCTCCGGGGCTCTTCCTGTCTTCAAATCTAAACACTACGTCACTGCTTTTCTGTTTAGGGAAATTTTCTTTTGAACGATAATGTATCACCTTCAGAAAGGAGATTAGTCCACTTTTCAATAGGCACTGAATTAAAATTTTTTTTTTTGATTTCTTGAAAAAGGAACAAAGTCTGAAGTAAGAAAAACATTATAAAACGGCTAAAATAAACAGCTGCCTTCCGCATTGGTCTCGGTGTTTTCATGAACCTGATTCTCCATGCCAGTGGCATAATCAGCCCCCAGGATCTGATTGTTGGTGGACAATGATGTGTTGCATGAAGTTTTCAAAGACTGGAACTTAGGAAGAAAAGGCTTGGTAAATAAGAATGCACCCCAGGAGAAAAAGGCCTTTCTTTCTTGCTTGCTTTATCCTTGTGCTAAGAACCTTGCCTGGCAGAGTGCAGTAAATATTTGTTAAATAACCAGGAGAGGTGTTCTGCTTATACAGAACTAAGCTACCCCCCTTTTCTTTTTGCAGTATGGGGATTGATCCGTGGGGGCATTCTACTTCTAAATGATATCCCCAGCACTATTGTATTTATTATTATTGTTGTTGGTATTATTATTATTATTATTATTATTATTATTATTATTATTATTTTGGTGTTGTGCTGAGGATTGAACCCAGGGATGTTATACCTCTGAGCTACATCCCCGCACTGTTTTATTTTTTATTTTGAAACAGAGTCTCACTAAGTTGCTGAGGGCCTTGCTAATTTGCTGAGGTTGGCCTCAAACCTGTCATATGGTGGCATATGCTCATAATCCCAGTACTTGGGAGGCCGAGACAGGAGGAGCGCAGGTTTACAGCCAACCTCAGCAATTTAGGGAGACCCTGTTTAAAAATAAGCCGGGTGTGGTGGCGCACGCTTGTAGTCCCCGGGCTTGGGAGGTGGAGACAGGAGGATCCGCAGGTTCGAAGCCAGTCTGGGAGTGTAGCCCGGAGGTAGAAGGGTTTCCAGGAACCACAGTACCACCAAAAAAAAAAAAAAAAAAAAAAAAAAAAAAGAAAGAAAAAGAAAAAGAAAAGATGTTTGTGAGGCAGCTAACTGGGCACAGACATGCTTCTGAGTATTTATTATAAAGGAGAAAGAGCCAGGTGTGGTGGCCCACAATTGTGATCCCAGTACTTGGGAGGCTGTCTCAGGAGAATCATAGGTTCACAGTGAGCCTCAGCAATTTAGTGAGCTTGTCAGAAACAGTGAGAGCTTGTTTCCAAATAATAAAATAAAGATGGCTGGGGATATAGCTCGGAGGTAGAATACCCCTGGGTTGAATCACCAGTAACACACACACACAGGAAAAGACTGGGCTTTCGGGAGAGAAAGGGCCGCCTCAAAAGCGTCTGTATGCCGGGTATGGTGGCATACTCGCAATCCCAGTACTTGAGAGGCTGAGGCAGGAGGATCACAGGTTCGCAGCCAGCCAGCAACTTGTGAGGCCCTCCCAAATTAGTGAGACTGTTTTAAATGAAAAATAAAATAGGGGTGGGGGTGTAGCTCAGAGCTAGAATGCTCTTTGTTCTGCCCTTTTTTCCCTTCAGAGGTAGAATGCCTCTGTGTTTAATCCCCAGTAAACACACACACACACACACACACACACACACACTATATTTATCTGAATAGTTTATTATCACTACATTTGGTAAAGTAAAAATGAATCCCCCTTCCCAGGTGTAGTGATCTATTTGATCTCCCCAGAGGTAAGCACTGTTTTCAATTTCCTAAATCATTCTAGAGATATTCTGGATATATGTTTTTTATGTCTGCAGGAGAAATTTGTATTTTTGTCTAAAGGCTAGAGATTTGTGTATCTTTGAGACAGAAGGGAGAAGACTAGAGAGACAAATGGGAGAAAGAAATGAAAGAATTACTGAGAGCCAGGCATGGTGGTACATGCTTGTAATTCCAGTATTTAGGAGGCTGAGCCAGGAAGATTGTAGGTTCAAGGACAGCCTCAGCAACCTAGTGAGACCCTGTTTGAAAACAGAAATAAAATAGGACTGTGGGAGTGTAGCTTAGAGGTTCAATCCCCAGTGCCACCGAAAAAAAAAAAAAAAATTACTGAGAGCTGAGTGTGGTGGCCCACGCTTGGTAGAACTCTTTCAAAGTAAAAAACATAAGAATAGCTGGGCATGGTGGCACATACAGGTAATCCCAGTAAGTACTTGGGAGGCTGAGACAGGAAGATTGTGCAGTTCGAAGCCAGCCTCAGTTACTTAGTGAGACCCTGGGTACAAATAAAATATAAAATAGGGCTGGGGGTGTAGTTTGAAGGTAGAAGGCCTACCTGGGTTCCATTCCCAGTAAACACACATATACACACACAAACTCACACACAGAATTACTGAAGCAAGTCCATACAGGAGGGAGGACAGGATTAGAGGCGAGGAGACTCCTCAGCCTGGTGGCGGCACTGTGGAGGAGGTAGGCTGCTTGAGGAAGAAAAGATGTCTGATCGTCACTGTGGACACCACAAAGCATCACAGAATCATCGGGTACAAAAATCAATCCAGAAAAGGTTTATTTTGATGATTTATAAAAGAAATATCACCACAGCAACTTAAAATCATTTATATTTACAAATTTAAAAATAAATTTATAGAAATGTATTCACATCATGTTACATGAAACAGTCATAGCTAAAATGTTACAGGTAGTGTTGAATGTACACAACCAAACCGAAACCGGATCCTGAATCCTGTCCAAGTAGCCCCAGGACGCTCAGCCCCCACCCAGACCGCAGACGGTGGTCTCAGGGGCCAACAGGAAAGGGGCGTCCACTGGCCATGGGGAGTGTGGCCTTCAAAAGCCACTCAAATTTTACTCATTTACTTATTTTTGCAGTGCTGGGTATGGAACTGAGGGCAAATGCTTTGCTGCTGAGTTACTGTTTCTTTGTTTTATTCTGATGTAGTTGGAGAAAAACGGAACTTGGGAGTTGACACTCTGATCCCGTGCCACGAGTCCCGTTCAGGCGGTCCTTGTGTCGAGTGCAGGCTCCGTGCCAGTGGGCAGTCCGAGGCGTGGGGCGGGCGGCTGAGGATGTGTCGGGCGGGACCACAGCTGCGCGTCTCTGGGCCAGGTCTCATTCGCTTGCCCGGGCTTGGGTGGCGCTCAGTCCGGAGCCAGAGCCGGGGATGGTGCTTGGGCGGCTGCTGGGCGTGATTCTGCAGCCTGGCTGCCAGGCCGGGTGGTGCGGGGGCTGGCGGCTCTGGCTCTACCAGGTGCTAGAGTTTGAGTGAGGCCCAAGTGTCAGGGAGAGCTAATAACAATTTCTCTGAGGAAAGTGAACAAAAGCCGGGGTTCACCAGGCCTGAGGCTGCTGTCTACTTTCAGTTAGGCACAGGGACCGGGGAGGTCCAGGCCAGCGCCTTCCCTTGTGTCTGTCCCTTCAAAATAAGGAGCATCCTTGCTTCACGCTGCCCGGCCTGCAGCCCGTGCGCGGGCCACGTGTAAGCTCTAGCATGTGTATCATTAACAATTAGAAAGAGCTAATTTGACTAATCTGGCAACTAGTGACATTTCATGATTATAAGCCTAAAAATCTAATGCATTTACGTTTTTTTTTTGTATACAGAATGTTTACACATTAAAATATCAAAGGCACTTTTCAGGTTACATGATAAATAAAAATACATTAATAGAGACAGAATTATTTACAGGATTCCTCAGCTCCTGTGTCCGTGGTAGTCACTGAGGGCCCAGCTCTGGACTTCACCTTTGGCGAATAGTATAAAGAAAATGGCACCAAACACATTAATAGCAGCGGCGATACAGAAGACAATTTGCCATTCTCTAACTGTGTTCTGTATAGAGAGAAAAATGCAAATGAAAAAATGTTTGTAGTCCACTTGACTATTACAATAGTAGATTTATTTATTTATTTATTTTTTGTGGTTCTGGGGATTGAACCCAGGGGCGTTCTACTCTGAGCTACACCCCATCCCTATTTTAAAATTTTTATTTTGGAAACAAAATCTTGCTAGGTTAATAAGAATGTCACTATTTGCTGAGGCTGTCTGCGAGTGTGCAATCCTCCTGTCTCAGCCTCTCAAGTACTGGGATTACAAGCATGTGCCACCATGCCTGCTTCACAACATTATTTATATAAAAGGATGATGCTTAAAGTGACCAAATGTCTATCAGCAGGGCTGTGGTGTGTGTGTTCAATGGAATATTATACAGCAGCGAGAATGAATGAGCTGCCAACAACAGAGATATGTGTCACAGTGTGCTAAGCAAAGGAAGCCAGACAGCACACATACAAAGGGATTCCACTTTAATAAATCTCAAAAGCAAGACGGGTGTGGTGGTGTAAGCTTGTAATCTCAGTACTTGGGAGGCTGAGACAGGAGGATCGCAGGTTGGCAGCCAGCCTCAGGTACTTAGTGAGGCCCTCCACAACTTAGTGAGATCTTGTTTCAAAATAAAGTATAGCCAGGTGTGGTGGCACACGCTTGTAATTCCAGCATTTGGGAGGCTGAGACGGAGGATTGAGATTCGCAGCCAGCCTCAGCTACTTAGTGAGGTCCTTTGTAACTCCGTGAGACTGTGTTTCAAAATAAAATATAAAAAACAGGGCTGGGGGTACAGCTCGGAGTTAGAATGCCCTGGGTTCCATCCCCAGTACCCAAACAAAAACAAACAAAAAACAAAATAAAGAATAAAAAAATAGGCCTGTAAAATGGGGGGTATAGCTTGGAGGTAGAATGCCCCTGGGTTCCGTCCCCAGTACTGAAAATAAAATAAAATAAAATAGAGCTCAAAAGCAGATCAAACTATGATCTGTGCTACTCAAAGGCAGGAGAGTCCCCTTCGTGGTAAGAGGAAGGAATGGCAGGAAGCCTAAAGAGAAAAACTCCATTGCTAAGGAAGTAATGTTCTATTTCTTGATTGGGTAATGGTCACACTGATATATTTATATTTTGAATATTTATCCACCTGTATGATTTGTGCATTTAAAATACATATTAAGCTGGGGATGGTGATACACACCTATAATCCCAGTACTTGGGAGGCTGAGACATGCCTGTTGATAAGTGTTTGACTATTTCAGGGCTTATGGACTCATCAGGCAGCCCATTGTGTAAAGTAGCAACTTTTCTTTTTGGTACTAGGGATTAAGTCTACAGGTGTTCTACATGTGAGCTACATTCCCAGCTCTTTATTTTGAAACATGGTCCTGATCAGTTGTTGAATGCCTTGCTAAAAGCTTAGGCGGATCTCTAACCTGTGATCCTCCTGTCTCAGCCCCCAAATATTGGGATTACAGGTATATGCCACCATGCCTGGCAACATAACAGCTTTGAGTAGAAAATTTTCTTAATCTCTCTCATAACTTCTGTCAAGCTGTCTAGACAGAATAAGTTGAGAATAAGTTGGCCATCTTTTATTTAGTAGACCTTCAAAATATGTGAAGATAGCTGTGGGGGGTGGTGTAACCTATAATCCCAGTATTTGGGAGGTTGTGATAGGAGGCCACAGGTTCAATGCCAGCCTCAACAGCTTAGTGAGGCTCTCAGCAATTTAGTCAGACCCTGTTTTTAAAATAATAAATAAAATTGGGTTGGAGGTGTAACTTGTAAATTGAATGTCTCTGGGTTCAGTCCCCTATACCCTTTCCCACAAACTCCACAAAAACAAACAAACAAACAAAAACCCAAATATGTGAAGATACCTCTCAGGTTTTTGGTCTTTTAAACATTCTTGAATATTTTATTATTTTATTTTTTATTTTTTGCGGGTCTAGGATGAAACCCAGGGACATTCGACCTCCGAGCTATACCCCCTGCCCTATTTTTTATTCTTTATTTTGAAACCAGGTCTCACTGAGTTGCAGAGGCCTCACTAGGTAGCTGAGGCTGTCCTCGAACCGCGATCCTCTGGCCTCAGCCTCCTGAGTGCTGGGATGATAAGCGTGCGCCACCACGCCCGGCCATTCTTGAATATTTTAATTGCTCCTCATTCATCTTCATATCATTTCTGACACCTTACTCACCTTGACAAGTCTGAATCATTTCACACTGCCAATTTTTACTTGTTCAAATTAAACACAAATTATTTACCTAGTAAAACATCATAATTTTTAAATACTTGTGTAGTTTTATGAACTGTTAAATACTTGTATAGTTTCAGATCTTCATTTAACTTGCTTCTACTGTTCTGTCTAAAATCCAAAGGGCAGTCTTTGAAAATATTATACTGTCCACCCATTAAGGTATATTCTTTTTTGTTGCCATAGGATAAACATTCAAGCCAGGCGTGGTGGTGCACACCTGTAATCCCAGTACCTGGGAGGCTGAGACCGGAGAACCAAGGTTCAAGGACAGCCTCAGCAAGTAGTGAGACTCTCACCAACCTAGCGAGACCCTGTTTCAAACTAAAAAATAAATTAGGACAGGGGTATAGCTTGAAGTTATAATACCCCTGGGTACAAAAAAAAAAAAAAAAAAATCAGAATTTTACCATTAAAATGTACCCTGTGCTGCAGGTATGCAGTTCTCAAGCCTTTTCAGTTTATCAGCAAAGTATCTACTTACGTCAGGGGTCAGGCTTTTAGCGATGATGGGCCCAATCATTCCTGGAATAGTGGCAAACGTATTTGTAATGCCCAGGAGGATACCAGCATACCTGGGGACACATGTTCAGAGATTTATTACTATGTTACACAGGGAAGCATCTTTCTCTCTCTCTCTTTCTTTCTTTTGGTATTAGGAATAAAACCTGGGGACATTCTACCTCTGAGCCACACCCCCAGCCCTATTTTGTTTTTATCTTTTGAAACAGGGTCTCACTGGGTTGATCAGAGTCTCACTACTTGCTAAGGCTGTCCTCGAACCTTCGATCTCCTGTCTTAGCTTCCCAAGTCCTGGGATTACAAGTGTGCACCACTATGCCTGGCTTGAAGCAACTTCTTTAAACAGACACTATCCTACTTCTTGGTTGCATTCTTGAGAAATTTTGTCTAATGAGACGATTTACTGAAGCAGAATATTAATTCTTTTGTTACTGAGGATGGAATCTGGAGCATTCTACCTCCAAGCTACAACTCCATCCATCCCTTTCTATTTTTTCTTTTCTTTCTTTCTTTTTTTTGTGGTACTGGGGGTGGAACCCAGGGGCTTTTCTACTTCCAGGCTATACTCTCAGACCTATTTTATACTTTATTTTGGAAACAGGGTCTCACTAAGGTGCAGAGGGCCTCACTAAGTAGCTGAGGCTGGCTTCGAACCTGTGCCATCCTCCTGTCTCAGCCTCCCAAGCTTTGGATTACAATCTGTTTTTTATTTTCAAACAGAGTCTTACTAAGTTGCTGAGGCTGGTCTCAAACTTGTGATCTTCCTGTCTCAGCCTCCCAAGTACTGGGATTATAGATGTGTGCCACTATTCCTGGATTAGAATTTTATTTCAACTGGCAGAAAATGTACATTTCAATAATTAGCATTTTAACTCACATAGAGGAACGTAGCCATTGAAATCATCTCTTGTATGGTGATGTATAATAGTGCTTATAGATGATTTGCATGGATGACTGTATCTGGATAGGAAGCTTGGTATGTTTAGCTTAAGTTGTTGTTGTTGTTATTATTATTATTATTATTATTATTATTATTATTAATCTGTATGGGACTGGGGATGGAACCCAGGGACATTCTACCTCTGAGCTACACTCCAGCCTGATTTTTTTATTCTTTATTTTGAAACAGGGTCTCACTAAGTTGCAAAGGGCCTCACTAAATAGCTGAGACTGTCTACAAACCATGATCCTCCTCTCTCAGTCTCCCAAGTACTGAGATTACAAGTGTGTGCCACCATGCCCGGCTTGCTTAAATTTCTTTTTATGGTATTGAGGACTGAACTCAGGGTTTCACATATGCTAGGCCATTGCTTTACCACTGGGCTACATCCTTAGTCCTTTTTGAGACAGGGTCTTGCTAAGTTGCTCAGGCTGGCCTGGAACTTGCGAGCCTCCTTCCTTAGTCTTCTGGGTAGCTGGGATTATAGGTGTGAGGCATCATGCCCAGCTTGGATGCAAATCTTTAAAGAATTTCTGTCTGTATTTGGGAAATGCTAATGTCCTATTGTTTTCTTCAATATAGAATACATAAGGAATGTGTGTAGACTAAGGAAGGTAATATAGCCAGCTCTTTAGGAAGTAACATCTTGAAAAGAATGATTCCCATTTTCTGTAAAGAAGTCCTATTAAGCTGGTTGTCAGGGACCTAAAGACTCCTAAAACTAGCTCCACTATGTATGTATCTGTGTGTGTGTGTGTGTGTGTGTGTGTGTGTGTGTGTGACTAAACACACAGGCATTTTACCTCTGAGCTACACCCCCAGCCCTTTTTATATTTTTTGCTTTGAAACAGGGTCATGCTAAGTTGTGCTAAGTTGTGCTAAGTTGATGAGGCTGGTCTTGAACCTGTGATCCTCCTGCCTCAGCTTCCCAAGAACTGAGATTACAGGCATGCACCACCACACCTGGCTAACTAGCTCCTTTATTAATGACACATGTCACCTTAGCCAAGTTATTGACAGATCATCATTCCCCTTATTATCTATGAGATTACAGATGTGTACATGCAATATAGCTGGTGGTCCTGGTGGGGCTCTCACAAGCCCTACCAGGTATACTAAAAAATAGTTTTCAGTGTAACATACACATGGGAAAATACACAAACCATCAGCGTATAGCTTACAGAATCGCCACAAAAAGAAAAAGAAAGAAAAAAAAAAAAAAAACCCAGCACCTGATGGAGAAATTACTAGAATGAATGTTCTTAGGACATTTTACAAATGATTGAGCTGCCAATCAGACTGTTTAAACTTTAATTTGAATAGTCTGTCATAATTTGTCAAGTCATCCTTCTCATACTAAAAAGCCTAAAGTCTGGTTTGATGTTTACCTTAAAAAGATGGCAGTCTTCTGCCTGGACTTGCAATGACCTGGGCCTTGTCAGGCCCAGACAGCTCTGGCTCCAGCCACTTACACTGCGACACCCACGCCTCCTGCCTCGTCTTCCCTTGCTGCACCTGCTCCTGCAGCCACGCCCCACCCATCCTGCCCACTCGTGCGGCGCGTCTTCCTCAGCCTCTGTCTCGTCGTCTCACGCTGACCTGTTGTCTCAGGCTCTTTGCTGTCCCTAACACTAGTACTGTGTGTGACTGTCCTAGTTCGGGTCTGTAGCTTGGGATGCACAGTCTCCCTTCAATCTCTTGTTTCACTTCCCTTTCTTATATCCAGTGCCTAGCATCCCACGTGCTCCCTTAACACGTTACTAGAGAGGCAGCATGCGGCCACAGCGCTGGCCGCCAGGCTCTGACCACACGGCCATGGAGGCTGCGTTCCATGCAGACTAGCATGCCCTGGGCACTGGCTCCAAGGATGGCAATTCCTGATCAGAAAACTTTTACAAATGTAATTCTAACATTCTGGATTTTTACTAGGATCTCTGGGAGTCATTACAAATTGTACCGTAGTCAACTAGTACATTTTAAAAATCTTTTGCTTTTTTTGTGGTATGGTACTTTTTGTGTGCGTGTGGTACTCTGGGAGTCATTACAAATTGTACTGTAGTCAATTAGTACATTTAAAAAACTTTTTGCTTTTTTGTGGTATGGTACTTTTTTTGTGCGTGTGGTACTGGGGATTGAACTCAGGGGCACCTACCTCCGAGCTACACCCTCAGCCCAATTTTTTGTTTTTTATTTTAAAATAGGGTCTCACTAAGCTGTGGAGGGCCTCGCTAAGTAGCTGAGGCTAGCTGCATGTATCAGTCTCCCAAGTACTGGGGTAACAAGTGTGGGCCAGCATCCCCAGCGTGAGATTTTAATTTTTTTTTCTCTTAAGTATTGGGGATGGAACCCAGGGACATTGTAACTCTGAGCTACACCCTAAGCCCTATGTTTTAGTATTTTTATTTTTTGAAACAGGGTCTTGCTGAGTTGCGAAAGGCCTCACTAAGTTGCTGAGGCTGTCAATGAACTGCGATCCTCCCACCTCCGCCTCCTGAATGCTGGGATTACAAGCCTGCGCCACCATGTCCAGCGAGGTTTTAATTTTTTAGGAAATAATCTGTTATTATAAAATAAAGTTATAGCTGGGTATGGTGGTGCACACCTATAATCCCAGTACTTGGGAGGCTGAGACAGGAGGATCTCAGGTTCAAGGACAGCTTCAGCAAGTAGTGAGACTCTCATCAACCTAGTGAGATACTGCTTCAAAATAAAAATAAAATAGGGCTAGGAGTATAGTTCAGAGGTAGAATGTCTCTGAGTTCAATGCCCAGTACAACAACAATAACAACAACAATAACAACAACATCATCATCAACAACAACAAAAGTTCTAGCTGGGCATGATGGCGCATGCTTGTAATCCTAGTAATCCTAGTACTTGGGAGGCTGAGACAGGAAGATCACAGGTTCAAGAATGACAGCCTTAGCAAGTAGTGAGACTCTCATCAACCTAGTAAGACCCTGTTTAAAAATAAAATAAAATAGGGGGTCGCATGGAGGTAGAATACCCCTAGGCTCAATTCCCATACCACAAAAAATAAAATAAAATAAGGTTCTGTACAGCTGTAAACCCAGTGACTCAGGAGGCTGAGGTAGGATGACCACTAAGTTTAAGATCTGCTTGAGATATTAGTGAGACTCTATTTCAAAGTAAAAAGGTAGGAAAAAAGGCCAGGGATGTAGCTCAGTGGTAGAGCACCTCAGTCTTGATCTCCAGTACTGAAAAAAAATTCTGCTCTAAAGAAGCTTAATGTTTTATTAGTCCATATAGTCTTGTTATAGGACAATGCAACTTCTATTAGGGTTTGGGGTCCTCAATACCTAGGTTACAAGACTACTGATCTGACATGACTCTCCTCATTTTTATTACAAAGTCTTGCTGAACCTAATTCAGTTATCTATAAACATCACAAACTTTAAAACCCATACATGCTGGGTGTGGTGGCAACTCCTGTAATCTCAGTACTTGGGAGGCTGAGATAGGAAGATCACAGGTTCACTGCCAGCCTTAGCGACTTAGTAAGGCCCCGTTTCAAAATGAAAATAAAAGAGGGCTACGGGTGAAGCTGAGATAGAATACTCCTGGATTCTATTCCCAGTACTACAACACACACACACACACACACACACACACACACACACACACACGCAAACGCACCAAAAAACAAAAAAACCCTCATACATAGGAGGAGGGGCAGAGCAGGGTGGAGTGTGGAGGGAAACACACCAGGAGATGTGTGCATATATGAACATATCACTTTGAATCTATGATATGTAACTAGACTGTGCCAAAAAAACTTGAAAATATGTAGGTAAATAAATCTGTAAATACATGACACAAATATAAAACCATGAGGCACAGATGTTTTTGGCTTATTCCTCTAGGGGGTATAGCTTAACCACTTGGCAGGGCTGTCTGTTCTCTCCTTTTAAAAACCATTAGCACCTTGGCAGTGGGAGGAGCCAACTGCACTGTTGCCAGGCCTTCTCAGTGACAGATATTAAGTGCAGATGAATGCTGTGAAATTCTAAATGTCAGCACTAAGGAGCTGTTCAAGTATTTATATTACACTTGGCCAGGCAGAGCCATGAAAGATTGATGACTGCTTGGAAGAACACCTGTTGCATGGGCTCAGTCTGGCTTCGGTGCTGTTGGAGTACTAGAAATCTGTGGAAGTAACTGCAGAAAACTTACCCAGCTCCCTCAAATCAGAGCCACAACATTATCCATAAAAAGTCAATTTCAATCTATAGAAGAAAAGACTTGGAAAAACCCATTTATACAAAGTGATACTGACTTTTTATTAAAAAAAAAACCTTATATCTGGCAATGGCTATAAGTACTTTCTTTCTTTCTTTCTTTCTTTCTTTCTTTCTTTACTTATTTATTTTTTGCAGTACTGGGGATGGAACCCAGTGGCATTCTACCTCTGAGCTACACCCCCATCCCTATTTTTTATTCTTTATTTTGAAACAGGGTCTTGCTGAGTTGCAAATGGCTTCACTAAGGAGCTGAGGCTGTCCGCGAACTGTGATCCTTCTGTCTCAGCCTCCCAAATGCTGGGATTGCAAGCATGCGCCACCATGCCTGGCTGACTATAAGTATTATAAAATTATGTTTGTGGTACTGGGGATTAAACCCAGAGGCATTCTACCATTGAACCATACTTCCAGCCCATTTTATTTTCATTTATTTTGTGGTATTGGGAATTGAACTCCAGGGCATTCTGCCTCTGAGCTGCATTCCCAACCTTATCTAGTATTTTATTTTATTGGAAACAGGGTCTCGCTAATTTGCAGAGGGCCTTGCTAAGCTGCTGAGGCTGGCCTTGAACCTGTGATCCTTCTGTCTCAGCCTCCCAAGTACTGGGATTACAGGTGTGTGCCACCACAACTGGCTCTATTTCACTTTTATTTCAAGACAGGGTCTCACTAAATTGTTGAGGCTGACCTCAAATCTGTGGTCCTACTGTGTCGGCCTTCCAAGTGCTGGGATTACAGGTGTGTGCCATCATGGCACACCTCACAAGCTATGTTTATTTTATATATATATCTAACTTGATAGTAAAGTTAACGCCATGAGATAGGGATTACTATGTTTATTTTATAGATGGAAATAAGACTTATGAAATATTATCCATCTGGGTGTGGTGGCACACGCCTGTAATCCCAGTACTCAGGGAAGCTAAGACAAGAGAATCACAGGTTTGAGGACAGCCTCAGCAAGCAGTGAGACTCTCATCAACCTCTTGAGACCCTTTTCAAAATAAAAATAAAACAGGGTTGGCTGGGCGTGGTGGCGCATGCTTGTGATTCCAGTATTTGGGAGGCTGAGACAGGAGGATCCCGGTTTGAGGACAGCCTCAGCTACTACTTAGTTAGACTCTTTGCAACTCAGTGAGACCCTGTTTCAAAATAAAGAATAAAAATAGGGCTGGGTGTGTAACTAGGAGGTAGAATGCCCCTGGGTTCCATCCTCAGTACCACAATAAATAAGTAAAATAAAATAGAATAGGGCTGGGGGTATAGCTCAGGTAGAATACCCCTGGGTTCAATCCCTAGTAACATACATACAGAAAATATTATCCAATCTGTATGATTCCAGCCAATACTTAATATTGGAGTGTTATACTCTGTTACAAGCAGTGATCACTGAACTAGATCCATAGAAAATGACTTTTTTTTCACCCCAACCCCTGGTGCTGAATGTTTGTGTCTGAGGTCCTTAGGTATTTTGTTCTACCTAGTAGAGTGCTATACTGAATGGGTACTCAGTTGTTACTGAGACAAAATCAATTAAACAGCATGGTATAAGATATGTAACTCCTGTTAACAGAGACACAGGGAACCAGAAACAACTAGTATGCTTTGAATCAAGAATTTCTAGTTGGAGCCAGGCGTGGTGGCGCAAACTTGTAATCCCAGAATTTGGGAGGTTGAGACAGGAGGATTGTGGTTTGTGGATAGCCTCAGCTACTTAGTGAGGACCTTTGTAACTCAGTGAGCCCCTGTTTTGAAATAAATACAAAATAGGGCTGCGAGTGTAGCCTGGAGGTAGAATGCCCCTGGGTTCTATCCCCAGTACTGCAAAAAAAAAAAAAAAAAATATATATATATATATATGTATATATTCTGGTTGAAAAATAAAACATGAAAGCTCATCCAATGTGTTATTTTAAAATATAAGGGAGAGAGCCTTGGGCATGGTGGTATAGACCTGTAATTCCAGATACCTGGGAGGTTGAGGCAGAAGGATCACTAAGTTTGAGGCCAGCCAGGGCAACTTAGCAAGATCCTGTCTCATAAAAAATAAAAAGGTGCTATAGATTTGACTCAGTGGTATAGTGCCTCTGGGTTCATTTCCCAGCATTGATAAGAAAGGAAGAAAGGAAGAAGGAAGAGTTACATTTAGAAATAATTATTTACCAAGATAAGGCAGTAAGTACAAATGCATCTAGTAAAATTATACCTGGATGTACAGAGAGCAGGAAGCTGGGGCACAGAATAGTCTAAAAGGCTTTGTGAGTGGGATGGGGACCGGGAGGGTTCCCACAGATGTTAAGGAGAAGCACTGCCGTGGGTGCTGCAGAGCTCAGCAGAAGGCATTTCCCGAGTGGCCGACTGGCTCAGCCGGGAACCGGGTGTGCTACAACTCTAAACTTGTGCAACTGTCTTGGATGTTTTTGTATAACGTGAGAGCTCACATCAGACTGATTTCAAAGGTCTAGTTTATCTTGGAGTATTTACTGAGGGAGGAAGACATGATTAACATGAATTAGAAAATCCTGAAGTCCAGTGAAGGATCTGGGGCAGGAGTGAGGGTAGAAGACCCCTTACTTTTCTCTAAAATTAATTCATGTATATTACTTTTACGAATTAAAGGCATTAAATCTTATCAATTAAAATATTTACAGTCCTTTCCTATCTTGTCAACTGGCAAGGATGAATTCTATGTGGCTTCAAGAATGTTCTATAGAGGTGGATGTAGAAAGTATTTGAAGCTTAAGGTAAGAATTATAGGTTCAAATTATGGTTTTATCATTTATTAACAGTGTGGTAGAAGACAAACCACTTAATTTCTGTGAACCTAAGTTTCCTTAGCCTCACACAGGCAAAAAGAGCCAGGCATGGTGGCACATGCCAATAGTCCTAGTACTTGGGAGGCCGAGACAGGAGGATCGCAGGTTCGCGGACAGCCTCAGCTACTTAGTGAGACCCACTGCAACTTAGTGAGATCCTGTTTCAAAATAAAGAATAAAAAATAGGGCCGCAGATGTAGCTCAGAAGTAGAATGCCCCAGGTTCAATACTCTGTACTGAAAAAAAAAAAAGATAAATTGAGGTAATATTTGTGAAAGTGATTTGTAAGCTATCAAGTGCTATTTGGACATAGGTAATATAAGTGGACAAGTCTGGTGGTCTGCTCTTTGGTATTCATGAATCCAATTAAATGCCTACTATGTGCCAAGCACCGAGGATGGTCAACACCTCTGCCTTCACAGAGTTCCTATTTTAGCTGGATGGAGAGATGCAAGTTATACTGTGTTACTGCAATGTTCTTAGGAGAATACTGTGGGCAGAGGTGATGGTAGTTAAAAATTTAAATTTGAAAATAAACTTCATGCTTTAATTATTGCATGAATTGAAATCTTTCAAAGAACTTAAGTTCTGGAGTAGTAAAATTCATAGAGACAGAATGTAGAATGATGGTTACTAGGAAGTGGAGGGAGAAGGAAATGGGGAACTTGTGTTTAACAGGAACAGAATTCCAGTTGGGGAAGATGAAAACGTTGCAGGTGTGGTGATGCATACCTATAATCCCAGTACTTGGGAAGCTGAGACAGGAGGATTGCAGGTCTGAGGCCAGTATGGTGAACCTAGCACCTAGGCAGACCTAGCAGGACACTGTTTCAAAATAAAAAATAAAAAAGGGCTGGGGTATAGCTGGGGTCAGTGCATAGCAGCCCCTCCCCCCCTAATGTCCAGAGATTGTTGTTGGCAATAGTTGCACAAGAGCTGGGAGTGGTGGCTCATGCCTGTAATCCTAGCTAGTTGGGAGGGTGAGGAAAGAGGATTCAAATTTGAAGTCAGCAATTTATGGAGACTGTCTTGAAATACAAATCAAAAGGGCTGGGGAAGCTGGGCATGGTGGCACACACCTGTAATCCCAGTACTTGGGAGGCTGAGACAGGAGGATTGCAGTTTGAAGATAGCCTTAGCAAGTACTGAGACTCTCATCAACCTAGCAAGGCCCTATTTCAAAATAAAAATAAAAGTAGGATTGGGATATAGCTTGGAGGTAGAATGCCCTTGGGTTTCATCTTTAGTACCATAAAAAAAGAAAGAAAGAAAAAAGGGCTGGGGATATAGCTGAGTAGCTCAGTGGTAGAGCATACCCTGGAAGGACTAGGGGCTATTGCACAACAATGTACATGTAATGCCACAGAATTCTACCCTTAAGATGGCTAAAATGGTAAATATTTTACTATGATTATAAAAAAAGAATTTAAAGTTGATCACAGCAAATCTCTGTATTTATACTTACGAAGGAGCAATATCCAGATGGTTGATACTAAATCCAGCCGAGCAAAAGCCTCCCAGCGTTGTTGATATGGTTAAGAATGCAACAGCCAAGGAGTAATCACAGCCTATGAATCCAGCAGCTACCAGAAACACTGCAGGTCCAATCATTCCTGGAGTTAAAAGGACAAAAGAAAAATTTCCGGCATTAATATTTGCTTACCTTTAGACAGTATAAATCTGAAACAGGATACTGCTGCCACCTACTGTAGAAACACTGACCTGCCCAGTCATGGAAAACCTGCTAGAAAACAGGCAACATACAACTAATTTAAGAGTGAAGGAAGACCTCATTATGCAATATTGTTAAATCTGCATGTGACCAGAACTCAAGCTACAGACCTACAGTGTTAGCTATAAGATCAGGAAGGTGGAAAGATGTAGTTGCAGAGAAACGGTTGTCAGCTATTGAGGCAACATAAAAGGTGACTTAAAATCCATATAATCAAAGGACTCTGCTGGATACAGTCAGAATGATGCCCCATCTTGGTTCTAATGCATGATAATGATGATAATGATATGCAAAGGTCACCACAGGCAGTTAAGAATAGAAGGCAGTTAACAGATGCCTATTTCTCCCTATCTACAGCAGTGCTATCCGATAACTATGTGATAATGGAAATGTTGTACTTGTATATACTGAAATGGAGAAATTTAATTAATTAATTAATTAACTTATGTACTAGGGATTGAACCTAGAGGCATTCTACCTCCAAGCTATGTCCCCCAGCCCAATTTTTAAAAATTTCTTTATTTCGCCGGGCGTGGTGGTGCACGCCCATTTTTTAAAAATTTCTTTATTTCGCCGGGCGTGGTGGCGCACACTTGTAATCCCCGCGCTTGGGAGGCAGAGACAGGAGGATCGCGCAGGTTCGAAGCTAGCCGCGCGCGCTGGCTTAGGAGACCCTGTTTCCAAATAAAAATGTAAAAATAGGTCTGGGAGTGTAGCCCGGAGATAGAAGGGCTTCCAGGAACCCCAGTACCACCAAAAAAAAAAAAAAAATTTCTTTATTTGGAAATGGGGTTTTACTAGGTTTCTGAGAGCTCGAGAGCCTCACTACATTGTTGAGGCTGGCTTTGAACCTGCAATCCTCCTGTCTCAGCCTCCCAAGTATTGAGATTACAAGCGTGTTCCACCAAGTCCGGCTGAGAAACTTATCTTAAAATTTCAATTAGGTCAAGTGTGGTGGCGCACACCTGTAATCTCAGTACTTGGGAGGCTGAGAGAAGGATCACAGATTTGAAGACAGTCTCAGCAAGTAGTGTGACTCTCATCAACTGAGCGAGACCCTGTTTCAAAATAAAGATAAAACAGGGCTGGAGTTCAGAGGTTCAACATCCCTGGGTTCAATATCCAGTACCATAATCATTTTTCAACTAAATATAAATAACTCCTATGTGGCTAAAAGCTACTATATTATACTGAAGGTGTAATATAGGTCCACAGGTCCACATAAAGCCAAAAAAAAAAAAAAAAGAAAAAGAAAATCAGATTGAATTCAAACAGATTTATTTCATTTGCCGATGTGGAATCAAAGCCACTAAACAGTGAAACAGAATGGTATCTTTCCATGGTCAGGTGCTCAGATCATAGTTACAGAATTAACCTGAATAGGTCTTTTCACAAATACAATTACTGAAGTACAGTCATAAATTACTTCCAGGGTCTCTAATTACTTACTGGTGACGTGTGTGTGTGTGTGTGTGTGTGTGTGTGTGTGTGTGTGTGTGTGTGTGTGTGTTACTGAAGACTGAACCCAGGGGCATTCTACCTCTGAGCTATACCCCCCAATCTTTTCTATTCTTTATTTTGAAACAGTGTCTCACTAAGTTGCAGAGGGCCTCACAAGTTGCTGAGGCTGGCCACAAACCTGAGATCCTTCTGCCTCAGCCTCCCAAGTACTGGGATTACAAGAGTGTGCCACCACCATGCCCGACTCTACTGGGGACTTTAAAAAGTTGAAGAACTGATCTGGGTGTGGTGGTACATGCTTGTAATCCCAGCATTTGGGAGGCTGAGACAGGAGGATCACGGTTTGTGGACAGCCTCAGCCACTACTTAGTGAGGCCCTTTGCAAATAAAGAATAAAAAGTAGGGCTGGGGCATAGCTCAGAGGTAGAATATGCCCCTGGGTTCCAACTCCAGTACTGAAAAAAAAAGTTGAAGAACTGTCTTTTTTTTTTTTTGGTATAGGGGGATTGAAACCAGGGACATTCTAGCATTCTACTTTCAAACTACACCTCCAGCTCAATTTTATTTTTGTTTTGAAAAAGGTCTTGCTATGTTGCTGAGGCTGTCCTTGAACCTGTGATCCTCCTGCCTCAGCCTCCCAAGTACTAGGATTACAGGTATGCGCTATCACATCTGGATCTTAGTTTTAAAATGTACTTTTCTGAAAGCAGTCAAAAACCACATGATGATTTATGATTCTTTTGTCTAGCTATCCCACTTCTGGGTATCTTTCCAAAGAGGCTGAAATCATAATAGCCAAATTATGGAAACAATCTAGGTGCTCATCAGCAGATGAATGGATTACAAAATTATAGAAATATACACAGTGAATTCTACTCAGCAATAAAGAACAAAATTATGTCATTTGTAAGAAAATGGAAAGACTTGGAAAACATCATGTTTAGTGAGATTAGCCAATCACAGAAAATGAAGGGTTATGTTTTCTCTAATATGTGCAAGCTAGAAATTAACTGTGATACCAGAGGGACTAGACAATGGCAGAAAAACCTCAGTGGAGCAAGGGTTTAAGGCAAGGAGAAGGGGAAGACCGGGGTTCATTAATGCAAATTCTGACCATCAACTATGTGTACGTATTCGAATGCACCAATGGCGATCTCAGTACTCTGTATTGAGAAGGGAGGTAATGGGGGGAAACCAAGTGCTATGCACATGCATGTCACTGTCAACATGATTTACATTATGATGTGAGACTGTAATGCATCAATAAAAGCATTTTAAAATTTAAAAGACTAAAAAAATTAAAGTAGCTCTGCTAAGAACATTCTATAAAAAAGGAAATCTTCTGAAGAAATGATTTCTTTTAGCTGGGTGTGGTGGTACACACTTGTAATCCCAGCATTTGGGAGGTGAGACAGGAGGATCCAGGTTCGCAGACAGCCTCAGCTACTTATTGAGGCCCTCTGCAACTCAGTGAGACCCTGTTTCCAAATAAAGAATAAAAAATAGGGCCGGGTGTAGTGGCGCACGCTTGTAATCCCCACGCTTGGAAGACGGAGACAGGAAGATTGCGCAGGTTCAAAGCCAATGCTTAAGAGACCCTGTTTCCAAATTTTAAAAAAAGTATAAAATAGGTCTTGGAGTGTTAGCCTGGAAGTAGAAGGGTTTCCAGGAACCCCAGTACCACCAAAAAAAAAAAAAAAGAATAAAAAATGGAGTTAGAGTGCTCCTACGTTCCATTCACAGCATCAAAAAAAAAAAAAAAAAAGATTTCTTTGAGATCTTTGATTTATAGCTCACTTGTGATAATTAGTATATATATATATATATATATATATATATATATATATATATGTTGGTATTCAAAGTATACTATAAGGGATAGAAGCTTAAAAATATTTCCACTGTAAACTTATAGCTGGAAACATAGTGATTCTTTTTTTTAATTTGGAAACGGTCTAAGTTGCTGAGATCCTTACTAAGTCACTGAGGCTGGCTTTGAATGTGTGATCCTCCCATCTCAGCCTCCCAAGTATTATTATTATAGATGTGCACCACAGTGCTCAGCTTGAGGTTACAAATCTTAATCCTTAAAATGCATGGTTCAAAAGGAACTATCTTGTACAGAAATGCACTAAATGAATCATAGTATTTAACATAATATATGAACAAAATAAATGACTAATATTAACTTTTCTATTTTGTCTTGCACTGTTGTGATATAAGAAGAAATATACAATTGTCTTTGCCCCTGGTTCTTGGCACACAGCTCCTAGAACCCTTGGCGGTGATAAGACTGCTTTTGTTTGCTAATAGAATGACTGGTGGTACTGGGACCAGTGCCCCAATATAAGGTGGGTAGTGGTCACTAGAAAGACCAAGGCATGATTAGGGGTTAGGCTTTTAGCTCTACTCTCCAATCTCTGGCGAGGAGAAAGGGGCTGAAGGTTAAGTTGATTACTGATGGCCAATGATTTATTCAACCATGCCTGTATAATGAAGCCTCTATAAAAACTCAAAAGGACAAGTTGGGATGAGCTTCCAAAGAATCTAACATGTGGAGGTCCCTAGAGGGGAGTACACCTGGAGAGGGTGTGAAGCTCCTTGCCCCTTCCCACTCATCTTGCTTTCAGCATCTCTTCCACTTGGTCACTCAACACATGCTTTGTAGTGTCCTTTATTATTTATTTTTTTTGTGGTATTGTGGACTGAACCCACAGTACTTCTACTTCCTAGCTCTGCCTCCATCCCTTGTTTTGAAAAAGAGTCTCGCTAAGTTGCTGAGGCTGGCCTTGAATTTAAGTATTGGAATTACAGGCATGCAACATCATGCCTAGCTGTAATGTAATTAACTTATTCATTCATTTAGTAGTACTTGGGATTGAACCCAAGTTTAATTTACAATTTCATTCTACCTCTGAGATATGCCTCAAGCCCTATTTTAAATATTTATTTATTTATTTATTTATTTATTTATTTATTTATTTATTGGTGGTATTGGGGTTCCTGGAAGCCCTTCTACCTGCGGGCTACACTCCCAGACCTATGTTTACATTTTTTTTAAAATTTGGAAACAGGGTCTCCTAAGCCAGTGCGTGTGGCTGGCTTCGAACCCGTGCGATCCTCCCATCTCTGCCTCCCAAGCGCGGGGATTACAAGCGTGCGCCACCACGCCCGGCCTCCTATTTTTTATTTTGAAATAGCATCCCACTAAATTGCAGAGGGCCTTACTAAAGTAGCTGAGGCTTGCTGTGAACCTGCAATCCTCCTATCTCAGCTTCCCACATGCTGGGATTACAAGTGTGGGCCACTATATTTGGTTGTAATGTCCTTTATAACAAATAAGTAGCCAGGTGTGGTGGCATACACCTGTAATCCTAGTACTTGGGAGGCTGAGACTAGAGGATTACAGGTTCATGGCCAGATTTAACAATTTAGTAAGACCTTGTTTCAAAACAAAAAATAATTTAGGGCTAGGGATACAGCTCAGAGGTAGAATGCAGAAAGTCCTTGGGTTCAATCCCAAGTACCATAATAAAAACAAACATAAAATAGTGTTTTCCTGAGTCCTATGAGCTGCTGTAGAAAATTGATTGAACCTGAGGAGAGATCATGGGAACAGCAATTTTCAAGCTGGTCAAAAGTAAGGTTCACAACTTGGGATTGGGACTGGAACCTGAAGGGGGAGGAAAGTCTTATAGGACTCAGCCCTCAGTCCACAGGACCTACGGTATCACAGGTAGACAGCGTTAGAATTAAATTATAGCCAGTCGTGGTGGCGCATGCTTGTAATCCCCGTGCTTGCGAGGCTGAGACAGGAGGATCACACAGGTTCGAAGCCAGCCTCAGCTACTTAGTGAGGCTCTCAGCAACTTAGTGAGACCCTATTTCCAAATAAAATATAAAAAGAGGTCTGAGAGTATATCTTGGAGGTAGAAAAGCCTCTGGGTTCCACCCCTAGTAGCACACACACACACAAAAAATTATAAGATGCCCATCCAGTGTCTGCTGCAGGACTGGCTGCATGAGGAAAATTTCCACACACATCTTGTTGACCAGAGGTGAAATGTCTCTGGTGTGGAGAATTGGGTTAACTATATATGAGGGTGAGAAGACACATATTTATATTTCTATTAACTGTAAGTCAAAACAAAACTTGTTTCACTTCACTCACCTATAAAGGTAAAAATTCTGCGCACACTCAGAGTTGAAAAATTCCATTTTGCCCTTAAATTGTCAGCAGCTTGACCAGATAGTATCATACACAACCAACAGCCAAAATAAGGTAATGCAGATAAAAACCCATTCTGGAAGGAATAAGAAGATATAAATTAATTATGGCAGAAGGAAACACACACACACAAACACACACACACACACACACACACACACACACCACAATCAATGCCATTATTTAAAAACAAAAGAAATACAGAACAATGTCCGGTTAATGTTTAAATAATGACAGTAAACAAATTTGACTCTTGGAAGATTATGGAATTCAGTTTAGTGCATACCCCAACATCCTGTTTCAGGAAGAAGTAAGGCTCACTATAGTCCTATCTGTTCAAAATAACCCTGAGCTATTTATTACTTTGGAACTTGGGTTGTAGGAAAGGATAAATCTTCCTGTTTCTGAATTTTCTCTACTGATTAGTTTTTGTCCTCAAAATTTACATATTTATTTTAAAAATTTTAGTATAAAATAAAATACACAGAGAGCAAATCACATAAATAAAATGAATGGCTTAATGAACTACTTATTCTAAGGTCAAGAAAGAGAACTTTGCCAGACACCCTAGAAAACCATTGTCCTGGTTCAACCACAGCCCTCTTCCTCTCCCTAGGTAAGAGTATATAGTAATCACACACTCACAATTATCTATTTACATCACCAAAATGTGTAGATACTAGAGTTTAGTCTTTACTAAATTATAGTTGAGCCGGTCGTGGTGGCGCATGCTTGTAATCCCTGCCCTTGGGAGGCTGAGACAGGAGGATCACATGGGTTTGAAGCCAGCCTCAGCTACTTAGTGAGGCTCTCAGCAACTTGGTGAGACCCTGTTTCCAAATAAAATATAAAAAAGCTCTGGGAGTATAGCACGGAGGTAGAAAGCCTCTGGGTTCCACCCCCAGTACCACCAAAAAAAAAAAAATTATAGTTGAATCATTATTTGAAAATTTCTTACAGGTCCTTTTGTGTATATGTTGCTGGGGATTAAACCTAGGGTCTCACGCATGCTAGGCAAGTGAGCTACAACCTCAGCCCTAACATATATTTGATGACTCTTTTAACCTATAAATTCCCTTCTATTCCTTTTTTCCTTATACTTTATAAAAAACCTAGGTCAGGTGTGGTAGTTCACATTTATAATCCCAGTACTTGAGAGGCTGAGAAAGGTAGACTGCAGGTTGAGATTAGCCTCAGTTACTTAGTGAGGCCCTCAGCAACTTAGTGAGACTCTGTTTCAAATGAAAAAACAGATAAAATCGGGCTGAGGGTGTAGCTTAGAGGTAGATTGCCCTTGGGTTTAATCCACAGCACCATACACATTTTGCATCCCCAGGAGTTGGGAGGCAGAGACAGGAGGGTCGCAGGTTCCAAGCCAGCTTCAGCAAATTAGTGAGGCTCTCAGTAACCTAGCAAGACCCTGATTCCAAGTAAAAAATAAAATAGAGCTGGGGGGGGGTGTAGCTTGGAGGTAGAATGCCCTTTGGTTCAACCCCCCGTATTGAATTAAAAAAAAAATTAGCTCCAACTAAACTATAACTAAAAAATCCAGAGAAACTACATTTTAATTTTTTTTTTTTTTTTTTTTTTTTTTTTTTGCAGTACTGGAGATGAAAGCCAGGGGCATTGTACCTCCGAGCTACATCCCCAGTCCTATTTTTTGTATTTTACTTTTTGAAATAGGGTTTCACTGAGTTGCAAAGGGCCTCGCTAAGTAGCTGAGGCTGTCCCAAACCGTGATCCTGTGGTCTCTACCTCCTGAATACTGGGATTACAAGTGTGCTCCACCATGCCTGGCCCCTGTATTTTTAATTTAATTTTATTTTCATTTTGTGGTTCTGGGGATTAAATGTAGCTCTACCACTGAACTACACCCAGCCTCAAACTATTTGTATTTCACATTCCAGTGGTCCTATTCCCCCTCTGGAGCTGGGGGTCTGTCTTCGTGGCTTCTCCCCCCCTCATATTTGGCCTCCAGTCACCGAGCACCATCTGTTCTACTTCCTTTATTTTATTTATTTTTTTTGATGATTCTGTGTTATTTGTTTTTTTTTTAATTTTATTTTATTGGTGCACTGCATTCATACATCATAGTGGGATACAAACTTTTGTAGACATACATGCACACATCGCCCAGTCAGCCCCCACCCAATCCCCACCCCATTCTCTCCCCATCCCTCCTTCCCATGCTTGGCTTAGTGGTTGACATCTAGTATTATAGCAATTTATCCAAAATTAAAAATGATAATCTCACATAACAGTTTCATTTGTCTGATACCAAGCGTTTGATGATTTAAAGAGCATTTCAATATTTCTTTTTGCTTTCTTTCTTACTAGAGCATATTTTTTTCTGTTTTTTTAGGTGAAACTATCATATATTTATATATTTATTTTTCAGAAAAAATCTATCCTAATATGGAATATGAATTCTAGATACCCAAAACGATCTTGAAAAAGAACAAAGCTAGCAGATATATATTTTCTGATTTCAAACCATATAAAGCTACAATAATTGAAACAGTGTAGTACTGTTCTAAAGGCAGATATATAGACCATTGGAGTTAAATACAAGCCTAGAGCTAAATTCTTCCCTATATTGTCAAGTTATTTTTGACAAGGTTTCCATGAACATTTGGTGGTGGAAATAATAATCTCTTAACTAAATATTGTTGAAAAATAATAATTACATGGAAACTACTTCCTTTATATATATATAACCTACTCTTGTGCTTCTCGTCTCCTCCTCCTTGTCCCGTGACAGGCGTTGCTCATCTCTGGCCTGGAATCCTGCACCAGCCTCCTACTTCCTGTGTGGAACCTTTTCCTGCTCTGCCCTCTGCTTAGCACGGCCTGCCTGCTCACACCCTGACACACCAGGCCCCGTCCACTGACCCCACTGCCTGTCCAGGCTCCTTCCCCTGGCTGCCCCCACCTCAGGGAGATCAGGTCTGTCCGTGATCAGTCATTACAGTCACCACCTCACCTAAGCCCTTGGCTCCCTCTTCCCTTCTTCCCCACTTTATCTTCTTCCCTGGGTAAAACCGCCACCCTACTGCAACTCAACTCCTGTCCTGTACTTGCCCGTGAACAGCAGAACACACTAGAAAAACACAGCTGTGCTTCCCCCCTTCCTCGGATTCGCTTGCCGGCCTCAGGGGCCTCCACGCCGCCAGGGCGTTCCCCTCTGTCCCCACAGTTCCCCTGCTGCACCCACCCAACATTCTCTCCCTAGGGTGATTTACGTGTGTTTAGGTGAAATTCAATTATTTCATCATCACTATGGATCCTCTGTATTCAACTGCTGTATGCTTTTAGTTCTACTTCTGAGATGAAGCTGTGTCTTTTCCCCCCCGGTATTCAGCTGAGTAATTTCCTCTAAAATTTTATTCCATTTAGACTTCTACGTAGTGAATCACATACACTGTTATTTGTGGCAGAATCCTACACATGAATAAACCATTAAAAATCAGGGATGAATTTTCTGACTTTGGTCTTGTTCCTTGCTGGTACAAGACTGATCATTTGCTTGGCATGGCTGTGCACACCTGTCATCCCAGTACTTGGGTGGCTAGACAGGAGGATCCCAGGCTTGATGAGAGCCTCAGCAACATAAGACTCTCAGCAACTTAGCAAGATCCTGTTTCAAAACCGAAAATAGACCCAGGCGTGGTGGTGCATGCTTGTAATCCCAGTACTTGGGAGGCTGAGACAGGAGGATCATAGGTTTGCGGCCACCCTCAGCTACTTAGTGAGGCCCTCCTCAACTTAGTGCGATCCTGTTTATAGAAAAGGGGTGTTACTAGGGGTGTATCTCAGAGGTTGAATTCCTTTGGGTTTAATGCCCAGTTTAGTTCCAAAAAAATGTGCTGAGAATGGTCAGAGGTAGAATGTCCCTGCGTTCAATCACCAGTATAAAACACACACACACACACACACACACACACACACACACACACACACACCTGATAATTCTTCAAAGTGACTAAATTTTTTTTACTCAATGTTTCAGTGGTTAAAAAACTCCCTCAGCTGGGCGTGGTGGCTCATGCTAGTAATCCCTGCCCAGAGGGAGGCTAAGACAGGAGGATCGCGCAGCTTCAAAGCCAGTGAGGCTTTCAGCAACTTAGCGAGACCCTATTTCCAAATAAAATATAAAATGGGCCTGGGAGTGTAGCCCAGAGGTAGAAGGCCTCTGGGTTCTACCAGTACCACCAAAATAAATAACTAACTAACTAAATAAATAAATAACCTCCTTCAACAACCTAAAACAATTAAAATCTTCTACATTTACACATTTCATGAGCATCTTCCACAGTCAAGGTTTTTGTTTAAGGATGTGATTCAACTGGGTGTGGTGGCATACACCTGTAATTCCAATACCTGGGAAGCTGAGACAGGATCACAGGTTCCAAGCTAGCCTCAGCAACTTTTTAAGACCCTCAGTAACTTAGCAACACACATGCACGCGCGCGCGCACACACACACACACACACACACACACACACACAGTTTTTTTGCAGGGTTGGAGAAAGAACCCAGTGCTTTGTTCATGCTAGGAAAATGCTCTATCATGGACTTATACCCTGAGCCAGGGTCTGCTTTTAATTCTCTTGGGTACAGACCTTGGAATAGAATTTCTAGGTCATAAGATAACTCTATGTTTAACTTTTTGAGGAAGTGCTAAACTGTTTTTCATAGTAGTTGTTTTACATTCCTGCCACCAATTATGAGGTTCCAATTCCTCCATATTCTCACTAATACTTGCTGTTTCTGTGTGTGTGTGTGTGTGTGTGTGTGTGTGTGTGTGTGTATGTGTGTGTGTGTGTGTGTGTGTTTCAACAGCCATCTTAATAGGTATAAAGTGTTACCCAATAAGGATTTGATTTGCATTTCCCTAAAAACTAATAATGTTGAACATTTTATATGTTCTTACTGCCCATTTGTGTATCTTTGAAGAATGTCTATTTGTCTTTTGGCCATTTTTTTTTTTTTGGTG
This sequence comes from Muscardinus avellanarius, assembly GCF_963383645.1. Classification (NCBI taxonomy): domain Eukaryota; kingdom Metazoa; phylum Chordata; class Mammalia; order Rodentia; family Gliridae; genus Muscardinus; species Muscardinus avellanarius. The sequence continues at coordinate 28,956,749 of NC_137794.1, forward strand.
GTACTGGGGATGGAACCCAGGGGCTTTTCTATTTTCGGGCTATACTCCCAGACCTATTTTATATTTTATTTGGAAACAGGGTCTCACTAAGTTGCTGAGAGCCTCACTAAGAAGCTGAGGCTGGCTTCGAACCTGTGCAATCCTCCTGTCTCAGCCTCCCAAACGCTGGGATTACAAGCATGTGCCCCTATGCCTAGGTCTTTTGACCATTTAAAAACTACATTGTCAAGCTGGGCATGGTGGCTTGTAATCTCAGCATTCAGGAGGCTGAGACTGGAGGATCGCGTTTTGCGGACAGCCTCATCTACTTAGTGAGGCCCTCTGCAACTTAGTGAGACCCTGTTTCAAAATAAAGAATAAAAAATAGGGCAGGGGGTCTAGCTTGGAGGTCAAATGCTCCTGGGTCCCATCCCCAGACCTGCATAAATAAATAAATAAATAAATAAATAAATAAATACTACATTGTCTTACAGTTATTAAGAATTCTAAGAATTCTTTGTGTGTGTGGTACTGGGGATTGAATTCAGGGTCATTCTACCTTTGAGCTACACCCCCAGCCCTATTTTTTATTCTTCATTTTGAAACAGGGTCTCACAAAGTTGCATAGGGCCTCACTAAGGAGCTAAGGCTGGTCGTAAACCTGTGATCCTCCTGTATCAGCCTCCCAAGTACTGTGATTAAAAGCATGTGCCACTATGTCCAGCTTATTTTTATTTTGAAACAGGGTCTCACTAGTTTGATGGGAGCCTTACTACTTCCTAAGGCTGTCCTCATACCTGCGATCTTCCTGTCTCAGTCTCCCAAGTATTGCAATGACAAGCATGTGTACCATGCCTGATTGTATTTTTTATTTTGAAACAGTCTAAGTTACTGTGGGCTGGCTTTGAACCTGTGATCCTTTTGTCTCAGCCTCCCAAGTACTGGAATTAGCTGCATGAGCCACTATGCCTGGCTGAGTTGTAAGAATTCTGTATTTATTCTGGATATTTGATACATATACATGTGATTTTAAAATATCTTTTCTTATTCAGTGGGTTATCTTGTCATTTTCTTGATAGTGTCCTTTGATACACAAGTTTTTATTTATTTATTTTCTTGCAGTACTGGGATGGAACCCAGGGGCTTTCTACCCCCAGGCTACACTCTCAGACCTACTTTATATTTTATTTGGAAGCAGGATCTCACTAAGTTGCTGAGAACTTCACTAAGTAGCCGAGGCTGGCTTCGAACCTGTGTGATCCTCCTGTCTCAGCCTCCCAAGTGCTGGGATTAAAAGCGTGCGCCACCATGCCTGGCATACACAAGTTTTGGTTTTTTTTTTTTGCAGATCTGGGAATGGAAATCAGGGGAATTCTACCTTCAAGCTACACCCCCTGCCCTATTTTTTTTAATTCTTTATTTTGAAACAGGGTCTCACTAAGTTGCAGAAGGCCTCACTATAGCTGAGGCTGTCTGTGAACCACGATCCTCCAGTCTCAGCCTCCCAAATGCTGGGATTACAAGTATGTGTCACCAAGCCCAGCTCCTGGCATACACAAGTTTTTAATTAAAAACATTTTTTTTTAAGTCGGGCATGGTTCATGCTTGTAATCCTAGTACTAAGGAAGCTGAGACGGGAAGGATCACAGGTTCAACCACAGCCAGCCTCAGCAATTTGTGAGGCTCTCCACAACTTAGTGAGACCATGTGACAGCCTCTACACAAGAGCCTCACTTCCGCCCTCTTGGCTGCCAGAGGAGCCCCACCAGCATCCACTTCAGGAGAAGAGCTGGAATCTATCACCTGATATCCTGGCTATTACCAGGAGGACTAGGATGAATACAAAAAGGGGTTCTAGGCAAAAGATGACTTGGATAAGAGTTAATAGGAGAGCAGCTTAGCAACAGACAGCATGCTTTAGCATGTGGGAGGCTTTGGGTTCAAGTTCCAACACAGACAGACAGACAGACAGACAGACAGACAGACAGACAGTCAGTCAGTCAGACAGACAGACAGACAGACAGACAGACAGACAGAAACACACACACACACACACACACACACACACACACACACACACAAAAGGATGAATAACAGTGGAGGCAAAAAAGAGAAGTATCTAAAACAGTACAGTAGAGTGAAATGAGAGATACAAAATTACTGAGTTTCACAGAAATGAAAACAAATTCTGCATACACTTTTAAAATATGTATTCTCTATAAGAAGATGATGATTATTTTTCTTACCTCTTGTACATTGAACCTTAGGATTTCCTTCATATAAGTAGGCAATAATGTTAATAATGTATAAAAAGTCCAGTTGTAAGAAAAATGAGCAACTACAATAGCCCAAAGTGGCAGTGATTTTAAAATGGGCATCCATGGCACTGACTTCTGTGAAGAAAGCTAAAGAAAAGAGGCAATTAGGATATACTCCAGCTGTGTTAAAACTTAGATCCGTCTACAAAGCATACTGACTATGAACCTTAATGAGTAAATTCCAGACTTTATCTTATTTTTATTTTTTCAGTATTGGGGATTGAATCCAGGGGCATATTACCTCTGAGCTACACCCCCAGCCCTATTTTTTATTCTTTATTTTGGAATAGGGTCTAAGTTGCAGAGGGCTTCACTAAGTAGCTGAGGCTGGCCACAAACCTGTGACCCTCCTGTCTCAGCCTCCCAAGTGCTTGGGATTATAAGCATGTAACACCATGCCCAACTAAATTATAGATTTATTTATTTATTTATTGCAGGTCTGGGAATGGAACCCAGGGGCATTCGAACGCTGAGCTACACCCCCACCCCCTGCCTTATTTTTTATTCTTTATTTTGAAACAGGGTCTCACTGAGTTGCAGAGGGCCTCACTGAGAAGCTGAGGCTGTCTGTGAACCACGATCCTCTGGTCTCAGCCTCCCAAATGCTGGGATAACAAGTGTTCACCCAGTTTAATTCTAGATTTCAAAATATACTCCTTTATAATAACAAAGCATATGACAAATGTTTAGTTAGTTTATTTATTTATTTTTGTGGTACTGGGGATTGAACTCAGGGGTATTCTACCTCTGAGCTACACTCTCAGCCTTTACTTTTATTTTGAAACAGGGTCTCACTAGGTTGGTAAGTTTCACGTACTAAGACTGTCCTCAAACCCGAGATCCTCCTGATTTAGCCTCCCAAGTGCTGGGATTACAGGCCTGCACCACCTTTCCCAGCTTTATTTATTTGGTGGTGCTGCGGATTGAACCCAGGGGCATCCTGCCTCTGAGCTGTACACCCAGTCCTTTTTACTTGTTTTCATTTTGCAACAGGGTCTTGTTAGGTTGCAGAGGGTCCTGCTAAATTGCTAAGGCTAGCCTTGAACCTCCTATCCTCCTGTTTTAGCTGTCCAAGTACTGGGATTACACAAGTATGCCACCACATCCAGCTCCAGTTGTTTATTTTTTTTTGTTTTTTGTTTTGTTGTTGTTTTTTGGTGGTACTGGGGTTCCTGGAAACCCTTCTACCTCCGGGCTACACTCCCAGACCTATTTTATACTTTTATTTGGAAACAGGGTCTCTTAAGCCAGCGCGGCTGGCTTCGAATCTGCGCCATCCTCCTGTCTCTGCCTCCCAAGCACGGGGATTACAAATGTGAGCTACCACGCTCGGCCAGTTGTTTAGTTTTTTTTTTTTTTTTTTTTTTTTTTTGGTGGTACTGGGGTTCCTGGAAGCCCTTCTATCTTCGGGCTACACTCCCAGACCTATTTTTACATTTTTATTTGGAAACAGGGTCTCCTAAGCCAGCGCGCGCGGCTAGCTTCGAACCTGCGCGATCCTCCTGTCTCTGCCTCCCAAGCACGGGGATTACAAGTGTGCGCCACCACGCCTGGCTAGTTGTTTAGTTTTTTAAAAATACAAAATTTAGCCGGGAGTGGTGACACATGCTTGTAATCCCCGCGCTTGGGAGGCAGAGAATGGAGGAACGCGCAGGTTTGAAGCTAGCTGCGCTGGCTTAAGAGACCCTGTTTCCAAAAAATAAAAAAAAGTATAAAATAGGTCTGGGAGTGTAGCCCGGAAGTAGAGGGCTTCCAAGAACCCCAATACCACCAAAAAAAATAAATAAATAAATTAAAAAAAATTTAGAGTCCAGGATTCATATTAGAGGAAAAATAGCAATGTAATCTTAAGAGTTATAATATCTATTCCAAACATTTCTAAAAAATGTCAGAAGTTACCTTTAACATAAAATAGAGAATAGTTTCATAATCAGAGCAAAAAGTTGAGATAGGAAAGCCAGGCATGGTGGTGCACACCTGTAATCCCACTACTTGGGAGGCTGAGACAGGAGGATCACTGGTTAGAGGACGGCTTCAGCAACGTAGGGAAACTTTCAGCAACTTCAGAGAGATCCTGTTTCAAGACAAAAACTTAAAGACTTTCAACAACCTAGTGAGACTTTCAGCAACCTAGTGAGACACTGTTTCTCAATAAAAATAAAACAAAACAGGGCTGGCAGTGTACCTCAGAGGTAAACATCCCTGGATTCAATCCCCAGCACTGAAACTAAATTTTCCATTTATATTCATATTTATTTGAAAAATTAAATGAGACCCTATTAATATTTAATAAATAGGCTATAGTGTATGATGTACAATCCTCCAGTTGAAAGGGGTCATAATGGCTTCCTCACTTGTCTGTTTGCTCTCCACATATTAGGGAATCTTTTGCAGTTTGTAATTTTAGTAATTTAAGTTTATGGATTTTCAGCCAGTTTTAAATAGAGCAAACCTCAAAAAAATGAACAGTGCTTTAACAACAGCAGAGCAACAGTGAACAGAAGAGAATCATAAAGCTATAAGCACAATGAACACTAAGAAAGTATCAGAGCTGCCGTTTGTCCTCCTGAGTATTTTACTAGCCCACCAAGGAAAATAATGACAGTTATCAATTATAGCATACTCAAATACATTTCTCTCATTAGACAACATCATTATGTTAACAAATTATTACTAAGTTTTTTTTTGTGGTATTGTGGATTAAACTCAGGGGCATCCTACCTCAAAGCTATACCCCATTCCTATTTTATTATTTTTTAGTTTGAAACAGGGTCTCATTAAGTTACAGAGGTCCTAACTAAGTAGCTGAGGCTGGCCACAAACCTGTGATCCTCCTGTCTCAGCCTCCCAAGTACTGGGATTACAAGTGTGTGCCCCTGTGCCCAGCTTGGAAAAATCTTTTTTTAAAATTTAGTAATAAGCCATGTATGATGTTGTGTACTTGTAATCCCAGTACATGGGAGGCTGAGACAGGAGGATCACAGGCTCACAGCCAGCCTTAGCTACTTAGTAAGGACTTCTGCAACTTAGTAAGATCCTGTTTCAAAATAAAGGATAAAAAAATAGGGCTGGAGATGTAGCTCGGAGGTAGAATGCCCCTGGGTTCAATCTCCAGTACTGCAAAACAAAGATTCTTCCTATTAAAATTTACATTTAAACTGGGTGTGGTGGTGCACGCTTGTAATCCCAGCATTTGGAAGGCTGCGACAGGAGGATCGCAGTTCACAGCCAGCCAGCCTCAGCTACTTAGTGAGGCCCATTGCAACTCAGTGAGACCCTATTTTTAAATAAAGAATAAAAAACAGGGTTGGGGGTGTACCTCTGAGGTAGAATGCCCCTGGGTTCCATCCCCAGTACTGCAAAAAAATTACACTTTTTATTTCATCTTATTTGCCCTTTAAAAATTCTATTCTTGAGGTGGGCGTGGTGGCACATGCCCGTAATCCCGGTACTTGGGAGGCTGAGACAGGAGGATTGCAGGTTCGAGGACAACCTCAGCAAGTAGTGAGATTCTCATCAACCCAGTGAGATCCAGTTTCAAAAAATAAAAATAAAACAGGGCTGAGTGTGTAGCTTGTAGGTTGAATGCCTTTGGGTTCAATCCCCAGTACCAAAAAAGTCTATTTTTGTATGTGTTTTATGCTGTATATAGTACAGTAGGAGACATAGATAACTTGCTTTTGTGTGTGTGTGGTTGGCCTCATTCTATACCCTCGGCCCTATTTTATTTTTTTAATTTTGAAATAGGGTCTCACTAAGTTGAAGAGGGCCTTGCAAAGTCGTGGAGGCTGTCCTCTTGTCTCAGCCTCCCAAGTAGTAGGATTATAGGTGTATGTCACCACACCTGGTTCCCTTTATTCATTTTTAAGTACCTGACAAAGAACCTAGGACATAAGATATCAAAACAAAACAAAACAGAAACAAAAATTAGAGAAGTAGTTGATGACCTTAAAGTATTCATTAAATACAGATGGCCTATCTGTGACCTACTCATGAGATGCTTTCTGAATTTAACTGCATGGTGTCTTAAAGATTTGATTACTGTTTTATGACAATTTCTGAATCAAAAATAGAACTGCACATGCTGTCATAATTGTTTAAACTACTTATTGTAAACATGCAATCACATTTATGCCTGTAAGTTTTGACTTAGTTGGAAAACCGAGAAAGCATTATTTTGCCCATGCTAGCCAGGTGCTCTCTACCGCTCAGATATATCCCCAGCTCTGAGGAAGTATTCTAACTGCTGCGATCCCATTCAGCTCTAGCCTCCACACAATTGTTAGCATAACTAAGTAAATGAAAACTAATATAGGTGTGGTGGTGCAGGCTTTTAATTCCAGTACTTGGGAGGCTGAGACAGGAGGATGGAAGGTTTGCATCCAGCCTCAGCAACCTCATGAGGCCCTCCACAATTTAGTGCAACCTTTTTTTTTTTTTTTTAAATAGTAGTTCAGAGGTAGCATGCCCTTAAGTTCAATCCTCAAAAAAGAAAAAGAAAAAAAAAAAAAAGAAAAAGAAAACCTGAATTTGTCACTTCCAGCTTACAGATTTCTTAATAGCACTCCAGAGCCTAAAGGATAAAGTTCAAGCTCCTCAGTGAGAAAGACATGGACATAGCACACATCTATAAACCCAGAATGATCACAGGCTCATAGACAGCCCAGGCAACTTAGTGAGACTTTGCTTCAAAATAAAAATTAAAAGTGTTGATAGTGTGGCTTGGAGATAGAATGCCCCTGGGTTCAATCCCTAGTACCAAAAATATACACACAAAAGACTCTGGCCTGACTTGCCTGCCTCCTCCAAGTCCCCTGACCCCCAGTACTGGGGATGAACCTAAATCCTCAAGTACCCTGGGCAAGTGCTCTACTGCCGTGCTACGTCATCCTCAGCCCCTTCCCTTCTTTTTTGGTTTTGGAGATTGAACCCAGGGGCATTCAACCTCTGGGCCCACCCATCCTCCCTTCTTTCCATTTTTTGTGGTAGTAGGGAGTGAAGCCAAGGGCATTCTAACTTTCAGGTAAACTCCCAGCCCTATTTATTTTTTGTAAACAGTGTCTAAGTTGCAGAGGGCCTCACTAAGTTGCTGAGGCTATAGGCTGGCGCCACACCTGGCACCCCCAGATCTTTTTAAGTTTTTATTTTGAGATAAATTCTAGCTAAATTGCTTGGGCTGTCCTCAAATATTTGATTCTATTGCTTCAGTTTCCAAAGGAGCTGGGATTACAGGTGTGTGCCATAGCAACCAGTTCCTATTGCTTTTTTCGCATTTTTGTGCATGTCAAAAACACAAATCTGCTGCCAGGTATAGTGGTGTGTATCTGTGATCCCAGTAATTGGGAGGCTGAGACAGGACAATCACAGGTTTGAGGACAGCCTCAGCAAGTAGTGAGACTCTCCAAACTAGTGAGATTGTTTTTGTTTGTTTGTTTGTTTGTTTGTTTTGGTGGTACTGGGGTTCCTGGAAACCCTTCTACCTCCGGGCTACACTCCCAGACCTATTTTATATTTTTATTTGGAAACAGAGTCTCAAGCCAGCGCGGCTGGCTTCAAACCTGCGCAATCCTCCTGTCTCCACCTCCCAAGCGGGGGCATTACAACCCTGCGCCACCATGCCCGGCTTAGTGAGACTGTTTTTTATTTTATTTTGTTTTATTTTGTTTTATTTTATTTTATTTTTGGTGGTACTGGGGTTCCTGGAAGCCCTTCTACCTCGGGGCTACACTCCCAGACCTATTTTATATTTTTGAAACAGGGTCTCTTACGCCAGCGTGGCTGGCTTCCAACCTGCGCGATCCTCCTGTCTCCGCCTCCCAAGCACAGGGATTACAAGTGCCCACCACCACGCCCGGCGTCACTCCTTTTTATTTTTGTTATAAAACAGGGTCTTACTAAGTTGCCGAGGACCAGCCTCTAACATGCAATTCTCCTGTCTCAGCCTCCCAAATCTTAGGATTACAATGTGTGCCCAGCTCCCTTTATTAATACCTTAGTACCCAACAAAGATCCTAGGACATAGTGATGTCAGTCAGTCAGTCTGTCTGTCTCTCTCTCTCTCTCTCACACACACACACACACACACACGCTTGTTGAAAAAAAATGGAGTATAGTAGATGCTGTACATTTTTGGGATTCAAGATTTAAAAGTAGGCTGCGGTGGTGCATGTTGTAATCCCAGTCCTTGGGAAGCTGGAGGACTGCAGGTTTGAGATCAGCCTCAGCAACTTAGTGAGATCCTGTTTCAAAATAAAAGGGCATCGGAGCACATGCCAGTAACCCAGTACTTGGGAGTCTGGTACAGGAGGATTACAGGTTTGAGACTAGGTGTGTGCCATGATGCCCAGTGTAGAAATTATTTTGGATGGTCGTATCCTATAAATACACATACACACAGATACTCTTTGTAGAAGTTCCCGGGGCTCCTTGCTTCATGGACCTTACTGTTTATCCTGAACTAGCTGGGGCTGGGAATCATGGCTCCTGTTGTCATGCAGCAGAGTGGTAGAAGAGGACACACACACGTCTCCATGCTCCTGCCACAGACCCTCATCCTTAAGTAATGACTTCTTTCCCTTAGGATTTGCCTTTTGGAGCCAAGAATACTGGTCTGTGGTGACACTGGGTTCGATTCAGCATGGATTGTCCTTATCTAACAATTTTTCTCTGTGTACTTTGCTGATTTTGGGAAGAGACCTCCACTGTGATTCCAGACCCAGTTTTCCCCTCACTGCTCCAGGAATGGGAGGTGGGTGTAGAGATGAACTCACTTAGCCAGAGCCAAAGGCAATCGGTACGAAGTCTTAAAAGAGACGGAGCCCAGGTTTGAGAGAGAGGAACCTGCTCTGGGAATCCCTCCCTGGAAGGACAGCTGGAGTCTGCTTTTCTTTTGCTGGCAGGTTCCTCTCATTACATAAATTCGCCCTGTCTGCTGAGATGTCCATCTCTTCATGTCTGCTAGCTGTTAGACCCTCGAGCTCAAACTGGGATGGTTCTGCGTCAATAAAAAGCTGGACCCCTCACCCTGGCTGAGTGAGGTGGTTCCTGCAATCACTGTCGGCCCCTTCTCACCCAACCTCTTCCTCCTGCCTCCAGTCACCCAGCCTAATGTGCCAGAGACAGATTCAAGGTTCCCTAACACTTTACATTCCCAAGAAAATCCCTAGAACCCTCAAACCTTCCCTTCTGTTACAGAAGATGAGGTTGGTAGCTGATCAAACCTCACTAATTTTATACTGTAATAAGCTCTGCGAATGTGTATATTCTTATTTTTTACAATCATTTCATTTTGTATTTAACATCAATGGACTGAGTCAGATTCAGAAAATAATTGTAATGTTCATATTCAATACCTTACAACGATAGAGTTTTGTATTTACATATAAATACACCAACATGATAAAAAAGAAATTATTTTGGATATTTATTTCATTTGCCTATTCTACTTTGATTAGGGTACATACAATAGGTATATCTATGTTAATAATTTGTAGCTTAATTCTGAAGGAAAAAAGGCAGGGAAATTATTTTTAAACTATGCCAAGCCAGGCATGGTGGTGCACGCTTGTAATCCCAGCATTTGGGAGGTAAGACAGGAGGATTGTGGTTTGCGGACAGCCTCAGCTACTTAGTGAGGTCCTTTGTGACTCAGTGAGACCCTATTTTAAAATAAAAAATAGGGCTAGTGGTGTAGCTTGGAGGCAGAATGCCCCTGGGTTCCATTCCCAGTATATTATACACACACACACACACACACACCAGTGCCAAAGTCCATACCTGATTTTTTAAGGATGAAAGAATGTATTCCTTTTCATAATTGGAGATTCTCTTATGAGTTTCTGGTTTATCACTAACTATGCAGATCCACAGAATAAACCAAAATATTCCAATTAGACCTTAAAATAGAAAAATAATAGTTAAATAAAATTAAAATGTATCAGCCGGGTGTGGTGGCACACACTTGTAATCCCAGTGCTTGGGGGGCTGAAACAGGAGGATCACACAGGTTCAAAGCCAGCCTCAGTTACTTAATGAGGCTCTCAGCAACTTAGACCCTGTTTTCAAATAAAGTATAAAATAGATCTGGGAGTATAGCTCCGAGGTACAAAATCCCTGGGTTCCACCCCTAGTACCACCAAAAAAAAAAAAAAAAAAAAAGTATCAACAGCAATTTTTACATTTTGAAAAAACAATGTAGTTATAAATTCAATGTGAAATGAATTTCAATTTGGATTAAATCCCAAGGTTTAATCCTCCCTCCTTCCCTCCCTTCTTTCTTTCTTTCTTTCCTTCCCTCCCTCTTTCTTTCTTTCTTTCCTATAGATTGAAACCCAGAGGCATTCTACCTCTAAGTTATATCCCTAACCTAATTTTATTTCTTATTTGGAAACAGTGTCTCACTAAGTTGCAGAGGGCCTCACTAAGTTGCCAAGGCTGGCTTTGAACCTGTAGCAGCCTCTTGAGTACCAGGATTATAAAGTTGCACGGCCACACCTGGCTCATCTTTCCCTCCTTTCTTTCTTTTTTTATGGTATTGGGGATGGAACCCAGGGGTCAGTCTTCTACCTCTAGGCTATACCCCGAGCCCTGTTTATTTATCTTTTTTTATTTGAAAACAGACTCTCGCTAAATTGCTGAAAACTTCACTATTCAATTCTTTTTTCTTTCTTTTTTTGGGGGGGATATTGGGGATTGAATTCTGGGGCATTGTACTTCCAAGCTATATCTCCAACCCAATTTTATTTTATTTTTTTGAATCAGTTCTCATTAAGTTGCTGAAGGTCTCACTACGTTTCTGGAGTTGTCCACTGAGTTGCTGAAAGCCTCACTAAGTAGCTGAGGCTGGCTTCAAACTTGTGTGATCCTCCTGTCTCAGCCTCCCAAGCGCTGGGATTACAAGCATGCGCCACCACGCCCGGTGTGAAAAAATAATTTTTAAATACACGACTGCCTGTTGGAGTCCACCAGACCAGCAGTCTTTTTATTTATTTTTATTTCTATGGTACTGACGATTGAACCCAAGAGCATTCTACTTCTGAGCATATCACACCCCAGCCCTTTGTTGTTGTTTTGGCAGGACTGGAGATGAAACCAGGGGCATTCTACCTCTGAGCTATAACCCTAGCCCTATTTATTTTTATTATTTATTTTGAAACAGGGTCTCATTAAGTTGTCGAGAGCCTCACTAAGTAGCTGAGGCTGGCTGTGAACCTGAGAGCCTCCTGTCTCAGCCTCCCAAGTACTAGGATTACAAACATGTTCCACCATGCTCAGCTTTTATTTTTTATTTGAGAAAATGAGGGTGTCACTAGGTTGCTAAAAGTTTCACTACGTTGCTGAGGTTGTCCTCCAACCTGTGATCTACCCATCTCAGCCTTCCAGGTACTGGGATTATAGAAATGTGCTACCACACCCAACTCCAGACAAATCTCTCTGAAAATATATTTCTATAATCTATTTCCATAGGAGCCTGACTTGTTTGATTTTGTTGTTGTTGTTGTACTGAGGATTGAACCCAAGGGCATTCTACCTCTGAGATATACCCCTAGTCCTATTTTAGTTTTTATTTTGAAACAGGGTCTCATTAAGTTGTGGAAGGCCTTGCTAAATTCCTGAGCTGGGCTTCAAACCTGCTATCCTCCTATCTCAAGCCTCCCAAGTACTGAGATTATAAGTATATACCACCATGCCTAGCTGAATTTTTTTGATTACACATATATTTCCTGTTTGAAATCTCTATGTGAAAATTTAGCATGAAAATTTGTATAATATTGCTAATGAATTTGAGATATGAAATACCCTAGGACTAAATAAAACGAAAAAAAGATTAAAAGTACCAAGTGAGAACACCTTACTTTGCTTGAAAATAAACATATATTCAAGCACACTTTTTTAATACTCAAGAGAGTAACTTTTTTGTGTGTGTGTGTGCTGGGGGGATTGAACCCAGGGACATTCTACTTCTGAGCTATACCCCAGTCCTACTTTTTATTCTTTATTTGGAAACAAGGTCTCACTAAGTTGTAGGTGGCCTCACTAAGTTGTGGAGGCTGTCCACAAATCGCAATCCTCCTGAGTCAGTCTCCCAAGTACTGGGATTACAAGCATGTGCCACCATGCTGGGCCTCATAGTAACTTTGTGTGAGTGTGTGTGTTTTACTAGGGATTGAACTCAGAGGCATTCTACATCTGAGCTACACCCCCAGCCCTATTAAATAATTTTTTAATTTTTATTTTGAAACAGGGTCTCACTAAGTTAGTACACGCAGACCTCAAACCTGTGATACTTCTGTCTCAGCCTCCCAAGTACTGGGCTGACCAGTATGTGCCACTGTGCCCAGCTCTTGAGAGGAACTTTTGATAGTATGACACTGAAATTTAGGGTTTAAGAGAAGTTTCTATTGAGAAATACTCCAAAACTATATAAGGCCAAAACTCGGATAGGTCCCTTTAACCATCTCACTTTGAAAAGCAAATTATTGCGGCTTTAGAAATTTGTAATTGCGAAGTGATTACTTCAGTGAATCAGAATATAGCTTTATTTATTTATTTATGACACTGGGGACTGAACCCAGGGGCATTCTACCTTGGAGCTACACCCTCAGCCCTATTTTATTTTTATTTAAAAACAGGGTCATGCTAGGTTGATGAGGTTGACTACTTGCTGAGACTGTCTTTCAACCTGTGATTCTCCTGTCTCAGCCTCCCAGGTATTGGGATTACATGTGTGTGCTACCACACCCGGCTCAGAATATAGCTTATTTTATTTTTTAAATTTTCTGTGATACTGGATATTGAACTCAGGGGAGTTCTACCTTCAAGATACATGCCAAACCTGATTTTATCTTGTATTTTGAAATAGGATCTCGTCAATTTGCTGAGGCTAGCCTCAAACTTGTGATCCTCCTGTCTCAGCCTCCCAAGTACTGGGATTACAAGCGTCTGCCACTACACCCAGCTAGAATATAGCTTTTAAACTAATTATTAGGCTATTATTGTTTTTTATTTGTTACATTATAATTTAGGTTAAATTTTTTTCCTTACTGGTGACTGAACCTTGGGCTTCATGGATGCTAGTCAAATGCTCCATTACTGAACTATATCCCTGAGTGACATCCCCAGCTCCTTAAAAAAAGTTTTGGTTTTTTGGAGACTGAGCCTCAGCAACTTGTAAGGCCCTCCAGAACTTAGTGAGACCCTGTTTCAAAATAAAGAATGAAAAATAGGGATGGGGGTATAGCTTGAAGGTAGAATGCCCCTGGGTTTAATCACCAGTACTGCAAAAAAAAAAAAAAAAGTTGTGTTTTTTCTTCAGTGTGGTACTGCGGACTTTCTACATCTAAGCTATGCCTCAACCCTTTACATCTTTTTTTTGAAGCAGGATCTTGCTAAGTTGTTGAGAGTCTCACTAAATTGCTGAGGCTGGCTTTGAACCTGTGGTTCTCCTGTTTCTGCCTCCCAGTATTGAGATTATAGGGATGTGTCACCACATCTGGCTCCCAACCTCTATTTTTTTTATTTATTTATTTATTTATTTATTTATTTATTTATTTATTTATTTATTTATTTTGGTGGCACTGGGGTTCCTGGAAACCTTTCTACTTCCGGGCTACACTCCCAGACCTATTTTTATACTTTTTTAAAATTTGGAAACAGGGTCTCTTAAGCCAGCACGGCTGGCTTCGAACCTGCGTGATCCTCCTGTCTCCGCCTCCCAAGAGCGGGGATTACAAGCGTGCACCGCCACGCCTGGCCCAACCTCTATTTATTTTTATTTTGAGACACTGTTTCAGACTAGGATTTGCCTAGGCTGAACTCAAACTTCTGGTCCTCCTGCATCAGCCTTCCAAGTGGCTGGAATTAGCTACTGTACCTAGAGGTTAAACTCGTAAACTTACCAAAAAGGTAGAAGACGTAAGTCCAGTTCATATAGTAGCAAATTATTCCAGAGAGAGGAAGTGAAATTACTGTTCCAAGCTGTGCTCCTAGAACAACACAGAAGACTTTATAAGCTTTGGAGAGAGATGAAGTAAGGGACAGATCTACTGTCCAAAGAGGGTGGGGAACAGATGATAAGGAATAGGAAGAAGACTAAAATCTGAAGGAGTTCAATTAGTCACATGTAAATATACACAATCTACTCTTTTAAAAGATTATTTTCTAGCTAGGTGTGGTGGCACACACCTGTCATCCCAGTACTTGGGAGGCTGAGACTGGAGGATTGCTGTTTTGAAGCCAATCTCAATAACTTAGCGAGGCAACCTAGTGAGACCCTGTTTCCAAATTAAAAAATAAAATAGGGCTAGGGGTATAGCTTGGAGGTAGGATGATCCTGGTTCAACCCCCAGGAAATAAAACATGCATGCACATGCACACAGACACAGACACACACACAATCAATTTCTATAAACTATAATATGTCAAATATATAATTACTATGTAGTTAAATTAGTAACAACTATGTAGCTATTGATGAATTAGAACTCATCAATTAATAGAAGACTCATTACAATATGGCAGAGTTGATGTCCCATGTGTTAGAAATCCAGGTGTTTGGGAATTTCCATGGTCTCTCTTTTTTTTTTTTTTTTGGTGGTACTGGGGTTCCTGGAAGCCCTTCTACCTCGGGGCTACACTCCCAGACCTATTTTTACATTTTCATTTTGGAAACAGGGTCTCCTAAGCCAGCGCGCGGCTGGCTTCGAACCTGCGCGATCCTCCTGTCTCCGCCTCCCAAGCGTGGGGATTACAAACGTGCGCCACCACGCCCGGCTTTCATGGTCTCTAAGACTGATGAATGCAGTTTACTACATACAGTGTGTTTGCTTAAATAAGAATAAAGCTTATATTACAAACAACTGTTTCAGGTAACAAATAATAAAAATAATTTTAACCATCAAATATAAGACATTTTAGTAAATGTAGTGAGAGCTATAATGAGGAACTGGATATAATTTCTGGGCTCCAATTTCAGTCTGAGGTTGAAGATAAATATGTTACATGTTCAGTGCTTTAGAGTGGTGTGGGGTTCAAACATGGGAGACACTGTTTCTGACCCCGGAGGTGAGGAAGAGAGGTGAGGTAGCTGGCAGGATGTGCTAAGGTGAGAAGGTGGGAAGCAGGAGTGGCCTGGGAACACCACGGTGCAGAAAAGGAACAGAAAAGAGGCTGACGCTTACTGAGCACCTACCTCCACACCAGGCACTGTGTGCCAGGGTCTGGGCTAGCTATGATGAAGCGCTAGACACTATAAAAATCTTGACCCTTAGGATGTGGACTTCATGCAATAGGGAAAGGGAACCAAAGACCTTATCATCAGGTTTCTTATGTCAGTCACTATGGCCACAAGAATGATCTTTACATGTAAATTGAATCTTGACCTCAACTTGATTAAAGCCCTCTAACATCTCCCCATTGTATATTCCTGTCTCCTGTGAGCACTGGCATGATGCGGCTCTCGTCCACGCCTTTATGCCACCATTCTCCTCTCTTCACTGTCTCAGCCACATGGAGCTTTTCCTCTTCTTTGCACTCTGATGCTGTTTCCTGGATGCTCTTCTCTCTGCAACTTTTCTTACACTTCATATTTCAGCTTAAAAGTTGTGACAGACAGGCTTTTCTGTACCACTGTATTTAAAACCAGTCAGGCTGGGTGTGGTGGTGATGCCTGTAATCCTAGTACTTGGAAGGCTGAGTCAGGAGGACTGCAGGTTCAAAGCCAGCCTCAGAAACTTAGTGAGGCTTTCAGCAACCTAGCGAGATCCTGTTTCCAAATAAGAAATAAAAAAACAAAAACAAACCAACCTGGGAATATAGTTTGGAGGTAGAATGTTTCTGAGTTCAATCCCCAGTACCACAAACAAAATAAAAAAACAACAAAAAAACAATCAGGTAAAAAATTTTCCCTTCAGTTTATAGAATAAAAATTAGAAATTCTTATGTAATCTGGTAAGAATTACAATTCATATATATCTCATCTAAGGCTTGAAATGATGACGAATATATGTGCAGGGAAAAGATGCATAAAGAGAGGGGCTGAACATCATATGTTCATCATACAACCAAATCAGAAGTCACAAAAGGTCAAAAGCATACACTTTGACAGCTACTGCCTTTTTTTTTTTTTTGTGGTACTAAGGGTAGAACCCAGGGGTCTTCTACTTCTGGGCTAGGGGCATTTTCTGAGCCACACCCCAGCCCATGTTATTTTTTATTTGGAAACAGGGTCTTCCTAAATTGCTGAGGCTGGCCTTGACCCTGTGATCCTCCTGTTTTAGCTTCCCAAGTACTGAGATTACACCTCTGGCTCAGCTATTACCTAAAAAAAAAAAAAAAAAAGCCGGGCGTTGTAATCCCAGTACTTGGGAGGCTGAGACAGTAGGATTGTAGGTGTGAGGAGATAACCTCAGCAAGTAGTGAGACGCATGAATCTAGTGAGACCCTGTTTCCAAATAAGAAATAAAAAATCAGGCTGGCAGTATAGCTCAAAGGTAGAATGTCTCTGAGTTCAATCCCCAGTACCATACACACACACACACACACACACACACACACACACACACACACACACACACAATTTTCTGTAGCAACATTTGAAAAATAGTACTCTTTAACATAAATGATAGCAGATGGGGAAAATAGAATCAGTCAGTTAAGACACATGATTATATGTTGGTAAGCCACAAAGAACAATTAATAATAAAGTTGTACCCCTAAAAGTTTACTTTTCCCCAAAAGAGGCAGCCAATATTGTATGATTCTGGCATGCAGGAATTTTCCCCCAAGGTTTGTATATACATAAATTATAGCAAATATTTCATAAGAAGAGTTATTTTACCTGCATATGAAATACTTAGAAGCTTGCTTCTTTCAAGAGGGGGAGCCCAAGAAGACCACATGGCATGCATGGCTGGAAATGTCACACCCTGAGGAGCAGGGGAAGGATATTTCTGATGAAATGCAAGGTAGCTTTGCTCATGTTTTAAATTAAGTTGAACATTTTTTTTTTTTTTTTTGTGATACTGGGGTGGAACCCAGGGGCTTTTCTACCTCCGGGCTATTCTCCCAGACCTTTTTTATACTTTATTTGGAAACAGAATCTCACTAAGTTGCTGAGAGCCTCACAACTGAGGTTCAAAGCTGAGGCTTTGAACCTGTGTAATCCTCCTGTCTCAGCCTCCCAAACACTGAGATTACAAGCGTGTGCCACCACGCCCGGCTTTTATTCTTTATTTTGAAACAGGATCTCACTGAGTTGCAAAGGGCCTCACTAAGTAGTAACTGAGGCTGTCTGCGAACCACGATCCTCCAGTTTCAGCCTCCCAAATGCTGGGATTGCAAGCGTGCGCCACCATGCCTGGCTTATTTTTTGTTTTGAAACAAGAGATCAGTAAATTGCTGAGAGTCTCTATGTTGCTGAGGCTATCCTTGAACCTGTGACCCTTCTGTCTTAGCTTCCCCCAAACCAGAATTACAGGTGTTCACAACCACATATTTTTGTTTTGAATTTGAGTCTAGCTAGGTAGCCGAGTCTTGACAAGTTGCTGAGGCTGGACTTGAACCAGCAATTTTTCCTGTCTCAGCTTCCCAAGTACCCAAGTACACAGGTGTGCGCCACCACCCCTGGCTGCAGCTGACTCTTCCATAAATCAAAACAGGAAGGAATACCAATGGAAGACAAAGATGGTTTTTAGGCTCAATGCAGATCAACAGGAATCTGTATAGGGATATCTGGGGATGAATCATTATAGAATAAAATTCAAGGTGTTTAGAAAGACCCACAGAGATTATGTTGTGAAAAACTTTATTATAAAACCCTTGGGACAATATAGTTTATTTATGATAAATCAGTAAGGATGAAAGATGCAGATCTAAGCTGATGGATGAGGTCTGTGAAACATATTGAAGGAGGAGAAAAACTGAGAGATCCTGAAAGAAGTACAATTTAAATTATTATTATTTTTTAATACTGGTGATGGAACCCAGGGGCATTCTACCTCCAAGCTACACCCCTTGGTCCTATTTTTTTAGTCTTTAAAATTTTTTTTTTGAAACATGTCTTACTGAGTTGCAGAGGGCCTTGCTAAGTAGCTGAGGCTGTCCAAGCACCTCGATCCTCTGGTCTCCACCCTCCCAAATGCTGGGATTACAAACGTGCGCCACCACGGATGGCCAATTTAAATTCTTTTTATAAATAAAATAGTCACTTGAAGTAGCAGCAGTAACACAAGCAATATGGTATAATATTAAATGAATAGCATATACAGTCAGGAAGCTAAAATATGAAAATATTTGGATAAGAGGAAATATATTATAAATAAATATATTTTGCTTGAGTAAGGGGAAGAAAAACCTGGTAATATAAGGGTAATTTTTTTTTTTTTTTGGTGGTACTAGGGTTCCTGGAAACCCTTCTACCTCCGGGCTATACTCCCAGACCTATTTTTATACTTTTTTATTTGGAAATAGGGTTTCTTAAACCAGTGTAGCTGGCTTCGAACCTGCACGATCCTCCTGTCTCCGCCTTCCAAACTCGGGGATTACAAGTGTGCGCCACCATGCCCGGCTATAAGGGTAATTTTTATTTTGTCGTCAGGAAAAAGTTAGTTAATAGACCTCTATTGCCAGGCGTGGTGGTGCATGCTTGTATTCCCACATTTGGGAGGCTGAGACCAGAGGACTGTGGTTTGCAGACAGCCTCAGCTACTTAGTGAGGCCCTTTGCAAAACTCAGTGAGAACCTGTTTCAAAATAAAGAATAAAAAATAGGGCAGGGGGTGTAGCTTGGAGGTCGAATGCCCCTGGGTTCCATCCCCAGACCTGCCCAGAAAAAAAAAAAAAAATTGACCTCTATTGATAAAGACAAAATAAGAACATAAGGAGGAATAATAAAACTTTATATTTAAATAGTACTGGGCAGCCAGGCGTGGTGGTGCACGCTTGTAATTCCCGCTCTTGGGAGGCAGAGACAGGAGGATTGCACAGGTTCGAAGTCAGCTGCACTGGTTTAAGAGATCCTGTTTCCAAATTAAAAAAAAAAAAAAGTAGCCGGGCGTGGTGGCGCCGGCTTGTAATCCCAGCTCTTGGGAGGCGGAGACAGGAGGATTGCGCTGGTTCCAAGCCAAACTCGCTGGTTTAAGAGACCCTGTTTCCAAATTTAAAAATATAAAATAGGTCTGGGAGTGCAGCCTGGAGGTAGAAGGGTTTCCAGGAACCCCAGTACCACCAAAAAAAAAAAAAAAAAAAAAAAAAAAAAAAAAAAAGGATAAAATATGTCTGGGAGTGTAGCCCTGAGGTAGAAGGGTTTCCAGGAACCCCCAGTACCACACACACACACACAAATAGTACTGGGCAGACAGGTGTGGTGGTGCACATGCCTGTAATCTTAGCACTTGGGAGGCTGAGACATGAAGTCGACAAGTTTGAGGCCAGCCTCAGGAATTTAATGAGACTCTGTTTCAAAATAAAAAATAAACCAGGCGTGTTGGTGCATGCTTGTAATCCCAGTACTTGGGAGACTGAGACGGTAGAATTGTAGGTTCACAGCTAGCCTCAGCGACTTAGTGAGGCCTTCTGAAACTTAGTGAAATCCTGTTTCAAAGTAAAAGAATAAACAAATAGGGCTAGGGGTATATCTTGGAGGTAGAATACCCCTACGTTCTATTCTAGTACCACAAAGCACAAAACAAAAACAAAACAAAACAACAACAACAAAAAATAGGGCTGAGGGTGTAGCTTGGAGGTAGACTGCCCCTGGGTGCCATTCCCAGCACCAAAATAAATAAATAAATAGTACTTGGGAATTTCTAATGCACTTTAGTAAACATCACCATAAACTCTACATCTATCCTGTGCCTGAAGATGGCAGGTATTTTAGTAATAAAATTTAAAATGATGGAACTGAGCTGGGTGTGGTTGTACATGCCTGTAATCCCAGTACTTGGGAGGCTGAGACAGGAGGATCATAGGTTGGAGGGCAGCCTCGGCAAGTAGTGAGACTATAATCAACCCTAGCAAGGCCCTGTTTGCAAATAAGAAATAAAATCAGCCTGGGGTATAGCTTGAAGGTAGAACAGAATACCTCTGGGTTCATTCCCTAGTAACACACACACACACACACACACACACACACACACACACACACACACGCACACACACACACAGAAAAAAAGAAAGTGGAACTGAGCCCAGTGTTTGGGAGGCAGAGGCAGGAAGATTGTATGTTATAGGCCAGTCTCTGCTATTTAGGCCCTCAGCCACTCAATGAGAACTTGTTTAAAAATAAATAGGACTAGGGGTATAACTTGGAGGTAGAATGCCCCTGGGTTCATTTCTTCTCCCAAGTACTGGGATTACAGGTATGTGCCACAGTGCCTAGCTTCCCCAAGGCTTTGATGTTATATACTATTAGTAGAGTTTCCCAAATCTAATACTGTATGTGTGTGTTTTACTAGGGACTGAACCCAGGAGCACTTACTATTGAGCTATAAAATAGCCTTTGTCTTTTAAATCCAGCCCTTTTAATTTTGAGCAGGGTCTCATTAGCTTGCTGAGGTTGGCCTTGAACTTGTGATCCTTCTGACTCAGCTTCCTAAATTGCTGAGATTACAGGTGTGTACCATCACACCTAGCCAAACTCTGATTTTCTGACTCCAGTCCACTGTTTTTCCAACATAGCATGATACAATGCTATCTAACATAACCTTCAGGTTATATACCAGACCTAGAGGCCATCACCTTGCTTGGGCTAAAAGAAATGCAAGATAGCTGGGCAGGATCACAGGTTTGAGGATAGCCTCAGCAAGTAGTGAGACTCTCATCAACTAGTGAGATCCTGTTTCAAAATAAAAATAAAATAGGGCTGGTGGTGTAGCCCAGAGGTAGAATGACCCTGAGTTCAATTCCCAGTACTACAAAAAATAAAAAAAAAAAAGGAAAAAGAAAAAAAGCAAGATGGCAAAATAAATCTGTGTGTTGGGTTTCACAGGTAGACATTCAAAGCTACAAAGATTTATTATTTAAAGATCTAGGTTTATAAAAACCTATTATTTAAAGATTGAGGTTTATAAAAGTGGAGAAGAAAAGAAAGATAGGAATTAAAAAAAAATTTTTTTTTTTTTTGGTGTTACTGGGGTTCCTAAAAGCCCTTCTACCTCCGGGCTACACTCCCAGACCTATTTTATACTTTTTTATTTTTGGAAACAGGGTCTCTTAAGCCAGCGGGGCTGGCTTCTAACCAGCAAGATCCTTCTGTCTCCGCCTCCCAAGCGCTGGGATTACAAGCGTGCACCACCACACCCGGCTAGGAATTAAAAATTTCAAAAATGGGCCTGAGGTCGCTGGGCATGGTGGCGCATGCTTGTCAATGGTCAAATGTTTTCTCTCATATGTGGAAGTTAGAGAGAAAATTTTAAAAAAAAGGGACTTAGATGATTGAGAAGAGTAGAATATGGTTCCACCCTCAGTACCACAGAAGAAGAAGAAGAAGAAGAAGAAGAAGAAGAAGAAGAAGAAGAAGAAGAAGAAGAAGAAGAAGAGTAGAACAGAGGAAGAGGGGAAAGAGAGGTGGAGAGGGGAAAAAGAAGAACTGAAGAAAGCCATGTGTGGTGGCACACCTTAAATCTCAATACTGGCGTAGTGATGCACGCTTGTAATCCCTGCACTTGGGAGGCGGAGACAAGTTCGAAGCCAGCTGCGAGTGCTGGCTCAACCCTGTTTCCAAATACAAAAGTATAAAAATAGGTCTGGGAGTGTAGCCCAGAGGTAGAAGGGTTTCCAGGAACTCCAGTACCACCAAAAAAACCAAAACAAACAAACAAAAAAATCTAAATACTGGAGAGGCTGGGACAGAGGGATCACATAGCCAGCCTCAGCTACTTAGTGAGGTCCTCTGGAACTTAGTGAGACCTTGTTTCAAAATAAAGAATAAAAAAGAGGTCTGGGGGTGTAGCTAGGAGGTAGAATGCCCTTGTGTACTGGGTTCAATCCCCAGTACCACAAAAAAAAAAAAAAAAAAGAAAGAAAGAACTGAAGAACCAATTCAGATTGTGCCCAAGTATGAAGAAGGCGTCTCTGCCAATCTCGCTATTATGTGAGGAGTGGGTAGAGAGTCGGACCTGAAGGGAAGTACACCAAGACCTCTGTGCATGTTTGTATGAATTTGAACCTCATTATAATCTGTAATTACAATGCACTAATAAAAGTATAAAAATATTGAACTAAGCAGTATATGAATATTTAAAAAAATAAAATACAAGCTTTATTAAATGATTCCAAATAATCAGACCATCAGATTAATTACCTCCATTCCCATTATAAAACATCCAGAATAATGCTTATTGCCTATGAATGTTTATAAGTAGGCTGTAGCACAGTATACCTGCACATTTATACTTTTCCAGTTGTGTTACGATTGCCAATTATGTGACAGGCACTCTTTTGGGAGCTGGGGATATATCAGCCAATAAAGCAGACAAAATTCCTGTCCTTGTGAAACTTAAATAAATATAAATTGCTTTAGTTTCACAGATTATTAATATGTTAATAGGTGATTTAACTTTTATGTGCTTTTATATTATGTTTTTGTAATTTTATATACTTATAAAAAGATATTTTTACTATTATAAATAAAATTAACATAAAAAAATAGCCAGGCATGGTGGCACACGCTTGTAATCCCAATACTTGGGAGGCCAAGACAGGATAATCGCAGGTTCATGGCCAGCCTCAGCAATTTGTGAGGCCCTCTGCAACTTAGTGAAACCCTGTGTCAAAATAAGGAATAAAAAAAAAAAATCAGGTTATGGGTGGAGCTCAGCGGTAGAATACCTCTAGTTCAATCCCTAGTACTACCAAAACAAAAACAAAAAACAAAAAGCCAGACCGGGCGTGGTGGCACAGGCTTGTAATCCCCGTGCTTGTGAGGCGGAGACAGGAGGATCGCGTAGGTTCGAAGCCAGCCTCACTGGCTTAAGAGACCGTTTCCAAATAAAAATATAAAAAATAGGTCTGGGAGCGAAGCCTGGAGAAGGGTTCCATTCCCAGTACCACACACACATACAAAATAATAAATTATTCTAAATTAGAAGACCAGAAAATAAAAGTACAAGTGAAAAGATGAAGTTTCATGAAAAACAACAAATTCACAAGTAAAGTAAAACAACTCAACAGTGTATTGTGTGAGATGTGGCACAAGAGGTAAGGATGGCCTCTCCTACCGGCTGTAACAGTGGCTATAAATTCTCCCCTAGAAACCATTTTCTCTGGTCTTTGAGTAAGGTTCCTAATTTCAGGGTACACACCCCAACAACCTTATCTGCTCAGGTTCTTTTCTAGTTAATTTTTGTTTTAATCTGTTATCATTCAGTGTTACTTTTTGGTTTATATTTATACCAAAGAATGATGTCTTTTTTCTTTTCTTTTGTGGTGCTGGGGATCAAACTCAGGAGCGTTCTGCCTTCAAGCTACACCCACAGCCCTGTTTTATTTTTTATTTGGGAACAGAGTCCTGCTAGGTTGCTGAGGCTGGTCTCCAATCTGTGATCCTCCAGTCTCAGCCTTCTAAGTACTGGGATTACAGGTGTGTACACCACACCCAGCTAAGAGTGATATCTTTAAGAAGAGGAGGTAGAGATACACATGGGGCAAAAAAATATTACAAGAGGAAAAATACCCTACCTCTCCTAGTCCTTCCAGTGCTCTGAGTACAATGAGGGCCACCACGCCTAAATCTGCAGCCATGGGTGTGAACAGGGTAAAAACAGAGGTGCCAAGGATCCCAAATCCCAGCAGCAGTTTTCCTCCTACTTTGCTGGCAATATATCCTCCAGGAATCTGTGTGATGATGTAACCATAAAAAAAAGAACCAAGAATCCATCCTTGAGTCTCCGCATCCCACTGGTACCTTTTACCCTGTAAAAAGGAGGGAAAAAAAAAAATCAATCCTTTCATATCTTAACTAAACAGCTCCTTTCTCTTATTGGCATGTAAATCCATATAAATGAAGTCCTGAATCACTGCTTTGGACTGCAGACCATGCAATCTTTCCAGCAGGTGGGTGAGCCACGGCAACATAGACATATGGTTTGAGAAGTGAATGGAAAAGAATGAAAAGACAAACTTTAAGAAGCCTTGCTATTTTATAGAAACAGAGTATGGGGTGGCTTTGTAACAATCCCATCAAAAGGTTTATATTAAAAAAGAATCACAGGCTTAATCTAGAAGGATGATGAGGGGGATCGCAGGTTCACGGCCAGCCTTAGATACTTAACGAGACCTTCTGCAATTTAGTGAGACCCTGTTTCAAAATAAAGAATAAGAAATAGGGCTGGGCATATAGCTCAGAGGTAGCTCTGGGTTCAATCCCCAGTAACACAGACAGACACACACATGGCTAGGGGTATAGCTTGGAGGAAGACTGTCCCTGGTTTCAATCTCTAGTACCAGAGAAACACACACACACACACACAAAAAAAAAAAGAAAGAAAAGAAAAGAAAAGAAAGAAAGACAAGAAAAGAAAAAAGAAAAAGAAAAAGAAAAGAATAAAAGAAATTGACCAGTTTTATTTTTCACCCTGCAATGAGATTACCCAAGCTCTTCTGTAACTGTAACCCTATAAATGAAACAGCTATTAGAGCCCTACAAATACTACTTAGCAATATTTAAAACAATCTAATTTTCTGATATGCCAAACAAGTTCCTCCAAATTCTTTTCAAGGATGGTATGTTTATGAAGGAAACTGAAGAACTGCTTTTCAAAAAGATCAAGATGTATGATAGCACAACAGCAGTGGCTACAGTTATAAGTTATTGTTCAACCAGATCTTGGGAGAACACAAACAGAAAGTGATTCAAAGTACACATAAAAGCACCAATAAAAGTATAAAAAATAAAGTGATATTGGTCAAGTGAAAAAACCCAAGTATTTTGTTTTCTGTCAGATGAGTAAGAACTCTCAATATTTTCATTTGGAAGTATTTTAGGATTAAGATTGTTTGCTTAAAAAAGTAACACCTACCGTTTGATTATGAGGAACTTTCACGGGAGGAGAATGCTCTGCACACTCCTTGGAGGTTCTGTTATCTGCTGAAGTTGTATTTGAATCTACCATATCCACTAACGCAACGCTCAGGTTCACACGTAATGCATAAAGAACGAAGAAACCAAAAAAGGACAGCATCGCTAAGTTGTAGCGAGCAGAGCAGCACACTGGAGCTGAAATAAAGATTGGGAGAAAGCTTTAAATAAAAGAGTAAGTTAGATAATACTGTCTAAATCATGAAAAGGGTTCTTTTTAGAAGTGCACAAATGAATAACTATGAATATTTTCTGAGGATATCCTCAGATCAAGCATATCTAAAAAGATTTATCAAAAAGAATTTGTTCCCAGTATCTGTAACTTTGATAAAAATTTAACATGTGAGAGCCTGAACTATAAGACAGTTCATCAAAACAAGGAGGTAATAGCTTTACCAACTTTTTGCTCACAAAAATATCTGTTCTAGAGTCAAACCAAACCCCTAATCCCAGTCAGATGACAAAGATACAGCCTGAGAAAAATAGGAAAGCAAGTTTGATGGCATCACTATTCATAAAAAACTACCTAAAACATGGTCAATAAACACTTGAGTATTTACAATGGCATAATATATACACTACTCATTACAGACTAGAAGCCATCTCATGGTAAATGCACCACAGAAAACCCCCAAAAAGATTATTGAAGAATTGGCACAAACCCTTTGGTGCATTTCTTACCTTGAAGAATATCCTCAGAGGCTGAGTTTAAATCAGAAGCCATGATTACTACTTAAGGCCTTGCTAAACTAGATGTCTTTAAGAATCCAGAAGCAAACTTGAGAATCTATGGCGGTTGCAGCATCTATGACAGTTGCTCAGTGGTTATCATGTTTAAAGGGCCATGGTGGGAGGGGGAGGTGCAAGTGCCAGCCAAGTGCCAGACGGCAGGGCGAGCCGGAGGAACCAGTGGAAGAGGAAGCATGCGGGAGGAGGAGTCTGACCCAATCTTTAATCGTAGGCTATGCTCATTTCTTTTTTCTTCTCTCAGTGAGTTGCAGAGCTGGAGAAGGATGGGAATCAGAAAGCTAACGAAGGGTGAAGCTCCTCTTAGTGACAAGGAGAATATGGTTAACTCGGTCTGTACACCTTTGTGTTTGTAAACACAAGTTTGTAAACCTTGAGTTTTTTTCTTTTTTTGTGTGTGTGCTAGGGATTAAACCCTGGGGCATTCTGCCTCTGAGAGCTATACCCTCAGCCCTTAGTATTTATTTATTGGGGTACTGGGGATTGAACCCAGGGGCATTCTACCTCTGAGCTATACCCCCAACCCTATTTTTTTTTTAATTCTTTATTTTGAAACAGGGTCTCACTAAGTTACAGAGGGCCTCACTAGATTGCTGACGCTGGCCTCAAACTTGTCTCAGCCTCTCAAGTACTGGGATTACAAGTGTTTATCACCAAGGACAGCTTGTGAACCTTGAGTGATAAATATCTGTTTACAAGTTGGGCACTGCAGCACATGCCTGTAGTCCCAGCTACTTGAGAGGCTGATGCAGGAGGATCACTTGAGCCCAGCAAATTGAGGCCCGCCTGGACAACAGAGCAAGACCCTTTTGTGTGTGTGTGGTACTGAGGATTCAACCCAGGGGCATTGTACCTCTGAGCTACACTCTCAGACCTATTTTAGTTTTACTTTTAAACAGGGTCTCACTAGGTTGATGAGAGTCTCACTACTTGCTGAGGCTGTTCTCAAACCTGTGATCCTCCTGTCTCAGCCTCCTGTGTACTGGTATTACAAGCATGCACCACCATGCCTGGCTGATTTTGTTTCTTAAAAAAAAAATCATCTGGGCAGGGGATATAGTTGAGTGGTAGAGCACTTGCCTAGCATGTACCAGGTCATGGGTTTGATTCCCATAAAAAAGATGTGAACACCTATTTCATTAGGTAGTGAAAAATTGAAATTAAATTTACATATAAAATTATGTGTGCTTTCATTTGGTAAAAATATAATATTTTATATGTATGTGTGTTTCATGCCTACTCAGGAATCTTATTGTTTTCATTGACTAAACTCAAGAATACATTTTTTAGAGTACAAAGGTTATGGCACAACCATACTTATGTATTAATACACTCACTTTTCTATAAGCTTTCATGCAGTTAACAATTAAAATCAGTTTTTTTCTCTATGCCAATCAACAGAAAACTTTTTATTGCATATTCTTAAATCTTTTTTTAGGGGTATAACTATTAGAACTATGGTAACACTACCATAGTTAGATCCAGATCTGTGAGAACTGTCATTTTAGGGCTCATCCATGCTGTCTCTGTTACTTGAATTTACACAAATTTGCTCTCTGCTCAGATCAAATGGGCAGCTGTCCAGTTAACAGTCTGAATACTGTCAGGCATGTTCTACAGCAGAACTCTTTTCATTTTCTTTCTTTCTCTCTTTCTTTCTTGATACTGGGGATTGAACCTGAGGGGTATTCTACATCCAAGCTACCCACCTAGCCCTATTTTATTTTTATATTTGAAACTGAGTATCACTAGGCTAATGAGAGTCTCATTACTTGCTGCAGTTGTCTTCAAATCTGTGATCCTCCTATCTCAGCCTCCCAAGTACTGGGGTTACAGGCATGCGCCACCATGTCAGGCTTAGAACACATTTTCTTTACTATTGCTTTATCCAGCAATACTAAGTGGAAGTCTGGAGGAGGGAATTATAATTCCACCAAATTGGGGTAATTAAAATAGGTTACTTCAAACCAGGTGTGGTGGTACAGGGTTGTAATCCCAGCATGTGGGAGGCAGAGACAGGAGCATCAAGGTTCACACACAGCCTCAGCTATGTAACTCAGCCCTTTGTAACTCAGTGAGACCCTGTTTCAAAATAAAGAATAAAAAATAGAGCTGGGGGTATAGCTTGGAGCAAGAAAATTTCAGATTCATGTACTGTATCTGCTTTGCCAAGGTAGTACTTAAAAAGTTGATTATATACTTCATCAAAGAGAGACAAGATGTGATTTTTGGTTTAAAGAGCATATCTGGTTGCTGTGTGGAGATTAGCAAGGGGAAAAGTGCCAGTGGGTGTGGGGATGTAGACTCAGTGCAATGGTTTGGATTTAGGATATCCCCGTAGCCCTCATGAAACAAGGCAGCAATGTTGGAAGCAGGGCTTGATTGCTAGGAAGCCCTAGGGGTGTGGCCTTGGGGATTACCTATGGTTCTCTCCTCCCTCTTTTCTCTCCCTGGCTTCTGGCCTCCATGGTGTGAGAGCCAAGCTTTGTGAACGTGCTCTTTCTCTCTCTCTTCGCTCTAAACTGCCATGTCTTGAGCTCTACAGATGCTAGTCTCACATGGACTGAACTACTAAATCTCCAAAAACTATGAGCAAATAAATCCCCCTTCCGCTAAGTTGTGTGGTCAGTGGTTTTAGATCATGGCAGTGAGAATGTTGACAAAGACCCTTAGAGAGATCATGTAGATCATGTAAAGGACTGTTATGGTCTTCCAGGTTGAGAGGCAGATGGATTAATAGGGTCAAAGAAGACAGCATGGAGATGGGCGTGATGGCGCACACTTGTAATCCCTGCACCTGGGAGGCGGAGACAGGAGGATACGCAGGTTCGAAGCCAGCCACGCTGGCTTAAGAGACCCTGTTTCCACATAAATAAGTATAAAATAGGTCTGGGAGTGTAGCCCATGGGAGTGTAGCCCAGAGGTAGAAGGGCTTCCAGGAACCCCAGTACCACCAAAAAAAACAACAAAACAAACAAACAAACAAACAAACAAAACCAGCATGAAGAGAAATGGGCAGATCTGAGATACTTTTAAAATATTTAATAGGCTATAACTAAACACTATATTTGGGAGGGATGAAGTAAGTTATTGGTTATTCTTTTACTCCAAACTATTTTGTGCTACTCTTACTTTAATGTCTTCATTCCTTTCTATTCTTACTTGCAGTTCTCTTCTTAAACTGTGTACCATTAGTTTTCCTCAAGTGATGCTTGACTTCTATGATACTTTATTATGTGAGTAAGATATGGGGCTAGAAGTCTGGGAAGTGAAAGAAAGGTGAGTAGAATGATTTCAAATTACTGGTTATATTAAAAATTCTTATTTTTATATATATTATATATAAAAAAATTCTGACCTAAAGTCAGCAACTTTACATTTTGGGGGGCACAGTCAGAAAATAGAAATCCTAAAAAAATCACAAAATATATGACTGAGATTTTAAGAAATGATGCTTAGCTTTATAAAAAATGGTTGTAATTAAGCTGGGTGTGGTGGTGCATGCTTGTAATACCATAGTGAGGCCATCCTCAACTTAGTGAGACCCTGTTTCAAAATAAAGAATTATTAGGGCTGGGAGTGTAGCTTGAAGGTAGAACGCCCCTGGGTTCCATCCCCAGTATCACAGAAAAAAGTTGCAATTATAAATCAATTTTGTCAGAAAATTATATTTCAGGAAAGTATAGTGGTAGAGCAAAATGTGTCTGTGAATTTGGGTAGTCTTTGAAATTGAGCCAACAAAAACAAGCTTGCATGAGAGATAACATGCATGGAGTATCCATCACACTGAAATCAAGTTCAAAGCAAAATCATGCTTGCATAACGAACAGAGCACCCATCAAAATAAACATCAGCTTCTAGAGTGTGCTTTAGACTCAGGAATGTGAAGTGGGTGTAACTGAAGAAGGCAGGCTAACTTGAGATTGGGAATGACCTCAGTTCTGATTTCCGCTGGCCGTGTGTCTTTGTAGAAGTTACTTGATCATTTTCAGTCTCAGGCTTTTTAGCTCTAAAATGAAGAGACCATTATCTACATCACAGGGCTACAAATGGATTCAGTGAAATGCCACAGGATGTTATAGTATACACTCAGTAAAAGTGATTTCCTTTCCTTTTTGCCCCAGAAATCTTATAGTTATCTTATAGTTATA
Source organism: Muscardinus avellanarius (assembly GCF_963383645.1). Lineage (NCBI taxonomy): Eukaryota > Metazoa > Chordata > Mammalia > Rodentia > Gliridae > Muscardinus > Muscardinus avellanarius. The sequence goes on from NC_137794.1 coordinate 28,987,017, forward strand.
CCAATAAGATAAAAGGTTACATATAGATATGTAACAAGGGACAAAGAACGCACTTTAATCCGCTTGGGGCTAGAGGATGGTCAGGATGAAGAAAGAGTATTTGACGTCTCAGGGAGCAGGAAGTCCCTTGGCAGAGCAGAGGAAGGAGAGCAATCCCAGGAAAAGAAGAGGTACAGAAATGAGAACGGCAAGTAAAGGAAGAGCTGGAAATTCAAATGATCAGAGCCTACTAGACTAGGGACTGTAGAAACTCTGGGAATATGATTGAGTTGGATCCAGGTATTGAGTTTAGTAATATAATGGCTGATATTTACTGAGTTCTTACCATGTGCTTGGTACCAGTCTAAGTGTTTTGCCTATATTAGAATTATTACAAGATTGGTTGAGTTATTGTATGTAAAATACTTAGAATATTATTTAGCACACAGTACCCTTTCAATAACTGTGAATTGCTAATAATACTGCTTTTTTTCCTAGATACTAGAAACTGAGGCCATATGTTAGAAATTGAGATTAGTTCTTGCCTGGTGTGATGGCTCATGCTTGTAATCCCAGTACTGGGGAAGCTGAGACAAGAGGATTGCAGATTCGTGGTCAGCCTCAGAAACCTTGCGAACAACTTAGCAAGACCATTTCAAAATAAAAAATAAAATCAGCTGGAGGTGTAGCATGGAGGTAGAATGCCCAAATTCAATCCTCAGTACCACCAAAAAGAAAAAAACAAAAAAAGAAATGAAGAACTACGTGTGGTTGCGCACACTTGTAATCCCAGCATTTGGGAGGCTGAGACCGGAGGATCGAGGTTTGTGGACAGCCTCAGCTACTTAGTGAGGCCCCCTGCAACTTAGTGAGACCCTGTTTCAAAATAAAGAATAAAAAATAGGGCAGGGGTGTAGCTTGGAGGTCGAATGCCCTTGGGTTCCATCCCCAGACCCGCAAAAAAAAAAAAAAAAAAAAAAAAAAAAAAATCGAGGTTATTTCTCATTTGTGAGAAATTAGGATTTGTGGAATATGAGGTTTCCAGTGAAATAGATAGGACTTCCCAGTGGTAGACACCATACAGAACTGGTGGGAAGAACCTGCCCTGTTGCGTAGCTTCGAGCACTGCATGACCGCTTTCAGGAGTAGGCGCTGAGAAAGCAGATCGTTGACACTGAGATCAATGTGATGTCAAAGTAGAGAGCCAAGAAACTTAAAGAGTACCAGCAAGAAAATAAAGTTTTGGACTGTGATCCAAGAAGAAAGTAAAATGGAGAAGGCTCATAGTTTAGGAAAGCACACACTAGAGTATAAAAGTTCTGTGAAGGAGCTTTTGCTCTGTTGTGTTCACTGCTATACATCTCAGTGCCTAGACAAGTGTCTGATAGGACTGGTATGCAAACACTTTTGTGGCTTAAATGTGGAGTGGGGCCTCCTGATGGAAGCGCAGGATTCTACCTATGAGGTCCTCTCAACAATAGATAAGACAGGATCATGGCCTGATCAAACTTCTAGATCCACCAGTTACCACCTTGTGGTAAACATAAGGGGCAGAAGAATATGCCAAATGATGACACAGCAATATACAATTGTAAGAAAAAAGTGATAGGACATGGAGTACCTACAGATTTTTTTTTGGTAGTATGGGGGTTTGAACCCAGGGGTGTTCTATTGCTAAACCATAATCCCAGCTCTATTTTATTATTTGAAAACAGGGTCTCACAAAGTTGGTAAAGATGGCCTCAAACTTGAAATCCTGTCTCAGCCTTCCAAGCACTTGGGACTACAGGCATGTGCCACCATATCTGGCTACATTAAAAAGATTTAAAATACCTTTTAATGATTTGGAAAATATGGTTATTATTGGAATCTTTTTAAAATTTTAAAATTCTTTTTGGTACTAGGCATTGAATCCAGAGGCATTCTACCTCTGATCTATACCCCCAACCCCTTTTATTTTGAAACAGGAACTTGCTAAACTGCTGAGACTGGTCTTAAAACTTGCAATTCTCCTGTCTCAATCTCCCATGTACTGAGAGTACAAGCAAGTACTACCATGTCCAGTTCATTATTGGGATTCTTGATCTGAATATATGAGGAAATCTGAACACTGGTATATATGATTATTATTTTTATTATGATAATGGTACTACAATTATGTTTAAAAGTATTCTTATATTTAGAGATAAATATGGAAATATTTATTCTTTTTGTGTATGGTACTAAATATTGAACCTAGGAGCCTTCTACCTCTGAGCTACATCCCCAGCCCTATTTTATTTTTATTTTATTTTTTTGAGGTATTGGGGATGGAACCCAGGGGCATTCTACATCTGAGTTACACTCTCCAGCCCTATTTTTTTATTCTTTATTTTGAAATAGGGTCTCACTGAGTTGCAAAGGGCCTTCTAAGTAGTAGCTGAGGCTGTCCTCAAACTGTGATCCTCCTGTCTCAGCCTCACAAATGCTGGGATTATAAGTGTGCGCCACTATACCCAGCTTATCTTTATTTTAAAATAGGGTCGGTCTTGTGAGGTTGATTAGAGTCTTACTACTTGCTGAGGCTGTCTTCAAGCCTGCAATTTCCTGTCTCAGCCTCTCAAATACTGGAATTATAGGCATGTGCCACTATGCCTGGCAGGTGCTGCCTCCTCCTCCTCCTCCTCCTTCTCACTCTCCTCCATCTCTGTCTCCTTCTGTCCTCCTCCTTCTTCTTGATACTGGGGATGGAACCCAGGGATCTTCTACATCCAGGCTATACCTCAGACCTATTTTAGTCTTTATTTGGAAACAGTTTCACTAAGTTGCTGAAGGACTCACTAAGTTGCTGAGGCTGTTTTGAATCCCTGATCCTCCTGTCTCAGCCTCCCAAGTACTGGGCTTACAAGTGTGTACCACCATGCCTAGCTTATACAGCTGTTTTTGTTTGGCTTTGTATGTGTTGTTCTTTTTTTCTAGTACTGGGGATTGAACCCAGGGCCTCCCACATGCTAGGCAAGTGCTCTGGCACTAAGCTACATCCCCATCCCTGGGAATATTTATTCTTGAAATGACATGATATCTGGGATTGCCTTCAAAATAGTCAAGTATGAACATAAAAATAAAATAAGATTAGCCATGAGATGTTTAAGCTGGGTACTGGTTACATGGGGCTCATAATATACTTCTCTTTTCAAATATAGGTGATCAGCTGGGTGTGGTGGTGTAAATAGTGAAATTTCCATCAACCTAGTGAGGCCCTGTTTCAAAATAAAATTAAAATAGGGTTGGGGGTGTAGCTCAGAGGTAGAATGCACCTGAGTTCAATCACTAGTTCCACAAAAATAAATAAATAAGTAGAGGTGATCTTTTCCATAAAAAAAATGGTCCACATGAAGTCAGAAGTTAAAGTATGGAGTTGCACGAGCAAGTAGGAAGGATAGCTTACTGTGGTTCCAGCAATTATGGGAGATAATGTGGTATAAGGGTAACCAAGGGAGGGAGGAAAGTCATTACATATGCAGCAGCCCAGACAATGGCGGGGACATGGTATTGGGAGGGATCCGTAAAGATATCGGCAGGAACTGGAGTCTAGAGGATGGATGTGAGACAAGTCTTTGATGAATGAGGAAAATATGTAATGTGGAGTAATGATGTAGAAAGGCAGCTTATTCCAAAAGCATCAAGAGTGGAGAGGTGTCTGAAAGCACCCTTTAGACAAGAAGTCATCAACAACTTTACCATTAAGTTTGACATGAGGCAATGGTATCCCCAGAAAGCCAGGTTTCTTCCTTTCCTTCCTTATTTTATTTTTTGGAAATACTGGGGATTTAACATAGAGTCTCAAGCATGCTAGGCAAACACTCTACCTCTGAGGCATACTCCAGCCCCACCCCCCTTTTTGAGAAGGGTGTCTTACTATGTTGCCCAGGCTGGTCTTGAAGTCCTGGGGCTCAAGTGATCCTCTTGCCACAGCCTCCTAAGTAGCTGGGATTACAGGTATATATGCACCACCTTGTCCAGTGTTTTACCATATTTAAATAGAAAAAAGTGTTGCACTCTTTTAATTCACTTACCCTCCAATGGGTACATAAAGAGTGAAACTAAGAAGGGAAATGGCAGTCGGGTGTGGTGGCGCACACTTGTAATCCCAGCATTTGGGAGGCTGAGACCAGAGAATCAAGGTTCACAGACCTGTAAGAAAGAAAAAGAAAAAGGGAAATGGCTCTAAGGAAGGCAGCCACCACAGGCCAGGAAGAACAGAGCTAATACCATAAGATCTATACATTCCATCCATGAATCAAGCAGGTATTATTATTTTTTGCAGTACTGAGGATGGAACCCAGGGGCATTCTACACCATGCCCAGCTAATATTGTGTGCATTTGTTTTTGTGGTGCTAAGAATTGCCCCCAAACCTTTTTTTTTTTTTTTTTTTTTTGCGGTACCGGGGATGGAACCCAGGGGCATTCTACCTCTGAGCTGCACCCCCAGCACTATTTTTTATTCTTTATTTTGAAACAAGGTCTCACTGAGTTGCAAAGGACATCACTAAATAGCTGAGGCTGTCTGTGAATAAAGATCCTCCTGTCTCAGCCTCCCGAATGCAAGCATGCACCACCATGCCTGGCCAGATATTGTTTTTATTTTTATATATTTTTGCAAGGACTGTTTTAAAAAGTGATGCTGTTAGCCAACTTTCTTTTTGTACTCAACTTTACCAAAGTATAATTTACATGACAAATGTATACATCTGTCCAACCCAATTAAGATCAAGATGTATGCAGAACTCTCTCTCTCTTTTTTTTTTTTTAAGTGGTACTAGGGATGGAACCCAGGGGCATTCTGCTTCCAGCTACACCCCCAGCCCTATTTTTTAATTCTTTATTTTGAAACAGGGTCTCCCTAAGTTGCAGAGGGCCTCACTAAGTAGCTAAGGCTGGCCACGAACTTGCAATCCTCCTGCCTCAGCCTCCCAAGTACTTGGATTACAAGCATGCATCACCAGGCTTGCCTAAAATGTTGAACTCTTTAACACCCCAAAAAGTGCCCTGGTGCCTTTTTGCAGTTAATTTTCTCCTGCCTACAGCTTCTAGGCTATCAGCGTTTGCCTTCTGTTATCATGTGTTAGTTTGGCTTGTCCCAGAACTTCATATTGCTAGGATCTTGAACAATATGGTAGCTTCTTTTGCTCAGCATGTTTTTAAGATTTATCCATGTTAGGTGTATTTATATTTTGTACCTTTTTATTACTGAGTGGTATTCCATTGTATGGATACAGAATTTGTTAATCCATTTACAAACTGACTAAGCTGTTTTTAGTTTTTGATTACTATGGAAAAAACTGCTATGAACTCTGTATGGTCACATGGTAGTGTCTGTTAAATTTTAAAATAAATCGCCTGACAGTTTTCCAAAGTAATTGCATTATTTTACTGTTACGAGCAACGTTCAAGAGTTCTACTTATTTCATACCTCTGCCAATATTTGGCATTCCCAGCCTTTTAGCTACTGTAGTGAATTCATAATGGCTTGTTTTGGTTTGACTCTGCATTTTCCTGACAATGATGCTTGACATTTGAGCTAAATTCTGATCATACATATATTTCAACTACAATACGATACAGTAGTCTCCAGGGACTATATTACAGCATTTGTTTCTGCATTTTTATGCTAGATTATTTTATAGAGAAAGACTGTATGATTATAATGCTTTTTGCCACAGTAAAATATCAGTTTATAAACCTAAGTATAACTTCCAGGTAAAATATCACTTTGGTACATTTAAATTTAACACTTTGGTACCTTACATTTAACCTCCACTGAAATAAGCTCCCAGATGCTGGATGTAGCCATAATTTATCCACCTCTACTGCCACCATATGGTAATTTTTAAAAAGATGAAATGAAAAAAAGATACCGTAGAATATATTTTGTTCCTGGTCAACAAAAGTCAAATTTCCAATTCGACTCTTCTTCACACACACGTCTTTGAAACTGTAGAATGTATGCAAACGAATCTGTTCCTTAGTTTTCAGTGCTTGTGAAGAGGCTACATTACAAAAAGTGTCAAAAGGTAAAATACTTTAATTTCCCCAAATTCAGAAACGATGCTTTTTGAAGTATCTTCTTTATTTGTTGCAAGGCTTCTGGCAAATTACCTTAGAGTTCTATTGATACGTTTATCCTCTATGAACTACAGAATGGTTTCCTAAATTGAACCGTGGACTGCCAGACAGGAAAAAATGTGAAATGTCTGCAATAATTTTAGTCTCTTATAGCATAATGTTAAGATATTCGCTGGGTTATGCAATGATTACTCTCTGAGTACTCACGAATGTTAACCCTATCCTTTTAAGTCTCCCTACCGCCCAAGGAGCTATCATGATCACATGCTGGGTGATTGGCAGCTGCCGGAACCCTAAGGTCACAGGGCAGGAGAGCCAGCGGTTCTGACTGACCCTTCTGCAGTTCGCTCTTCGCTTTTGGTGCTGGGGATGGAGCCCAGGGCTTCGCGCACCTCAGTTTACTCTCACAGGGCGCCCTCCACTCTGCCTTCGCCCACTGATTGGAAGGTTCCCAGGTGGTATTTTATTAGGGTTCTCAGCTCTGCACTGCCCAGAACGGCCAGCGGCGCAGCCCGGAGGCACAGCGCGCTCCCCGCCCTGCCCGCGGGGCTGCACCTGCCGCGCCCGCCGAGCCCGGCCTGGGGTCGCGGCCCGCCCGGCCTGGGCGCCCGAGGGGCTCCGGGGCAGGCGGGGCTGAGCGGACTTCCCCTCCTCGAGTCCCCAGACGTCTGACAGCTCTGCGCCCGCCCTGAGGCGCCGGCGCTCTAGGCCACCCTGCTCGGGCACCCCGGCCCACCCCGGGAATGTGGCCGGCCCAGAGCCCCTCGGCGGCCCGGCTGCTCACCCGGCTCTGTCTGCCGGGCGCCGTGCAGGAGGGGGGTGCTGTCCGTGCTGTCCTCGCCGTCGTTCACGGCCGGACTCCGAACCGACGGCCTCATAACGCCTACGGGGTGCGGGTGTGCCCGCTACTCTGCCGAAAGGTGCGCTCCCGCCACACAGCCGAAGCCCCGGGGCCCGCGCTGGCCGGGCGCGGCGCTGGCTCCGCCCCCAGCCTGGCCCCGCCCCGGCCACGTCGATCGTCTTGGCCCCGCCCAGAGGCGCCCGCGCCGGCCCCGCCCCCTGCACGTCAGATCGCCCCGACCCCGCCCAGGGGCGGCCGCGCCGGCTCCGCCCCCGCCATTTTAGGTCCGGGCAAGTCGCGCGTGACTGGGCGGGAAACCGAATCCCGGAAGTTGGGGCAGGCTCGGCGGGAGTCGGCGCGCCCGGCAGGCCCTGCGCGCGTCAGGTCTCGGGTGGTCCTGGGGACGCCGCCCCCTGGAGACCCGCGCCCAGCGCCTCGGGGAGCTAGTGAAGTTGCCAGGACGATTAGCAGCCTTTGAACGGTCCACCCCGTGATAAAAGTTTGTCCTAAAATAGCCTTTGAGGTGGAAAAACAGTAAATGGATATATATATATATATATATATATATATATATATATATATATATATACATATATATATATAAAATTGGGCTATATGTGTGTATATATATATATATATATATATATATATATATATAGCCCAGTGACAAAAATAGCCCAATAATATTTCTCGTATGTTTCACCTCTAACTCAAGTGTGCCAGTGTTTCTTTTCTTTTTTTATTCTGTAGATCTAATTCGGCTAGATTCTCCTAGTTGCTGACTCTAAGGAAGAGGAATTAGAAAAACGTACCAGCCAGCCTTGGCGGGGCGGATCTGGAGTCGCTGTCCTGGCCCTGGGCTTCAGTTCCGCTGCCATCGTGGTTACTGAAGGCCATCCTGTGGAGATAGAAGCACGATGTGGTAGATGCCCTCGGAGAGGTCAGGACCCCAAGCCAGTGATTAACTCATCCAGGAAAGAGGATGGGTGAGGTCCACGAAGAAACAAGGGTGGGGGTCCTCCGCGCAGAAGAGAAGGCGAGGCTTTCAGAAGGTGTCCCAGTCTTCCTGATCCGTAAATGTTGAGACAGTTTTAAAGTTAAGACAACACATCAAACCCTGTTTTTGAGTGAAATTACCTTGTAGGTTTCAAACACTTTGAGGGTTTTAGAGACAGTGCCACTCATACTCGAGTTTGTGCATAATCACCAGGCAGATCCATTTATTTATTTATTTATTTATTACTGGGGGTGGAACCCAGGGTTTTTTTCTACCTCTGGGCTACACCCCCAGCCCTATTTTATAATTTACTTGGAAACAGGGTCTCACTAAATTGCTGAGAGCCTCATTAAGTAGCCGAGGTTGGCTTTGAACCTGCGCGATCCTCCTGTCTCAGCCTCCTAAGCGCTGGGATTACAAGCCTGCGCCACCACGCCCAGCCCCAGGCAGATCGTTTTTTTTTTTTTTTTTTTTTTTTTTTTTTTTGGTGGTACTAGGGTAGAACCCTTCTACCTCCGGGCTACACTCCCAGACCTAATTTTATATATATATAAAATTTTGGAAACAGGGTCTCTTAAGCCAGCAAGGCTGGCTTTGAACCTGCGCGATCCTCCTTTCTCCGTGTCCCAAGCGCGGGGCGCCACCACGCCCGACAGGCAGATCCTTTTAAATATTGGTTCGGACACAGCAGGTCTGGTGTCTTGTCACCTTGGAGAGTGTTTGTGGATGAGGTTAACACATCGGTAACACTAATTGCCTTCCATAAGGTGGGTGGGTATCCATCAGTTGAAGACCTGACTGGAACAAGCAGAGCCCCCTTTTCCCCAAGCAAAGGTGAATCTTCCAGTATTCAGAATTCATCTGCAACTTTAGTGCCCTGGGGTGTCTCCAGGCTTCTGTATCAGCCTTCTAGATAGGGAGCCCTCTGAGAACCAGAGTACCTCTAGGAAGGGCCTGAAATTTCATGTCGCTAAGAAGCTTTAAAGCGACCACACTCAGTAGCAATGTTATAAAAGACCTGGGCCAGAGAATACAGATTCCAACAGTGTTGAAAGTTTTCAAACTAGAGGAAGCTCTTATTTTTGTTGGTCCCCCCCTTCCCCAAATCCCCATCTACTATCCACTGATCTTTCTCCTTGTTTATCTAAAGTCCCCTTTGTTTCCAAATTTCTCTGTAGATTCCACTCAGGAGAGAGGACATATGACCCTTAACTTTCTGAGACTGGCTAATCTCAGCATAATATTTGCTAGTTCCATCCATTTTCCTGCAAATTACATAATTTGTTCCTTATGGTGGAGTAAAATTCCATTGTTTATAATTCATTCGTCTTTGCTCAATTTGGCCTGTTGTCAAGTTTTTATATTAGTATGATATATTTGCAACAGCTGATGAGCCAATATTGATAAGTATTATTAACTGAAGTTCATACTTCATTTGGGTATATTTAGTTTTTTTAACCATTTTTTTTGGTCCCAGGATGCCATGTTACATCTAATTATTGTGTTTTCTCTTTTTGTGTGTGTGTGTGTGTGGCACTAGGGCTTGAACCCAGAGGCATTCTACCTCTGAGCTATACCCCCAGCCCCATTTTATTTTTATTTGGAAACAGAATCTCACTAGGTTGATGATAGTCTCACTTCTTGCTGAGATTGTCTTTGAGCCTGTGATCCTCCTGTCTCAGTCTCCCAAGTACTTGGATTACGAGCATGCGCCACCATGCCCAGCTCAAGTATTGTGTTTTCTTATGTTTCTCTTGGTTAAGGCAGCTTTGTAAAATGTTGGAAGGTTTTATAGAAAGTCCTTCTCTCTCTCTTTCTCTCTCTCTCTACCTACCCACTAAGCTATATCTCCTGCCCTTTTAAAAATTTTATTTTTTTGGTGCTGAGGGTGGAACCCAGGGGCATCTACCTCTAAGCTACACACCCAGTCCTATTTTTTATTCTTTATTTTGAAACAGAGTCTCACTAAGTTGCAAAGGGCCTCACTAAGTAGCTGAGGCTGTCCTTGAACTGTGACTGTGATCCTCCTGTCTCAGCCTCCCAAGTGCTTGGGATTAAAGCATGTGTCACCATGTCCAGCTTTTTTTTTTTTTTTTTGGTGGTACTGGGGATGGAACCCAGGAGCCTTCCACCTCTGGGCTACACTCCCAGACCTATTTTATATTTTATTTGGAAACAGTGTCTCTTAAGCCAGCTGAGGCTGGCTTCGAACCTGCGTGATCCTCCTGCCTCAGCCTCCCAAGCGCGGGGATTACTAGCATGCGCCACCACACCTGGCTCATGTCCAGCTTTTAAACTTTCATTTTGCCGGGCGTGGTGGCGCACGCTTGTAATCCTCGCGCTTGGGAGGCGGAGACAGGAGGATCGTGCAGGTTCGAAGCGCGTGCTGGCTTAGGAGACCCTGTTTCTAAATAAAAATATAAAAATAGGTCTGGGAGTGTAGCCCAGAGGTAGAAGGGCTTCCAGGAACCCCAGTACCACCAAAAAAAAAAACAAAAAAAAAACACACACACAAAAAAAACAAACTTTCATTTTGAGATAGGGTCTTGCTGTGTTGCCCAAGCTGGCCTTGAATTTATCCTCCTGCCTCAGTCTACTGAGTTGCTTGGAATATAGTGATACTATATTATATAATATAGGAATACTGATCCTCCTGCCTCAGTCTACTGAGTTGCTTGGAATATAGGTGTGCACTACTATACCTGGCGGATGTTTTTCTTATAGCTGTGTATTTGGATTGTTTTAGAGAAAGCCCATAGAGACAAAGTCCCATTCTCATCATATAATTTTAAGGGAATGTGCTGTCAACACAATTTATCACTGATAATTATCGCTGACGAAGTTCAGTGATAATAAAAGCTTCATTACATACCTGACAGTGTTTGTCAGGTTTTTCCACCACAAAATTACTGTTTTACCCCCCCTCTTTCCATTTCTTGTTTTTTTTTTTTTTTTTTTTTTTTGGTATTGGGGATTGAACCCAAGGGTATTCTACCTCTGAGTCACACCTTTAACCCTTTTTATTTTATTTTGAGACTTTCTAGGTTGCTGAGGCTGGTCTTGAACCTGAGAGTCTCCTGTCAGCCTCCCAAGTACTGGGGTCACTGGCATGTGTCACCCAGCTTGGCCCTTCCTTCCTTCCTTCCTTCCTATCCCTCCCCCTTCCCTTTCTCCTTTCTTTCTTTCTTTCTTTCTTTCTTTCTTTCTTTCTTTCTTTCTTGTACTGGGGATTGAATCCAGAGGCATTCTACCTCCAGTTTACACCCACCATCCAATCTTATTTCTTATTTGGAAACAGGGTCTCACTAGGTAGCTGAGAGCCTCACTAAGTTGCCAAGGCTGGCATTGAACCTGTGATTCTCCTGTCTCAGGCTCCCAAGCTCTGGAATTACAAGTGTGTGCCACCGTACCCAGATTCCATGTATTTTTTTCTTTAGAAGGGGTCAGTATGTGCAGACTACACTTAAGGGATGGGGAGTTATGCTCAACCATTTCCAGGGTAGTTATTTTGTATGGGAGATTTGTCTGTTCTCCATTTACTTACTTATTCAGTCATTTATTAGTATGGAATTCTGGTTATTTATACTTAGATGATAATTCAGCACTGTTACCTATTTTTGTTGATTGGATTATGATCCAGCTCTAGGTTATTTGTTTTGTGGATCAAATTGTTCAGCATTGGTGACTGGGAACTCTTTTAGTTGGCACCTGTGTCTCTTAGGTACTCCCCTTGTTGTATTTTTTGAGCAACACTTTGCTTTCTGATTCAATAACATGCTCCAGCTCCGTCTTGTATGTTCTCTGGTCCTCCATTTCTTGAAGAATGATGTTAGAAATCAAGAGCGGGGCATGGTGGCCACAGGCTTGTAATCCCAGTACTTGGGAGCCTGAAATAGGAGGATCACAGGTTCGCAGACAGCCTCAGCTACTTAGTGAGGTCCTCTGCAACTTAGTGAGGCCCTGTTTCAAAATTAAGAATAAAAAATAGGGCTGGGGTTGTAACTCAGGTGTAGAATGAAATAAAAATCTGAGAATTATTTTTCTTCCTACCAAGGGCTCCTTGATTCTAGGTCTAGAGGAGCTGCTTTTCTTTTCTAATCATCTTAAGAGGATTTTTTAAACACTGTGGCTTGGGAACTGGACTTGAGAAGCGACACCATTCTTTCACATGGATGCAGACAAAGCGGGCTAAACAGATACCTGTATTTTATGCTGGAATAAGCAAAGACAGCAACTGGGTTGGGAAGATATTAGACATAGGAAACCCATATAAGCTCCGCATTTTCCAAAGAATGAGTGTCTCTCAGCTCTGAGCTCTCCATCATGTCTCTCCCACTTTCTGCCATCTTTTTGCCTTGCACTAAATTTAAAAAAAACACTGAAAGATGACATCTTTTTCTTCTCTATATCTGGCATATACTTTCTCCCATCTAAGTACTAACCAGGCCCGACCCTGCTTAGCTTCGGAGATCAGACGAGATCGGGCGCGTTCAGGGTGGTATGGCCGTAGACCTGGCATATGCTTTCTGACTGTACACTACCATAGAAGAATTTTGTAGATGTTATTTCTTTTTTGGTTGGTAATTCTTTTCTTTACCAACACTCTAGACTAATACTGTTCAGTAGAACTATAATGCAAGCCATAGATGTGATTTAAATTCTCTAGTAGCTTCACTAAAAGATAAAAAACAAAATATGGAAATAATGTTATACACCATTTAACCCAGTGTATCAAAAATGATCAATTTAACATCTAGCCAATATAAAGTTATGGATATATGTTCTTTTTTGTACTATATCTTTTAAACCCAGTGTATATTTTAGCCCGGCGTGGTGGCGCACGCTTGTAATTCCCGCGCTTGGGAGGCGGAGACAGGAGGATCGCACAGGTTCAAAGCCAGCCGCGCTGGCTTAAGAGACCCTGTTTCCAAATAAAAAAGTATAAAAATAGGTCTGGGAGTGTAGCCCGGCAGTAGAAGGGTTTCCAGGAACCCCAGTACCACCAATAAAATAAAATAAAATAAAATAAACCTAGTGTATATTTTATATTTAATAGCACATCTCTGTTAGGACCAGCCATATTTCAAGTGCTTAGTAGCCACATTTTGGCTCAGGCTACCATACCATATGTTTCTAGACCACTGAAAACTTACTCTGCCTACCTTATTGTCCCCTCCCACACCCCATCCTATTTTTAAATGAGGAAAGACCACCTCTTGGGCAGAATGCCTAGTTCAAAAGCCTTTAGCTTTTCCCCTCAGTTTCCTCTTCTTTAAAATGAAGATAATAATAGAAATAACCTCATAGAATTGTTGTAAGGATTAAATAATTAAGATAATGCATATAAATTACAGTACCTTTTGGGTAGGAAGTCTCAATATGTTAGCAATTAGCATTTTATTTTGGTTAAATTTGCTTTGCAAAATGCATTAATTTATCTTCAGAATTCCTATTTGATCTTCATAGTATTTTGAGTGTGTGTGTGTGTATATGTGTGTGAGTGTGTGTGTGTGTGTGTGTGTGTGTGTGTGTGTATGTATGTATATGAGATATTGAGGCTTCAGGGATACTCTACCACTGAATTACATCCCAGCCCTTTTCTTTCTTTCTTTTTTTGGTGGCACTAGGGATTGAACCATAGGGATTCTACCTTTGAGCTATACCTCCAGCTCTATTTTATTTTTATTTTTTTGTGGTACTGGGGATTAAACCCAGGTCATTGAATAAAAATTTTGAATATACATCCAACATGTGTATATTTCTTTATAAATCATACCCACACAACACACCACAAACACTCAAAATGGATGAGAAAAAAATAACTATAAAAGATGTTCTGATTTTCCCTGGATAATTTTGTGTATGCTCTTGAATGAGTGCATCCAACTTTAAACAGCTTTTGTGTAGAAAATACAATTTGAATGCTTTGGTATAGTAGGTGCAGCCTTTTTTTGTGTGTGTGGTACTGGGGTTCCTGGAAGCCCTTCTACCTCCGGGCTACACTCCCAGACCAATTTTTTTATTTTTGGAAACAGGGTCTCCTAACAGCGCGCGGGGCTGGCTTCGAACCTGCGCGATCCTCCTGTCTCCGCCTCCTAAGCGCAGGGATTACAAGCGTGCGCCACCACACCGGGCAGTAGGTGCAGCCTTTACAAACCGCCCCAGTTTATATTTCCAGTTGCCTTTTCCATCATTTCAGCTTCCCACACTTTCTGTGTGCTGTATGAATTGAATCTTATACATATCATGTTTTTCTTGTCTTTTTCCCTCTATCTGTTTGCTTATTTTGTGTTTGATAAGTTTTTGTTTGTCTTTTGATAAGTTTTTATTTACCTTTCATTTAATGATTCCTTAATACTCTTTTCCTTTCTCTCTGCTCTTATATATGTTACAATAACTTTATTTAAGCACTTGTATTAGAATTATCTAAGACAGTTTAATAGTGTGTGAGTCATTCCTTGAGAGCAGGAGCCTTAACTTATTAATCTTTCATTTGTAGCTCTAAGCAGAGAGAACAAATATTTATGGAGTATCATATTATATGTCAGGCCCTGTCCAGGTTGCTATGGGGGTATACAACATGTATAAACACTGTTTCTACTTTCAAGGAGTTTAAAAGTGAAATGTACTTTGAAGGAAAATCGTTTTTGTTTTTAATTAATTAATTATTTTCTTTTGTGGTACTGGAGATTGAACCCAGGGGCATTGTACCTTTGAGCTATACCTCCAGCCTGATTTTTAAATTTCTTATGTAGAAACAGGGTCTTGCTAGATTGAGGAGAGTATCACTACTTGCCAAAATGTCCTCGAACCTGTGGTCCTCCTGTCTCAGCATCCCAAGGTGTGGGATTTCAGGTGTATACCACCATGCCTGGCATGGGAATAGTTTTTCATGCTGTATAAGGGAAATATATGATATTTTATGAAGAGTTATAAAAGTTACAGGACACATTTTTATTTCTATTTTCTAGAAAGGATGTGTTAATAATGTATTCTGTTGGAAGAATATAAATATTTTTAGTAAGGAGTTTCAAATATGGATAGTTTGGATATAATTTCCTATATCCTGTTTGCTTTAGGCAACTGTACTATCTATGAGATATCCTTAGACACTGATAAAAATAAAAACAAAGTAAGTGCACAAGTTTCTTTGTGTGTGTGTGTGTGTGTGTGTGTGTGTGTGTGTGTGTGTTACTGGGATTGAACACAGGGGCATTCTACCTCTGAGCTATACACCCAGCCCTATTTTATTTTTTATTTTGAAACAGGTCTCACTGAGTTGCGGAGAGCCCCACCCAGTAGCTGAGGCTGGCCGTGAACCTTCAATCCTCCAGTCTCAGCCTCCTGAGTGCTGGGAGTACAGCGTGCACCACATGCCTGGCTAAGTGCACCGGTTTCTGTAATGTTCCTGTGATAGAATGTGTTCATTATTTTCATAGAAGAGTTTGAATTTCATCAGTGCTTTACAGCATAACAATTGAGTAATTCTTGTGACCTAAAGACACGGGTATTGTTAAAGCCCATTAATAGAGAAGAATTTAAAGATGTCAGCTGAATGAAGTGATTTGTTCAAGGTCAGGTGGAGTCATCATTTCAATTAAGAGTTATTGCCTTTCCTTGTTTGCAAATCCTAGGATAGGGCTTATTTATAATTCCCTTAATTTTCTACACTTTGTTACTTTTGCATCTTAGAACAACTTTTCTCCTCCTCCTCCTCCTCCTCCTCCTCCTCCTCCTCCTCCTCCTCCTCCTCCTCCTCCTCCTCCTCCTCTTCCTCCTCCTCCTCCTCTTCTTCTTTTTTGAGATGTTGGGGATCTAATTCAGGGTCTTGGGCATGCTCAGCAAGTACTCAATAATCGAGGTACACCCATAGCCCTGCATGTTGAAACTTTTGATCACTATTTCACTCACTCTTGGAACTTGTTTTAAATGGAAGTAAATAAAAAATGAGGTTTCCAATTGCTGCTTACAAATTATATGGCATTTCCTTTGTCAATTTTATTTACTTGACATAGGGGAGCTGAAAAAGTAGTCATATTAAGAAAAAAAGTATAAGTAATGCTTCTTCTATAAAAAGCCTGGTAGTGGGGAAAAGCCTGGTAAAGACTGATAGCTAAAATTTAAATATACTGAAAAATTTAAGAAAGCACACCATAGTTTTATTTCTTCAACTTCAGGAAACTTTAAAGCATATTTTGCAAATGTTGTAAAATATCAGTGAAACAGATAATGAATCACCTGGGAGATCACACAGTAAGCACGAGGAATAGAATGACCTAAAACTGCATGCAAAGCAACTCAAAATTGAATGACTCAGGCAGATAAGATTAAGGTTCAAATCTAAGTAGTATGTGAAGCCACAGTACTGTTGAGTCAGCCCTTCCCAATAATCTTTTTTGGTCAAAATAATTTCTACATGTACATCCATATTTCCAGAGTAATGAAAAGTTTAGTGGCTCAGAAACTGTTATCATTGTATAACAAAGAAAATCTGAAACCAATAGAATTTTTAAAAACACAGTGTTGAGATACAATCTATACGCAAAAATGTGCTAATATTTAATATATACAATTTGAGTGGGGTAGACAGAAAACTCACAAAACCATCACTGTGTTCAAGGTAATAACATACCCACCACCTCCAAAGGTTTCCTTGTGCCTCTCTTTGTTGCGAGAACGCAACATAAGATCTACTTTCTTAACTTTTTAAGTGGACAATGGGATATTGTTAACTCTAAACATAATATGATATGCCAGATCTCTAGAATTTATACATCTTACATAACCAAAATTTTATACCTATTGAGCAACTCTTCGTTTCACTCTCTCCCCCTCAGGCCCGGCAGCTTCCATTCTATTCCCTGTTTTGACAAATTTGACGTTCTTACATACCTCATGTTATAGCCTGGATCTTAAATATCCTCCAAAGGTACAGGAGTTGAAGGCTGGTTCCCAGCCTGTGGTGCTATTGGGAAGTGGTGGAGCCTTTAGGAGGTAAAGCCTAGTGGAAGGAGTTAGGTCACTGTGGGTGTGCCTTTGGTGGAGCCGCTGGTCCCTCCTCTTCGTCTCTCTTTGCTTCCTGGCTGCCATGAAGTAGATAGGTGTGCCTTAATTCTAGTACTTGGGAGGTTGAGAAAGGAGGATGACAGATTCGAAGTCAGCCTCAGCAACTTGGTGAGACCCTGTTTCAAAATAAAAAATAAAAGCCAGGTTTTTGGCGCACCCTTGTAATCCTAGTACTTGAGAGGCTGAGACATGAGGATCAAAGGTTCGAGGACAGTCTTAGCACTTAAGCCCTCCGCAACTTGCTGAGACCCTGTTTCAAAATCAAGAATAAAAAAATAGGGCTGGAGCAGGGCGTTGTGGCGCACGCTCGTACTCCCAGCATTCGGGAGGCGAGACCAGAGGATCGCGGTTTGCAGACAGCCTCAGCTACTTAGTGAGGCCCTCTGCAACTCAGTGAGACCCGGTTTTAAAATAAAGAATAAAAAATAGGGCAGGAGATGTAGCTCGGAGGTCAAATGCCCCTGGGTTCAATCTCTAGTACTGGGGGAAAAAAAAGTTGAGTATCTCAGGTATTTTGACACAGTGACAGGAAGCTGATTAATATACCTTATAAAAGTGAAATTATATAGTATTTGTTCATCTGTACATGGCTTATTTCATTAACCATGGTGTCCTCTAGATCTATTCATATTGTCATAATGGTGGCAGGTTTATCTTTTTATACCAAGTAATATAGTATGAATATACCACATTTTGCTTATGCATTCATCTGCCAATGGACATTTGGGTGTCTATATTTTGGCTCTTGTGATATTGCTACAGGGAACATGAAAATGTAGATGTCTCTTCAAGATGCTGGCAGTTATTTTGGATATGTATACCTAGAAGTAAAATTGCTGGCTCATATGTTCTATTTTCTTCTTTTTTTGGTACTGGGAATGGAACCCAGGGGCATCTTACCTTCAAGCTACACCCACAACTATTTTTATTTTTATTTTGAAACAGCATTTTGCTAGTCTCACTATTTGCTGAGGCTGTCCTCGAGCCTGTGATCCTCCTGTCTCAGCCTCCCAAGTACTGGAATTTCAGATATATACTGATCTATTTTTAAGTTTTTAAGGAAGAACCATCCCATCTTTCATTGAGATTTCATCATTTTACCTTCTTACCAACTATATAAGGTTGCCCTTTTCTCCACATCCTTGCCAATACTCATTAACGTTTGTCTTTTGATGATAGCCATTTTGTTTTGTTTTTATTTTGGATACTGAGGACTGAACCACTGAGCTCTACCCCAGCCCCCCCCTGCCCCCCCGGACTTGTGAACCTCTTGCCTTAGCATCCCAAGTGGCTGGGATTGCAGGTGTGTGCCACAGCACCAGCTGATTGAATGACAGCCATTGTATCCATTGTGAGGTGATATCTCATTGTGGCTTAAATGTATGTTTCTCTGATGATTAATGATGTTGAGCACCTTTCAAATACTTGTTGGTTGTCTTCTTCTGAAAAATCTCTTCAGGTCCACCCCCCCCCCTTTAGTGGTACTTAAATTAGTTTGTTTTCTTGTTTTTGAGTTGTTTGAGTTTCTTATTTTTGGATTTTATTCTCTATCAAATATGTGGTTTGCAAACATTTTCCCCTATTCCGCAGGCTGTTCTCCACTCCCTTCTTTCTGTACTAGGAATTGAACCCAGGCACATTCTACTGCCATGTTATACCCCTAGCACTTTTATTTTAAGCCAGTCTTGTTAAGTTGCTGAGGAGCTCACTAAATGGCTGAGGCTGATCTTCAACCTGCGAGCCTCCTGTCTCGGCCTCTCTCTCTCTTTCTCTCTGGTAATGGAGATTTAATCCAGGTGTGTCGCGTCCCTCGACCAGCGATTAAGACACGACACGAAGCTCTTCTTGCAAGCCGTTTATTCAGGATACTCGTAATAACGGAATGGCGAAGATCTGCCTCGCGCAGGGCATTATAAACATTAACTCCCCCAATCACTTCTTGCCACATCTCACTCACTCACTGGCTCACGCTCGTCAGGTCACCACCACGTCATGTGTTACGCAACCCTAGCCTCCAAATATGGAGTTGCTTCCTGCACAGCCATGTGCCTAATCAAGCTCAGAGGCAGGAAGCCGGCGCCATCTTTCAATGGCGGCTCACCACACAGGTGGTTCTACCTCTGAACCACACCCTGTCCTCTTTTATTTTGAAACAGGGTCTCACTGAATTACTGAGGCTGGCCTCACATCTGCAATCCTCTTGTCTCAGCCTTCTAAGTACTGAGATTACAGGCATGCTCTACCACAACTACTTTGTTTCCATTTCCTTTGCTTTTTAGTTTTATGTAGTCCTGCTGTTTTGTCTTTGCCCTTATTCCCTGTGCTTGTGGCATTATGCACACACATACAAAATTATTGCCAAGACCAATGTCAAGAAGCTTCCTCTTGAGCCAGGCATAGTCCCACACATTTGTAATTCTAGCATTTGGGAGGCAGAGACAGGAAGATCCCGGTTCACAAACAGCCTCAGCTACTTAGGCCCTCCACAACTTAGTGAGACCTTGTTTCAAAATAAAGAATAAAACCAGGCATAGTGGTGCACGCTTGTAATCCCAGCATTCGGGAGACAGAGACTGGAGGATCGCAGTTCGCGGACAGCCTCAGCTACTTAGCGAGGCCCTTCGCAACTCAGTGAGACCCTGTTTCAAAATAAAGAATAAAAATTAGAGTTGGGGGTGTAGCTCAGAGATACAATGCCCCTGAGTTCCATCCCCAGTACCACACACACACACACACACAAAAGAGCTTCTTCCTCTTCTATTTTTCCAGGACCCACGTCCTGGCCTTTAGTACGCTGCCCTACGGAAGATGGTCAGGAGGTGTACAGCAGACTTATGGCTCTATGAGATGGGGAGAAGAGGTACATTCTTAACTTCTTCCCTGGGAGAAGAAAGGAATGAATATGCACACCCACAGAAATTATTTGAAAGGCTCCTATCCAGGTGTGGTGGTATGTACCATAATCCTAGTACTTGGGAGACTGAGACAGGAGGATCACAGGTTTTATTTTTAGGACAGTCTCAGCAAGTAGTGAGACTCTGCTCAACTTAGCGAGACCTTATTTCCAAATAAAAATAAGATAGAGTTGGGAATAGAGATGGTGATGTACCTCAGAGGTGGAATACCTCTGGGTTCAATCCTCAGTCACACACACACACACACACACACACACACACACACACACACCACGTTTCCTAGAATTTCTAGCTGGGCCAATGGTAAAAGTCTTTTTCTCCTGAAGCCAGTCCCCAGATCAAAGCAATTTAGACATTAGAAAATGTTAAGTTGCCAGATGTAGTGGTGCTCTGCACTGCAAGGAAATAAGAGTTTGAAGAGAGCCTTCAGAACTGAAGAAGTCTTCAGTCAGCTATTCTCACCCCAGATGGTTAATATCCAGATACATAAAGAATTCAAAACAGTTAACTCCAAAACCTCAAATAAACCAATCTATAAATGGGCAAATGAACTAAACAGACATTTCTTAAAGTAAGAATTCAAAAGGCCAACAAATATATGAAAAACATTAAACATCTTTAGCAATCAGGGAAATACAAATCAAAATGACACTGAGATTTCATCTCACTCTAGTTAGAATGGCATTCACCAAGAATATAAGTAATCAGTGGTGCACATCTGTAATCCCAGTACTTGGGAGGCTGAAACAGGAGGATCACAGGTTAAGGCCAGCCTCAGAAATTTTGACCCTTTTTCAAAATAAAAAGAGCTGGGGATATAGTCCAGAGGTAAAATGACCTTGGGTTCAATCCCAAGTACCAAACAAACAAAAAAACCGAACTACAACAAAAAACCAACCAACCAACCAAAAACAAACAACAAAACGAGAGAGAGAGAGAGAGAGAGAGAGAGAGAGAGAGAGAGAAAGAGAGAGAGAGAGAGAGAGAGAGAGAGAAAGAAAGAAAGAATATGGTACATTAGTACAACTACTATGGAAATCAAAAGACTAGGAAAGAACTGGCAGAGGGCCCCGCTGTGCATACCCATGTTTGTAGAAGCACAATTCACAACTGCCAGATTACAGAGCCGCCTAAGTGTTTCTCAACAGATGAATGGATAAAGAAGATGTTGTACATACACCTAACAGCACAACAGAGTTTTACTGAGCCATGAGAATAAAATGATGTCATCTGCAGGAAAATGGAAATGAAGAGCGGTGAGTTGAGCAAATAAACCAGGCTCAGAAAGTAAAAGGGTCATGTGTTCTTTTTTGTGTGAAAGGTAGAGCAAAAAAGAAAAAAAAAAGGCTTCATAAAATAGAAGACAGACTTGGGCATGGTAGCACACACCTTTAATCCCAGTACTTGGAAGGCAGGAGGATCTCAATACCAACCTAACAACTTAGTGACCCTGGTTTTTTTTTTTGCAGTACTGGGGATGGAACCCAGGGGCATTCTAGCTCCGAGGTACACCCCCAGCCCCATTCTTTATTTTGAAACAGAGTCTCACTGAGTTGCAGAAGGCCTCACTAAGTAGCTGAGGCTGTCTGCGAACCGTAGTCCTCCTGTCCCAGCCTCCCGAATGCTGGAATTACAAGCCTGTGCCACCATGCCTGGCTTGAGACCCTGTTTCAAAGTAAGAAATAAAAAGGGCTGGGCTAGCTCAGAGGTCGAAGCCCCTGGGTTCCATCCCAGTACAAAGAAAGAAGTTTCAAAGAAAGAAGTAAAAATACAGCTGAGGGGTGTAGCTCAGAGGTAGGATGCCCCTACATTCTATCCCCAGTACAAAAAAAGAAAATAAAATATGATCCCCAATGCATCAAGGTTCAGAGGTGGAGTTTTTATGCAGCGATTCCTGAGGGTCTGGCTTCATCAGTGGATGAATCCATTTGGTAGATTAGTCCATTGAGTTTCCTTATTTCCCATTATTATTCTTAGTGGTGGTGCTGGGTATTGAACCCAGGGACATTCTATCTCTGAGCCACACCCCCAACTCTTATTTTTATTTTGAAGCAAGTTCTCACTAAATAGCAGAGGACCTCATTAAGTTGCTCAGGCTGGCTGCGACCCTGTTTTTAAATAAAAAATAAAGTGGGGGGGAAATATAGCTTGGAGGTAGAATACATCAGTTCAATACCCAGAACCACTAATATATATATATATATATATATATATATATATATATATATAATATATATATATATGCATATATGACATATAAACTGAATTAGACCCATAGCCAGAAACATGATTACAACAATCATTCCATTGATTGCCACTAAGTTTCTGAGGTTGCCCTTGAACTTGCAATCCTCCTATTTCAGCCTCCCAAGTACTGGGATTATGGGTTTGTGCCACTGTTCCTGGTTCTAAGTCTCTTCTAACCCATGAAAGTTATACTTTTCTTGTTATACCATTTCTTTGGTAAAGATATCAGGCCATTTGCTTTGTTGGATTTTCCAGATTTTGACAGAATCATGATGTGCAAAATATATGCTGTTTTGACAGGTTTGGTATTGTCATCTTTATGTTTGACAGACACACAAAAAAGATCCTATTGGATAGAAAGAACTTAAGATTCTATGGCATTTTACACAGTAACACTTAATGTTCTAAAATGTCTTACAGCCGGGTGTGGTGGTGCACACTTGTAATCTCAGTACTTGGGAGTCTGAGACAGGAGGACCTCAGGTTTGTGGTCAGCCTCAGCTACGTAGTGAAAATCTGTTTCAAAATAAAGAAGGAGCCGGGTGTGGTGGCGCACACTTGTAATCCCAGCGCTTGGGAGGCTGAGACAAGAGGATCACACAGGTTCAAAGCCAGCCTCAGCTATTTAGTGAGGATCTTAGCAAATTTGTGAGACTCTGTTTCCAAATAAAATATAAAATAGGTCTGGGAGTATAATCTGGAGGTAGAGAAAGCCCCTGGGTTCCACCCCCAGTACTACAAAAAGAAAAAAATGAAAAATAGGGCTGGGGGTGTAGCTTGGAGGTAGAATGCCTCTGGATTCAATCTCTAGTACTAAAAAAAAAAAGTCTTGCTTACCTAAGTATTGTGAACCATAAGTTATTTTTCTATTCTTTGCACATCTGAGATGACAATTTTCTTTTTTTGTCTGATTGTTCTGGTTTTGTGTTAGCCAATAGGAAGAAATATCTCTGGCCAGTATGGAGTTAAAGTTCTTTAAAGTCTATTCTATGGTACCCACATCTAGGACTTACTTTCAGGTACACATTAAAAACATTTTGAATACACAATCTTCTAAAATGCTTTAGGCTAATTGAATGTTTTAGAAAAGTGATATTCTAGCTATCTTCAGGAATAATGAGAATTCAAAGAAAGGGTTTGACTTAAAATAGATCCCAGGGTGCCGGGCGTAGTGGCACAGGCTTGTAATCCCAGCATTTGGGAGGCTGAGACAGGAGGATCATGGTTTGCAGACAGCCTCAGCTACTTAGCGGGACCCTGTTTCAAAATAAAGAATAAAAAATAGGGCAGGAGGTGTAGCTCAGAGGTAGAATGCCCCTGGGTTTTATCCCCAGATCCCCCCCCCCCAAAAAAAAAAGATCCCAGGGGTTAGAGAGGTTTACTTTCTGGTTCATAGTTGATGTCTTGATCATGATGTTCCTATCCTTTGAAACAATAATTTTTTTGACAAATAGTTTTGTTTTCTCCTTCCTTCCTTTCTTTCCTTCTTCCTTCCTTTTTTTGTGAAAGGTACTGGGGATGGAACTCAGGGGCAGTCTACCTCTGAGTGACACCTCCGGCCCTAAATTATTTTTATTTATTTATTTTTTTTGTGGGTCTGGGGATAGAATCCAGAGGCATTCGACCTTCGGGCTACACCCCCTGCCCTATTTTTTATTCTTTATTTTTGAAACAGGGTCTCACTGAGTTGCAGAGGGCCTCGCTAAGTAGCTGAGACTGTTCCCGAACTGCTATCCTCCGGTCTCAGTCTCCCGAATGCTGGGATTACAAGCGTGTGCCACCACACCCGACCTTTATTATTCTTTTAATCCCTATGCCTCAAATACTAGTGTGGAAAGAATTGAAAGTGTTATTGGTAATGAACAAACATATTGAAAATTGGAAATTGAGTTAAGAAGCATACTCTCTATTTTTAAAAAAATCTGTAATTTTTTTTGTTTAGAAGCAATATACTACTTTGAAAAAATATTTAACTTAATGAAAATCATAAACTGCAATGCACTTTGTTACTATTAAACTTCCCATGCCATTTATATTTTTGGGGATTGACAAATTTTTATCAAGATGTATATATAGCATTGCTGTGGAAACTATACTTTGACCAGGCTCTCTGCTGGTTTCTAGTGCTGCTCAGACTTATTCCTGTTCCTAAGAGTCTCTTAAATTCTCTACCTCATTGAAATAATGGAAATAGCTCAGTCTGCTACAGAAATATATTTGGAACTTCAGCGTTGCCCAAGGAAACTGAATTTCTATAATTGGACCCTTACTTGGGAATTAATGGAACTACTGGAGTTTAGTTTTTGCTACCTTGGGGGAATAGGAATGAACTAGCAATTATTTCCTCAAATTTTAGCAACCTTTAAAACTTTCCAAAGGGTGACACAAAGGTAGAGAAGGAGCAACTCTCTTCATTTCATGGTTTTTATACTTTTATTGGTGCATTGTAATTATGCATCACAGGGGGATCCAAAGTGATACACTCATGTATGCAGACAACACTGGGCGCATTGCTCTCTGTACCCCACCCTACTCGCCCTTCTTCCCTCCCCATACATGTTGGTGAGTGTGGTAGTGGTACCTTCATAGACAGACACAACAGATAGGAACTTTCATTTTCTAATAGTTCATTATAAATCTGGTATATGTAAAAGCAAATTCATACAGACAAACCTTTATTTCAGGAGAAAGTAGATTTTAGAAATGCACTAGCATTTTGTTTGTGTGTGGTACTCAGAATTGAACCCAGAGGCATTCTACCTCTAAGCTATACTTCCAGCACCATTTTTAACTTCTATATTGAAACAGGGTCTTACTAGGTTGGCGAGAGTCTCAATACCTCCTGAAGCCATCCTTGACCCTATAATCCTCCTGTTTCAGCCTCCCAAGTACTGGGATTATAGGTGTGCACCATCATGACTGGATTATAATTCTTTTTATATGGTACTGGGGATCGAACCTGGGGTATTACCTCTGAGCTACACCCCCAGCCCTATTTTATTTTTTATTCTGACACAAGATCTCACTCAGTTATTGCATGCTAGCTTTGAACCTGTGATCCTCCTGTCTCTGCCTCCCAAGTACTGGGATTATAGGCATGTGCCACCATGCCCAGAAAGCTAAAATGATTGATGATCTGTCTTACTGATGTTTAAGCAAGTAACATTAAACAGGGATCTCAGGTAAACTCCTAATTACAAAACAGATATAAAAATTATTACACTTCTTTATCATTGAGAGAATTTGATCCGTGTCTGTGTTACTGTTGTCACATGGTGCTCTGTTCTGAACGTCCATGTCTTGCCCATGTATTGAACTTTAATCACTAACAATGGAGTTCCAAGACGGGGCCTGTGAGAGGTGATTAGGTCATGAGGCCAAGCTCTCAGAACAGGATTAACGCCACTTGTTGTGGACATAGTGAGACGGCACCATCTAGGAATGGGAAAGGGTCCTCACCAGAGACTCGACGTGCCATAATTTGGTCCTGGACTTACCAGTCTCCAGAAATGTCTCCAGATAAATACGTTTCTGTGTTTATAAGCCACTCAGTCTTGTATAGAACCCCCCCCCCCCCCGAATGAATTAAGAGACGTTGTAACAGGAACGCTTACTTTCCTTTCCCCCTTGATTTTACCAGTAAACATTGACTCTGAGGCCCAGAGTCAGTTTGTATTAGCCTGGTAACATGGTGCATTAACTTTTGTGACCACTAGGTGGCAAGCTGGCATAGATGCTGCTGTGGAGAAAAGAGTGTCTTTTGTCTAGCTCACCTCTCAACCCCCATGGCCGTTAATAAATTTTTTTTTCTGTTTTTACTGGTGCAATGAAATTATTCATCATGGTGAAATTCAAAGTGATACAAACATACATGTACACATAACTTGGGTCTGGCATCTTTTATGGGCACTGGCATGATGATGACCATCTGTAGCAAGCTTCTCCTGAATTCAGAATGTAAGGTCTCAGCTAGGCATGGTGGCACATACCTTTAATCCCTCTCCTTGGAAGGCTGAAACAAGAAGATCACAGGTTCAAGGCCAGCTTCAGGAACTTAGCAAGGCCCTCAGAAACTTAGAGAGACTGTGTAAAACTAAAAAGTAAAATAAGGCTGGGTGTCTAGCTATGAGGTAGAATGCCCCTGGGTTCAATCTTCATTCACACACACACACACACACACACACACACACACACACACACACACACAGCATAGGGAGACCTGGATGAATTCAAGTGTCTTACCTGATGGACCTACAACCCTGGTTACTGTCCTTTCTCATTTCTGCTTTTAGACCTTCAAACACAAAGACTAAGGGTCCTAGTCTAGATGATAGAGCTATTTCCTAATGTTATTCCAGGGGCTCCTAGAGGCAGTAAAAAGGCCACAGTCTAAAAATATATATATTTTGTTATTAGAGATTAAACCCAGGGGCATTCTACCTCTGAGCTATTCCCCCAGCCCTTTTTATTTTTTTTTAAAACAGATTTTTACTAATTTGTTAGGGTCTTGTTACATTGAGGGGACTGGTCTCCAACCTGTGATAAAATAAAAAGAGCTGGGAGTGTTGCTGGGGGGATAGAACACCCCTGGATTCTACCTCAGTATCATACACACAAAACGAAAAGAAAAGAAAGAGTTCGGCCGTATGATAATATAATCAACATGCAAAGATTAATTAATGATATGTATATTGTCAGGAACTCATTAGGTAATGGAATCGAAAAATGTATAATTTACAGCTAGGTGTGGTGGCGCATGCTTGTAATCCAAGTACTTAGGAAGCTAAGACAGGAGGATCACAGGTTCACAGCTATCCTCAGTTAGTGAGGCCCTCTGCAATTTAGTGAGACCCTGTTTCAAAATAAAGAATAAAAAATAGGGATGGGGGTGTAGCTAGGAGGTAGAATGGCCCTAGGTTCCATCCCCAGTGCCACAAAAAAATTTTTTTTGAAAAACAATGAGGAAGCTGGGTGAGGTGATGTATACCTAAAATCTCAGTGCTTGGGAAGCTGAGACAGGAGGATCACATCAGAACACATCAATTAAGCAAGACCCTGATTCAAAATAAAAAATAAAAGGGCTGGGAATATACCTTAGAGGTAGAATGCCTCTGAGTTCAATCCCTAGTACTTCACAAAACAATTCCCCCTCCAAATAAAAAGCACCAAAAAACCAGGTAGGGTTATTTGTATATTATACAGCAAACCTTAAAAAATTACATTAATTAAAACATGTTATCTGGCCCAGTAATAGATAAATAGACTGATAGAAGAGAAATGAAAGTTCAGAAATAGGCTGAAACATACATGACATGTTGACATATATGTGCTATTTATTGGTTAGAGTTTCTTTCTGGGAGTGATAGAAAACTTAAAATATTTCTTGAAAGATGAATCCATTACTTTGGCTATCAACTTCTTCACCAGACCATGACCACATACTGCTGCAAGTAAGAATGGAAAACGTAATTAATCCTGTGCATACATGTTTCCCACTAAAATTCTTTTAGTATAGAAGAGAGGAGAAAAATAGGAAAGAATAACTAGATGATCCTGTTACACATGTCAGTACAAGTCAGTGGAAGATAGATTCATTTCAATGAATGTATTTGATCTGTACATTCATATAAAAATAAAATTAGATTCTTCCCTCACACTGTACATATTAGATTGGGTTAAAATGCAAAAGTAAAAAATAAAACTTTAATAAGATGACTTGAAGAAAATATAGGAGAATGCCTTTTTTTTTTTTTTTTTTTTTTTTTTTTTTTAGTACCAGGAATGGAATCCAGGGGCATCCTATCTCTGAGCTATACCCCCAGGCCTAACTTTTATTCTTTATTTTGAAACAGGATCTCACTAGTTGCAAAGGGCCTCACTAAGTAGCTGAGGCTGTCCGAGAACCATGATCCTCCTGTCTCAGCCTCCCAAATGCTGGGATTACAAGCGCGAGCCACCATGCCCGATTTAGGATAACATTTTAGAATCCCAAACATGCTGGGCGTGGTGGTACATGCTTATAATCCCAGCATTTGGGAGACTGAGACAGGAGGATCACAGGTTCACAGCTAGCCTCAGCTATTTAGTGGGGCCTACTGCAACTCAGTGAGACCCTGTTTCAAAATAAAGAATAAAAAGTAGGGCTGAGCCGGGCATGGTTGCGCACGCTTGTAATTTCCGCGCTTGGGAGGCTGAGACAGGAGGATCGCATAGGTTCAAAGCCAGCCTCAGCTACTTAGTGAGGCTCTCAGCAACTTAGTGAGACCCTGTTTCCAAATAAAATATAAAAAAGGTCTGGAAGTATAGCCCAGAGGTAGAAAGCCTCTGGGTTCCACCCCCAGTACCACCCCCCACCCAAAAAAAAAAAAATAGGGCTGAGTGTGCAGGTCAGAGGTAGAATGCCCATGGGTTTCATCCTCGGTACAGGAAAAAAAATTCCAAACATACAAATTTTCTTCAAATCCATAGAAAAATACAACCTAACACAAAATGGACAAAAGATTTCACGAAGCAGTTTATGGTAGATGAGAAAGGAATGGTAATAAATACATAAAAATATACATACTCAACATTGCTAGAACAAGTTCTGACTGGAAGGATGTATCGTACTGACAGTTGCTTCTGGACAGATACTGTCACCTATCTAGTGAGGCAGAGAAATAAGAATGGAGGAGATGACCAAGAGGAATTCAGCTTCGTACAAAACTGTAAGTTGTGAAGCTATAAAAAGAAAGGACAATCCTAAGTCATAAAGCCTTCTCAGTGAGGCTCTTTCCAGCTTCACTTGCACCCTCTTGGCCGGGCTCAGCTTGTCTGTGTGACAGAGGAGGGGACAGTCTGAAGTGTCTTCCCCATGACTGCATCCATCTGGCCTTTACCAAGGCCTTGGCCCAGGAAGGTGGCCCATCATTATGCAGAAGCCCTCTGACTCTAGTCCCTTGGCTTTCCTACCTCTAGGAAGGGAAGCGCAATGATCCTATCTTGGCTTTTGGACAGGACACCTTCCCATTCCCGAATATTGCAACAGACATCGGGACTCTGTGACTCTGGGAGCACATAGGCTACCTCAATAAATCTGTTCATCCTTTCTTGGCAGAATCTCAACTAGGGGCAGGAATTCTTTTTTTTGTGGCACTTATTGAACTTGTACATTGTATTCTAAACTACATACCTACCTTTCCTCCCCTTTAAAAAATTTTTATTTTGAAACAAGGTCTTGCTAAATTGCTGAGGCTGACCTCAAACCTGTGATCTTCCTGTCTCAGCCTCCTAAGCACCAGAATTACAGTTGTGATCCCACGTTACCGGTGTAAACTGAGCCTTCCAAATACTGGGAGGCTGAGACAGGAGGATCAGAGGTTTGCCACCATGCCTAGCTCTGGGACAGGAATTCTTAATAAAGTAATTGGTGGCCCCTTATCAATGGTTTGGATCTAGATAAATAAATAAGTAAGGCAATATGCAGCAAATTATTTCAGTAATTGTAAAAGGCATATGAAACAAAGTCTTCAATATGTGATTTCTTGACATATCTAAAATGGAAATGTCATCTTTCTGTCAGGGAGCACACATAAGAGACTAGTTCAGTGGTGGTGGTGGTGTGTGTGGCAGGTCCTCCAGGAGTCTGAATTGCGTCAATAGTGCCTGTGAAGGGGAGAAACTGAGAACAGCAGCTGGACAGCTATGGGGCAGATCTGAGCCTGGGGGAGAGGGTAGAAGCCAAAGGGAGCTAAATGTTCAGGAACAAGGTGGCTCAGGCTGAGGCTGTGAGGTGAGGACTGCGTGGCAAAGCAAGTCAAGCCCGGGTAGGTGAGATGACAGGACAGTTAGGACTAACAAATGCGTTTTGCTGGAAGAGTGTCACGTGGAATCGAAACAAATCACCATTTTTTTTTTTTTTAGTACTGGGGATGGAACCTAGGGGCATTCTACCTCTGAGCTATACCCCCTGCCTCAGGTTTAAAAAATTTTTTATTTTGAAACAGGGTCTCACTAAACTGCAGGGGGCATCACTAGTAGCTGATGCAGTGCTCATTCCTAAGGCAAGTTGGTGGTTATGTAGGTGTTCAAAACCCAAAATGAACAATGAAATGAAAAATAGAGGCCAAGAAGAGAAAATGTGGCTAACAGAGCAAAGCGAAAGTATTAGGTCAGTGTGACAATTTCAATGCATGGGTAACGTTGACCTGGCACCTTGACACAGTCTTGGCGCTGCCTCCTTTGAGAAATTCACATGTTATTTAATTAATTTATTTATTTTGTAGCTCAGTGTGGTAGCACATGCCTGTAATCTCAGTACTTAGATGGCTAAAACAGGAGGATGGCAGGTTCAAAGCCTGATTCAGCAACTTAGTGAGACTGTTTCAAAATAAAAAATAAAATAGGGCTGGTGTGTAGCTCAGAGATAGTTTAGAGGTTGAATGCCATTGTGTGTGTGTGTGTGTGTGTGTGTGTGTGTGTGTGTGGCACTGGGGACTGAACCCAGAGGACCTCTACCACTGAAATACACCCCAGCCTTTTTTTTACTTTTTATTTTAAGACAGGATCTCGCTGAGATGCCCAGACTGGCATCCAACTGTGATCCTCCTGCCTCAGCATCCTGCTTACAGATGTAAGCATCCTGGCCACACATTTTAAATTTTAATTCAGTGTGCATGTTTGTGTTTTAAGTCACTTATGCACATAACTTAAATATAATTCTAAGAGTCACTATAATTGAGCATTTTGACCATTTGTGGGTACAGTTCAGTGGTATTAAGTGTGCTCATGTTGTGCAACCATCCCACTACTATCTATCACCAGAACTTTTCATGTTCCCAAGTAGAACTCCCTATTCACTGGACAATAGCTCTCTATTCAAGTTGTTGTTACAAATGATGATATTTTCTTCCTCTTTTTCTTTTTCTTTTTTGCAGTACTGGGAATTGAACCCAGGGGCATTCTATCTTGAGCTACATCCCAGCCCTATTTTTATTCTTTATTTTGAAACAAGGCCTCACTCTAAGTTGCAGAGGGCCTCAGTAAGTAGCTGAGGCTGGCCACGAATCTGTGATCCTCCTGTCTCAGCCTACCAAGTACTGGGATTATAAGTGTGTGCCACCACGCCCAACTCTTTCTCTTTTTTTAAGGTTAAAAATATTGGTGAACATGTACATGCATGTGCGTATATGTGTGCATGTGTATCACATGTTTTTATCCATTCATCTGTTGATGGACAGTAAGTTGATAGCATAGCTTGGCTACTGTGGATATGGCTGCAATGCCTGTGGGAGTGTTCATGTCTTTTCAAGAGACTAACTTTAAGCTGGGTGTAAGGGAGAATTAATGCCAATACTAACTCCAATTCCTTTGGATAAACACCCAGACATGGGCTTCTTGGGCTGTATGGTAGTCCTGCTATATGTGCTACATGTGTTAGGTGCTACTTTTCAAGAAGATCAGCTATTTTCATAATGAATATAGCAGTTTACATTTCTACCAACAGGACACAGGAGTTCTCTTTGCTACACATCCTTGCCAGCAACTGTTAGCTTTTGTCTTTTTTTGCAGTGCTGGGGATTGAACTCAGGTCCCCAAACATGTTAGGCAAGAGCTTTACCAAGGAGATACATCTTAGCACACTTTTGTTTTTTGGATGGTAGGCGTGCGTGCGTGCGTGCGTGCGTGCGTGCGTGTGTGTGTGTGTGTGTGTAGTACTGAGGACTGAACCCAGGGACATTCTACCTCTGAGCTACACCCCCAGCCCTATTTTTATTTTTTATTATCTTATGAAACAGGGTCTCACTAGGTTGATGAGAGTCTCACTACTTGCTGAAGCTGTCCTTGAACTTGTGATTCTTCTGTCTCAGCCTTCCAAGTACTGGGATTACTATGCTCTGCAATGGTGGACATTTTAATAAGTATGAAATGATATCTCATTTTGATTTTGATTTGTAGTTCACTGATGACTAGTGACTTGAACATTTTTTTTCATACACCTGTTGACCTGTATGTCTATATCTGTATGTGTATACCTGTATCTCTTGGTGAAATGTTTATTTAGGTCCTTTGCCCATTAATTTTTTTTCTAATTTTTAAATCAGGTTATTTTAGTTTTTGCTATTGAGTTCCTATGTATTACGTATCTATTAGTGCTTATCAGATGTGACTCGAAGTGTTTTCTCCCATTTGGTAAATTATCTAATTATTGTGTCTTTAGTTGTGCAGAAGCTTTTTAATTTGTTGCAATATCATTTGTATATTTTTGTTTTTTATTCTTTTTATGTGCTGTTGAATTAAGTTTGCTAATATTTTTGTTGGAGATTTTTGCATATAATATTTATCAGAGATACTGACCTACAACTTTCTTTTCTTTTCTTTTTTTGCAGTACTGGGGATGGAACCCAGGGTCATTCTACCTCTGAGCTATACCCCCCAGTCCTATTTTTTATTCTTTATTTTTAAACAGGGTCTCACTGAGTTGCAAAGGGCCCCATTAAGTAGTTGAGGCTGTCCGTGAACTGCGATCCTCCTGTCTCAGCCTCCAAAATGCTGGGATTACAAGCGTGCGCCACCATGCCAGGCTCGATTTTCATTTTTGGAATATGTTACTCCAAGCCCTTCTGGCTCTCATGACTTGGTTTGGGAAGTCTGGAGTGATTCTAATTGGTTTGCCTCTGAATGTCACTTGGCCCTTTGTTTTTGTTGCCTTTAAGATTCTCTGCTTGGCTTCCACATTGGTCATTTTGACAATTATGTGGCGTGGGGATCCTCTTCTCCGATCCTGTCTAAAGGGAGTTCTATAAGTTTCCTGGACCTGTGTATCAACCTCTTGCTCTATGTCTGGAAAATTTTCTGCTATTACTTCCTTGAAGATCCCTTTGGTTTCACTTTCTTTTCCCTCCTCTATTCCAATTATTCTTAGGTTAGCTCTCTTAAAATGGGCCCATATTTCTTCAATGTCAGATTTCTGCTGTTGAATTTTTTTTTTCTAGATTAGAAACTATGCGTACATTTTTGGAATGATCATCTTCTAAGAGCGATATTCTGTTCTCCATGTGGTCTAATCGGTTGTTTGTGCTTTGAATTGAGGCCTTTACTTCATTAATTGCATCCTTTATCTCTTTTTGGCTCTCTCTGAGTTCTTTTTGAAGCACCTCTATTATTTCTACAGTTATTTTCCTGATTTGATCTTCTAGAAATCTCTGATTTTCTGTTTTATCGGGTTCTGATGTTGTGGGGTTGTGGGCATTCATTGCTCCAGTGTTATTCTTCTTTCCCATGATTTTAGAAGTTTGTGCCTTCTCTGGGTTCTTACCTTGGGTCACTATGACTTCACTTAAGGTGCTCTGGATCTCGAGTCTGTAGTATCTCAGACCCCACTACTCCTTTACTGGGTTGTATCACAGAGTCTCCGACCCAGGGAGTCGATACAGGCTGATTTAAACTATGGGGGGTGCCAGGTTGCACATTCTCCTATGGTGTGATATCTCTGCCACCGCCCCTCCCCCACTGGGTCAAGTCCCAGGGAGTACAGTACTGGGATTTCTCCTCTGGGGCCCGCAATTTGACTTACTGTTCTTGAGTTCGCAGATGTAGCTGTACTGGACTTGATGAATTCGCTGCTGCTGCCACCAGTGGTAATATGGCATTATTGCTATGCACACGGCCGTGAGGCTGGCTTATTTCTTCTTGGTTTTGAGTTCCACTCTGAGTCCCTGCAGCGTGTGCTGAGCTCAGCCACTGGGAGCTTTAGATGCTCCCTGCACCGAGAAATCCCGCCTGGCTGTTCCACAGCTGCTCACCTCGGCTTGCTGTAGCCGTCCAGTGAATTCACCGCTGCCGCCGGCAGTAAAGCGCTGCTGCCGCATCCTCGGGCGTGAGGCCAGTGTATCTCCTCTGTGGCTCTGAGCTCTGTTCTCAGTCCGCTTTCTCTCTGGAGCCTGGTGATTTTTTGTTTCTCTGGTGTTGGTGTTTTCTGGCTATGAAAGGCGCTGATTTTGTGGTAATGGAGATTGGTTGTTAGCAGGGCTCTTAAGCCCCGCTTTTCTCGGTTGCCATCTTCCCGGAAGTCTCCCCAACTCTTAGTTTAATTGATCTTTTCTATCATTTTTTCTAGCATCTGTTTTACTCTTATTTGCATATTTATTCATCATTTTCTTAATGCAGAGATGACCTGAAATCTGGGTCCATAGAGCTTGAGTTGGCAGGGATGGGTCTAGTTCTGAAGTCCGCTAGTACTAGTCTAGTGTTGAGGTTTGCTCTCTTTCTCCCTTCTTCTTGTGATAGGATCCTCCTCCTCCTCCTCCTCCTCCTCCTTCTTTTTCTCCTCCTCCTCCTCCTTCTTCTTTTTCTCCTCCTCCTCCTCCTCCTCCTCCTCCTCCTCCTCCTCCTCCTCCTCCTCCTCCTCCTCCTCCTTCTTCTTCTTCTTCTTCTTCTTCTTCTTCTTCTTCTTCTTCTTCTTCTTCTTCTTCTTCTTCTTCTTCTCTGAGCCCAGGAATTGTAGATTAACCCAGGGGTATTCTGCCTGAATACAAATTTAATTCAAGACCCAGGATTCAAATCCCAGAAATTGTAGATTGAATCCAGGGGCATTCTGCCTCCCAGCTACACACTAGCCCTTTTAATTTTTATTTTAAAACAGGGTCTTGCTAAGTTGTGGAGGGTCTCACTTTGCTGTTGAGGCTGGCCTCGAACCTGTAATTCTCCTGTCTCAGCCTCCCTGCAATCCTCTCAGGCTGGGATTATGGAAGTGTGCCACCATGCCTGGCTTCACTAATTGCTCTTTTTATGGAAATGTTGTCCTGATGAACAGAACATGGCTTTGGACATACACTGGTAATTTTCTTGGTGGATTGAATTATTGGTCCCAATATTCTCCCATTCACATCTTTTACCATATAATTAACCTCATAGTTCTTAGAACAGAAAGGTAAAGTTTGCCACCCACCCTTCATTCTGTCCTTGACCTTGGGACTTGTTTTGGCCAAAAGGATGTAGGTGGATGTTAAGCAAGCAGGGACCTGGGTGCCCTTGAGAAGCGGAGCTTGCTGTCTTTTGCTTCTGCCACAGCCAAGAGAAGAGAGTTCCTTTCCTGGCCGGCTGCTCCTAGGAGGGGTAGGCAGATTGCAAGGTGCCTCCGCTGGCTACAGACTTGTGATCGGAATAAACCTTTGTTGTTGACATGACTTAGAGGTTCTTTTTGCCTACTCACTTCGTTAGCTAATCAGTCTGTCTAAAAACCAGTCCATTCAGTGACTTCTATCAATTTCCAAACTACACTGATAGAGGTCATCTTAGATTAATGTGTCTTTCTCAGATAGCACTTTGTTATTCAAAATATAATTGAAACCATGCACTAGGATATTGCAGACTACTTTGTAGAAACTCTAATTAATTGTGGTTCTATCTTCTCTGGTAAATATTTTTTGGGAAGAAAGCTCTTTGCTTTTATTGTGATATTTATGGTACCTGTATCAACATTTTTCTATCTAAGTGGCTACTATGAACTAATAAGAAATGTCCACATTGGTCTCTGGCAGAGCTACTGAAACTTAAAATTTCCTGAGGATCGGGCACTACTATGTTCTAAGATTGGGCCTTTGACCCTGATTTCTGGCATGGAGCTCCTAAGCATGGAAGTATCTGATACAGAGCACTTAAATCCCTTGGAACTTTCCTGGGTCTTCTGTTTGTAGTGAGCTGACTCTTGGTGGGCTGCTGCATGGGGACTGCCACTAGGAAGGCCAAGCCATGATTGTGAGCTTGGAGTACTGATCCCTCCATCCTCCTCCATTCTCCAGACCGGAGAGGGACTGGACATAGAGTTAGTAATCAGTCATTCCTCTGTGAGGAAGTCTCCATAAATTTCCCCTGAATCATAATGCACTGAGAGCTTTTGGGTTGTAGAACACCCAAAGTACCCACCTCTACGGTACAGAAGCTCCTGTGCTCTGGAACCTTTCACACCTCACCCTATGTATCTCTGCATCTGGCTGCTTATCTCTATATTTTTTGGGGAGGAGGAGGTTACTGGGGATTGAATCCAGGGGCATTCTACCTCTGAGCAACACTTCCAGCCCTATTTTTTTGTTTTTATTTTGAAATAGGGTCTCACTAAGTTGGGGGAGGGCCTCACTAAATTTCAGAGGCAGAGGCTGGCTGTGAACTTGCAATGCTTCTTTCTGTCTCAGCCTTCCAAGTATCTTCTGTATTTTTATTATATCCTTTTGATAAAGGATAAATTTATAAGCATATGTAAAAATTGGTAAGCATATGTAACATGTCCCCCAAAAGCCTATTTCTTTGGTTTGTTAAATATGGCCTTCTAAAGTAACTTTTCTTTTTGTGGTACTGGGGATTGAACTCAGGAGCATTCTGCCTCTGTGGTACATCCCGAGCCCTGCCTTACTTTTTATTTTCGATCAGGGTCTCACTAAGTTGTGGAGAACTTGCTAAATTGCTGGGGGTGGCAGTGAACTTGTGATTCTTCTGTCTTAGTCTCCCAAGTATTGGGATCACAGGCGTGCACTGGCTTAAAGTAACTCTTAAGGAGTTTGTAGAAGGAAAGTTTCTGAGCCTTTGCATTTCTGAAAATATTTTTATCCTAGCTTCACTTTTGTTATCTTAGTTGGCTATAGAATTGCAATTTTAAGTTCTGGATTCTCATGTAGAACATGAAGGACAAGCACCATTATTATTTTCATGTGTTAATTTCTTTTTTTGTGTGTGTGGTACTGGGGATGGAACCCAGGGGCATTCTACCTCCAAGCTATATCCCCAGCCCTATTTTTTATTCTTTATTTTGAAACAGGGTCTCACTGAGTTGCAAAGGGCCTCATTAAGTAGCTGAGGCTGTCTGTGAACCTGGATCCTCCTGTCTCAGCCTTCCATGACAGCCACCAGGCCTGGCTGTCATGCATTAATTTCAAAACCATTCCATGTCTTCTGGTGGATAAAGATTTCCTTCTGCCCTTAGATAAAAGATTCTCAGGGAATATTCTGCTGTTTTGTGAAAAACCTTATCTAAATGATTTTCAATAGATGAATATAAGTAAACATTAATTTCGTATGTAGTACTTCTAAAATGTATTTTGTGTGTGTGTTTATATAGCACAGGGGATTGGATGGGGGGGGGTTCTACCACTGACCTATATCCTTAGCTCCTTTTATTTTTATTTTTATTTTTATTTTTAGTGGTACTAGGGATGGAACACAGGGGCATTGTACCTCCAAGCTACAACCCCAGTCCTATTTTTTAGTATTTTTATTTTGAAACAGGGTCTTACTAAGTTGCTGAGGGCAGCCTCAAATCTATGATCTTCCTGTCTCAAGCCTCCCAAGTACTGGGGTTACAGGCACACACCATCAAGCCTGGCTGAAATATTAGAAAATTTGAATGTATGAAAATAAAATAAGCCGGGTGTGGTGGTGCACGCTTGTAATCCCAGCATTTGGGATTACAAATGTGTGCCACCACACCTGGCAGTCTTTTTATTTTTGAAATGGTCTCACTGAGTTGTGAAGGGGATCGCTAAATAGCTGAGGCTGTCTGTGAACCATGATCCTCCAGTCTCTGCCTCCCGAATGCTGGGATTACAAGCGTGTGCCACCAGCCCGGCTGTCTGTCTTCTTCTTGGCAGTCCTGCTTTGGTCACTGAAGCACAGCCTAAAGACAGCCCAGGAGGAACGTGGGAACGGTGCGGGTTCTCATCCCAAAGACTGCTCAGTTTTCATGGGAGAACATACATAATATTTTTGGTATCAAAATTAATGATTTTACCAAAAAGTTTCTAAGATGCTCCTTCAAAGACTATTTACTGAAACAATATCATTTTTGTTGTTTTAATCTTAGAGGAAAAATAACCTGTGTTCACTGTAGGAAATATGACAGATACAGGTAATGACAGGATTCTGATAACAATTTGTTGAATACCCATTTGAGTTCTTAAATATGTATAACTATAATGTAAATGTACACATAAGCATACTTTATTTTTATAAAAATGGAATATCACTTTAAAAATTGTTTTATTAAACAGACTTATCTCCCCTTGACAATTTAGCATGAATATCTGCATCTAGATAATTAAAGTCTCATCTCAACAACATAGTTTTCAGTTGCTTCACAGTTGCTGGGCACTGTGGCACACAACTGTAGTAATCCCAGTACTTGGGAGGCTGAGATAGGAGGAGTGCAGGTTCCAGGCCGAGCAACTTTGTGAAACCCCAATTTTACTCAATCTCTCCTTAGATGTTCAGACTATTTTCAGTTTTTCTTAATTCATTAAGAAAAGAAGCCAGCTGCTCTGGCTTAAGAGACCCTGTTTCCAAATAAAAATATAAAAAATAGGTGTCTGGGAGTGTAGCCCGGAGGTAGAAGGGTTTCCAGGAACCCCAGTACCACCACCACCAAAAAAAAAAAAAAAAAAAAAAAAAAAAAATTCTGAGATGGCTGGGTGTGGTGGCACATGGTTGTAATCCCAGCGCTTGGTAGGCTGAGACAGGAGGATTGAGCCTCAGCTACTTAGTGAGGCTCTCAGCAAAACTTAGTGAGACCCCGTTTCCAAAAATAGTATAAAAAAGATCTGGGACTATAGGCTGGAGGTAGAAAAGTCCCTGGGTTCCGCCCCCAGTACCACACACACTGAGTTATTTTGAAACAGGGTCTTACTAAGTTGCTGAGGGCAGCCTCAGCTGCCATCTCAACTGTCCATCTCGAGATGGACAGTTTTCATTACTCCTCATCTTTATGCAAATTCAAATGTCTAAATTCCTATAAAGGTAAACCATTCAGTGAATGTGTATTGTAAGAAGAAAGACATCAATTAATTAATTAATTAATTTAGTGTGTCTGGGGATGGAACCCAGGGGCATTCAACCTCCGAGCTACAGCCCCTGCCCTATTTTTTATTCTTTATTTTGAAACAGGGTCTCACTAAGTTGCGGAGGGCCTCACTAAGTAGCTGAGACTGTCCATGAATGGTGATCCTCTGGTCTCAGCCTCCTAAATGCTGGGATTACAAGTGTGTGCCACCATGTGGAAAACATCTATTTAAAAGTTACACAGACCTAATTTTTTTATGATTAGTTTGTCATTTATTTTTTAATTTAATTTTTATTTTTTTATAAGTAGAACATATTGAGAGTGGTGTACATTTACATTGTGCTTCATGCCCTTCCCCCAAAAGAGAGTGTCCAGGTTAATCATGTTGTATTTATGCTATTACACATATTTGTATGTAGCACCTCCATTGAACAACCTCAGCTTTCTTCCTCTCCTATCCTTCCGTTCAAGCTTTGCTGAGATTTCCCCTCCATCATCTGGAGTCCCTCTGGTATTAACCACTGCTCCGTAGCTTGAACATATTAGAGAAAATATATGTCCCTTCTCTTTCTGTGCTTGACTAATCTCACTTAACAAAATGTTCTCTAGTTCCTTCCATCTTCTTGCAAATGCTATTATTTTATTTTTCTTTATAGCTGAATAAAATTCCATTGTGTGTATTTCCCATAATTTTGCAATCCATTCATCTGTTGATGGAGATCTAGGTTGGTTCCATATTTTGGCTATTATAAACTGTGCTGCTATGAACATGTGTATGCATATGTTAATGTAGTTCTCTGATTTCAACCCCTTTGGAAAGATACCCAGGAGTGGTATAGCCGAATCAAATGGTGGATTTATTCCCAGTTTTCTAAGGAATCTCCACACTGATCTCCATAGTGGCTGAACTAGTTTGCACTCCCACCAACAGTGTAAAAGAGTTCCTTTTCCCCCACATCCTCGCCAGCAATTGTTGTTTGATTTCTTTATGTTTGCCACTCTGATTGGGGTTAGATGGAATCTCAGTGTAGTTTTGATTTGCATCTCCCTGATGGCAAGTGATGTTGAACATCTTTCCATGTATCTACTGGCCATTTGTATCTCTTCTTTTGTGAAGTGTCTATTTAGTTCATTTGCTCATTTCTTGATTGGGTTGTTTTGCTAGTGTAGAGTCTTTTGAGCTCTTTGTATATTCTGGATATTAGCCCCCTATCAGAGTGGTGGCTGGTAAAGATCTTCTCCCATTCTGTAGGCTTCCTCTTTAGGCTCTTGATGGTTTCCTTTGATGAGAAGAAACTTTTTAGTTTGAAGAGATCCCACTTATTAATTCTTACTTTAATTTCCTGCGCTTTGGAAGTCTTATTGAGAAAGTTACTCCCTGTACCTATATGTTGAAGTGTAGATCTGCACAGACCTAATTTTAAAAATAACTGTTTTTTTTTTTTGTTGTTACACTGGGGATTGAACTCAGTGGCATTCCACCTCTGAGCCACAACCCAACTCTTTTTATTTTTGTTTTGAAACAGCTTCTCACCAAGTTGCCAAGTGCCTCACTAAGGTGCTGAGGCTGGCCTGGACCTGTGATCCTCCTTGTCTCAGCCTCCTAAGTACTGGGGTTACAAATGTGTGCCACTATGCCCAGATAACTCGGTGGTTCTAAGCCTTTCTGTAAGTTTTATTGGAATATGACATTATCACCTGAAATGCCTCTTGTATTTGCTTGTCTGAATTTATCATCCACCTCTCTGAAATCAAGCTTGAGAAGAATGTTTTCTGTGATCCCGATATCCTTTACTCTTCAGAGTGCCCCCAAATTGCAGCTCCCTGTAGACCCATCTGCTGTCTGCTGATGTGAAGTCCCAGACAGTCCCTGCCCTGCACCTGCTGAGCCAGCATCTGCCGTTTAATGCAATTCTCCTACAAATTAGTGTGAGAGGGAGGCACTGATTTATACTTTGGCACTTTGCCTACACTTGAAGCAGATCCTCTAAACAACAGAAGAGAGGAGACCAGCCCTGCAGTAACAGCTGTGTCGGGAACAGGTTGCATCCCAGGACCCTCCCAGACACTCCTCACCCTACCCCAGTTCTGTAGGCACAGGAGCTCAGCCACTAAATATAGGCTGCTCCTAGGCAGGAATAAAGGATGCCTGCAGGCTGTTGAGTGGGTGAAAAGGGCGGAACAGGAAAGGGAGGAAGCAAGTTCTTGGACTTAAGAAACCACAGTTTGTCTAGGTGCTACTTTCTCCTTTATTTAGCACACATCTGTGCCATAAGACACCCTTTTGCTGACCTCTTTTCCGTTTGCAATTTGTCCCATATTAAAATGTCACCATCTGAAATGTCTCCATAAAGTAGAAAGTTTAAGTTGCTGGGGACGGAATGCGCTTGTTTTCCAACAGTTTTGGCAGTTCCCTGCTTTTATGGCGTAGTCATGGGGAAACCCGAGTCATGTGAAGCTGGTGGCAGTGACCGAGAGGGTGGCTGGAGGGGAGCTGGGACCTGGCTGCGGAGCAGCACCACCCTCCTGGCCTCACTCCGGGGGCCACTGGAACATCACCCCAAGCTTTGCAGTTCTAGTGAATACTTTCTGTAGCAAATGTGTTAAGAAACAGCTACAAAGATAAAAGCATCTTTCCAGATCATTATTTTTCAGAGTCCCAAGTGGCAACACCTAAGCTTTGTATGTGCCAAAATTTATTTCCTTTTAAAAAGTTGTATTTATTTATTTTTTGCAGTGCTGGAAATGCAACCCAGAACCATGCTCATGCTAGGGAAGGGCTCTTCTACTGAGCTGCATCATTAGTCTACCTCCTTTCAAGTGGAGAAAACAGCCAGGTGTGGTGGTGCACACCTATAATACCAGTACCTGGGAGGCTGAGACGTGTGTGTGTGTGTGTGTGTGTGTGTGTGTGTGTGTGTGTGCAGGTTCGAGGACAGCCTCAGCAACTCACTGAGGCTCAAGGAGACCCTGTTTCCAAATAAAAAATAAAATAGGGCTGGATGTGTAGCTCGGAGGTAAAATGCCCCTGGGTTCAATACTTAGCACCGCTCTCCCAAGCCCCCCCCCCAAAAAAAAAAAAACCCACAACAAAATAAGAGGTACTATTTATTTATACTGGGGATTGAACTCAGGGGCATTCTATCTCTGAGCTGCACCCCATCTCTATTTTTAATTTTTATTTTGAAATGGGGTTTTACTTGGTTCTAGTGTCTCACTACTTGCTGAGGCTGCTCTCGGATTATGGCGTGCCCCACCACACTCGGCCATGATTTAAAATTTGAAGCAGGGTCTTGCTAAATTTCTGAGGGACTAGCTGAGTTGCCGAGACCGGCCTTGAACCTGCCATGCTCCTGTCTCAGCCTTCTATGTAGAAACCCTAACACTTTTTTCTTTTTTGGTAGTACTGGGGATGGAACCCAGAGGCTTTCTATCTCCAGGCTACATTCCCAGACCTATTTTAAAATTTTATTTGGAAACAGGGTCTAAGTTGCTGAGAGCCTCACTAAGTAGCTGAGGCTGGCTTTGAGCCTGTGCGATCCTCCTGTCTCAGCCTCCCAAACGCTGGGATTACAAGCGTTCGCACCACACCCGGCTAGAAACCAGAACTTTTTATTGGACAAGAAAACAATATATCTCAATTTTGTTTTAAGGAACAAAGTTTTTGTCTGTCTCCATTCATATACTTTAAACACCGACGCAGAACTCGCGCCCGTTTGGGGTGTGTTTGCCATTTCTCAAAATCCTGACTCACGGTCCGGAGGCCGTGATGGGCTTTTTTCCGTTCACAGAGCGGCGGTGCGCTGCTCGCGAGGCTGGGCCGGCTGATCCACCGCGGTAACCAGCGCGGGGCGCAACCCGAGCGGGAGCGGCGAGCGCGCCATTGTGCGGCGGGGCGGGTGGGGCCGCCGAGCCCGCTCCCAATTTAGATCTCGCCTGGCTTTGGGGCGCGCCCATTTCAGATTGCTAAACCCACGGTGGGGGCGGGGGCCGGAGGGGTGGAGGCCACACCCGCGGGCGGCGCGAGCAGCCGGCCGAGCCCGGGCTGCAGACGAGGAGATGCGGGCCCCGCTGCTGCTGCTGCTGCTGCCCGCGGCCGCCCGCCTCCTGTGCGTGCGCGCAGCCCCGCCGGCCGCCGGCCCCGGGTAGGCGCAGGGGGGCCCGGGAGGGGCCGGAGGGGGGCCCGGGGGGGACCCGGGAGAGGGCCGGGGGGCCCGGGTCAGCGGCGGGGCGGTCCTGTCCTGCCCTGTCCCGCAGCGCAGCGCACCCGCGGTCCCCGCAGTCACTAGCCATCCCCACCGAGGGTGCCTGGGGTCCTTTCCGGCCTTAACTTTGTAACATTTTATTTTTAGCCCACGTTGCTCTGCCTTTGGCTTTTCCACCGTTTGCTCCAAAATAGAGCGCTCTCTCCAAGACGCGGTGCATGAGACATCTTTATAGACGTCTCAGCTTTGACTTCGTTAAAGTGTGGCCGAGGCACCTCGAGTTTGGGCCCGAGTGCAGATGTTGTAGAGAGAGCAGGAACGTCCTCAGAGCAGAAAGTGCCTCCTTCCTACAGATTTTTGCCGTGGGAGCTTTACCCTTTAGCTTCTGCAGAGAAAGTGTTGCTCTAAGTGACTTTTCAAATGCTCTGCCATACCTGGAAAGGTCACCACTGGTAGTTGGTAGTTTATTTTCAGATGGTGTGTGTGTGTGTGTGTGTGTGTGTGTGTGTGTGTGTGTTTAAATTTCTTTTTGTAGTACTAGGGATTGAGCCCAGGGGCATTCTACCCCTCAGGGACACCCCCAGCCTATTTATTTATTTTAATTTAATTTAATTTTGTGGTGCTGTAGCTCATTCTACCTCTGAGCCACATGATCAGCCTTATTTATTTATTTAATTTTTGCCATGCTGGGGATTGAGCCATGCTAGGCAAGCACTCTACCACTGAACTACATGCCCAATCATTATTATTATTATTATTATTATTATTATTATTTTGAAATAGGGCTCCTCTAGGTTGCTGAGTCTCTCAGTTGCTAAGGCTGATCTCCGAGCAGCGATCTTCCTGTCTCAGCCTCCCAAGTACGGGGATGACACGCACCACCACACCCGCTCACATGTTATATTTTAATCAATGCTATCAGTTACTTGATTTTTTTCCCCCCTTGAGTGG
This sequence comes from Muscardinus avellanarius, assembly GCF_963383645.1. Taxonomy (NCBI): domain Eukaryota; kingdom Metazoa; phylum Chordata; class Mammalia; order Rodentia; family Gliridae; genus Muscardinus; species Muscardinus avellanarius. The sequence continues at coordinate 29,031,128 of NC_137794.1, forward strand.
ATGCCCACGCATAAAAGTTTGAATAAGAAACAGGTAAAATCTACTTCTTTTTTTTAAAGCCAAAGAAAGAATCACACTGGTTAGCTTGTAAAGGAAAAGCTTGCAGACTTATATTTTGCTCCTAACTTCTGCATGTCCCAGTATAAACCTTAAACACCGGGATTCTTCCTGTGCTGTTGTGGTTTATAAAATGGAAATAATAGTACAAGTCTTTTTCTAGTCGTGGTGTGGGAATTAGTGTGTTATAACTGTTTTGGGAATTATTGTTTCAGTAGCATTTAACTATTAACTATCTAACTATTTGGAAATTCTTGTTGTTTCAGTAGCATTGATTGTTAGAGCAGTGGGCAGTGTTAAGTGTATTGCTACAACTGCAGTAGCATTACCTGGGGAGTCTTTCTCATTATCCATGAAATTTGAGAGTCACAGAAGAATGGAGATGTGAGCATAAGTTGTTTTTCCTTATTGGGATCTCCTTAGGCCCCGTTTTCTGGTGACAGCCCCAGGGATCATCAGGCCTGGAGGAAATGTGACTGTGGGGGTGGAGCTTCTGGAACACAGCCCCTCCCAGGTCACTGTGAAGGCCGAGGTGCTGAAGATCTCCAACAGCACTGTCTCTGTCCTGGAAGCAGAAGGAGTCTTTGAGAAAGGTGCGTAGGCTCTTACCCCCTGCAGTAACCACTGAAATATGTGAATAAGGCCATAGGTTAGGTAGCATAACAGAGGAACTCAAATGTGCATTGACTCAGGGCTCAGTTAATTCTTACTCATGCAGTCTAAAATGGCGCCCCTGGGAGCCCTTCCAAGTGGAGAGGCGAAGATCCAGGTGCCTTTCATCTGTGCCCTATCTTCATCAACAGCAATTCCCCAAACTTTGGCAAGAGCATGGATTTCCTCACGTGGAAGTTTTTGTGGGCTAGGCCTACAAATGGGTCATACTCCCACCACCCATATTCAGATGGCAGAGGAGGCTGGGAAATGTGGCTTGTATTGTGCCAAAAGCTAGCCTTTCACACAAAACCGTGTTTATTGGATGCAGGGGATTTTACTAAATAAAGCACGTGGAAAGGAACAGAAGAGCTATAGTTAAATCTAGTTTTATGTAATACTTTAAACATTTTAAAGTAACAGGAAAAAAGAAAAAATAATGTAGAAGTGGGAGCTGTTTGTAATAGTGTTATTACAACCAGCTTAAGTGTTTGAGTTCTAATCTGGCCTAGGAATATAATGGACCAATGAATGTTTTCTTTTTCAATACTAGGAGAAGGATAATTTGAGGGGGGGGGTATCCAATACTTAAATACTTAAAACTTGTGTTGTCATTAGAATAGACACTTGTTTTTTTTTTTTTTTTTTTGTCTACCTGCAAGAGCTATATATGTTCAGTTCTTACAAAAAAAAAAAAAAAAACTGGAAATAAAAGGAAATAAGCCTAAATCATCCATAATTTTGCCATCCAAATATAAACATTATTAACTAAAAAGTAGTAGTTTATGTATTTGTTAGAGGCCAGAAGCTGAGGCATAAGTTCCTTGAATGCTAAGAATTATATTTAAAAATTGATTTAGGGTTACATAACAAAGGGTGGATAGGATTCTGCAACAATCCTTGATATAAATGTATATTCTCTACCAATGAAGAGAAATTAGCACCATCATTAAAAGAGGTACAAGTTTGTCTACCACTGTGGATTTTTCTACATTGAAAGTTGACTGGCTGGGTGGGTAGAGTTGGGATAGGAATCAGGATGGAGGGTCTGTGTGAGGGAAAGGACAGTTTGGATAGGACATTTTGCCGCTTACAGGAGCAGTGTCAGGGAGGTGGGGGCCTTGTTTCCCTGGAGAGGAAGTACAGGTTAGTTCTTAAAATCTGAGTTTGAGTTCTAGCACTACTCTGATACTAGTTATGTGATTGTGGGCAGGTTTTATTTTTATTTTTATTTTTTGGTACTGGGAATTGAATACAGGGTCATTCTGTCACTGAGCTATACCTGCAGCCCTTTTAATTTTGAAATAGGTTCTCTCCAAATTACCGGGTGCGGGCCTTGAACCTGCAATCCTCCTTTCTCAGCCTCCCAAGTACTGGGGTTATAGGCGTGTGCCACCATGCTCCGCTTGGGCAAGTTACTTTATTGTTCTGAGCCTCAGTCTACTCATTTGTAAAACAGAGATTATGTAACTGACTTCCCCGGCAGTGCTAATGTTTTTAGTAGTAATAATACCAAAGAAGACACAGAAAGCCTCATTTCCTTTTTTTTTGCATGAGGGGGTAGACCCTAATTTTCATTATTAAACTGTCATTTCTGAAATGATCTTATTTATTTATTTACCTATTTATTTTGGTAATAGGGATTGAACCCAGGGTTACTCTGCCTCTGAGCTATACCCTCAGCTTTTTAATTTTTTTTTTTTTAAATTTTGAAAAAGGTCTTACTAAATTGCCCAGGCCGGTTTAGAACCTATGATCCTCCTGTGTCAGGCTCTCAATGAACTCTAGTGTTAGGATAGTAGTGAGAGAAAATATTGAGGCATCAAATTAAAGGTTATAACACTGAATGTAGTTCTACTTTGTTATTTATTTGTTAAGAATGTATAATTATGGCTCTTAGAGTGTGACAGTTTCACTGCAATACAGAGAGGTTCAGATTGACAGATGGTGTTGATAAATATTTGGACTTTACTTGGACACTTACATACTTTTATTCTAGAATTTCTCCCGTTATTATATTTTTTGAAGTCTCCTTTATCAGCCTCTTTTCTGCAGCAAATAATACCTGCACTGGGGGTGCATGCTCTCCGTCTTTCTCTCTCTCTCTCTCTCTCTCTCTCTCTCTCTCTCTCTCTCTCTCTCTCTCTCTCTCTCTCTCTCTCTCACACACACACACACACACACACACACACACACACACACACACACACACAGGAAAGGCCTTACTCTTATTTTTTCGGAGGCTGTGTTGTCAGCGCAGCTGCTTCCTGTAATGTTAGGACTCAAGGATGAACGCAGTCCTCCCTCTGTGCCCTCACATCCTTTGCTTTATCCGACTCCTCCAGTTTAACAATATGTAGAGAAGCGAGGACTTCCAAATCTGTAGCCATTGAGTTCACGGTTTGTATTTTTTCCTGTTACATCAACATAAACAAATGCGTAGATCAAATGGCTCCATCAATTTTCTGCAAAGGCTCCCAAGAAAAGGTTGTTTTTACTGCAGATTTTATCTTCTAGCACAGCTAAGGAGAGGGGCTGGTTTTCAGTGGCTCATTTCTAGTAGTCTTAGACTTTATTAGAAATTTCTAGGGGTGGGATGGGGGAGTGATTCACCATAACCAAGATGTTTTTCTGGTTTAATTTGTGTTAGAAACAATCACAGACAGGTGTGGTGGTGTACACTTGTAATCCCTGTATTTGGGAGGCTGAGACAGGAGAATTGTGGTTTTTGGACAGCCTTAGCTACTTAGTGAGAGGCCTTCAGCAACTTAGACCTTATTTCAAAATAAAGAATAAAAAATAGGGGTAAGGGAGTAGCTTGGAGGTAGAATGCCCCCGAGTTTCATTTCCAATACTGTAAAAAAAAGAAAAAGAAATAGTAATCACTAAAGAATTGGATTGCACAATATACTTTAATAAATACAGAAAAGTATGGCTTTTCTTTAGGAAAGAGTTTTACTTACTTGATTGATGGATATGGGGAGAATTTTATTTACATTTTTATAACTAAAGCCAGCAGTATTGTTGCACTGATAATTCCTTTTTTTTTTCTTTTTCTTTTTGTGGTACTGAGGATTGAACCCAGGGGCATTCTGCCTTTGAGCTACATCCAGTCCTATTTTATTTCTTATTTTGAAACAGAGTCTCACTAACTTGCAGAAGGCTTTGCTAAGTTGTTGAGGTTGGCCTCAAACCGGAGATCCTCCTATCTCAGCCTCTGAAATACTGGAATTACAGGTATGTGCCACCACCCCAGCCAATTATTCTTTTTTTTTTTATTGGTGCATTATATTCATACAACTTATTGGGGTAAAAAACTTGTGTGTACAAACATGTACTCATCGCTGATTTAACCCCTACCCAAATCCCACCCCATTCCCTCCCCGTCCCTCCCTCCCTTGCTTGGCTTAGTGATTGACTTTGATATGTTTAAGTACATTGTGAGCTTTAGAGATTTTCCTCTTCCCCCCTCATTTCTCCTCCTTTAGGTTGTCTTGTTTGCTCCTCTTTTCTCCCTAACTCTCACATATTAGGGAAAGCATCTGATTTCTTATTTTTTGTGCCTGACTATGTCCTCCAGTTCCATCCATTTCCCTGAAAATGATGTAATTGAGTTTTTTTTGATGGCTGAGTAAAATTCCATTGTGTACATATCCCACAGTTTTGTAATCCATTCATCTGTTGATGGACATCTTGGCTGGTTCCATAGTTTGGCTATGGTGAATTGTGCAGCTATGAACATAGATACACATGCATTAGTTTGGTAGTTTGGTTTCTTTTCTTTTGGGTAGATACCCAACAGTGGTATTGCTGGATCAAATGGTAGATTTGTTCCCATTCTTCTGAGGATTCTCCATACTGTTTTCCAAAGTGGTTGCACTAATTTGCAATCCCACCAACAATGTCTTAGAGTTCCCACTTCTCCACATCCTCGCCAGCATCTGTTGTTATTTGTGTTTTGAATGATGGCCATTCTAGTTGGAGTTAGGTGAAATCTCAGGGTAGTTTTGATTTGTATCTCTCTGATTGCCAGTAATGTTGAGCATTTTTTCATGCATTTATTGGCCATTTGAATTTCTTCTTTTGTGAAGTGTCTATTTAGTTCATTTGCCCATTTTGTTATTGGATGCTTTGTTTTCTTAGTGTTGAGTTTCTTGAGTTCTCTGTATATTCTAGATATTAGTCCTCTATCAGTGGCGTAGGTGTTAAAAATCTTCTCCCATTCTGTTGGCTCTCGATTGAGATTCTTGATAGTTTCCTTTGCTGAACAGAAGCTCTTCAGTTTCATGCAATCCCATGTATTGATTCTCCTTTTAATTTTTTGTGCCTTTGGGGTCTTGTTGAGGAAATGTTTGTCTGTGCCTATGTGTTGTAGTGTTGGACCTATGCCCTCTTCAAGGAGCTTCAAGGTCTCTGGTTTAATTTCCAAGTCTTTGATCCATCGTGAGTTGACTTTTGTACAGGGTGAAAAAGTGGGATTAACATCCAATTTTCTGCATATGGTTAACCAGTTTTGCCAACACCATTTGTTAAAGAGGCTATCTTTTTTCCAGTGTATGTTTTTGGCCTCTTTGTCAAAAATCAATTGGCTGAAAGTGTGTGGACTTGTTTCTTTTTTAAAGTACATTAATCCTATTTCTATTGGAAATTGATTATATGGGACTTCTTTAGAAAAACTGTTTCTATTAAGCTTTATGAAGTTCTGTAAAGGTATATTAATGCCTCTTCAGTGGTAAGATTCACTACCACCGCCAGCACCACCAGCACCACCAGCACCAACACCACCACCACCACCACCACCACCATCAGCAGCAGCAGCAGTACTATCGCTGTCATCTCTACAGTCAGTACAGCTAGGTTCATAGTCTTGTCTCCTTTCTATAAAAGAGTTAGTTTATTAAACACAATTGACAAAACATAATAAAAGATTAGCAGCCAGGCATGGTGACGCATGCGTTTTCCCAGTACTTGGGAGACCAAGTCAGGAGGATCACAGCTATTTGGGAAGCTGAGACAGGAGGATCACAGGCCAGCCTCAGCAACTCAACGAGAGACCTTGTTTCAAAAAAAAATTTTTGAACCCAAGAACGTACTTGGGTTCAGTCCCCAGTACTTCCCCCGCCCCAGAAAAAAGAAAAAAGATAAGCAGATGCTAAATGCCAGAAGAGAGAAGATAGAGCAGCTCTTGGTCTGAAATCACTGCAGCCTGTACTCTTGGGTGGAGAGTGAGTCTGTCCCCTTTTCTCTTCCCTTATCCGCTTTTACCTGTTTCCTACGGCTGTGTTGCCTTGGGGTTCTATGTTAGATTAAAAAAAAAAAGTTAAGAACTTTTTTTGTGTGTGTGTGGTACTGAGGGTGGAACCCAGGGGCTTTTTACCTCTGGGCTGCTCTCCCAGACCTATTTTATATTTTATTTGGAAACAGGGTCTCACTAAGTTGCTGAGAGCCTCACTAAGTAGCTGAGGCTGGCTTCGAACCTGTATGATTCTCATGTCTCAGCCTCCCAACCACTGGGATTACAAGTGGGTGCCACCATGCCTGGATAAGCTAAGAACTTTTGAATTCACGAGATATAAACGAGAACATTTGAATTCACAAGTCACTGTTAAGGCATAGGAAAGAATTGAATAGTTTCAATGTCCTTGAAATCATCACTACTATTTTATTCTTCTTTCTATAATTTAAAAGTTTCATTTATAAACCTTTCCTAATTTTCTGGTACAAATTTACCTCAAATAATGAAGAATGTAGCCACCCCCCGCATTAGTGAATTCATTTGTCATTGGTTTCGTTAACTTGATTTAAGAAGAAAACCTGAACTGGAAACTCCAATTGAAACCTGGGGGATGCTGCAGGACCATCTCCTCTGAGTGCCTGGGGGCCTGGAGCTGCCCTTTGGTTCTGTTGCCAAGCCCACTTCTATCTTCTCACTGAGGTGTTGGAATGAGTCACTCTCTATGTCTATATCTTCTGATAACTGGCTTGCTTCTTTCTTCCTTCCTTCCTTTCTTTCTTCCTTCCTTCCTTTCTTTCTTTCTTTCTTTCTTTCTTTCTTTCTTTCTTTCTTTCTTTCTTTCTTTCTCCTCCTCCTCCTCCTCCTCCTCCTCCTCCTCCTCCTCCTCCTCCTCTTCTTCTTCTTCTTTTTTTTTTTTTTGGTGGTACTGGGGTTCCTGGAAGCCTTTCTACCCCTGGGCTACACTCCCAGAACTATTTTATACTTTGTATTTGGAAACAGGGTCTCTTAAGCCAGCGCGGCTGGCTTCGAACCTGTGTGGTCCTCCTGTCTCCACCTCCCAAGCACAGGTATTACAAGAGTGCACCACCATGCCAGGCTGGCATTTTCTTTTTTGCCCCCAAATTTTGTCAAGTGAATGGAGTGTGTTTGTTAATCATGGTCTACTTTTTTTTTTTTTTTTTTTTTTTGATACTAGGGATGGAACCCAGGGCTATTCTACCTCTGATCTATACCCCCAGCCCTATTTTTTAGTCTTACTATTTTTTTGAAACAGGGTCACACTGAGTTGCGAAGGGTCTCGCTAAGTAGCTGAGGCTGTCCAGCGAACCGTGATTCTCTGGTCTCCGTCTCCCGATGTTTTACTTTTTAAGGATTTAAAAATCTGTTTTAAGCTGGGCATGGTGGCACATGCTTGTAACCCCAGTACTTGGGAGGCTGAGACAGGAGGGCTGAAGTTTGAAGTTCGCTGACATTTTCAGCTACTTAGTGAGGCCACCTGCAACTTAATGAGACCTTGTTTCAAAATAAAGAATAAAAAAATAGGGCTGGGTGTGTAGCTCTGAAATAAAATTCCTCTGGGTTCCACTCTCAGTACCTAAATTTTAAAAAACTGAGATAGTAATAAAAAACTTCAAACAAAAACCATCCAGTTCAGTGAGGGTTGCTTTCTGGTGGAAGCAAAGCTCCTGAACATGCATTTTGTGCTGCATAGATCAAAATCAGCCCCAAGGTTCTTATGAAAGTAGATTAATTAGTGGAGTGTGTGGGCAGATCTCCCAGGGCGGGCTTTCACAGGCAGCTTTGCCAGTGGAACTCTGTCTGAACCTGTAGCTTTGTGAGAATTATTTTGAAAGGATGTAGGCTGTTCATTCACATGTCTTTGCTATTGTGTGGGCTATATATTAACAGGTAGGTGGAGCCTGAAGACAAAGGACCGTGGTGTAGTAGATGTGTTGGGCTTTGGAGCCAGGATCTGGACACAGATGCTGGCCATTTCACTTAAAGGTTGGGTGGCTGTGGGCAGCCATGATCTCATTAAGCTTCAGTTTTATAATCTGAAAAATAATGGTTTTGGCCTTATACAGTTAATATGTTTATTGTGAGGATTAAATGAGGTAATTACTAAAAGTGTTTAACACTTGGGAATTGTTCAAGAAAATGGCAGCTATTGTTATTAAAAGAGAACAGCCACAATTCATGTCACAGGCAATTATTAATCACCTATGGGGATGATCTCAAAATAGGAACTCCAGGAAAGGCATAGCAATAGGGGGGTTGGGAAGAAACACATTGCGTTGTTCCACAGAGCCAGGCACTTTATTCATAAGATTTAATTTCTACAACTCTTTACAGTATTATCTTCATCTTGGAATGAGGAAAGTAAGGCTAACAATTTTCCTAAGTTAATAAAAAGTTAGGAAGCCTGAACTTGAAGTTAGTTCTGTCTGAGGTCCAGAGACCATAAGGTTTCCTATTGGCTGGAAGAGAGTGAAATACTTTTTTGCTTCTTTGTTTGGTTATTGATACCATTTGTATAGTCATTTTTCTCTAATATAATTTTAACATTTGCTTACAAGAGTTTAGACTTGGATCTAGTGAAATCTAAATTGGATCTAAAGAATTACAAGATGAAATCCCAGCTCTCCTTTTGTTATTATTATTTTTTTGTGTGGTGCTGGGGATTGAACACAGGGGCATTCTACCTCTGAGCTATACCCCTAGCCGAATTTTTTATTCTTTTTTTTTGAAATAGAGTCTCACTAAGTTGCAAGGGCCTCACCTGTGATCTTCCTGCCTCAGCCTCCCAAGTATTGGGATTACAAGTATGCGCCACCATGCCCGGCTTAATTTTTTTTTTTTTTTTTTTGCTACTGAGGATTGAACCCAGAGGTATTCTACCTCCAAGTTATACCCCCAGCCCAATTTTGTTTATTTGGAAAACGGGGGCTCGCTAAGTTGCTGAGCCTGTGATCCTCCTGTCTCAATTTCCCAAGTACTGGGATTATAAGCATGCACCACCATGCCTGGCTCCCAACCCTTTTTATTTTGTATTTTGAAATAGTCTTGCTAAATTCCGGAGGTTGGCCTTGAACCTGCAACCTTCCTGTTTTAACCTCCCAAGTACTGGGATTATAGGTTTCTTCCACACCCACCTTTCCCCTCTTAATTCATTATCATAGAGTTCTGGGGCTGGAAGGGACGGCACAGATAAGCCAACTCAGTTAGCTTAATTTATGGCCCAAGAGACTGAAGGGCAGCATTGTTTCTGAGGACTTGCCCAGTTAAGTTGCTTATTGGTTACAAAGCTGGAAACGGATCGCAGATCACCATGTAGGTTTTCAGACATTACTAATTCCATCGTCCTCTAGGAAACTTTCCTAACATGTGAAGAACTCTGGGTATGCCCAGGATATATTTGCAAATGCCGATTCTTCTGATTGGAAGAAAATGAGGCCTCACTGTTTTACAAGATGTTGCTTGTACATTCATGCAAGTGTCACGCTGCATCTCAAGGTGGAGTTGCTCTTTATGGCCCAGTGATGCTGCATGCAGGGTGGGGACTGGGCTAGGAGCATCAGAGATCTTTAAAAAGCCAAATTTCATTGCCATATTTCTCAAAGTGTGAGCTGTACTTATTCAAAATGCAGATTAATGGCCATACTGGAGAAATGGGTAAGACACAGGCATCTAAATTTTATGTTCAGCCACCACGATAGGCAATTCTTTGCCACATTAAATGAGAACAACCTTTTAGTGTCTCACAAACTTACTTGACTAAATACTGGAAAGCCCGAGAGTGAGCTGGTGGCATGCCCTTGCAAGCACGCAGTGACTCAGGGCAGCTGAGAAGGCCCCTCCTAGACTCTGGATTTTGCCTTTCCAGCAGTCCCATCCTGAGTACTGGTGTCAGATTTCAGCAGCAGAGAACCATGCATCGGTTTGATTAAGAATCAATGATTGGGCGAAGTTGAAAGTAAACGGATTAATTTTTGAAAACTCCAAGTTAAACACGTGCTAGCACCTAAATGCCTCCTCACACCCAGTGAGTCACTGTCCTCATGACTCACCCAAGGGCTGTGGTGGAAATAGAAATCAGACCCTGTAAAAATGTGTGCTGGGTTACTTTTATGCATTTCGAATACCGCCTGTGTCTTTTTTGCTCAGTTGATCCTTTTATGCTCAGTTAAAATGGCTTTATAATGTTGAAACAAGCTGTTTCTCCACTGACAGTTCAGTTCTCTTTAATTGTTTATCATTTATTATTTGTTGCATGTAAAATGTGAACAAGTGGGGGTGGGAGTAAGAGGAAGGAGAGCATTGGAGGTTGCAGAAGGATAACATGTACTATTAAAAGTGAAGAGAGGTTGACCAATGGGGTCCAGGTTACAGTTAGTTAGGAATATAGTTAGGAATAATAGGGTTATTGCACTGGGGGGTGACTAATAGTAATAAACTATACATGGAAAAGCTGGATAAAAAGATTTGGAAAGTTTTTATCATTCAGTTGGGTGTGGTGGTGCATGCTTTTAGTCCCTGTACTTGGGAAGCTGAGACAGGAGGTTTCTCCAACCCCAGACAGGTCCTAGGGCCTGAGATTTTGACAGCCTTGCCCGGGGACCTGAGACTGCCCTGACCCCTCTTTTGATGTGTCGAATGCTATTTGTCACATCATCTCCTGGATTCTTGGCCCAGGGACCTAGTCAGCTGTTCTCAAACATTTTGGATTCAGGATCTCCATATACTCTTAGTGAGACTCTATTTAAAATAAAGAATAAAAAATAGGGCTGTGGGTGTAACTCAGAGACAGAATGCCCCTGGGTTCAATCCCCAGTATCACAAAACAACAACAATAAAAGTTTTCACCAGTGGGGCCTGGTGGCACATGCTTATAATTCCAGCATTTGGGAGGCCGAGACAGGAGGATCAGGGTTCGCTGAGAGCCTCACCTACTTAGTGAGGCCCTTTGCAACTGTTTAAAAATAAAGAATAAAAACTAGGGTTGGGGTGTAGCTCAGAGATGGAATGCCCCTGGGTTCCAACCCAGTACTGCAAAAAAAAAAAAAAAAAAAAAAAAAGTTTTCACCATATAGAAATGATTGGGGGACAGAGATATGTTTAACCTGACTGAAACATCACACTGAGCCGAATGTGGTGTTGTCTGTAATACAGTATTTGGGAGGAAGGCTGAGAGAGGAGGATCACAGGTTTGTGACGAGCCTCAACAACTTAGGGAGACTCTCAGCCATCCAGTGAACCCCTGCTTTAAAACAAAAAATAAAAGGGCTAGGGTATAGCTTGAAGGTAGAATGCCCTGGGTTTAATCCTCAGTCCCAACAGCACAACCACACAAACAAAAATAAATAAATAAAAACTAGACTTTGTATGCATATACGAAATGTCACAATGGTGTCCCATAAATATGTGCAATTTTTGTGTATCAGTTAAATTTAGAAAACATTTCTGGCTTGAAAAACTGAAGTAAATGCTAGACGCACACACACGGCACAGAAGGAAGGCTGGAGGAGTTTTCATTTTTGGTTTGTATAAAAAATTCAGTGTGGTTTGCAAAATAGTGCTGCTTGTGTCTGACTCTGTGCCTGGTCCTGTTACCTTTTACTTTCAGAGGGATACAGATGTCCATTCACAAATGTCCCACTTCTGACATATTTGGTATTCTGTGGGAGCCGTTATTTCACATACTGGAGAAGGGAAGGGTGTGCGGAGGAGAGAGCTGGTGGCTGGGAGTGGCAGTCATGAGGAGACAGTGGTTTTTATGTGTTCCATTCTGCTCTGAATGCGAGTCGGGGAGGTGTCTGGGAAGAGAGGTTCAGCAGGTGGCTTTGCAATTGTAGCTGGGGAAAGAGTTTAAAGGCATCGTCGCCATAGACACATTCGAAATGCTGAGAACACGTGAGATGTGCTTGTGGAAGATGGGCTTGTGGGAAGAACGAGGCAGATGGCCGAAGGTCAGAGGGAGCAGCTCAGTGCAGAGGCAGCGAGCAGGCAGAGCCCGGGAGACTGAGGTGGTGAGGTGTCTCAGAACCAATCGGAGACGACATTCTGAGAAGAAGGCTTTTTTTTTTTTTTTTTTTTTTTTTTTTGCGGTACTGGGGATGGAACCCAGGGGCATTCTACCTCTGAGCTACACCACCAGCCCTGTTTTTTATTCTTTATTTTGAAACAGGGTCTCACTGAGTTGCAAAGGGCCTCACTAAATAGCTGAGGCTGTCCTCGAACCGCGGTCCTCGTGTCTCAGCCTCCCCGATGCTGGCATTACAAGGGTGCGCCACCACGCCCGGCTAGAAGGCGGCTTTTAAAGTATCACGGAGCATAGCGCATCTGAGAAGGTAAAGAAGAACTGAAGAACAAACCGTGATGACCCGTATGTGAATGGTCTCAATTTGAATGTTGGGAGCAAAGGCAAGTTTTAAGGAATAAATGAAAGGAAAAAAAATAAAATCAGGAAGTGTTCCTACACTTGGTTGGAAGGAGATAGGATGGTCTTTTAAAAGGCACAGTGGCGAGTATGGTGGCACACACCTGTAATCCTTGTACTTGGGAGACTGAGACAGGAGGATTGCAGGTTTGAGGCCAGCACAGGGAGTTGGTGAGAGCCTATGTGAAAGTAAAATAAAATAGGGCTGAGGGTATAGCTCAGAGGTAGAACCTTCCTGGGTTCAACTCCCAGTAACACAAGCAAGCATGCACACACATGCACAGCAGAAGCCAGGTGTGGTGGTGTACACCTATAATCCCAGGACTTGGGAGGCTAAGACAGGACAACCAGAAGTTTGAGGCCAGCCGGGCTTGGTGGCTCACGCTTGTAATCCCAGCACTCGGGAGGCTGAGACCAGAGGATCATGGTTCGGGGACGGCCTCCGCTACTCAGCAAAGCTCTTTGCAACTCAGTGAGACCCTGTTTCAAAATTGAGAAGACAAAAGAAAAATAGGGTTGAGGGTGTAGCTCAGAGATAGAATGCCCCTGGATTCCATCTCTGGTACTGAAAAAAAAAAAGTTTGAGGCCAGCCTCTGCAACTTAGGGAGATCTTGCTTCAAGATAAAGATAAAAAAGAAAAAGAAAAAGAAAATAAAAATAAAAGGGCTGGGGTTGTAGCTCAGAGGTAGATTGCCCTGGGTTCCATCCCTAGTACAGCATTAGTGGTTAATGCAAAGACCACTAAGGAGTGAGGGTGGGAACTTGTGGGTCAGTAATGGTGGGACCAGGATCAGGGGCACAAGTGATTGGATTATCCCTAAAAAAGAAGCACTATTTTTATTTTATGAAAGAAAGACATAGAGACATGTGAGGAAAGAAATATTTTGAGGTGTTGTGATGAAGAATAAAATTGAAATGCAGTTTTAGGAAAATTTTGTCGCCATCATGTCCCTGTGCTCTTCCCAGGGAAGCCAGGTAGGCTTCATTTCGCGTGCCCGCTCGAGGTGATGGCAGAGGTGGGCTGAGTGCTGCACTGACAGTGTCAAAGTCCAGTTGGGTTTAGTGGATCAGAGAGCTACGGGAATTAGCTGTGTGTGGGAGTGTGGGGTTGGATGCTACAATCAGTTCTGTTGGCTTGGTTGTCTACATGGTCATTTGCGAGGTTTAGTTAATAATACGGGTAAGAGAGGAAGATGAAAGGGTGAGTGTGTCTAACATAAGAGTGCAGTGAGCCGTGGAGGAGGCGCAGGCAGCGAGTGTGAGGATATGCCCGGACTGTTATTTCAGAACGAATAGCTGGGTCTGTCCTGTACTGTGTGGGAGGCACAGTGGTCAGAATGGAATTCTGGAGGCGTCCTGCCACTGAACCGTTGTACCACCTGATAAAGTTCTTGTGAAGGTTGAACAGGTAATGTGGTATCGCTTTAGCATCCAATGTGGTACCCACTTCATTTTTTTTTTTTTTTTTGGTGGTACTGGGGCTCCTGAGAACCCTTCTACCTCCGGGCTACACTCCCAGACCTATTTTTTATATTTTTATTTGGAAACAGGATCTTTTAAGCCAGCAAGGCTGGCTTTGAACTTGCGCGATCCTACTGTCTCCGCCTCCCAAGTCTGGGGATTACAGGCGTGCGCCACCATGCCCGCTCCCACTTCATTTTTTGATGGTGATCCTGGGAATTGAACCCAGGGGCACTCTGTCTATCCCTGAGCTCCACCCTCATCCCTTTTTAAAAAAATTTTGTTTTAGCCGGGTGTGGTGAAGCACGCTTGTAATCCCCGTGCTTGGGAGGCTGAGACAGGAGGATCGCACAGGTTTGAAGCCAGCCTCAGCTACTTAGTGAGGCTCTCAGCAACTTAGTGAGACCCTGTTGCCAAATAAAATAGAAAAAAGGTCGCCGGGCGTGGTGGCACACGCTTGGGAGGCAGAGACAGGAGGATCGCGCAGGTTCGAAGCCAGCCGCGCACACTGGCTTAGGAGACCCTGTTTCCAAATAAAAAAATGTAAAAAAATAGGTCTGGGAGTGTAGCCCGGAGGTAGAAAGCCCCTGGATTCCACCCCCAGTACCACCAAAAAAAAAAAAAAAAATTTTTTTTTAATTTTGTTTTGAAACTGGGTCTCGCTAGGTTTCTGAGACTCTTGTTAAATTGCTGAGGGTGGCCTCAAACCTGAGATCCTCCCACCTCATTCATCCAAGTACTGGGATTACGGGTGTGTGCCACGGTGCTCAGCAAGTTATGTGATTTTTTGAGTGCTGGAAATGTGACTCATACAAATGGAGATGGGCTTGGAGTATAGAATCTATTTTGGATACTTCATACCAAAAATGCAACAAAACTCATAATTTTTCATATTGATTACATGTTTGATGACAACATTTTTGAAATATTGGGTCAAACAAAATATTATTAAACTAGCCTACCCATTTATATTTTATATTTTAGTGCTTTGATTTAGAACATGCATTACAGTGCCAGTCATATAGTAAACACTTGGGTGATATTAGCTATATGTTACCTGGCACTTGCCAGTATCAGTATTAATACCAGTGCCTCCCTCTGAGCACAAGCCTATGACCTGAATCCAAACCAACCTGTGATGACTGATTTGGCTCAAGTGGGCCTTCAGCCTTATTCCATGAAAAAGGAGGCAGCATCCCTGAGGAGTGTACCTTACCATGGGGTAGCACACGTTTCCTGAAAAGGGCAAATAGAGCTGGGTGTGGTGGTGCACACCTGTAGTCCTAGTACCTGGGAGACTGAGACAGGTGAATTGAAGGTTGAGGTCAGTCTCAGCAATTTAGAGAAACTTTGTTTCAAAATAAAAAGGGCTTGGGTGTGGCTTGGAGGTAGAATGCTCCTGGGTTTAATCCTCAGTCTCCCACAAAAAAGGTGAGTGTAGATTTTACTGACCTCATGGTATTATTATTGTTGTTGTTGTTATTATTATTATTATTATTAATATTTTGTGGTATTGAGGAGTGAACCCAGAGGCAGTCTATCTCTGAGCTCCCCCAGCCCCACTGTATTTTTATTTTGAAACAGGGTCTTGCTGGGTTGAAGAGCCTTGCTTTGCCAAGGCTGTCCATGAACCTGAACCTGCAGTCCCCCTGTCTCAGCCTCTCAAGTACTGGGATTCCAGGTGTGGGCCACCACGCAGGCCTCCCGGTCTCGACTGCAGCACTCAGTGCCGCCTTTATGTCTTGAGAGTTGTCACAGATGGTGCAAACAAGTGAACGCGGCTGTGCACCGACAGATCTTTATTTATGGATGCTGAAACGAGTTTGGAGCCGGGCATGGTGGCACACTCTTATAATCCCAGGATTTGGGAGGCTGACACCTGGAGGATCACGGTTCTTGGACAGCCTCAGCTACTTAGCGAGGCCCTCTGCAACTCAGTGAGGCCCGATTTCAAAATAAAGAATAAAAAATAGGGCACGGGGTGTAGCTCGGAGGTCAAGTGCCTCTGGGTTCCATCCCCAGGCCCGCAAAAAAAAAAAAAAAAAAAAAAAAAGAAACTGGAGTTTGTATTGTTTTTACTTGTCGCAAAATATTCCTTTTACATTTCCCCCTCGAGTATTTAAAATTGAAAAATAATTCTGAGTTTATGAATTGCACCTAAATAGGTGTGGGCCAGATACGTTTTATAATAATAAATGCTGTGGACATTTAACAGCCAAGACCCTTGCCTGACTCTTGGTTTTCTTGTTTGTATTTAACCTAACATTTAGTTTATGCTGTGTCATTTAATTTATTTTACTTTTAGTGGGTTTTTGTTTGATCTGATTTCACTGATCACTCTAAATGGAATAAAATATATGTATGAAATTCATATTTATTGAGATATTTGTAAGCAAGAGGAGGTAGGAGAGGGGAAAAAATAAAGGGAGTATGTAAGAGACCAAAAAGATTTTGTTTTGTTTTGTTTAGAAATACTTGTATTTCAGCTGGGCGTGGTGGCGCACGCTTGTAATCCCTGCGCTTGGGAGGCTGAGACAGGAGGATCGCACAGGTTTGAAGCCAGCCTCAGCTACTTAGTGAGGCTCTCAGCAACTTAGTGAGACCCTGTTGCCAAATAAAATAGAAAAAAGGTCTGGGAGTATAGCCCGAAGGTAGAAAGCCCCTGGGTTCTACCCCCAGTACCACCACCAAAAAAAAAAAAAAAAAAAAGAAATACTTGTATTTTCTATATAATTCAATTCAGTGAAAAGCTGTTTAGCCTTGAAGCAACATTAAACTATAAAGCAGAAACATTGTGTGTGTATATATATATATATATATATATATATACATATTACATATATGTACATATATTATATGTATATATGTATATTTCTGCACTAGGGATTGAAACCAAGAACATTCTACCTCTGGGCTACATGCCCAGCTATATTTCATTTATTTGTTTATTTTTAAATATACTTTTCATGGTGCATTGTAATATATCATAATGCAGGTCATAGTGACAGGGACACTCATGGACACGGCACTAGGTGAGCTTCTCCTGGCTCCAACTCCACTCCCTGCCTTTCCTTGTACACTGTATTAAGAATGACATTGATAATTTTCTATATTCATGTAGCAGCAATGGATATGTTTCTTCTTTTCTATTTTGAAACAGTCTTGCTAAATTGCCGAGGGCCTCGCTAAGTTGCTGAGGCTGGCCTCCAACCTGCATCCTCCTGGCTCAGTCTCCCCAGTACTGGTATTAACAGGCGTGCGCCACCATGCCCAGCTATCAACATTGCATTTTGAGGTGTTATCTTCCTCAGATTTTTGGTGGCAACCTCTCCTTTCATTTTGTCCATATGCAGGTGAGAGAAGAGCTTGCATAGTGAGAGACTGTAATGAATTGCTGAGGAGTTCAAAACTTTCAGCTAACAACAGTGATAATAAACTTCAGGTTACTGCTGCCTGTGCCTGAATAGCAAAGCCTACCAGGGATAATTAGGCAGCACCTGTAGTACTGTCGGCGCACGCAGTGGAGAGCCCCTTTTCTTCAGAGAGTATTTCTGGAGCTAGTTGGATTTCTAGTTGCACACTAGTCTGGTGAGGAGGCAGCATATACTATTACAAGACTGTGTTTGTTTTTTTGTGGTACTGGGGTTCCTGGAAGCCCTTCTACCTCCGGGCTACACTCCCAGACCTATTTTATATTTTTATTTGGAAACAGGGTCTCCTAAGCCAGCGCACGCGGCTGGCTTCGAACCTGTGCGATCCTCCTGTCTCTGCCTCCCAAGCGCGAGGATTACAAGCGTGCGCCACCACGCCCGGCTACAAGAGTGTGTTTAAAAAGTTAAAGGAAGGTTAGTTTTTGTGTTTGCTTATTACACAACTTAAAAATAGCTTCTCCTCTATTTGTAAATGAAACGGCCAGTTCCCAGGCTGTGCCAAGCGCGAAGTCTTAAAACAAGGTTCCTTTTGAGTGGCTCGGGCGGAGCAGGACGGAGAAAGCATCTGAAAGGCTTTCGAGGTGGACTTTCTCTGGGTACGCAAGAAAATGATCAGAGTTTTCCAGCATGGCACTGGGAAGAGCTTTACCTGATGGAGTTACCTCTTGCTGTCCTTAGTGATTTCAGAGGAATCACTGCATTCAAAAGATGGTGACGGTTTCCATGTCTGAGTGGAGCCTCGCCAAAACGGGGGAAAAAAATGTTCACGGCAGTTTGCAAATGCTATCTATTTAGTTCCCAACCTAGCAACAGTAGAGAAAGAGATTCTTATTCCTCATCAGCACTGCTCCACCCCCACTGCCCCGGGTTTTATGTTTCAGTGGCATAAATTATTGCTAAAATGTTAGAACTTCCAAGTGAGTTCTCTGCTAGGACTTATTAAGTACCCAGGAAATTCCAAGCTGTGTTTGTAATTTAGAGGGAAGACAACAAGTTAAAAAAAAGAGGTCAATTATTTAAAGTTGACCTTTTAATAAGGACACATGAGGCCAGTGTGCAGGTCCTCAGTTGGGCTGCTCTGCACATCGTCTGAGTCGCTCCCTGGATCCAGCAGGAATTAGAGGTGGGGGAGACTCTGGCCCTCCCCCCTTGCTGTTGGGTAGAGCTTGTTTCCTGGCTGTGTATCTTTCCTGGTTCTGTGAGCAGATGTGGTCACATGTGTGCTGGGGGATGCAGACACGCCATCAACCAAGTCTCTCAACTTCTCTCCGATGAGAAAACCCTTCGAAGGTTTGAGTCAACTAAAAGCCACATTAAAAAAAAAAAAGTTCTCTGAAATGAGATTTCCTGCGCTTCAAGCCTGGCGAGCTTGTTTGATTTGCCAAAATGCTTGCTGTCCAATTAATCACCCCTCCAGATTTATTTGGATTGTAGACTTCCAGCTCTTTTCTACTTCTCCTTGTTCGATGCCACTTGGATAAAAATAAATTCCTATCTCCTCCCCACCCCTCACTGTCTTTTGGATTTGCAGGCAGCAGGAGGTAGATGGTGGGTTAGACCAGAGGAGAAAGGAAATACAACGTTTCCTCAGGTCACAGCTGACAAAATAGTCAGCCCCTGCTGATTTAGCCTACGTAGGGAAGAGTAAGTGCCCTCTGCAACAGAGGGTGCTGTTGTGGAGGGGCAGTTTGCTGAAGTTTATTTATTTTTCTATTTTATTCCAACGCTGTACACCATGTGTGTCTGGGGCTCCCTTGCTGGACCAACTCCCCTGCAGAGATGGAGGACATCTGTGCTCAGAGCCGCCCCCCTGTGGCCATTGCTAGAGCCACTGGCCCAAGGTTGGTGCTCGAAGGGAGATGGCTCCCCTAGCTTCCAGGTTCTGGTGATCAGTGAACGTAGAATTGAGGGGAGATGGGAAGCCAAGATGAGTGAACTTTTAAACCCATGTGAGAAGAAGTGGGGGTAGTGACATTCACAAACAGTTATCCAGACCGGGGGACTTTGATGCACCATAAAAGAACAAGCGTATAACTGCTTCTTGCGCTGAGAATCAGGGTGGAGCGGTGGTTTAGACTCTGACCCAGCGCCAGGCTGCCTTCTTGGAACCGTGGCTCCCCACTTCTTGCCTGTGTGGCCCTGGGTAAGTCACTTCATATCTCTGTGGCTCAGGGTTCTCGTTTGTGAACTAGACACAATAGTACTTAGCAGGATTGTTGTGAAAATTATAATAGTATAAGCAGTGCTTTCATAGAATGCTCTGTAAATACTAGTATTTTCTTTTGGAAAAATTGTATTCTGTTAGATCAGTTGGCTGTTTTATTGGTTCTTTTTTTGTTTTTTTGTTTTTTTGGTGATACTGGGGTTCCTGGAAACCCTTCTACCTCCGGGCTACACTCCCAGACCTATTTTATATTTTTATTTGGAAACAGGGTCTCTTAAACCAGCGAGGCTGACTTTTTTATTTTTTTATTTTTATTTTTTGAAGATTTAAAGAAGTTTATTAAAAAGAAATATAGAGATAGTTACAGCCCTGTGCCGGAGCGGGGCACAGGGGGGCAATTCGAACGAAAATGCCAAAGAACTCCAGTTTACTGAGTTTTTATCCTGTCTAAGTCCAGCAGGTCCCTCTGATTTTTGGAGATCATGTTACCCCTTATCTCCAACCCCGGCTCTGCTTCTGTTATCTCTCCAGCCGAATTTATGGCCTAAAGGGGGAGACATCTCTGTCTCCAAACACAGGCCCAGATTTATGGCCTGAGGGGGAGGCATCTCTGTCTCCAGACACAGGCTTTTACCTTTCGTCTTCTCCCCCAAAATGTGTTAAATTGTTCTTAGGAATGCAAGGACATGTTAGCTTAACCCTGACTTTCTTAGTAAAGAAGACATATTTCAAGATTGGACATCTTTCCCAGTATTGACACATTAATACATTTTAAACTCTCTTCCCAATACCAGTACATTCCCCCCTCTGTCTAGTAACTTCCTGACATCTGTCAGGCCAAAGGTAGGTACAGAAAATACATTTTGACATTCATAATTTTACAAACATTTAACATGAGCTAAGTTTTCATCAGTGTCACCCCATTATTATTACATACATACATGTACCCCAAGCAAAGGAATCAGGGCGACGACTCATCGAGCTGCTTCGAGCTGAACAGGGGCGATGTAATGGGGCCCCAGCTTAGGGTACATATGTATGAATTGGCATGTGGTGTGTGTCTAAGACCATCCAGAGGACTCCGATAGATGATCTTGTCAGGGTCTGTCCGTAACACCATTTGAAGTCTGAAAGCTTTCAGCCTATGAGAAATGAAATTTACCACACAAATTCACATCATAAAAGCATCCCTAGTGTCTTAAAACATTGATTTTGTCAAAGAAAATAACTTAATTTAATCACCTCTCACAGGAGTCTAATTGGACAAATTTCTGAAGTAACCATTTTAGCTAAGACTGATTGAGGTAAAAATATCTTTGAGCAATAACTTTAGTGCAACCAGCAAAAGAAAAGAAAAAAAAACACTTTGTTATCAGAGGAGCTGAATTTTCTGCTGTGGCTAAGAACGTAGAATGGAAGGTCATTCTAAACACCTCTGCAGACTGAGTAAACAGATGGCTCAGGGGTGGTCTGTAAAGACTCCGCACCCTGGCTAAGCATTTGGTCCTTGGGCAGGGAAAGAAGGATACTGCCTCAGATCTGGCCTCCGGGATTTCACTGCATGATCGCCTAGGGCTCTTTTAGTTAACTCAGGTGGTGGTAAGTGGGAGGACTCACTGGGAACGTAGGTCTGAGGACCCCAATTCCCTCCGGAACTGGGGGCGCTCAGCCATTTAATGGTCCCCCTTTGCACTGTGAGCCAGGCCTCAGAGGACCTTTATGGCCTCCTGGTTGAGAGCATTTACTCCAGAGTTGCTCTTGCTTTTCCACCTTAAACAGACTTGAGCCTAGGTTTTTGCGAGCAACCAGAATCCTTAAATGGCTTTTGTCCATCTATCTTTCCCTTTTCAAGTCTCTGTTAAACCAAATTGACAGCCTGAAGTATTAGTCTGTCCGAGGATGGCCTTCCCTTTTACTGGGTAAAGAATTAACTAATAACGTTAGCATCTATTCTTTCGAGTAGGTGTTATAGCCTTATATTTAATCCTCATGAAAGAATTGCATGTGGACAGATCGAACCATGAACTTTCTTTTGTCCAGGCCCGCAGGCAAAACCAATTGGAAACTAATCTGGTAGCACTAAGACCCTGCGGATCCCAGGCTGCTAAAGCTGCACCTGCAATGCACTGGCTTTACCTTGGTTAGGCTCAAGAACTTTTGCCTTTTGCGAGTTGTTCCTTTCTAGCAAGGGGCTGGGATCTACGAGTGGCACTGCCTGTTTCCCATGTGGGAATATTCCATCTATTATCCGATTTCCCATTCGTGGAGGCCGCAAAATAATCATTCCCCATTGCTTTAGCCTCTTTATATACCCTATCTCTTTCTATAGACGTCAGAGTTTGTTCAAGAAGTAATCTAACATCTCTCCAAGTAAGATCATACAATGAACTGAGTAATTTGAATGCCTTTATGTAATGGTCAGGGTCAGTAGTATAATTTCCCAAGTCCTTTTTAATTTCTTTCAATTTTGCTAGCGAGAAAGGCTGATGGACTTGCTTCGACCCGTTTTCCCCCCCTCCTACCGTCACAAGAGGAAACATCCCTCTTTGCCCCTGAACCTCGGGCACCCCCTGGGTCTCCCGCATATCAGAGTTGCTACCCTGAGGTGGAGGGGCCTTCGTCTGGTTTGATCCCGTGGGCATGAGAGGGGGTCCTTTGGCTCCTATAAGGCCCTCTTCCTGAGATCTTTCTCAAGGTGGGCCATGGGCATTTTAGATTTAACTTTGTATAGGGATTTTAACAGTGTCCCATCCGTGATGTGGGCATAATAGATGGGCACTCATTGGGCCTGACAAGACAATAGCGGTTTCCGAGAAGCCTCAATAAGGACCAAGCACTGGCCCTGCACCCCCTACGTAGGCATAGGCAGCAAAGATCTTACCCCCGTAGGGTACGGATCTCAGATCGCGTACTGGCCGCCACTAAGCCTTGTAGTAGGCCGGGAGGAGGTTCTCAGTCCTCTATCGTCCCCTACACTATTTAACGGGAAATTCTCCCTTCCCCTGGAGATTCTGCCGTAGCTAGGCCGTGGCAGGGGGGTCTCCATGGTCCCAGAGAGCTCATTGGCGCCGGCAATCCAGTCATCCTCTGAGATCTGGTCCCATTTTAGGGAAGGTTACTGACCTTCAAGATGCAGTGGCTTTAGAACCACCGTCGGCTGGAGTCACCTGCCGCTGTAGATAGTCTCGCGTGGGTGCCAAATATGTTGCAGGGGATTGGTTGGGGGGGGGAGGTGTGTGGTGTGAAGTAATCCCCACCACCACCATCAGACACACAGAGACAAACAGAAAAACCGTGGATTCTTGTCCTAAGCTAAGAATAAGTATTCATCACTTGGACAGCTGCTGAAGATTTAAAGAAGTTTATTAAAAAGATAGAAATATAGAGATAGTTACAGCCCTGTGCCGGAGCGGGGCACGGGGGGGGGGGCAATTTGAACGAAAATGCCCGAGGCTGACTTTGAACCTGCGCGATCCTCCTGTCTCCGCCTCCCAGTTGCGGGGATTACAAGTGTGCGCCACCATGCCAGGCTCGAACAAATATTTTAATTTTTTATTTTTATTTTTTGGTACTAGGGGTGGAACCCAGGGACCTTCTACCTCCGGGCTATACTCCCAGACCTATTTTTTAATATTTTACTTGGAAACAGGGTCTCTTAAGCCAGCCGAGGCTGGCTTTGAACCTGCGTAATCCTCCTGTCTCAGCCTCCCAAGAGCGGGGATTACAAGCGTGCGCCACCACGCCCGGCTTCTAACAAATATTTTGAAAGACAGAATTTGTCAAGACAAATTTTTACAAGGAAATTTTTTAAGTAAATTGTCTTTTCATGGTTTTATTGAAGGTTTCATCAGGTGTAGTTACTGTAATATGGTAGGGCCTTTCAATTTCAATTCAGTATAGAATATGTCTTCATGAAGAGAGGTGTTTCCCTGTAAGTTGAAATATTTCCAAAGAAAAGCCGGGTCTATTTCCAAAGGATATTACATCAGTATGTCAAAGAGACATCTGCACTTTTTGTTAATTGCAGCATCATTCATAATAGCTAAAATATAGAATTAACCTATGTGCCCATCATTAAGTAAACGAAGAAGGAATGTTTCACAGGTATCCCAGTAATATTCATGATGAAATACTAGTCATCCTTAAAAAGGAAATCTGATCATTTGGGACAACAGGGATTATCTGAGGGTTATTATATTCAGTGAAATAAGCCAGGCACAGAAAAATACCACATGATCTCACATGTGGAAATTAAAATGTTGAATTCAGATGGACATGGTAGCACATTCTTGTAATCCCAGAATTTGGGAGATTGAGACAGGATGATTCCTGGTTTGAGGTCAGCCTCAGCAACTTAACAAGACTCTTTCAAAATAAAAAAGAAAAAAGGTTGGAGGTGTAGCTTGGAGGTAGAATGCCCTTGGGTTCAATCCCCAACACCAAAAAGAAAAAAAAAAAGTGTTGAATTCATAGAAACAGTAAAAGGTGGTTATCAAAGGCTGGGGCTGGAGGGATTGGGGAAGTGTTGGTCAAAGGACACAAAATTTCAGTCAAGAGGAATAAATTCAAAAGATATATTGTAGCTGGGGGTGGTGGCGCATACTCTTAATCCTATTGCATGGAAGGCTGAGACAGGAGGAGGGCGAGTTCACAGCCAGCCTCAGCTAGTGAGGTCCTCTGCAATTTATTGAGACCCTGTTTCAAAATAGAAAATAAGGAGACGGGCATGGTGGTACACACTTGTAATCCCAGAATTCATGAGGCTGAGACAGGAGGATCGTGTTTTTCAGACAGCCTCAGCTACTTAGTGAGGCCCTTTGCAACTCAGTGAGACCCTGTTTCAAAATAAAGAATAAAAAATAGGCTGTTTGGGGGTGTAGCTCGGAAGTAGAATGCCCCTGGGTTCAATCCCAAATACCACAAGAAAAGAAAATAAAAAAAGAAAAGAAAACCACAAAAGATCAACTGTACATCATGGTAATAATAGTTAATGACAATGTTTTATATACTTGAAAATTGTTAAGAGAGTAGATTTTCAGTATTCTCACCTCAAATGAAAAATCTATGTGAGGTGATGCAAATGTTAATTAGCTCGAGTATGTATATTGAAGCATCCTGTTTTATACCATGAATATATACAATTTTTTGCCTGTCAGTTAATGAAAGAATAAGAAACTTCAATGTTAAGTCATATGCAAATGAAACCTCTTATAAAGGTTCAAAGAAAGATCCAGGACACGTGCTACACCAGGATGTGAGTGACAGAGCCACCTGGGCTGCCCTGTCCAGGTCTGGCCCAGCCTCATCCCGGTGGGCCCCCCTGCCCCTCCGGCTTGGGGGCTGCACCCGACTGGCTCTGCGTGGGTCGGTTCATGGTGACTTCCACCGCTGTGGGTACTCACGT
Source organism: Muscardinus avellanarius (assembly GCF_963383645.1). Classification (NCBI taxonomy): domain Eukaryota; kingdom Metazoa; phylum Chordata; class Mammalia; order Rodentia; family Gliridae; genus Muscardinus; species Muscardinus avellanarius. The sequence continues at coordinate 29,055,969 of NC_137794.1, forward strand.
CACCTCCGCTGCTCTTGGTGGATCCTGGTGACCTCCTTGTGTTGGTGGACTCGTGGTGGTGGTACTCCTGCTGCTGTATCAACAAAGCCCTTGTGTAGGAGCCTGCTCTTTGCTTTCTCCGGTGACAGTTATTTGATAGACTGATATGTGCAGGGTGATAAATGATGATGACAAATTGCTTATCTGTTCCTGAAAGCATATCTGTATTTCTTTGAGGCCCGCCGGGGCAGTGATGTTTGAAGTGAGTGTGCACTTGCTGGGTGTACAAAACCATTTATAAGGGTGAAGGTAGAAAATAGGTTAGCGTTCGTTTTTATTATTTTGTTGAACAAAACTAAGAATCTGGGTGTGGTGGTGCATGCCTGTAATCACAGTATTTGAGAGGCTGAGATAGGAGGATTACAGATTTGAGGCCAGCTTCAGCAACCAAGGGAGACCTTATTTCAAATAATAATAATAAAAAAAAGGATTGGGGATGTAGTTTGGAGGTAAAATGCCCCAGGTTGTAATCCCCAGGAACACACACACACACACACACACACACACACACACCCTAATAAATGAAGGTTTTTTCATATTGGATATTTTGGATGAGAAAGTGCATTTATATGATTTCACGAATCTAGTTTGATGTCGGTGATGTGTACTAAGCGTTTTTAATGATGGAGTGCTGTAGAAGCAGGCAGACATCTTGTGCATAACTCTTCAAACTTGGTGGCTGTATAATAGCCAACATGTATCAAATGTTTTCTATGCACAGGCACTGTTCTGTTTATTTTACATACATTAACAACCTTGGTATGACGATTAACATTCTCATTATATGAATTAAAAACATTGAGCTGGCCAGGTGAGGTGGCACCCACCTGTAGTCCCGGCACTTGGGATGCTGAGTCGGGGAGGATTGGAGGCCTCTGCATCTGAGCAAGGCCTTTAGCAACTTAGCCAGACTCTGTTTCAAAATAATAAAAAACAAAAAATAGGGGGTTGTAGTTCAGAGGTAGAATACCCCTGGGTTCAATCCTCAGTACTACAAAACAAAGTCCGAAACAAAAAATGAAAAAAAAAAAAGACCCACAAAAACGTCACTGAGCCGGAGAACTGGCAGGGATAAAATGTGGCAAATTCCTCACAGAACCAACGTGGCCTGATTTCCGAGGCCCCCAGCTCACGCCGCGCCTCTCGGCTCCAACACGATAGACCCACGTGGCTTTCAGGAGAAGTGGCATCGTGTCAGTCTGGTTAATCATGTTCCTTAATAAATGATAATTTTATACCTTAATAAGGAGTTCTTACATGAATGCGAGGAAGGAGGGCCTGCCATCACTGCTGATGGGAACTTTGGATAAATACTCTTGAGACCATTTTCCCCCTGTAAATAGAGGGACCTGATGTGGGATCGGCATGAATTAGGTTGGCAGGCCTATGCTCAGGACGGTGCGTGGAAAGAAGCCTGCGCCACCCCTGCCCTCGGGAGTCAGCAGTGAGTCCCAGCTCACCCCCGGCCTGCCTAAAACGTCCCTTCTCCTGCATCTGGAGAGCGTAAGACATAAAAACACACCTGCATGGGAGTGTAGCTTAGCGGCAGAGCATGTACACAGCACGCACGGGGCCCTGGGTTCAATCCCTCGCACTGCAGAAAGCAAAGGACGACGATGATAGCAGCTGCAGCAGCAACAACAACCACAAACCAAGCCAGTAAGAACTCTCCAAATGCCCCAAACCCAGCTTCCCTCTGAACCCTACCAAGCGTTCCTCAAATATATAGGTAAACTCAGAGCAGCAAGAGGAGCAGCAGTTAACAACGAGAACAAAAAGAAGCAGCAAGAAGAACGACTTCCTGTTTTGGGGGCTCGTTCATGAATTTTTTTTTTTATAATATACTTTTATTGGTGCAAGTATGTATGACTTCTTTGAACAAGGATAAGTAATAAATCCTAAGGTATTCTGGACATGAATAAAATTGTTTGGGTTTGACTAAATAAGTTTATAATTACATCCATATCTAAAAGGGTATTGGGAGAGTTTTGTACATTTTGTTTTTTGGCATTATATTCAGATTATGACAGATCTGTTTTCTTCCCTGTTTCCTTTTAGGCTCTTTCAAGATACTCACTCTTCCGGCAGTAAGTATTCATTTTCAAAAGTATTGTTTCAGAAACATACTGCATCAGTGAACTATAATATTCTGTTGGTTTTTATATTGATGACAGTTCTCATACATTTGGTTTGCGTTTAACTCAGACTTTGGATTATTTAAGAATAATCTTACTTAAGGGAGATTATTATGTTCTTCAGATTCCTAACAGAAATTTCATTTCTGTAAAAGGGAAGTTTGCTCAGTTTGGGCCCACTTCTGCCTCAGTGAGCCTTACAGCCTTGAATGTGTAATCAACACTGTTCCTTGGTTTCTTTGCTTTTGAAAACAGCAATGCCAGCTGGGCCTGGCGGCACATCCCGGTGTTCCCATGATTTGGGAGGCTGAGGCTGGAGGATTGCAGGTTTGTGGCCAGCCTCAGCATCTTAGGCCCTTTGCAATTTAGTGAGACCCTGTTTTTAAATAAAAAATAAAAATGGCTGGGAGTGTGGCTCAAAGGTAGGATGACCCAGGGATCGATCTCCAGTATCTAAAAGAAAAAAAAAAAATCAATGGCATTCTGAGCTATATTGGAACCTGAGGCAAAAGGAAAAATCAGCAATGCTGGTCCAGCCTTTAATGTTTTGACTTTTTTGTGTCATAACAATTTTCTTGCATTATTTTTGTTATTCTAAGATATGATGTTAAGCTGGGCATGGTGGCACAGGTGGTTGCCTCCCAAGCTTGTAAATCCAAGTACTTCGGAGGCTGAGATAGGAGGATTATAGGTTTGCGGCTAGCCTCTACAATTTAGCGAGGCCCTTCGCAACTTAGTGAGATTCTGTTTCAAAGTAAAAAATAGAAATAGGGTTGGGCCTGTAGTTCAGAGGTAAAATGGCCTTGGGCTCAATCCTTAGTACCACAAAATAAAATGTGATGTTGAAATAGTGTTTTCTTGATGACTTAATTGTGCCCCTTGAATTTTGCGCTTGAGACAAGTGTCTTACTCTTCTCTATCCCTGGCTTTAGAAAAGGGAATAAAAATATCATCTTTGTCTCGCAGGGATGCCTTGGAGTGAAATGAAATGTGAAAGGGTTGTAAAATTTACTATAGAAATGGAAAGGGGTCATTATTTTGTTGAGAGAGTCATGAAACCTGATTAGTAAATGTTGCTTGTGAACTAATTCTACTTCCCATGGCTTTGACTTGGAAGTTTGTGTTTTTATTACTATGCTTTCCCTTGGAGCTTCACAAGTTTAATGTGCATCAGAGTAGACAGTGGCATCCAGTCAGAAGCACCGTTTGATGGGCTTCTTCTGAGAATAAGTGACTAATAACTTTGGCTCTGACATGTTATACTTAGGTAGGCCCATCGTTACCTCAGGAGTCAGGCCCACTTATTGCCCATTAAAGGTTGCTTGTGAAGCACATTCAGAAACCACATTCATAGTGGTGGGGTCTTAGAGAACGTTGAGTTCCAAAGAGTACTTTATAAAAATTATTATTTTTTTGTGATAGTTGGGGATCGAACCCAGGGACATTTTACCTCAGAGTTACACTCCAGCCCTATTTATTTATTTATTTATTTATTTATTTATTTACTTATTTATTTAGAAATAGGGTCTCACTAAATAGTGGAGGGCTTTGAAATTGCGATCCTCCTATCTCAGCCTCCCAAGTACAGGGATTACAAGTGTTCACCACCATGCCTAGCTTAAAAATTACTTAATATGATTACTTAATATGTCATATATATTAAGTTTCTAACATATTATGTTTGTACTTTCCTTAGTAAGAAATAGTAGGGTTGGGCGTGGTGACACACGCTTGTAATCCCAGTGCTTGGGAGGTGGAGACAGGAGGATCTCACAGGTTCAAAGCCAGCCTCTGCTACTTAGTGAGGCTCTCAACAACTTAGTGAGACCCTGTTTCCAAATAAAGTACAGAAAAAAAGGTCTGGGGGTATAGCCCAGAGGTATAAAAGCCTCTGGGTTTCACCCCCAGTACCACAAAAAAAAAAAAAAAAGAAAAGAAAAAAGAAATAGTAGGTGCAAGTGCCTATAGTTAGAGCTGTTTGAGAGGGAGCCTGAGGCAGGAGGATCATACGTTTGAGGCTAGCCTGGGCAACTTGGAGAGACCCTAGCTCAAAAAAAGAAAAAGAAAGAAAGAAAAAAAAAGGCTGGATATTAGTTGGGAGGTAGAGAACTGGTCTAGCATGTGTGAGATCATGGATTGAATCTCTAGTACCTTCAAAAACAACCTCCCTAAATCCAGAACAACACACACACACACACACACACACACACACACACATACACATACACACACACTGTTGAGTGAAAGTGGAGGGAATAAAAAAGGCACAAGCAGAGCTGGCCGTGGTGGCGCACACTTGTAATCCCCGTGCTTGGGAGGCTGAGACAGGAGGATCGCACAGGTTCGAAGCCAGCCTCGGCTACTTAATGAGGCTCTCAGCAAGTTAGTGAGACCCTGTTTCCAAATAAAATATAAAAAAGGTCTGGGAGTATAGCCTGGCGGTAGAAAGCCTCTGGGTTCCACCCCCAGAACCACCCAAAAAAAAAAAAAAAAAGGCACGAGCAGGTAGAAATGGGGACCCTCCCTCCAATCTCTGGGACGACAGAGGATTAGACTGCATTAATATATAAGCCGAAACAGTAGATTCTGGCCCAGACCCGAGTGCATAACTCTTGTTGAAAGAGTGTTCTCCTGGTAAAAGTAAATCCTGTGTAATACAGCTGCCTCCAGCAGGAAGGTGGGACTTAACTTCAGGAACAGCCTAGAGAACAGTTTCTCTTTGGTTTCTACAAGAGCGTGCATTTTGTCTACAGAGAAGTGCAGAAGGCGGGAGGAGGGAGCCAGGCGGGAGGCCAGTCTCTTCCAGCTGTGGCCAGCAGCCAGGAGTTTGGCTCCTACCGTTCGTTCTTTTTTAAGTCTATGAAATACTAATTACAACATCCTATTTGTGTTTTTAATATTATGCCATTTCCATTATATATAGCTATAGTAAATATTTTTTGAAAGCTTTACTAGAGATTATATTTAGAGTATATTCCTTTTCAGTAAAGCACATTTTTAAAAGACTTAGTCATAAAATGTTTGGGCAGATTTGATAATGTGTCAGCTGGGCGTGGTGGCGCAGGCTTGTAATCCTAGTACTTAGGAGGCTGAGACAGGAGGATCACAGGTTCGCGGCCAGCCTCAGTTACTTAGTGAGGCCTTTGGCAACTTAGTGAGATCCCGTTTCAAAATAAAGAATAAAAAATAGGGCTGGAAATGAGGCTCAGAGGTAGGATGTATGTGGGGTCAATCTTCAGTTCTGAAAAAAAATTGATAATATGTGGCAGAAATAGAAGATTTTGCATTTTCATGAGTTTTCAACTAAAGTAGGTCCAACTTTTTTTTTTTTTTGTACTGGGAATTGAACTCCTGAGGGGCATGCTACCTCTGAGCTACCCCCTCAGTTCTATATATTTTTTAAATAGGGTCTTGCTGAGCTGCTGAGGGCCTCCCTAAGTTGCTGAGGCTGCCCTTGAACTGTGATCCTCTTGTCTTAGCCTCCCAAGAACTGGGATTATAGGTGTGTGCCTCCATGCCCGCTCTAACTTTTAAAGTATACTTGCATTCTGATGTTTATGAATATAACATTTTAATTATTTTTAAGGTCTTCATGACTTTTCACTGGTAAACATGCATATTTTAATTGCATTAAAATGTTTTACCTGATTTAGCCATTGTTTCTATTTTGATAAATAGCCTTTAATAAGAAGAAAATAAAATCTATGATTATATTTTTGTGTAAAACATAGTAGAAAATTTATTTTATTCTTCTGGCAAACAAATCTACTTTAAAATGAAGGCATTTTTTTTTTTTTTGTGGTACTGGGGATGGAACCCAGGGGCATTCTACCTCTGAGCTATATCCCAGCCCCTTCCTTCCTTCCTTCCTTCCTTCCTTCCTTCCTTCCTTCCTTCCTTCCTTCTTTCCTACCTTCTTCTCTGCCTTTCTTTCTGGAAGAAAGAGGGCATGTTTTATTAGAAAAAAATTTAAAATTTTATTTTAAGTATAATTAACTATACTTAAGTTTTATATATATATACACACACATATATATGTATATATGAATTTTTAACTGAAGTAGATCCAACTTTTTTTTTTTGAACTGAGAATTGACCTCCTAAGGGGCATGCTACTTCTGAGCTACACCCTGAGTTTCTATATGTGTCTGTATGTATGTACTGTGGACTGAACCCAGCGGTGTTCTACCTCTGAGATACACCTCCAGCCATATTTTACTTTTTATTTTGAAACGGGCCCTCATTAAGTTGCTGAGGCTGTCCTCTAACTTTCAGTCCTCCTGTTTTAGCCTCCCAAGTACTGGGATTACAGGCATGTTCCACCACACCCAGCTGCTAATATAGTTTTGATAGAAATTTTCATCTTAAATTTTTCAATTTTACTTAAAAATTCTATCTTCTGTTACTTTTAGTAACTGGCTTATTATGAAGTAAATGAGGACAAATATCATTATGTTGTCTGAGTTTCCTTCAAGCAAGGAGCCTTTCAGAGAAGATGAAACAGCCCAGATTAGAACAAATAGTCCTTATTTACTGCCCACCAAGGATCTTTCTGACGTGCCTTCCTGTGTACCCTGTGCAGAGAGCTACTGTCTACTCAGGCAGACTGTATTTACACACACAGAGCAGCACCATTGAGAAGGAACATGATCCACTCGGAGGCTGATGTTCTGTTGGTCAAAGCCTCTGGGTATTGTTGACTCCAGGCTTTGTCCTGCCCCCGTATGGTCTCTTGCTGAGGGAGACACACTTTTTCCCTGTTCTGTCTCTTCAGGTCAAGGAACTGGAGTCCCAAATCTCTGGAGAGAAATTATTTAATTTTTTTGTGGCCGTTTTTTCTTCTTTTTTTGGTGGTACTGGGGATGGAACCCTTCTATCACCGGGCTATACTCCCAGACCTATTTTATATTTTATTTGGAAACAGGGTCTCTTAAGTCAGCGAGGCTGGCTTCGAATCTGCGCGATCCTCCTGTCTCAGCCTCCCAAGTGTGGGGATTACAAGCGTGCGCCACCACGCCGGCTTTTTGTGGTAGTTTTGATAGAACTCAGAGGCCTTTTCCCTCTGAGCTACACCCTCAGTTCTAGTTTATTTTTTTTATTTTGAAACAGGGTCTCACTAAGTTGCAGAGGGCCTAGATGTTTTTCATCAGAGGACTGCAGTCTTACTAACTCTGGGAAGCCTTTTCCAGTAAGTGTGGCCCCAAGGAGGTAGAAGGCGCTTGACCAGCAGGGATGCAGGGGTTCCTGTGACTAGGCTGTCTAGTCCCCTGTGGGAAGCCAGTTTTAACCTGTCCCACGTCTGGCACAGAGAAACACTGACTAAAACTGCTTGAATTCCACAGTCTTTTCTCCAGTCTTCCCTCTTATATGCCTCATTGTTACCAGTGAGGTCCTAAGTTTACTGATTCCTCAGGACTGTGGAGCATCAGAGTCCTGGTGACACCCAAGGGAAGTAATGGTGCCCCAGCCTTGCAGAGACAACCTAGGTCTGCGGAAGTGCTGAGGCCCCTGTTGTCATCTCTGACATTCTCACGCTGGGTTAGTGCTGAGGCTGAGAATACCAAATGGCCTAAATTTTATGTATGGGAAGGCAGGGTTTCTAATGGAGTAAAATTTAAAAAGCAAAATTGCCCAATCAAAAAATGGGCAACTGGCTGGGTGTGGTGGTGCACTCTTATAATCCCTGTGCTTGGGAGGCGGAGACGGGAGATCACACAGGTTCGAAGCCAGCCTTGCTGGCTTAAGAGGCCCTGTTTCCAAATAAAAAATATAAAATAGGTCTAGGAGTGTAGCCTGGAGGTAGAAGGGTTTCCAGGAACTCCAGAACCACCACCAAAAAAAAAAAAAAAAAAAAAAAAAGAAAGAAAAACGGGCAACTGAATTGAATAGACACTTCACAAAAGAGATACAAATGGCCAATAAATACATGAAAAGTGTTCAACGTCATTAGCAGTCAGGGAGGTGCAAATCAAAACTACACAGATTCCATCTAATCCTAATCAGATGGTAATCATCAAGAAGTCAAACAACAAGTGCTGGTGAGGATGTAGGGAAATAGGAACTCTTCTACACTGTTGGTGGGAGTGCAAATTAGTTCAGCCACTATGGAGATCAGCGTGGAGACTCTTCAGAAAACTGGTAATAGATCTACCATCTGATCCTGGGTAGCTTTCCAAAGGGACTAATATCAGAATATGATAGTAATATACACATATCCATGTTTATAGCAGCGCAGTTTACAATAGCCAAATTATGGAACCAGTGTAGGTATCTATTACCAGATGAATGGATTACCAAATTATGGGATATACGCACAATGGAATTCTACTCAGCAGTAAAGAAGAACAAAATTGTGTCATTTGCAGGCAAATGGATGGACCTGGAGATTATGTTAAGTGAGATTAGCCAGTCATGGAAAGTGAAGGGCCATATGTATTCTCTCTTACGCAGAAGCTAGGGAATAATCAGGATACCAGAGCAACTTCAGATAATGGAGGAGTAACTTCAGTGAAGCCAGGGAGGTGGTCTAGAAGAAGGGGGTGATGATCAATGAAGGAATGACTTCCATTGACATTGTATACATACTTGAGAATACCAATGCCAATCTCAATACCCTGTGTGGGGAAGGGAGGAATAGGGAGGGGGAAGCCACTAAGTGCTGTGTGCATGTGTGTCATCGTCACTATGAACTGCAGTGTGATGTAAGACTATAATGCACCAATAAAAGTATATAAAAAATGAAAAGTTAAGTTAACTGTAGGAGCAGCAGGGTGGGCAGTAACTCTCCCCCTGTAGTCAAGATCAGCAGTCTGAAGGAGGATGGAGGAAGATACAGAATAAAATGTTTTGGGGTATATTTTGTTACTTCTAATTTTCTGGCTCTCTGGCCTCCCTGTGGCTAGTGAGCCTCTGAGACATTAACAATTAGTCCTCAATCTACCATTTGTTCTGGGGCCTCTGTGCCACTCAAAATGATCAAACAATATCCAAATTACAAAAAAGTCCTATCAAATGTTTTTAAACATGAAAAATTTTAAATCTATAAGAACATGATATGCTGGTTCTAAGAATGGATATTTTCCTGTCTATAGTACTAAGGAATTTGATTAAAGGAATCTGAGGACTGAAGTATCACTTGGGAAAATAGAATATAAGAACATAAATTCTAGCCAGGTGTGGTGGCACAGGCCTGTAATCCCAGTACTTGGCAGTCTGAGACCACAGGATCACAGGTTTAAGGCCAGCCTTGACAAATTGGTGAGACCGCCAGCAACTTAGTGAGGCCCTATTTCAAAATAAAAATGGTCATGGTAGCATATAACTGTAATTCCAATACTTGGGAGGCTGAGACAGGAAGATTTCAGGTTCAAAAGTGGCCTCAGAGGCTGGGCGTGGTGGCGCACGCTTGTAATCCCCGTGCTTGGGAGGCGGAGACGGGAGGATTGCGCAGGTTCTAAGCCAGCCGCACTGGTTTAAGAGACCCTGTTTCCAAACAAAAATATATATAAAAAAATAGGTGTCTGGGAGTGTAGCCCGGAGAGAGAAAGGTTTCCAGGAACCCCAATACCACACTCACAAAAAAAGTGGCCTCAGCAACTTAGACCCTCAGCAGCTTAGTGAGACTGTTTCAAAATAAAAAGGGCTAGCCAGGCATAGTGGCACACAATTACAATCCCAGTATTTGGCCGGGCAAGGTTGCGCACGCCTTGTAATCCCCCTGCTTGGGAGGCGGAGACAGAAGGATTGTGCAGGTTCGAAGCCAGCCGCACTGGCTTAAGAGACCCTGTTTCCAAATAAAAATATAAAAAATAGGTCTAGGAGTGTAGCCCAGAGGTAGAAGGGCTTCCAGGAAACCCAGTACCACACACACACACACAAAAAAAAAAAAAAAAAAAAAATCCCAGTATTTTGGAGGCTGAGACAGGAGGATCACAGGTTTGCAACCAGCCTCAGCAACTTAGTGAGGCCCTCTGTGACTTAGTGGGACTCTGTTTCCAAATTTTAAAAAAAGAGGACTGGGGGTATAGCTCAGAGATAGAATGTCCTTGGACTTTATTTCCAGTAATGTGTGTGTGTGTGTGCACACACACACACACACACACACACACACACACACAGTAATGGCTGGGGCATAATTTGGAGGTAGAATGTCCCTGGGTTAAATTTCCAGTACCATGATAAATAAATAAATAAATAAATAAATAAATAAAAAGAATACAAATTCCAGGCCAGACTCTCAATTCTATTAAGGCACTGGTCTTTGGCTCATGTTGTATTCCAATATCTAGGAAAACCTGGTATATAGGAGGTGCTCAATAAATATTTAAGAAAAGCATTCGAGGACAGCTGCAGCTACTTACTGAGGCCCTTTGCAACTCAGTGAGAACCTGTTTAAAAACAAAACAAAACAAAAAAATAGGACTGGGAGTGTCGCTAGGAGGCAAAATGCCCCTGAGGGTGAAATCACTAGTTGTCTTTTATAATATTTTGCTATAAAATATTCACATATACAGAAAACTTTAAAGAATTCTACAGCTTTCCTGTACTCGGCATGTATAGTGTACCACTGACACTTTACTATACTTGCTCTATCATGTATGTATCCATCTTTCCAGGTACTGGACGATTGATCTAACTTTTAAATGTATTTACAAGTCAATTGCAGACACCGTGCTCTTTTCTGTAAGCACTCCTTGCTGACCATTTTATGGGTGATGATGCTTTCACACATTTTCTTCATATTGTTAACCATATTGGTAGCTTTATGGCATTTCTGTTACTGGAAAATCCCCTCTGAGATATCTGCGGACCATATTTATATGCAAAAATGAGTCAGAGTGTTGTTTCAGGTTTTAATTTTTAAGTCAACTAAAAGGTATACTATTGCTGGGCATGGTGGCGCACGCTTGTAATCCCCGCGCTTGGGAGGCAGAGACAGGAGGATCGCGCAGGTTCGAAGCCAGCCTCGCTGGCTTAAGAGATCCTGTTTCCAAATAAAAATATAAAAATGGGTCTGGGAGTGTAGCCTGGAGATAGAAGGGTCTCCAGGAACCCCAGTACCACCAAAAAAAAAAAAAAAAAAAAAAAAAAGAGGTATACTACTTATCTATTGCTGAGCAATCTCAAAAATTTCACTGCAAACAACAATAAACCTATGTTACTTCTCACAAGTTTCTGCAGGTGAGGAATTTTGGGGAAACTTATTTGGGTGGTTTTTATTGGGAATTCCACAAGGCTGCAGTCAAGGCGTGAGTTAGGACTGAGGGTCCTCTGTGAAGTAGTCCATTCTCTTGGCTTTTGGTATTGGAGGCAGTGATGGGAGGCCTCAGTATGCGCAGTCAGTGGCCACCCTGTGGGTCTCTCCACAAGTTTCTCTAGGGTCCTTGAAACTTAATGGCTGCTTTCCCCAGAGCAAGCAGTCCAAGAGTGAGAGGGACCAGGCAGAAGCTACTTTTTTTTTTTTTTTTTTGGTGCTGGGGATTGAACCCAGGGGCATTCTACCTCTGAGCTATAACCCCAGCCCTATTGTATTTGAGAATAGGATCTTGCTGGGTTGCCGAGAGCCTCACTAAGTTGATGACTTCAAACCTGCCAGTTTTTTGCTTGTTTGATGGTTTTGTTTTGCCATTCTGGGGATGGAATTCAAGGGGTTTCTACCTTTGAGCTATACTCCCAGCCCTATTTTTTACTCTTTATTTTGAAACAGACTTTCACTGAGTGGTAGAGGGCCTCACTAAGTAGCTGAGGCTGGCCTCAAACGTTGATCCTCCCGTCACCCAAGTACTGGGATTACAGGCATGTGCCACCATGCCCAGATAGAAGCTATTCTTTTTATACAGCTGCATTCTAAGTTTTAAAAGCAAATCACCAAGTTTGGGAAATTAGGCCCCTGCCTTTTTAATTTTTTTTTTTTTTTTTTTTTTTTGGTATTGGGGATGGGATTGAATCAAGGGCCTGCTTATGCTAGGCAAGCCCTATCACTGAGCTCTGGTGATAGGCCCTACATTCTGCCTTTTGAAGGGAGAAATGTCAGAGATGTTTTGAACATATTTTAAAATCACCACACTAAAGTTCTTTTTTCTTTCAGTTTACTTTCACATCAAGATTCTTGTTAGAGTAGTGTAGCTCATGCTGGGTTTTAATCTGGGTTAGTCAGTGATCTGGAGTATCTGTAACTCCTCAAAGATCCAGTTACCTTGCTTATGAAATGGTTTTAGAATGAGCACTTGAAGCCGGGTGTGGTGGCGCACGCTCGTAATCACAGCATTCGGGAGGCTGAGACAGGAGGATCGCGTTTCGCGGACAGCCTCAGCTACTTAGTGAGCCTCAGCTACTTAGTGAGGCCCTCTGCAAGTTAGTGAGACCCTGTTTCAAAATAAAGTATAAAAAATAGGGCAGGGGGTATAGCTCAAAGGTCAAATGCCCCTGGGTTCCATCCCCAAATAGTGCCAAAAAAAAAAAAAAAAAAAAGAATGAGCACTTGAAGGATTGTGGCGAGGTAAACCCTAGTTCCTGTTACTGATAGCAGTAAATGTAGCAACATCGGCATCCTCAATCAAGATGCAGGAAGAGCCAGGCATAGTGGTGCACACTTGTAATCCCCACGCTTGGGAGGCAGAGACAGGAGGATCGCGCAGGTTCAAAGCCAGCCACCCTGGTTTAAGAGACCCTGTTTCCAAGTAAAAATAAAAAAGTATAAAAATAGGTCTGGGAGTGTAGCCCAGAGGTAGAAGGGTTTCCAGGAACCCCAGTACCACCAAAAAAAAAAAAAAAAAAAAAGATGCAGGAAGAGAATGAATCACACACTAGAGAACTTGAGCGCCAGCAAGAAAATGAATCCTGTACAAAAGTGCCTTTCATGGGTCCACTGCCTCAGATACACCAAGCATGGAGTAGGTGTCCAGGGATTGTAGCCCAGTAACCCTTAGTGAGGATGAATTTGCACTTGGCCTTGTAAATGGCATGGTGACTGCTGTTGAGAGCGAGCGGAGGGTCATGGGTCCCCCAGTCCTGGCACCTTGTGATGCCAGTGCAGAGCAAACTACAGGATGTTAAAAGAGGGAGAACATGCCAGGTGTGGCGGTGCACTCTGTAATCCCAGTACTTGGGAGGCCGAAACAGGAAGATTGAGGGTTCGAGGTCAGCCTCAGCAACTTAGTGGGAGTCTGTTTCAAAATAAAAAATAGAATATAAATAAGGCTGGGGATGTGACTCATAGGTAGAACCCCCCTGGGTTCAATCCCCAGTCTCCCCCCCCACCAAATAAAATAAGAGGAGAAGAGGGAGAGGGAGAACAAGAACACAAATTGTTTTACTAGTGAGTAGGAAGGGCACATTTGTCAACTCTATAGTTACTTTTGATAATACAATGTATTTAAATTTTTATTCTAATTTGTAATTAAAATATGCTTGAGGTGAAAAGTGAGACCTTGATATGTCTGATCTCTTTGATTCCCCAGCTACCTCTGAGCAGTGCAGATGCCATCTATGAGCTACACGTAACGGGACGTGCCCAGGACGAGGTTCTGTTCTCTAACAGCACACGCTTAGCATTTGAGACCAAGAGGATGTCTGTCTTCATTCAAACAGACAAGTCACTCTACAAGCCAAAGCAAGAAGTGAAGTTCCGTGTGGTGACCCTCTTCTCAGATTTCAAGCCTTGCAGAACTTCCGTAAACATTCTCATTAAGGTAAGTGGCAGATAGCCGCGGGTCCAGGGGTCCGAGCCATTTCATTCGGGTCCTTCCGGAAGTCCTGCTCCTGTGACTGGCCTGAATTATCTTAGAATTTTACCCAAGATCAGCTTCCCTCCTGACATGGGACTCTTCTGTGTCGGCGGTAGAGACCTGGGTTCCGAACTCAGGATCCACAGTCAGCCTGCTCAGGCTCCAGACTTGGCCTCTTTGTCAGTGTCAAAACATTTCTTGATGTTTTGCACAGGGCAGAGGGGAGAGTGGATTAAGTCCCCGCTCACACTGAGTTTGTTTGTTTGTTTGTTTGTTTATCTATACGTATATATGTGTGTGTGTGTATATATATATATATATATATATTTACAGTGCTGGAGATGAAACCCAGGGACACTCTACCTTCACGCTATACCCCCAGCACTTTTTTAAAAATTTTTAAATTTTGAATCAGGGTCTCACTAAGTTGCAGGGGGCTTCATTAAGTGGTTGAGGCTCTCCATGAACTTGCGCGCGCGCGTGCGCGCGAGCACACACACACACACACACACACACACACACACCTCACTGTAAACTCTAAAAAGAATAGATGATAGCTGTGTGACCTTGGGAAACTTAACCTGACCTGAAGTTTCCTTACTTGTAAAATGTATAGTAACAGCTGAGTGTGGTGGCCTGTGCCTGTAATCCTAGTACTTGGGAGGCTGAGGCAGGAGGATCGCAGGTTTTCATCCAGCCTCAGCAAGTCAGTGAGGCCCTCTGTAACTTAATGTACCCCCCACACCAAAAAAATAGTGTAGTAATAATAATGCTCCACCAAATTTTTTTGAGGATCCAGTTAGGTAATTCAAGTAAACCATTTAGAACTGCATGGAGCATAGTACATGCTCACTAGTCACCAGCTATTATTCCCCTGGCAGGGATTCATTTGGCTTCTGCTGCTTGAATGTGCTGATGGTCTGGAGCTGACTGGGTGCTTTTCTGTGAGAATCAAGTTGGGATCCAGCTGGTTCTGGTTTTCCACATTAAGCTGAGGCTAATTCTAGACATTTGATCATTACATGAAAACAGGGTGACCAACTCATCCCCGTTTGCCTGGGATGTTCTGACTTTAAAACTGCGAGTCCTTGGTTCTGGGAACAACCTCAATCCTGTGGCATTGGTCGCCCTCACCATCTAATAAATAACAGTGTGGAAAATAGATTAAATAGTCCAGTAGTCCAGCATTTTTCTATTCTTCCCATTCCTTCTTTTTTTTAATTAATAAAGACAACAAAAAGAAACAAACATGAACATATAACTTCAAGCCAAGATATGCCTACAGCAAATATCACATGGGTTGGCATAGTGCTTAACGCTTCTTTCTTTCTTTCTTTCTTTCTTTCTTTCTTTCTTTCTTTCTTTCTTTCTTTCTTTCTTTCTTTCTTTCTTTCTTTTTGCAGTACTGGGGATGGAACCCAGGGCCATTCTACCTCTGAACTACACTTCCAGCCCTATTTTTTATTCTTTATTTTGAAACAGGGTCTCACTGAATCACTTAAGTAGCTGAGGCTGCCTGTGAACTGTGAGTCTCCCAAATGCTGAGGTTACAAGTGTGCACTACTCTGCCTGGCTTGCATATTTCTTGAATTGAACTAGTATTATTTTAGAGTTTTCAGCTCTGTGGGTTTCTGCCTTTGCTATACCATGGCATGTTTATAAAGCAAGTTGACACACTGAATAGCATTTCTAAGTTCATGTGACTTTCTGAGCAGGGTTGAACTGACTTCATTCATATCATCCTTTATAATTTACCCACATGTCTTGAGAACTTAACTAATTATCTACGATAGATGATTTAAAGGTAAATATCTGAGCCAGGTAGGGGGGCACACACCTGTACACCCGTATTTGGGAGGTTGGGACAGGAGGATGGCAGGTTCCAGGCTGGGAGCATGCAGTAATGGAGTGAGACCTTGCTTTAAGTTAAAAAAATAAAAAGAGCTAGCTGGGCATGGTGGCGCACGCTTGTAATCCCAGCATTCGGGAGGCTGAGACCTGGAGGATCGTGGTTCGCGGACAGCCTCAGCTACTTAGTGAGGCCCTCCACAACTCAGTGAGACCTGGTTTCAAAATAAAGAATAAAAAATAGGGCAGAGGGTGTAGCTCGGAGGTAGAATGCTCCTGGGTTCCATCCCCAGACCTGCCAAAAAAAAAAAAAAAAGAAAAAAAAAGGGCTGAGGGAGTAAAACAGAGGTAGAACACCCCTGAGTTCAATCACCTGTACTTAAAAAAAGGGGGAAGGGGAAGCAGTAGGCAAATTGTTCTATGCCTTACTCACAGCTAATGCTATAGATTCCGGTCAGCTGGCCTCTGCATCTCTGTAGTTTCCGCTTCTGCTCCATTGTCTGCCTTTGGAACTTTCCATCTGTGGACTCTTTGGGCTCTTCTGCTGGGTTTCTGACTTGGTCTGCCACATTTGACTTCCCCAGCAGGGCTCAGAGAGACTGTCTTCTAGCTCCAGCGCTGAGGCACTGCCCAAGGGACAGGAATACAGATTAAAGTTCAGTGTTGGGGAACCGTGAGCAAGGGGAGGGAGGCATGCTGCTCTTGTCCTGGGGCCGTGAGGCTGGGGATGGACCAGGTCTGGCTCGTCTCTCCTGGTGACTTGCAGACCTCAGGTTGCATGGTGGGTGTGTGCCCATACCGCTGCATTCTTCCAGTTGAAAGTAACACCTGGGACAGGAGATTGTGATGCTTCTTACACTTTTCAGTGTGGGATAATTGGTTTCTTGGCAAAACTTAAAAAAAAAATTAAAAAGAAAAGAAAGAAAAGAAAAAGGAAAAACTTGGGACTTGGCGGAACTGAGACTCTGACTGGGACAGTTGTTCCTCTGGCAGTACCAGCTGAGGGCTGATGTGGAGAAGTGCCTTTACGAGCCAGTAGACCAACTTTTTGGGGTTTAATTTGCCCAGCCAAGAATTGCTGTAAGAGGTAGCTAAGTGTTAACTACTGCAGCATAGTGACGAATGAACAGTGCTTTTTTGTGACCATTAGGAATGATTCATTTGGCCTGCCCCAATAATTGACCTTTTCAGGAAGAGCTGAAAAACACTCAGAAGTGTTTGGGCAATCAAAAAGCCCTAACTTGACTTTCATCAGGCAGTTTGGTCTGACGCTGTGGAAATAAGTTCTCTGACACTGATGGCAGTGACGTGGCTGGCTTCTATCCTGATCTCTTTCTTCCTTAAGAAATTGTTGCTTAGCCTGGCATGGTGGCACACATTCCTAATCCCAGTATTTGGGAGGCTGAGAAAGGAGTATCATAGGCTCAAGGACAGCCCGAGAAACTTAGTAAGATTCTGTTTTAAATTAAAAAATAAAAAGAGTTGGAAGTATAACTCAGAGGTAGAATGTCCCTGGGTTTAATCACCAGTACCCCTAGCCCACAAAAGTTGTTGCTTCTGGTATGGGTGAATGGACTTGTGTGAGAACAGGTGTCAGTGGCTTGAGGATGTATCCTATGACTGTGCCCTGAAACTGGCCTGGAGCAGCTGTGGCGGCCTTGGACAGAGGAGGATGCTGCCTTCTTTGAATGATTTACCTCTCTACTTTTCTATGGTGGACACACATATACCTTGTCCATACTCCAGCACTCCAGAGATAATCCCTGGAGACACACTCTCCAGCCAAGGAATTTACTGCTGGAGACAGTCTGGAGCAGATTATGCTGGGTTGAGGCATCTGATAGCCATTGGAGGTGACTCAAGGGCACCAGGGGCCACTGCTCCCTACTGGGCACACAGCCCTGGTGGCTATAGAGGGGCACCGTTCACTTTGTATGTGGTTATCTTGTGTGTATACCAGCTGATGACCTCTTGCAGATGCTGGGCTCTGCTGCGATGCCACTGTGCATGGCCTTTTATTTAATTTATTTAAAAAAATTTTATTGGTGCATTATGTTCATACATCATATTGGGGTAAAAAACTTGTGTGTACATACATGTGCACATCACTGATTTAACCCCTACCCAATTCCCGCCCCATTCCCTCCCCATCCCTCCTTCCCATGCTTAGCTTAGTGGTTGACTTCGATATGTTTAAGTACATTGTGTGTTTTAGAGAATTTCCTTCTTCCCCCTTCCCATCCCCTCCTTAGGATTTCCTTTTTCATCTAGAGTTCCTCCTATGACCCTTTTCTCCTTAGCTTTCACATACTAGGGAAAGCATCTGATTTCTTATTTTTTGTGACCGACTAATCTCACTTCGTGCATGGCCTTTTAAACCCCCAGGTGCTCTGGAAAGACTTCTGGGGTTTCTATGTTTTCTAAATAGTTTCCTTGTTGCCAGGCGTGGTGGCGCACACTTGTAATCCCCACCCCCTCCCGACTCCCGATTTGGGAGGTGGAGACAGGAGGATTGCGCTGGTTCGGAGCCAGCCTTGCTGGCTTAAGATACCATGTTTCCACATAAAAAGTAAAAAAATAGGTCTGGGGGTGTAGCCCGTGGGAGTGTATTTCGGAGGTAGAAGGGCTTCCAGGAACCCCAGTACCACCAAAAAAAAAAAAAAAATACTTTCCTTGTTGATGACAGACCAGGTCCAGTAAGACTGACTTGGGAAAGCAGAGGGATTATCTTATGTGTTCCCCATCCAGATCCTGCAGGATGTGAAGGTGGGAAGAAGGATACAAATTGGAGAGAGAGAGAGTGAGACAGAGTTGGCAGGGCTGGGAATGCAAGAGAGGAAGCGGGGTGGCTGCAGAGGACAGAGATGGCTGCTGCGGAGCCAGGGGTGGCTGCGGTGCCTTTCCCTTGGGTTAAGCAGTGCTCTGATACACTTTTGTTGAGTTGATATTCAGACATGGGTTTGCATCCTGAGTTCTCTCACGTATTGATGCTATGGTATTGGGCTATGTCATCATGCACCGTTGAGTGATTACCCACCTCATTGGGCTTCAGTTTTCTTAACTATAGGTGAGGACAATCCTACCCTGAAGGAGAACTATAGCCATCAGGGGGAAGTCAGAGTGCCTAACATAGGGGCCTTTAATAATTGGACCTGTTGTCTCTAAAAGTGAAGTTTTCTCTTAACACCACCACCATCGCCACCACTGCCACAGGTTTGGTGATGTACTTGCTCTAGTGTTTATGAAGGAAATATGGTGCAGGAAACTAAAAGTGGAGAAGAATCAAGATAATTTCAGGAGGAGCTGAGCGTTGTAATCCCAGTATTAGGGATCCTGAGACAGAAGGATTGCAGGTTTGAGGACAGTTCAGCTTCTTCGTAAGACCCTATTTTCAAATAAAAAATAAAATAGGTTTAGGGGTAGCTCAGAGGTAAAATGCCTCTGGGCTTAATCTCCAGTACCTCTAAGTCCCCAAGAAAAATATAATTTCAGGGGAAATATGAGGGGGAGGTACTGGGGGATTGAACCAGAGGCATTTTACCTTCAAGTTATACCCCCAGCCCGATTTTATTTCTAATCTGGAAATAGGGTCTCACTAGGTTGCTAAGAGCCTCGCTAAATTTCCAGAGCTGCCTCTGGACCTGGGATCCTCCTGTCTCAGCCTCCCAAGTGCTGGGATTACAGGCATAGATCACCATGCCTGGCTAGAGAAAAGAAATTTTGCTTTGCCCTTTCTGGTAGACCTGACGTTAATAGGGCTATCTTAGTGCCGTACTTCGGGGAAAGTTCAGGGTGTGTCTGGGGTGCTGCAAGCGTCATTTCTAGCCAAGCAGGACATGCATGCCCAGGGCAGTCTTTATGCGGCTGACAATGTGCTTTTTGTTTTAGGACCCCAAGTCCAATTTGATTCAGCAGTGGTTGTCACAGCAAAGTGATCTTGGCGTCGTCTCCAAGACTTTTCAGTTATCTTCCCATCCAATCCTTGGCGACTGGTCCATTCAGGCTCAAGTAAATGTGAGTATAAATATATTTTTTTTTGGGGGGGGATATTGAAATGATTTGAGTAGTTCAGGTGGGAAAATATCTCTGAAGTCATGAGCAGAAAAAATTAATATGAACATGCAGACAACTTAAATGGTTTGATTTTAATTTGTTATATTTATAAATGGATTAACCATCATTAAAACATATTAGTAGGCCGGGCGTGGTGGCGCACGCTTGTAATCCCCGCGCTTGGGAGGCAGAGACAGGAGGATCGCGCAGGTTCGAAGCCAGCCGCGCGCACTGGCTTAGGAGACCCTGTTTCAAAAAAAAAAAAAAAAAGTAAAAATAGGTCTGGGAGTGTAGCCCAGAGGTAGAAGGGCTTCCAGGAACCCCAGTACCACCGGGGGGGGGGGGACATATTAGTGTCTTTTTTAACATTTTAAACATCATTAATAACAGATTAGAATCATTTTCCAACATATTAGCTATAATTGTTTTCTTTTTTTTGTGGTAATGGGGATGGTACTAGGGGCATTCTACCTCTGAGCTACACTCCCAAGACCTGTTTTATTTATTTTTTATTTATTTATTTTTTTGTGGATTTGGGGATGGAACCCAGGGGTATTTGACCTCCGAGCCACACCCCCTGCCCAATTTTTTATTCTTTATTTTGAAACCAGGTCTCACTGAGTTGTGGAGGGCCTCACTTAGTAGCTGAGGCTGTCCGCGAACTACGATCCTCCAGTCTCAGCCTCCCAAATGCTGGGATTACAAGCGTGCGCCACCACGCCCGGCTTATTTTGTATTTTGAAACAGAGTCTCACCAAGTTGTGTAGGGCCTCACAAATTGCTGAGGCTGGCCACTAACCTGTGACCCTCCTGTCTGAGCCTCCCTGTTTAGCCTCACACTAGGATTATAGCTGTGTGCTACTATGCTTGGCTGCATTATTTTAAAGCTAAGAAATAAATACTAGCTATTATTTGGCAAGTTTTATGTTTCAGAATTACTTGTATGTATTTCTGGTGCATGATTGGACTAACATACTTTGTCTTTGTTTTAAGAAACAGTGACTTTCAGCAGTCACGTTGACTTCTGTCTTTTCACCTTTCCTTCTCTCCAGCATCTGTACTTACAGGGCAGGGGCACCGAAATGCCCTCTCTCTGTGCCGCAGGTTTTCTCCTGTGTATTATACTAAGTGATACTTGAAGATTCATTCAGTGTTTTTCCATTTTTCTTTAGAATGAAAAAGTTATGAATAAAAGCTTTAAAAGGTAGTTCTAAGCCAGATGTGCTGATGCACTCCTGTAATGCCAGTACTTGAGAGGCTGAGACAGGAGGGTCGCAGGTGTGAGACCAGCTTTAGCAACTTAGTGAGACTCAACAACTAGTCACACCCTGGCTAAATACAAAATAAGAAAGCCTAGGGGTATAGCTTGGAGGTAGAATGCCCCTGGGTCCCATCCTCAGTACCAAAAACAAGAACAAAAACCAAAAACCAAACAACAAGGGACAATGACAGTAACATCAACAACAAAACAACAAGATGCAGTTCTCACCAGGGCTATTGATATTTTGGACAAAAATTCTTTGTTGGGGGCACTGTCCTGTGAATTGCAGGATGTTTAAGAGCATCTCTGGCCTTTGCCTACTGGATGTCAGTAGTAGCTTCCCTTCACCCAAAGTGGTGACAACCCAAGATACCTGTAGACATTACCAAGGCCCCCTGTGGGAAAACCGTCCTCTGCTCCATTGAACATGGCTGCAGTAGGAGGGATAACCACTCATCACCATGAGACCTGAGGTTAGATAAGAGGACCCAGTATTTAGTATGTGCCCCACTCTTAGGTATTATTATTAGTTTCTTTTTCTTTTTGGCTTGGGATTGAACCCCGAGCCTCACATGCTAGGCAAGTGCATTACCACTGAGCCATTAACCAATTGTGCTCCAGTTTTCATGCATTACCATGATCATTAAGTAATAGTCCTGAAAATAGATTTTATTAAACTCAGTTTCTGGATGTAGAAAATGAAGTCTAGAGAAGTTTAACAACTTGCCAGGAGGCTTGCAGCTGGAAAGCAAAAGAAGCAAGACTTGAGCTCAGGTCTCTGAAGCCAAAGACAAACTCCTAAAGGACCCTGTCACCCATAACCCTACCTCAGTGGTAGAAATACCTGGAGTCTGGTTAGAAGGTATAAGATTAGCAAACTCTTATCGCATTTCAAAGCAGTGTCTTTTAGACAAGTTTAAAAAAAAAATGATAAATGATTAGGTTGGACATATGAAATTGCCACTTTAGGTCAAAAGCGCCAAATATCAACAATTTTATATGGTTCATCTTAACAGATAACCTTCCAGTAAAAATGTGTGTTATTGATAAGAGGAGCCTCAGCAGTCAAATGGAAATATATTATTCTTATCACATTATAGAATTGGGAGCCAGGTATGGTGGCACACACTTGTATTTCCAATAATTGGGAGGCTGAGAAAGGAGGAATGCAGGTTTGGGTCCAGCCTCAGCTACTTAGTGAGGACTTCTGCAACTTAGTGAGACCCTGTTTCAAAAGTTTTAAAATAAAGAATACAAAATAGGGCTGAGGGTGTAGCTTGGAGGTTGAATGCCCCTGTGTTTAATTCCCAGTTCTGGAAAAAAAAAAGACAATTGTGACTCAATTTCTGGGACATTCAGAAAGAAGCAACCCAGGGGGAAAACTTAGCTTAATTTTTGAAATATTAAAACATTTAGTATCCCTGATCTTGATTCTTTGTTTGGAATTATATTCTCACTTTTGCTTTATTTATTTATTTTACTTTTGCTCTATTTAAAAGTAATGGACACTAAGTGCTATGTGCATATATGTCCCTATGACACTGAACTTCATTAAGATATGAGACTATGCCGGGCATGGTGGCTCACGCTTGTAATCCCTGTGCTTTGGAGGCTGAGACAGGAAGATCGCACAGGTTCAAAGCCAGCCTCAGCTACTTAGTGAGATTCTCAGCAACTTAGTGAGACCCTGTTTCCAAGTAAAATATAAAAACATAGGTCTGGGAGTATAGCCCGGAGGTAGAAAGCCCCTGGGTTCCACCCCAGTATCACACACACACACAAAAGATGTGAGACTACAATACACCAATAAAGGCATATAAAAAATAAAAGTAATGGAGTCTTAGCCCCATAAAGAAGGATATTCTGACACATGCTACAACATGGATGAACCTCGAGGATATTACTGCAAGTGCAGTGACCAGTCACAGAAGGACAAATGCTGTGACTGCACCTCTGTGAGATGTTGAGAGTGGTCAGCATCATGAAACAGAAAGGAGGACAGTGGTTTCCAGGGCTGGGAATGAAGGATGGGGATCCGTTTAATAGTATAAAGCTCCAGTTTTGCAAAGTGAAAAAGTTGTGGAGATTTATTGCACATGAATGTGAATATACTCAACATACTGAACAGTGCATTTAAAAATGGCTAAGATGGCCGGGCGTGGTGGCGCACGCTTGTACTCCCCGCACTTGGGAAGCGGAGACAGGAGGAGCGCGCAGGTTCGAAGCCAGCCGCGCTGGCTTAAGAGACCATGTTTCCAAATAAAAATATAAAATTGGGTCTGGGAGTGTAGCCTGGAGGTAGAAGAGTTTCCAGGAACCCCAGTACCACCAAAAAATAATAAAAAAAAGAATTAAAATAAAATAAAAATAAAAATGGCTAAGATGGTAAATTGTATATGTATTTTATCATAATTTAAGCATTTTTAAAGTAATGAGATTTTACTGAATGAAGCTCTACTGAATGCACAGTATGGTTTTATTTTTTAATTAATTTTATTTTTGTAGTATTGGGAGTGGAACTCAGGGGCTTTTCTTCCTCTGGACTATACTCCCAGACCTATTTTATACTTTAGTTGGAAACAGGGTCTCACTAAGTTGCTGAGAGCCTCACTAAGTATCTGAGGCTGGCTTCGAATCTGTGTGATCCTCCTGTCTCAGCCTCCCAAGTGCTGGGATTACAAGCGTGCGCCACCATGCCCGGCCACAGTATGGTTTTAATGACTGTTAGAAAGCAGTGTCATAAAAGAAGTTCATACTTGTAGAGAATAATGTAATGAATATGATTTTAAGAGTTTAACAGCTTTGTATTCTCTTCATTGCTTTAAGATTCTTAAGTTGTTATGTCCATATACAAAGGTATTACTACCAATCTCACTAACAAATATGGGGAGGAAGGAAGGGAGAATGAGGTGGGATAACACAGCAAGTCCTGTAAGTGTGTATGTTTGCACCACTGACTCTTCCTATGATGCACAATTACAATGTACCAATAAAAGTATTAAAGAGCCAGGCATGGTGGTGCGTACCTGTAATTCTGGTACATGGAGGCTTAGACAGGAAGATCACAGGTTTGAGGACAGCCTCAGGAATATACTAAGACTCTCAGAAACTTTGTAAACCCAAAATAAAAAACAAAGTATATTTTTGATATATTTTATTAAAAATAAAAAAGATAAAAATAAAAAGGGCTGGAGGTGTAGCTTGGAGGTAGAATGCTCCTGGGTGCAATCCCCAGTACCACAAAAAGTATAAAAAAGATTCTCAAGTTCTATAATAGCAATAAGGTTAATAATATTAATAAATTTACAGGCCTATAATTACTGTGTTCTGTAGATTTGACTCAAACTGGAGGTATAAAATTCTTTAGTATATTCTTTGTAGTTCACATTGTATGAAGCTATATCTAAGAAGCAGAAAACCAAGTATGGTCTTCCTCTTTTATCTGCATAGAGATGAAGAATGCGGGGCCTGTGAAGGGCTGGGGGGCAGAGGGGGAGGCGCTCGAGGAGGACGGCCCGAGAGCAGGTGTGATGAATTCTAGTGGAAGAGGACATTGCATCGTCTAGAGGAGGAGGAAGGAGCAGGCATTTGTGAGACTAAGAGAGGGAAGGATTGGTGTGGAGATAGGGAAATGGAAGGGAACCTTGTATGTCTGAGAATTTGAGAGAAGTCTGGTGTTCCTGGAACATGTGGTGAACGGTGGGAATTGGAGCAGTCTGTCTCACTCCAGTACTTTCTCTCTGCGGTTCTCTCTGCTTGGAATGCTGTTTCTTCAGTTATTCTAGTTATGTCTTTAACTCTTGAGGCATTCTCTAAAATGGCCAAACCCCTCCCGACCTTTCCCTAGCATCATTCGTGTGTGTGTGTGTGTGTGTTACTGGGGATTGAGTCAGGGGCATTCTGCCTCTGAGCTACACTCCCAGCTCTTTTTATTTTTTATTTTGAAACAGGATCTTGCTAAATTGCTGGGGTTCTCTAAGTTGTTGAGGTTGGCCTCAAACTTGTGATCCTTCTGTGTCAGCCTCCCAAGTACTGGGATTATAGGCATGTGCCTCTGCTCCCGGCCATTGATATCACTTTTAGTTGGTGCTCCCTAATGGACTGCACTCTTAATAAGGATAATCATTACTTTGTTTTATTGGCTCCTCAATCCTTTGGACCTAGCACAGTGCTTTTCTTAATATGTAAAAGTCAATAGTTACCTAGAATAGTGCTTTGCTTAATACATATAAGTCAGTAGGCTTTTTTTGTTGGTACTGGGGTTCCTAGAGCCCTTCTACCTCCGGGCTACACTCCCTATTTTTAAAATATTTTTATGTAGAAACAGGGTCTCTTAAGCCAGTGAGGCTGGCTTTGAACCTGAGCGATCCTTCTGTCTCAGCCTCCCAAGTACTGGGATTATAGGCATGTGCCTCTGCTCCCGGCCATTGATATCACTTTTAGTTGGTGCTCCCTAATGGACTGCACTCTTAATAAGGATAATCATTACTTTGTTTTATTGGCTCCTCAATCCTTTGGACCTAGCACAGTGCTTTTCTTAATATGTAAAAGTCAATAGTTACCTAGAATAGTGCTTTGCTTAATACATATAAGTCAGTAGGCTTTTTTTGTTGGTACTGGGGTTCCTAGAGCCCTTCTACCTCCGGGCTACACTCCCTATTTTTAAAATATTTTTATGTAGAAACAGGGTCTCTTAAGCCAGTGAGGCTGGCTTTGAACCTGAGCGATCCTTCTGTCTCCACCTCCTAAGCACGGGGATTACAAGCGTGCGCTACCATGCCTGGCTAGTCAGTAGTTATTAACTGTCCTAAACTAAATAAACTTTTCTCTTTTCCACATTAAAAATCATCTTTGTCCTTTTGAAAACAAGCATACTGATCAAGGGGCCTATTGATAAAAAATCAATTTGCTTCAAACTAAGAAAAAAAAAGACCACTTTAAAGAAAGCTGTCAAAGCTGGGTGTGGTGGCACACACTTGTAATCCCAGTACTTGGGAGGCTGAGACAGGAGGATCACGCAGGTTCGAAGCCAGCCTCAGCTACTTAGTGAGGCTCTCAGCAATTTAGTGAGGCCGTTTCCAAATAAAATATAAAAAGAAAAATAGGTCTGGGGAATAGAGGTATAAAGCCCCTGGGTTCCATCCCAGTAACACACACACACACACACACACACACACACACACACACACACAGAATAAAAAAATATGGGTAGGGTGTAGCTCTGCGTTAGAATGCCCTGGAGTTCAATCTCCAGTACTGCAAAAAAAAAAAAAAAAAAAAAAAGCTGTTAATGGCCACCAGGTGTCAGTATAATCAAATAAATGTTTGGCAATCACTCTTTCTTTTTTTTTGGGTCTATGACTCCTGAATATGTAGTTTATTGGTGCGTTGTAATCTCACATCATAGTGAAACTGAGCGTAGTAGGAACGTACAGCAATGTTCTTAAGGTTCATGTAACATGGTGAGAATTTCCTTTCCTCTCTTTTTGGGGTACCTGGTATTGAACCCAGAGATGTTCTAACTGAGCTACACTTCAGCCTGATTTTATTTCTTATTTGGAAATGGAGTCCTGCTAGGTTGGATGTTCTAACTGAGCTACACTTCAGCCTGATTTTATTTCTTATTTGGAAATGGAGTCCTGCTAGGTTGGTGAGAGTCTCACTACTTTCTGAGGCTGTTTTTTAACCTGTGATCCTCTCTCAGCCTCCCAACTATTGGGATTACGGGCGTGCACTACCACGCTTGGCTTCCTTTCTTTTTAAAGCTGAGTAATAGTCATTGTATTGATATTCTACATGTAGGTGCAAATGTTTTTGCATTTATGTTTTAAAAACTGTGTTCTAGGTTACTAGTAGTCAATTTTAAAGCTTCTTTAAAAGAAAGGATAATGACCTTGCTCCAGTGTCCCTCTTCCTGCATGTTCTGTTGTGGGTGCCCCCTGGCCCAGAATTCTGCTGTTCAAGAACACCAAGTGTTGGTGCCCAAGTTCCTCTGAGAGCCCAGAGGGAGAGCCAGAGCCACAGAGAGATCCCACTCACTTGGTAACTGCATCTTGGGCCCCTTTTCTTGGTGTCATATGGAAGCCTGTTTTCTTTTCCTGAGCAGCTTGGTCAACTGAGTTTACCACCAGCCGCCCGAGGTTCCCTCCTGCTAGTACTTACCAGCTGTCCTGCTTGTGATGCATCTCAGGTCTCAGGCAACTGCAGGGGGAATTTGTTAAAGATACTCGGGCCCACCCAGCCCCCAGGTCACTATTGACTTATTTTGGTGAGGGTCATAGGAATTTTAATTTAAACAAGCCCTCTAGGGAGTCCTGTTTGTTTGGAGACCACATTTTGAGAATTACTGACAAATGCCCATAGCTAGGTGTCTTTAGTAGTGTTGGTAATGGACATGGTGTGGAACTGGGGACAGGCCATCTGATGCACTGTTTGAATTTTCTAGTGGTGGAATCCTCACTGTTTATCTGTCTAGGTGACTAGCTTGGTGGAGCTCCTTGACACTTTTAGAGGTACTAAATCATAATATTGGGGACACTATATTCTTACAACAGCTTTTCTGGTGCTGCGGATGCACAGCCAGTTCGGGAGGCGCTAAACTCAGTGACCTGTGGTCTCTTCAAGCTGTCACTCACTGTGGCTCTCAGCCCTGTCTTAATCTTCAGTCAGTTCTGGGAGTGGGGGAGAAGTGGAACACAAAGAACTCCACAGGCTCCATGCTTAAAATCACTTTTTTTTTTTTTTTTTACTGGTAGTGAGTATGGAACCCGAGGGCATTCTACCCTCAGCCTATTTTAGATTATCATTATTTTTTTTTAATTTTGAAACAGGGTCTTGCTAAGCTGTTGTGGCTGGCCTGGAACCTGAACCTGCGACCCCCCCTGCCTGAGGCTCCTGAGTGCTGGGATTACAGGCGCGCACCACCATGCTGGGCTTGAAATCACTCTTTCGGGGACTACATAATACATTGTAGGTGTCAGGTTATTATGTAACTCAGAACCGATGTGCATCAGATTGTTCCTTTGCTCACCACAGTCACATTTACTTCATCTTGAGTTATTTGTGGAGATTAGGCGAGAGTGGTCCTTGTCTGCGGCTTTTTATAGCTGTTTGGAATGCTCCTTCTCTTTTCCTGTCTTGCTGCTGGTGTCATCTTGTCAGCTTGCTTCTGCTTTCAGGTTTCCCTGGAGCCATTTTTTTCCTTTGCAAACGAGCATAGCTTTGTTTGGACAGAGCTTGTTCCTGAAGCCTTCTGCCAAGTAGCATCTGGTGACCCCCCCTGGCTAGTGATGACAAGAGAGAGCACAGAGCCAGCTGTGACAGGTCAGAAAACAGTGGCATCTTCTCTGGAACGTTGACGTGACTTCCAAAATACTTTTGCTGGCCTCTGCTTCTAAGAAGAATGCTTTTGTGTGTGTGTATGTGTGTGTGTGTGTGTGTGTGTGTGTGTGTGTGTGTCTTGGGATTGTACCCAGGGGCATTCTACCTCTGAGGTATACCTCCAGCCTTTTTACATTTTGAAACAGGTTCTTGCTAAGCTGCTGACAGTTTGCTGAGTTGCTGGAGTTGGTCTTGTGGTTTTTTTTTTTTTTTTTTTTTTTTTTTTTTTGCAGTACTGGGGATGGAACCCCAGGGGCATTCTACCTCTGAGCTACACCCCAGCCCTATTTTTTATTCTTTATTTTGAAACAGGATCTCATTGAGTTGCAAAGCGCCTCACTAAGTAGCTGAGGCTATCTGCGAACGGAGATCCTCCTGCTTCAGCCTCCCAAATGCTAGGCTTTTAAGTGTGTGCCACCACGCCTTGGCTGTATTGTGATTTCTTAAAGCATCAAGTGACAGAATGTAGCGCTTCAATCTTCCTCCCTCATGGGCCTGTACAGACACCTCTACAACAGCACTTCCTGATCTGTGTTTGTTTCTTTTAAAAAATTTATTGTGGTAAGGTAGAAATCACATGAAATTTGCCATTCTAACCACCTCTGAGTTCAGGGGCTCGGAACCTCTACGCTGGGGTCCCACTGTTGTCATCACGCAGCTCCAGGACTTATGTTATCTTCCCAAGGTGGGATCAGTGTAGCTTGACAAAAAGCATCAGACCGTCATCAGTGTAGTTGAGAAATTTATTGCGCTTTGAGCTCCTTGAAGACAGGAGTTGTGCTTTATGGGTTTTCATATCGACTCTGTCTGATATGGCGTCTGGCTTATTGTGGGCTCCTTTATGCTTGTGTGGTGGAAGGACGAGCGGAGGGAGTTAAGGCGGCTCCCCTAGGCTCTTGCTATTGATTTTATCATTCGAGATGTTCCTTGCCTTACAGTTTTACTATGCTCACGATGCTGTGACTTAGTAAGAATATAGTCACATATTTCCACTTTGAGATTATATATGGCTGCTGTATTTGATGAACTCTAGCCAGTTGAAAAACAGTACGTATAGATGAATGCCCTGGACTTTCTGATTTTGGAAGTTACAAAAATATTTCATTCAATAGCTGATTACCCTAACTCCTCATAAAATTTGAACTATACTCATAATTTTTTGCCTGTTATTTTTGTGCACAATTTTATGCCTGTTACTTCTGTGACTTTGTTTAATCATATGATTAACTACTGGTCTTTGATGGTGCACATTTAAAAATATTATTTTTTTTGGTATTGGAGATTGAACCTGGGGGCATTCTGCCTCTGAGCTATACTCCTAGCCCTATTTAATTTGATTTTTAAATTAGGAAACAGGTTCTCACTAAGTTGAGGAGGGCCCTGTTAAGTTGTTGAGGCTGGGTCTGAATCTGCAATCCTCCGTCTCAGCCTCCCAAATGCTGGGGTTATAGGTGTGCACCACTATGCCCGGTAATGGTGTACATTTTAATTTCTGGACTTTACAAGGAGTACTCTGTATTGTTCTCTCCCTCCAGAAGCTACCTTAGGAGAGTGCCTTCCTTTAATTTTGGGGTACTGCAGATGGAACACAGCGGTATTCCACCTCTGAGCTACATTCTCAGCCCTAATTTGTTATTTTTTTTGTTTGTTTGTTTTTGTTTTTTTGCGGGTCTGGGGATGGAACCCAGGGGCATTCGACCTCTGAGCTATACCCCGTGCCCTGTTTTTTATTATTTATTTTGAAACCGGGTCTCACTGAGTTGCAAAGGGCCTCACTAAGTAGCTGAGGCTGTCTGTAAACCGTGATCCTCCGGTCTCAGCCTCCCAAATGCTGGGATTACAAGTGTGCGTCACCACGCCCGGCTTGTTATTTTGTTTTGAAACAGGGTCTCACTAAGTTTTGGAGGGCCTCACTAAGTTGCTGAGGCTAGTTGCAAACCTGCAATCCTCCTGTCTCAGCCTCCCAGCTACTGGGATTACAAGCATGTGCCACCATGCCCAGCAGAAGTGCCTTCCTTTCAAATGTCTCATCCCTACCCTCTTTTAAGGTACATCCTTTAGAAAACTTTAGGATCAGACTTGAATATATCATGATCATCAGTGGGAGGGAGTATCTGAGGAAGCCACCAGCACGTATTGTGGCGTTTCAGCTCTGGAGAGGACCTAAGAGACCCCCGGCTTCAGCGCCTTACTTTATGGAGGAAGAACCTTAGTGAAAGGAGGGGCCTGGTGACGCTTATGCACTGTAACTGTGGGTTGGACAAGAAGCTAGGTTACATTACTTCATATGTGCAGCCACTGGAGTTTTAGAAAGGTCACCCTTTTGGCCTGAGCTTGGGTGTCTTCAGGACCTGCTATCTGTGTCTGTGGAGAGGATGCCTTCCTCCATCAGGTGTCTCCAGTGCCACAGGGTCACCTCCTCACACCGTGGGTTGTTTCTGAGCTGTTTCGGGTTCTGGCCATGACAGCCATGCCTTTAAGTTGAGGGTTTGAGCCCAGGAGACTTGGGTTGCCTGGTAGCCACTATCCATTAACATCCGTTAGTATATTACTAGGGATTAGCTGTCACCTACCCAGCTCTATAACCTTGGCCATATGAAGCATAAGAAGATTAAGAAATAACGTTTTTTTTTTTTTTTTGGTGGTACTGGGGTTCCTGGAAGCCCTTCTACCTCCGGGCTACACTCCCAGACCCATTTTTACATTTTTATTTGGAAACAGGGTCTCCTAAGCCAGCGCGTGCGGCTGGCTTCGAACCTGCGCGATCCTCCTGTCTCTGCCTCCCAAGCGCGGGGATTACAAGCGTGCGCCACCACGCCCGGCATAACTTATCTTAAAGTAGATTCACATAAAGATGCAAAGCCCATCCAGAGAGGTCTCATGTGTCCTTTGCACAGAGTATTTGATGGCTATATTTTACATTATTCTAGTGTAACATCAAAAGCAAGATTTTGACATTAGTGGGGTATATGTATGTAGTTCTGTGTGATGATTCATTTTAAATGATATGGAATTTTGGAAAATTGTAACTTTTTGGACTCTGAATGAAGGCGACAGCACTGGTACCAGACTGTGACACTAAAGAAAGTAGAGAGTCTCTGGGTAGAATATGAGGAGGAGGAAAGAACAGTAATGGATTTTTTTTTTTTCCTGGGGAACTTTCTCATCCTGAACAAAGCTGTAGTTATGCTTCTGCTTAAAGGCAGTCAGGTTGTATTGCATCATTCATTCATTCATTCATTCATATTGGGATTGAACCCAGTACATTCTCCCTCCAAGCTACTTCTTTTCCCCATTTTATTTTTGTTTGGAAACAGGATTTTGCTAGGTTGATGAGTGTCTCCCTACTTGCGGAGGCTGTCCTCGAACCTGTGATCCTCCTGTCTCAGTCTCCCAAGTACCATCATTATAGGTGTGTGCCATCATGCTGGGCTTGGCTGCATGTCTTTAAAAAAAAACAAAACTTGCCGGGCGTGGTGGCACATGCTTGTAATCCCTGCATTTGGGAGGCTGAGACAGGAGGATCGCGGAGGTTCGAAGCCAGCCTCAGCTACTTAGTGAGGCTCTCAGCAACTTAGCGAGACCCTGTTTCCAAATAAAATATAAAAGATAGGTCTGGGAGTATAGCCCGGAGGTAGAAAGCCCCTGGGTTCCACCCCCAGTACCACCAAAAACATAAAAAATAAAAAATAAAAAACAAACTTGCCGGGTGTGGTGGCACACGCTTGTAATCCCTGCTCTTGGGAGGGGGAGACAGGAGGACTACACAGGTTTGAAGCCAGCCACGCTGGCTTAAGAGACCCTATTTAAAAAAAAAAAAAAAAAAAAAAAAGGACTGGGAGTGTAGCCTGGAAGTAGAAGGGTTTCCAGGAACCCCAGTACCACCAAAAAAAACAACAACAAAAAACAAAAAAAACCCACCTTAATTCTTTCCACTTCTGGTAGGAACAGAGAAGGTTACATGAATGACTTTGGTTTGTTTTTAAAGAGAATATTCTTCTAGTTAGTGCTTTTCCAGCAAGGGAACCCATGTTTCTTGCACAGCATAATACTCTTGTACAGCAGATAGAGAAGCGTTTTAGGAACTGGGTGTATCCGTGGCACCGGGTGCTGGCCCTGCCCTTCTAACTGGAGCTTGGTCTTGCCTTGATTATTGGTTCGATACGTTTCCCACAAGTCCTATCACTACGAGGAACTGTCAGGTAGAGAAAGCTTCACTTCTTCAGATGTGTAGTTCTAGTCTTCACGGATATCAGAATATTTGTAATTATTCCTAATGAGAGGAGGGACTCCGGAGAGACTCCGGACTCTTGTAGGGAGGTTCAGGTTCCTCCCTCCACATCCCAGGTAGATTATCTCCCTCCCTACTTCCCTCATCAGATGAGATTTCTTTAACTTCCCCTCCCTGCCTGTGTCTCCTTCTCCTGCTTTTCTTCTCTTGCAGAGACATGTTATTCTTCATATCTAAGTCCCATGCTTCCACCTCCGCCTGACCTCCTTCTCCTGCTCTCTCACAAAATTTGCAGTGTTGGTAATCTCTTATTTCTTCTAGATCTTCAACCTTGATCCCTTTCTCTTTTGAATATTTCTAAAAAATCTAATATGCCTAATTCTTTTATGTAACAAACCCTCAGAAGATAGCAGGGCACGTCCCCTTTTGTCCCCGTCCAGTGGTTTCATGTTTTCTTTCTAGCCTGTCTTCTAAAAAGAACACTAGAGCCGGGCGTGGTGGTGCACGCTTGTAATCCCCACGCTTGGGAGGCGGAGACAGGAGGATCATGCAGGTTCAAAACCAGCCACGCTGGCTTAAGAGACCCTGTTTCCAAATTAAAAAAAAAAAATAAATAAAAATAGGTCTGGGAGTTTGGCCCGGAGGTAGAAGGGTTCCATCCCCAGTACCAAACAAAACAAAACGGAACAAAACAAAACAAAAAAAACAAACAAAAAACCCACTAGTTTTCCAGTCTCGCTGCTTCCACTTTTACAAGTCACTGGTTTGGGTACTGAGGCTTCCATCTTCCTGAACTGCCCCACATCCATCCCGCTGAGCAAGCCGGTGCCCTGGAGACATCCCACGCTGCCTCTCCCTCCACATCCAGGCTGTCACCTGAAGCTTTCATCCTTAAGTTTATTTCAGACCCACCTGCCACTCTTTATTTCCATCTCTACCTCCTTTTCCAGTGCCACATGGGCATTTGCCTTGTGTACTTGCAGTGTTTCTTAATCACCCTCTACATCTATTCCCCCCTCCTTGCAACCAGTTCTCTACATTGTAGTAAAAGTAATCTAAACATTGGTTAGATCATGTTATTTTCCAGCATAAAACTCTCTAAACACTTTTCATTGGTCTTAGAATAAAATTCCTAGGCTTTGCCGTGGGCGACACAAGGCTTTCCTGATCAGACTTGCCTTTTCCCACCTCATTTCCAGATCTCTTAATTCTCTATAGGTTTAATTCACAGCCTTGTCTTAGTTTGTAATTAGATACTGATGTGTGTTTTCCTTAATTGTATTCATGCTGGTTTGATAAATATCTGCACACAGGGCAGGGATACCCCATCACTCAAGTGCCTGGTTCTCAAGCGCGATCCCTCTCTGTGGAAGGAGCCGATGAACGATGCCTCTGTTATGCGCAGGCCTTAGCTCTGGTGATTCTGATTCAATAGCCTGGGGTGGCAACTAGGCACTTCTCTTTGTTTATTTATTTAATGGTTAATTTACTTTCAACAGAGATGCCAAGATAATAGGGAAAATAATAGAATCATCTTCCTTTTTATACTTTCATTGTGTGATGTCATTATACAGTATAATGAAATCCAAAGTGCTGCAGACTTCCTCGCACACGCCACTTGGTGTATTTCCCTCCGCACTCCACCCCGCTCCTCCTCCCTTCCTCCCCATCCATGCTGGGTATCTCTATTAAGTCCTGGCTGACCTTGTTCCTTTCAATTTGAGCTGAAACCCCTAGACATTGCATCGACAGGTCAGACCACAGATATTTAGGCCCTAAAAAGGAGAGGAAAGGTCAGTGTAAATGTTAATTAATACTTTTAGTCATTTGCAATCCAACGCTCACTGACAGCTTCTGGGTGCCCTGGACACACATGCAGCCCCCTGAACTGTCCCACTGCAGCCCTTTGCCTTAGGGTTGAAGCCACTCCCACCGGGGGGGGGGTCAACTCCTACCTCATTGCATCTTGTTTTCTAAAATTCTCTTCTGGTTTAATTTCATTGTGACCCACATAGATGAGGGGTTAGGAGTTTCAAAGCCAGTTTTTGGAAACCTCCTTGTGAGTCCGGCACGGTAGTTGTGGACTTGGCTTGGAGTGTGGATGTAGTTGGCATCTGTTGTCTTGGGGATCAAAGCCAAAACTGAGTCTGAAATAGTTAAAAAATTTTTTATGTGTACTAGGACTTGAACCCAAGGTTGTTCTATCTCTGAGGTACACTCTAACCTCTTTTTTGTTTGTTTGTTTGTGTTTGTGGTACTGGGGTTCCTGGAAACCCTCCCTGGGCTACACTCCCAGACCCATTCTTTATATTTTTTATTTGGAAATAGGGTCTTTTAAGCCAGCGTGGCTGGCTTTAAACCTGTGCAATCCTCCTGTCTCCACCTCCCAAGCGTGGGGATTACAAGCGTGCGCCACCACGCCTGGCTGTTTGTTTGTTTTGAGACAGGATCTTGCTAGGTTGCTGAGGGTCTAAGTTCTGAAGCTGGTCTCTAACATGGGATCTTCCTCCTGTTTCAGTGACCCAATTACTGGGATTACAGGCTTGCACTACCACAGACTGAACTGAAACAGTTCATTTTAATATAGTTTTAGGTAGAGATTTAAAAATTCATGCCTTCCTTAGTCTTTAAATAAAAAGAAAATACAGCTGGACACCATAGCCCACACCTGTAATTCCAGTTTACTGGGGAGGCTGAGGCAGGAGGATTGCAAGTTCACAGCCAGCTTGGGCAATTTAGCAAGACCTTACCTCAAAAGAAAAAATAAAAAGAAGGACTGGGATGTAGCTCTGTGGCAAAGCACTTGTTTAGCTTGTGTGATACCTGGCTTCCCTCTCCAGTACTGGGGTATGGGGAGTGAATACAGACACTAGAGATCAATGCCAAAGCAAACTGTCAGAAAACGGAAATCACATGTGAACATACATATACCAGCAATCTATCCAGCACCTTACCTCTGTTTATTTCTTCTTTTTTCTTTCTTTCTTTTTTTTCTGCGGTACTGGGGATGGAACCCAGGGGCATTCTACCTCTGAGCTATGCTACCAGCCCTATTAAAAAAAAATATATATTTTTTTGGTGGTACTGGGGATGGAACCCTTCTACCTCTAGGCTACACTCCCAGACCTATTTTATATTTTTTACTTGGAAACAGGGTTTCTTAAGCCAGTGAGTCTGGCTTTGAACCTGCGTGATCCTCCTGTCTCTGCCTCCCAAGCACAGGGATTACAAGGGTGCGCCACCATGCCCGGCTATTTTTTAAATTTTGAAACAGGGTTTCATTGAGTTGCAAAGGGCCTCACTAAGTAGCTGAGGCTGTCTGTGAACCAAGATCCTCCTGTCTCAGCCTCCTGAATGCTGGGGTTACAAGTGTGCATCACCATTCCTGACAAAAAAGACATGGTTTAAAAATTCATGGTTTTATTCTTCTTTATAACTGAGTAGAATTCCACTGTGTGTATTTCCCATATTCTTGCAATTTAGTCATCTGTTGAAGGAGACCTAGGTTGGTTCCATATTTTGGCTAATACAAATTGTGCTGCTATGAACATGGGTATGCATATGTTACTGTAATTCTCTGATTCCAACCCCTTTGGAAAGATACCCAGGTGTGGTAAAGCTGGATCATATGGTGGATCCATTCCCAGTTTTCTAAGGAATCTCCACACTGATCTCCGTAGCAGCTGAACTACTCTGCACTCCCACCAACAGTGTAAGAGTTCCTCTTTCCCCACATCCTCGCCAGCATTTGTTGTTATTTGACTTTTTTATGCTTGCCACTCTGACTGGGGTTAGATGGAATCTCAGCATAGTTTTGATTTGCATCTCCCTGATGGCTAATGATGTAGAACATCTTTTCATGTATCTATTGGCCATTTGTATCTCTTCTTTTGTGAAGTGTCATTTGCCCATTTCTTGATTGGGTTATTTGTTTTGCTAGTGTAGAGTCTTTTGAGCTCTTTGTATATTTAGGATATTAGCCCTCTATCTGAGTGGTGGCTGGTAAAGATCTTCTCCCATTCTGTAGGCTTTCTCTTTAGGTTCTTGATGGTTTCCTTTGATGAGAAGAAACTTTTTAGTTTGATGCCATCCCACTTAATTCTTGC
The DNA here is from genome assembly GCF_963383645.1 of Muscardinus avellanarius. Lineage (NCBI taxonomy): Eukaryota > Metazoa > Chordata > Mammalia > Rodentia > Gliridae > Muscardinus > Muscardinus avellanarius. The sequence goes on from NC_137794.1 coordinate 29,092,748, forward strand.
TTTAATTTTCTGAGCTTTGGAGGTCATGTTGAGAAAGTTACTGTCTATGTCTTTTATGTTGGGAATGTTGATCCTATGCCCTCCTCTAATAACTTTACAGTCTCTGGTCTAATTTCTGAGTCTTTGATCCATCTTGAGTTAATTCCTGTGCACGGTGAGAGGTAAGGATTTAATTCCATCTTTCTACAAATGGATAGCCAGTTCTCCCAGCACCATTTGTTGAAAAGGCTGTCTTTTCTCCAGCGTACATGTTCGGGCCCTTTGTCAAAGGTCAATTGACTATAGGTGTGTGGATTTGTTTCTGTATCTTCTATTCTATTCCACTGTTCAGTCTGCCTGTTGTGCCAGTACCATGAGTATTTTACTATTATTGCTCTATGGTATAATTTGACGTCCATGATTGTTATGCCTCCTGCATGGTTTTTATTGCTGAGGATTGCTTTGGCTATTCTGAGTCTTTTCTTTCTCCATATAAAATTCATGACTGATTTTTTAGGTCTATGAAGAATGTTGTTGGTATTTTAATAGGAATTGCATTGAATCCATAGATCACTTTGGCAGAATGGCCATTTTGATGATATTTATTCTGCCTATCTATGAGCAAGGGAGATCTTTCTATCTTCCAAGGTCTTCTTCAGTTTCTTTCTTTAATGTTTTATAGTTTTTGTAGTAGAAGTCTTTTACATCTTTGGTTAGGTTTATTCCTAGATATTTGGTGAGTGGAATTGTTTTCTTTATTTCTCTCATTGTGGATTCATTGTTGGCATAAAGAAAAGCAACTGATTTCTTTAGATTGATTTTGTATCCTGCTACTTTGCTGAATTGGTTAATCAGCTCCAGTAGTCTTTTGGTTGAGTTCATTGGGTCTTCTAGATAAAGGATCATGTCATCTGCAAATAAGGATAGTTTTAATTCTTCTCTTCCTACTCAAATTCCTTTGATTTCCTTCTCTTGCAAGAAGATGGAAAGACCTGGAGAACATTATGTTAAGTGAAATCGGCCAAACACAGAAAGAGAAGGGACTTATGTTTCCTCTAATATGCTCAATATTAGAGGGACTCCAGACAATGGAGGAGAAACCTCATCAAAGCTAGATTGGAAGGATAGGAGAGGAAGAAGGCTGAGGTTGATTAATGAACGAGCTACATCTGAATTTGTGTAAAAATATAAATATAGCATGGTTGACCTGGACACCCATTGTTGAGAGTGGGGAAGGGGAAGAAGGGAAGATACCAAGCACAGTCTGAATGTATGCCATTTTCAATATGTTCCACATAAAAATAAAAAATAAAAATAAAAAAAATGGTTGGGCGTGGTGGCGCACGCTTGTAATCCCAGCGCTTGGGAAGCTGAGACAGGAGGATCTCGCTGTTTTGAAGCCAGCCTTGCTGGCTTAAAGAGACCCTGTTTCCAAATAAAGAGTATAAAATAGGTCTGGGAGTGTAGTCCGGAGGTAGAAGGAACCCCAGTACCACCAAAAAAATAAAAAAATAAAAAAAAAAGAAATAAAAAAGAAAATAATTTGAAGTAGGATCTTACTTAGCTGTCCTTGAATTTATGATCCTCCTGTCTCAGCCTCTCAAGTATGTAATTAAAAAAATTTTTTTCTCTGAGCAGGATCAGAAGATGAATTAGGTATATGCCCATTTCCTATGATTTTTAGTGGTCAACTGAAAGGAAAGTTGTATGTGTTTATGTAAATTGTCAATTCATTAAGCATTGGCTGGGCATCTCCTATGTGATAGGATGTATAGATGATAAAGCATTTTTGAACATGAAAAAAATTTCATGGTTTTAGGCAAATTCATGAAATTTAAATTTCATTCTTTTACGTAAATTTAGTTAGGTTGAGTTCAGCTAGAACTAACATAGAACAATTTGGAAATTAAAATTTTTTGGATCAGGAGTCAGCAAACCCTGGCATGATGACCCAATCTAGCCTGACACCTTCTTTTGTTGTAAATAAAGTTTTATCGGAACACAGTCACACTTTTTTTTTTTTTTTTTTACATATTATCTCTACTTGCTTTTGTATAATGGAACTGCTGAGTAGTTGCAACTACTCAAAGACCATGTGGCCTGCACAGCCTAAAGTATTTACTCTATGGCCCTTCACAGAAGATGTTTGCAGATCCCTCTTCTAGACCACTGAATGTACTTAGTGTCAGTGTTTTTGTGGCTTTATTTGGGATAAGCTACTAATTATCTGGATTATTATTAACTTTAAATATTTTGTATTTTCTTCCATTCTTGATTATATATTTTATTAACATGCTTTATAAAAATAACCAAACTCATAGTGAAGATCAGTATAACCTGAGTGTCTAAGAGACAGTGCACTGAACCTTGCAACACTTGTTTCTGCTTTTAAACCCTTTGGAAAGTAATTTATTCCTTGACTTGCATTTTACCACTTGGAAACAGCTTGGGGGGGCACTGACACAAAGTTGCTGTCAGCACTGTGTTAAAGGATGATTTCTGATTTTGTGGAATAAAAATGACTATGGAAAAAAGTACTTTCCCTCAATTTATTATTTTTCTTTTCTTTTTTTTTGTTGACCAGCCCCTTCTACTATTTGGAATTTACATTCCTTCCAAGTACAGGGCAGAGGTCAGGTTACTCTGGGTCATTTGCTTCCTCAGGGTAGCCTGATCCTTTTCAAGAGGTGGTTATTATTATTATTATTATTATTATTATTATTAATATGGCACTGGGGATTGAACCCAAGGGAATTCTACTGCTGATATATAGCTCCAGTCCTTTTTATTGTTATTTATTGTTATTTTGAAGCAGAGTTTTGCTAAGTTGCAAAGGCTGGTCTTTAAGCTGCCATCCTTCTGTCTCAGACTTCCAAGTTCTGGGATCATAGGTGTGTGCTACCAAGCCTAGCTTTGATTTCTTTCTTTTTTTTTTTTAATTTTTTTTGCAGTACTGGGGATGGAACCCAGGCAGGGGCATTCGACCTTTGAGCTACACCTCCTGCCCTATTTTTTATTCTTTATTTTGGAATAGGGTTTCACTAAGTTGAGGAGGGCCTCACTAGCTGAGGCTGCGATCCTCCTGTCTCAGCCTCCCAAGTACTGGGATTACAGGTGTGCGCCACCACGCCCAGCTTGATTTGATTTTTGAGGGTGACAAATGTGAACTTATAAATAAACCAAATACATGTAATTTATAGCACTCCTATTAATGACATGAAAACAATTTACACATTACAAATATAAGCATTCATAAGATTAATAAAAACAACACAATTTATTTGGGATATTCTCTAAGTGACAATATTGACACCAAGTTTTAGACAACTATTTTGTTAGCACATAAGGAGTTAACATTTCTTTTAATTTTTGAAATGAACTATATTCTTAATTTTTGTTTTCCAGATAAACCCACGCCATTTTATATTAACATCACTGTTCCTTATAGTCTTCTAGAATAAAATATTAATAAGGAACCATTTAAAAATGATACATAAAGCAAAAACAAAAGAGCACTTTCATATCTTAGGATTAAAAAAGGCTTTTAAAAATTTATTATTAACTCATGTATATACATATACAAACATATACACATAGACATATATATTACATATGTATTTTTAGTACTGCGGCATTCTAACACTTTTTTTATTTCTTGTTTTGAAACAGGGTCTCGCTAAATTGCTAAGAGTCTTGCTACGTTGTTGAGGCTGTTTTCAAGCCTGTGATCCTCCTGTCTCAGCCTCACAAGTACTGGGATTACAGGTGTGCATCACCACACCTGGGTAACTGATATTAACTGTCTAAATTAGTGGGGTTGATCCTGACATTGTCACTCATGCATATTTAGTATTTTGATGGTATCTGCTCTCCCTGCTACCTTCTCTTGAAGTCCCCTCTTTCCCGTTTCCTGTACCCTTTGCTGTCTCTAACAGTCCTACTTTCAGATCATCTCTCTCTTTCTCTTTGTTTTTAGTTTTCACATATGAAAGATGTGTGGCACTTGTCTTTCTTTGCTTGGTTTATTTCATGTAACGTGATGCTCTCTAGTTCCATAAATTTTCCTTTAGGTGACATGGTTTTATTCTTTCTGGTTGAAGTAATAGGCCATCCTGTATACATACTACATTCTCTTTATCTTTTATCTGATGATGGGCATCTAGGCTGGTTCTATAACTTGGCTGTTGTGAGTAGTGCCACAATAAACGTGGAGATGTAGGCATCTATTTTGTACGCTGATTGTATTTCCTTAGGGTATATACTTAGGGGTAGTAGAGTTAATCATATGGTAGTTCTATTTTTAGTTTTTGAGGAATAGCTATACTGTTTTCTGTACTGATTGTACTAATTTGCACAGTGTATGGGGTTTCTTTCCCCATGCACTCACCAACATTTTTTTTTTTTTGGTATAATCATTCTAACTGGGGTAAGATTAAATTTAATTTTTGTTTTGATTTGCATTCCCCTGATTATTAAAAATGTTGAACATTTTTTATAGGTTTATTGGTCATTTGTACTTTTAAAAACTGTTTAATTAGGTCATTTATTCATTATTTTAAATTTTTTATTGGTGCACAGTATTCATACATCATAGTGAGATACAAAAAATCTTTTGTAGACATACATGCACACATCGCCCAGTCAGCCCCCACCCGATCCCCACCCCATTCCCTCCCCATCCCTCCTTCCCATGCTTGGCTTAGTGGTTGACATCTAGTATTATAGCAATTTATCCAAAATTAAAAATGATAATCTCACATAACAGTTTCATTTGTCTGATACCAAGCTTTTGATAACTTAAAGATAACATTTCAATATTTCTTTTTGCTTTCTTTCTTACCAGAGAATATTTTTTTCTTTTTTTTTAGGTGAAACTATCATATATATTTATTTTTCAGAAAAAAATCTATCCTAATATGGAATATGGACTCTAGATACCCAAAACGATCTTGAAAGAGAACAAAGCTAGAAGATATATATTTTCTGATTTCAAACCATATAAAGCTACAATAATTGAAACAGTGTAGTACTGTTCTAAAGGCAGATATATAAACCATTGGAGTTAAGTAAAAGCCTAGAGCTAAATTCTTCCCTATATTGTCAAGTTATTTTTGACAAGGTTTCCACGAACATTTGGTGGAGGAAATAATAATCTTTTAACTAAATATTGTTGAAAAATAATAATTACATGAAAAAGAATAAAATTGGACCCTTACCTAATCCCATATACAAGTATTAACTCAAAATAGATAAAAGACCTAAGTATAAATCTTAAAACTATAAACTTTTAGAAGAAAATCTGGGTCATAAAACCTTACAACACTGAAATTGGCAGTGATTTCTTGGATATGATTTCAATGGCACAGGCAACAGAGGAGTATACAAACTCCCTAAAAAATAAAAAAATATTGTATATCCAGAGACAATGTAAACAGATTTAAAAGTTACTGGTAGAATGGGATAAAATATTTCCAAATGTTATATCTGAAGGTATATTAATATTCCAACTAGAAATCCTAAAAATTAACAACAATAAAGGCAAACAATACCATTTAGAGATAGGTAAAAGACTAACATAAATAATGAATCTCCACAGATAACCAATCTTAGTTGTCTGTTGGATGGAAAATCTTGTTTCTCTGGTTCTGGTGTGTGTTACCTATTTCTTCTTTGTAGTTAATCTCTTTGAGTATTTTCTCTAGTGCTGGTTTTGAAGACATAAATTCCTTCAGTTTCTGTTTGTCATGGAAGCTTCTTATTTCCCCATCTAATGTGATAGAAAATTTTGCTGGGTAGGAAATTTTTGGCTGGATGTTGTTTTCTTTCAGAGTTTGGAATATGTTACTCCAAGCCCTTCTTGTTCTCATGACTTGGTTTGGGAAGTCTGGAGTGATTCTAATTGGTTTGCCTCTGAATGTCACTTGGCCCTTTGTTTTTGTTGCCTTTAAGATTCTCTGCTTGGCTTCCACATTGGTCCTTTTGACAATTATGTGGCGTGGGGATCCTCTTCTCCGATCCTGTCTAAAGGGAGTTCTATAAGTTTCCTGGACCTGTGTATCGACCTCTTGCTCTATGTTTGGAAAATTTTCTGCTATTACTTCCTTGAAGAGATTTTTGATCCCTTTGGTTTCACCTTTTTTCTCCTCTATTCCAATTATTCTTAGGTTAGCTCTCTTAAAATGGGCCCATATTTCTTCAATGTCAGATTCCTGTTGTCGGATATTTTTTCCTAGATTAGAAACCATGCGTTCATTTTTGGATTGATCATCTTCTAAGAGCGAGATTCTATTCTCCATGTGGTCTAATTGGTTGTTTGTACTTTGAATTGAGGCCTTTACTTCATTAATTGCATCCTTTATCTCTTTTTGGCTCTCTCTGAATTCTTTTCGAAACACCTCTAATATTTCTACAGTTTTTTTTCCTGATTTGATCTTCTAGAAATCTCTGAATTTCTGTTTTATCGGGTTCTGATGTTGTGGGGTTGTGGGCATTCACTCCTCCATTGTTATTCCTCTTTCCCATGATTTCGGAAGTTTGTGCCTTCTCTGGGTTCTTCCCTGGGTCACTACGGCTTCACTTAAGGTGCTCTGGATCTTGAGTCTGTGGTATCTCAGACCCCACTACTCCTTTACTGGGTTGTATCACAGAGTCTTAGACCCAGGGAGTCGATACAGGCTGCTTTAGTCTATGGGGGGGTGTCAGGTTGGGCATTCTCCTATGGTGTGATATCTCTGCCACCACCAGTCCCCCACTGGGTCAAGTCCCTGGGGGTACAGTACTGGGATTTCTCCTCTGGGGCCCACAATTTGACTCACTATTGTTGAGTGCGCAGATGGAGCCGTAGTGACTCAGTGAATTCACTGCTGCTGCTGCCGGTGGCAATATAGCGCTGCTGCTACACCCTCGGCCGTGAGGCTGGCGTATTTCTTCTTTGGTTTTGAGCTCCACTCTGAGTCCCTCGGCTCGCTGTCCGCCGCTTCTCTCTGGAGCCTGGTGGGCTGTTGAGTGCGTTGGTCTATAGCCGTAGCCATCTGGTGAATTTGCCGCTGCTGCCGGCAGTAAGGTGCTGCTGCTGCATCCTCGGCCGTATGGCCGGCGTATCTCCTCTGTGGCTCTGAGCTCCGTTCTGAGTCCCCCTTCTCTCTGGAGCCTGGTGATTTTTTTGTTTCTCTGGTGATGGTGTTTTCTGGCTATGAAAGGCGCTGATTTTGTGGTAATGGAGATTGGTTGTTAGCGGGGTTCTTAAGCCCTGCTTTTCTCGGTCACCATCTTCCCGGAAGTCCCTCATTCATTCATTTTTTATGGGATTACTTACTTTTGTTCTTTTTTGAGTTCATTACATATTCTAGATATTATACCTCTGTCAGATGAATTTCTGAAAGATTTTAACTCTTCATTAGGTTGTCTGTAGGTTGTTTCTTCACTCCATTGATTCTTTTCCTGATAGAAGCTTTTTGTTTTGTTTTGTTTTTTGGTGGTACTGGGGATGAAACCCAGGGACCTTCTACTTCCGGGCTACACTCCCAGACCTATTTTATATTTTTTATTTAGAAACGGGGTCTCTTAAGCCAGGGGAGGCTGGCTTTGAACCTGCGCAATCCTCCTGTCTCAGCCTCCCAAGCGCAGGGCAGGGATTACAGGCGTGCACCACCACGCGCGTCTCCTGATAAAAGCTTTTTAATCGGATGAAATCCCGTTTACCAATTCTTGTTTTTATTGCCTGAGCTATTGTAGTCCTATTCAGGAAATTGTTGTCTGTACCAATATCTTGAAGAGAATCCCCTATGTTTTCTTCCTGTAGTTTTAAAGATCAGGTAGGGATTTAGTTTCAATCTTCTACATGTGGATATCTTGGTTTCCCTGCACCATTTGTTAAGGTGAGTATCTTCTCTAACATATGTTTTTGGCTCTTTTGTTGAGAATCAGATGGCTGTAGGTGTGTGGCTTTATTTCTGAATCCTCTATTTTATTCCATTGGTCTGCATGTCTTTTTTTTTTTTTTTTTTTTTTTTTTTGCGGTAGTGGGGATAGAACCCAGGGGCATTCTACCTCCAAGCTACACCCTCAGCCCTATTTTAAAAATTCTTTTATCTTGAAACAGGATCTCACTGAGTTGCAAAGAACCTCACTAAGTAGCTGAGGCTGACTGAGAAATGTGATCCTCCTGTCTCAGCCTCCTGAATGCTGGGATTACAAGCGTGCGCCACCAGGCCCGGCTTGTGTGTCTGTCTCTATGCTAGTACCAGGCTGACTTCGTTACTGTGGCCCTACAGTACATTTTGGAATCAGGTATTGTCAGGCCTCCAGTGTTATCTTTTTGCTCAGGATTGCTTTGGCTATTCCTGCTCTTTTGTATCCTTCCTTTAAAATTAAAGAAATTACTGCTTGGGCCAGGCTTGGTGGTATATGATTGCAGCTGTAGCAACTTAGTGAGACTCTGTGTCTAAATAAAAAAATAAGGGCTGGGATGTAGCTCAGTGTTAGAATGCTTCTGAGTTCAACAACTACCCAGTACTCAAAAAAAAAAAAAGAAAAAAAGAAAAAAAGAAAAAGAAAAAAATGCTTCTTGGTATATAGATACTTTAAATTAAGGGTGATTTTTTTTTTAAAGAGAAACTAATATTTTGTAGTTATATCTTTTGCTTGCTTTGATAAATTTAGGGAATCAGATTTAGAATAAAAATATCATTAGTAGATTTACTTAACTATTTTGAAAAGATTGTTTAATGTGTCATGATTTTAGAATGTTAGGAATATGAGTTAGAACAATTATATAATAATAGGCCATGCTTTCTTACTGATCTTGGAAAAGGAAATAATTAATGATATCTGTTAAAATAGGAAAGGATGGGCTGGGCGTGGTGGCGCACGCTTGTAATCCTCGCGCTTGGGAGGCAGAGACAGGAGGATTGCATAGGTTCGAAGCCAGCTGCGCACGCTGGCTTAGGAGACCCTGTTTCCAAATAAAAATGTAAAAATAGGTCTGGGAGTGTAGCCCGGAGGTAGAAGGGCTTCCAGGAACCCCAGTACCACCAAAAAAAAAAAAAAAAATAGGAAAGGATATATTGATTTAAGAGTTACACTAGAAAATGATTCAAGGAATTAGAAAGGGGAAGGATGCTGATTCATGATGACTTTGTACCCTTAATTATTTATAAAAATGTGTAATATCCAGAACAAATTTGAAGTCATTTCCTATTAATTTGTTATGTGTTATTCTTGCCTCATAAATTTGTGAATTATCTAATTTAATCTAACTTTTGTTTTGAAAATGATAGAAGCCAAATGAAACTTTAAATGAGTTGCAATGAAACCTTTTCTGCATAAATTGGGAAGTAGAACTCTGAAATCTCATGAGTTTACTGTCGCAGTTGTCTAAAAATGAATTTCCACAAATCAAAATAAACCAGTTAATAAATCATCATAAATATAATTTAAAATTTAATTTTCTAAAACTTTATATGCAGGTAAGTAAGCAAGCAAAACAAATAAGAACTCAAGACACTTTCTCATCTTCTTCTTTCTCCCAACAGGACCAGATATATTATCAATCATTCCAGGTCTCAGAATATGGTAAGGCTCATTCAGCTTGTTTGTTTGTTTGTTTACTGGTACTAAGAATTGAACCCAGTGGTATTCTGCCTCTGAGATATGCCCCCAGCATTGATTTTATTTTTTATTTTGAATTAGGGTCTTACAAAGTTGTTGAGACTGTTCTAGAACCTTTGATTCTCCTGTGTTAGTCTCCCAAGTACTAGGATTACAACTGTGCGCCACCAAACAAAACACTTATTGCTTTATACAGAGATAAGAGAAATTTTCAAGAGATAGGCCATTTAAAATAGAAATCCCAAGGGAGATAAAATTCTGGTGTTCCTTGTAAGCCTAAATATATCTTTTTTCTTTGTAAAATTTCTAAAATCTCATTATAAAGAAAAAAGTAGGAAAAAATTATTCAAGTTTTGATTATTCTTTTCTTTTTATTATGCAAAATTTCTCTTTCTTTTACTTGTGATTATAAAATATTAAAATTTTGACTATTTAAAAACTCAACATTGCCGGGCATGGTGGCGCACGCTTGTAATTTCCGCGCTTGGGAGGCTGAGACAGGAGGATCGCATAGGTTTGAAGTCAGCGTCAGCTACTTAGTGAGGCTCTCAGCAACTTAGTGAGACCCTGTTTCCAAATAAAATATAAAATAGGTCTGGGAGGATAGCCCCTGATTTCCACCCCTAGTACTACCAAAAAAAAAAAAAAAAAAAAAAAAGCCTCAATTTTGGGGCTATGTGCGTTCAGTGGCTGAGCACACACAAAGGTCTGGGTTTAATTTGTAGCACCACAAAACACCCAACTTAGTGTGGGTTATTTTCCATATTTTTATTTGATTATCACTGTTAAAGATGATCTCTTTAATGTAGGTTCATTATGTTCTTGCAGATGCTGTATGTACTTACAGCATTACAATAGAAACACACAGATAGCTGGCCGTGGTGGTGCACGCTTGTAATCAATCCCCGGGCTTGGGAGGCGGAGACAGGAGGACTGCGCAGGTTCGAAGCCAGCCGTGCTGGCTTACGAGACTCTGTTTCCAAATAAAAATATATAAAAAATAGGTCTGGGAGTGTAGCCCAGTACCACCGGGGGGGGGGGGGAGAAACACACAGATAAAACCAGTGGGTCCAGCTGTTCTGTTTATGAATGGTATGGAGGAGAGATGAGAGGGAAAGCATAGGCCTCAGTTATTTATTTACTTATTTTTGTCTTTCTGGGGATTGAACTCAGAAGCAAAAAAAAAAAAAAAAAAATTTGAGCTACAACTCTAGCTCTTGTTAAATTTTTGTTTGGAAACTGAGTCTTGCTAGTTTGCTGAGACTGTACTTGAACCAGTGATCCTTCTGTCTCAGCCTCCCAAGTACTGGGATTACAAGCATGTGCTACCATGCCTGACACATTTTATCTTTCAGATATGACTACTTGAAATGAACAATTACACATGTGGATCACAATTTATTTCTTTGGACAGTGGTTATCATAGAGGACCAACTCTCCCCCACCATAGTACTGGAGATTGAATCCAGAGGCACTCTACCTCTGACCTACACCCTCAGCCCTATTTTATTTTTATTTTGGATCAGGGTCTTGCTAGGTTGACGAGAATCTCAGTACTTGGTGAGGCTATCCTGAAATCCACCTTTCTTAGCCTCGTAAGTATTGGGATTCCAGGAATGCACCCCAGGCCTGGTGGGGATCAACATGTTTCTAAGCTACTTTTATATCACACTGTGGTGGTGCTGGATGGATACATGTTGTTAAATGGGGTGCAGTGAGTATAGGAGATAATTGATCCCTAACTTAAGATGTTTGAGGAGGAGGCATTTGTATTTTCTTGGAGATGGGGAGTATTGGTTGACCATGTGACTTTTCTGGCCCTCCTGTCATAGGCTGGCAGAGAGGACAAGAGTAGACATATTAAGAGGGCCTTGGGCCTCAGTTGGAGCTAGAGGTCTGCTCTATATTGTTGATGCAAGGACCCCCCTTTTTGTGGTACTGGGGAATGAACTCAGAGGCATTCTACCTTTGAGCTATACCCCCAGCCTGGTTTTTTTTCTTTCTTATTTGGAAACAGGGTCTCACTAGGTTGATGAGAGTCTCACTACTTGCTGAGGCTGTCCTTGAACCTGTGGTCCTCCTTTCTCAGACTTACAGGTACTGGGATCAAGGGCCTTTTTGATCTTAGTCTTATGTTAATTGAATGGTGGACTGTCTTGTTACGAAACTCTGATCTACTTCTTTGGCCAGTGAAGTTGTAGAAAAAAAAAATTCTATGGACTAGAAAGGAGCAAAATTTTTACTCTGGTGGAATGCTTTATACCAAATATAATTAATTATAAAATATTCAAAATTAACTATATAAAGATGGCCTAAGTAATGATATCTAACTTTGTGTAAAACAAATGGATTTTCATTTATGTTAACACCTTTTTGGATCTTAATGAATCTAGTTTAAGTAATACTAATCATCAGTTCTTTCAGAACAATTCTTTTGTTCAGTTGAAGATGGTAGTAAAATAGATTGTTTAAAAGATTGCTTTTCTTTTCTAGTATTACCAAAATTTGAAGTCACTTTGCAGACACCATTATATTGTTCTTTGAATTCCAAGAATTTAAATGGTACTGTCACAGCAAAGTAAGTATCACTTTTCTCTTGATATGACTAAACCATTAGAAAACTTTTGACAAAAAGCTCATTATATACTCCAGAATCTAAGCATAATATTTTGCTTATTAAAATGCCCTTGTAAGCAGTCAACAGCCAGCTATCTATAATCAGTAATCAAGCATGGGACAGATTTCTGCAGGTCTTTGCACTTATGTCTTTGTTTCTAGGCTGATCCAGTTCTAAGATATTTCCCATGAACTAGTGTCTAAAACTATCTAAGGGATTTATATTATAGATTGCCAGATTAAAAAACAATTTTTTTTTCTTTTTTCTCCATTCAGATGACATGGAGTTGAGGTAATTTCCTCTCCTTAAATCCTTTCTTTTTTTTCTCACTGGTAGAGGAGGTTGGGGGAGCAGGTTGGTTGTCTTACTGCAATCAGCAGTTGAGCGACTACTGCACTCATTTCAGCAGGAGGCACAGAGACTGTCACCCCACCTGTCATCACATCTGTCATGACTTGGACCCCGTGGCCTGTGCAGCACAGCGTTTTGGATTGCTAAGGCTGGAACTCAGAGTTGAGTTCAACTCTCTTGGGACTCAGAGTTCCAGACTCCTGCTTCTCAAAAGTGCAGGCAAGATGGCCCTCAAGTAGTTTGAAGATTGGTCTCTTGTAGCTTTTATGTTTAATGTGTCAATATCTGCATTTGGCTTCTGAATCTTATTTTTAAGAGTTATTAACACCAGATTCACTTCATTCCTGTCTGGATGCTGTTTCCCTCCCCTGGTGAGGGTCCCTGGCAGGGGCCAGAACTGGCCACAGATTAGTCTGCACACCGAAATGTTTTGAGGACTCCTGTCTTTGCCTGTTTGGCAAAAAGTCACATGAAGCATGCATGACACAAGGGCAATAGCATTTCTATGATTTGCACCAAATAAGTGCGTGCTTGTGTTCAACCAAGAGACAACTTCCAATATGATTTGGAGACTGTGGATGGAATTTATGGTTTAGAAAACACATGAATGCCTGAATTGTACTGTACTTGATCTTAGCCAAAGGTTAAGCATTCTGTTTGTGTTTTATTTTGAATTCTTTGACTAGTGCTTATAAAACTTGGTACAAATCTGTGCAAACCATTGTACTCAGCGAGTGCAAATCGGCACAAACATTGTGTGTGGGTCCATACAGTCGGTGCCCACGTAAATTGGATGGAGGATGGATACATTCTTTGTTTCCAATTCTGTTTTCCAGAGGTGTGCCAAGGGCTTAATACAGACCGTTAAAACAGTGGCCCTCCCTCCACCCCCCATCCCTTTCTTTTCTTTCTTTCTCTTTCTTTCTTTCTTTCTTTCTTTCTTTCTTTCTTTCTTTCTTTCTTTCTTTCTTTCTTTTGTATTGTGGTACTGTGGAGTGAACCCAGGAACATTCTATTTCTTAGCTATACCCCAACCCTTTGATTTTGAAACAGGGTCTCACTAGGTTTCTGAGAGTCTCACTACTTGCTGAGGTGGTCTTGGAACCCGTGATCCTCCTGTCTCAGACTTCCAAGTATTGGGATTACAATTTTGCATGCAACTTTAGGGGGCCATGGATCCTCTGGACCCTCACCACTGGCACCCCCCCAGCTCTATAGGAGCCCCTGTGGTCCCTCATGGATCTCATTGGTTGAGTCTCTTTGAGATGCTCACGGTTGAGGAGAGGACAGTGTGATGGGCTCCTAGAATTCCCTTAGTTCTCCCCACATTGTGATCTCATCATGTTCCTTAGTATGTGTACAAGGTTTTACCAGAGAAGCAGAAGCAGTAGGAGGTCCATATTAAGAACATTATTGCAAGGAGTTGGTTTATATGATTGTGGAGCGGGCTAGGCACGTCCACAATCCGTGGGGCAGGCTGTCAGGAACGGCAGAGGAGGCTGAGGTCCTCAGGCCCAGGCCTGAGCTGCTTCCACAGGCAGAACTGAGAACAGTCCCAGCATAAGGTCTGTAAACTGGTGAGTCAGGCCCACCCACATTGTCTAGGATAACCTGCTTTTCTTTCCTTCCTTCTTTCCTTCCTTCCTTCCTTCCTTCCTTCCTTCCTTCCTTCCTTCCTTTCTTTTTCTTTTTTTCTTTCTTTCTTTCTTTCTTTCTTTCTTTCTTTCTTTCTTTCTTTCTTTCTTTCTTTCTTTCTTTCTTTCTTTCTTTCTGGTGGTACTGGGAATTGAACCCAGACACAGTCTACTTCCCAGCTGTACCCCAGCCATTTATTTATTTATTTATTTATTTATTTATTTATTTATTATTTATTTATATATTTATTTATTTATGGTACTGGGGATGGAACCTGGGACATTCTACCTTCAAGCTACACCTCCAACCCTATTTTTCATTCCTTATTTTGAAACAGGGTCTCACTGAGTTGCAAAGAGCCTCACTAAGTAGTAGCTGAGGCTGTCCTCAAACCGTGATCCTCCTGTCTCATCCTCCCAAATGCTGGGATTACAAGCATGCACCACCATGCCTGGCTTCTTATTTATTTTTTAAAACAGGATTCCTCTGGGTTGATGAGAGCCTCACTAAATTGCTGAGGCTGGCCTTGAACCTGTGAACCTTCAAGTACTGGGATCATAGCCCTGTGCCAGCACACACAGTTGATAAATTTCCTTAACTTATGGTCAACTGATCATAAACTCAAACCACATCTATAAAATACTTTCACCTTGAGCCGGGCGTGGTGGTGCACGCTTGTAATCCCAGCATTCAGAAGGCTGAGGCTGGAGAATCGCGGTTCGTTGACAGCCTGAGTTATGTAGTGAGGCCCTCCCCAACTTAGTGAGACCCTGTTTCAAGATAAAAAATAAAAAATAGGGTAGGGGGTGTAGCTTGGAGGTTGAATGGCCCTGGGTTCCATCACCAGATCTGCAAAAACAAAAACAAAAACCCCCAAAACAAAACAAAACAAAAACCCAAAAAACAAAACCTTCACTTTGATACCTAGCAGACTGTTTGGTTTAGTGATTGGAAACTAGTCTGATGACACTGTCACACTCAGCAGATCATCGGTGTGCGTGGTGTAGCTGCTGTGGACCAGGAGCCTCTCTGCTTCCATTCAGAGCTCTCTGATCTGCCTGGTTCTGATGGCAGGCCATTCTGTCCTTTCTATTAAAACCTGTTTATTTCAGGCCTCAGATGCCTGGAGATGATGCCCGTGGGGGTGTCAGAGAGGGGTCGTTCTAGTCCAGGGAGGCTCAATCTTTTGTGTGACTTTGGAGAGATTGTCACCAGAGGCTTGTGAATCCATTATGAACATTCCCACTACACGTAGCTCTCATGAGATCTGGACTTTCTAGTGAATTTCAGGAGAGTTTTCTCTTGCTTTTAGGATGGAGGATCAGGCTGAGAATATAATATAATGTCATAATATAACATGATATATGATATAATGTACAACACTGCAGTGAACTAAAATATTTTGACTAGCAAGGTCTTTTTTTATTAGTTTACAGAGATTAGTGTAGACTTACTCTATAAATACTGTTTGTGTGTGTGTGTGTGTGTGTGTGTGTGTGTGTGTGTGTGTGTGTGTGTGGTACTGGGGTTTCTGGAAGCCCTTCTACCTCAGGGCTACATTCCCAGACCTATTTTATATTTTTTTATTTGGAAACAGGGTCTCTTAAGCCAGTGAGGCTGGCTTCGAACCTGCGCGATCCTCCTGTCTCTGCCTCCCAATCGCTGGGATTACAAGTGTGTGCCACCATGCCCGGCTATAAATATGTGTTTTAAAAAAGGTGGACATGGTTATGATCATCACTGTCCTCATCCTCCCCATCGGTCACCATGATAGCAGCATCTCTTTCCCTCTGAGGCAAAGGGCTCCACTGGGGCCTCGTGCACCCTGCACAGTGGCTCCTGCCCGAGGCTGGACTTTTCCATGTGGTATCTTTAACCTTCTGTTCTTTAATGGCACCTTCACTCTTATTTTTTTATTATTTTTATTTTCTGTGGTGCTGGGGCTTACACCCAGAGGCATTCTACCTCTGAGGTATACCCCAACTTTATTTTATTTTTTAATTTTGAAATAGGGTCTCATTAAGTTGCTGTGGGTTTTGCAAAGTTGCTGAGGCTGGCCTCTGCCTTCAAGGACTGGGTTTTATAGGCATTCATCGCCTGGTGCATCTTTATTTTTAATCATTTTTAGCTTAAAAAGAAACAAAGCCTTCCTGACCTCCGTGTCTTCTTCTGGCTGCCACCCCGTGTCCCTCCTCTTCTCCAGGGCAGGTTACAGCTGTGTCTCACGTTCTCAGATTCCACTCGTTTTTCAGTCACCTACAGCCAGTCTCGCCCTCACCACTCCATTGAAGCTGCTTTTATCCGGGTCACAAAGACCTCCTTCCTGTGCAGTCTTGTAGGCACAGTTTTATATTTTTACTTTTTTTTTTCTTTTGCAGCATTCAACATTGTTATCCATTTCTTTTCTGGTTTTTCTCCTTTGCCTTTGGCTTCTCCTTTGAATCTCTTTGCAGACTACTCTCTTCTGTCCACTCTTGAAAAGTTCTTTTTCTTTGGAGCTCCATCTCTGACTCTCTTTTTACCCTTTTATTCTGAACTTCCCTTCCCAAGAGTCAGGATTCTGCGGCTGCTCATAATTTGATGACCCCTAAGCCCATATCTCCATCCTTGATTTTTACCTGGAGGTTCAGACCCTCAAATCTTGGTATGCACTAGACATCTTGCTCTGAGTATCCTACAGGTGCTGTGTGTGTGTGTGTGTGTGTGTGTGTGTGTGTGTGTGTGTGTGTGTTTTACTCGGGATTGTACCCAGGGGCATTCTGCCTCTGAGCTACACCCCCAGTCCATTTAATTTTTTATTTTGAAAAAGTCTCACTGGGTTATAAAGGTTCACTGCGTTGCTGAAGCTACCTTTCTTTTTCTTTTCTTTTTTTTCTTTTTTCTTTTGTGGTACTGGGGTTCCTGGAAGCCCTTCTACCTCCGGGCTACACTCCCAGACCTATTTTTACATTTTTATTTGGAAACAGGGTCTCCTAAGCCAGCGCGCGCGGCTGGCTTCGAACCTGCGCGATCCTCCTGTCTCTCCCTCCCAAGCGCGGGGATTACAAGCGTGCGCCACCACGCTTGGCCTGAAGCCACCTTTCTACCTGTGATCCTCCTGTCTCAGCTTTCCAAGTACTGGTGGCGCAGGTGTGTGCCACAACACAGGGCCTCACAGCTGCTTTAAGCTAAACTTATCTCCTTGCCAGAACCTGGTGCTTCCTTTGTGCCCATCCTTTGGAGAAGCACACCAGCACCTGTTCAGACGCCCAGGCTGGCTGTGGTCTCTGTATTTCCTCAGTCCCTGGGTCCATCACCAGCCAGCGCCTTTGACTCTCTGCGGTCTCCACAGCTCTCCTCCATTGCCACTTCCTTAGTTTAGGCCAACATCTCTCTCCTCTGTTTTTTTTTTTTCTTTTTTCTTTTTTTTTTATTGGTGCACTGTATTCATACATCATAGTAGGATACATACTTTTGTAGACATACATGCACACTTTTCCCAGTCAGCCCCCACCCAATCCCCACCCCATTCTCTCCCCATCCCTCCCTCCCATGCTTGGCTTAGTAGTTGACATCTAGTATTATGGCAATTTATCTAAAATTAAAAATGATAATCTCACATAACAGTTTCATTTGTCTGATACCAAGCTTTTGATGACTTAAAGATAACATTTCAATATTTCTTTTTGCTTTCTTTCTTACCAGAGAATATTTTTTCCTATTTTTTTGGTGAAACTATCATATATTTGTATATTTATTTTTCAGAAAAAAATCTATCCTAATATGGAATATGGACTCTAGGTACCCAAAACGATCTCGAAAAAGAACAAAGCTAGAAGATATATATTTTCTGATTTCAAACCATATAAAGCTACAATAATTGAAACAGTGTAGTACTATTCTAAAGGCAGATATATAAACCATTGGAGTTAAATAAAAGCCTAGACCTAAATTCTTCCCTATATTGTCAAGTTATTTTTAACAAGGTTTCCACGAACATTTGGTGGTGGAAATGATAATCTTTTAACTAAATATTGTTAAAAAAATAGTTACATGGAAAAGAATAAAATTGGACCCTTACCTAATCCCATATACAAATATTAACTCAAAATAGATAATAGACCTAAATATAAATGTTAAGACTATAAACTTTTAGGAGAAAATCTGGGTCATAAAACCTCACAACATTGAAATTGGCAGTGATTTCTTGGTTATGATTTCAATGGCACAGGCAACAGAGGAGTATACAGACTCCCTAAAAAATAAAAAAATAAAAATGTATATCCAAAGACAATGTAAACAGAGTTAACAGTTACTAATAGAATGGGATAAAATATTTCCAATTGCTATATCTGAAGGTATATTAATATTCCAACTAGAAATCCTAAAAATTAACAACAATAAAGGCAAACAATACCCTTTAGAGATAGGTAAAAGACTAACATAAATAATGAATCTCCACAGATAACCAATCTTAATTGTTGGATGGAAACTCTTGTTTCTCTGGTTCTGGTGTGTGTTACCTATTTCTTCTTTGTAGTTAATTTCTTTGAGTACCTTCTCTAGTGCTGGTTTTGAAGACATAAATTCCTTCAGTTTCTTTTTGTCATGGAAGCTTCTTATTTTTCCATCTAATTTGATAGAAAGTTTTGCTGGGTAGGAAATTTTTGGCTGGAAGTTGTTTTCTTTCAGAGTTTGGAATATGTTACTCCAAGCCCTTC
This sequence comes from Muscardinus avellanarius, assembly GCF_963383645.1. Classification (NCBI taxonomy): domain Eukaryota; kingdom Metazoa; phylum Chordata; class Mammalia; order Rodentia; family Gliridae; genus Muscardinus; species Muscardinus avellanarius. The sequence goes on from NC_137794.1 coordinate 29,111,639, forward strand.
TGGCTCTCATGACTTGGTTTGGGAAGTCTGGAGTGATTCTAATTGGTTTGCCTCTGAATGTCACTTGGCCATTTGTTTTTGTTGCCTTTAAGATTCTCTGCTTGGCTTCCACATTGGTCATTTTGACAATTATGTGGCGTGGGGATCCTCTTCTCCGATCCTGTCTAAAGGGAGTTCTATAAGTTTCCTGGACCTTTGTATCAACCTCTTGCTCTATGTTTGGAAAATTTTCTGCTATTACTTCTTTGAAGAGATTGTTGATCCCTTTGGTTTCACTTTCTTTTCCCTCCTCTATTCCAATTATTCTTAGGTTAGCTCTCTTAAAATGGGCCCATATTTCTTCAATATCAGATTCCTGTTGTCGGATATTTTTTTCTAGATTAGAAACTATGAGTTCATTTTTGGATTGCTCATCTTCTAAGAGCGAGATTCTGTTCTCCATGTGTTCTAATAGGTTGTTTGTGCTTTGAATTGAGGCCTTTACTTCATTAATTGCATCCTTTATCTCTTTTTGGCTCTCTCTGAGTTCTTTTCGAAGCACCTCTATTATTTCTACAGTTATTTTCCTGATTTGATCTTCTAGAAATCTCTGATTTTCTGTTTTATCGGGTTCTGATGTTGTGGGGTTGTGGGCATTAATTGCTCCAGTATTATTCCTCTTTCCCATGATTTCGGAAGTTTGTGCCTTCTCTGGGTTCTTCCCTTGGGTCACTATGACTTCCCTTAAGGTGTTCTGGATCTCGAGTCAGTAGTATCTTGGACCCCACTACTCTTTTACTGGGTTTTATTACAGAGTCTCCGACCCAGAGAGTCGATAGAGGCTGCTTTAGACTATGAGGGGTGCCAGGTTGCACGTTCTCCTATGGTGTGATATCTCTGCCACCGCCCCTCCCCCACTGGGTCAAGTCCCATGGAGTACAGTACTGGGATTTCTCCTCTGTGGCCCGCAATTTGACTCACTGTTCTTGAGTACGCAGATGTAGCTGTACTGGCCTCGCTGAATTCGCTGCTGCTGCCGCCGCCGGTGGCAATATGGCGCCGCTGCTACGCCCTCGGCTATGGGGCTGGCGTTTTTCTTCTTGATTTTGATTTCTACTCTGAATTCCTGCAGCGTGTGCTGAGCTCGGCACTGGGAGCTTTAGATGCTCTCTGCGCGGAGAAATCCCGCCTGGCTGTTCCGCAGTGGCTCACCTCGGCTTGCTGTAGCCGTCCCGTGAATTCGCCGGTGCCTCCGGCAGTATGGCGCTGCTGCCGCGTCTGCCGCATCCTCGGGCGCGAGGCCGGTTATCTCCTCTGTGGCTCTGTTCTCAGACCGCTTTCTCTCTGGAGCCTGGTGATTTTTTGTTTCACTGGTGATGGTGTTTTCTGGCTATGAAAGGCGCTGATTTTGTGGTAATGGAGATTTGTTTTTAGCGGGGCTCTTAAGCCCCGCTTTTCTCCTCTCCTCTGTTAATGTTGTAGTTTTCTTTTAAATGTTTCTGTCACGAGTTTTATTCCTTTCAATCTTTATACTACATTGCTTTTTTTTTTTTTTTTTTTTTTTACTAAAAAGCAAGTCTAGTTTTAATTACTTGTTTGCATGAAAATTTTCAGAACTCTGCCTTGAGGGCAGAGTTAAAATTTAGTCTATCTTGTAGAATTCTTTTTGAGTTTCATGTCTTTTGAAATATTTCACCCAGCTCCTTGCCTACTTTCCCAAACTCTACCCCCTAGTTTTCCTGTGCCACCCCAAATTATATTTGTGCTTTCAAGAATGCAAAACACTGTTTTTGACCAATTTTGTGTGTAGCATTTGGGATTGAATCCAGGGGCATTTTACCTCTGAGCTATACTCTCAGCCCTATTTTATTTTTTATTTTGAAACAGGATCTCATTAAATTGCTGAGGGCCTTGCTAAGTTATTGAGGCTGGTTTTGAACCTGCAGTACTCATATCTCAGTACTGAGATTACTGGTGTGCACCACCATGCCTGGCTGTTTTTGATCTTTACTTGGCCAGTTTCAAGGTGCTACCTGCCCCAGTCCTCTATGGTCATGCCTTGCACCGCATGGTCTCACAGTGTTGCTGTTTGCTAGCACGTAGACATCCAGTAGGCAGTCGTTGAAAGACCAAATGGCTGAACAACACTACTTCTAAGTTCTCAGTTCCAACTTATATGTAGCACGGCGAAAGTCCTCATGCCAGATCAAAAGGCTGTGATTTGGAAGGAACCAAATTGAGTTGTATGGGCAATATGTTTTGTCTTATTACCAAATGAGGGAGTAGGGCCTGGAATCAAGTTGTTCCTTGGTTGTATTTTAAAAGATGCATTCTGTTGACTTACTATGAATGTGGTTGATAATAAGGTATAGAGATGATGTTGTAAATATTTATTTTGTAATAGCTATCATAGTCCTTTGTATGGGTAGATGATGAACAATTTAGGTTACTCTTGCTGGGAGCCAGCTGTTCTAGCAAAGCTATAATTAATATGTGAATGATTGCTAGAAACTTCTCAGAGAAGACTAACAAGTTTCATTCAGTTTTGAAATGTTTAACTGAGGTGAATAAAAATAATGATATACCTTTGTTTATTAGTTTTGATGTAAATATCTGCTTATTATTCCCACTCCAATAAAAATAAATAAAAGAGCCGAAGCAGTGGTGCATGCCTGTAATCCTAGTACTTGGGAGGCTGACATAAGGGGGGTCACAGGTTCAAGGCCAGCCTCAACAACTCAGAGAGACCCTATTTTAAAACAAAATATACACCAGGTGTGGTGGTGCCTGCTTGTAACCCTAGTACTTGGCAGGCTGATACTGGTTCAAAGGATCACAGGTTCAAAGACAGCCTCAGCAATTTAGTGAGGCTCTCAGCAACTCTAGTGAGATCTGGTTTCCAAATAAGAAATAACAGCCGGGCGTGGTGGTGCACACTTGTAATCCCAGCATTTGGGAGGCTGAGACTGGAGGAGCGCGGTTCGCGGACAGCCTCAGCTACTACTTAGTGAGGTCCTCTGCAACTTAGTGAGACCCTGTTTCAAAATAAAGAATTAAAAAATAGGGCAGGGGGTGTAGCTTGGAGGTTGAATACCCCGGGTTTCATCCCCAGACCCGCAAAAAAAAAAAAAAAAAAAAAAAGCATTTGTTTGAGGGTGTAGCTCAGACATAGAATATCTGTGGCTTCAATTCCTATTACCACACACACACACACACACACACACTCTCTCTCTCTCTCTCTCTCTCAAAGCTGGGCATGGTGGCACCCACTTATAATTCCAATACTTGCAAGGCTGAGACAGGGGGATCACAGGTTCATGACCAGCCTCAGGTACTTAGTAAGGCCCTTCCCAACTTAGTGAGACCCTGTTTCAAAATTAAAGAATAAAAAAATAGGGCTGAGGGTGTAGTTTGGAGGTAGAATGCCCCTGGGTTCCATCCCTAGTACCACAACAAACAAACAAACAAACAAAACAAAAAACAACCCCCCCCCAAAACAAAACCAAAAAAACAAATCCCCAAATAAAAAAGATCTGAAGAGGATATATCTTGGAGGTAGAACTCTCCTGGGTTCAATCCCCAGTACTAAGTAAGTAAGTAACTACAGCGAATTCTAGAAGATTGTGAAGAAGAAAATATAGCATATATCTAGTTTTCGTCTATAACACTCGGGAAATATAGAATTTTGAAAATATTAAAGTGAGGGTTATTAAAATATATTTTATTAAGAAATTTATGTCCTAGAAATTACATGGAAGAAGGTGGTGGGGAGGAACATGAATTACAGTGTTCGTTCTTTTAAGTATTGCTTTATAAATCTTTTGTGCTACAGCTGTTTTCAGGAAAAATAATTCCTTGTTAATGATAGTACCCCAGAATATCTTTGATTTGCTTTTTCAGATGTCAAATTATTATTTTTTGAGTAGTTTATTCCAAATGCTTACAGATCCTATTTAGGAGTGTAATTGTGAGCATCTCTGTTTTACAATGATTTAACCAGCTTGGTGATTGGAAAGCTAAATATGCTTTATATTTAAGTAAAATTTAAACTGTTTACATCTGAGAATATTATTTTAAAGGTCTCTGTACTGTCATGTGGTATAACTACTTTAAAATATAATATATTGACATCTTAGTTTTCCTTTTATTTAATCTTCAATAAGATTAATATAAGCTATATTAGGTTTGGAAGACTCTTTTGAGTGAGTGATTTTGATGCTTAAGTTTTCAACCAGGGTTTCCACTAACTTTATTGTTTTTGCTTGGAAGGGTGGTACATTGATGGTGGATATATATATTTTTTTCTTAATTTGAAATATGCTGTGTCTTTTTTTGAGTTGAGATTGAACCCTGATGAAGCTTCAATCCCCAGTTCTGCAAAAAATAAAATAAAGCAGAAATAAAAAATAATTATTTTAAATTTGATTTCAATATATATGTATATATATATGGATGTATATATATTTATTTATTGGCAGTCATGAGTACATTGGGTATTCCAGAATCTATGTTTTAATAATTCTTCTTGCCTAATATTGCAACATGTAGTAATTGGCCATGGTGATTGTAGTTTCAACCAACATTTAAAAAAATCTTCAAGCCAGGTGTGATGGCACACACCTGTAATCCTGGCCACTCAGGAGGCTGAGGCAGGAGGGTCATAAGTTTGAGGCATGCTTGGGTAACTTAGCAAGATCATCTCAAAATAAAATAAATAGGCTAGAGAAGTAGCTCCAGCGGTAGAGCCCTTTTAAAGGTTTGTAGTAGTGGTGTGCTTTTAGTATAATTCTTCCATGTTGGATTGCTAGTGTATGCCAGCAGTATTTTCATTGTGTTCTTCTGACAATATCAAGTTGAAAATGCAAAAAATCCTTTGTTTATGATTTTTCAGGTACACATATGGAAAGCCAGTGAAAGGTGATGTAACGCTTACATTCTTACCCCTATCTTTTTGGGGAGAGAAGAAAAATATTACCAAAAAACTTAAGGTAACTTTTGCAGATATTTTATAAGTTGCAATGGGAAAAATATGTGGTTTTTTTCCCCTAAAAATGAGATTTTGTAATGAGTAAATAAAAATTGAGTGTAGGAGATCAAGAGCGTTGCAGGTTGGACAAGTGAGAATTTGCCCATTACAGTGATCCATCCTGACAGATCCAGGGCTGTCATATTGTTGTGACTTAAGAGTTTTATTTCTAGAATTTGAATTGCTAAAGTGAAAAATAAAATCGAACTTTTAAACAAAACAGATAAATGGATCCGCAAACTTCTCTTTTAATGCTGAAGAGATGAAAGGGGTAATGGATTTTTCAGATGGGCATTTTGAACACATGGACCTGTCTACCCCTGGGCCGGTAGAAATTGTAGCCACAGTGACAGAATCACTTACAGGTTCGTAGAGTTTGACTTGAAGGTAAAGCTGCTTATGCGCTACTGCTCTGTCATCTCTCTTGTGATAACTAGCACTTTCATCTGGGGGCATTTTTGTTCCCTTTTTAAAGATTTTGTTAAATGTTTAAATTGTCAAGACTGCGAAGTAGTCTCACTTGAAGCATATTTTCATAATAAAATGAAATGTATTTTCTATAAAAAGCGGTACTTCAATCACAATGTGATAGCTATTTGAGACTTTTTTTTCACTTCTACTCTTTCTTTTTAGCCTGAAAACCACACAGAAAGACCTACATTTTCAGCTGGCTATTTTCCTCTCTTTAAAAATTACTTAACACTGTCTGAAATCTCATCTGCTCATAGGCAGTTCTTTTTTTAAATTAAAACAAGTTAATTGCACCATTCTGTTACTGTTTCAGCAGCTTTAGCCGATGACGGGGAGAGCAAAAGGCTGTTCTGTCAAGTGCTAACCCACTGGCTTACTTGCCACTGAGGGCGGGCGGTAGTAGAGGTGCCTACCAGGAGTCCATAGAGAACTCAGCACAACCAAGTGGTTCTCTTGGTGTTCAAAACCAGTGTGGAAATGAGGCTTAAGGGCTCTGGTGTTTTAAGCCTCTTTGGCAAGTAGCTTAGAGGGAGGGATTTGGTGGATAGAAGTTGGTGGTGAAATTACTTTTTCATTCTTAATGATGCAATTCCCCATATAGGTATCTCAAGAAATGCAAGCTCCAATGTCTTTTTCAAGCAACATGATTACATCATAGAATTTTATGATTATGCTACTGTTTTGAAGCCATCCCTCAACTTCACAGCAACTGTAAGTTGCTATATTTGTTTACCACGTGTCCATAGCAGCATGTTTAATGGAATGAAATGGGATGGGTGACAGCGCATTTAGTGTTTCTTTAAAAATTTAAGCCAAAAAGTAGATAAAATAGTTTTACTCTTTTGATATGTGGGACATGTAAAAAAATAGTTTTGAACAACAAAAATATTTTCCTGAAAACTTTTTTTTTCCCTAAAAATAAGCAATTTAGTTAGATGTGGATTGTTGCATTGAAGTTACTGTTATTTAAAACAATTAGATGGTGGTCAAGATTCTTAATTAAAAATTTTTTTTGTAGTACTGGGGATTGAGCCCAGGGATAGTCTACCTCTGAACTACACCTTCAGCCCTCTTTTATTTTATATTTGGAAACAAGGTCTCACTAAGTTGCTGAGGGCCTAAGTTGCTAAGGCCAGTGATGAACCTGCGATCCTCCTGTCTCAGCCTCCTAGGTACTGAGATTACAAGTGTGCACCACCATGCCTGGCTTAATTTAAATTTGATTTTCATAATGGCTAATTTTATTTCTGGCTAAGATACAGCTTTAAAAATCAGCAAGTCTACTTTCTTTTTTCAAAGAATGTTAAATGAACACTTATTGAGTGGACTTTGACAACGTGTAGGATGGGATGCTAGGCAGAATTATGGGGTTAAGAAGACCCAGTCCCTACTCTAGAGTTCACAGTTTTTGTGGTAGTGACAAGAAAACATGCATAACAGTGTAACTCAAGGCAGCATAAGATTATGTCATGAATTAAATTCTTTTTTTTTTTTTTTTTTTTTGGTGGTACTAGGGATTGAACTCAAGGGCATTCTACTTCCAGGATAAATCCCCAGCCCTATTTTTATTCTCTTATTTTGAAACAGGGTCTCACTGATTTGAGGAGGGCCTCACTAAGTAGCTGAGGCTGGCCACGAACATGTGATCCTCTTGTCTCAGCTTCCCAAGTACTGGGATTACAAGCGGGTGCCACCATGCCCTGTGTGAATTAATTTCTATAGGGATTTTTGGCAGAGTTGGCCTGCAAAGATTGCAGAATAAGTATTTGTGGGCTATGTGGGCTCTGTTGCGATTACTCAACTTCTGTCATTGTGTAGCATGTAAGAAGCCACAGGCAATTTCTAAACAAGTGAGAGTGGGCGTGTTCCAATAAAACATTTTTTGCTGGGTGTGGTGGCGCATGCTTGTAATCCTAGTATTTGGAACGTTGAGACGGGAGGATCGTGGTTCGCCGACAGCCTCAGCTACTTAGGCCATTTGCAACTCAGTGAAGACCCTGTTTCAAAATAAAGAATAAAAATAGGGCTGGAGGTATAGCTCAGAGGTAGAATGCCCCTGGGTTCCATCCTTAGTACCACTCACACACACAAAAAAAACCCACAAAAACTTTTTTTTTTTTTAACACAAAAATACTGGATTGGTATGTCTGCTTGCGGTGAGCTCACCCTTGATTTAAAGAAAGAAAGGGTCACTGTTCATTGAATGTGTGAAGAGGAGTTCTAGATAGTTCCTGATTTCCATGATCTCAGTAATTTAGACAATTGGAAAGGTAAGTAAAATGCTCTAGGCTGAAAATAGTCATTTCCAGTTGAGTAGAGAGGGAGGGTTGGCTTTGGGATGGGAATGAGGCTCTTAGGGAATGCTTTATGGAAAAGAAAGCTCCATGGCTTGTTAAAGGATGAGCAGGGTTTTAAAGGGGTGGGAGGTGGGGAGCATGGGGAGCTGAGACCCAAAGCAAGAGCTCTGATTACTAAGTTTAGGTCTGTTCAGGGACTCGACGGTTGTAGTTTCAGCTGAGAATGTGTATCTGGGTGATGAAACTGGAGGCAAATGTGGAGAGTTGTAGAGGACCCTAGGTGCCTCTCAGGTGGGTTTGAACTTCATAATCTGGGCAGCAAGACGTCTAGGAGCCTTTGAGTGTGGGAGGGATATGGTGGAAGCCATGTTTGGGAAAGATCAGTTGAGGCTACGTGCAGGACGACGGCTGCACCGGGGGCCTGAGGCCATAAGGAGCCTCCTGGTGACATCTGTATGAGTGGAGGAGGGTCAAGAAAATATAGGACTAGGTGCTTATTGGACTTGGGAGGTAGGGAGAGGGAGTGAAGGTGCTGAGAGAGTACAGTGGCAGAATTGTGGGGTTGATGAAGACAGGAAAGGAGAGATGGTCGTGCAGTTTGAGAAGAGCTGAATCTGAGCAGGGATTCCATGCAGGGATTGGGAGGTGTGTTGGGTTTGAGCTCCAGAGCACGGTGAGGACAGCGATTTTGGATTTGGGTATGATCACAAAGAGACATAAGCTGAGTCAGAGGAGGGCTGAGACCTTTGAGGAAGGGAGAAACATGGATATCTGAATATTTTGCTTTGAAGAATGCACACAGGAGAGAGGGAAAGAACCAAAAAGGACACCAAGAAGGTGAAGAAAGAGATGAGACAGAGGCTGAGGTGCAGCTCCGGAAGGCTAGGAAGCCACAGTAAGAAGGCAGTGACAGTGGTATCAGGTGGCTCCTAGCAAGAGGCTGCTGAATCTGGAAACGAGTGCTGCCAGTCCTTGCTGAGGGTTCCGTTTCATAGAAATACTACAGATGGAAACTGGAGTCAGTTGAACTTAAGTCCTTTGCTTCTCTTGTTATCTGTTTTAAAAATATCTCCTTTTGCCAACTAGGTGAAAGTAACCCGTTCGGATGGCCACCAACTGACCCCCGAAGAAAGAAGAAATAATGTCATCATAGCAGTGACACAGAGAAACAACACAAATCCGTGGGTCAGATGGAACAGTGGGAACCAGGAACCGGAAGCTGCCCAGACCATCAATTACACTGTCCCCCAAAATGGAATCTTTAAGATTGAATTCCCAATCCTGGAAAATTCCAGCGAGCTACAGTTGAAGGTGCCTTCTGTTTCCCATTATTAAGTCCCTGCAGCTCCACATCACAATTGTAATCTTGTTGCAGGCACCCAGCCTGTCAGAGCTCAAGATGCACGGGAACTGGACACCTGTCTCTGTTTTTTAAAAATGGGAGAAAGTGTTAGAAGTAACTTTATGACAGTGGCTGAGGGTTTTCCTGGGTGTTCCCTTGAAGGTTTTCGTTTGGAAGAGCATAGTAAAATATCAATACGAAGGTGTGATGGGAAAGCTTCTCAGATCCCTCTCTATGTTGATTTTCAATCATTTGAAATTTTCTTTTTTTTAAAATGTACTTTTGTTGGTGCACTGCCATGACTCATAATGAGGTTCAGAGTGATAGGGACATGCACACACATGGCTTGGCGAGCTTCCCCCAGGTCCCACCCCACTTTAGGTCAGGTGTGATGGCAATCCCAGCTACTCAGGAGGCTGAGGCAGGAGGAGTGCAAATTTGAGGCCAGCCTGGGCAACTTAGGGATGTAGGTCAGTGGTGGAGCGCTTGCCTAGCAGGCAGGGGTCCTGCGTTCAATCCTCTGTCCTGAAGAGGAAAATAAAGTATTTTGGTAGGACCTGAAATAAAGAAGAGAGTCCATTTTTATACACACACACACTGAGCTATCTTAAGTGGCTGAGCTGAGAATACTCAGTCATTTTCTTTTGGCTACTCAGCCCTGTCTAAGTCAGGAGCCAGCTGAGTGGGTGCTGCCCAGCTGTGGCTCTTTGATTTTCACTCTGACCTTGGTGGACTGCATGCCATGCAGGATTTCTTGCTGGTGGAGAAAAGGAAATGGTTTCTTTTCCTCTTCCTTTTCCTCTTTTCTTCTCACAGTGTTCCCCTCCCCTTTATTTTGTGGTACTGGGGATGGAACCCGGGGCATTGTACCTCCGAGCTATACCCCCAGCCCTATTTTTTAGTCTTTTTATTTTTGAAACAGATTCTCACTGGGTTGCGAAGGGCCTCCTAAGTAGCTGAGGCTGTCTGTGAACCGTGATTCTCCTGTCTCAGCCTCCCGAATGCTGGGATTACAAGCGTGCGCCACCACGCCTTGCCTCACAGTGTTTCTTGACAAATATCCCTGTTTCTGACATGTTAGGGCTGTGCTTTTTCCCCTATAGGTCATGATGTTGTAGATTCTTTCGTATTAAAAAAAAATTTTTTTTTTGCGGTACTGAGGATGGAACCCAGGGACATTCTACCTCCAAGCTATACCCCCACCCCTATTTTTTAAAAATTATTCTTTGTTTGAAAACAGGATCTCACTGAGTTACAAAGGACCTCAATAAATAGCCAAGATTGTCCACGAACTGCGATCTTCCTGTCTCAGCCTCCCAAATGCTGGGGTTACAAGCATGAGTCACCATGCCTGGCTCCATGTTTTCAAACTGTCAGAGTCTTTAAAGGATAAACTGTTTTTGAAATGTTGAAGAGCTAAGGTCTGTTGTATGTGGTTTCTCTGCATGGAAAGAAAGGAAGAAGGAAATAAAGAAGGAAAGAAAGAAAGAAAGAGTAAAAGAAAGAGAATTTGGCTTCCAGTAATTATGTGGCGGGTAACCTCTTTTCTCAGGGTTACTAGAGATGAAATTTTATAGCTCTCTTTCTTTTGTTATAGGCTCATTTTCTTGACAGTGTAAATAGCATGGCTGTTCATGGTATGTTTACGTCCCCTAGTAAGACATATATCCAGCTAAAAACAAGGGATGAAAACATAAAGGTAAGACTTATAACTCTTTTGATAATTACAGTATGTTTGGACTCTCTTGCCATTGATATGTAAATAGTAATTACACTTATTATTTTCTAGGTGGGATCGCCTTTTGAGTTGGTGGTTAGTGGCAACAGGCGATTGAAGGAATTTAGCTATATGGTAATCTTTTTTTAATCTAAATTTAAGATCTACTGTTATTTTTATTTATAGTATTGTTAGTGCATTGTGATTATACTTCACAGTGAGGTTTAGTGTGATATAAATATACGTGCCCGTTACTCTTGTTGTATTTCCTTTCACCTCTCACCCCACTACCTCTCTTCCCTCCCTGTACATGGTAGAGAAATTTATAAATTATAAAATAAAAAATGCCATCATGGCCTTGTAATTTTGTTACTTCAACTATCCCAGTGGAGCCCTGTATTTCTCTCAACCAAAAATAGATCCTTTCCTAACACACAGTAATGGTAGATGTTTCAGGTGATAGAAATGTCAGTTACCTTAACCATGTTTCATTATATGTTGTATGTATATATTGAAAAATCATACTGGAGCCAGGTGAGGTGGCATATACTTGTAATTCCAGTACTTGGGAGGCTGAGACAGGAGGATTGTAGGTTCAAAGCCATCCTAGGCAGTCTAGTGAGACTGTCAGCAACTTAGTGAGACCCTGTCTCCAGATAATAAAATAAAAAGGGCTAGGGATGTAGCTCTAAGGTAGAATGCTCCTGGGTTTAATCCCTAGTACCACACACACACACACACACACACACACACACACACACACACACACAAAAGGAAAAATCATATTGTAACTCATAAATATGCAGAGATATTATTGTGTTGATTAAAAATAATAAAATGCAAAGAAGAAGCCAAGCATGGTAGCATGGGGAGTCTGAGACAGAGGATTGCAGGTTTGAGGCCAGCCTCAGCAACTTGGCAGCCTTAGCAGCTCAGCAACCCTGTTTTAAATTTTAAAAAGTTAAAAAAAAGGGCTGGGGATGTAGCTCAGAGTTAGAGTGCCCATGGGTTGGTTCAGTCCCAAATGCAAACAACAATAATAACAACAAACCCAAAACAGAAGTAAAAACCACAAATTAAGGAAATGATCAGTTCTTGATTATGAAACTACTGTTAATCCAATCAGCATTGCTTTAATTTTATCATTATCTTAGTGTATACTCTCTGTGTTTGTCAAGTAGATTTTCTATTATCCAAAGAGACTTTGAGAGCTGGATGTATTGGTGTACATTTATAATCCCAGTACTTGGGAGGCTGAGACTGGAGGATCGCAGGTTCGCAGCCAGCCTACCTCAGCAACCCAGTGAGGCCCTTCACAACTTAGTGAGACCTTAGTTCAAAATAAGAGAATAAAATAGGGCTGGAGTATAACTCAGAGGTAGATAAATTAACTTTTGTTGAGCTCTTTCTAGCTTTAGTAGAAAATGAAACTCATCTGCTATTTTTTTTTCAGGTCATATCGAGGGGACAGTTGGTGGCTTTAGGCAAACAAAATTCTACAACCTTCTCTTTAACACCAGAAAATTCTTGGGCACCAAAGGCCTGTATAATTGTGTATTATGTTGAAGATGATGGGGAAATTATAAATGATGTCCTAAAAATTCCTGTTCAGCTTGATTTTAAAAATAAGGTAAGATTTAAGGTAATGATGATACTTAAAAGAAAACTTTAATTACCAGAGTCTAAAAAATATAAGATTTCTTTCTTTCTTTTTTTTTTTTTTGGTGGTACTGGGGTTCCTGGAAGCCCTTCTATCTCCGGACTACACTCCCAGACCTATTTTTACATTTTTATTTGGAAACAGGGTCTCCTAAACCAGCGCGCCGCGGCTGGCTTCGAACCTGTGCGATCCTCCTGTCTCTGCCTCCCAAGCACGGGGATTACAAGCGTGCGCCACCACGCCCGGCAAAAATATAAGATTTCTTTACAAAAGTATTATTAAGCCAGACTGGCTAGAAATTTCTAGAACTATGGTTAACCCTCTTCAGATTTAGTTACTTCATATGTATTTTCACATGCAGAATTATTGGGCCCTCAGGGTCATATTTGTGAGATACAGTTTTGGCTTTGAGACTTTAATTCAAATCTATGAAACCATTTTAGGACATTTTATTTTATTTTTTCTTGGTGGTGCTGGGGTTCCTGGAAGCCCTTCTACCTCCGGGCTATACTCCCAGACCTATTTTTTTTTTTTTATATTTTTATTTGGAAACAGGGTCTCCTAAGCCAGTGCGCGATCCTCCTGTCTCCACCTCCCAAGTGTGGGGATTACAAGCGTGCGCCACCACGCCCGGCAGGACATTTTATATAGTGGAGTGGATGTAGCTCTGGGAATTCCAGTGGCAATGTCAAATTGTGTGGTGTTGATACTGCCATGAGATGAAGGGAGAGAGGGAGGCCTTGAAGATGATATGAGGAAGCAGGGTGGGGCTTTAGTTTATCTATTCCATCAGCTAGAAATCAACATGGGACACATTTTTAATGAGCTTGGTTGCCTTGTTGTGGAGTCTGTTTTCCAAATATATCAGTGTTTCTTAAAGTCTAAGCAATCAACTGTAGAGGAGCAACCTTGGACCCCAACATTGAAATGAAATGTGATTGAACCATCCTACATAGATCACAGTGAGCCATTGTTCTCACTGAAAATGGCTGCCCCTTGATCCCCTGAAGTGAAATAACCGTTGATTTAAAGCAGTGATTTGCAGAGTATGGTTTTTCTAATATTTCTTTGTCTTTAATTTGCCAAAGTAAAGAAATTTAATTTTTGAGAAGTTGTATTAGTTGACTATGCTTTCTTTCTCATTGAGAATTGTTAACCCTGACTTTGATAGTCAAAATATAAACTTACTTTTTTTTGTACTATGAAAGGGTTTTTATAAAGATATTAGAGTTTGTTAGTTTCAGAGCATACTTTTTGACTTCTAGTAATCATAACAATGACTTGAAAAAGGTGAATTTTAAAATAGGAGTCATGGAGGTAAAATCAGAGATATGTTTCTGAAAGCAAGAACAAGCTCTAAAGCCGGTAATAAGCCAGGTGCTGTGGTGCACATCTGTAATCCTGGCACTTGGGAGGCTGAGAGAGGGAGATCACAGGTTCAAGGCCAGCATTAGCAAGACCTTATTTCAAAATAATAAATAAAATAGGACTGAGGGTATAGCTCAGAGGTAGAATGTCCCTGTGTTCAATACCCAGTGCCACGCCGGGCGTGGTGGCGCACGCTTGCAATCCCCGCGCTTGGGAGGCAGAGACAGGAGGATCGCTCAGGTTCGAAGCCAGCCACGTGCGCTGGCTTAGGAGACCCTGTTTCCAAATATAAAATGTAAAAATAGGACTGGGAGTGTAGCCCGGAGGTAGAAGGGCTTCCAGGAACCCCAGTACCACCACCACCACCAAAAAAAAAAAAAAAAAAAAAAGAGTTAGTAATAGTATATTATTAGATCAAGCAGAATATATTTATTTTCAAGAAATTTCTTAAATATATGAGGTAGGAAATTAGTTTTGGTTCTGTTTGCAAAGATTTACCTTTATTTTTATGTACCAATTATCACATTTACACAAACGCTATATAAATGGAAGTAGAATGTATTTAAGCAGAATAGCGGGTCTTCATTTATGTTCCATAGTGATTATAGGATGAATGAATGAGATGAAGAAGGGGCAAGAAGCAGGTTGAGCAGCTTGTCACACAGAAAGCTCAAGTTGGAGGCTGGTGGTCGCTGGATGCAGAGACAGAGTGTGAACTCCAAGGGTCGAGTTTGAGTCTTGAGCGAGCGTGCTCCTGCCCTATTTAGGGTATAGATGAAGAAAGTAAACTTGATACACTGTTTTGAGAAATATATCAGAAAAAAATTGTACCAGATAAGGAGGGGAAAACTTTAAGACTGTGCAGTGGAAGAGAAGAGAGAGAATTAAATTCTGCTGAAACGAAAGTCAGGCCAGTTTTAAAAAAGCAGTGGGGAGAGTTTAAAAAAAAGTCCTGGAGGCCTGTTTGTGGAGGGAAGATGGTCAGAGTGATTAGGACCTCTGTGGGTTTTTTTTTTTTTTTTTTTTTTTTTGCTAATTGGCACTTTTTGAAGTTAGGTTCCTACCTTCCCACAAAGTCTGGGAAGACAGCTGGAGTTCTATCTTTCTTGAAGATGACATTTCAAGGGATTGACTCCCAGGTTTTTGAGAAAAACATTCCTGGGTTGTCAAACTGCCAAGAGGCTGGGAGATTTACTTCTCAAAAGGTCAGAGAAGCCGGGCGTGGTGGCGCACGCTTGTAATCCCCGTGCTTGGGAGGCAGGGACAGGAGGATCGCGCAGGTTCGAAGCCAGACACGCACACTGGCTTAAGAGACCCTGTTTCCAAATAAAAATGTAAAAATAGGTCTGGGAGTGTAGCCTGGAGGTAGAAGGGCTTCCAGGAACCCCAGTACCACCCCCCCCAAAAAAAAGGTCAGAGAAAAGCCAGGTGTAGTGGCGCAAGCTTGTAATCCCAGTATTTTGGAGGCGGAGACAGGAGGATCACGGTTTGCGGACAGCCTCAGCTACTTAGTGAGACCCTCTGCAACTCAGTGAGACCCAGTTTCAAAATAAAGAATAATAAAAAAAAAGTAGGGCACGGGGTGTAGCTCGGAGGTCAAATGCCCCTGGGTTCCATCCCCAGAACCCCCCCCCCCAAAAAAAAAAAAAAAAAAGGTCAGAGAAGGACTCTGCAGTTACAGATTTTCTAAAATAAATGCACCACAAAAAGGGAGCGACAGTCAGGAAGAAAAGAAAGGTGGAGAACCAAAGAATAATTCAGACTTATACTACTGCGAGAAATTTTATGACTTGCAAATGAGCTATAGTTAGGAAGAAGCCTGCCCAGTGTTTAATGAAGTCGAGGGTAATACTAAGGCCATCTTGGGCAGGCGGTGCAATCACGGGTGCTGTGGAATGTTGAGATCTGGTTGAAATGAGAGTCCCCTGCAGGAAAGGGGCACATGACTAAGCCCTTGGGCTCAGCAGTGCTGAGATAATTAGTGGTCTCTAAGGAGTATTAGTGGGACCGTGCTTTGAGTGACAGGCAGGTCAGACAGCCATGGAGCCCAGAGCCTGGCTCGTGTTTGGTGTGACCATCCCTTCTTGGTGAGGACCCTCATTCTCACACCATCCCCAGAGCCCAGGGGGTTTCCTTTCTTGAAACCAGGTCACCAGTTGGTGGGTGCCTGCAGTGCTTCTCCTCTTGAATCCTGGCCTTCCTGAGGTGTACTAGACGCTGCTCCGTACTGGCTGGGGCTCAGGGGGAGGAGAGAGAAGAAGGAGCAGAGGGAAGGTAGAGGAGAGAAGGGAGAATTCAGATTTGTATCACTGTGGGACGTTTCATGACTTGGTGGGAGTATGTTTTACTATTATTTTTAAAACTCCTTTTCTTAGAGAAAAGGTGTGTATAGTTTTTAGAATTCTGCCCGGGTTAAGGCAAAGTGTAGAGTCTTTGTTAGATTTTGAGTCATTGATCTGTTACTGGCAAAAGATAGAAGCAATGTCTCTAAAAAGTGAAACAAATCCTACTTTCTTTCTTAGATAAAGCTGTACTGGAGTAAGGTGAATGCGGAACCTTCCGAGAGAGTCTCTCTTAGGATCTCTGTAACACAGCCTCACTCGCTTGTTGGGATTGTGGCTGTTGACAAAAGTGTAAATCTGATGAACACCTCAAATGATATCACAATGGAAAATGTGAGTTTAGATTATAAAAATATATATTATAATACTACACATATTTGTGTTGTCTCTAAATCCCTAGCTCTTTATATTTATATATTATATATTTATACATTTATATATATGTTATATATTTTAATAATTACTCAATTATCTAGTAAATATTTAATGTAATAAATAGACATTCAATTGGTCAGATACTAAGCTTGCCACCCCAGCTTTCTTTTGGTTCATATTCGCCTTATGTATTCTTCATCTTTTTATTTTCAACTTTTTGTTTTAAATATGTTTTAATAGCAATGTATTATTAAGTATATCTAGATAGAATAGTAACTATATTTTGCTTTCGTATTTTTAATTATGATCTGATAGTCAATGTCCTTTAACAAGCTTATTTAATTAATTTATAAGTACGATAATTCTTGTTCCAATTAGAACTTTTTTCTATTTTACTTCATAGTTTCAAATTTAGACTACTCTTTTGGTTTCTTTTTTCTTTTTATGGGCCAGATCAGATATCATTTGCTGGCTGAGAAGGTACACATTTTAATTTAGTTACTGATGTTAGTTTCCCTTAACTCATGGGTTATACCCATATTTATTTATCCTTCCTAATTTCTTAAGGTTATCGACATCTTTATCTTTGCTAAGATGATGTGTGCTTATGTCGTCTGTCTCTACCCTTCTCTCATCCTCTTCCATGAGCCCTGGCCAGACCACAGTGCTACTGTACAGATTTAATTTCAGGTTATTCTTGCAGGACTGTTTCTGTCTCTGAGCTGGACCCCTACCCCTTTTTATTCTTTATTTCGAGACAGAGAGTCACTGATTTATTGTGTGCTGGCCTGGAACCTTCTCTCCTCCTGTCTCAGCCTCCCAAGTTGTGGGATTACATGTGTGTGCCATCATGACTGGCTTCTTTCAGTTTTTAATTCTGAAAATTCATGGCTGTTATTTCTTCATTCCCAGTTTATTTTTCTCTCCTTCTGGGACTCCTCTTAGCCAGAAATTGGCCTTTGTGCTTTCATCCTCCGTGGCTTAGCTTTCTGTTTGTTTGAATCTCTTTGTCCTTCCTGTAGTTCTCTGAGAAGGTTCCTCAGTTAATTCTTACTGCTCACTGATCATCACCTGTGTCTATCCTATTTTGATTCTTTTTCTTTCCTTTAGGTCAGCTATATTTTTCTTTTTCTGTTATGTCTTATATTGTTAACTATTATATTTTAATATCTATTATTTTCATATGAGCCTTAAATTTTGTTCCCTTTTTATATCGCTAATATTTCCCCTACGTCCTTACGCATATTCACTATGCTTCCTTTAATAAGCATAGACCTTTTCAATAATTCTGCTTCACATGCTGTGTATTGGTTAGTGACAGTCTTTCTCTGATGGTAGCTGTACTCTTTGGATATCTAGTTGACTTGGCACCTCCTCTGATAATGTCTACTGGGGAAGGCTGAACATTAGGTTCCAACTTTTTGTGTAAGTCCTGAGAGTTTAAAGAGAAGTGGGAAAGGGGCTGAAATTCATGGACTGTTGACTTACTCTTGATCCTCTCTGCTGCTGCCTGCTTCTATGCTGAGTGTCATCTTTAAATTCTCAGGGAAAAATACACAGGAAGAGGTTCTGGCTTCCCACCCAGGGTGGGAGGGGAAGGTAGGTTAGGACCTTGAGGCCTGGGTCCCCCCAAGCATTTCCTCACTTTCTCTCACAGAAGGGCAGAAGCGCTGACTTGCTGTTATCATGAAGCCCCGCCCAGGCAGCTTGAGCTGCTGCTGCTCACTTCAGAGCCTAGCTGCAGGACTGATTTTCCTGAGGCAACCTCCCTGGAGAGAAGCAAGGGCAGAATTAACAGCCTTCCTCCCGCCTGTCTCCTTCCTGCTGCCTCCAGCAGTCCTCAGACCGAGGCCGCCCACTTCCTTCCAGCACCAACTCAAGGCGTCCTCCCCTCAACTCAAGGCGTCCTTCCCTCAACTCAAGGCGTCCTCCCCTCGTCCTGGGGCGTTCTCATCACGCTGGCTCATCCAAGCGCCCTGCTTGATGGTGTTCCTCCAGAGTTGGTCATGAGGAGGGAGTCAGGAGCCTGGGATAATAGACATTTGTGGCTTTTTTCTTTCTTGCTAAATTTATGTGTGTTGCCAAGAGCCTCTTGAATGCCTTAGAATAATCGAAGTGTGCTAGATCTTCCAGGAATAATTTGTAGGCATGAACCTTCCCCTCACTAGCCTGAGCTGTATCTTTGGTGGTCCTTTATTTTTTTTGGGAATTGAGGTAGTGAGAAAAGGAGGATTTCTTTATGAGATAAATACTGCTTCTTGCTTACTTACATCTGTTTATGCCCGAGGGTGGCAGAAACAGATCATGTATTCATATTTTGTGGCATAGTTTATTGTAGTGGGGATTGACCTTAGGGGTAGTCTACATTCTTCCTCTGAGCTATGCATCCAGCACTGTCTCCCTTTATTTTTTTTTTAACTTCTGAAACAGGGTCTCACTAAATTGCTGAGGCTGGCCTCGAACCTGCAGCCCTGTCTCCATCTCTCAAGTACTGGGATTACAGGCATGTGCTACCTTTCCTGGCTTGTATGGATCATTTTTAATGCTCACCTCTATGTGTTGATCTTGTCAACGAGTGATATTTAAGTTCCTCCTGGGCAAAACTCAAATCTACACTTATTAGGGATTCTGGGATGCTGAGTAGAGTAAAAATAAATTTGAATAAGAAATGCAGTTTTGAAAGAATGAATCATGAAAAAAAAAACACTTACATATTCATTACTCCTTGACTTGTGCCACTTTCAAGTTTAGTAAGCAAGAGGGCTATGTCTAATCTAAGTTACAAATAAGAAATGTTGTGGAAGGTGGACTGGAGGATTTGAATCCATTCATCCTGTATATTTTATCTTCTTTGTAGGTGGTCCATGAGTTGGAACTTTATAACACAGGATATTATTTAGGCATGTTCATGAATTCTTTTGCTGTCTTTCAGGTATGCTTAGTTTGATATATAATTTGAAGATATATATTATTACCATTGCAAACACTCTAAGAATCAATGATCATTATGAAATGTCAACCTTATATTAAATATGTCACTGAAGTGCACTGTTACATACATATAATATGAAAGGAAAGATAGTCATCTTTTCAGTTTTTTTTGTTTGTTTGTTTGTTTTGCGGTACTGAGGATGGAATCCAGGGACATTCTACCTCTGAGCTACACCCCCAGCCCTATTTTTTATTCTTTATTTTGAAACAGGTCTCACTGAGTTGCAAAGGGTCTCACTAACCGTGACACTTCAAACTGTGATCCTCCTGTCTCAGCCTCCTAAATGCTGGGATTAGAAGCCTGCACCACCACACGTGGCTATCTTTTCAGTTTTAAAAGCAAATGGAAGCCCGGCATGGTGGTGCATGTTTGTGATCCCAGTACGTGGGAGGCAGAGAAAGGAGGATCACAGGTTCATTACCAGCCTCAGCTATTTAGTGAGGCCCTCAACTTAGTGAGACCCTGTTTCAAAATAAAGAATAAAAAATAAGGCTGGGGTGGAGCTCAGTGCTGGAATGCCTCTGGGTTCAATCCCCAGCACACACACACACACACACACACACACACACACACACACACACAGCAAATGGAAAAAATAATCATCTGAGAGATAAGTGGGATTGCCATTAAACATTTAGTTTATTTTCTTTATATTACTTTCTTTGATTTTGAAATGGTTATTTGTGTGTTTGTGTGTGTGTGTGTGTGTGTATGTGTGTGTGTGTGTGAGGGAGAGAGAGAGATAAAGAGAGAAAGAGACTATATGTACATAATCTCTCAAAAATAAACAGGAGTGAGTAGAGTCTGAAAGATTTCTGTTCTTAGAGAGCATTTAAAGTTTTATTTTAGAAGATAATTAAATTAAAATATTTTTTTATAGGAATGTGGTCTCTGGGTATTGACAGATGCAAACCTCGTGAAGGATTATATCGATGGTGTTTGTAAGTAAAAGCTGATATTAATCTTGCAAAATATTTGTCTTTTACCTAGGATATTTAACATTACTTATGTAGGTGTTTCTGGTTAAACATGAATATTGTGTCCTAAAATGTTTGGAATTTTTTTTTTCCTGGGTCTGGGGTTGGAACCCAGGGGCATTTGACCTCCAAGCTACACCCCCTGCCCTATTTTTTATTCTTTATTATGAAACCGGGTCTCACTGAGTTGCAGAGGGCCTCACTAAGTAGCTGAGGCTGTCCACGAACTGCGATCCTCGGGCCTCAGCCTCCCGAATGTTGGGATTACAAGTGTGCACCACCACGCCCAGCTATGTTTGGAATTTAATGTACTTGGAAGTTCATCTGAACCATGACATAAAATGTTCACCTGAACTCTTATCTTTGAAATGAATTCTTTCTATTAGCTTTGTGTAACTCTTCAAGGTGGTTATATTTTTAGGCATATTGTTAGATTCTGTGGTCTCAATTTCTATTGCAAATTGTGCTTCTGGTTTGAAATTAGTAAAAAAGAAAAACATGTTATTGAAACGTTTATGTTCTCTAGCTTTTTGATGCTTGCCCATAAAGGGCGGGGTGCCCAAAGTAGTCAGTGCACACACACACACCCTCATTAATAGATGTGGCCACTCAGGAATAAGCATGTTTTTAGGAACAAGTCAGGAAATATATATATTTTTAATTTTTATCTGATTTTTTATTATAGTCATTCTAACTGATGTAGAGAAAAAGTAGATTCTTGTTTATTGGTCTTGCAAGTTGCTAGCTGTATTAATAGTTCTAGTAGCTATCTCCCCCTTCATGAATTTCAGAAACTATTTTGATTTAAGGAAATGTATAAGGAATAGTCAAACTAGGCGTGGTGGTGCACACCTGTAATTCCAGTTCTTGGGAGACTGAGACAGAAAGATTGTAGGTTCAAGGTCAGCCTTAGTAATTTAGCAGGATCCCATTTCAAAATAAAAAAGGGCTAGGGTGTAGTTTTGAGGTAGAATGCCCCTGAGCTCAATCTCTAGACCCCTCTACCCCCCAAAAAAGAAAGAAATAAGAATGATTAACTAAAGTGCAAATTTTTTCTTCTAGGTAAAATTATACTAATATCATGTTAAAGGGTTTCAGAAGGATCACACTTTATATCCTCGAGTTGTGTGTTTCTGTCGGTGTTTCTCGTTACTCTGTGCTAAGCCTCAGACCATCTGATTTAGGGCTGGTTTTTGCCACCAAAGGATACCTGAGCCTCTGTCCTGAAGACTTAAAGATAATTTTACAGTCTAGATGATTTATGAAGTTCTTTTGATCTCTGTCTACTAAAAACATGCGGTACATTTCACATTCTTCATTTAATTCTGTCCTACACAACCGTCTGAGCCTCTGTCTGTCAGCTTTTTAGTCTCAGCTTGCCACATCTCCATTTCTGCTTCTCGAACCCTGCTCTGTGCTGCTCAAGTCTTCGTTTTATTAGTGATGCAGTGGCTTTCTTTATCCGTGGATTCAACCAACTGTGGTTTGAGATTATTTAAAAAACATGGTGCCTGTACTAAACACATACAATCTATTTTTCTCTTGTTATTGTTCCTTAAACAATATAGCATAACAACTATTTATATAGCATTTACATTGGTAGGTATTATAAGCAATCCAGAGAATATTTGCTCTGTGTGTGTGTGTGTGTGTGTGTGTGTGTGTGTGTGTGTATGTGTGTGTGTGGTACTAGGGATTTAACCCAGAGACATTCTACCTCTGAGCTAAACCCTCATTCCTATTTTATTTCTAATTTTGAAACAGGATCTCAATAAGTTGTGGAGGGCCTCACTAAGTTGCGAGATTGGCTTCGAACTTCCGATCCTACTATCTTAGCCCCCCAAGTATTAGAATTATAAGCATGTGGCACCATGCCTGTCTTTAGAATGTTTAAAGTGTATAGGAGGATGTGTGTAGGTTATCTGCAAATCCTACACCATCTAATATAAGGAGCTTGAGCATCTAGAGATTTTGGTATTCATGGGGTCCTGGAATTGGTCCTCGCGGATACAGATGCATGATTGTACGTATCGTATCCTTTACCTTTTCTGATAACGTTTTTGTCTTTTACCTTTTCACTGTAACCTTTACTCTCACTAGTCTTTTATGTCCTTGGAAACACTCTAAAGTGGAGGGCATTCAGTTTTCTGCCTCTCTCCTGGCCAGGGTGAATAAGTACATAGAGTTCAGGATTTTCTTGACTATTTTCAAACCTTGCTCTACAATCCTCAGTTAAGAGTACCTTATGAAGCTGGGTTTGGTGGTGCCCATCTGTAATCCCAGTACTTGGGAGGCTGGAATAGGAGGATTTCAGGTTCAAGAACAGCCTCAGCAACTTAGTAATACTCTTAGCAACCTAGCATGACCCTGTTTCAAAACAACGTCCAGTATTCCTCTACAATAGAGAGTTAACAATATTGCATGTTCTATAGGATTTTAGGAAATTAGATACAGAACCACAGAATCATTTTGCTTGCAACAGCTACAAATAGAGTTTCATAGGCATGTATTGCTTCAGCAACTCAAAATGCTTAGCATGTGTTTGGCACTTAGAAGCCTGCAGTTTTCCTTTGATCCTGTCTCTTGGATTCAGATCATTCATTTATTATTCAATAGATAATGAGGCTGATTGCAAACCCTGCATGTGTGAGGCAGTGGGGATTCTAACTTGGTCCTGTGGAGTAGACTGAGACACACATAGAAACTGCGCTAAGGCTGGGATGGCGCGCTACCCGTGACATGGGCATACATGTGGGCATCCAGCCCAGAGGTGGAGCAGAACCACATCCAGTCTGTTGCTTCGGCACCTCTGCTGCTCCTGGCTCTCAGCAGGGTCTCCTTGACCACTGCAGGAGCCTCCTGATTCATCATTTTGCCAGTCTCTGTTTTGTCCCAGCTCTAAGCCACTGTTCATATGTACCAGAGTTATCTTTATTTTATGTATTTATTTTTTTGGTACTGAGGATTGAACCCAGAAGCTTTCTACCACTGAGCTACACCCCAAGCTCTTTTCATTTTGAAGCAGAATACTGCGAGGTACTGAGGGTCTCACTAAGTTGCTGAGGCTGGCTTCGAACCTGTGATCCTCCTATCCCAGACTCCTAAATATTGGAATTACAAGCATGTACTACCACACCTGGCTCAGAGCTATCTTGATAAAAATATGGGTTAGGTCATATTTTAAATTTATTTAAAAACCTTCAACAGATCATCAGTATTTAAAAAATTAAGTCCTTATCATAACTTCAGCCTTGCATACTTGATATTTTAACATCTGAAGCCAACTCTGCTTCCTCTTCTAATTGGTACCACTTTTAATTTCTATTCATTGCATATTCTGGATATGTCTTTGTCCTTGGTTCACTTTTTACCCCTTGTGTGGAATGTTCTTTTTTCTGGAGACTTAAAAAAATGGAATTCAGACAACTCAGTGAAAAATGGAAATATTTCCTCACCATACCCTCTTCATCGTTCAGATTCCATGTAAAGTTAACCATTTGAATCAGAGACCTTTTACATCCATATTATCATCCTGTTATCATCCGTATTATGGTCATTATAGTTTCCTACTTGTGATACTCATGTACTATTAATGGACTCATTGCATTCATCTTTGTATCCTTGGCACTTACTACAGTGTAATTATCTTTACATACAAACACAAAATAATTCTAGAGTTACAGAAAAATTGGGAAAATGGAGATAGATAATCCAAAGTTTGTTTGGCCACAAAAATGGCTTTTTAATCATAAAATTCAATAAATTAGATGACTGTAGTGCATCTCTTGGTGAGCACAACCAATGATAACCAGCACTGAGGAGCTAAAAATAGAAGAGTAGAAAATTTATAAGGTGGTTTAAAAACATGATTTAACTTTAAAAATCAAATTAAAAAATTTAAGCCATGGACTGTAAGCAGTTTTTCAGTTATTGGTCATTAGGAACAGGAAACACTTAAAAAATATTTCTGTCTCTCAGGTCATTGTCCATGTGGGTTTTGGAAAATCATTTAAATTCCCTGCCTATGAAGTTTTTAATGTGTAAAATGAAGTAGGCGGACAAGGCAAACTCTAAAATCCTGTTCAGCGAGAGGGGCTACGATTCTGTATTCCAAGTTTACATTTCGTCCTGTTCAATAACTATTTTTCCTAACACTATCAATGTTTATTTTTAGATGACAGTTTAGAGTATGCTGAGAGGTTTGTGGAGGAAAGTGAGGACTATCTGGTAAATATTCATGACTTTTCATCAATTAGTACTCCACGTGTCAGAAAGCATTTTCCAGAGACCTGGATTTGGCTAGACGCCAATATGGGGTAAGAATTTATAAAGTTCTTTGTTCATATGTATAGTATTTTGCTTAGCATATGTTTTAAATAAGTTTTTTCCTTATTCTAATGTTTAATACAAACAATAATATGATGAAGAACCAAGCAAACCAAGAGATTTTTGTTTTAGAATGATGTTTATTAAATCTAACCTTAGTGCTTAATAGAGCTATATGTGAATTGTGGCCGAAATATAACAGCAAGGAGGAGAGAGGCCTTTATTTTAATTAAGGGTGATTTTAACTTCCTTGAAGTGTCATGGCTTTCACTGGACAAAAATGGTTGGGAGTACCTTTGTTATCACAGGGTGAGAGGCACTCCCAGATGAGTCCCAGTGCTGCTAACTGGAACCCCACTCCTCTGAAATGTGCCTCAAGGAGAAAGGGCATAGGTGGTAGAAGGGATTCAGCTTAGCTGATAAACCCTGTGTGATTAGGCAAAGAAATGATAGACTCTATACAATAATATATAGTCATCTGTTTCAGTCCTTGAAATAAGACATAAGTCAAATCTCAAAGAAAAACTAGCAGCATTGATAGGGATATGGATAAATAAATTTTCTACAAGTTGAGAAAAAAAAGGTTGGAGTGAAGATTGAAAATATGTATTCTATATAAAAAAATCTCTGAAAATACTGTGGTCATCCTGAAGATACAAATGTTGTAGTAAGGTTTCATTGGTATATGGACCAACATGCAATATTATGACCTTTTTATGACTTATTTCTTGGGAACTTGGGATCTACTTTCTTATATTAAATGGGTTTAAATTTAGATATGTAAATGGTATAGAAAATTACCATTCTTCCAAAAATGGCTTAGGTAATGTTGACTTATTTTAAAATATGTCAGTTCTTCGTTTCATGATTCTCTTTGTTGATTTCAGATCCAAGATTTACCAAGATTTTGAAGTTACTGTGCCTGATTCCATCACTTCTTGGGTGGCTACTGCTTTTGTGATTTCTGAAGACTTAGGTCTTGGATTAACAACCGCTCCAGTGGAGGTAGCTTATTAAAGGGCTGCTCATTAATGCTATAGTTCTGGAAAGCTAAGAACATTCCAGGGACTTGATAAATTTTTAAAAAGTGATTGTTTATAATGTTTATCACAGCTTAGCAAATCTCTGGCCTTTGCTTTTTGTATGTTTTATGTTTTAGAATGTGAACTGTATTAAAGTGCTAAGTGTGTTAGGTTCACATCAAGATTTTTGACCTAACAATTTCTAATTGAAAGAGAGGGAGAGGGAGGGGGGGGAGAGAGAGAGAAGAGAGGGAATTAATATGAGTGAATTTCCTTGTGTCCTTCAGGAATGAGCACAACTTCTCAGATGTCCCCTAGCAAATATTTCATTACATCTCTTTGGTCAAATTGCAACAGCTCTTGTTTCTAGTTATTAACAGGAAAATAAAGACCATGACTGGTTTTAGACCAATACCTCTCACGACTATTTTACCAGACACACTCCCCACTTACAATGTATTTTTTGTTGCCTCTTTGGGATCCCCAAATGAAATTCATAGGAAGTATAACATACCTACCTGAACAGTTTACAAAAAATAGTGAAATACTAAGAAGAAATATAAGGAAAGCAACATAAAATAATGTAATATGTATATTTTGGTGTGTTAGTGATTAGGCATTGTTGTACAAGAGGATATAGTGACACACTTAAATGTTTGTGCCTTAAATGCAGTCTCCCTGTGTGCAATAGCTACAAATACAATTTGATAAAGAAGTATTGTTTCAGCAACTCCACAGTCTCTAGTGGTGCTCTCTGTGGCCTTGTAAATTTCTGATGTGGTGAAAAATTTTTGGTGAAATTACAAACAAATCAAGGCTCACTCTTCTTGATTTACAAAATATTTGCATTAATGAAAAATTCAGTGTGTATTGAAAAATGCTTTGGGTTTATATGTACATTGGGCTTATGTTGTAAGATCAGGGGACTTTAAACAGGTGACTTATCTACATAATTTTCTAAATAACCATTAAAAGTTCATAAGGAACATGAAACAATTCTTCATCTGGACTTTCCTGAGTATTACACACTTTCATGTACTAAGTGCCTATTGCACCCTCCAATCACTATGACAACCAAAGACACCTTCACAAATATCCAGATAAACCTCTAGATTGAATTACTGCTACCAGCAAGAGACCATTGGCTTCAGAGACAGGGGAGGCACTCAGCCAACACTTCAGCACTGCAGCACCAAGAAGGGCATACGTGTATATGTATACAGGTAGAAGGGAGGAAGCAGACCATCACTGGGCCAGCCACATTGGAATTTCCCACACTCATCTAAAATAGGGACTGCTTGATTTGGGCAGTGGCTTTTAAAGCAGACGATGGAGTCAGTGGAGCAAAACAGAGAAGAGCCACTTGCTTTGGCATCAGACAGGTTGGGATCCTGTTCAGGTTCCTCTCTTTGCCAGTGATATGAGCTTGTACTAATTACACAGATCTCTGACCTTCAGTTTTCTATAAAATAGGAACATAACATCCCCAGGGTTGTAATGATTAAGTGAAATAATTATGAAGTGCCCGATTCCTACTAGGCACTTAATATAGTGATTGTTATGTTAAATAACATAATTCAATTTGCTATCATTCATTTGGGTCACATTATTTTCTTTTTTTTGATAAGCAGGTGGATATTCTAGGTGGAGTTATAAACTTCAGGGACTTTGTGAGGATTGCTTTTAGTTGTATATATTGTGGAGCATACTGATTTGAGTAAAAATATGTGCTCACTTTGTTCTTTCCAGCTACAAGCCTTCCAGCCATTTTTTATTTTTTTGAACCTTCCCTACTCTGTTATCAGAGGTGAAGAATTTGTTTTGGAAGTAACCATATTCAATTATTTGAAAGATGCCACTGAGGTAATGTATTCAAGGTTTTGTTGATCATTTACACTTCCAGGGTCAGGTTGTGTAGTGTTTGGGCATCTGGGCTTCTAAGCAGTCTGGGAGATAAACTTCGACTGCTATTTCTTCTCTGTATTAACATCTAGGGATGATGCCATCAGCATGTCTCTGCATCCTCTCCTTCATTCCCAGCACAGGCTCTCCCCTCTGGCCAGAGTACTTCCTTAGGATCTTGGAGGTGCACCATCTCTTGCCTGCCTCCCCATGTTTCCCCCTGGCCCCCGTATCTAGAATGTGTTGCCACTTCTCACTGCCGTTCTGTGCCCACTGTGGTTGGCAAGGATTTATTTCCTTAAAGACTTGGCTTGAAGCCAGGCGTGGTGGCGCATGCTTGTAATCCCAGCATTTGGGAGGCTGACACCAGAGGATAGTGGTTCATGGGCAGCCTCAGCTACTTAGGCCCTCCACAACTCAGTGAGACCCTGTTTCATAATAAAGAATAAAAAAATAGGGCAGGAGATGTAGCTTGGAGGTCAGATGCCCCCGGGTTCCATTCCCAGACCCTCAAAAAGAAAAGACTTGGCTTGAAGCTAGGTGCCTTTCTGGGGGAGCCTTACTTTCTCTTATGTGTATAGTCCCCATGGTTCTATGCTGTATTATACTCGATTTATATTTTGAGTTGTGTGGCTTGTGGCTAGTCAGTTTGCTGGAAGGCAGATGTGTATCGGGCCCACTGTTTGTGTGTTGTTCTCACTCTAATGTTAACCAAATGGTTGATTCCTGTATCCCCTCCCTCCCAGAGTAATTAGGGATATGCAGTTAACTTTATTACATGAAAATGACATAATTTCTTTAAATACTTTGTAATAATAAATAAATAAATAAGCTTACTTATTTAGTTAAAAGCTTATTTATTTATTTATTCCCATGCTGGGGATCAAACCCAGGGCCTTGTTCAGGCTGAGCACACACTTTACCATTGAGCTAGACCCCAAGTTCTGGCTTGTAGTTTTTCATTGTACTTCTTAATTTAGTCAGCATGGTACAGCTTAACAAGCAAAAGATCTAGAGTCAGAAGGCTCAGTGTGCAGCCTTAATTGTAGTCTAATTTAAGATGGGACTCATAATTATTATCTGCATAAAATTACTTTGAGAAGTAGGTGAGAAAATAAGTTGGAAAGCAGATCATAAAATGTAAGGCCTAGGTAAATGCTATTGTTGATGAAATGTGCAACTTTGGCATACTTGATAAATTTATAACCAAGTGCAACCAATGTGTGAATCGCACTTTTGTTGGAATCGTTTTTGCGGAGACTTTCAATGGATGCAATAACATCTCATTAGGTTTGCCTCACCATTTTCTAATGGAACCAGGGTCTCTGAGGATGACACAGTTCAGTCAGGCTGGTGGCGATGCTAATAGATGGAATAGCCGTTCTTTTCACAACCTCATCATTCGGTGGCTTTGCAGAATGACAGAATTTAATGTTACTGAAAGGACTAGAAATGGAGTTGCAGAGCGCCTTTCCCCTAGATGTCCTGCATCCTATGAAATAAATGCAGTTTTCCCTGGTACCCTTTTATCTGCTTGGCTGAATCTTTGCCTCAGCTTTTTCAAGACTGGAGCCTCAGGAATTTAGCAGCACTTAAAAGTGGTGATAAGGCGACACTTTGCTGGAGAGCAAGTTAACCACCAAATAAGCATGGGATTGAGGGAGGGGGAGGGAATGGGATGGGGACTGGATGAGGGCTAATTGGATGATGTGTGTTTGTATATCCTCTCAAGTCTTGTATTCCAATGTGATGTATGATTACAATGCACCAATAAAAATAAATTGAAAAAAAAGCCTTTGGCACTTTTTTCCCTTCCAGGTTAAGTTAATCATTGAGAAGAGTGACAGTTATGATATTTTAATGGCTTCCAATGAAATCAATGCCACAGGACACCAGCAGACAGTTCTGGTTCCCAGTGAGGATGGGGCCACTGTGCTTTTCCCTGTCAAGCCAGCACATCTGGGGGAGATTCCTATCACAGTCACAGCTGTTTCATTCACTGCTTCTGATGCTGTCACCCAGAAGGTTTTAGTGAAGGTAAATATTTGGAGTCAAATAAATAAAATGGAAATATGTAATGGAAAAGGAAAAAGAAGATTTTTTTAAAATTTCTTGGCAAATTTAGTGGCTCTTCCTCTTAGTCATCCTGGTAATGCCTGATTGTTTTCTTAATCTGCATGTAAAAATATAACAGATATTTTAGAAGCACATATGTTTTAGCAATCACTGCCAATTTCCTCTTTCAATTTAATCAGAAGTGTGACCGTAATGACTATAGAAAAGTCTATTTTATGATTATTTATATCTACAAACTATGTTACGTTGGGATACTACTAAGTCATGGTCTAGTCCATGAATACAGTTGAAATTCTGGAATTCCGTAGTGCTGTTAGAAGATTTTTTAGACTTTTTCTGAGAAAATATTTTGCACAAAAAGACAACTCAGCATAGCAGATCAGCACTTGTGTTGTGGGGTGAGATAGTTCTCAATTTGAATCTCCACCCTGTTCTATGTGATTTTGGATAAGATATATAATTTCTTTCCTTGAAGAACAAAAGAACTTACTGGCTCACATTTTATCTTCTTATTTGAATTGCCATTCTGTTAACTGTTTTGTCTAACTTAACTAGAAAGTAAACACTTAACAGATATGAAGTTATGACCAAGAACTAGTAGGTGCTTATTTAGCTATACACGAACTATAGACACAACAGGCCAGATATTTATCTTCACATCTGTAGGCTGTTTTCTGTAAGTAGATGAGCATGTTGTGTTCCTTCTTTTCAATAGGCTGAAGGGGTAGAAAAATCATATTCACAATCCATCCTATTAGACTTGACTGACAACAAACTGCAAACTACCCTGAAGACTCTGAGTTTCTCATTTCCTCCTGATACTGTCAGTGGCAGTGAACGAGTTCAGATCACAACAATTGGTAAGAACAGAGTACACCACCATCTGCTGGTGTATTTGTATACGATAATGTATATTGCTCATTTATGTATCTTTTTATTTTCTAATTTAGTCCTAATGAGATCATGTGGAGTTTTAGTTGCTCCCAACTGATGATTATAATAGAAAGGTTAAAAAGTCACATATCGTAGGTTAGTTTTTCTCATTCTTCACTGTGAATGTGAATCACGCAGGGATCTTGTTTAAAAGCAAATTCTGATTGAGTGGGTCTGTGTGAGGGCAGGGAGTCTGGAGTTTTAACGGGTTCCAGGTGATGGTGATGCTTCTGTTATGTAGACCACCCCTTGAGCAGCAAGTTCCCACTCTACTGTGGCTGGAGGTTGAGGGGTTATGTCTAGAAGCAGAGCTCCTGGCTTCTATAGCTCTAGGCCACTGCTGAGGATCAGAATCTTCTATGAAGCTTTATAAAAACACAAATATCTGGGCTCTACTCTAAAACTATTAAGTTGGTATTTCTTGGGCCATGGCTAGGATGGGTATACTTTGAAAATGTTCTGTGATTCTGATAACCAAGGGCTGGGAACTACTGCTTACAGTGGTTCTCTAAGCAGGATACAAGTAACCTTTACAATGGGAAGCTATCCACTGGCTTCCTCTCTCCTACTTATCTTAGTAACCTAAAGTGTTTTTGAATTAAGTATAACTTTTATACAATGATGTCTTAGTTGGGGTTCCAGAGAAATAGACCCATAGGACATACATAAAGGCAGGATTATATAGAGGAGGAATTTGCTCATGAGATTTGGTAGGCTGAGAAGTTCCTTGATCTGTTGTTTGTAAGCTGGAGACCAAGGAAAGCCAGTGGTGTGATTCATGGTATGAGTCAGAAGGTCAGGGAAGTCCAAGGGTAGAACGAGGTGTTCCAACTCAAGTAATGAGTCAGGAGAAGAGGGATGAATTCCTCCTTCCTCCATCTTTTTATTTGGAAATAGGGTCTCACTAAGTAGCTGAGGCTGGCTGAGAACCTGTGATCCACTCAGACTCCCAAGTATTGGGATTAAAAGTGTGCATCACCATCTCAGACCTTCTCCCACCCTTTGTTCTATTCAAGCCCCTCACTGCTTTGGATGGTGCTGCCCACGTTTTTGAGAGAAA
This sequence comes from Muscardinus avellanarius, assembly GCF_963383645.1. NCBI lineage: Eukaryota > Metazoa > Chordata > Mammalia > Rodentia > Gliridae > Muscardinus > Muscardinus avellanarius. The sequence continues at coordinate 29,143,504 of NC_137794.1, forward strand.
TGTGCGTCAATGAGACTAGCTATTCAAATGCTAGTCTCATTCAGAAACTCCCTCACAGACACACCAAGAAACAGTGTTTAATCTGGACACCCCAGGACTGACTCAAGTTGATACATAAAGTTAACCACCACAATTGTTTATTCATATAATTTGCTTTACAAATAACTGAAATAAATGTTTTAGTTAATGACGCCTAAATAGTTTCTTAGGTCTTTAAGGTGTTAGGACTTAAGGCATTTTTCAGACTTTAAAAAAAAATCTCATCTGCATGTGTAATGCTTTTTATGATAACCTCAAAGCACTAATTCCTATACTGAGGACTTTATTTGGAGCCTTAGATATAATTCTTGAATACAATTAAACAAGCTTTCTGTTTAGGGAAATTCTGACTACAGTTTTTTAAATTCATTCATCTGTTGATGGGTACCTGGGCTGATTCCCTCTCTTGGCTTTTGGAATTAGTACTGCAGTCAATGTGCCTATGTGGGCATCTCTAAGTACTGGGATTACAAACTTGTACCACCATGCCTGGCTAATTTTGAATATTAAAATGTAACTTTGCAGTGGTAATGATATGACTTCTATTTATTTCTCTGTGCTAACATCTGACAATTAAGACATAATGGCAAGGCTGCAGTCTATTCATAGGAAAGAGGTCATCCTTTCTTTTTTGTATTTTTTTTAAGGATCAGATTTTTATGAATTATTTGGACTTGGTATGGTATTAAGTTTTCAAAGTAAACTCACTGAAGAATATTCTCCTTCGTACAGCTGAGCTGTATGGGGTCAAAATTAAGAACTCAACCTTCGTATATCTGAATTTTTTACTTATTTCCCTGAGGGTGTTAGGATAGAAGACTCTTTTAAGCATGTGTTTTGTTTAATTTTACATGACTAACTTTGAAGAGTATTCAGAATCTTTTTTTGATCCTGAGAGTCATTAAAAATTTATACTTGTTAGTTCTACTTTGTTGTTAAATAGAAAGCAATGGAAAATACTACCATACTTGTTATTTTAAAAAATATCATTTCTCAAGTATTTTAACAGATTAGTAAGAAATGAGAAAATAGCTGTGTCTATGTGAAGAATACTAATAATAAAACATTTCTTTCCTGTATAAGAATGGTGATTCCTAATTGTTGGTTCCTGACATTTTCATTCTAGATTTTAAAAAATATATTTTTGCCTAATTTATGCTAAATCTTCTTTTATTTTTATTAACATGATTAATTGTACCACTTAACAGAGTTCACTATGACATTTCTGCCCACCGATCATGTCCATCTCATCTTTACCTTTCTCTCCCATCCCCTTGCCCCCTTTCCAGGCTCTAATAGTCCATCTTCTATTTTTTAATTTTTTCCCCTTTTTTGTCTCACATCATAATGTAAATCATGTTGACAATTATATATATATATATATATATATATATATATATATATATATATATATGCACACGCTCTTGGTGCACCCCCTCCAGTTTCCTTCCCTCCCAATCCAGAGTACCCACCCAGATTGAGGTTAGTATGTACTCACATGTATACACATAGTCTATGGTAGTATTTCTATTAATGAACCTAAGTCTTCTTCCACTCCTGTCCTTATATCTCCTCCCTGGCTCCCCTGAGGTTTCTCCTCATCATCTGGAGTCCCTCTTGTATCCCAGTTATTCCCTATCCTACACATATTAAAGGAAACATATGACCCTTCATTCTCTGTGACTGGCTAATCTCACTTAACATAACGTTCTCCGGTATAGCCCATCTTCTAATTTCAGGTCTCTTTTTAAGTTTCCACATGAGAGAAAACACAGGATACTTGCCATTCAGTGTCTGACTGACTTCTATTAGCATGGTGACCTCCCGTTTCACCTGTATTCCTGCAAATGACAGGATTTTATGGCTGATTAATACTCCATCATATATATGCCACATTTTCTTTATTCATTCATCTATTGATGGGCACCTGGGCTGAATCCCTCTCATAGCTTTTGGGAATAATACTGCCATCAATGTGCCTATGTGGGCACCTCTATTGTATGCGGACTTGTTTTTCAGATACATACACAGCAGTGGTAGAACTGAATAGTATGGTAGTTCTATTTTTAGTTTTCTGAGTAACCTCCATACCTGTTTTCCTTAGTGATTATAGTAATTTGCAGTCCGCTAACAGTGTATAAGGGCTCCTTTCCCCCCACATCCTTGCCATTATGTATGTATGTATGTATGTATGTATGTATGTATGTATGTATTTATTTATTTTTGGTGGTGCTGGGGTGGAACCCAGAGGCTTTCTTACCTCCGGGCTATACTACCAGACCTATTTTATATTTTATTTGGAAACAGGCTCTCACTAAGTTGCTGAGAGCCTCACTAAGTAGCTGAGGTTGGCTTTGAACCTGCGCGATCCTCCTGTCTCAGCCTCCCAAGCGCGGGGATTACAAGCGTGCACCACCACGTCCAGCTTATTTTTGTTTTTTTGATAAGAGCCATTCTGACTGGGGTGAGGTGGAATCTCAATGTAGTTTGATTTGCATTTCCTTGGTGGCTAAAGATGTTGAGCATTTTTTTCATATATTTATTGGTTATTTGTGCTTCTGAGAAATGTCTATTGGGTCATGTATCTAATTTTGATTGGGTTACTTGGCTTTTTTGTCATTTTTTGGAGTTTCAAAAATATAGTATAGATATTATACATCCTATCAGATGACTGGCTGGCAAAGGTTTTCTCCCATTTTGTAGGTTTGTCCCTTCACTCTGTTGATCATTTTCTTTGCCGTGCAGAAGCCTTTTAATTGGATGTCATCCCATTTGTCAATTCTTGTTTTTCTTTCCTGAGTTATTGGAGTCCCACCCAGGAAATAATTGTCTGGGCCAATATTTTATTTTATTTTATTTTTATTTATTTTATTTTATTTTAAAATTTATTTTTATTGGTGCATTGTAATCATATATCACATTGGAATACAAGACTTGAGAGGATATGCAAGCACACATCATCCAATTAGCCCTCATCCAGTCCCCATCCCATTCCCTCCCCCTCCCTTGATCCCATGCTTGTTTGGTGATTAACTTTGATACATTTGTTTATGTACCTCCTGCGTTTTAAAGAGGCTCCATCCTCCCCTATTCCATACCCTCTGATTGGTCACCTTAATTGCTTCACTATAGGGCCCTTTCTATAGCTCGACCTCTTCCTGTTGCCCCTTTCTTCCTAGTTATTGCTGATTAGGGGAAGCATCTGGTTTTTATTTTCTGTGATATTTCTCTGTGCATGCCGTGTTGCAAGTACATATCCTACTCTTGACGGCCCCAGTAGTGGCCTGGCTACCCGGTGGACTGATCCAGACCTCGCTGGCTCAAGCAGCGGCCTTGCCTCATGGGAGGCCCCTATTCTGGTCTCACTGGCCCCGGCACCGGCCTAACCCCTTGGCAGGCTCCAATCCTGGCCTCGGAGGCCCCAGCACCAGCCTTGCCTCATAGCAGGCTCTGATGCCGGCCGTTGGCCCCGGCACTGGCCTAACCCCTTGGCAGGCTCCGATCTTGGCCTTGGAGGCCTCAGTAGCGGCCTTGCCTCACAGAAGGGTCCGATGCTGGCCGATGGCCCCGGCACCGGCCTAACCCCTTGGCAGGCTCTGATCCTAGCCTCAGAGGCCCCAGCACCGGCTTTGCCTCACAGCAGGCTCTGATCCCGGCCTCACTGGCCCCAGCACTGGCCTAAACCCTCGGCAGGCTCCGATCCCGGCCTCGGAGGCCCCAGCACCGGCCTTGCCTCACGGCAGGCTCTGATGCCGGCCATTGGCCCCGGTAATGGCCTTACCCCTCGGCAGGCTCTGATCTCGGCCTCAGAGGCCCCAGCACCGGCCTTGCCTCACGGCAGGCTCCAGTGCCGGCCGTTTGGGTCAATATTTTAAAGTGTTTCTCCCCTAGTAGTTTCAAAATTTTATGTTTTTGGTCCATTTGAGCTGATGTTTGTTTGGGGTGCGAGACAGAGATCTAGTTTCAGTCTTCTGCATGTGGATGCCCAGTTTTTCCAGCACGCTTTTTGAAGAGGCTGTTATTGCACCTTTGTTGAGAATCAGTTGGGTGGGTTTATTTCTGGGTCTCCTGGCCTATTTCTGTTCCACTGGCCTATCTGCCTATGTTTTATGCCAATACCATGCTATTTTTGTTACTATAAATGCCACATCTTTAACCAAGCTAAAAAGTGTCTAACTTTATCACATAGTTTATAAGTTTAGTTCCACTGCATCATTATTATTTTTGACCAGGTAATTTATGTAAACTTTGCCTTACGTTGCAATTGCTTCAATGACAGATGCCTGTGTATCCGTGGGAGACTCTTGGTGCCAGCAGGTAGCAGTTACTGAGTATTCACTGACTGGATTGCGTGCCTTGTGCTTGCAGGAGATATTCTCGGTTCTTCCATCAGCGGCTTAGCCTCATTGATTCGGATGCCTTATGGTTGTGGTGAACAGAATATGATCAATTTTGCTCCGAATATCTACGTTTTGGATTATCTGACTAAAAAGAAACAACTGACAGATAACATAAGAGAAAAAGCCCTTTCATTTATGAGGCAAGGTAAGCATTTTAGAAGTATACTTTAATTTGTAAAAAAAAAAATTGATTTTTTTTCAGGCAAGGGTTGCCCTAGACTATATTTCAGAGTAAGTGAATTTTGTTGCTGTTTTTAGTTATTTTAAAACTTTTATTTTGTTTAGTACTGGGGTTTGAGATGGGGCATTCTCTTCTGAGCTACATCCTCAGCCCTAATTTTTTACTTTTTTTTTGGTGGTACTGGGGTTCCTGGAAGCCCTTCTACCTCCAGGCTACACTCCCAGACCTATTTTATTTTTGGAAACAGGGTCTCTTATGCCAGCGTGGCTGGCTTCGAACCTGCGTGATCCTCCTGTCTCTTCCTCCCAAGCGCAGGATTTAAAAGCGTGCGCCACCACGCCCAGCTAATTTTTTATATTTTGAAACAAGGTCTTTCTAGGTTTCATACTGACCTTAAAACTGCAGTCCTCCTGTCTCAGCCTCTCAAATACTGGGGTTGCAGGTGTGTGCTACTGCGCCCAGCTGTACTTTGTGTTGGTATGTGATGGCAGGACTGGATGCTGTTGAAGGTGCTGGCAGTCAGACACTTTGAAGCTGTCCCCATTCTTCCTGTACCAAGCGTCCACTGGCTGCTGCTAAGGGGTTAGTAATACCCCCAGATCTTAGTTTCTGGGGAGGCTTGTATTGTGATACGGGATCTGAAATTTAAAACTCTTTGAACATCTAAAGGAACGAGCATTCATTTATTCACTGTATTGATGGAGTGGCTTAGTACCAGGAGCAGTTCCAGTGCTGAGAAACAGGAAGTCAGGGCCTCTCTGCCCAGGAATTCACTGTGGGTGGAGAAGATGGTGCCATGGGGCCAGGAGCTTCTCATGGCATTTAAAATGCTCAGCAGATGGAGCTTAGGAGAGACATGTCTGTATGGGGAGGATCTGCTAGCTCCTCAGACTCCCTGAGAGGTGGAATCTGTCCACAGACTCAGAGGGCTGGGCCACGTGTCATCGCGTGCTCACCGTGTGGCGGGCAGTGAGTTTTCTAAGCACTGGATGTTAGGAGTCTCATTTAATGCCCACAGCAAGTATTAACATAATCCTGTTTTAAAAGATGAAGGGCAGGCACAGAGAAGTCGAAAAGTTAACTAATTGACCAGGGTTGTAGAGCAAGCACTCTGAAGAGCTGGGATTGGAACCCAATTTCTGGCTTTAGATTTCATGCTGTTTTTCTCCATAGCTAGGAGAAAAAATTAAGTTGTGAAACATTTTTAATGATATGTAATAAGTAAATATAAGTATGCAAGTCCCGTTCAGATAGCCCAGCTGCTCGCCTGGACCACTCCAGCGGCTTCCTAAGTAACCTCTGCTCTTGCCTTCATTCCTCTGCACTACAGTCTCCATCTATTATAAAAGGGACTTTTGAAGATGTCTAGACCATGTCGTTTTCTTGCTGGACCCCCTGCGCTTGTGGGTTCCTGACCTTGGCCAATGAGGTCCAAAGTGGACTGGCCTTGGCCTCCATCTTCAGCCCCAGCTCAAGCCACTCTCTGGTTCCCTTTCTGGCTGCATCTGGAATACTCCATGGTGCGTCTGGGCTTCGCTCTTTCTTCTCCTGGAAGGCTTCCCCCCCAGATTTCTCCATGGCTGGCTTCTTTTCATTCTTTCAGTGTGTTTTCCTCAGAGTGGCCTTCTCCATCCACCCACTGACTCTTCCATCTATCACTATATTTCCTCTGCTTAATATTCTTTGTGCTCATCTGTGTCCCGGACCTGGAGGGTAAGCGTCGTGCTGGGGTGAGGTGTGGGGTGTTTCACCTATGCTCCATTGTGTCGCTAGAGGTGTACCTCAGTAAATACCCAATGGAGGAGTGAATTGTCCGCTGTAAATGGTTTGGATTTGCAATGTCCTCGGGGCTCTCATGAAAACAAGGTAGCAGCGATGGAAGCAGGCAGCAGCGATGGAAGCAGGCCTTGGCTGCTAATGACATAATTTTGTTCTTTATTGCTGAGTAGAATTCATATAATTTTGTAATCCATTCATCTGTTGATGGACACTTAGGTTGGCTCCCTAATTTAGCTATTGTGAATTGTACACCTATGAACACGGGTATGCGTATATTACTGTAATTTTCTGATTTCAGTCTTTTTGGAAAGATACTCAGGCATTGTATAGCTAGATCATATGGTGGATCTATTTCCAGCTTTCTGAGGACTCTCCACACGGATCTCCGAAGTGGCTGCACTAATTTGCAATCCCATCAACAGTGTAGAAGAGTTCCTATTTCTCCATATCCTCACCAGAATTTATTGTTGTTTGACTTCTTGATGATTGCCATTCTAAATGGGGTTAGGTGGGATCTCAGGGTAGTTTTAATTTGTCTCTCCCTGATTGCTAATGATGTTGAACATTTTTATTTTTACATATTTATTGGCCATTTGTATTTCTTCTTTTGTGAAGTTTCTGTTTGGTTCATTTTTCCATTTCTTGATTAGGTTTTAGTTGTTTATTTTAGTATTAAGTCTTTTAAGTACTTTGTATATTCTCTATATTACACCTCTATCAGAGGAATAGCTGGCAAAGATCTTCTCTCATTCTGTGGGCTCTCTTTAGACTCTTGATGGTTTCCCTTGATGAGCAGAAGCTAGAAGCTTTTAATGTGGAGCTCAGACCTAGGAGGTTTCAGAAGTGCTTCCACAGTATGGTCATTATCTATATACACTAAGGATAGTCTTGGCATGCCTCCTCAGCCTAGAAATGTGACCAGTGGCTGCAGTGGCTTCCTCTTTGAGCTGGCAAAGTGGCAGAGGAAGGAGTGAGATGGAACGTCCACAGTGCCTCATCTTGCATGCAAACCCTAAGTACGCTTCAGAGTCGTGGACAAAGCTGCCTGATCCAATGCTTTTTATTATGAAATCAGTGTCATGTTTCAGACACTCTGTTTTTTCTTTTGCCATCACATTTGCCACAGTCCTTTAAAGACAGAGTAGTAGTTGTTTTTCTTTTTTAAGAAATTAAAATGGGTTTGGTATGAGTCATGATTATGTTATTTAGATGTCATTTATGAACAGTACATTGTTTTCCTTAAATCATGCCTGGCCCAGGCGCCCTGTAACCCAATCCATTGATATTATTTTCAGTCAAAACAATAGCTACATCACTGAATGAAGTGTGCTTTGCTGTCAAAAAGAGGAGCAGAACTGTAACACGAAAACCCTTTCTGATAAGGACTGGAAATCCTGAGCCTGTTAACAGAAAATTTAAACCATTTGTTTTTTCAGAGATTTAACTCATACTGCTTGCTGCTCAGCTTTCAAAGTGACCATCAGACAAAATCTAGTTCAAAACATATTTTTTTCTCTTGAAAACAGGAAAAACATTGGCTTTAGAATTCTTCTTTTATTTTTGTCTTTTGGTACGAGGGATTGAACCCCTGGAGCATTCTCCCTTCGAGCTATGCTCCAGCCCTATTTTATTGTTTACTTTGAAACAGTTGTTAAGGCTGGCCTTTAATCTATGGTCCTCCTGTCTCAGTCTCCTAAGTACTGGGATTACAGGGCTGTGCACTGTGCCCAGCTAGGCTCAGAATTCTGCTTGCTGAGCCATCACAAGTGTGGCTGGAGGCTAAGGGAAGGCACTAAAGCAAAAAAGCTATAAAGTTTCCACTTCACATTATGAAAAGTAAGGAAGTCAGTAATGATTACTTTTCATTTAGTACAAAGAATGATTTTATTAGTTTTTGCCAGAGAAAGTGCTTTGTATAGTCATAAGAAACTAATTTTACTTCTTTTATTTACATGAAACTGTGATACTTGAGGTAAACCAAGTGAAATTATGTTCGGAATTTTACTTGTTTTGGTGCTGGGGATCAAACCCAGGACCTCATGCATGCTACAAGAGCACTCTACCCCTGAGCTGCTCCTTCCCCCAGGCCCAGAATGCTACTTTTGGATATGTTTCTATAAACAATATTTTCATGTTTATTATGATAAATTCTGAAAGTTTTATATTCGTGATTAATTCAAAGAAAATTCATGACCCTGAAAAGGATGTATCTTATCTGGCATTTTGGAAGCAGCAGTTTTATGGGGCATTATCCTAAAAGCCTCATGAGTTCTTTTGTATTTCAGTTTCCAGAAGTGTCTGATAATTTTGGTTATACTTATAACTTTTGAAAACTTGAGAACAATTCCTAATCGGGTGTGGTGGTGCTTGTGATCCCAGTAGTTGGGAGGCTGAGACAGTAAGATCACAGGTTGGAGACTAGCCTCAGCAACTTAGTGAGACTTTCTGCAATGTAGCAAGATTCTGTTTCAAAACATAAAATTATGAAAGGTTTGAGGGTGTAGCTCAGAGGCAGAATGCCCCAGAGTTAAATCCCCAGTACCCCCCCCCCAAAAAAAAGAGCTATTTATAAAACTACTAATTTAAAAGCAGTACTCTAGCTGGGCATGGTGGCGCACGCTTGTAATCCCAGCATTCGGGAGGCTGAGACTGGAGGATTGTGGTTCTTGGGCAGCCTCAGCTACTTAGGCCCTCTGCAACTCAGTGACCCAGTTTCAAAATAAAAGAATAAAAAATAAGGCAGGGGGTGTAGGTTAGAGGTCAAAAGCCCCTGAGTTCCATCCCCAGACCCACATACAAAAAGTAAATAAATAAAAAATAAAAGCAGTACTCTTAATTTCTTCATAAACTCTTTGGAAAAGAACATGCGTTTTACTTTCTCAGCTACTGTAATTTAAAGTCTCCAATTTAGGTGACCACACTGAATATTGGATTGTTTTTATTAACAACAAACACTGTAGCCCCATCCATCAGCTATGTCTTTTTTGTGTATGGAGTGGAAATTAGGCTTGAGACGCTGGTATGGACAAACCACTGAAGGTTCTCCATCAATGAATGACGGATGTAGCATGAGGAAGGAAACCTTATGGAAGGCTTCCACACAGAGTCAAGCAAATTCTTCTCCCTGGGCTTGGTCCTTTCCTTTATCTTTACATGGGAGCAGAGCTGGAGGTTTGGAGCCTCAGTTTGGTTTAAATTGCTAAGGCATTCACTCCACAGCTGGAGGTCTACGTGACTCTTCTCCTGGGCTGGCTGCCCCTAGTGGAAGAATGGTGCTAGTTGTTGATACTTTGGGGGAATGTTGGAGGTCAGCCCCCGAGGGGTAATTTCCATAAGCATTGACCTCATCTCCATGATCTCAGCTCTCCGCCCTATTTTACAATATCTCATACTTGGAACTGCAGTTGTTGATATGATGTGGGGGCCTGGAGGCACATGGGCTTTTCCCTGGGGTTAGCCCTCTCTGTTGCAGTTACCGAGGGCCCTAGACTTCTCCTTACCCTCTGCTTTCCTCTTAGTTTGAGTTCACAGTTAAACTCTGGCTATCTGGTAGATTTAGTTCTGAACTGGAAATTGAGAGAGGATGTCTTAGACTCTTCTGCTAATTTGCTTTTAAACATTAAGGAATTGTTCTGCTTCTCTGTGATCGCCGATTGCCTCTGAAAAATGAAGAGATTATTGGCTGTTTTTTTTTCTTTAGGGTTATATAAGAACTAAAATATGATAAGGTGAACCAAGGCAGTAATAATGAGGTAGTAATAAGTAATAAATAAGGTAGTAATAAGTAACGAATAAGATAGTAATAATAATAATGCTGATCATTTTTCATTCTTATTTATTTTACTTATTTTAGCATGATTCCAAAAATCGAGCTATAGTGTGTGTGTGTGTGTGTGTGTGTGTGTGTGTGTGTGTGTGTGTATTTTTTTTCCTGTAGTACTGGGGATTCTACTTCCAAGCTACATGCACAGCACTACCTTTTATTCTTTATTTTGAAACAGGGCCTCACTAAGTAGCTGAGGATGGCCACAAACCTGCAATCCTCTTGTCTCAGCCTCCCATGTTCTGGGATTACAAGTGGGTGCCACCATGTCTGGCTTAAAAAGTATATTCTGAATGATTTCCCTTTCTTTTCTTCTTCCTACGACTGTGGGTAACCCACTTCATTGGTTTCTAGTTTATCTTTTTTTCTTTTTGCAAAAATAAATGTATACGTATATGGTTTCTTATTTCCTCTTTTTTCTTGTGCAAAAAGTAGTGCACTCTACATGCTGTTTTAGACTTTGCCCTTTTCAGTTAACTGTATATCCAGGAAATACCCCTGTAGTCATTCATAGAGTTATCTTATTCTTTTTTCACAGCTGCATATTACTTCATTGTGTATATGTATGATTATTTATTCAACCAATCTCTAACTTGGAAACACTTAGGTACTTTATGGTATTTTATCATTACAAACAATGCTGTGACAAAGCATCTGCATGTCTGTTTTTGTATTATTGAAGATGTATCTCTAGGGTAGGTTCCCGGAAGTGAGGTTATTGGGTTAAAGGATAAAGGCATTCTTCTTCAAGTAGTTGTACAATTCTGAATTTTCGCTAGTGTCTTTCCTGTGGAAGGAGTAGTCAAACTTTTGAATCTTTGCTAATTTGTGGATAAGAGATGGTAGCTTATTTAAGGCTTACTTTTTGCATTCCTTCTTTATGAAGTTGAACAATTTTCACATATTTAAATCTATTTTCATATTTTTGTCTCTGGCCTGTTCTTTTCTTTTGTTATTCTTGTTTATGTATACATAATGTTAACATAAATATTCGAGCAAAATTTATATATTACTATTACTTATACTAGTTATTCATTTTATATGTTGGAAACATTTTTTCCTTTCTTTCTTTCTTCCTTTCTTTCTTTCTTTCTTTCTTTCTTTCTTTCTTTCTTTTTCATTTATTGGTGCACTGTATTCATACATCATAGTGGGATACAAACTTTTGTAGACATACATGCACACATCACCCAGTCAGCCCCCACCCGATCCCCACCCCATTCTCTCCCCATCCCTCCTTCCCATGCTTGGCTTAGTGGTTGACATCTAGTATTATAGCAATTTATCCAAAATTAAAAATGATAATCTCACATAACAGTTTCATTTGTCTGATACCAAGCTTTTGATGACTTAAAGATAACATTTCAATATTTCTTTTTGCTTTCTTTCTTACCAGAGAATATTTTTTTTTCTATTTTTTTAGGTGAAACTATCATATATTTATATATTTATTTTTCAGAAAAAAATCTATCCTAATATGGAATATGGATTCTAGATACCCAAAATGATCTTGAAAAAGAACAAAGCTAGAAGATATATATTTTCTGATTTCAAACCATATAAAGCTACAATAATTGAAACAGTGTAGTACTGTTCTAAAGGCAGATATATAAACCATTGGAGTTAAAAGCCTAGAGCTAAATTCTTCCCTATATTGTCAAGTTATTTTTGACAAGGTTTCCACGAACATTTGGTGGTGGAAATAATAATCTTTTAACTAAATATTGTTAAAAAATAATAATTACATGGAAAAGAATAAAATTGGACCCTTACCTAATCCCATATACAAGTATTAACTCAAAATAGATAAAAGACCTAAATATAAATCTTAAGGCTATAAACTTTTAGAAGAAAATCTGGGTCATAAAACCTCACAACATTGAAATTGGCAGTGATTTCTTGAATATGATTTCAATGGCACAGGCAACAGAAGAGTATACAAACTCCCTAAAAAATAAAAAATATTGTATATCCAAAGACAATGTAAACAGAGTTAAAAGTTACTAATAGAATGGGATAAAATATTTCCAAATGCTATATCTGAAGGTATATTAATATTCCAACTAGAAATCCTAAAAATTAACAACAATAAAGGCAAACAATACAATTTAGAGATAGGTAAAAGACTAACATAAATAATGAATCTCCACAGATAACCAATCTTAGTTGTCTGTTGGATGGAAAATCTTGTTTTTCTGGTTCTGGTGTGTGTTACCTATTTCTTCTTTGTAGTTAATCTCCTTGAGTATTTTCTCTAGCGCTGGTTTTGAAGACATAAATTCCTTCAGTTTCTGTTTGTCATGGAAGCTTCTTATTTCTCCATCTAATTTGATAGAAAGTTTTGCTGGGTAGGAAATTTTTGGCTGGAAGTTGTTTTCTTTCAGAGTTTGGAATATGTTACTCCAAGCCCTTCTGGCTCTCATGACTTGGTTTGGGAAGTCTGGAGTGATTCTAATTGGTTTGCCTCTGAATGTCACTTGGCCCTTTGTTTTTGTTGCCTTTAAGATTCTCTGCTTGGCTTCCACATTGGTCATTTTGACAATTATGTGGCGTGGGGATCCTCTTCTCCGATCCTGTCTAAAGGGAGTTCTATAAGTTTCCTGGATCTGTGTATCAACCTCTTGCTCTTGTTTGGGAAATTTTCTGCTATTACTTCCTTGAAGAGATTGTTGATCCCTTTGGTTTCACCTTCTTTTCCCTCCTCTATTCCAATTATTCTTAGGTTAGCTCTCTTAAAATGGGCCCATATTTCTTCAATGTCAGATTCCTGCTGTTGGATATTTTTTTCTAGATTAGAAACTATGCATTCATTTTTGGAATGATCATCTTCTAAGAGCGAGATTCTGTTCTCCATGTGGTCTAATCGGTTGTTTGTTCTTTGAATTGAGGCCTTAATTCATTAATTGCATCCTTTATCTCTTTTTGGCTCTCTCTGAGTTCTTTTCGAACCACCTCTATTATTTCTACAGTTATTTTCCTGATTTGATCTTCTAGAAATCTCTGATTTTCTGTTTTATCGGGTTCTGATGTTGTGGGGTTGTGAGCATTCATTGCTCCAGTGTTATTCCTCTTTCCCATGATTTCGGAAGTTTGTGCCTTCTCTGGGTTCTTCCCTGGGTCGCTACGGCTTCACTTAAGGTGCTCTGTATCTCAGACCCCACTACTCCTTTACTGGGTTGTATCACAGAGTCTCTGACCCAGGGAGTCAATAGAGGCTGCTTTAAACTATGGGGGGGTGCCAGGTTGCACGTTCTTCTATGGTGTGATATCTCTGCCACCGCCACTCCCCCACTGGGTCAAGTCCCAGGGAGTACAGTACTGGGATTTCTCCTCTGGGGTCCACAATTTGACTCACTGTTCTTGAGTTTGCAGATGTAGCTGTACTGGACTCGGTGAATTCGCTGCTGCTGCCGCCGGTGGCAATATGGCGCCGCTGCTACGCCCTCGGTCTTGAGGCTGGCTTATTTCTTCTTGGTTTTGAGTTCCACTCTGAGTCCCTGCAGCGTGTGCTGAGCTCAGCCACTGGGAGCTAGATGCTCCCTGCGCTGAAAAATCCCGCCTGGCTGTTCTGAAGCAGCCTACCTCGGCTTGCTGTAGCCATCCGGTGAACTCGCAGCTGCCGCCGGCAGTATGGCGCTGCTGCCGCCGGCAGTATGGCGCTGCTGCCGCCGGCAGTATGGCGCTGCTGCCGCGTCCTCAGGCGTGAGGCCGGTGTATCTCCTCTGTGGCTCTGAGCTCTGTTCTCAGTCCGCTTTCTCTCTGGAGCCTGGTGATTTTTTTGTTTCTCTGGTGATGGTGGTTTCTGGCTATGAAAGGCGCTGATTTTGTGGTAATGGAGATTGGTTGTTAGCGGGGCTCTTAAGCCCCGCTTTTCTCGGTCGCCATCTTCCCGGAAGTTGGAAACATTTTTTAACTTCACTTATAATGTGTTTTGCCATGGAAGAGCTTAAAAACATTTTTTATGGTCAAATTTTTTATTTTTTTGGTGTGGGATTGATTCCAGTATCATTCTATCTTTGAGATATACCCCAGCTCTATTTAATTTTTTTTTTTGTTGTTTGTTTGTTTGAAACAGGGTCTCACTAAGTTGCTAAGGGACTAAGTTGCTGGCCTTGAACCTGTGGTTCTGTCTCAGCCTCCCAAATATATCAGTTTTTATTTTACCACATCTGCTTAGAAAAATGTTTCCCTACAGATCATGTTAGAAAATAATGCCTCTTGTTTATTGAGAGCTTGCCGTGTAAAGGTAGCACACTCAGGACTTTCCATATAGTTTTATGTTTGATCACTGAAAGAGTTCTTTGGCTTTGGAGCCAATTAGGCCTTTGCTAATATCCTACATCTACTACCTAACAGTTGCCTAATCTTACATATAGAATTTGTATCTTCTGAGTTTCTGCCTCATCATCTGCATAAAGGGGATAATAAGAGCATCAATATCATGGAGCTGTGGTGAGATTTCCCTGCATTAATACCTCCAAAGGGCCTTGAACAGTTCTAGTGCTTTGTCAGCATTGAAGGAAAGATGCCTTTCTTTTTTTTCTTTTTTCTTTTGAAGCACTGGGGATGGAAGCCTGGGGCACTCTACCTCTGAGCTACACCTTCATTTTTAGTTTTGAAACAGAGTCTCACTTGGTTGATGAGAATCTCACTACTTGCTGAGACTATCCTCGAACCTGCAATCTTCCTGTTCAATGAAATCTAAGTGTGTGCCATTACACTTAGATTGCTTATTTAATTACTGTACCATAATGTTTCTGTTAAAGACATGACAATCATAATCTGATGTTTCCTCCCTCAAATTAAGCAAGATTCTGCCATCACTTAAACAACCATATATCTTTTTCTGTAGGTCTTGGAGATTACTGTGAACATAGTATCTGCTTCCTTCATACACACATTATTAATCAGTCATAGAGCTAGTGGTTCTCGTGGAAAGCCTCTGGGAGGAACGCATGGGGCTGAATGGTCAGAGTGGATTGTTGAATCATGCATGCTGGCCTGTGCTTCTCAGCCACTGGACTTTGAGGCCTGCATTTATTGTTTTCTAAACAACTGTTTTGATTTGAAGTTATTTGCAAACACCTGCTTTTATTAAGGCAGACACACGAGTCTTAACCCCCACCCCCAGTCTACTTTTATAGTAATACTTCATTACCACCACCAAGTACTTTTCTTCATGAAAATGTGGAAGTGGTGGGGTAGGGAGGCTGGTTGGTGTTTTGGTTTGCCTCCGCTGGTCATGACCAAAAAATTTAAGAGATATTGCCTAGATTATTTGGTAGTCTCCCCTAACTACTGCTGGTCTAAGAGTAGAAGGCATTTTTACTTTTTGCTTTGCTCTTAAACTTTAGTTATAATACTTTAGGTAGTATTTTCCTTTAGGCAGTAAATAATTTTAGATGACTAACCATTTGTTTTGAAAACACAGAGACCAGAGAGTAATGTAAGACAACCTTTAATAATGCTAATATGCGCTGGGGTGCACGCTTGTAATCCCAGCGCTTGGGAGGCGGAGACAGGAGGATCGCGGTGGTTCGGAGCCAGCCTTGCTGGCTTAAGAGACCCTGTTTCCAAATAAAAAATATATAAAGTAGGTCTGGGAGTGTAGCACAGAGGTAGAAGGGCTTCCAGGAACCCCAGTATCACCACCAAAAAAAAATTAATAATGCTAATATGCTTTATTTATTTATTTTTGATAGTACTGGGGGTAGAACCCAGGGGCTTTTCTATCTCTGGGCTATACTCCCAGACCTATTTTATGTTTTATTTGGAAACAGGGTCTCACTAAGTTGCTGAGAGCCTCACCAAGAAGCTGAGGCTAACTTCGAACCTGTGCAGTCCTCCTGTCTCAGCCTCCCAAGCGCTGGGACTACAAACATGCGCCACCATGCCCGGCTGTGCTAATATGCTTTATTTTTGGTGCTAGGGATTGAATCCAGAGGCATTCTACCTCTGAGCTACACTCTCAGTTCTTTTTATTTTTGCATTTTAAAATGGTTTTGCTAAGTTGCTGAGGCCTGTCTCAAACCTATATTCTTGCTATCTTAGCCTCCCAAGTACTAGAATTGCAGGCGTGTGCCACCATACGTGGCCATTTGCTTGCTTTTAAAGTGTCGTCCATGCGGCAGTATTCTTTTGCATTTACTTTAATTTGGGGAACATTACAGTTCTTATTTTCTGTATTCTTCTTGAAAAATCCTGACATTTAAAATTCTCTACAGCATTTAACATAGAAATCACTCAACATTAGATGTTGGTTTGTTATTTTCTTCTTTTCCCTTTTCTGCCCTACTTTCTCAATACCACATCATCATGAAAAATTTTCATTCATGGCAAGTTGATTTATTGAGTAGCTGTCTGTTTTTATGTCTTCAGGTTATCAGAGAGAACTTCTCTATCAGAGGGATGATGGCTCCTTCAGTGCGTTTGGGAATAATGACCCTTCTGGGAGCACTTGGTAAGTGTCTTGTGTTATTACTAGGTCATACACAGGCATGTCGCTATCTATACACAGGGAAGAACCTTTTCCATAGCCTGTCTTTTTAAAGCATGATTTAAAAATATGAATAAATCAAATGCTTTTTATTTAGACAAGTTGAATCATCATTTCTCTTTTGTTTGTAGTTAATACTGCAATAAAAATACCTCTCTATTTAAAAGGCATTGTTAGATGTTGGTGTTGGTGGCAGGTGAGGGGTGGGGTGGTGCAGCTATAGACACACTTTGCACTGTGCTTGGCTTGAGGGCTAGACTTGGTGCTGGCAGGTTTGATCCATAGGCTGTAGTCCTAGAGAAGAGAAAATATCCATTTCCCTCAATTTCAAGTGTCCTGTTTTCTTGTAAACTTTATATTCTTCATCTGTAGCTTTATGGTAGAATAACATGTGTATAAGATCTTTGGATCACATCTAGAACAGTCCCAAAATGAGTAACTATGGATGGTTTATTTAACTCTCTTGGAGTGTCCAATCTCAGTTTATAACATAATTAGGCTGGCAGTGGATAGAACTGGAGAACATTATGCTAAGTGAGATTAGTCAGTCACACACAAAAAAATAAGAAATCAGATGCTCTCCCTATTATGCGGAGGCTAGGGAGAAAATGGGTCATAGGAGGAACTCTAAGTCAAAAAAGGAGAAACTATAGATGAGCAAATAAGGCGACCTAACTGAGGGGATGGGCGGGGGGAAGAGGGAAATTCCCTAATGTGCATGATGTACCTTAACAAACATATCCGAGTCAATCACTAAGCCAAACATGAGAAGGAGGGAGGAGGGAGGGAATGGAGTGGAAACCGAGGAAGGGCTGAATGAGTGATGTGTGCATGTATGCCTCTGCCATCTTGTACTCCATTAAGATGTATGACTACAATGCACCAATAAAAAGAAAAAAAATAATTAGGCTGGGTTAGATGATTTCTAATTTCCTTTCCAGGTCTGGTAGTTTGTGATTCTGCCTGGAATAGCTTGGCCACACTCAAGTGGAAACCAGGTCCCCGGGCCAGGAAGGTCATTTATGTTGTTTCTCTGTGGTCTTTCTTCTCTGTTCTTCAGAGTTTCTGCTATTGGGGAATTTTCAGATGGGAAAACATGTTGCTGCTTTGCTTGCTCAGTGTTACTTGGAAGACTTTATAACGTTTATTTTATGTATTTCCCTCCCCCCTTTTCACCAAGGCTGTCAGCTTTTGTCTTAAGATGTTTCCTTGAAGCGGATCCGTACATAGATATTGATCCGAATGTATTACATAGAACATATACTTGGCTCAAAGGACATCAGAAATCCAATGGTGAATTTTGGGAGCCAGGAAGAGTAATTCACAGTGAACTGCAAGGTGGCAATAAAAGTCCAGTGACACTCACAGCCTACATTGTGACTTCTCTCCTGGGATACAGGAAGTATCAGGTACTTGGTCTCTAGTAAATGATAGGTGGGAAATCCAAGATCTTGATAAGTCAAAGACATATCTGGAAACTTAGATATTTACAAATTTATATTGTACTTAAAATATGAATTTGGGTACCTCTTTGTAGTCACTTTCCCAAACTGAGGACCAAACTCTTAACCTACTCTCTCAGAGTAAGAGGATTCTAAAATATTTTCCTCTATAGCTATTGAACTTGCTAGTAGTAAGAGAAGTCAGTACATATTGTTAGAGCAAAGAATATTCTTTAGAATTTAGGAATGAGTTCTAGCAAGTTGTGGTAGTGAAGGTTTTTTTTTTTTTGTGGCACTGGGAATTAACCTAGGGGTATTCTACCTCTGATCTACACTCCCAGGCCTTTTTCTTATTATTTTTTATTTTGAAACAGGGTCTCACTAGATTGCTGAGAAATTCACTGTGTTGTTGAGGCTGGTTTCAAACCTCTGATCCTCCTGCCTTAGCCTCCCAAGAACTGGGATTACAAGCATGTGCCATGATGCCTGGCGATGAAGAATTTTTTATTTCTAAAATATCATGGAAGAAGCCAGGTGTAGTAGTGCATGCTTATAATCCCGGTATTTGGGAGGCTGAGACAGGGGAATCACAGGTTTGCAGCCAGCCTCAGCTACATAGTAAGGCCCTCCAAAACTTAGTGAGACCCTCTTTCAAAATAAAGAATAAAAAGTCGGATTGGGGATGTAGCTTGGAGAAAGATGCCCCTGGGTTCCATCGCTAGTACCGAAAAATAAAAATCATGGAACAGTCAAAATGTCTATTAATTGTGTGCTTTAGGGTGAAATGCTGTTTGGATGAGAACAAGTGTGCCGGGAGAGCTATGCTCATGAGCTTAATTGTGCTATCAATTACTGTTAACTGCATTTCACAAGATCAACAGATGTTCTCTTAATATATTAAGCTCCTACTATTTTCCTAGCCCAGCACTAAGCATATAGAAAATGAACTTTCTTCTGAATTTATAGATTCAATAGCTAAGATTAAATATGAGAAATATTTTTCTTTTTTTTTTTTTGTGGTACTGGGGTTTCTGGAAGCCCTTCTACCTCCGGGATACACTCCCAAAGGCTACACTCCCAGACCTATTTTTTAACTTTTTTATTTGGAGACAGGGTCTCTTAAGCCAGCGTGGCTGGCTCCGAACCAGCGTGATCCTCCTGTCTCTGCCTCCCAAGCGCGGGGATTACAAGCGTGCACCACCATGCCCAGCACGAGAAATATTTTTCTTAAGTTGTGTTTTCCCCTTTATGATACTCAGCAGAACAAACAGTGGCGAAAGCCTACTTTTATTTCTTATTCCTTCAAAAGAAAGGTGTCTATTTAATCATAACAACTGGAAAGCGATAATAATTTCAAAATGCATGCCAAATCTTTGAAAGCTGTTGAGCACCATGGGATTCCCACGGCCTATGATAAAGTCAGGTAGACACTGAAATGCTTTTTGAATGACTGTTTCGAAGTAGTCTTTGTTTTAATGTGTGCTTCTGGGGTTGTTTTGAATAGTAAAACATGTATCTTTTCTCCCAAGCCTAATATTGATGTGCAAGACTCCATCGAGTTTTTGGAGTCCGAATTCAGCAGAGGAATTCCAGACAACTACACTCTCGCTCTTGTGGCCCATGCTTTGTCATCAGTGGGGAGTGTGAAGGGGAGGGAAGCCTTGGCTATACTGACTCAGCGTGCAGAACAAGAAGGTAATGCGTGGACCACACTGAGGCTGTGGGACTGTTAAGCATTATGGGATCTGTAAATTATTTGAGAAAGTGCTATAAGCCAGGAGTGAAGATGATTACATTTACATCTTTGGGATGAGATGAAAAATGGAATGAGATCAGGATGGGGCTGACGTGGGGACGTTGCTTCCAACCTCTCCGGGAGTTCTCTAGGAGTTCCCCTTCTTTTAGATAGGTTCTGCCCGACATCACTTACCGTTTTAGTTTCTGGTACCATTTCTGATTAAATGGCCGTGGATTCTAGAGAGATATGGGTTCAAATTTGAAATCTGTGACTTACCTTATAAACTGGCACCTATGTTAGGGTTGCCACAATAATTAAATGAGATAAATCGCAGAGCCTGATGGAGCAAGTGCTCATAAGTGTGATCTAAAGACAGATATTGAAAAAAAAGGTTGCCAGTAAGTGGATTATTTGTATGATTTTTAAAAAAAAATAGAACTGCTTATGGGCTACAAAAGGACAAACCCCACAGGTGTAGTTACCACCCAAATGTTATTTCTCATTCAACCTAAGTGTAACCGCCATGTAAGTAGTACTAGTTGCTAGAGGGGAAGAGACACTATGTAGGGCGGTCTTGCAGGGGCTAGAGCAGGATGAGCTCTAGGGAAGATTAATGAGTTGACTGGGTCCCTCGTTTTTTCCCTTGGAGATCTGGATTTTGAATGTATAACACCAATGTACAGATAATGTGAAAGGGAGAGTTTTCCTAGAATGTGAGAGCTGTCAATGGCAGATTCCCAGGAAAGAATCCCAGAGTTGTTTTCCATGCATCTTCCACTATTTTGAGGATCACCCCATTGGATAAACTTTATACATTTTTCTGGAATATAGTATGTTCTTTCTCTTATTTATAGTTGTTTAGTCTTGAGCCAAACCTGAAATTTCTCTCTGGAAAAAAAAATTATATATATATATATATATATATATATATATATATATATATATATATATATATATATATATATATATATGGTGGTACTGGGCTTCCTGGAAGCCCTTCAACCTCCAGGCTGACCTATTTTATACTTTTATTTGGAAACAGGGTCTCCTAAGCCAGCGTGCGCGGCTGACTTCGAACCTGCGCAATCCTCCTATCTCTACCTCCCAAGCTTGGGGATTACAAGCATGCGCCAACATGCCCAGCTTGGAAAATATTTTAATCCAAACATTCTTAAGGACAAGCAATAGGAAAAGGATGAAAATTTATAAGTTTTAATCATTAAAAAGTGACATATAGAAATGTGTGTGAGTACACACATAACATGTTTGGCATACATGTATACATAGATTCAAGTATTGTTTTATGCTAGTCAAGTAGGATGTGGACCAGTGTGGGAATATGGAATGGTATAAAGTGTACACTTTGGCAGTTGATCTGAGCGTTGCTGCTCTTTTCCAGGAGGCATGCAGTTCTGGGTGTCCTCAGGGTCCGCGCTTTCTGAGTCCTGGCAGCCGCGCTCCCTGGATATTGAAGTTGCAGCCTACGTGTTGCTTTCACACTTCCAGCTGTCTCAGTTTCCCGAGGTCATCCCGACTATGAGATGGCTAAGCACACAAAGAAATAGCTTGGGAGGTTTTGCATCTACCCAGGTGAGAGATGAGTTGTCTGCCATCTTTAAACTAAACGCATATATATTTTAGGAAGCGTATTGTTGCTTTTTTTCCATGACTTCATAACATTACTTAGTTGAAAAGCTTAGTAACTTAAGTCAGAGGCTTAAGATACTAATTTTAGGGTGAGTGGCTGAAGGAGACACTTCCACTGATGCCATGCACATATTATCAGTGTCAATTTTAGTGTCATGTGTGCAGGAAGAGCCCGGGGAGGCTCACCCGGGCCATGTGGAAGTGTGTTCCTGCCACTCTCAGCCTCATTATGATGTGAGATTGCGGCATACCCACAAAAGTATATTAAACTATATTCATTTTAATTTTTTCTATCTGATCTTAATTGGAAGTAAGTCAGCTTTCCATCCATCTTAGCTTTTTTGCACCTGTGGAAAGTGATTAGGAGGAGACGCTCAGTGCCACGCAGCCAACATCCTCTGAGGCTTCTCTGTGCTTTAAGCCACGAGATTCAAAAATGAACTGGGCGAGTTCTACTCTCAAGGAGGGGAGGTGAACGCACAGTGGCCTCCCCCAACAGCAGTACGCCTTCGCAGCCTTGCTGTGTGCTTACACGCGCAATCACTTTTCTTCTCTCAACAGGACACCATTGTGGCCCTGAAGGCCCTGTCTGAGTCTGCAGCCATGATGAATACGGAAAGGACAAATATTCAAGTGACTGTGACGGGATCGAGCTCACAGAGTCCTGTGAAGTTCCTGATTGACACACAGAACCGCTTTGTCCTTCAGACAGCAGAGGTGTGGACGAGGGGTGGTTATTTAAAAGTCTGTGTAGATGATATTGGAATACTGCTTTATTATCTACTGACTTCAACAAACACTTGTTCTCAGACCTCTGCAGAGAGGTGGGAGTGTGGTGCCCTCCTTTGGTTCAAGCTATACTCCCAGACCTATTTTATATTTTATATGGAAACAGGGTCTCACTAAGTTGCTGAGAGCCTCACTAAGTAGCTGAGGCTGGCTTCGAACCTGTGCGATCCTCCTGTCTCAGCCTCCCAAGTGCGCCACCACGCCCGGCAGAATAAATACACTTTGAGCACTTCCTCATAAGCACTGTGTTAGGTTACCTTATTGTATTTACTTTTTTTTTTTTTTCTGGTACTGGGGATGGAACCCAGGGCATTCTACCTCCGAGCTACATCCCCAGCCCTATTTTTTTATTCTTTATTTTGAAATAGGCTTTCACTGAGTTGCAAAGGGCCTCGGTAAGTAGCTGAGGCTGGCTACGAACCACGATCCTCCAGTCTCCGCCTCTTGAATGCTGGGATTACAATTGTGTGCCACTGCCGGGCTCTGTATTTACTTTTCAAACCGACTCTAAGATAAGTACTTTTTTGTGGCACTAGGAATTAAGGGGAGCTACACCCCCTCCGAGCTATACCCCTGCCCCTATTTTATTTTTATTTTGAAACAGAGTCTCCTTAGGTTGACGAGAGTCTCACTCCTTGCTGAGGCTGTCCTCAAACCTACAATCCTCCTGTCTTAGCCTCCCAAGTACTTGGATTACAGGTGAGCACTGCCACTCCCAGCTTAGATAAGTACTTTAATTGCTATAGTATATGGGAGAAAACTGAGCCTGGGAGAGAGTAGTAACTTATAATTATTAATACATATTAATTATGAAAATTAATGGGTTTCACTGTGGCATTTCTGTGTATGTATATACTGAGCTTTGATCATGTTTTTCTTCCTTTCTTTTACCACCTCCTGCTCCCTCTCCCCTGATGCCCACCCAATCCCTGATAGTTATATTCTACCTTTTAGGTCACCTTTTTCCTTTAGCTTGTGTGTGTGTGTGTGTGTGTGTGTGTGTGTGTGTGTGTGTAAGAAAACATGTGATACTTGTTGTTCTGTGTCTGGCTTATTTTGTTTAACATGATATCTTCTGGTTTCATCCAGCGACAGGGTTTTGCTTCTTCATGGTTGAGTAATACTCTGTTTGTACATACCGTGTATTGTCAATCCATTCATCTGTTGATGGGCACCTAGGCTGATTCTTTATCCTGGCTATTGTGAATGGTGCCACAGTAAATATTGAGCATGCAGGTATCTGGTGTATGCTGACTTCATTTCCTTTTGATATATACCCAGCAGTCATCCCAGCTGGATCATGTAGTAGTAGTAGTTTTAGTATTTTTAGAAACCTCCATATATACATACGTATGCATGTATATACCATAGTGGCTGTGATAATATACATGTCCACCAACAGTGTACAAGGGCTCCTTTTTCTCCATATCCTACCTTTTTTTTATAGTAGCTATTCTAACTGGAGTGAGATTGAATCTCATAGTAGTTTTGATTTGAATTTCCCTAATAGTCAAAGATGTTGAGATTGCTGGGCGTGGTGGTGCACACCTGTAATCGCAGCACTTGAGAGGCTGAGACAGGAGGATCGCAGATTTGAGGCCAGTGTGTAGCAACTTTGTGAGATACTGTTATCAAATAAAATAAGGCTGGGGTGTAGCTCAGATGTATATCCTGGATTCTATTCCTGGTACTACCATCATCAGCAACAAAAAAGATGTTGAGTAATTTTTATATCTTTATTGACAATTTGTACTTCTTTTTTGAAATATCTGTTTAGTTCATTTCTTAATTGAATTTGTTGTTAGTTTTTTTAGTTCTTTTTTATTTTATTTTTGATATTAGGATTGAACCCAGGGGTGTTATATATCTGAGCTATACGTCCAGCTCTCTTTAATTTTTTAAAAAAATTTGAAAGAGGCTTGCCGAGTTACTGTGCGCTGGCCTGTATAGCCTGTGTATGAGATTCGATTTCAAAATAAAAATAAAAGGACTGGGGGTGTAGCTCGTAGGTAGAATGCCCCTGGGTTCAATCTCTAGTACCAAAAAAAGAAAAGAAATAAATAAAAGAATATATAATTAAAAAGAAAAAGCATAACAATAATGAAAGATAGACGAGGTGGAGAAAAAATGAGCAAAGAATTCTTAGCTGCAGGTCTTGGAAACACAGGCAGCAGTGGCCGGCGAGGGCCATGCTGGCAGAATCCCTCTGGGTCCTCTGAGGGTTGAACCTGCCAGGTGTGTGCAGTGGTCCCAGCTGCAGTGTGTTGCAATTGCTCTCCGCTCTCACCACGCTGGTGCCAGCTGTTTCTCCCAGCAGGTTAAGCAGAGTGTTGGCCTTGGAGGGCAGTGTAGATTCTTTCTGGAGGTTTTTAGTCTGCGCATATTGGGGCATGCAAATGGCAAAGCCTCTGAAGGTTGGGGAGCAACTGAACCCCGAGTTCTGTGCTGGAGGAGGGGCTGTGGCAACCCAGTGCTTGGCTCCCCTCCAACCCGGTGCCTTCAGACGTGGCCCCTGCGTGAAGCCACCCTGGACCAGTGGTGTTCCCAGGCACAGCTGCCTGTTGCTAACACCCTGACTCTGGAGCCCGGCCCTCTGCTTCTCTCCCCTTCACAGCCCGCGCTCCCTGTGACATTAAACTCTCATGGGTTTGTGTCAGAGACTCCCCCCAGCCAAGAGTGTCTCCCGTGGCTGCAGCAGGCAGGGGTGCAAAGAGAACCCTGATTATTCCACATATTCTGGAGAGCAGAGGCCCAGACAATGGCACCCTTTTAAAGATGGTCCTAGCTACAGAACTCTGAGTTTGCTGAGAGAAGCCGTGAAGTTCCTTCTCTAATGTCCGCTGCTCTGTGCCCTTCTCTACCTCCCGGTTATTCTTTGACCTTTGACTCTGGGGAGCAGATGGCCGCCTGCCCAGGCCAGGCGCTGGCGTCCGTGCTTCTCTTGCTTTGCTGTTCTTCCCAGTCTCTGGACTTCCTCAGGTTGTGTATTCTTTGTTTTCCGTGGTCACTGTTGCTCACAGCCACTCGCCTCTTCAGTTACTCACCTGTTGCTTTGTGTGCATCCTGTGGAGGGGCAATCTGGTGCGGGATTCCTCTATTCTTCCATCTTCCCAACCTCTTCAAAGCTAGTGCCCTGCTCAAGACTGTGATAATGTTAACAGTAGGGCTAGGGTTTGAACCCAGGATTCCAAGACCATATTCATTTCATCTCTATGGCATGCCCTTTTAAGAGAGTTGTTAGCACCAGTCGTAGAATTCTTTCTCTAAAATGGAACAAAGAAGCTGGGTGTGGTGGTGCACACCTGTAATCCCAGCACTTGGGAGGCTGAGACAGGAGGATCACAGGTCTCCTGAGCCCCAACACACATGGATAAACGATGTGCCGGTGCGTGAGAATGCCGATCTCTTTTGTGGCATGGAGGGATCAGGCGTGGAGAAGTAGCCTCAATACTTTCCTTTTTACCTTTATTCAGCTCACTGTGGCGCAGCCAACTGCAGTTAATATTTCCGCAAGTGGTTTTGGATTTGCTGTTTGTCAGGTATGTAATGTTTATTTTTCAATCAGCTATGATTTAATAGTATTGTCGTGGGAGCATTGCTAAGTCTTTAACTAAACTATGTAGCTTGTATTACATCCTTAATAACTTATTCAAAATGTTACTCTAATAAAAAGCATTATAGATGTTATGAGCTGGTGAGTAGAGAGAAGTTATATGTATTGATAATCTATTAGAAAAATATTTGGGGGGGATTATTGTAAGTCTTTCCAAGTGAGGATTAAAATTCCCCAATATGATTTATGTGAATAGGTAGGAACTTCAACCTTTTTATTTTACAGTTCGGAAATTGTAATGTTGGTAGAGTTTCTACTGTTACCTTAAAAACAAATATACATTTATTTAAAAATTCTCAATATTCGTATATAATTAACATAAAGATCATCATTGTGTTACAAGTTATTGTCTTGAAGCTAGGAAATGCAGTCCTCTAAAAATCAGACTTATATAGTAGTAAATAAAACAATTAGAGAATGATTGTGTTCAGCGTTCTGGTACAGGAAAAAAATCCAAAGAAACTTTTTATGGTACAGTAGGAGACATAATAAAATAGAAGTAGCATGAAAAATACTTTCTTGAGATAACCATTACATTAAAAATACATTAAAAAGCATGGAGACTTTACATTTATCCTATTGGAAACCCCAAATATTTGATAGAACTACAGATGATTATATGCTTGGGTTGGAAAAACAACCCTGAGACAGTTGCTGAGAAGTTAATAGGATGGTCATTACAGACAGAGGCACTTTTTGAAAAACTGGTACAATTATTCTAATTGGGTCAACAGGTACACTGTTAAGTAGGGTGGGTGTACCTTGCTAAGCAGGTATAATTAGGAAATTTCTAAATAATTTCTAAATATTTTACATAGTACTCAAAACACAGTAAACATTTTTTTTTTTTTTTTGTGGAACTGGGGATGGAACCCAGGGGCTTTCTACCTCTGGGCTATACTCCCAGACCGATTTTATAATTTATTTGGAAACAGGGTCTCACTAAGTTGCTGAGAGCCTCACTCAGTAGCTGAGGCTGGCTTTGAACCTGCGTGATCCTCCTTTCTCAGCCTCCCAAGCACTGGATTACAAGCATGTGCCACCACGCCTGGATCACAGTAAACATTTTAAAAAATCAAGGAAAAATTATCATAGTGAAAAGCAATGGTATTGGATGGAAAGGCTAGACGGCAAAAGAGTGAACAGTTTATATTGATCACTCACAAAAGCTGGGGAGTTCTCATTCTCATTGCTGCCTTTCAAGATCCAGAGTGTATCCAAAAGTAAATATGAAGCATATTTTAACATACCGTAAAATTATGTATATTTAAATTACCAAACTTACTGAAATTCACTTCTGAAAAACCAAATGTATATAAGTCACCCGAACCAAATGATTGTTACTTAAGTTTTGAAGGGGACTGGGATTGGTGTCATACCTACTGGTCAGAATATTCACTATTCCATGTCTGTATCAGAATCCAGAAAATGAAAGGGAGGGACCAAAAGGCTTTTCTCATGGTGAAGGGAAAAATATTGCAAAGAAGTTGGTTACCCAGAAGTGGGTGTTGAGATTTTTGTATGGACCCTGGAAAAAAAGAGAGCAAAGAACTCAAGTTTGCAGTAAAAGTTAACCCGTTTTGGGGAATAAAACCGAGGCTGTTGAACAAAACAAACAAACTGCAAGATCTTTTGGAGTTCTCTAGTGAGCAGCTGCACTTTGCTGTGGGCCAGATATAAGCTGTGACAGTTACGGATGGGTAGTAATTAGACCTAGTTCACAAGTCTAATAGTCCAGTTCCTGTTTGAGGACATCCATCTCTAAAGGGACCGTTACATGGCACTGGAAAGGGGAGGAAAGATCATTTTTCCAATTTTATGAAACCATTCTCCAACTGCTCCAGGAATTACTTTGATTATTATTAAAATTAATCATTAATTTTTGTGGTTTAAGAAAGAATTGACAAGTGTCAGGACGATGAAGTGAGTGGAAGATTATATGAGTTTGGGATGTGGCAGAAGGGAAAGATCGGGACTATTAGATCTGAAAAGTGTAGTTTAGTGAGAAGACTTTTTAAAGTGCATAAATAGAAGAAAGGCAGTAGGTGTTTATTTCTTAGGGGTGTGTGTGTGTGTGTGTGTGTGTGTGTGTGTGTGTGTATGCATGTGTATTTTAAGCTGAAAAGAAAATATGTTATTTAACAATATTTAGCTTCATATGAAACTTAGTATCAAAAAAGTGGATGAGATCAAACATTTAAATAGATTCCTTTCCACTTTGGGATGAGGCTGGCCTAGGAAATTTTGATTCTGATTGGGATCCTTTGGGAAAGACACTGGTCTCATACTGCCCCAGTGCTCCTCCAGAACCTTTCTATGAGTGGTGAGGCCAGAGTATACACTTGAAAAGACCCTGTTGACTTGAACCCATCATTAGTTTTATTATCTTGGAAAGCATTGTATAATGAAAAAGAATTCTCAGCAGTTGAACAGGTGATGTTTTAGTTTTCATTTTTTTTCGTGAGAGTTTCTAAGGTTCCAGTTTGTGAAAAATCACTCCATTTGTGTGTCAGAAGATGCTCTCAAGAAGGTTGGTAGTAGCTTCACTTTTTCCCTTGAGGGTGTGTTTTATATTTTTTGAAAAACCAATATCCCATGATTACTATCCACAATGTTCCTAGGATATTTGCTTTGGAATATAAAACCTAAGAATTTTGCCAATTTTAAAAAATTTAGTAAACATTTACAGTATTTGGTAATAATGATGCATTGTTAGCCAGTGAAACTAAATTTTTCCTAGTGAAGATTAAAAATTCAGTTTCCAAAAAGATCACTAGCTAATATTTAGAATGTATAATGATAGAATTTTATATGTAATTTATTATTTATGCCAATTTGTTATTTATTTCAGCTCAATGTTATTTATAATGTGAAAGATTCAGAGTCTTTTAGAAGAAGAAGATCTGTCCAAAATCAAGAAGCCTTCGATTTAGATGTTGATGTAAAAGATAATAAAGATGATATCAATCATGTCAATTTGAATGTGTGTACAAGGTAGGCATCATTTTAGGTCCCTCCTCTTCTTTCTTTAGAAAAATAGATTTGAAGATTTAGTTATGTGTGGTTATTAAGTTATAACCTATAAGGAGTTAAACTTAATAAATAATTCAACTATGTATTACACTTTAGATTATAAACCAAAAGGACTATATGTTATTTAAGCATTTCTTAGAAATGCCTCAAAATTGCTTACAAGTTTTTCTTGTATTTATAACAAATTTTAATAGAAATATATGTATAAATGAACAAAAATCAAGTGTAGTTTAGGAAAAGTATTTCATGACCAAAACTAATCATGTTTAACAAGACAAAATGATTATTCTTTGTGAGTTATTTTTCTGTTGAAATAATTTCACTTTAGATTCAGATTTACCCTTCCCTTTTATACTTTTGACCCCAAGCTTCATAGAAGCATGCATATTCAATGAACAGAATTATTTTGTTTTTTAGATACACTAGAAATATTTCAGTTTAGATCCCCATTTTGGGTAATTAAGCCCCGCTAACGAAAGCTTCTGGATGGGCTTAATTAAGATGACTCTTGTATTGGTTGTTATCCAAAGCATTGGAGAGCTTGTTAAGTCCAAGGAAAAGAAGTTCTACCCCAGGCCTGGTGACCTCCCGAGAGGGCTCTGAAGCTGCCCTCGTTGTTTTCTCGTCATTCTAACACACGCGCAAGTTTTTGAGTAACGCTTTGAGAAGTTTTTGAATCAGAGGCTTTGCAGTTTCTTCCTTGTCAGTCTACCCTCTTGCACCTGCAGTATTTGGGGTTGAGCTGGAAGCTACAGAAATACTGCTCTGACAATGAGGAGCTGTTGTTTGCTCTTTTCAAACACCTCACAGCATTATGGCTGAACTTAGCTTGTTGGGTTGGACATCACGGATGCTGTCCTGAGCTGCCAAAGTGCTTCTCAAGGTCACCTCTGAGTGTTTATCCAGGTGGTCAGCCTTCTTAGCCACTGCCGCAATCCAGTCACCTCTGTTATTGCTACCATCTGCACTCTCTTTTGACCTTCTTGCTCTTGATTTTGGGATAAAGTGTCACACACACTTGCCCCATTTCTCACCTTCTTGGGCATTTGGGACCAGCATCTCTTCAGTGGCTTTCAACTGAGAAGGAAGTAAGACTATTATTATTATTATTATTATTATTATTATTAAGCTTACAATTGGCCTCTGTTCCAGAATAACAGTATCAAGTTATTACCATTGCCAACAATTATAACCTACAATTATCACAAACTTACATCTAGGCACTGCACAGAACATGTGTATAGGCATCTCAGTTCTGTGCAGTTCAGTACTCTTCTTAGCTCTGCTTTTCTCTTTGATCTACTCATTCGTTTACTTATTAAGAATCATTAAGTCTCCTCTGTGTACTTAATCATAATGTTGAGCCCAAACAGGCAGCAGCCGTTTCCATGGAATTTACTGTTTGGAGGGGGAGACAGAAATTAATATAAAAACTTCTCTAAGTAAGTCTAAAATTCTAGTTTTGAAAAGGTCAAAGATGAAAAGCTTTATGAAGTTGTAAGAGGGAAATTTTTACTTCTCAGGGAGGTCAAGTGAGAAAACAAAGGAGGATAAGAGGTAGAACTAGGGCTCGGAGCCGGGCGTGGTGGCGCATGCTTGTAATCCCAGTGCTTGGGAGGCTGAGACAGGAGGATCACACAGGTTCGAAGCCAGCCTCAGCTATTTAATGAGGTTCTCAGCAACTTAGTGAGACCTGTTTCCAAATAAAGTATAAAATAGGTCTGGGAGTGTAGCCCAGAGGTAGAAGGCCCCTCTACCCTCACCCTCAGAACCACCAAAAAAATAAAGAACTAGGACTTGGACCATGAAGAGGCCTAATAGTCTTTACCCAGTGTCAGGAGTCACATGGGCAATAGACTGTGGTTGGAGGTAGAACCTGAAGAAGAGAATATCCCCAAGTGAGCCTAGAGGTTTTATAAAAGCCTCCTTTTCCTTCTCCCCTCTTCTCCCTGTCCCTGTTCTCCCACTGAGCCCAGGTCCTTGAGGGCTAGGCAAGCATTCTATTCCTGAGCTCTATTCCCAACCCCTTTACTTTATTTTGAGACAAAGTCTTCCTAAATTGCCCAGTGTGTCCTTGAACTTGCAGTCCTCCCGCCTGAGCCTCCCAAGTAGCTAGGATTATACGTGTGCAACACCATGTCTCACTATAAAAGGATTTTGAATGCTACTATTAGTTTTCTGAGAAAAAAATCTTATATTAAACACAAGACATAAATGAATCCTTTCCAGTGGCACCCTATAAAAAATTGCCTGATATTTCAGGCATTTTGTTCCCAGCAACAGGAACAAAACTTGACTTGACCTCAGACAAGATTTTCTGTGTGGAATGGTGGTTGAAAAAATTCTGGCTCTGGTTAATTTTTCAAAAGCCTTTGGTCAACCGAGGCACTTGGATGATGGACTCAAAGTACAGTCTGCATTGTACCTTTCAGTATTTCAGCAGATTGGCTGTTTTTCTCATCTGTGATCTTTGATTACACGCAGACACCTCTAGTTTCAATCCTGTTGCTGGTTTTCAACAGCATCCACTCTGGCTGTGTGCATCACCCAGCAGCTGGCTTCAGTTGCTTTGGACCCCCTGAGCCAGCTGAGGTCAGCAGCTCACTGTATGGCTTTGCAGTCAGTCATGTTTGGCAGGCACCTGCTTGCTGTTCCAAAAAGCAAAGTTTTCTAACAGTTCTTCTCACTCTTACCATCTAAAAGGACAACAGGAAGTAGCCTAACAATACTTAGGATCCTTTCATGTTGGAGGCGCACTTCTTTCCATAGCAACACTGCTCTTTTTGTTCCAAATGCAAAGCTATTTTCACCTATTCATCTTAGAAAAATATTTACTTTAAAGGAGACAAAATGTCACTGGTGCCTAGATTCTTTGATGCCCACATTGTGTGCAATAGGGTGAAGGGAGGATGTGGCGTGCTGGGCGTGGTGGTGCACACCTGTAATCTTAGTGCGTGGCAGGCTGAGACAGGAGGATTTCAAGTTCGAGGACAACCTCAGCAATGTAGCTAGACTCTCAGCAACCTAGGGAGACCCTATTTGAAAACAAACAAAAATAAATAAATAAAAAGGGTTGGAGGTGTAGCTCGAAGGTAGAATGCTGCTGGGTTCAATCCCCAGCAGCAGCACCCCGCCCAAAAAAAAGAGAAGGACAAGGTGCAAAATGCTTTGCAAGGATTGTAATTCTCTCAGAGTGGCCAAAGAAAACACAAACTGTGTTCACATATCTGGGAGAACACAGGGAGAGCTGCTCACTGCTAGTCTTCTCTTAATAAACCCGATGAAGGAGAGGTTGCTAAGGTCTTGGCTGGTCTACCAGTGAGTAGTCATGCGATGCCTTCTCCTAGGTCCTGGGTTTCAGCTGAGAAATGTAATGCTGTCAACTTTGGAGAAAATGAAAAGTGAAGTTCACTTTGGAATCACCACTAATAAAACACCCTATAATTTGTTGAAAAGATGTACACTGTACCTGCTGTAGCCGACAAACACAAGTCTTACAGTGCAGACATTTCATCTTATCTGTGCAATGAACCAACTGCTCTACTATATTCCAAATGAACATATCGGTATCAACCTTGCTAACAAGCAGAGGGGCAAGCAGAATGGGATGTGGCAGGAAACACACCAAGTGATGTGTGCACGTGTGACGTATTGTTGCAATGCACCAATAAAAGAGAAAGAGTATCATACACATAGGAAAGGATGGCCTGGTTTAAAATTCTCCATAGTACTTTTTTTTTTTTTTTTTGGTGGTACTGGGGTTCCTGGAAACCCTTCTACCTCCAGGCTGCACTCCCAGACCTATTTTATATATTTTTATTTGGGAACAGGGTCTCTTAAGCCAGCGTGGCTTGCTTCAAACCTGCGTGATCCTCCTGTCTCCGCTTCCCAAGCGCGGGGATTACAAACGTGCGCCACCACACCCGGCTCTGTAGTACATTTTATTTGAACTTGAATAGTAATTGGAATAACATTTGGTAGCTTTAATTTTCTTATGAAGATTATTTTATAACAGCTGTAAGTTTTTTCTAACAGATTTTCTTCCTTCCTCTTTGACTAAGGTTTTTGGGCCAAGAGAGGAGTGGCATGGCTCTTATGGAAGTTAACCTTCTCAGTGGCTTTACTGTGCCTTCAGACACAATTCCTCTGAGCGAGACAGTGAAGAAAGTAGAACACGATCATGGGAAACTCAACCTCTATTTAGATTCCGTAAGTAGGAAAACCTAAGTTTTTATAAAGGTCATTATTGATAGTTACTGTTTATTGCGTTCAAAAGTCTACCTTTAAGGTTTTCTTTAAGCCATGGTTATTTTTAATTTAATTTAATTTTATTTTTTTGCGGTACTGGGGATGGAACCCAGGGGCATTCTACCTCCAAGCTACAACTCCAGTCCAATTTTTTATTCTTTATTTTGAAACAGGGCCTCACTGAGTCACTAAGTAGCTGAGGCTGGCCTCGAACCTGTAATACTATTGTCTCCGCCTCCCAACTACTGGAATACAAGTGTGTGCCACCATGCTCAGCTTTATTTTGGCTTTTTGCACCTTTGATTTAATGTGGTGACCATGCTGTCTCTGTTGCTCTTAATGATGACCCTGAAGAAGACCTCGATACGAAATCCTTATTTCTTGCTGTGTCCATCAGCATTCTCACTGCTGTGGTCCAGAATACCTGATGATCACAAGTTAGAGGAAGGAAGATGTATTTACTCACATTTCTGGAGGTATCAGTCCATGTCAGGCTGGGTCCATCAGGAGCTCAGGGCATGTCAGCAGGAAGCAGAGAAAAGCCAGGGCTGAGGGTGAGGGACAGATATGATCTCCACGACCACACTCCCAGCTACTTCCTCCTCCAGCCACACCCTTCCCAACTCTTACCACCCAGTAAATCCACCAGTCCATCAATGGACTCATCCACCGATGAGATCACAACACTCATGATTCAGTTATACCACCTCTGAACATTTTTGCTCACATGAGCTCTTCTGGGGGAAATTCTATCTCCAAACTATAACACATGGTAAATGTAAAATATTGCCATATTATAACTTCAGGAGGTCAGTCTAGATCTCAATTTGAGAACTCATTTTCCTTAGGGAATTGCTAAACATATTTGCCTAAATGCTGAAGATGTAACATAATTATATGTTTTAAATTGTTTTCATGAAGCTTTTAACAAATCTCCAAATGGTTAATATTCCTGCCTTAAAAAATCAGGGGTTTGCTGGGCGTGTTGGTGCATACTTGTAATCCCAGCGCTTTGGAGGCTGAGAAAGGAGGATCGTACAGGTTCAAAGCCAGCCTCAGCTACTTAGTGAGGCTCTCGGCAACTTAGTGAGACCCTGTTTCCAAATAAAATATAAATTAGATCTAGGAGTATAGCCCGGAAGTAGAAAAGCCCCTGGGTTCCACCCCCAGTACCTCAAAAAAAAAAAAAAAATCAGAGGTTTAAATCATAGAAGAATATTTTCAGAGGTTTGATTTTAAGAAAGAAATATTGTATACCCTTTCCATTGCTTTATAAATACTACTTATCCAAGAATAAGGTATAAAAATATGCCAGGCAAGCCAGGCATGGTGGTGCATGCTTGTATTCCCAGTAATTGGGAGGTTGAGACAGGAATATGGCGGGTTTGTGGCCAGCTTCAGCTCCTTAGTGAGGCCCTCTGTAACTTAGTGGGAACTTGTTTAAAAATGAAGAATAAAAAATAGAACTGGGGGCAGGGTGATGTAGCTCCAAGGTAGAATGCCCCTGGGTTTAATCTCCAGTACTGGGGAAAAAAAAGTCAGGCAAAGGTAAATGAATCCCAGACTCTGCTCATTATATCTCTGAACTGCTGCTGGCATGTACACCATTCTTTTCGTCTATCATCTATATGAAACACATAAGGTGAACTGAAATTGATTTCTAAGCATTCTTAGGATTTCATATTATATGGGAGAACACATGTTTCTTATTCCAGTTTTGTTAAGTGTAAGTCAGAAATATGTTACTACATATTTACCATTAAAAAGCTAGTTTCTAAGTGTTCTTATTTGTGTTAGCATTTTAAAGATCACTCTGGTTTAAGAAAAAAGTCACTCTGGTCACTGTCCTATTAAAACTAATTCAGTCTTTAGTTCTTATGCTGTTCTGGAATTTTCTTATGTTGAATACCGTTTGAAATACATGTACCTGATTTGGAACTTGAAAAATATAAGGTTTTTTTTATTTACTTGATTTATTTTGATTGTGGAGTTGTCTTGCATCTCTGATATTTTGTTAAATATCTTCCTTTGAGTGTCTACTGATTTGTGATTAATTTGGCTTTTCATTTACTGCTATTGGCAAATAATGAACGTTTGAAGGAATTTACTAAATTTTTGATTCTTTAACTGGCATTGTCAAATTGGCATAAATTGTCCTTCTTGTAGATGGGTGGACTGGCCTTTATTTATTTATTTCCTTCCTTCCTTCCTTACTTGTTTACATGCTTACTTCCTTACATGCTACTGAGAATTGGGCACTCTACCACGGAACTACATCCCCATCCTTTTTGCTTTTTGTTTTGTATTTTGAGACAGACTCACTAAGATGCAGCAGCTGTCCTTGAACTTCTGATCCTTCTGCCTCAACCTCTCAAGTCACTGGGGATTTCAGGCATACCCCACCGTACCCTACCTAGGGTGGCCTTTTGAACCAAATATCAAGCAATATTATTTGTGAAGTGCATCCCCCACCTCGAAGCCTCATTTATTTGGTGAGGTGGCTCGCATCAGCTGAGGGAAATTCTTTGGCTTCTGTGTGCCATTAGCAGCAGCTAGAGTTGGGGTGTACTCCTGGGAACAGGGGATCTGGGTGAGCCACCATGGTCCCAGCAGGATGTGCCCGCGGGCTGGCTGCTCACTTAACAACTCTAAGTCTCAAGATCCCTTTCAGTAAAATAGAACTGAAACCAGTACTTATCTTGTAAGGGTTGTTTTATATGGTAAAAAAGATAATTCATAGAAGGCACATAGCGCAGTGCCTGGTACGTAGGCATCCTCCCTAGATGTTAGTTTCTGTTTTCCTAAAATGACAAGAAAAGTCTCTTACTTTATTATGAACACATGGTGTGTCAAGCTCTTAAGAATGTTTTGTATTTTCAAAGGTAAATGAAACCCAGTTTTGTGTTGATATTCCTGCTGTGAGAAACTTTAAAGTTTCAAATACCCAAGATGCTTCAGTGTCCATAGTGGATTACTATGAACCAAGTAAGTGGTGGTGTGGACTTCCTCACATTTTAGAACTTAATGGGCATTCACGTGTCCATTCACTTGCAGTGGCCATCTAACTGGACTGGTTCTGTGGACCAGTCGGTAGGGGAGAGTGTAGGAGGGCGATGCAGGCATCAAGCTTCCACTCAAATAGACGATTAACGATTTACCAGAATCACATGAGAACACTTAGCATATGAATGTTAAAGAGAAAATTTTGCACATAATGTTTTGGGCCTTAACTTACAATTGCAAAAGAAAAGGTGATGAGAGTGTCCAAGATTTTGCTTCTGTCCCAAGCACCCGTTTCATCTGGGGTGCCATGGGAGTTCTCAGGAGAGACCAGGAACAGTGGTCACAGTGGCCTCTGGGGTAGCTGTTTCCTCAACTGAGGGAGATTGGTATTTTGCTAAACATATGTATCCTAAGAGCTTTTTTAATGTGTTAAGGACATATATAGTCTATTTGGAAGATAACTTGAACATAATTGATTTGACTGGTAGTTTCTCATTTTATAAAAGGATAGGAATTTAGGATATAAAAATAGAGCTGTTCTAGAGAGTCCCCCAAATTACTTATAAAATTTGTCACAGAATTAGTTTCTGTGACTGTGATTTCTGGGCTAAGTTTCTAATTGTAATAAGTCTTATCCTGAATAAGTACTCATGGTGGCTCAGAATCATCATGATGTGTGACAAGATCATGTGTTAAGTAGTTGTAGACAATTATGTGTTAAAATAAAGCTAACTCATTCACATTTGGGGTAGTACTGTATAGAGTATTCAAAACCAGTTCTCTCCCCTTTGGTACGTCTGTAAGGCAATTCCTCTTGTCTTAACCTTCCTATTGGAACCAAGGAAGAGAATATACTCAAGTTCTTAGAAAACAGGCATAGAACCATTTTTTTCTGATGGAGGGATGAGATACACGGCAGAGACCCAATGGCAGTACCTCCTCATCAAACTTTTTATTTAAACTGGTTGCAACGACCCACACTTGATGTTTGAGGTTTATTCAGTTTATGTAATTTTTTTGTGGCAAACAACTTATTTTTGAAGAGTCCATTTTGAAATGAAATTCTAGGGCCCAGGATGTAGCTCAGTGGCAAAGCGCCTGCTTTGCAGATGCAGCGCTCTGGGTTTGATCCCAGGTTCCAAAAGGCAAAAAGAGAGAACCCTTTTAAAAATGAAATTATAGGAAATATAAGAATATTAAAAAACCAACCTATTTCTAAAAATACTCAAATATGTTTATTGTATAGAAAATTATTTCTGAAAAATAATGAAATAAATTTGAAAACAATGTGTTTTTTAATAAATTGTAAAATAAAACTCAGTTTTGCTTTGCAATGAGTTTATTAATAGATTGTTGTAGGT
This sequence comes from Muscardinus avellanarius, assembly GCF_963383645.1. Taxonomy (NCBI): domain Eukaryota; kingdom Metazoa; phylum Chordata; class Mammalia; order Rodentia; family Gliridae; genus Muscardinus; species Muscardinus avellanarius. Next base: position 29,181,096 of record NC_137794.1, read on the forward strand.
ACTTTATGTACTTTGGGTTGGGTACAATTTATAGTGCAAGCTACTATTTTAAAAACTACTTAGATTCAATTGTTTTTAGATGGTATGTGCTCAGTGTTTTAAAACATTTAAGCATCATATAGATAGACTTCTTTTCATACTTACATATTTTAAAATAAAATCAAGGTCAAGATCTCTTTCCAGTACTTATAGTGATTAGAATTTTATCTGAATAGATAGAAAATGTCATCCTAAAATAGCATCTTGAGGAGGTTAAGTGGTCCTCAGTTTAAAACCATTGCCATTCCAGTGAGAGGTCAGAGTGACGCTGTGATGGCCATGTGCCCTTGCAGTTCGTTTTCTCTCACTCAACGTTGGCCAGCAGCTGGTATAGACAGATTGGACTAAATGCTTGTTTCTCTCTTGGATTTGGTTTACAGTTTGGGCCTCTCTTGAGCATTTCAGTTGTTTCTTGCAAAGAAAAAGTAAAATTATGCAAAGAACGGAAAACTTTCCAAAGTGTATTGAAATGCTTTTACATTTTGGCAGTAATTGTCTCTAAAGGGAGAAATGCAAACTGATGTGTGCCTTTTTGAACAGGGAGACGGGCAGTGAGGAGTTACAATGCCAGAGTGAAGCTGTCCTCCTGTGACCTCTGCGGAGACGCCCAGGGCTGCCAGCCCTGTCAGAATGGAGATGTGAGCTCCCGTCCTCACTCTTCAGTCCTTGTTTTCTGTCTCACGCTTCTGGCTTCTCTTGTCTTTGCAAAGTTGCCTGTTATTTATTTCTTAAGGACTCCAAGCAAAATTGATGTTTCCTGAAGTCCAATGTGATTGTTTTCCTAATTGACTATTGCCCTTGACTATTTTGAATAACAAAGTGCTGGGGTGGGAGCATCTCTAGGTGGAGCTGCCCACCTGACCTTTGTGTGGAAGAGCAGAATGATTGCGTCTAGGTATCTTTATTTCCCCCTTTTGAAATCTTTTAGGATTTTTGGCAAGAGTTTGTTTTCTTCAGAATAAAAGTGTTATTTTAGAAAATTATTGTTCTCAGTTTGTAAAAGACCTGAGCCTAGGTTCTGAAGCATTATTACCCACCAGTGTTTGCTTTACTATTAGAGATAGATTCCTGGAGGCAGCAGCCAGAAGAGCTTGTTCTGTTCCCTCCCCACCTCCAGTTTAATCCTGCTGCGCACCTCATGGCGTCAATATAGTTTTCTTTAAATTTTTTTTTTTTTTTATTGGTGCATTGTAGTCATACATCTTAGTGAGTGAGTACAAGATGGTAGAGGCATACATGCACACATCACTCATTTAGCCCTTCCCCATTTTTTCTTAACTGGACATCACTTCCTTCTCTTTAGAATGTAGGTGGTACATTTTAAGAAATTAAGTGGTCATTTTTTCCACTCCATATCTGCTCACATACCCTGGGCCTTACCTCTCCTCTTTTTTTTTTCTCCTGGAGAAAATGAGAAGGGCCGTGTGCTGGTACAGAGGGTGAGGAGCCTATGAGAACTGCCCCCCACACTGGCTCTGTTTCAGGTGAACGTTGAAAAGCACTGCAAGGTGTGCCCGAGGTGACTCAGACCAGGTGATGGCGCAGCCCACTGATGTCCTTGTGGTCGGGGGAAAGTATGGGGCTGACAGGGACCATAGCGTCTGGACTAAGTCTGAAGCATCATAGTGCAGGCCAGGGGTCCTATAGAACCTCTTTCAGGCTCAGGAGTCTGAGTGTCAGACTGCCAGCTGTCAAGTGACATCTGAGGCTTGCTGTGAACCTTTAAGCAGATTCCTCACTTCTGAGCACAAAGGTCATTGGTTACCCTGTATTCTGAAGGGTAATACTCATTTTTTCTCGGTGAGAATTTTAAAGAAAAAATCTTTTCCCTCTTTTCCTTCTTTCTTTTCTTCATTTCTCCCTTCCAAATATATTGAAGTCTTTTATGTATGTAAAAAAATTAAGCATTTTAAAACTAAATCTAAGAAGTGATTTAATTTTTCTCCTAGACTCCATGGACATGGGAAAATACTTGCTGTGGCTCCAAAGAGTTGGTTTTATAATATTTTTAGCTATTTAAAAATAAATCTAAGCCGGGCATGGTGGCACACGCTTGTAATCCCAGTACTTGGGAGGCTGAGACAGGAGGATCTGGGTTTGTGGACAGCCTCAGCTACTTAGTGAGGCCCTTTGCAACTCAAATGAGACCCTGTTTTAAAATAAAGAATAAAAAATAGGGCTGGGGGTGTAGTTCGGAGGTCGAATGCCTCTGGGTTCCAACCCCACTACTGCAAAAAAAAAAAAAAAATCTAGAAAAGTATACAAATATATCTCTTAAAGATTTTTTTTGAAAAGCTCTTATTTTAGTGAATTTTAAGAAATTATTTTGGAGCGGATGTGCATACATTGCTTATGGATATTTTGAATACCAAAGTAGGAATGCTCAACATAGTATTTTAACGCTTGCATCCTATATGTAGAAAACAGATCCTCAGGGAGTGGTCTATGAAGAGTGGTTAAATAGCAAATATATAATTTTCTTGTATTTATTTTTAACTAGAAAAAGATTTCTTATTCTGTTAAACCTTCTAAGGAGTATGTTGTAACGTGGCGCTGGTTGTATTTGGGCCTTCGTGTGGTGGGTTTTGACCATTATACTTTGGGACATCTTTAGAGGTGAAATCTTGGGGTGAAGTGCAGGGGTGGTTTTTTATTTTTGGTGGTACTGGGGTTTCTGGGAGTGCTTCTACCTCCGGGCTACACTCCCAGACTTATTTTATACTTTTTTATTTTTGGAAACAGGGTCTCTTAAGCCAGCTGGGCTAGCTTCGAACCAGCACGATCCTCCTGTCTCCACCTCCCAAGCTCGGGGATTACAAGCGTGCGCCACCACGCCCGGCTGCAGGAGTGGTTTTAAGGACACCTGCCCAGGGAACCTTGTACTGACCGCCAGCATCTCAGATGCGGCAGTAAATCATTTATATGAAGCTTCTACCATCATTTATTAGGCAACGCTAGCATGGAAAGGCCACTGGAAGACAGGCTTTCTCTGTTTTGGGCTTTACTCTTATCTTTTAAAACCCAGAATTCAAATACTTTTTTTGGTGAAGTGCTTTTGATTTTCAGGTTAAAAGTTTTCTGTAACTCATCTATTTTTAAAATGAACTTAATCAAAAGTGAGACAGAAGAGGAGAGAGGGTTAGTTAGCACTGACATGTGGCTTGCAGGCCTGTGGGGGTGTCCTAGCCTCTTCCTCCTTTAAGGAGGAAGACCTTTCTTTCTTAGAGAACTGTGGGGTGGTGTTCTGCTACTCACAGTGGGCTTGGTTTAGAAGAGAGTAGGCTGCAGGCATAAGAAGAGGAATACCTGCAGTAGTAACAATTATTAGTGTAGATTATTTTTCTTCACATGACGTAATAGTATTCTTTGAAAAAATCATTTTACATTTAAGCTTCTATATGCTGAAACTCACCAATTAAAATAGTGTCAGCTGGGCGTAGTTGTACAGGCTTGTAATTCCAGCATTCGGAAGGCAGTCGCGGACAGCCTCAGCTACTTAGGGAGGCCCTTCGCAACTCAGTGAGACCCTGTTTAAAAAAAAAAAAAGACTAAAAATTATGGCTGGGGGTGTAGCTCGGAGGTAGAATGCCTGTGGGTTCCATCTCCAGTACTGACAAAAAGAAAATAAAAAAGGAAAAGAAAAAGCGTAGTGTCAGTTTCATTCACAGGCATGAACCTAAGTCCTCCCTTCTTTTCCACCTGGGAACCTTATTAAGACACCAGCATATCTCACTCACCACTGGTTTCACAGATTGAATGTTGTAAATGACTAGTAGCCAAAGATTCTAAGATAGAATAACTTATACTTGGATTTGCTATCTTAAGTTATAGTTCTAAAGAAGAAAAGAAAGTCTATTGATATGTGCCCAGTCAATAAAATGATTCCTTTTATTATGCTTTTCTGCTGCACTTTGATCTTCAAAATTTCCTAAAAGCAGTATCTTGGGTTTAGTGTCTTACTTTCATTTTAATAGAGGGAACATTGTGCTCATGTAGAAAGCAGATACTAGCCCTTCCTTTGCAGTTTGTTACTTAAATATACAGCACCGTCCCCTACACACAGGAGTCTTCAGAATTCCAGGCACAATGCTCCTTGCCCCTATTCTTTTGAGTTTGGGTACAGTTATTTTTTAAGAGTCATATTTAGAATTTATTTCTGCTTTTTCTAAGTATAGTTATAAAGAGTCTGGCAATATGCTGCTGATTATCTTTATTTTGACATAATTTAGTTGTTTAATTTGACACTTCTGGCTGTTCCATGGCATTAAAAAACTGGAATATGATTTTTCCTTATCTTTTCCTCAGATTATTTTTACTAACCTTCTGTCATATAATCTGGAGTTTTTTGTAATAACTTCTTTTTCTCACTTGCTTTATTGAACAATTGAATGCTCATTTCTACAAAAATGTGCTGTAAATACATCTTTGGCAAGATTTCTCATCACAAGATTAGTAATTGTTTTGAGTCCGCCAAGTGACTATTGTGGGTCAAAGAACGATTACATATTCTTGGGTGCATCATTTTTTTTTTGCATGCTGTAAATCTAAGACACTTATAGTAAGTGGCCTCACTCTTGGCTGCTGTTAGACACAAAGAAGAGTATTTTTCTTTTGTTTTCAAACTCCAGGGAGGCATAGCATTTTTAAGAACTTAAACATTTCTTGACATCTATTCAAATGACATTTATGTTAGTACTACATATCATGAGTTACTTTGGGAGTAACGTGAGGTATAGTTATTTTTTTCATTACTTATTATCCTTTCTTCCAGAAATGAAGTTGCAATGTGACCTGTAATTTAGCATATATCGGTGCGAGTTGGTTTGTTTTAACACTATCCCTAGGCAGTGAGTTCTGTTTTCAAGCTACTCAGCAAGCACAGTATCACATTGCATCATTCCATAAAATTCATCGTCATTTCTATTTCAATTTTAACACAGCAAAATAAATATTTCTTAAAAGATTTCCGAGCTAACTTCAAAGAATCCTTACACAGTGCAGTATGTTCCTCTGTGATAGGGATGATACTAATACACGCGTTGCTCTGTTTAAGAATCTTTATCTCATGTTGCCATGAGGCTAAAATTTTCCACACTTCTCCCCAGTGTATTTAATTGGTGGTAGAAGGTAGTTCCATGCTCTATTTTAAAAATTTTAAGATTTTGATAGCTTCAATAGAATGTGGCTTGATTAGGGTCCTTCAAGTCTTTAGTTTTGGACTTTTACTGTGGTGCAGTTGACATGGCGATCTCTTGTATACATGAAGCTTTATAATATTTCATCTAAAAACCCTCTATTTTGAGAAGTTCTTTTACAAATGAGAAGAGTATTGTTGAAATAAAACATTTTTCTGGCAACTAAAGTTTTGTATATTGGTCAAGTTGATTCTGAAAGTTTTTATTTTAAATGTTGGAGTATTGTCATTGTTAATTGTACCCTACCATGTACTCAATAAGAAATTGTGATTTACCAATAAAACTTAAAATTTCCATTTACTTATTACCTGTGGTTTTTTTTTTTTTTTACTCTAGTTTAAAGCATGTTTACAGCACTCTCCCTTAGGAAGCCTACCTAATTATGAGAAATGAGATGTCTGAGGGTAGGTGAGTGTGGGCGTAAGTGTGGCAGCGGGTTGCCACTAGTGAGGCTGGAGACATTTGGTCACCAACTCCCGTCACCTTTCTTCTGATTCTTTGATTTAGGTGCTGGTGTGGGGTTGTGGAGAAGAAGGTGATACACAATAAAAAACTGATTGATGTCAGGTGAGCACTCATGGTATTTGAGGAAGTTATCTGGAAATGTAGAATGCATAGGAAAATGGGAGCCGTGAATGATCACATCCAGAGTGCGACTCTTTAGGGACACTTTCTCCACCTACCCAGTGTTCTATAACATTTCTCTTGCCATGAATTTTCAGGGCTTCTGTGAGATGCTAAAGATAGCATAGTAGCAATGTCAGGAGAGAGTGAATTCTCACAGCTGGTGCTGCTTACATGGCTTCTTGTAGGTAAAGGCCAAGGAAGCCGGTAAATACCCACAGTGCACAGGACAGCCTTCTACAGCAAAGAATTATCCTTCTCCAAACAACACAGATGCTGAGTTGCGAAGCCATCTGGCTAAATGATGCTGGGTACTTGTAGCTTACCTCCTAATGTCAAGTAACTTTAACATGATTAATGCCTCCCTCCTACCATGGCTTTAATATAGACTGTCCCTACCAAAACATTTTTCTTTTGGTACTGGGGATTGAACCCAGGGCTATTCCACCTCTGAGCTATACCAATAGCCATTTAAAAATTTTTTATTAGGTTTCTGGAGGCCTCACTAAGTTGCTGAGATTGTTTTTGAACCTGCGAACCTCCTCTCAAATACTAGTATATAGACCCACACTACCAACCTGGCTGGACTAAATCTTATGTTGAGGTTGAATTCCTCAGTGCAGTGATGTCGAGGAGGTGAGACTTCTAGGGAGTAAATGGTCACTGGGGCTCCATCCACATGAAGGGGCCAATGCTGTTCCTGTGAGAGCAGGTTAGTTATAACGACAGCAAATTGTCATAAAGAGGGTCAGCTCCTCTAGCCTCTCTCTTCCTGTGTGACACTCCTGCCCTGCGATGACCTGCTCTGCCTTGTGACTGCATGGTCCCCACCACCAAAGGACCTCTACAGATGCAGCCACTTGATCTTGGGCTTCAAAACCGTGAGCCCAACACATGCATTCCTTATACATTATGCCTTCTTGAGTATAGTAAGAGAAAATGGGCTAAGATATTCATACAGCAATGGAGTTATTAGAATCACTAAGCTGATACTAAGATTAACAAATACACCTATATCTCAGGCTGAGAATATATAGATAACTTGGAGACTGGGGAAAAGACACAGTTATTTTAAAAAGATGCCTACAATGGTGGTTTCTTTTTGTGTGTGTGTGTGTGGTATGGGGAATGAAACGCAGAGGCATTCTACTTTTGAGCTACACCCCCAGCCCTATTTTATTTTATTTTTATTTTGAAGCAGTGTCTCACAGAATTGCAAAGGGTCTCGCTAAGTAGCTGAGGCTGTCCTCAAACCGCAGTTCCCCCGTCTCAGCCTCCCAAATGCTGGGATCACAAGCATCACCACCACGCCTGGCTTGGTTGGTTTCTAAACTTGATTGATCATCAGACTTCCCTAGAGAGCTTGATCTCATTAAAAATTAAAAAAAGAAAGAAAAGAAAATCCTGGCCTTACTTATGGAAATCCTAGTTCAGCAAGTCTAATTTATGTTCTGAATCTCGATTCTTAAGCAAACAGGTGATTCTGATGATTATTTCAGTCTGGGAGCCACTGATGCTGATGATTTTTTCAGACCTCGCTGGCTTGCGTATAGACTGGGATGCTGAAAATAACACCATTCATCCAATCTAAATGATAATGTAGGCCTGCAGCCCACAGAGCAGTTCTTCCCAGTCAGTCCCAGGAGCCTTCAGGAATGCTCTCCCAGAAGATTCTAAGAGCGGTCACATGGGTCTTCGCTTTCTCTCTCCTGTCTGGTCCATTTTTTTTTATTAATTTATTTTTGAAATTGGTGCATTGTAGTAATATATCAATCACATTGGAGTACAAGACTTGAGAGGATATACAAGCACACATCATCCAATTAGCCCTCCTCCAGCCCCCATCCCATTCCCTCCCCCTCCCTCCATCGCACGCTTCTTTGGTGATTTACTTTGATACATTTGTTTATGTACCTCCTGCATTTTAAAGAGGCTCCGTCCTCCAGTATTACATACCCTCTGATTGGTCACATTAGTTGCTTCACTATAGGGCCCTTTCTATAGCTCATCCTCTTCCTGTTGCCCTTTTCCTCCTAATTATTGCTGATTAAGAGAAGCGTCTGATTTATATTTTCTGCGATATTTCTCTGTGCATGCTGCGTTGCAAGTACCGATCCCACTCTTGATGGTCCCAGTAGTGGCCTGGTTACTCAGTGGACTGATCCAGACCTCGCTGGCTCAAGCAGCGGCCTTGCCTCATGGGAGGCCCCAGTTCTGGTCTCGCTGGCCCCTGCACCGGTCTAACCCCTAAGCTGGCTTTGGTCCCGGCCTTGGAGGCCGCAGGAGTGAACTTGCCTCACGCCAGGATCCGATGCTGGCCATTGGCCCCTGCACCGGTCTAACCCCTTGTCAGGATTCCAATCCCGGCCTCGGAGGCCCCAGCACTGGCCTAGCCTCACAGCAGGCTCCAATGCCGGCCTCGTTGGCCCCAGCACCGGCCTAACCCCTCGGCAGGTTCCATTCCCGGGTTAGGAGGCCCCAGCACTGGCCATGTCTCACGGCAGGCTACGATGCTGGCCTCGCCTCACGGCAGGCTCCGATGCCGGCCTCGCTGGCCCCAGCACCGGTCTAGCCCTTTGGCAGGTTGTTATCCTGGCCTCGGAAGCCCCAGTACCGGCCTTGCCTCACGGCAGGCTCCGATGCCGGCCTCGCTGGCCCCAGCACCGGCCTAACCCCTCGGCAGGCTCTTATCCTGGCCTCGGATGTCCCAGTACCGGCCTTGCCTCAAGGTAGGCTCCAAGCCGGCCTCACTGGCCCCAGCACCGGCCTAACCCCTCGGCAGGCTCTTATCCTGACCTCGGAGGCCCCAGTACCGGCCTTGCCTCAAGGCAGGCTCCGATGCCGGCCTCGCTGGCCCCAGCACCGGCCTAACCCCTCGGCAGGCTCTTATCCTGACCTCGGAGGCCCCAGTACCGGCCTTGCCTCAAGGCTGGCTCCAATCCCGGCCTCGGAGGACTCAGCACCAGCCTTGCCTCACGGCAGGCTCCAATGCCGGCCTTGCTGGCCCCAGCATCGGCCTCACCCCTCGGCAGGCTCCAATCCCGGGCTCGGAGGCCCCAGTACCAGCCTTGCCTCATGGCAGGCTCCGGTGCCGGCCTCGCTGGCCCCAGCACCGGCCTGACCCCTCGGCCGGCTCCAATACTGGCCTCAGAGGTCCCAGCACTGGCCATGCCTCACGGCAGGCTGCGATGCCGGCCTCACTGGCTCCAGCACTGGCCTAACCCCTCAGCAGGCTCTTATCCTGGCCTAGGAGGCCCCAGTATCGGCCTTACTTCACGGCAGGCTCCGATGCCGGCCTCGCTGGTCCCAGCACCTTCCTAACCCCTCGGCAGGCTCTTATCCTGGCCTCGGAGGCCCCAGTACTGGCCTTGCCTCAAGGCAGGCTCAGATGCCGGCCTCACTGGCCCCAGCACCAGCCTAACCCCTCGTCAAGCTCCGATCCCCGCCTCGGAGACCCCAGCACTGGTCATGCCTCATGGCAGGCTCCGATGCTGGCCTCGCTGGCCCCAGCACCGGCCTAACCCCTCGGCAGGCTCTTATCCTGACCTCGGAGGCCCCAGTACCGGCCTTGCCTCAAGGCAGGCTCCAATCCCGGCCTTGGAGCACTCAGCACCAGCCTTGCCTCACGGCAGGCTCCAATGCCGGCCTTGCTGGCCCCAGCATCGGCCTCACCCCTCGGCAGGCTCCAATCCCGGGCTCGGAGGCCCCAGTACCAGCCTTGCCTCATGGCAGGCTCCGGTGCCGGCCTTGCTGGCCCCAGCACCGGCCTAACCCCTCGGCCGGCTCCAATACTGGCCTCGGAGGTCCCAGCACCGGCCATGCCTCACGGCAGGCTGCGATGCCGGCCTCACTGGCCCCAGCACCGGCCTAACCCCTCAGCAGGCTCTTATCCTGGCCTAGGAGGCCCCAGTATCGGCCTTACTTCACGGCAGGCTCCGATGCCGGCCTCGCTGGTCCCAGCACCTTCCTAACCCCTCGGCAGGCTCTTATCCTGGCCTCAGAGGCCCCAGTACTGGCCTTGCCTCAAGGCAGGCTCAGATGCCGGCCTCACTGGCCCCAGCACCAGCCTAACCCCTCGTCAAGCTCCGATCCCCGCCTCGGAGACCCCAGCACTGGTCATGCCTCATGGCAGGCTCCGATGCTGGCCTCGCTGGCCCCAGCACCGGCCTAACCCCTCGGCAGGCTCTTATCCTGACCTCGGAGGCCCCAGTACCGGCCTTGCCTCAAGGCAGGCTCCAATCCCGGCCTTGGAGCACTCAGCACCAGCCTTGCCTCACGGCAGGCTCCAATGCCGGCCTTGCTGGCCCCAGCATCGGCCTCACCCCTCGGCAGGCTCCAATCCCGGGCTCGGAGGCCCCAGTACCAGCCTTGCCTCATGGCAGGCTCCGGTGCCGGCCTTGCTGGCCCCAGCACCGGCCTAACCCCTCGGCCGGCTCCAATACTGGCCTCGGAGGTCCCAGCACCGGCCATGCCTCACGGCAGGCTGCGATGCCGGCCTCACTGGCCCCAGCACCGGCCTAACCCCTCAGCAGGCTCTTATCCTGGCCTAGGAGGCCCCAGTATCGGCCTTACTTCACGGCAGGCTCCGATGCCGGCCTCGCTGGTCCCAGCACCTTCCTAACCCCTCGGCAGGCTCTTATCCTGGCCTCGGAGGCCCCAGTACTGGCCTTGCCTCAAGGCAGGCTCAGATGCCGGCCTCACTGGCCCCAGCACCAGCCTAACCCCTCGTCAAGCTCCGATCCCCGCCTCGGAGACCCCAGCACTGGTCATGCCTCATGGCAGGCTCCGATGCTGGCCTCGCTGGCCCCAGCACCGGCCTAACCCCTCGGCAGGCTCTTATCCTGACCTCGGAGGCCCCAGTACCGGCCTTGCCTCAAGGCAGGCTCCGATGCCGGCCTCGCTGGCCCCAGCACCGGCCTAACCCCTCGGCAGGCTCTTATCCTGACCTCGGAGGCCCCAGCACTGGCCTTGCCTCACAACAGGCTCCGATGCCGGCCACACTGGCCCCAGCACCGGCCTAACCCCTGGGCAGGCTCTTATCCTGACCTCGGAGGCCCCAGTACCGGCCTTGCCTCATGGCAGGCTCTAATGCCAGCCTCACTGGCCGCAGCACCGGCCTAACCCCTCAGCAGGCTCTGGTCACGTCCTCGGGGGCCCCAGCACTGTCCTTGCCTCACGGCAGGCTCCGATGCTGGCCTCGCTGACCCCAGCACCGGCCTAACCCCTCAGCAAGTTCCAATCCCGGCCACGGAGGCCTCAGTAGTGGCCTTGCCTCACAGCAAGCTCCAATGTCGGCCACTGGCCCCAGCATCGGTCTAACCCCTCTGCAGGTTCCAATCCCGCCCACGGAGGCCTCAGTAGTGGCCTTGCCTCACAGCAAGCTCCGATGTTGGCCACTGGTCCCGGTGCCCGCCTAACCCCTCAGCAGGTTCCGATCACTGTCTCTGTGGTTATTATTTCAAAGGTTCCAGGTGTAATGTATCAGATCTCTGCCTCCCCTGGGTATTGGCCACTGGCATTGCCACTGCCTCCACTGTTTCAAATCCTTCCCAGGCTCTTTTTCCACTCTGAATGTTGCCAGTGTTCCTAAGCATGCGTGATGGTAGCATTCAACATTTGGTGTAATTTCTCCAAAAAAATAAAGATGGTAAGATCCGGTTTCTGCTTCTCCTGAATACAAGTCTCCACCACCATCGTGGAGAACTCTTTCAACACCGCATTTCTCCTTGGTCTCCGCTAAACTCTCTCCTTATATGTGATGTGTCAGATTCTTAACAATATAGAGAAATAGCAGTCCTCTTTCACGGCGAATTTTTCCATAAGTTCCAGTGCATTTAGATAAGTTTTGTCTGCATCTGCAGTGTCCTGGCATCCATAATGGCTTTCTTACCTCCTCTCCGATATTTTTCTTTATCTTTTTCTGTTCTGGGCCCGGTTTCTCCAGGGGTCTGGCGTGCTACTCGCAGTTCGGCCCGGGGCCCAGAGTCCCGCGACCCGGGCCCCAGCTGGCGTGCCCCGCCCAGAACCCAGCATCTTACTGGGCCTGGTTTCTCCAGGGGTCTGGCGTGCTACGCGCAGTTCGGCCGGGGCCCAGAGTCCCGCAACCCGGGCCTGTCTGGTCCATTTTGTTGATGTCTACTGCAGCAGAGATGGCACTTCCCTTTCCTGCACTACCCTCGTTCTTCCTTCCCCTTAAGTTTTGAGGTTCTGAGTTTATTTGGAGTGGCAGATATATTTCCCAGCTTCCTATGTAGTTATGTTGAGTCCTGGGTTATATTCTATTCAGTGAGAGATAAGTGAGTGATATTTTCAAGAAGTATCTTCAGTTGGCCATTGTGGCGCACACCTGTAATCCCAGTACTTAGAGGCCGAGACAGGAGGATCACAGGTTTGAGGCCAGCCTCAGCAACTTAGGTCCTCATCAACTTAGCGAGACCTTGTTTTAAAATAAAAAATAAAGAGGCCTGGGGGTATAGCGCAAAGGTAGAATGCCCCTGGGTTCAGATTCCAGTGTCCAAAAAAAGTTTTAAAAAGTATCTTAAAAAGAAGTTGGTTAAGGCTCCTTTTCTCTCTTTGCCGATGCTTGCTCCTTGGATTGTGGACGATTGGCTCAAGCCGTCGGCCTTCTGATCCATTGGGAGAAAAGCTGATCCTTAAAAGTTTAAGTGAGCTGGAGAGCTTGAAGGAGCCGGCCTCTGATTACGATGGAGCCACTCTGAATTACCTATGTTTGGATTGCCTTTGCAAGAGGGAACTTCTAAGCCAGCTGCGGTGGACAGATTTTTGGGTGGTCCCGTGAACCTTGCCTGCTGAAGTTTGTGCTACTGTGGATCCCCTGAGGGTGGTGTGACCTACAACTTACTTTTAGCTAAGAGAATATAGCAAAGGCAACAGGGTGTACATTAGATTGCGGTCCCTCCATTTTTTGGTACTGACAATTGAGCCCAGGAACATTTTACCTCTGAGGTACACCCCAAGCCCCATTTTATTTATTTTTGAAACAGGCTCTCACTAAGATGTGGAGGGCCTCACTAAGTTACTGAGGCTGGCCGCGAACCTGTGATCCTTCTGTCTCAGTCTCCCAAGTACCAGGACTTCACCACGTCCAGCTTTGTAACGCCCCTCTTGTTGGAGTCTCTACCTCTTCTGACGTTGGGGAGGTGAGCTGAAATGCTTTGGGTTCCCTCCCCATATGGAAAGAAATGGAGAGCAGCTTTTAGGAACTGAAGGCGGCCTCCAGCTGACGACAGGCAAGAAGCTGAAAGTCCCACATCTGTGAGGAACTGAGTTTTGATCACAAAAGTGGATCCTCTGCAGGTGCAGCTCCAGCGGTGCTCTAATCATACCCACATGAGACCCTTAAACAGCGAGCCTCAGTGCGTGGTCCCTTGACCATGAACGCTGTGAGATAATCAATAGAAAACTAATTCACAAATTTAAAAAATTGACTGTTATACACTGCTACCAATAAGTCTGTAGACACCTTGGCATTATCCCTGGTCTGTCACTGCCAAAGGGAAGCTGTGTTCCCTGGATGCCTTGCTGCTGCTGCTGCTGTAGGGGTACAGAGTCTCACACCAATGTGGTAGATTCTCTCTCTCTGACTCTGTGTTATAGTTTATCCCTTGGGTACAAAGAGGTGTTGCTTGTGCCTCAGTGCACAGAGATTACCTGCAAAGAAGAAATAAGTAATACATGCCAGAACCAGAGAAACAAAAATTTCTATCCAGCAAAAACTAAGCAAAAAAGAACTAACACTACCTCAAACAAATGTTAAAACTCAACTAGGAATTGAAAATAATTTCTCAATTATCACACTAAACATAATTGGCCTCAACTCCCCAATAAAAAGACATACGGTAGCAAAATGGATTAAAAACCAGAATCCATCTCTCTGCTACCTGCAAAAAATACATCCTACAAGTAAAGACAGTAACAAACTAAAGGCAAAGGGGCTGGAGCAAGGTAATCCATGCCAATGGAACTTGAAGACAAACAGGAGTAGCAACTATGATATCAGACAAATTAGACTTCAAGCTCAAGCTTATTAGAAGAGACAAAGCAGGTAATTTTTTTTTTATTGGAAAAAGGAACAATCCAGTAAGAGGAAATAACAATAGTCAATATTTATGCCCCAAACATAGGCACAGCTACTTTCATAAAACAAACTCTTTGTGCATTAAGTCACACATAAGTCCCAATACAATAATACTGGGAGACTTCAACACCACTCACACACCATTAGAATGATTTTCTAGACAAAAGGTCATTAAAGATGCCTCAGACATAATAATCATCAACCAAATGGACCTATTAGACACATACAGAATATTCCACCCAGTTACAGCAGAGTTCACATTTTTCTTAAATGCTCATGGAAACTTCTCCAAAATAGATCATATCCTGGGCCACAAAGTGAGCACTAGCAAATTTAAAAAATGTGGCATACTTCTCTGTGTCTTTTCAGGCCATAATGGAATGAAAGTAGAAATCAACTATATGAAGACCCAGAGAAACAACATAAGCATGTGGAGACTGAACACCACACTGCTGAATAAAGAATGAGTCATAGAAGAAGTAAGGGGTGAAATCAAGAAATTTCTAGAAACAAACAAAAATAGAAATACAACATATCAAAACCTCTGGGACACTTTGAAGGCAGTATTAAGAGGAAAATTCATAGCAGTGAGTGCCCACATAAGGAGAATAGAAAAATCACCAAATAAATAACCTAATGACACACCTTAAAGACCTTAAAAAACAGGAACAGTCTAACCTCAAAGCCAGTAGAAGAAAGAAAATTATTAAAATCAGAGCAGAAATCAATGAAGTAGAGAATAAAAAAATACAGAATAAAAGCTAGTTTCTTAAAAAATTAACATAATCCACTAGCCAATTTAATGAGAGAGAGAGAGAGAGCAAGAACCAAATTATTATGAAGATAAAAGGTGAAAAAGGAAATATTACTACTAACAGTGTAGAAATCCAGAGGATTATAAGAAACTGATAAACTATAACATAATGGAAAATCTGGAAGAAATTGACAATTTTCTAGATAACTACCTTCGTAAACTGAGTAAAGAAGATATAGAAAATTTAAACCAACCAATAGCAGCCAAAGAGATTGAAGCAGCAATAAAGAGCCTACCATCAAAGAAAAGCCCAGAATCAGATGGTTTCCCAAGTGAATTTTATAAAACCTTTATAGAAGAGCTAATGCCAATACTCTTCAATCTATTTTATAAAATAAAAAAATGAGACTCTCTTAAATACATTTTATGAAGGCAACATCATATTAATACCAAAACCAAATAAAGATAGCTCAAGGAATGAAAACTCTATATTATTGATTAACTTGGATGCAAAACTGCTAAACAAAATACTAGCAACATGCATTCCAAACTACATCAAGAAAATCATACACTATGACCAGGTAGCGTTCATCTCTGGGATGCAAGGCTGGTTCAACATACAAAAATCAATCCATGTAATTCATTACATAAGCAAAAACCAAAGACAAAAATCATATGATCATTTCAATAGATGCTGAAAAAGCCTTTGACAAATCCAACATCCATTTATGCTAAAAGTACTGCAGAGAATCAGAATAGAAGGAATATACTTCAATATCATAAAGGAAACCTACAATAGGCCCACAGCCAACATGATATTAAATGGGAGAAAATTGTGAGAATTCCCCCTAAAAACTGGAACAAGACAAGGATGTCTATTATCACCACTTCTTTCAATATAGTACTTGAGACTCTAGCCAGAGCAATAAGGCAAGAAAAGGAAATCAAAGGAGTACAAGTAGGAAAAGAACTCAAACATCCCTATTTGCAGATGACATTATACTATACTTAGAAGACCCAACAAACTCAATCAAAAGGCTTATAGAACAGGTCAACAAATTCAGCAAAATGTCTGGAAACAAAATCAATCTTAAATAATTGTAAAATTTTCTGTATCCCAACTATAAAACCAATGTAAATCCAGAAAACACTTACACTCTGGACATCCTACATAAAAATAAAATACTTAGTAATAAACATAACCAAGAAGGTAAAAGACCTTTCTATAAAGAAAATTATAAAATATTGAAAAAAGAGTTGAAGAAGACCTTAGAAGATGGAAAGATCTTTCATGTTCATGGATAGGCAGAATAAATATCATCAAAATGGCCATACTTTCTCAAAAGTGATCTACAGATTCAATGCAATACCCATGAAATTACTGAGGTCATTTCTTACAGACATAGAAAAATTAGTTCTTAAACTCGTTTGGAACAACAAAAAACCCAGAATAGCCAAAGTAGTTCTCAGCAACAAAAAATCATGTAGGAGGAGTCACAATACCTGACTTTAAACTATACTTCAAAGTCATAGTAATAAAAAACAGCATGGTACTGGCAAAAAAAGAGATACATTGACCAATGAAGACTCAGAAACAAATCCACACACACTTACAGAAAATTGATTTTTGACAAAGGAAATAAAGATAGCTTGTTCAACAAATGGTGTTGGCAAAACTGTTTAACCATATGCAGAAAAATGGAAATAAACCCCACTTTCTCACCCTGCACAAGAGTCAATACAAGATGGATCAAAGACTTGGAAATCAGACTAGAGGGTTTGAGTCTCCTTGAAGAGGGTATAGGTCCAACACTGCAACACAGAGGCACAGACAAAAACTTTTTCAACAAGACTCCAAAGGCACAAGAAACTAAAAGGCAGATAAATACATGGGATTGTATGAAACTGTAGCTTCTGCACAGCAAAGGAAACAATCAAGAACCTCAACTGAGAGCCAACAGAATGGGAGAAGGTTTTTGCCACTTACTCCTTCGAGAGAGGACTAATATCTAGAATATACGAAGAACTCAAGAAATTCAGCACTAAGAGAACAAATAACCTAATAAAAATGGGCAAGTGATCACAAAAGAAATTAAAATGGCCCATAAATACATGAAAAAATGCTCAACATCATTAGCAATCAGAGAGATGCAAATAAAAACTACACTGATATTTTACTTAACTCCTACTAGAATGGCAATCATTCAAAACACAACAACCAATGCTGGTGAGGATGTGGAGAAGTGGGAACTCTAGGACATTGTTGGTGGGATTGCACATTAATGTGACCACTTTGGAAAACAATATGGAGGATCCTCAGAAGAATGGGAACAAACCTATTATATGATCCAGCAATACCACTTCTGGGTACCTTTCTAAAAGAAAGGAAACCAAACTACTAAACTAATGCATGCATATCTATGTTCATAGCTACACAATTCACTATAGCCAAACTATGGAACCATACAAAATGTCCATCAACAGATAAATGGACTACAAAAATATGGGATATGTACACAATGAAATATTTCTCAGCCATAAAGAAAACAATTATGTCATTTACAGGGAAATGGATGGAACTGGAGAACATTATGCTAAGTGAGATTAGTCACAAAAAATAAGAAATCAGATGCTCTCCTTAATATGTGGAAGCTAGGGAGAAAATGGGTCATAGGAGGAACTCTAGATTAAAAATGAGATACTATAGATGAGCAAATAAGGTGACCTAACTGAGGGAATGGGAGGGAGGACGAGGGAGATTCTCTACTATATATAATGTACATTAACAAACATATCAAAGTCAATCACTAAGCCAAACATGAGGAGGGAGGGGGAGAGAATGGGGGGGAATTGGGTAAGGGCTAATTGGGTGATGTGTGCATGTGTGCCTCTACCATCTTATACTCCTTTAAGCTACAGTGCACCAATAAAAAATTAAAACAAAACTTGAAGCAGGGTCTGTGTTGCTACAGGTTATGCTAAATTGTTGAGGCTGGCCTCAGACTTGCAATTCTCCTGTCTCAGACTCCCACGTACTGAGATTACAGGCATGTGCACCATGTATGGCTCTGAATCTTCTTTTTCCCTTGCCTTATGTGTCTGCACACTCTCTTATTTGCTGGTTCACTGTCTTAGTCTCCTTCAAATCCTCATTTTCCTCTGTATTTTTTGTTATGCTTTGGTTTTTGGTGGTACTGGGGTTCCTGGGAGCCCTTCTACCTCCGGGCTACACTCCCAGACCTATTTTCACATTTTTATTTGGAAACAGGGTCTCCTAAGCCAGCGCGCGCAGCTGGCTTCGAACCTGCGCGATCCTCCTGTCTCGCCTCCCAAGCGCGGGGATTACAAGCGTGCGCCACCACGCCCGGCTCCTCTGTATTTTTTAAGTGCAGACTTGAGTATTTGGAGGTATCAGTTAGATTTGGAATAGATTGAATACAGGAAGTGAGGAAAAGGAAAGGGGCCTTACCAACTAGGTACTGAGGAGAGAAATTTATTGAGATGGAGAAAATATATTGGAGAATGAGTTTGTGTGTGTCTGTGTGTGTATAGAATGAGATAAAAAGAGCCTGCAGAAAAAGAATTGCATTTGGGGTCAGGCTCTTTTTATCTCATTCTATCCATAGTTAAGAATAGCAATAGATACTGTGACTCTTGAGTAATCTGCTGATATAGAAAATAGCAACATATTTCATAATTATTCTTATATAGTCTCTGCTCCTGGTTTTTTTCTTTTGTAATTTAAGGAAAATTAAATTTATTGAGGAAATAGGAAAACCCAAAGAAATTCATATTATGAACTCATTAGTGTGGAACATAGAATTCATTACATTTTTAAATTTAAAAATAATTATAGACTCAGAAAACATTAAAATAATACACAGAGGTTCTGTTTGCCTATCACCAGCAACCACCAGTGATAACACCTTAAACAGCTGCAGTGCATTATTAAAGACGGGACATTGATTGGCATGACATACTTAACTAGTCTATAGACCTTGCTTGGCCTTTGTGATATTTTTACATGGCTATTTATATATTTTTATAATTCTAGGACATTTTAATCATCTGTACAAATTTATTTGAACACCAACTCATCAAGATACAGATTTATCTCACCACCAAGGAATTTCTCATTTTGCACTGTCACATTCTTCCCCTGCTACCTGATCCCTGGCAACTACTTAACTATCTGTGCTCCAGCTAGAGAACTGTCATTTTGAGAGTGTTGTCTAAATGAAAAATTTTTTTCCATTGAGGAAAATGCCCTTAAGAACATCCACGTTGCTGCATGTGTCGATGCTTCTCTTGCCACTGAGTTGGTATTTTAAGGATTTGATTTGGCTCCTTCACTGGAATCTCGGGGAGGGAACATCACCTTGCCAACCTGAGATAAAGTCTTCAAATGGAGTAGTTAAATTGGATAAAAGGGGAACAAAAGGCGTGACAAAGGAAGAAGAATCACAGGAAATTCCTAGTCATGATAAGGAGAAAAAAGATGGGATTGGGAATAATGCCTATGTGCCCAAATTACAAAGTTGCAAGTAACAAACAGGATGCCCAGGTCTAATGTAAAACACAACACCCCGCTTAATGACAAAGCTTATACAAATCATAGAATGTCATCGCTGTAGATTTATTATTAATATTGTAATGTATATCTTGAGTTCTAAGAGAAGGATATCATATGTTGTGATTTCCAAGCCTTTAAACAACCACATTAATTTTGTTTTCTTTAGACTATTTCTCTTGGAATTTTCCAGGGAAAATATTTTAGGTAAAGTTTCCGTGATCAGTACCAAAATGATCATAAAGTTATACCACATAGTCAAATGTATTTATTAAGTTGATTTCATAGCTTATAGTAGGCATAAAATAAAATAGAGGTGCTCTAGTGGTAGAAATACAACCACCAATATTCCTAGTGGCAGTCATTCTGTAGTATATGAAAGCATGTTGCCACTAGGAGGCAGAAGAGGATTAAGAAAAGAAGGCTCTTCCTCCAAAACTGTTGCCAACTTAAACCATTACTGTTGTCTACTAAACATGAAATGAGATCTGAGGGTTTTTCTCATTTTTGTGCAAACAGATGCTGAGGTTATTGAAGTCTGCTTATTCCTATTAGCATGATAACATTTTAGGGTTCATTTTATCTCTGTATGCAATATATATGCAATAATTTGTTATTCTTAGAGTAAAAAACATATCCAGAGTGGAAGTTACTTTTTGACTTTATTTATTTATTTATTTATTTTATTTTTGGTGGTACTGGGGGTGGAACCCAGAGGCTTTCTACCTCCGGGCTATACTCCCAGACCTATTTTATACTTTATTTGGAAACAGGGTCTCACTAGGTTGCTGAGAGCCTCACTAAGTAGCTGAGGCTGGCTTCGAGCCCGTGTGATCCTCCTGTCTCAGCCTCCCAAGCGCGGGGATTACAAGCGTGCGCCACCACACCCGGCTACTTTTTGACTTTATGAAAGTAAATCCTGATTAGAACCAAATCCTCTTTCAGAACCAAAGATATCATTAACTTGGACAGTTTAGAAAGGGGTAATATTGACAAATTTTACTATCATTCCTTTAGCCTGTTTTGGTTAGGGAGTAAGTTATGGCAAGTAAAATCTGACCTAGAATCTGTGGAATTTTAATCTCCTAATAGAATCAGAGTCTTGATTAATCATCTAACAAGTATTTATTACTATCTTTTTCCACCTACTTTTGCTTTTCAATTGAAGTATTTTTTTCTCAATGCCCTTTTCTTTGTACTCATAGCTGGAGAAGAATAAATGTAAGAAAAGGCAGCGAAATGGATGATTGTTAGTAGAGGTATGGTTGCCACTTGAGTGTTTCAAGGACTGTTTTGTTGTACAGCACCAGATCCTCATGGTTCATGTTTGTTACAAACTAGTTTATCTGTATAAAAATGTTTCGTGAGAATCTGGAAAACTTTCTCATTTGGGAGGATGATCTAGAAATTCTCTAACAGGAAAGTTTATTAGGGCTTTGACACCATAAGGAAGAGACCTCTCCTCTACAGGGCCTCACCTGCTCTCTTCTTTCCTTTCTTCAAGTGAATATTCATTTGTGGATTGTCCTGGTGAGGAATGGAAGGTCCTGAGGAGGGGGCTGCATCTCCTTTAAAAGGGTTGTTATTTGAGGAATCCTGAGTTGTAATCTGAGGAAGCTGTGGATCAGGAAGCTGGAAATCAGGAGGTGGGAGAGGGAATGTAGGCCTTTCCTTGGCTATTTAGACATGTTTCAAGGCTGGAGGAGTTTCAGATAGCCCCTGCTGTACAGATGAAAGATGGGAGACAGAAAATGAACTATTCCACCTAAACCAGATGATCTAGTTGCCCATTTTTTTCCTCCTAGGTATTATTTACTTCTGAAAGTTTTGGCTCTGTTTCAACTGTACTGAAGGTGTAAGGGTTTGGGTTTAGAATGTCTCCCTAGACCTCACCTAGACAAGAGTGGTCATGTTGGAGGCAGAGCTTGGCTGCTGAGGAGGGGCCTCTGGGCTGTGGCCTTGGGGATTGTATATAGTCTCTCCTTCCCTTGCGTTCTCTTCTCTTTTCTTTTCTCTTCTCTTTCCTTTTCTTTCTTTCTTTCTTTCTTCTTCTTCTTCTTCTTCTTCTTCTTCTTCTTCTTCTTCTTCTTCTTCTTCTTCTTCTTTTTCTTCTTCTTCTTCTTCTTCTTCTTCTTTCTCTCTCTCTCTCTCTCTCTCTCTCTCTCTCTCTCACTCTCTCTTTCTCATTGTCTGGTGATGTGAGAGCAGCCAGTGTGCTCTTCTGGCTGTGCTTCCCACTGCCATGTCATACGCTCTTCAGACTTCACTAGGCCTAACATGGACTGACCCCTGAAACCTCCATAGCTGTGAGCAAATCTCCATTACTGTTAGCAAACTTCCTCTAAGTTGGTGGTCAGGTGTTTTGGAATACAAGGAGAGCGTAAGGTGAGAGCCATGCCTCCAGTCAAGGGCAGTGTGGAAGTGGAAGCATTAATTGATGAGACACTGAAAACAGAGATTTGAATATGAGGGTCAAAAGCTAAAGTGAGAAGGGAAAGGGGAGGAACTAAGAAGTGAAATTGAATAAATTATGTTATGGCATGTACAAGTATGTAATGGTGAGTCTATTATACCATAATACATTAATAAAAATCTTTTTTATATACTTTTATTTGGTACATTGTAATTATACTTCATACTGAGGTATAGACTGATAAAAACATAAATGCACACATCTCTTGGAGCACTTAAAAAATCTTTAGAAAGTCAAAGTCAGGACAGTAAGACACAGCTCTCCCTTCTCAGGTGAGATTTGTACATGGCCGCCTTTTAAATTTTTTGGCATTGGAATTGAACCCAGGGTCATTCTACCTCTGAACTATACCCCAGCTTTTTTATTTTTATTTTTATTCTTAAAAATTTGAAACAGGGTCTTGCTAAATTGTTACGGCTGGCCTTGAAACTGTGATTCTCTTGTCTTAGCCTCTCAAGTACTATGATTACAGGCATGTACCAAAATGCCTGGCTCTTTGCAACCTTAATGGGTAGTATATTTTTCTCAGATACCCAGAACAAGACACTGGAAGGAGGTGACTGTGGAGACTTCTCACACAAAATTCTACTGAGGATTCCACTCTTGACAAAGTTCTTTCAAACCTCTCAATTACTAGAGAAAGTTGAGTAAGGCATCCATCTACATTTATTAATGACTTAGATATAATTCCCTTGCCCAACTATTTTCAGGTGAGAAGCCCAAACCAAAAAAGTTCAGAGAAGTGATGTTTATAAGTCACAGGGTTAAAGTTGGGGCAGGATTTAAAAAACAGGTTTTCTGAGCTAAGTTGTTTAGACACTGCCCCAGAGAGCATTATTTATACTTTCTTGGCCTGGTCCTGTACTGTGACCAGACAAAAATTCTAAGCTATCAAGAGGCAGAGAACAGTCAAAGTTTCTACAGGTTCTTGATAGTAGCTATGAATTGCACAAGTAGAAGCCCTGTGCTCAAAGTGGGGTTCCTTCAAGGCCACTGGGCCCCTGGGCTGTGTGACTTGTTATAGGGGAAAACATGGAATAATTCTTCCTGCAATCCACAGCCAAGCTTCAAGGGTGTGCCAAGTGAGTGCTTCAGAGGTGTGAGTGTGTCTGTGTGTCTGTGTGTGTGACTCTTTTTATTGCCTCTTTGGGAAAGTCAGGTTGGACCAGGATGACTTTGAATCCCTGTCCCCTTCCTTCATTTATTATAATAAAGGGAAAAGTTTGACTATTATTAATCATGAAAGAAGCAGGACAAATCAAAGGAGCATTGATCAGGAAATGATGGGTACTCCATTTTGTCCTCCTCAGTGAAGCTTATTTCTTTGGAAAGCAATACCAAGATATTGATGAAAATTGCTTAATAATCACAGATTATTGACCCTCTGTGTGCCAGTGAGAAAAGAAAATCATCAGAGCATTGTGAGAGGCTTGTTCATAATACCCACGCGGTCTACTCTCCAATTTGGCAGCTCTTCTAGGCTACCATGTGCCACTTGTGGCAGCAGCTAACATTGACTACAATGCGCTCAACACTGTTCTAAGCCCATCACATGTTTCGTGCCAGGCAATCCTTCCAAATGCCTTGTGAGTGTGCTTTTACAGATGAAGATGATGACAAAGTGAGGCTAAGTATGTATCAATGATAGTAGGTGGAGATCCAGGACTCAATCCTGGCAGTCTGGTCCCAGAGTATATGTTCCCAACCACGCCTCACCTGGCTACCTGGAAGCATTTACCTGACTTCCAGGGACTCTGTTGGTCAAGATTAGATCTTGGCAGAATTTATCCACAATCTCTTAGGTTCTGGTATGGTCACAAACAGAAAGATGTATGTTTAATTTGGGGAAAGCAGTCTACAGAAAAATCTAGAGATAGATCATAAACATCACTCCAATGTCATTTCAAGAACAATGTGACCTGGCATATCATTCCCCATATTTGGCTCAATATTATTGTCAAATGATAAAGCTAATATTTATTCAAATATTATTTCATACTTATAACTGCTTTCTATTTTTTTACTTCTTAATCTATCTTTTTATTTTTATTTTTATTTATTTTTTATTGCGGGTCTGTCCGTGAACCGCGATCCTCCAGTCTCAGCCTCCCAAATGCTGGGATTACAAGCATCCACGCCCGGGTTTACTTCTTAATCTAAATGGTGAAAAAATGGAGTAAGTACTACTATTGTTTTTGTAAAGATGAGCTTAGGGTAACTGAGTTATTTCATAATAATACAGAGTTTCTTAAGAGGCAGAAGTGAGTTTTGAACCCAAAGCTATGACTCTAGTGCCTACATTCTTCATAACATTCTGCATTCTGCATTCTGTAGTAGTATCCTAACTTGCTGTCTTACGATTCAGAACAAATATCCTTTCTATCAATTGGATTTCCTAAAGAATTGGAGTAGTATAAACTTGGTGTCTGTGTTCCTAAATTTTGTTTTGCCATTTCTGTTCTGCTTTTGAACCATGTGTGTGCCATTCTTTCTTTAGTATTCAGTGTTTATCATCTGGTTTTGATTTGCTCAAACTCTTTTCTCTATGCAATTTGTATTGTTTTAGTTTCTTTTTCTATGGAAACCATTTTTAAGTTAATTTAATAATGCATGTTTTTTTTTACCACTTTAAAGTCTTATTCTTTCATTATGTTAAAGAAATTTATTATAGTACAATAATTGATACTTTAATAAAATTATATAAAACTCTCTCTATATAACTTTAAGTTTATAAATTTTTGGCCTTATTATCTGAATTACTTACCCTTGTGAATTGTCTGTGAAACACCACAACTGGCCCAAATTTACTTGCCAATGTCACAAATACTACATAGTAAAATTTGTGGGGTGAAGAAAAGTTTTTGCCCTAAATTATTTGTCAATGGCAAAGAGAAATAAAGTATTATATCTAGAAAATTCTTTGTAAATGCAAATAGGGTCATACAAGAAAGTTTATGTATGAACTTAATAGCTAAATGAATTCTTTTGAGTTGTAGAAAGTGGAACAGAATTCTTGGTGAAAGGGTCAGGTATCTCCTCTGTTTGGGACAGGTAAATCCCTTCTCAATACAGAGCTTTTTCATCAAGACATAAAGGTGGACCAATGAGCTTGGTCAGTTTGAGAACTTTGGAGAAATGGGTGGCAGAAGGAGAAAAAGAGGGATTTTAAAAGCGTGAAAAGCTGAATATATATGTGGGATGGTGGTGACCATCTGTGTAGTTTCTGGTTTTCCCTTCTCTGGTAATTTCTCATCCCTTGCTCCTGTAATCCCCTATGATTACTGTGGGAATGGCCAGTTCATCCATGTCTCTCTCATGTTGACTGGACAAACGTGGGCTGAGATGTCCCTTCTCCAATTAAGCGCTGAGATAAAGACATTCTAGACAGTTTGCTGCTCTACCAAAGAGAAGCATGGCCTCGGTGAGACAGCAGTGAGGCAGATGAGAGGCCAAGATGAGAAGGAGGATTTCTTGGTTCCCTTCAGTGTCTAGTCACTGCCTCATAGAGTCCAGTCCCTACGACTGCTTGGAGTCCTTGGCATCGGTAGACTTTTCTGCCTTGTGACGTATTTTCCTTTTGCATAAATTAGGGTAATTTATTAAACTTCCTATTTTACCACTTTTTATTGTGGTAAAATTAACATTAAATGTAACTTTTACATATTACACTTTTAACATATTTTACATTTTAAACATTTTTAAATGAAAAGTTTATTGGCATTAAGTGCACTCAACATTGTTGTGAAACCATCACCACAATCTTTCTCCAGATCTGTAATCTCCATGAATGGAAACCTCATACCTATTAAACAACTCCCTTTATCCTCTCCCCACTGTCCCTGGCCACTACCATTCTGCTCTGGGTCTTGAGGTACCTCACAAGTGGACTTTGACAGTGTTTGTCTTTTTGTGACTGGCTATTTTCACTTAGAATGACAGCTTCAAGGTTCATTCATATGTCAAACTTTATTTTTTAAGGCTGAATAAAATTTGATTGGATGCGTATATTATATGCATCCAATTATTTTGTTACCCCTTTATTCATTGTCAAACACTTAGTTTCCACCTTTTGGGTTTTGTGTGCAATATTGCTATGATCATGGGCATATAAATATGTTTGAGTACTGGATTTCAATTATTTTGGGTATGTACTTTCACTGTTCCTCCTTGATCCAACCTACCCTCTACCAGCCGTGGAGACCTGTGCTTAGACAGCTTTGTTTGAGATTTTTGGCCAAGTGTTTTCTCTCTGGGTGTCTTCCCATACCTCTGTTTGGTCTTTAGTGCATTTGGCAATCCATCCTAATTTATTATATTTGGGGACTATAAATGTCTCTGAATTTTATTACAAATAGAGCTGAGCTTTCTGTTTCTTATTCTAGTTGTTTTGGGGCAATTTTCTGAAAGAAAAGAGACTAACCTATAGTTTCCAACAATGAATCTGGGAAGCAAGAACCTTAGCTAGTTGGAGTAACAATCATAGAAAGTTGACTTTCATATGCAAGAATTGTGAGGAGAATGGATAATATCAGAAGCCCAAACAAGTTCTTTATGGTGAATTCTAGCTAAGTAAAGACACCTGCATGTCTGGGATAACTCATAGATGATCCACATGAGTGGCAACACGTGGAATGCAGAACTGATGTGAACTAGCTGCCATTCCCCTTAACAGTCCAGCTGTGGGTGCTCCGGGGAGCTTGCTTTAGCCTGGTTTTTTTTTTTTTTTTTTTTTGGGTCTGGGAATAGAACCCAGGGGCATTTGACCTCTGAGCTAACCCCCTGCCCTATTTTTTATTCTTTATTTTGAAACCGGGTCTCACTGAGTTGCAGAGGACCTCACTAAGTAGCTGAGGCTGTTCGCGAACCACGATCCTCCGGTCTCAGCCTCCCGAATGATTACAAGCGTGCTCCACCACGTCCTACTTTTTTTGAATCTAGTACTGTGTAGTCATTTGATGTTTACTTCTCTGTCCTGCTTCAAATGCTTTTCATCATCCTCTCTGTGAACTTTATCTGGACTTGTCTCATCCATTCTTTTCTTTCACTCATCCCAGACAAAATGCACCTGCATAGGAGTAGCTGTCTGATTTTCCAGGTAATTCTAATATGACAGAGATAATAGAGATAGTCTTCATTTCCACTAAGATTGCTGTGATTGAGTAAAGAAGAGAGATACAAATATGATCGGATATGAATAAGGAAGAATTTTGCATTTCATGTGAGATCAGAAATGTCCAAATAAGCTGGATGTGGTGGTGCTTGCCTGTAATCCAAGTACTTGAGAGGCTGAGACAGGAGGATTGCAGGCTTGAAGCCAACTTCAGAAGTTTAGTGAGGCTCTCAGCAACCTAGCAACATGCATCTTCCAAATAAAGAATAAAATTGTGTTGGGGGTGTATCTGGGAGGTAGAATGCCCCTGGATTCAATCCCCAGGACCACATAAATACATACATACATACATACATACATACATGTCCAAATACTACTAATGTTTGGACAGTCGAGGGGTGGCAGGGGATAGTCTAAGGAGATGGTGTGGCAGACAGGTTTAGGTGAGGGTTTATTTTAGATTTGACACCTGAAGGACTATTATATAAGACAAAGTGTGCCATAAAATGCATTAATGAGTAATACTAGTGTGGTGAAGGGGAGTGATTGGGCAGGCATTCACAGAGGCAGTGGATTCTTTCTGGGGAAGGGGGACATACAATAAAACATTCTTCAAGGCAGTGGGCCTGCCCTTTGCTTACACTTCTCCTTGTGATTCCTTTTGCTCTTCAGCTCAGTCTTAGATGTTTGTTTTGCCTTGTATAAAATTGTGAGATTGCAGATGATTCAAGAGGCCGATGAGCTAATGCCTATAGAGATGGCCTTATCTTCAGCTATGTAGATTGCTTAATATTACAACAGAGAATAGAAGTTACTCAACCAAGATGAAAAGATTAGCTACCAACACACAAGAAATAAAATACTTACATCTATTGTGTGTGTGTGTGTGTGTGTGTGTGTGTGTGTGCGTGTATGTGTGTGGGTGCACATGTCTGTGTGTATGTGTGTGTGTGCTTCTGGGGATTGAACCCAGGGGCATTCTACCTCTGAGCTACACCCCCAGCTATACCCACCTACCTTTTCATTTTGAAACAGTGTTTTGCTAAGTTAACACACACCATCCTTGAACCTGAGATCCTCCTGTATCAACTTCCCCAGTACTGGTATTATACGTATGTACCACCATGCCTGGCAGATACTTACCTTTTAAGGCTCTGCTTTAGACATGGTTGTAGTTCTTTTATATTAAAGCAGATTCATTCCAGAGAGAAATAAGGTGCCTCCCAATCCCATATATTAAGGAAAGAAGAGAGGTGTGTAGGCTTTGTTTAGATGGTGTGTAGAGGTATGTAGGAAAACAACAAAGTGCATATGTTTAAATTTTTATATTCTCTGAAATTTTTTTTGTAGTACTGGGGATTGAGCCCCGGGGCATTCTACCTCTGAGTTACACCCCCTGCTCTATGTTATTTTTATTTTCAAGCAGAGTCTTGCTAAGTTGATGAGAGTCTCACTACTTACTGAGGCTGTTCTCAAACCTATGATCCTCCTATCTCAGCCTTTAAAGTACTGGGATTATAAGCATGCAGAATCACACCCGGCTTCTAAATATTTTTTAATTTTAATTTTTTATTGGTGCATTGTAGTCATACATATTAATGTGGTACAAGATGGTAAAGGCATACATGCACACATCACCCAATTAGCCCTTACCCAGTTCCTGCTACATTCCCACCCCTTCCCTCCTTCTCATGTTTGGCATAGTGATTGACTTTGCTATGTTTGTTAATGTACATCATGTGCATTAGAGAATTTCCCTCTTCCCCCATCTAATCCCTTCAGTTAGGTCACCTTATTTGCTTATCTATAGTATCTCCTTCTTCATCTAGAGTTTCTTCTATGACCCATTTTTTCCCTAGCTTTCATATATTTGGGAGAGGATCCATTTTCTTACTTTTTGTGACTGACTAATCTCACTTAGCATAATGTCCTCCAGTTCTATCCATTTCCCTGTAAATGATGCAATTGTGTTTTTATGGCTGAGAAAATTCTATTGTGTACATATATAATCATTTTGTAATCCATTCATCTGTTGATGGACATCTTGGCTGGTTCCATAGTTTGGCAATTGTGAATTGTATAGATATGAACATATGAATGCATTCATTAGTTTGGTAGATTTTTTCCCCATTCTTTTGGGTAGATACCCAGAAGTGGTATTGTTAAATCATATGGAAAGTTTGTTATCATTCTTCTGAGGAGCCTCCATACTGTTTTCCAAAGTGTTTGCACTAATTTGCAATCCCACCAAAAATGTCTTAGAGTTCCCACTTTTCCACATCTTCTCTAGCACTGGTTGTTGTTTGTGTTTTGTGTTTTGAATGATTGCCATCCTAGTTGGAGTTAGGTGAAATCTCAGGGTAGTTTTGATTTGCATCTCTGCTAATGATTTGAGCATTTCTTCATGCATTTATTGGCCATTTGAATTTCTTCCTTTGTGAAGTGTCTAGTTTACTTGTCCACTTTTTGATTGGGTTATTTGTTCTCTTAGTGCTGAGTTTCTTGAGTTCTCTGTATATTCTAGTTATTAGTCCTCTGTTGGAGGAGTAGGTGGCAAAAATCACCCATTCTGTTGGCTCTCAGTTGAGGTTCTTGATCGTTTCTTTTGCTGTACAGAAGCTCCAGTTTCATACAATCCCACATATTGATTTGCCTTTTAGTTTTTTGTGCTTTGGGGTCTTGTTGAGAAAGTTTTTTATCTGTGCCTATGTGTTGCAGTGTTGGACCTATACCCTCTTCAAGGAGCCTCAAGGTCTCTAGTCTAATTTCCAAGTATTTGATCTATCTTGAATTGACTCTTGTGCAGGGTGAGAAAGTGGGATTTATTCCCATTTTTTGCATATGGTTAACCAGTTTTGCCAACACAATTTGTTGAACAGGCTTTTTTCCAGTGTATGTTTTTGGCCCCTTTGTCAAAAATCAATTGGCTGTAGGTGTGTAGATTTTTTTCTGAGTCTTCTATTCTGCTCCATTGGTCTATGTATCTGTTTTTTGCCAGTACCATGCTGTTTTTATTACTATGGCTTTGTAGTATAAAGTCATGTATTGTGATTCCTCCTGCATGGTTTATGTTTCTGAGAACTACCTTGGCTATTTTTTTTTTGTTGTTGTTTGATTTTTCTATGTCTACAAGGAATGACCCTGGTACTTTAATGAGTACTGCATTGAATCTATAGATCACTTTTGGAAGCATAGCCATTTTGATGATATTTATTCTGCCTATCCATGAACATGGAAGACCTTTCCATCTTCTAAGGTCTTCTTTGACTTCTTTTTTCAGTGTTTTATAATTTTATTTATAGAGGTCTTTTACTTCCTTGGCTAAGTTCATTCCTAAGTATTTTATTTTCTGTGGGATATCCTGAGTGGAAGTGTTTTTTGGATTTCATTTTCAGTGGCCTAAATGTTTTTTTTTAAAAGAACAATTTGCAAAACATAGTTGTCAGTTTCTATGTAGATTAGGGCACTAAACAGTATGGACTTTCCAAATGAAGAAATGAGTCATATCAGAAACATTAAAAGAGAAATCATTTGTTCTTTAAGTAAAATATGTTGTTTCATTCTTTTAAATTATTTAAAATTCATATGATTTATTTCTTGAATTGATCTCATTTTTCCCAGTGGTGTCTTTTTTATTATATGAAATATGTATTTGATTCTTTGTCAAGTTTATGTTTGGTTTCTTTAGCTCCCAGAGCTTGTGACTAATATCAGAACTAGAAATATTATTCAAGATAACTGGAACTATGGGAATGAAATTGCTATTCCATACAGGTAAAATAAAATTTTTGCCTGAAGTGCATTTTAATTCAAACTCTATTACCCATATAATTTGTATAGTTTCTCTACTTTTTACATGGAAAAAGTAAGAAATAGCATAACTACACATATTTTATTTAGTTAGTTATAAGAAATTCTACAGTAAAATAAGTCAAAACTTTAAAAGTTCTACTTTTAGAAAATATGTTCTTATCTCTATTATATAGAGAAGGAAATCTTTCACTGCTGTTTCTCAAATGATATATCTATTTATTTATTTATTTTTGTGGAACTGGGGATTGAGCCTAGAGGCATTGTACCTCTGAGCTACACCTCCAACCCTATTTTTTATTCTCTATTTGGAAACAGGGTCTCATTAAGTTGCAGAGGGCCTCATGGAGTTGCTGAGGCTGGCTGCAAACTTGCAATCCTCCTCTCTCAGCCCCCAAGAACTGGGATTACAAAGTATGTGCCACCATGCAAATACCAAGTGCCACATTTATTTGGAAAATGAGCTGAGATTCTTGAGGATTAGTTCACTTTTTCAGATGCCTAAAGTGAAACAACATTCAGAGTTCTAATAAAGCTCTCTTATTCCCAAAGTTTTGAATTGCATCCCCCTGATACCTAATGATTGAACATTTTTAATGTAGTTATTGGTAATTTGTATTTTTCTTTCATGAAATATCAATTTAGTTCAATTGCCTATGTCTTGATTCGGTTATTTGATATTTTAGTGTTAAAATTTTATATTCCAGACATTAGTCCCCTATCAGAAGAATAGCTGGCTAAGATTTTCTCCCATTCTTTATCCTTTCTCTTTAGACTTGAGGGTTTCCTTCAGTGAACAGAAACTTTTTAGTTTAAGTTCATTCATTTTATTTATTCTTGTTTTAATTTTCTAAGCTTTGGGGGTCTTATTGAGAAAGTTTCTACCTATGTCTATATGTTGGAGTATTAGACCTATGCCTTCCTCTTGTAATCTCTTGTCAAATTTCCAGGTCTTTGATCCATCTCAAGTTGACTCTTGTGCAGGGTGAGAGGTAGAGATTAATGTTATTTTTCTGTAAATGGATAATCATTTTCCCAACACCATTTTGTTGAAAAGGCTGTCTTTTCTCCAACATATGTTTGGCACCTTTGTAAAAATCAATTAACTATAAGGGTGTGGATTTGTCTCTTTATCTTCTATTCTCTTCTATTGGTCCATGTGCCTGTTTTTGTGTCGATACCATGCTATTTTTTATTACTATAGCTCTTTAGTATAATTTGAAGTCAGGAACTGTAATGCCTCCTGCATGGTTCTTATTGCTAATAATTTCTTTGGCTATTCTGAGTATTTTGTTTTTGTGTATGAAATTCAGGACTGATTTTCCTAGGTCTGTGAAAAAGAAATCCAGAAAACAATTTCATTTACAGTGATCTTAAAAACAATAAAATACCTAGAAATCTCACCAAGGAGGTAAAAGACCTCTATAATGAAAATGATAAGATACTAAAGAAAGTAACAAGAATATCTTAGAAGAAAGAAAGATCTCTCCTGCTATTGAATAGGCAGAATAAATATTATCAAAATGGCCATTCTACCAAAAGTGATCTACCGAGTCAATGCAATTTTATTTTACTTTAGATTTTGTCTTTTTCTTTTTTTGGTACTGGGAATTAAACACAGGGGCATTCTACTCTCCTCACCAACTTAATCAAGCTGGTCTTAAACCTGTGATTTTCCTGTCTTAGCCTCCTAAGCACTGGGATTACAGCCATGCACTACCATGCTTGAATAGATGTCTTTTTAATTATGAATTCATTAAGAGTATTTTAATAAACATATTTATGTAATATGTTTATTAAAGTTGATGAAACTTTTTTTGGCAAGTGCCATTTTAGAAATCAATGAGGCTACCAAATATATTTATTATAAGTAAGTATGTTGATCAAATAGCTGATGGTGTCTAAATAGCTTGGTAACTTGGTCTTGGTAACTTATTAATCTCATCTACTTTTTCTGAACACAGTTTTTTTTTCTTCTGGAATTGTATGAGTACTTAGAAAATAGAATATGATTTAAGAGCTAGCCTCTTAAATTGTAAAGGGATAAATAAATTTGTAAGTTATGAAACTATCACCAATAAGCATGAATTTTATATTTTTTAGATGAAGCACTGAAAAGTCGGAGAAAAGTTGAGAAAAGCGGGGCTTAAGAGTCCCGCTAACAACCAATCTCCATTACCACAAAAAGAGCGCCTTTCATAGCCAGAAAACACCATCACCAGAAAAACAAAAAATCCACCAGGCTCCAGAGAGAAAGCGGACTGAGAACAGAGCTCAGGGCCACAGAGGAGACACACGCGCCCGAGGACGCGGCAGCAGCGCCATACTGCCGGCGGCAGCGGCGAACTCAGCGGACGGCTACAGCAAGCCGAGGTGAGCCGATGCGGAACAGCCAGGCGGGATCTTTCGGCGCAGATGGCATTTAAAGCTCCCAGTGGCTGAGCTCAGCACACGCTGCAGGGATTCAGAGTGGAAATCAAAACCAGAGAAGAAAAAATACGCCAGCCTCACGGCCGAGGGCGTGGCAGAGGCGCCATATTGCCACCGGCGGCGGCAGCAGCAGTGAATTCACCGAGTCCAGTACAGCTACATCTACGTACTCAAGAACAGTGAGTCAAATTGCGGGCCACAGAGGAGAAATCCCAGTATTGTGCCTCCTGGGACTTGACCCAGTGAGGGAGTGGTGGTGGCAGAGATATCACACCATAGGAGAGCGTGCAACCTGGCACCCCCCCCCCCCCAGTCTAAAGCAGCCTCTATCGACTCCCTGGGTCGGAGACTCTGTGATACAACCCAGTAAAGGAGTAGTAGGGTCTGAGATAATACAGACTCGAGATCCAGAGCACCTTAAGTGAAGCCATAGTGACCCAAGGGAAGAACCCAGAGAAGGCACAAACCTCCGAAATCATGGGAAAGAGGAATAACACTGAAGTAATGAATGTGCACAACCCCACAACATCAGAACCTGATAAAACAGAAAATCAGAGATTTCTAGAAGATCAAATCAGGAAAATAACTGTAGAAATAATAGAGGTGCTTCGAAAAGAACTCAGAGAGAGCCAAAAAGAGATAAAGGATGCAATCAATGAAGTAAAGGCCTCAATTCAAAGCACAAACAACCGATTAGACCACATGGAGAACAGAATCTCGCTCTTAGAAGATGAGCAATCCAAAAATGAATGCATAGTTTCTAATCTAGAAAAAGATATCCAACAGCAGGAATCTGACATTGAAGAAATATGGGCCCATCTTAAGAGAGCTAACCTAAGAATAATTGGAATAGAGGAGGGAAAAAAAAGTGATACCAAAGGGATCAACAATCTCTTCAAGGAAGTAATAGCAGAAAATTTTCCAAACATAGAGCAAGAGGTTGATACACAGATCCAGGAAACTTATAGAACTCCCTTTAGACAGGATCCGAGAAGAGGATCCCCACGCCACATAATTGTCAAAATGACCAATGTGGAAGCCAAGCAGAGAATCTTAAGGGCAACAAAAACAAAGGGCCAAGTGACATTCAGAGGCAAACCAATTAGAATCACTCCAGACTTCCCAAACCAAGTCATGAGAGCCAGAAGGGCTTGGAGTAACATATTCCAAACTCTGAAAGAAAACAACTTCC
Source organism: Muscardinus avellanarius (assembly GCF_963383645.1). NCBI lineage: Eukaryota > Metazoa > Chordata > Mammalia > Rodentia > Gliridae > Muscardinus > Muscardinus avellanarius. The sequence continues at coordinate 29,215,391 of NC_137794.1, forward strand.
AGCCAAAAATTTTCTATCCAGCAAAACTTTCTATCAAATTAGATGGAGAAATAAGAAGCTTCCATGACAAACAGAAACTGAAGGAATTTATGTCTTCAAAACCAGCGCTAGAGAAAATACTCAAAGAGATTAACTACAAAGAAGAAATAGGTAACACTCACCAGAACCAGAGAAACAAGATTTTCCATCCAACAGACAACTAAGATTGGCTATCTGTGGAGATTCATTATTTATGTTAGTCTTTTACCTATCTCTAAATTGTATTGTTTGCCTTTATTGTTGTTAATTTTTAGGATTTCTAGTTGGAATATTAATATACCTTCAGATATAGCATTTGGAAATATTTTATCCAATTCTATTAGTAACTTTTAACTCTGTTTACATTGTCTTTGGATATACAATATTTTCTTTTATTTTTTAGGGAGTTTTTATATTCTTCTGTTGCCTGTGCCATTGAAATCATATCCAAGAAATCATTGCCAATTTCAATGTTGTGAGGTTTTATGACCCAGATTTTCTCCTAAAAGTTTATAGTCTTAAGATTTATATTTAGGTCTTTTATCTAGTTTGAGTTAATACTTGTATGTGGGATTAGGTAAGGGTCCAATTTTATTCTTTTCCATGTAATTATTATTTTTCAACAATATTTAGTTAAAAGATTATTATTTCCACCACCAAATCTTCATGGAAACCTTGTCAAAAATAACTTGACAATATAGGGAAGAAGTTAGCTCTAGGCTTGTATTTAACTCCAATGGTCTATATATCTGCCTCTAGAACAGTACTGCACTGTTTCAATTATTGTAGCTTTATATGGTTTGAAATCAGAAAATATACATCTTCTAGCTTTGTTTTTGCTTCGAGATTGTTTTGGGTATCTAGAGTCCATATTCCATATCAGGATAGATTTTTTTCTGAAAAATAAATATATGATAGTTTCACCTAAAAAAAAGAAAAAAATATTCTCTGGTAAGAAAGAAAGCAAAAAGAAATATTGAAATGTTATCTTTAAGTCATCAAAAGCTTGGTATCAGACAAATGAAACTGTTATGTGAGATTATCATTTTTAATTTTGGATAAATTGCTATAATACTAGATGTCAACCACTAAGCCAAGCATGGGAGGGAGGGATGGGGAGAGAATGGGGTGGGGATCGGGTGGGGGCTGACTGGGCGATGTGTGCATGTATGTCTACAAAAGTTTGTATCCCACTATGATGTATGAATACAGTGCACCAATAAAATAAAATAAAATAAAATAAAAAAAAATAAAAAAAATAAAAGAAAAAAGAGACTAGCATAGTTAGAAGCAAAAAGGTCACAGAAGCAAAGATGCAGCAATCTCAGTGTTGAAAGCCTCTTTAATTTGTCCTACATGTGGTTTCAACCTCACAGAGATATTTTGTAGATAAAAGAAATAATATGCATTAGAGACTGGATGTAGCTCAGCAGTGCAGTGCATGCTTAGCACCAAACAAAACAAGACAAAACATAAAGTTCAAATGTGACTTGCAACTCTAAAGGCCTATGAGATATTAGGTATGCTTATTACCATGATAATTTGACATGCATTTTTTAAAAGGCAAAACAACTGCTCTGTGATAATTCTAGAAAATTTTGGCAGGTAAACAGTTTAGAAGTGGTTAGGTGGGCACGGTGGCGCACACTTGTAATCCCGGCATTTGGGCGGCTGAGACAGGAGGCCCTCCGCAACTTAGTGAGACCCTGTTTCAAAATAAAGAATAAAAAATAGGAAAGGGGGTGTACCTCAGAGGTCGATGCCCTGGGTTCCATCCCCAGACCCGGAAAAAAAAAAATTTTTTAAAGAAAAAGAAAAGAAAAGTGGTTAAGAGCCGGGTATGGTGGCACATGTCTATAATCCCAGTACTTGGGAGGCTGAGACAGGAGGATTTCAGGTCCGTGGCCAGCCTCAGCTACTTAGTGAGGCCTTCCACAACTTAATGAGACCCTGTTTCAAATAAAAAATAAAAAAATAGGTCTGGAAGTGTAGTTTGAATATAGAATACCCCTGGGATGTCAATCCCCAGTACAAGTAAGAAAGAAAGAAAGAAGAAAGAAGAAAGAAAGAAAGAAAGAAAGAAAGGAAGGAAGGAAGGAAGAAAAGAAGGAAAGAATAAGAGTACAAGTAAGGTTCAAAACAGCCTGTCTAGCTGGGCGTGGTGGCACATACCTGTAATCCCAGCACTTGAGAGGCTGACACAGGAGGAGCTAAGGTGTGAGGCTAGCCTCAGCAATTTAGCAAGACCCTTAGCAAACTAAAGAGATCCTGTTTCAAAGTAAAAAATAAAAATGACTTGGTGCGGCTCAGAGGTAGACTGGGTTCAATCCCCAATAGAAAACAAAACAAAACAAAAACCCAGTCGGCCTGGGTCCAAACTCAATCTGCTAGCCATGAGACCTTCAACAAGTTACCGAATTCCTTTATGATTCATCTTTCAGAAGGATAAAAGACTTTACTAAAGGCATATTATTTAAACTCATAGGTTTGTCATAAGCAATAAATAAGATAATGCATAAAAAATGCTTAAAACAATGCCTGAATACATCAGCCAAAACATTCTAGGACCGACTTCCTTTTGTTCTTGCATAACAGAACACACGATCTAAAGCAGCAGTTAAAGACTAGAAAAAAAAAAAAAAAGAAAAGTCACCTACTCATTTTTTAAGACATATATCTCCATGTATACTTATGTTTATAGTAAATAGAATATAAAACATTTAATTTTCTAAGGGAGTGTTTTAAATATATGAGGCAATGCCTTTAAAAACTGACAAGAGAAGCCAAAATTTACTGAAGGTGGTCAAGGATGGAGGTTTGAAACTGCATGTTATTCAGAAGATTTTGGAGTGCTTTGCCAAATCTGTGCTAGACAGAATATTAGACCAAATTTGGGTTTAATTTGTGAAGGAATTTTTTTTAACACATTACCAGTTACTTATTTGTCATATAACAGGGAAAGTTGCTTAAATGTCAGTAAAACATGAACAAGACATTCTAGAGATTGAGAAAATGGTGACTGTGGAATGCAGCACATCTCAGTAGCTGTAACAAACAAAGATCAACTATCAAGAAGGTAGCATATTGACAAGAAAAACAAAGCAGCAAAGATACGTACAAACAAAAACACAAAAAAGAGAACCATGACAGAATAAAATCCAGTAGTCAGAACACAAGATAGCAAAGAGTTTGAGTGCAAGACTGGCCTGGTGAAAGCCACTACTGTGGAGGCCCACCCCATCTTGGGCCACTTGCCTGAGTTGTGTCTACCAGCTCTGCAGCCCCAAAATCCCCGGCAAGGAAGCCAAGGACTTGAAGTGAGGAAGCTGCAGCAGAACTGCGACATTCAAGTGACCAGCACCACACTTCAGGGACAGAAAAAAAAAGATGCAAAAGCCTGTGCACTCACCAGAATCCTGCACCTGTAGCAGTGCATTGTGCCCTTCAGAGACCCAGGCCCACATGACAGTAAGGTAACTGAGTTTCTCAGGGGACGACCACACAGAATATCCATAAGGATGCTGGTGGGCTAAGATTTGGTGTTCCACCCCTGAGGTAGTCAGCTTATGACCTACAGAGACACAGGAGAGGCCCATAGTGCCTATGGTGCAGTATCTGCACAGGGTCACAGTGGGGGCACTCCGAGATTACACTGGACACCCTCTACCAGTGTGAGTAGGGAAGCTCTGGGCCAGAGCCAGAAAGTGCAGAACCCTGTGCTTATATGGAACTCATTTACAGTGATATTCACTGTCCTAAGACCTGAGCACAAAGTGGAGAGAGACAAGAGAGGGGTGCAGACACTTCAAAAGTAGGTCCAAAAGCTGGCAATAAGTTTTATTTTCATTGTTTTTCATTATATTTCCTTGTTTTATATTCAAACTATATATATATATATATATATATATATATATATATATATATATAATATGTATATATATACCTAAGTACTCTACACTGTCTTCAAGACTCCTACTATATATTCACTATCTCTCATCTCAACCAGATAACTACCTTATTATACCTAAACACTTACTCAACTTGATCATATTCTACTTTACCCTATTCTGTACTCATCACCCCAGCTCCTCCCCCCTCACCTAATCCTCACCATTGAAAACAACATTACTTCCCCTTGCATGAACCTGCTGTCCCCTCTAAATTTCTATGGCTAAGATTGGATCCAAGAGGTGATCCACATGAAAGGACAACAAGACACTAAAGATAAATTAACCACAGCTGATAGAAAGAAATGCTTAACAGACTGCAAACATGGAAAGAGACTTGGACCTCCACATATAGAAGACATACAGAATATTGTTAAGACAAGATCAAAGAAGGACCTCTCCATGCCATGTGATACTCAAAATGGCCAACATAGAGGCTGAGGAAAGAATCTTAAAAGCAGTAAGAACAAAAAAACAGGTGATGTCCAGGGACAAAATAATACTAAAAATCACTCCAGACTTCACAACCGAAGTCATAAATGCCAGAAGAGACTGGTATGGTGTAATCTAGACCCTGGAAGATCACAGCTTTCAACCAAAACTGCTATATCCAGTAAGATTATTACTTAAAATTGATGGAGAAATAAAAGTGTTTCAGGATAAGCAGAATCTAAAAAAATTTATGAATACTAAGCCAGCACTAGAGAAAATACTTAAAAAAATAAATCATAAAGAAGAAAAAAGAAGCAAATTTCAGAACCAGAGAAGAAATGAATTTGATCAGTGGGGTAACTAAGCAAAGAAGAAATAAAACTAAATCACACAAAATGACAGAAAACAAAAATTATATCTTGATAATAACAGAATGTCAAAGGACTTAACTCACCAATTAAAACACATAGACCGGAAATGTGTATTAAAAACATAATCCAGGTATATGCTGCTTGCAAGGAACTCACCTTGTAGCAAAAGATATTCTTAGGCTAAAAGTGGAAGGATGAAAAAAGATATGCAAGTGGAGAAAATGAGCAGGGGTAGCAACGCTAATATCTAATAAAACAGACTTTAAGTAAAAACACAACAGGGGAGAAATAGCAGGGCACTTCCTATTATTAAAGGAAACAATCCAGCAAGAAGCTCTAATGATAGTAGATGTTTATGCCCCAAACATGGGTGTACCCATATTTGTTAAACAACAACAACAACAACAACAACAACAACAACAACAACAACAACAACTCTTCAGGACATCAGGTCTTAAATAGACCCAAGTACAATAATACTGGGAGACTTTAACACACCAGTCATGCCATTAGATTGACCTTCAAGGCAAAGATGAGTAAAGACTCTTCAGAACTAAAGAAAACTATAAACCAAATAAACCTAATAGATACATACAGAATATTTCAACCAGAAACAGCAGAGTACACCTTCTTTTCAGGTGCCAATGGAACCTTCTCCAAAATAGATCAGATCCTAGGCCACAAAGCAATCACCAGCAAATTCAAAAGATGTAATATAACTTCCGGCATCTTTTCAGATTACAATGGAATGAAAGTAGAAATGAACAACACCAAAAGAAATTATATAAATAAATGGACATTGAATGATACACTTTTGAATGAGGAGTGAATAAGATAAAAAATATCTTATCCACTCCTCAGTGGGAAATAAAAAATTCTTGGAATTAAATAAAAATAGAGACAACATACCAAAATCTATGGGACACTTTGAAGGAGGTGTTAAGAGAAAAGTTTATAGCATTGAGTACCCAAATAAGAAAAATAGAAAGTTGTCAAATAAGCAACTTAAGGACCTAGAAAATCAATAGGAGTCTAATCCCAAAGCCAGCAGAAGGAAGAAAATAATTAAAATCAGAGCAGAAATAAATGAATACGTCCTCTTGGTTCAACTTAGGTAAGTTATATATGCTTAGAAATCTGTTGATTTCTTCCATGTTTTTCAGTCTATCGGAGTATAAATTTTCAAAATAGTTTCTGATAATCCTCTGAATTTCCCCACTGACTATGGTGATGTCTCCTTTTGCATTTCTTATTTTAATGATTTGAGTTTATTCTCTCTTTCTTTTGGTTTGGTTGGCCAGAGGATTGTTGATCTTAGTAATCTTTTTGTTTTGTTGATCCTTTGTATTGTATTTTTATTCTCTATTCATTTATTTCTGCTCTGATTTTAATCAGAGTGGGCGGTTATAGTCCCACTGGAAATTACCAGTGTAGGACAATCACAAAGACCCCTTGCCTCTTGCCAGAGAATGGGGTAGGCATGGGCTTCTGACACAATGCTGACCAATGAGTTAAGAGGAAGGTCAGCAAGAGTGGCCCTGGGAAAGTTTTAACCCACGGGATGATGAGATGTGTGAGAAGAAACAGTTTGTCCTTAGACATTGACATGAAGAGGTGACATGTACAAACTGTGCTGCCATCTGCTTGAGGATGAAGTGAATTTTCTGAAGACAGCTGAGAAAAAAACACAAAAAACAAAAACAACCCAAAAATCTTGATCCTTTAGCAGAGCCCATGAGCTGCTAACTCAATCAGTCTTGGAACTATTTTATATTTTGACTTTTTACTATGTGAGATAATAAATTCCTCATTGATTGAATCAATGGAACCAAAGTTTTGGGTTTCTTAAGTTAAAAGCATAAATGATACACTTTATCCTGCCCCCCCCCCATTTTTATATCTTAAAGATGACTATTCTTGTACAAGTATTAAAAATATTTACACCTGAAACAAACACCAATGCTCTTTGAAAAGACAGACCTGGATGTGTCTTCCACACTATTCATTTGTCAGAATTAACTTATAAAAACTGAAGGCCCTGTCTTAATTCCATTGAATGATTCCAAAACCAGAACTAATTCTGTGAGTAGCTAACATTTTCCTTTTAAAAACTTACTAGCATTTGACTACCATTCATATGACATCATGTCATGTCACAGCCGTCAGTCATGGTGGCCTTTTCTTTTTATCTTTGTATTCTTAACTCAAATTATAACAATAATTTAAGAATGTTTTCTCCAGCTGGTTTTTCCAAATTTAACCATGGATTTTGCCTAAAAATAAACATGTACTTGGCAAACTAAGGGCAATGTCTCATGAATGAATCTGTTAGTGATGATTTTTAGAGTCTATTTTAACAAGGTTTAAAGATTTTCACAGATCTGTGGAGCTTTTGTACTGGAAGTAATCTAGTATGTGTAAATTCTTCCTAATCTGTAACTACTAGGAAGAAATGGGGTGGCCTAATGAATATAAAAGTTGTTATACATTCTTTAAGAAATAGCATTAATGGTGAAATAAAAGCTACCAGTATTAGGATGAGGACATGTTAGTTCTTCTGGTCCTGGCTTTGACTTCTCCCAAGAACATGACAGGTCTAAATTATTTACCTTAGTTTCTTGATCTATATAATAAGTTTAAACAAGCCAAGTATGGTAGCACACAGTGTAATCCCAGTACTTGGGAGGCCAATGATAAGAGGATCATAGGTTTGTGGCCAGCAAACTGCAGGACCTCTGCAAATTAGTGAGATCCTGTTTCAAAATAAAAATATAAAATAAGGCTGGGGGTGTAGCTTGGAGGTAGAATGCCCCTGAATCCAAGCCCCATACCCGCCCCCCCCCATCCTCACCACGTTTAAGCATATTAGCTCTGCTTGTCTTGAAGACTGTTAAGAGAATGAAACTGTTATCCAGATATCAGATATTAAAAACAACCTCTACAATCACTGCCACACAATATCCTGTTGGGTGACTCTATTTTGAGTAAGAACTATTTCAGATACAAATGAAAAATAAACACCCCATTGCTTTCTGGGACTACCTTCCTACTTGTGCCAACAGGTTCCATCTTCATCCATCATTGGCCTCTCCTCCACATCTTTCTCTAGAGAAACTTCTCTGCTTCCTCCAGAACTTAGCCCAGACCAGGTGCTCTTCCTTGGTCATTAGTGCCGTTAATCAGATGTTCATAGCACTGACTTGACTCTGAATTTCTTCTCAGAAGTTCATCTCAGTGTTCCTTAGAACCATCAAATTAGAGATTAATTAATAACCATTAAATAAGAAATTATTAGCTGGGATTTGGGAAGCTGAGACAGGAAAATTATAGTTTTATAGTTTTATAGCTAGACTCAGCAACTTGGACAGGCCCTCTGTAACTTAGCGAGACCTTGTTTCAAAATAAAAAATAAAATAGGGCTGGAGGTGTAGCTGAGAGGTAGAAATGCCATGGGTTCAATTCCTAGTATTGTGTGCATGCAGAAACACACACACACACACACACACACACACACACACACACGAGAGAGAGAGAGAGAGAGAGAGAGAGAGAGAGAGAGAGAGAAGAGAAGAGAAGAGAAGAGAAGAGAAGAGAAGAGAAGAGAAGAGGAGAGGAGAGGAGAGGAGAGGAGAAAGGAGAGAAGAGGAGGAGAGACAAGGGGAAAGGAGAGGAGAAGAGGTGAGAGGAGGGGAGGAGAGGAGGAGAGGAGCTGAGAGGAGGGGAGGAGAGGAGGAGAGGTGAGAGGAGAAGAGGAGAGGAGGAGAGGAGGTGAGAGGAAGAGAGGAGAGGAGAGGAGGAGAGGAAAGGAGGGGAGAGGAGGAGGTGAAAGGAGGCGTAGCTGATAGGTAGAAATGCCCTGGGTTCAATTCCTAGTATTGTGTGCATGCACACACACACACACACACACACACGAGAGAGAGAGAGAGAGAGAGAGAGAGAGAGAGAGAGAGAGAAGAGAAGAGAAGAGAAGAGAAGAGGAGAGGAGAGGAGAGGAGAGGAGAGGAGAGGAGAGGAGAGGAGGAGAAAGGAAGGGAGGGGAAGGGAGAAGAGAGGAGAGGAGAGGAGGGGAGAGGAGAGTGAGAGTGAGAGTGAGAGTGGGAGTGAGAGTGAGAGTGAGAGGAAGAGGGAGAGGGAGAGGAGAGAGATATTGTGATTGCTGGGTCCACTCCAGGAGGCTCTGATTCAGTGGGTCCTGTCACCTGGCCATCTGGATGGTTAGCAAATCACTGCTGGTGATTCTAATAAATGATTTGGGGCCAATACCTTGGAGATCATCTTGAAGGTTATCTATTCAAGAGCCAGGCTTTTATTTTCTTCTTTGAATTCTTTGTGCTTAGAATATAGTACAAAGGCAAATTGTACATGCTCAGTAGACAAACATGTAATGAATGCCAAACATTTTCTGTGGCTCAATTTATAAATTCTTTTCTCCTCTGGAAGCAAACCCTATTGACACCATTCATTTTCTAGGCATCCATTAAGGAGTCTTCCAGCTCTCACACAACCAATATCTCAGATTTAGCCTTTATCAGGAATGAAGGCAATATCTTACTTAGTTGGGTATGGTGGTGCACATCTGTAATCCCAGTTCGTGGGAGGCTGAGATAGGAGGATTATAGATTTGGTGCCAGCCTTAGCAACTTATCGAGATGCTCATCAATCTAGAAGACCCTATTTTAAAACAAAAATTAAAAAGGGCCAGGGGTGTAGCTTGGAGTTGGAATGTTCCTGGTTCAGTCTTTAGTACTCCCCACACAAAATAAATAAATAAAAATAAAAGATAAGTTAAAAAATAAAATAGGAAATATGGGGCTAGACTGGATATTGTGATGAATCATTTGGACTTAACAGGAAACGTTCCATTATTATTAATTAGTTAATTATTTCATTCATTCATTCATTCATGAATTGGAGAATGTCAAATGAACTGCATAACTTTTTTTTTCTGCCATAAAGGCAAATGTGGTTGGTATGCAGGTTGATTTGTGGTGAATAAGGGAGTTGACCTTGGAGTGGATACGGGGATTTGGGGAGGCTATTCCAGCAGGTTAGGGAGGTGGCTGGGACAAAGGGGATATTTTTGGAGACAGACTTAGAAGGACTAGATGACAGAGCCAGCGGGAGGCAAGGTTTTGCAAGCATCCTCACTGAATCCCTTCCCCTTCCTTTTCTCAGCCCTGGGGCTCTTGGGAAAAAGGTGCATCATTGCCTAGGGGCTCTCAGGGAACCTTTATTAGGTGACACTGGAGCATCTGTAACAGATGTTGTGGGAGAGTCTTGGCACATCTGGAGTCATTCTGACGTGCACTTTGGAATGTGTGTATTTTTCCCTCTCAGGTCGTTGAAGGATGCTCTTCTGCCTGAAACCTGATCGTCCTGGTGGTTGTCCTAGACACTTGGCACCGAGCCAGGGCTCCTGATGCATGGCTTGCATTTTAAATAAAGGAAAACATTGTATCAGGACATTTCACTTATTTTTCAAAACCAAATGGCACTAAAGCCACTAGATGTGTCATTGTTAAAAACTCTTCTGGACCGTAGGGAGCTGGGAGTAATGAAGAGAATTTTGCAATACCTCTGAATTTCTAGGCCTTGATTTAAAGAGCATTCTTCTGAGAGATTCATATCCTTTCTTCGTGTAAAGGGAGAGAAATTACTTTTTATCCAATGACTGTTTGGCTATTGTAACGATGTCCACCTGTTTTCTACAAACACAGATGTTTCCCTCCACTTCAGGAGAGCTGGGCATAAGCTGCCTCACCCACCATCAGCACTTAGCTTCTCAGGCCTGAGCAGAATCCAGATGCGCATAAATTTCCAGTGATCTCCTAATGAAACACAGCCTTGCAATCCATAAGTGACATGAGGTGCCCTGGCTAAAACCGGGCCCCATGCCATTCACCCTGGATCAAGTGAGGATGAGGAGATTTTGTCTCAGGAAATTTTCCCACTTCTGTCCCCAGGGCCATTTGCAACCCATCACTGAGATATTTTAGTTAATAAAATGTTTTTTTTTTTTTTACTGAACTTCTAATTAGAAGAAAAACATCTGAGGGAAAACAAATATCTGTTTTTGCATTTTTAAAAAGAAAAATGCCACTCAACAGTTACGACCAAAATGAGCCCAAGAAAAGACTGAACATTGCTATGGATAAGGCATTGGGCTTAATGGAAAACAAGATTAAAAAATAAAAATTCTACTTTCTGCCAATAGAAAATTTGTGGTGTAGGTGGGCCCTCCACCTCCTCCTCTTCCTCCCTCTTTTGTGTGTGGTATTGGGACATTCTACCTCTGAGCTACATCCACAGAACTATTTTACTTTTTAATTTCAAAGCACAGTCTTACTAAGTTGCTGAGGCTGGCCTCAAACACGTGATCTTCCTGTCTCAGCCTCCCAAGTACGAGGGTTACAGGCATGTACCAGTGCTCCCAGGTGGGCCTCCTTTCTGACGGCCATTGGCCGAAACTTTAGGATGTGTTCCTCTTGTCAGGATGCTGCCCCCCAGTCCTACCCCACAGGCTTCAGTGGAGGCTCCTCATGGGGGAGCCTTAGTCCATGCCTTAGTCTCTCCCAACCAAAGTAGCTGTTCAGGTGTCTGCAACTATCTTTATTGAAGGGGCCAGGTGATTCAAAGTAAGAGGAATTAAAACAAAGACAGTGGAAGGTCAGATAATGTACCTTGCTCCAAAGTCCGAAGGGCAAGTAGTTAAGGAAGCATGTGCTTCTCTGCAAAAGTGCTTGGAGCCTCTCCGTGGCCCCAAAAGGGCTTGGGTCCTTCTCCGTGCAAAAGGGCACGGAGTCTCTCCGTGGCAGAGGGTGGCCAACCTGCGCAGCCTCTGTGGAGCCCCGTGAAGGAGCCCCCGGCTGGCCTCGCTCTTTACACACACAAAGCGGCACCAGCGCTGTGAAGCTCTGAAAGGCTCACCTACCTTCCAGAGCCAGGCTTCAGTTCTCAGCACTGCACGGTCTCTTGACTCCTCAAAACATGATGCTGGGATGTTGCTGGATGGCAGAGCACTTGCTTAGCATGTGGAGGCCCTGGAAAAAGTATGTAGTTCAACTCCTAAATGCCATGACATTGTTTTTTAGTCTTGTGATTTGTAAGCTGTTTCTCTCTTTGCATGCAAGGTAGTGTTCTTTTCATATCTGTTTCTAGATCATGCACCTTCGGGACTGTGGGCACAATAAAGGCTCTATATTTCCTCTTCTGTTTATTTCTTTCATATATAAACACCATCTCTGAGATGACAGTTCTTAGCAAGGATTTTCTTAGTCAAGAAGCTTATTTTTTCCCCTCTTGAAGGAAGGCAAGAGGAAGGGCTGGGTGTGGTAGCACACACCTATAATCCTAGTTCTTGGGAGGATGAGACAGGAGGATGGCAGGTTTGAGGCCAGCACACAGTGACTGACCATGTTTTAAAACAAATAAAGACATAGCTGGGCGTGGTGGCGCATGCCTGTAATCCCCGCGCTTGGGAGGCAGAGACAGGTTCGAAGCCAGCCTTGCTGGCTTAAGAAACCCTGTTTAAAAAACAAAAACAAAAACATTATATATATATATATATATATATATATATATATATATATATATATGTATGTATGTCTGGGAGTGTAGCCCAGAAGTAGAAGGGCCTCCAGGAACCCCAGTACCACCAAAAAATAAATAAAATAAAATAAAACAAATAAACACATGAATAAAATAAAATGGAAGGCTGTTGGTGTAGCTCTGTATAGAGCTCCTGGGGTGAAATTTCCAGTACCAAAAAAAAGGTCTACTCATTTCTAATCTTGCTGAGAAGGTTATATATCTTAATTATTTAATTAGCCTCTTCCCCCCCCTCATTTTGTACTGGGATTGAACCAGGAATATTCTATCTTCATGCTACACCTCTAGTCTCCTGGCTTCAAACCTGAGATCCTCGTCTCTCAGCCTCCCAAGTTCTGAGATTACAGGTGTGTCCCATCATGCCAGGCTAATTAGCATCTTTTGGCTGCTAATGAAATCAAACACTTTCCCATACATTTATTTATCTGTTTGTATGTGTTTGAAAAAATGAATGCTCATATTCCCCCAGTCACATCATATTTTCCTCACTGATTTCTAATAATCCAAATACCAGATTTGATAGTGCATGTCATTATGCAAAACTGATGTATTTTTCCCTCCTCACATCTAGTGACTATTGTGTTCTGGGACACTTAGACCAGATAAGGCTCTTTGAGACATCTGTGGTGGAGTTATGTCTTAATTGAAGAGGTAGATGGAGGATATGTCCTGAATAAGTATGATGCCTTATTTATATGCTGCTTACATCTTAGAAAATCTTTCACATGCACACACATTTGGAACCCACTGAGATGTCTTCTGAGTTTTTAGCCCCAACAGAACAAAGCCTCTTCGTATATTGCATGATGATTTGAACTGTACTAGCTTGGAATTGTTTATATTTTCATGGGACTTTAGTCTGCTTGGCCCTGGGGCTCATATTACAACTGACCACTGTAACTTTATCCCTGGCTGATTTAAATGATGTGAGAGAAGGGAGGCTGTTCCTTGACTCTCAGGTTCAATGTGGCTGGTTTAAGATTTGATTGGGATTTTGATATATCTCAATTGGGGTCAATGTTTAACCTTTTTTTTTTTTGTGGTACTGGGGTTCCTGGAAACCCTTTTACCTCTGGGCTACACTCCCAGACCTATTTTTTATACTTTTTTACTTGGAAACAGCGTCTCTTAAGCCAGCCCACACGCAGCTGGCTTCATACATGCGCGATCCTCTTGTCTCCGCCTCCCAAGCGCGGGGATTACAAGCGTGCTCTGCCTGCCATGCCTGGCTTTTGCAATGTTTCATCTTTTAAAATTATTTTTAACTGTGAAAAATGTAAAACACAAAATTTACCATCTTAAATATTTTTTAGGTGCACAGTTCAGTGATATTAATTACATCCACACAGTGATATTAATTACATCACCATTTTCTATCTCTAGAACTGCTTTTGTCTTGAAACCTGAAACAATAGCTTCTCACCTCATCCCCATTCCAGGAAAGCTCAGTCTCTTCTGATCTCTGTGAACTTGACCTCTCTAGATATTTCATGCGACAGAATCATATTTGGATATTTGCAACTGGTTTGTTTTACACAGGCCATTGACACATGAGTGAGACAATTCCTCGTTGCCTGTGGCTCTGTGACTGTCCCTTGCATGATATCTGGCTTCCTGGGTTACCCTCAGACGCTAGATGCCTGTGTAAATACCACCACATTGTGACATTGAAAACTGGAGGATGGTATTTCTCCTGTTGAAGACAGCCTTTGGCTAGGTCTCCACAGAAAGCCTCCAAACCATCTGAAGTTGATTCTTTCAAAAGAAAATATGTATTTGAAATGTAAATAGCTTCTCATCCTGATCTGTGTAAACAAGGCCAGATGCCACTCTTTCAGACCTGAGAAAGCCAGGCCAAGTTTCATCAAAAGCTCTTTCAAAGTTAAGTTCCTTACCAGGCACTTGTAAACAAGTTTAAATGATCTGCTTGGAGTGTGTGGTTTGTGTTTGGGCTTTTAGAATCCAAAGCCCAACTTCTTGGGCTTTGACTTGACTTCTTCCAGCAGGACTAGACTACACTTGCTGCTCAACATCCAACTTCTGCAAACTCCTCCCCAACCAATCACTTTTGATGGTTCTACTTAATGCTATCCATGTAAACAATTTACTACCCATTTATGACATTTTGCATTTTTCCATATATTTGTCTGAGTAGAAATAACACAGAGAGCTTAAAATGTTTAAAGTAGTAAGTGCCAGTATGAAAGTGTCAGTTGAGACAACCATGCTTCCTGGTAGGAATGGCCCCTCAGTGACTGGGGTTTTGTGAAACACACGGAACAGGTATTATTAAGGGTCATTAGTGCCACACACTCATCACCTGAGTCTTTATTTTTTAAAATGAATTTTGTGTTGTAAAATAATAAAAGCATGTTAGGGAAATATAGAAAGCAGATAAAATTATGAAGAGCAAGGAGGAGGAGAAAGAGAAAAAAACCAATCACCTGAAATCACACCATCTACAGGTTCCTGGGGTTCACCTATAGCTTATCAACTTCCTGTCCATTTAATGCATTTAGAAAACATAGTTCCCACCTACCTTCCCACCCATCACCCTCCTTTTCAAAGGACATTCTTGCATTCAGTTGTGCTACACTGATTGATCATGCAGTAATGGAACTACAATTGAATTCAGAATTGGTCACTTCTGGTCCCTCACTTTATGATGAAACCCTCTGGGAGCAGATGTGTGTTGTGCTAGTGATCACACTACTTTCTGTAGCTATGTTTGCTAACTCTTCCATTTATGCAGTTGTTTGGCTCAATGATTCTTTATGGTAAATCTGAAATATTATAAAACCCACCTAGACAGGGCTTTTTTAGGTTGTGTTATGAGTTACAGATGTTGTCTGCCACTTTCTGCGGCTCTGCTTCCCTGCCTCTGAGGTCTCATTCCTTCTTCTTTTTGGTTAGATCTTATAATGCATTTTCCCCATTTACTCTCAACCGCTGTTTTGTAAGGTTATCAAATGTTATGTTGACTCTGCATATATTCTGCCTAGAAAAATAGGTTTCAATAAGCCATCTTTCAGTCTGGTAAAAAGAACTAACTCAAAACAAGAAGGCCTGAGTTTGTCCTCACATTTAGCAGTCCCAGGATATCTCTGAGATTCACTTCCCTTCTCTGTAAAATGGCATAGGAATGACATTTAGTGTCTCTATAAAGGTTCATGAAGTAATTATAAGATGATACTTCAGCTACACTGGTCTGTCTGCTTTGTGCCGATATCATGCTGTTTTTTTTATTAATTTATTTTTTATTGGTGCAATGTATTCATACATCACAGTGGTATAAAGAAAATACTTTTGTAGACATACATGCACATATCGCCCAGTTAGCCCCTACCCGATCCCCACCCCGTTCCCTCTATGGCTCTGTAGTATAGTTTGAAGTCAAGTATTGTGATACCTCCTGCATAATTCTTATTGCTGAAAGCTATTTTGAGTATTCTGTGGTTTTTGTGTTCCATATGAATTTAAGGACTGATTTTTCTAGATTGACCATGATATTTTAATGTGGATTGCATTGAATCTGTAGATCACTTTTGGTAGAGTGGCCATTTTGATTATATTTATCTGCCAATCCAAGAGCATGGGAGATCCTTCTACCTTCTAAGATCTTCAATTTCTTTAACGTTTTGTAATTTTCATTTTAGAAGTCTTTTTATCTCCTTCGTTAGGTTATTTTTAAGTATTTATTGTTTGTGAAGTTATTGTGAGTAGAAATGTTTTCTAGATTTTTCAGTGGATGTATGGTTGGCTTATAGAAAAGCCTTTGGGTTTTTTTAAGATTAATTTTGTATCCTGACACTTTGCTGAATTTAATTATTCTTTTTTTTTTGCAGTATTGGGGATTGAAGCCAGGGGCATTCTATTTCTGAGCTACACCCCCAGCCCTATTTTTTTTTATGCTTTATTTTGAAACAGGGTCTCACTGAGTTGCAAAGGGCCTCACTAAGTAGCTAAGGTTGTCTGTGAACCGCTATCCTCTTGTCTCAGCCTCCCAAATGCTGGGATTACAAGCGTACACCACCACGCCTGGCTGAATTCAATTATTCTTAGCCATATCTATACACATATATTCTTTTTTCGAAGTCTGTAAAACTTTAATAAAGAAAAATACACTTCCAAAAATGAATGCCACATAAATGAAAATTTCAAGAACAAAACAAAACAAAACAAAAACCCAAGGAAACAAAATCCTTTACTATCAAAGTATGCTAAATATTTAGAATCTATGTGTTCAAATTCAGGGCAAATATAGCTTATTTGAATATAGCTACTAAAGTGTTTTTTATGATATGGCATTTTGAAAACATCATTTAATAGAGATACTTCTTAAAGTCAATATTTTCTTAAACATCCTTTTCACAACTCATTGAATTATTTTACATTCATTCATAAAGACAAATTTTTAACAAGAGCTTATTTTGTGCCTTAATAAAAAACTATGATAAAATAATCAATTGATTTAAATGCTTTGCTAATGACTATATTCATCACGGTTTCTTACACACTTGTAAAGATACTGTAATAATCAGAAGACTCACAATTGTTCTTAAATTGATACACTCAAGTTTGATGTGCATAATAAGGATGTAAGTGATGCTTTTTCAGTTAAAATATTAGAACTTTCTCATTTTCTTTAAAATCTAGAAAGATAACCTGTGCATATAAATCATTTTTAGTTGACAATTTAGAAAAACAGAAGTATCATTTTAGAATTATTTTTGGTAATTTCTATATAATGTCAGTTACATCTACAGTCTTTTTAGGAATTCCTTTTAATGTGAATTGACCATGTCTGATCAGTCTCTACCACATGTTTGGTGCTCATCTTCCTGAGGATTTTCAATGGTTATTTGTGCAGTTAATGGGTAATAGGAAGTGCTAAGAACTGGTTCTTAGCAAAGAGGGAAAAGGGGCGAACAGAAGACAAACCCCAGTGGATAATTCTTGCTTGCTGCCACTCTGTTCAATTATTCTCTTGTCAGGAACTGATCCTGACTACCTGGGAAGATCACCAGAGGAGACAGCTTCCTAGGGTATAAGCCACAGTCCTGGGGTTTGGAGAGTTGAGGATGGGTAGTCAGTATTTTCTAAACTCTTTACCCACATGGCCCTGATATTAACTCCCTGTGATCACAAATGTGAACAGAGCTAGGACGTGAGTGTCCTAATTAAAGGGGAATGAAGTAAGCGCAGGATTGTAAAAGCGCATCCCTCCCACCCATCCGCTCAGCACTGCCTCCGGCTCTCACGTGAAGTGGTGTGTGGCAGGCTTCGGTCTCTGGGATTTTCTTATCTTTTTATTTTGTTTTTAATTGTTGCAATCTGTGTTTTATTCTAGCTCTTGGTTTTCTAGAGTTGATTTGGGAAGAGGGAGCTAGCAGCATGTTCTAGATTAACTCTTGGCAGGAAGCTCTTGGTTTTAGGATTTCTCCTCCCACAGCTCTGCCTTTGTTAAATACTGTTCAAAGTATGAAGCAATATTTGGAAGTAAATTTTAGAGGCTCACTTGTTTTCATTCAGTAAAATGTAAATCATTTAGGCAACTGGGAACCCTTAATCATATTCTTGGTAGGAACAAGAAGCCTCAATTGGCAGTGGCAATTAATATCAACAAAATCCTTTTAACTTTCTCAGAGACATGTAGGAACCCACTTAAAATGGACGATGTGAAGCAGCTTGGTTGGCGTGGGGAAGGAGGAGTGCCCTGGCACCCAGCTCTCCAGCCTTGCTTTGTAGAGCATGGGGTGGCTCCCGGGTCAACAGTGCAGAAACTCAGGTTTTCCTTAGTTAGGAAATATTTTTTTTTTAGGTTTTAGAATATTTTACCTTAAATGCTCTGCTTAATACTGATAGGTTTTAAATTGAATAAGCAAGAGGCCATTGGCCTGAGACTGTTTCTGTACTTTGAGTTAGTATGTAAAAGGACTGAAATTTAGGAGTAAAAAAAGCTAAGTCTCAGCCAATCACAAGTAGCCAACTGATCAGGCTATGACCAAATAAGGAAATGCCTTATCACGCCGTACCCAAATGAGACTCATGCCTACTGCAGCCAATCAGATGCTGCCCAATTCATGCATCATTCTTTGCTCAAATAAATTCTGATAAATTTAATTTGTCTAAAGTTTTTAACACTACTTTACACCCAGCATCCTGTAGTTTTCCTTTCCTCTACTTGTGGATTCCTCAAATAGTTTGAACTCTGTCCATTAGCCACAATTGCTTGATCTATGTTATAGTAATAAAGTTATTGTCACTCTTTGTCAAACAATAATTATTGTTTTTATAACTTAAGTGATTTTAGTGTTGGGTTAGAGAAACTATTTTTACTCTTATTGCATTAATAGTTTTCAATGTATACAAATAGACTGTGTTATTAAGTTTACTTATTATCAAGTATACTTAAAACTTTTAAGAAAACCAGTTTAAAATTATTTTCCTTTAAAAAATTTTTTTTGGTGGTACTAGGGGTAGAACTCAGAGGCTTTCTACCTCCAGGCTATATTCCCAGATCTATTTTTTATTTTATTTGGAAACAGGGTCTCACTAAGTTGCTGAGATCCTCACTAAGTAGCTGAGACTGGCTTCGAACCTGTGCGATCCTCTTGTCTCAGCCTCCCAAGTGCAGGAATTACAAGCGTGCGCCACCACGCCCGGCTGAAAGTTATTTTCCTTTTGTTGTTATTAAATGCATTGAATAGATAATGATTTTATTGATTTGAGTTTATATAGCTATTAAGCATTTGTAACTCATCTTTTAGCATATATAGAATTTAATTTTACCTATTATTGAATTATTATATATTGGTTGCAGAAAATTTAGGAAACACAACATGGAGATGGAAGGAAGAAAGGAAACTAAAAAGGAAGGAAAGAAGGAAGGAAGGAAGGAAAGAGAAAAACAAGGAAAGAGTATAAGTCATTGATGAGTCCATCATCTACTGCTGACATATTAGAATCTAACTTCTGTCTTCCTTTGTCCACCATGTGCATACATCTTACATTTTTGTGCCTGTGTGTGTGTGTGTGTGTGTGTGTGTGTGTGTGTGTGTGTGTGTTTGTACGTGCGTATGTGTGTGGTGGTACTGGGGATTGAACCTAGGGATACTCTACCACTGAACTATGTCCTCAGCCCTTTTTAATTTTATTTTGAGATGAGATCTTATTAAGAGTTGCCCAGGCTGGCCTTGAAATTGCAACTCTCTCTTCTGCTTCAGCCTCCCAAGTAACTGAGATTACAGGGGTGAATTATTCTGCCAATCCACAATGCTTTTTTGTGGCACAGAAGTGAGATTATATTGTTTTATACTTAAGTCTAGATGTTTAATAATAATAGGCAGCTTTCCATTTTATGATTCATTCTCCCAGGATAATTTTTCCTGGTTTTGGATACCTGGGATGGCTCAATATTGTGTTTAATGAATCTTTCAGTGAATTAGTTAAGATGCTTTCAGTGGATTGTAACAGTAAACTCTCAGTTTATGGGACTACCTTTGAATGACATGGAAAAATGAACATCTGATGGGGTTACCTTCACATGACTCACATGGAGGAACAACATTTGTGGAAGAAGTAAAAGTGAACTTCGGTATTCAACACTCCTGGGACAGAATTATTGTCAAATTAGGAGCTCCCAATGAAGTGCCAATATTCTGCAGGAGTGCAATTGATCTAGAGTAAGCATATAAGCTACATTCAGAGAATGAAGTCCAGGAGCCTCTGCTGAGGACTTCTGGGAAGCTCTCCTTGGAAGAGAAGAGCAGCCTGGGGAGCCCTTGCCACCGGCTCTCCTCCCCCTCCTGCTTGGGATGCTGGTGAATGATGCTGAGCTGGGAGAGGGCGGAGACATGCTGTGCTAGGGATGACAGGCAGGAGGAGTGGGA
Source organism: Muscardinus avellanarius (assembly GCF_963383645.1). Classification (NCBI taxonomy): domain Eukaryota; kingdom Metazoa; phylum Chordata; class Mammalia; order Rodentia; family Gliridae; genus Muscardinus; species Muscardinus avellanarius. The sequence continues at coordinate 29,235,659 of NC_137794.1, forward strand.
AGAGATGGAGTCTTAGTTAACTTGGTTAACTGGCTGAATTCACTTTGAGACCATCTTGGGACTTCTTGTTATGCACATAGTAAATGTTCTCATGGTGTAAGCCCGAGGCGAATATATTCCAAATGAGACAAAGTATGTCTAATAAGTAAATTAAAGCATGTTTCTTCCAATTTCCATCTTGATTTCATATGCTTAGTAATACCAAATAATACATCAGCTAATCATTGAAAATCCAAGTACATGAGTTAAATTTTTCACTGTACTTTTATTTATCTTCAAGATATCTCATTATGGCAAAGATAGAACTGCTTTTGTGGCAGCATGTTTTGGGCCAGTGTTTCAGGATCTCTGTCTTAGAATGATGCAAGTCAGATGGTGTTTCAAAGCTTTGTTTTTATATAATAATCACTAATATAAACAAAATATAGTGTTCAAACATAACAAAACATTTTTTTCGTGGTACTGGGAATTGAACCCAGGGGACTTCTACCTTCAAGCAACACCCCCAGCCCTTTTAAAAATGTTTTGATTTTGAGACAGAGTTGCTGAGAGTCTCACTAAATTGCTGAGGCTGGTCTTGAACCTGTAATCCTCTTGTTTCAGCCTCCCAAGTACTGAGGTTATAGGTATGCACCACCATGCCCTGCTATAATTGTCTTTTTTAATAAGAGAAATTTTATATTCATTTAAAGTATTTCTATAAGCTGGTATGATGCTCCTCATACTTTTTCTTGGTCTAGTGCCAGGTGTTTGTGTTTTCAAGCCCACATTTAGGGGTTGGAGTCACTGGTTCTGTGTCCTGTGACTGGCAAACCTTCAATTTCCCAGTTTTGTGACTTTTGGGGCATTTATTGAGAGAAAGGGGACTAGAATCTAAAACAACAAATATTTGAAAAAGGAGGGAAGATTTTCTGGATTAAGAGATAGTATAGATGCTCACTGTATGGAATCAGTAATTACTGGGCACAAGAAACTATGTATGGTATGTGTATACTTAAAAATGATTCCAATCACACTTAACTTTTCTTCTGTTGTTCCAGATGTCCTTGGCTTTGAGGGGATTTGCTTTCCTTCTGTATTTAAACTTATGCAAAAGTTAAAACTCAGTATTAAAAAAAAATAAAAGAAACCTTAAAATATTTTCCTAATTTATTATTCCCTTTTTTGTCTGAGGTGCATAACTTGACAGTGACATTATTTCTCTGAAAATATTCCCCTAAAGTCCCACAAAGAGAGCAGTAACCTAATGATATGCTTTTAAAAAAAATATCTTTGAACAACAAGTGAAACATGCTAGTTTTTAAAAGCATTTTTTTTTTTTTTTTTTTTTTTTTTTTTTTTTGCGGGTCTGGGGATAGAACCCAGGGGCATTCTACCTCGGAGCTACACCTCCTGCCCTATTTTTATTCTTTATTTTGAAACAAGGTTTCTGAAGGGGTCTGGGGGTCTTTGGGACCAATGAAGGGGGGTCAGCGCAGGAAAGACCCAAGGCCATTCGTCGGAGATAAGCAAGCAAGCAAGCAAGCAAGCAAGCGAAAGCTTTATTAAGACAGCCCAGCTCCCTTTTATATCAGGCAGCTGGGGATTTTCTGAAAGGAGGGGGCTTCCACTCACAGCGGAAGATCGCACAAAGTATGGGCATTTACTGATTGGATGGTTCATACCCCAGTGAGTGTGTTATCAGGGGACTGGTTGTTGGGCATCCCGTGCCCCCTTTGGTTGGCTATGAGGTAATCAGCACAATCCGGAAGAGAAGCCGGAGAGGTGCCATCTTTGGCATGACTGGGCTGCTTATCCTAACAGTTTCACTAAGTTGCGGAGGGCCTCACTAAGTAGCTGAGGCTGTCCGTGATCCTCTTGTCTCAGCCTCCTGAGTGCTGGGATTATAAGCGTGCACCACTGTGCCTGGCTTAGAAGCATTTTGAACAGTCCTATGAATTTGTAGCTTCTGACGCCATTTTCACACTTCTAAAATGAAGGGCTGCCAAGACCATAAAACTTTCAAGGAACACGAAAAGATACTTTCAATGATATTGTAGGCAAAATTCTAAGATGATCTTTAATAACCCTTATCTTTGTATAGTTCCTTTCCTTTGACTGTGGGTGGAAAGTGGGGCAATGTCATGATTTTATTATGTTTTATGACAAAAGGAAGTTTGTAGCTGGGCATGGTGGTGTATGCCTGTAATCCCAGTACTTGAGAGGCCGAGGCAAGAGGATCTCAGGTTTGAGATCAGCCTCACCAATTTAGCAACTTAACGAGGCCCTAAGCAAATTAATGAGATCCTGCTTCCAAATGAGAAATGAAATAGGGCTGGGAATGTAGCTCAGAGGTAGAACAACCCTGGATTCAATCCCAAGTAACTAACTCCCCAGCCCCCCAACAGGAAGTTTATTTTGGGTGGGCCTAACCCAATCATGTAAACCCTTTAAAAGCAGTTTTGTTTGGCTGTTTGAAGAAGTCATAGAAAAATGCCCTGGATAGCTTAGAACAAGGTAGACAGCTAAGCTGATAACTGCTTGTGATAGCCACATGGCAAAAATTTGCAGGTGGCCCCTACATGAATGGTTCCCTGGCTGAGAGCTAGCAGGGAAGTGGAGACCTTAGTCCTATAACCACAAGGAAATGAATTAGGCCAACAACTAATGAGCTGGAAAAGGGCTTATGCTCTAGTTTAGAATGGAAGCCCTGGCTGACATCTGATTCCAATGTGGCAAGGCTCTGAGCAGAGAACTGTATCATGCCATCCCAGATTTCAGATCTATAGCAACTATGACATGTAAACATGTGCTATTTTAAGCTGATGAATTTGGGTCACTTTTCATGCAGCAAAAAGAAACCAATACAAGTGGAAAAGGATGTTCAGAGCCAAAGGACAATGATAGCTCTGCTTTGCTGTGCGGTCATGACACCCATCCTGATGCTCTGGGCTTATGTGGTCCAAATCAGTCATATCACTACTGTAGGCTACATGTACACATCTAGAAACTAAGCATAAATTACAGGTTTAGAAGGCTCTTTCAAGTTTTATGTTCTATGTGGATTCTTATCGAGGCTTTATAGCACAAACCTTTCCCTTCACCTGTTATTGAATATAATTAATAAGATGGTTATCCAGGTGCACAGCAAAATCAAAGACACTACTTCTTTAAAATCAAACTACTTAAATACCTTTATTGTTTTTTTAAAAAATTATTTGGACATTGTTAGCTCTCCAAAATACTTCTCCCATCTTTTTTTTATTATGGGCTTCAGGACTGTTCCAAACTCCCATATGATGAAAGTCAATATAGAAAGCCTTCATTGCCAACTAAACAAAAAGATAACGACAAACTGAGTTGCTCTTAAAATCAGTAGAATTTAAGCTGTATAGCATTCTAGATATGAGTCCAAAGTTAGTAACTTGCAATATATAAGTAGGCCTGAGGATGGTAATAAATTCCATAGCCAAAGACTGGAGATCTTGGGAAAGCCTTCCAGATAGAAGATGCAGGAACTCTATGAGCAAGTCCCAGAGTCCAATCTTTTGTCCCTCAAAATATATATTGAAGTCATAGTCCCAGTATCTCAAAATGTGATCTCATTTGGAAACAGGGTCATTGTAAATATGCTTAGCTAAGATGAGGTCATACTAGTGTAGGCAGGCCTTTAATTCAATATAACTAATATCCTTATAAGAAGATGGCCATATGAAGACAGAGACATATGGGAGAGGCACCATGTAGAGACAGAGGATTGGAGCGAGGTATCTACAAGCCATGAAGCTCCAAAGATCGCCATTAAGCCATCAGAAGCTAAGAAGGTTTTCAGTGGATTGAGAGTGTCTGGCCCACCTGCATCTGGCTCTGGTGGCCTGAAGGTATTATGTGTGAGAGGTCAGTTATTACACAGTCATAACACTTGGTAGCTGCTACCTGCAGAGTAGAAGGTGGCAAGATTATCTCTTGGCAATGATTTTTTCTTTCTTCATCAATCCTTCAGTTTCACAAGAATGACCCCAATTAATAATCTAATATTTTGCAAGAGGACCTATTTAAAATCCTTTGACTCAGCCAGATGTGGTGGTGCACGCTTGTAATCCCAGTACTTGGGAGGCCGAGACAGGAAGACTGCAGGTTTAAAGCCAGCCTTAGCAACTTAATGAGGCGCTCCACAACTAAGTGAGAACCTGTTTCCAAATAAATAAAATCAGGATGGGGATGTAGCTCAGAGGTAATATGCCCCTGAGTTCAATTTCCAGTACAAAAAAAAAAAAATCAAAGGATTTGATTAGCATTGACTTTGGGTCACAAAATGTGAGATTTCCCCCCATTTACTTGCACATTATCTAGCAACTTCTACTTTATTGAGGAAATTTTACTTATTGAGCTTAATTTTCAAGCCACCATATTTGCCAGTTCATTGTTCAATGTCTCTCAAAACATGTTCTGTAGACTGTCAGAAGATACTATGTAATGAAAGGTTTCTGGGGCCAAATACATTTTGGATGTAGTGAATTAAATAAAACTAAGCATTGTTTCCTTTCTCTCTTCCTTGTGGTATTCCTCATGGTCTTTAGTGTGCTCTTATGTATTGGGAATCTCTAAAGGATTAAAACGAAGTGGAAAGAAAAAAGAAATTTTTAGGGTCTCCTAAAGTTACTTGCATATGTTATTATTTAAATATAGAATGCCCCTTGAAGAGCTCATGTATCAGCCACTTGCATCTGACTCTGGTGGCATGAAGGTATTACATGTAAGTGAGTCATACTAGAGTGTATGCAGCAGGATTCTCTCTTAGAAACATGTTCCTTCTTCCTCATAAATCCTTCACTTTCATGAGAGTATGTTCTTAATTAATAGTCTAATATTTGCCAAAGGATCTACTTAAAATCCTTGATTCAATTGGATGTACTTATACCCTTTGATTCAAATAGCATTGACAGAGCTGAATCATGTGGGTTCTAATCTCATCAGTAGATATATCTATGGCAATGGTTTTACTGGGTAGAAATGTAGGCAGGTTGAGTGTGGCTGGGGATGCATCACTGGGGGGTGTGGTCTCGGGGACTATACATATCTCCATAGATGCCTTTCTCTTGCTCTTTCTCTACCTCTGGCCTCCATGAGGTGAAAGCAGAGCCTTTGCGCTCTTCTCTTTTTCTGCTTCCTGTCACCATGCCCTGAGCCCTGCAGACTTCACTCAGCCTAACATGGACTACAACTTCCCAAATCTCCAGAACTGTGAATAAATAAATCTTCCTTTCTCTAAGTTGTGGTGGTCAGATGTTTTGGGTCATGGCAGTGAGAATGCGACTGAAATAGCATACTTATATATTTTATTTTTGAGGAACATCTTGAGGACCAGTGTTGTCCCAAATATACTTTGAGAAATGCCAGAGAAAAATCAGGATTTTTAGAGCTGGAATATAGTTTGGTGAAATATCCCAGTTTTGAAGTTTTAAGTTATTTGGAGCCAACAAACAACAACAACAAAAAAATTTTTTTTTGTTGGTACTGGGGTTTCTGGAAACCCTTCTACCTCTGGGCTACACTCCCAGACCTATTTTTACATTTTTTAAAATTTGGAAACAGGGTCTCCTAAGCCAGCGCGCACAGCTGGCTTTGAACCTGCGCGATCCTCTTGTCTCTGCCTCCCAAGCGCGGGGATTACAAGTGTGCGCCACCACGCCGGCAACAACAACAAAATTTATGGCAGAGCTCAAACTCACAGCTCAGGGCACTGAAGCCCAGTAAAACTACTTTGAACCATTTTGTATAACTTATACTTAAAACTAAAATTACATAAATTTATTCTGTCAAAACAAAGGGATTGAATGGGGTATTCAAGCTTAAGTTAAATATAAAACTGATGCTCTATCTTTCATTCTACTATCTGAGTAACACTTGCTAGAATTGTTAGCATTTCCTGTTCGGTCAGAACTATGCCTACTTCTCATGACTGGAAAGTGTTACCATTAAGTTTTGGCTTTGTTTGCTGAAGCAGGAGGAAACACAGGGACAGATGGAGACCAGGAGGTTTATAGTTGCAAGTGAGGAAGTGGAGGAGTAGACAGAGGAAGAGCCATCCAAATGAACAATGTAGGAGCAGCTGGGTCAAACCTAAACTTCATTACACATTCCAGTTTCTGTCCTCAATTTTGGAACAACTTAGGTTGTTTCTGTCTCTTGGATATAGTGCTGCAAAATGAGCATGGGTGTGCAAATGTCTCTTCAATATGCTGACTTTATTTCCTTTGGATGTATATCTTGTAGTGGGATGCTGGATCATATGGTCATTCTATTTTTAACTTTTTGAGGAACCTCCATAACTGTTTTCCTTAATGGCTGTACTAATTTATATTCTGGTCTCTACATCCTCACCAGCAAGTGTTAATATTCTTGATAATACCCATTCTTACTGGGGTGAGATATCTTATGGTGTTTTACTTTGCATTTCCTTGTGATTAGTGCTACTGAGCATTTTTTTCATGCACCCATTGTCCATTTGCATGTCTTTCTTTAAGAAATATCTATTTAGACCTATTGCCCATTAAAAAGGTCTTTTGCTTTTGAGCTTTTAAAGTTCCTTGTATATTCTGGATACCAACTCCTTGTCAGAGATATAGCTTTCAAATATATTCTGTTCTGTAGAGTGTCTCTGCATCCTGTTGACTATTTATTTTGCTGTACAGAAAGATTTTTAGTTTGATGTGATCCTATTTGTCTAATTTTTCTATTTGTTTTCTTATGTTTTGGGGGTCTTGTTAAAAAATAATCTTGCTCATTTCAAAATCCTGAAACATTTCCCCTGTTTTATTCTGGTAGTTTCATAGTTTCTGTATTATATTTAATACACTATTTAATCTATTTTGAGTTGATTTTTATAACTGGAGAAATATAGGGGTCTATTTTAATTCTTCTGCATATGGATATCCAATTCTATCATCACCATTTATTGACATCTATCCTTTATCCAATGTACATTCTTAGCACCTTTTTTGAAAATTAGTTGGCTATAGATGCATGGGCTGACTTCTAGGCTCAATATTCTTTAAAATAAATTGGCAATAATTAATTGCTTTCCTGGGCTTTGAGAGCATTCTGGCAAATAATCATATCCAAGAAGGGGATCATAAGAGTCTCTAATTTGTGGCCAAGTTGGATAGAAGTTGTGGGTAACCTGAAGACTTAGTTCATTTAACTAGCATCTGAAGTGAGAGAGGACAGTCCGATGGGACTGAGCAGAAATATGGGATCTTCTCTAACTCTGTTGAGCTTCAGAATCAATTGAACTGTACGTGGGACAATGAGTTGAAGAATTCTTGGTGTGGGAAGCACCCTGCACCACATCTGGTTATAGAAGTGTTTTATGTTGAGAGTGAGTATATTTTCTATTTAGTCATCAGTTGGGAAAATAATGTATTAAAGGAGTGACAGGATGTTGCTTTGACAAAGTCAGGAGGAATCAGCCACCAGTCTTTTCTGTATTGACTTAATGAAGAAATAATCTTAATTATTGATTTGGCAGATTGACTTCATTATTATCCAGTTAGCAGTGATCAGTCTTAGTTGTTACTTAATATAGGACACATTAAATAATATAATAATTAAATTTTGTCATTGTTGATATTATAGGTTAATTTTTCTCTCATTTTTAGATGAAGAAACTAAGGTTCAAAGGGATTAAGTGATTTGCCAATATCGTGCAATTACTTGCGGCAGATGAGGCCTCAAACACTATTCTTCTGACTATACTGAGTGCATTCAACAATGTCACATAATTATAGGAAACCTGATGCTGGGCAAAAGGGATTATGGAGTGGGATGTGATTAACTGTTTTTGCTGAAGAAATAATACAGGTGATTTGATAGTAAAAATAATTTGATTAACTGGGTGTAGAGGCACATGCCTATAACCCAGGACTTGTAGGTTAAGATAAGAGGAGCACAGGTTCAAGTCCAGCCTTAGCAACTTAGTAAAACCCTCATCAACTTAACAAAAGTTTGTTTGAAAACAAAAAACAAAAAACAACAAAACATAAACATGTTGGGAGAATATCTCAGAGTTAGAATGCCCTTGGGTTTAATCCCATGTACAACTCCTCTACTAACAAACAAATAAATAAACACCCCCCAACAACAACAAAACTCAGAACATATTTGAGTAAATGTTTTATGAGATTCATTTAATTTATAATAACAATATGCCTGGTGTGATTCCAGCCATTTATGATTAAAATGGGAACAGAGGAAGAGCATAAGTATAACCTTTTACAAATATCCTGATACAGATTTAAAAACTATTTAAAAAAATCTTGCTCTCAAAACAAGTGGAATGTAATTTTACCAGGAGAACAGATTTCTTGTTATATTGTGCACTCACCCACAGCATGAACTTGCTTATACAGTTTCATCCTTTTAAATTTTTAGAAATACTATGGTATAGTGGAAATTGCATGGCTTTAGAGTTAGAGAAATCAGGTTCTATTTTCTGCTCTGTATTTGTCTAGCTGTTTGAGCTTGGGTTAGGCATAAAATCTGCTAAAACCCTTTTTTTTTCTTATACAAAATTGTGATAATAGTACCTACTGTGCAGAGTTGGAAGGAATCAAAATAACTGTTACAAAACATCTGACAAGAAAGATCTATTTAAGAAATACTGACTATTATTGTGGACTTGCAGTTTTCTCATATTGGCTTTTTTAGACTTTGATGTGGACAGATTAATTACTTATCAAAAGGGATTTGCTGGCCAAAATCCAACTCAAGAAATGCACTTTCCTCCAGGAGGGTCTTTCTGCTGTAGCTGCAGTGTTCTGTGCATTTGGTAGAATTCTGTCAGGCATTTTCAAAGCAGGGGTGCATTTTTACTCACTGTATCTCGAGTAGATTTGTATCAATTGTCTGCTTTCTCAAAAGGGTTCATTCACTTATCAAAATAAAATGAATGCTTCTTAATTACTTGGAACATTCCAGATATGTTTAATTTCCAAATATAAACATATTCTACATGGTCCTAGGAGCATCTAGATGGTTTGTCTTACTAATTTTCTTCAGGCACTTTGATGATTTTTAAGGAAATTCATTATTGTCATTACCTATTGTTAGCATAGGTGCAGCAAAATTCTTTATATGTTTCCAAGCTTTTCAGCATGGTATTTACAGACTTTCTGAAGTTATAGAACTTTAAAAATTCCAAATCACAAATGATAAGTAGAGATAATTGACTTTCGTTGCTGTCTGCAATTGTTCTCACAAGTAAGTACAGGACTGTTATAGAAAGCTGAGAGTATAATTGGGAGAAAGGAGAAAAAAAACTCAACTTAGGAAACACATCTGTTCTCAAGCTGTAAACTCCTTTCTCTACTCACCCTTCACCATCCCCTGGTTTCACATTCTTCACTTCCAACCATGGCTTTATTGTCTTTCCTGGAGGATATCAACTTAATTCTAGTCAAATTCACAAGACTCATTCTCATGCTGTTTTTAAATGATACTGAACATGAATTTGATAACTTATCACTGAACCTATGTTTTCTAAGTTTACCTAAGCACAAGTCGCTGAATCAGTTCCCAGCCACTTTCACCCATTTATTTTCAAGCTGATGGTATCTTTAGGTTGTAGGCTTGTGCCACTAGAGAAAAGAAGAAATAGTTATTGTAGTACTCTGAACTGGAAAAAAATTGAATGCTTTCCCATAGTCCCATGAAATTCTTCTGTCTCTTTGCCCGAGGCCAGGCAAAGGCTCAGATAACAATATGAGGACCACAGAGCTCTCAATTCTCATGATGGTGACTGAGAACACTGACAACTTGGTACAAACAGGCAAAGTCAGAGAAACTCTAATGTTCTCAGTTTCTTGTGGGTGACTGGCTGCTTTGTTGGTTTGTTTCTGCTACTGAAGCACACCAAGCAACACAAAAATTCTGAAGCTAAGACATCTATTTATGTATACAGCATTATACCCCAAAAGAGAAATTTAAGTCCTGAACAAGAAATTATTTGGATGCAAAAATGTCAAAACTAAAAACCTACTACTAAAGCTCTTTGTCAAATTTTAATGAGATAAGGGATATAAAATATTCAAATGTCAAAGCAAATCAAAAGGATGAGAAACAGAATTCAGTGCCTCAACTTTCAGCTTAAGCAACCAAGTGAGCTCTTTACTATACCTTTACTCCAGATGAAGTCTAAAGAGTATAAGCAACAAACACATGTTGATATTTCCAGAAGTTGGGTTCAATCAGTAGTCCCTTTGGCATACATTATGGACTAAACTGTGAACAAATCTTCTTTCTTCTAAGTTACATGGTCAGATCTTTAGATTATGGCTGTGAGAATGCTGACAGACACAAACCCTATTAGATTTCTAGATATTTCCTGGAAATATATTTTCTTTTATATCATCATTTCAGTTGCAAGCTACAGAATCCTGAACTAAAAATGGCTTAAACAATAAGAACATTCATGACTCAAAATAGGAAGTGCAATGGCAGACAGGGATGAGCCTTCAGCTGCACAAGAAGTCACCAATGAAAGAGGTGATTTAATGTCCCATTTGCATTCTATATATCCCAGCTGTAGCTTCATGTTCATCCCCAGATCCAGGCTTCACACAATCATATCCAAATAAGAAGAAATAGATTTATTCTTACATATGGGTTTGATTATTTTTTTTATCAGTCTCCTTTTCCAAGGAGGCTCTCTAAGCTGACTTACCCATAAGTCTTGTTTATTATAAGTCATTCAAATGTTTGTCCTTAGGCTGATTTTGGCACACTCGCAATTATGTTTATTCCCTTTGTGTGGGGAAGAGTTCACTTCCTGGAGGGTGTTGCTTTTTGAATTTTTAAAAGTTAGGGGTATGTAGCAAGGATGAAATGAAGTTACCACTACTTTTGTGCAGTCTGTCTTTACACAAGTTGTCCTACCAATCTTGGAAGCCCTCTTTTATCTTGTTTACCTTCTCTACCTGCATATAAAGCCTCAGCTCAAGAATCACTTCTACACAGCATTTCCCCTCAACTCACCCTCCCATGCAACATAGATTTGTTTAAAATCACATTGCTTAGAAATGAAAGAAGTAGACAAAACCACAATCATGGTTTGAGACTTGAACATGGTGCTGTCAGGTTTTGACCTATAAAATAGACAACATAAAGCAGATATAGGGAGGTAGGGAGAGGTCCCCCCCCCACTCTTGGTGCTGGAGACTGAACTTGGGGGACTCTACATCTAAAATACTCCCTAGCCCTTTTTATTTTGAGACAGGATCTTACTAGGTTACTGAGAGTCTTGCTAAGGTTGCTGAGGCTGTGCTTGAAACGGCGATCCTCCATTCTCAGCCTTCCATGTACTAGGATTACAGGCATGTGCCCCCATGCTCAGATTAAAATGTAGGGAGTTTTAAAAATAAAATTAACAATATTTTCTTTCTCTGCCAACCATATAAATATTTATTCTATTAGAATTTAAATGAGACATTTAAAATTTTTGATTATATATTGGTTGCACAAAAATCTCAATGATTTCCATAAAGTAAAAATAATACATACTATACATACATGGTTTCTGAACACATGAATGGAAAGAAAAATAAAAACTGACAAAAACAACCTCAGACTTTAAAAAAATCAACCGATGTACTTGGAAATTTAAAAATACGCTTCTGAAACCTTTTTGTATTGAAGAGTCAAGTAAAACTCAAAATAATTATCTATTGGAAATAGATGAAAATTAGATCACTTTATTACAAAAAAACCAGAAGATAGTGCCAAAATAGCATTAAATATTTCATTTTTTAAAGTTTTTTATTGGTGCACTGTATTCATACATCATAATGGAATAAAAACTTGTGTAGACATACATGCACACATCACCCAGTTAGCCCCTACCCAATACCCACCCCATTCCCTCCCTATCCCTTCTTCCCATGCTTGGCTTAGTGGTTGACATTTAATATTACAGCAATTTATCCAAAATTAACAATGATAATCTTACATAACAGATTCATTTGTTTGATATCAAACTTTTGATCACTTAGAGATAACATTTCAGTATTTCTTTTTGCTTTCTTTCTTACCAGAGGATATTCTTTTCTTTTTTTTTAAGTTAAAACTATTGTACATTTATATTTTTTTCAGAAAAAAATCTATCCTAACATGAAATATGAACTCTAAATACCCAAAACAATCTCGAAAAAGAACAAAGCTAGAAGATGTACATTTTCTGATTTCAAACCTTATAGAGCTACAGTAATTGAAACAGTGTAGTACTGCTATAAAGGCAGATATATAAACCAGTGGAGTAAAATAAAAAGCTTTTAAATAAATTCTTCCATATATGGTCAAGTTATTTTTGACAAAGTTTCCAAGAACATTTGGTGAAGGAAATAATAATCTTTTCACTAAATATTGTTGAAAAGTAATAATTACATGAAAAATAATTAAATTGGACCCTTACTTAACACCATATACAAATATTAACTCCAAATAGATAAGAGACCTAAATGTAAATCTTAAGACTATAAACTTTTAGAAGAAAACCTGGGTCATAACACTTCACAACAATGAAATTGGCAGTGATTTATTGGATATGATTTCAAAGGCACAGGCAACAAAAGAATAAACTAACTTCCTAAAAAAATAAAAAAATATTGTACATCCAAAGACAATGTAAACAGAGTTAAAAGTTACTGATAGAATGGGGTAAAATATTTCCAAATGCTATATCTGAAGGTATATTAATATTCCAAATAGAGATCCTAAATATTAGCAACAATGAGAGCAAACAATACAATTTAGAAATACAATTTAGAAACGCCGGGCGTGGTGGCGCACGCTTGTAATCCCCGTGCTTGGGAGGCGGAGACAGGAGGATCGCGCAGGTTCGAAGCCAGCCGTGCTGGCGTAAGAGACCCTGTTTCAAAAATATAAAATAGGTCTGGGAGTGTAGCCCAGAGGTAGAAGGGCTTCCAGGAACCCCAGTACCACCACCACCAAAAAAAAAAAAAAGAAATACAATTTAGAAATAGGTAAAAGACTGGAGACCGCTGGAGAAGTCGGGCACAGTAAGACGCTGGGTCCCGGGCGGGGGTCGTGCGGGGCACGCCAGCCGGGGCCTGGGTCGCGGGACTCTGGGCCCCAGGCCAGACCGCGCGTAGCATGCCAGACCCCTGGAGAAAATGGGCCCAGTACCCTGGGTCCCAGGCGGGGGTCGTGCAGGGCACGCCAACTGGGGCCCGGGTCGCGGGACTCTGGGCCCCAGGTGGAGTAGTGCAGAGCACACTGGACCCATGGGGAACCGACCGGGTCACAGTGCTACTGAGTGCCTGATCCCACTGCCTCCTCAAACCACATATACTGTCTTCTCTTATTAAAAAAAAAAAAAAAGGAAAAGAAAAAGAAAATGAAAAAGGAAAAATATCCAAGAGGAGTTAAGAAAGCCATGGCGGATGCCAGGACACTGGAGATGCAGAAAAAATTTATCCAAATGCACTGGAACTTATGGAAAAATTCCCTGTGAAGGAGGACTGCTATTTCTCTATATTGTTAAGAATCTTGGATATCACCTGTTAAGGAGAGAGTTTAGCGGAGACCAAGGAGAAAGGCAGTGTTGAAAGTGGTCTCTGCAATGGCGGTGGAGACTTGTATTCAGGAGAAGCAGAAATCGGATCCGACCAACCTTATTTTTTGGAGAAATTACACCAAATGTCGAATGCTACTGTCACGCATGCTTAGGAACACTGGACAACATTCAGAGTGGAAAAAGAGCTTGGGAAGGATTTGAAATGGTGGAGGCAGTGGCAATGGCCATGGCCAGTACTCAGGGGAGGCAGAGATCTGATGCATTACACCTGGAACCTTTGAAATAATAACCTCAGAGGCAGAATGTTACCACCACGCACCCTCAAGAACGTGGGAAAATTGGTTGGGCGAAGAGGGTGCTCGGATTGGAGCATGCTGAGGGGTGAGGCCGGTGACGGACACAGCAAAGCTGGGATTGGAGCCTGCTGTGAGGCAAGGCCAGTGCTAGAGCCTCCGTGGCCGGGATCAGAGCCTGCTGAGGGGTTAGGCCAGTGCTGGGGTCAGTGAGGCCAGGATCGGAGCCTGCCGAGGGATTAGGCCAGTGCTGGGGCCAGCAAGGCCGGGATTAGAGCCTGCCATGAGGCAAGGCAGGTGCTGGAGCTTCGAGACAGTGATTGGAGCCTGCTGAGGGGTTAGGCCGGTGCCGGGGCCAATGGCTGAAATCGAAGCCTGCTGTGAGGCAAGGTCACTACTGGGGCCTCTGAGGCCGGGATCGGAGCCTGCCAAGGGGTTAGGCCGGTGCTGGGGCCAGTGAGGCCAGGATCGGAGCCTGCCGTGAGGCAAGGCCAGTGCTGGGGACTTCGAGGCCAGGATCGGAGCCTGCCGAGGGATTAGGCCGGTGCCGGGGCCAGCAAGTCCAGGATCGGAGCTCACTGTGAGGAAAGGCTGGGGCTGGGGCCTCCGAGGCCTGGATTGGAGACTGCAGAGGGTTTAGGACGGTACCGGGGCCCGTGGCTGGCATCGGAGCCTTCTGTGAGGCAAGGCTGCTACTGAGGCCTCTGAGGTCAGGATCGGAGCCTGCCGAGGGGTTAGGCCGGTGCTGGGGCCAGCAAAGCTGGCATCCGAGTTTGCCATGAGGCAAGGCCGGTGCTGGGGCCTCTGTGGCTGGGATTGGAGCCTGCCAAGGGGTTAGGCCTATGCTGGGGCCAGCGGCCAGCAGTGGAGCCTGCCGTGAGGCAAGGCCGCTACTGAGGCCTCTGAGGCCAGGATCGGAGCCTGCCGAGGGGTTAGACCGGGGCTGGGGCCATCGAGGCCGTCATTGGAGCCTGCCGTGAGGCAAGGCCGGTGCTGGGGCCTCCGAGGCAGGGATCGGAGTCTGCCGAGGGGTTAGGCTGGTGCTGTGACCAGCGAGGCTGGGTTCGGAGCCTGCCATGAGGCTAGGCCAGTGCTGGGGCCTCCGAGGCCGGGATTGGAGCCTGGCGAGGGGTTAGGCCAGTGCCGGGGCCAATGGCTGGAATCGGAGCCTGCCGTGAGGCAAGGCTGCTACTGGGGCCTCCAAGGCCGGGATCGGAGCCAGCTGAGGGGTTAGGCTGGTGTCAGGGACAGCGAGACCAGAATCGTGGCCTCCCATGAGGCAAGGCCACTGCTTGAGCCAGCAAGGTCTGGATCAGTCCACCGGCTAGCCAGGCCACTACTGGGGCTGTCAAGAGTGGGATCAGTACTTGCAACGCGGCATGTACAGAGAAATATCGCAGAAAATAAAAATCAGATGCTTCCCCTTATCAGCAATAACTAAGAGGAAAGAGGCAACAAGAAGTGGTTGAGCTATAGAAAGGACCCTATAGTGAAGCAACTAAGGTGACCAATCAGAGGGTATGGAATAGGGGAGGATGGAGCCTCTTTAAAATGCAAGATGTACATAAACAAATGTATCAAGGTTAATCACCAAAGAAGCATGGGATCGAGGGAGGGGGAGGGAATGGGATGGGGACTGGATGAGGGCTAATTGGATGATGTGTGCTTGTATATCCTCTCAATATATGACTACAATGCACCAATTAAACAAAACAAAACAAAACAAAGAAATAGTTAAAAGACTGAAATAAATAATGATTCTCCAAAGATTTTGACCTATAAATACATGAATATATTCTTCTTTACTTAGTTGTCTGCTGGATGGAAAACTTGTTTCTCTGGTTCTGGTGTATATTACCTATTTCTTCTTTGTAGTTAATCTCTTTGAGTATTTTCTCTAGCGCTGTTTTTGAAGACATAAATTTCTTCAGTTTCTGTTTGTCATGTAAGCTTCTTATTTCCCCATCTAATTTGATAGATAGTTTTGCCAGGTAGGAAATTTTTGGCTGGAAGTTGTTTTCTTTCAGAGTTTGGAATATGTTACTCCAAGCCCTTCTGTCTTTCATGACTTGGTTTGGGAAGTCTGGAGTGATTCTAATTGGTTTGCCTCTGAATGTCACTTGGCCTTTTGTTTTTGTTGCCTTTAGGATTCTCTGCTTGGCTTCCACATTGGTCATTTTGACGATTATGTGGATCTAAAGGGAGTTCTATACATTTCCTGGACCTGTGTATCGACCTCTTGCTCTATGTTTGGAAAATTTTCTGCTATTATTTATTTGAAGAGATTATTGATCCTTTTGATTTCACCTTCTTTTCCCTCCTCTATTCCAATTATTCTTAGGTTAGCTCTCTTAAAATGGGCCCATATTTCTTCAATGTCAGATTCCTGCTGTCTGATTTTTTTTTCTAAGTTAGAAAGTATGCATTCGTTTTTGGAGTGATCATCTTTTAGGAGCAAGATTCTATTCTCCATGTGGTCTAATTGATTGTTTATACTTTGAATTGAGGCCTTACCTCAATGATTGCTTCCTTTATTTCTTTTAGACTCTCTCTAAATTCTTTTCGAAAGTCCTGTATTATTTCTACAGTTATATTCCAGATTTGATCTTCTGGAGATCTCTGAATTTCTGTGTTATCAAGTTCTGAAAATATGGGGTTGTGGGCATTTATTGCTCTATTGTTGTTCCTCTTTCCCATGATTTCAGAAGTCTGTGCTTTCCCTGAGTCACTACGACTTCACTTAGGGTGCTTTGTATCTCGAGTCTGTTGTAATCTCAGCTGCCACTACTCCTTTACTGGCTTGTATCGCAAAGTCTCATACCCAGGAAGTTAATCGAGGCTGCGCGAGACCGTGGGGGTGCCTTTCTGGGTGTTTTCCCATGGGGAGCTATGGCTAGGGTGTGGTATCTCTGCCACTGCTACTCCTTCACTGGGTTGGACTGCAAAATATCCGAACCAAGGAGATTATCAAAGTTGTGCAAGTCCCTGGGAGTGCAGTACAGAGATTTCTCCTTTAGGAGCTGCAATTTTACTCATGGTTATTGTGCATGCAGATCTGGAGCTGTGGCAGGGCATGGTGAACTTGCTGTCACTGCTGGCAATATGGCACCACTGCCATGCCCTCGGCCTGAGGCTGGAGTATTTCTTTTCTGGTTTTGAGCTCCATTCTGAGTCCCTGGAAGGCGTGATTAGTTTGGCCACTGGGAGTTTTAGATGTTCATTGCGCTGAAAGAACTGCTGAATTACACCTGAATGGTCCGCAGCTGCTCACTTCAGCTCCTTGTTTACCTTTCCTCTCTGGAGCCTGGTACTGTGAGGAAAGATGGCGCTGGTGTGGCTCCACTGCCACATTGTGGGCTTGATTTCTGGTCTCTGGTTGTTCTTCCAGTCTTTTTTTTCTCTGTCCCTTGTGTTTACATTGTTTATTTCTCTGCTGATGGTGTTTTCTGGCTATGAAAAGTGCTGATTTTGTGGCAACAGAGATCGAGTTTTAGCAGGACTTGTAAATGCTGCTTTTCTTGGTTGCTATCTTCCTGGAAGTCTAAATATTTCATTTTAAAGGCATTTATTAGGAAATGAGTATTTTGATTTTGGCATGAGGAAGACATATGGATAGCATATCCATAGTTAACTGGATGCCACAGAGGAAAACACTGACACATGTAATTGCTTAACATTTTAAAATTCTGATATGGCAATTAACACAACAGTTGATATTGAGAAGTGTTTACATATTTACAACATATAAAATAGAAGCTTAAGATGTAATAAATAAATATATCCAATAAGGAAGAGACCAGCAATATTATTGAAAAATAAATGAAAGAGGTCACATGTGGTGGCACACACACAATCCTAGTATTTGGAAAGCTGAGACAGGAGAATCATAGGTTCACAGCCAGTCTCAGTAACCTCATGAGGCCCTTGGCAACTTACTGAGACTCTCTTTCAAAATTTAAAAAATAGCTGGGAGTGGTGGTGCATGCTAGTAATCCCTGCGCTTGGGAGATGGAGACAGGAGGATCACACAGGTTTGAAGCCAGCCTTGCTGGCTTAAGAGATCCTGTTTCCAAATAAAATATAAAATAGGTCCGGGAGTATAGTCCAGCAGTAGAAGCTTCCATCCCCAGTACCACCAAAAAAAAAAAAAATAATAATAATAATAGAGCCAGGCGTGGTGGCGCATGCTTGTAATCCTAGCATTCAAGAGGCTTAGACCAGAGAATCGTAGTTTGTGGTCAGCCTCAGCTACTTAGTGAGGCACTCCATAACTCATTGAGACCCTGTTTCAAAATAAAAATAAAAAATAAAAAATAGGGCATGGGGTGTAGTTTGGAGGTCGAATGCCTCTGGGTTCCATTCCCAGACACCCCCCCAAAAAAAAAATTAAAAAAGAAGGGAATGTAACACAAAGGCAGAATGCTCCTGGGTTCCATCCCCTGTACCAACCAAAAAAAAAAAAAAAGTGAAAGATATGAACAGGCAATTCAAATCTGATAAACTTGAATAAGGTACTACTTTTTGTTTATGAAAGTGATAAACATTTTAAAGGTTGATAATACTGGTATTAGGAAGCCTATGAAGCATACACTCTCATAAACACCTGTAGGGAGGGTAAATTTACATAGCATCTTTGGTGAGCAAATTGGTGGTACCAAATTACATTAAAAACACATATGCCTTTGAAACCAGTAATTTTTAATGTTTTTATTGTTGCATTATAGTCTCACGTCATAATGTGAATCATGTTGACAGTGATATACATGCACACATACTTGGTGACCCTTTCCAAGTCTCCTCATCTTCCCCCTTCCCAATACAGAGTACTAACATTGACATTGGTATATTCACATATGTACATATAGGCAGTGGTAGCAAGTCTATTAATAAATCTCACTCTTCTCCTTCCCTTTTCCTTAGAACCCCTCCCTGCCTCCGCTGAGGTTTCTTCTCCATTATCTGGAGTCTCTCTGGTATTCCAATTACTCCTTAGCTTGCACATATTAGAGAAAACATATGACCGTTAACCTTCTGTGACTGGTTAAAATCAATATAATGTTCTCCAGGTCCTTCCATTTTCTTGCAAATGAATTGAATAGACACTTCACAAAAGAAGGGAATCAAATGGCCAATAAATACATGAAAAAATGTTCAGCATCATTAGCAATTAGGGACTACAAATAAAACTACACCAAAATTCCAACTAACACCAATCAGAATGGCAATCAATAAGAAATAATAAACAATAAATATTGCTGAGGATGTGAGGAAATAGGAACTCTTCTACACTGTTGATGGGATTGAAAACTAGTTCATCTGCTGTGGAGATTCCTCATAAAGCTGGGAATGGATCCACCATATGATCTAGTTATACCACTCCTGGTATCTTTCCAAAGGGTTAGAAATCAGAGCACTACAGTCATACATGCATATCCATGCCCATAATAGCACAATTCATAATAGCCAAATTATGGAACCAACCTGGGTGTCCATCAACTGATGAATGCATTACAAAATTATGAGAAATACACACAATGGAATTCTACTCAGCAATAAAGAAGAAATAATAACTTTAATTCTAGAAATGTATTCCATAGTATTTATGTGAGAATGCTCATTTTAACATATCTATCATTGAAGCAAACAATAAAAGAGATACCTCAAATACCTCGGGTGTGCATATATTTGGAAATTGTTAAGTAATAATGGTATATTTATTTTATAAAATACTTTTTAGAAAAAATGCATAGATCTCTGTATACTGATAAAAATGACATTAAAGAAAAATAAAGTTGCAGAATGATGTAATGAAATTGTGTGTATGTTTAAAATATTTATATATAAACACATATATATATATATGTATACTATATATATACACACACACACACACACACATAGAGACACCAAACACACATAGAGACACACACATGCATAGAGACACCACACACACGCATAGAGATACCAAATTTGCTCATTTTAAGGTGTGCATTTCCTTCTTAATATATCTACAATTGGAGTACAGTGTGGAAGAAGTTGTCTGCCAGATGTAGGAAAAACTTATGACATAGTTGTTGTTATACATGTAAAAGCCATGGTGCACACAGATGTCATTGGTTCACATAATCACCACTTCAGTATACTTATGGCATCATTATCTCCACACTTGACTGGGTTTTAAATATGGATCCTTAATTATCACATAAACCATCTTCAGAAAAGATTATACTCTAACATAGCAGTTAAATAAAAGTTGCCTCTGCCAAAGAGTGCATGCCATTCTATGGACAACACACTGAAAAGTAGTAGAAATTGCCGAGTATCTGAGAATAGATCACAGAATTTTCAAATGTGGAAGAACTTGTGCTTTTTTTTTTGGTGGTACTTGGGGTGGAACCCAGAGGCTTTCTACCTCTGGGCTATACTCCCAGACCTTTTTTTGTATTTTATTTGGAAACAGGGTCTCACTAAGTAGCTGAGGCTGGCTTCGAACCCGTGCGATCCTCCTGTCTCGGCCTCCCAAACGCGGGGATTACAAGCGTACACCACCATGCCCAGCTAGAACTTGTGCTTTTTATGTATCCTAAGAGATTATTACACAGGTAGAAAATACATCTGTATCAAAGACTTGCTTGTCTTTTAGGAAAGACTGCATAACTTTGTTTTATATGAAAATCAATTAAGCAAAAAGAAATGGAGTTAACATATTCAATATAACTTGATATTCTACTGGCAGTCTTGAAGATGCCAAAAAGTCAAAATCATGATCTTGTGTAATAGACCGTGGAACTCAGCCTATGGTGTTATGCACAACTGCTGATGGTCAGAGTCAATGAAAAAGCCTTCAACTCAGACCTGGGTTGTGACACTGGGGGATAAGGTGACATGGAATTACATGGACACATGCCAGCTTGTTGTGGATTTGTGTGTGTATTAGAGATGCACTCATTTCTAAGTAACAGAAGCTCTAGCTGTTGAGTAGCTGACATGAGTGGGGCTTAATTTAAACCTCCTAACATGAATTATCAGGGAGGCTACCATGGGCTGGACAGCAATCTCAGGTTTCTTCTAGGTTTCTGCTCTTCTACTTACTGACTTTTATTTTTATGGATCCAAGCTGGTTATGTCTGTATATTATATTCATATTCTAGCAGGAATAAATGGAGAATATAAAGGGAACATAAATGTGCTGATTCTTCCCACTTTTGAACAAGATTCCTAGCTCCTCATTCTAGAAACTAATTAATCAGCATGGCATCAATGCAGCTCCCATGTGGGCCAGCTAAGGGCTTTATGACTGAACTGATAAGTAGGGGAAGGAGAGGCAAAGGAAAGAGAAGGTGAAGTGTTATGGATGTTTGTGTCTCCCTCCCCAAATAAGTATGTTGAAGGCCTAAACCCCAGGGCCTCAGACTGTGACTGTGCTCGGAGATAGGGGTTTGTAAAGAGGTAGGTAAGTTAAAATGAGGCCATTAGGGTGGGCCCTAATTCAGTATGACTAGTGTCCTTACAAGGAAAGGAAATAAGGACACAAATATGCATAGAGGAAAGACCATGTGCAGGTTATAAAGACAGAAGGCCATCTGTGAAGCCATCTACAAGCCAAGGAGAGAGGCTTCAGGAGAAACCACATCTGTTGGTGTCTTGACCTTGGACTTCTGGCCTCCAGCTCAGGGAGAGAATAGGTTTCTGGCATTTAAGTCACCCAGGATGCAGTTCTTTGTGACAAAAGCTCTGACTAGTTAATGAGGTATTTAATTTTTATGTTTAATCTATTTTAGTACATGATTTAAGGTAGAACTGTAGTTTAATTTAACCTGTCCCTAATGCCAAATAGTTAGCCAATTGTCCTAGAACTATTTGTGAATCTTTCTTTCCCCTATCTATCCTATTATATTGTCTTACAAAATCCCAAATCTTTATATAAATTAGGGTCTATTTTGAACTTTTTGCTTTGTTTATCTGCCTACTCTCTTCCCTGTTCTAAACTAATTTTTTCCCTCCTCTAAATCAGCTTGTTTTTGAAATATATTACATTATTAGGTAGGAGAAGTCCTTCCTCTTTCTTCTTTTTTCCTTAATATGTATCCACTGTCTTTAGACAGAGAATCATTTCACAAAATAGAGTAATAATCTTGTTTATGCTTTTAATAGGAACTGATGCATACATTAATTTAGGAATAACTGACACCTTTAAAGTATTGAATCTTCTCATTCAGGGACATAGAATATCTTTTAATTAAAGATTATTTTCTTAAATACTATTTTCTGGCAATGTCTTAACGTTTTCTTAAAATACCTGTATACTTTTACTAAGCCCATTTTTATCATCAGACTACAAAGTGGACTGGGCTGTATATTGTAATACTGACCTGCTTATTGACTTATTGTTTCTGATTTAGTAGTTTTTTTCCTTTTTATTCTTTCTGTATTGTAGGTTACTATTTATGTCTACTGTTAATCCAGGGTCTCATTTCTAATATTCTCCTTCTAATGTTCAAGAAGCTGGGAAAAGAATTAGTAATAATGGCCAAAATCCATTGGATATTTATGAGGTGCCAGGCATTATGTAAAGTGTTCTAAATGGATTATTTCATCTCCACAACAACCTAGGAGATGAGTGGTGTCATTTTTTCCCATTGTCCAGATGGTTCTGGTGGAGGTGAGTGGCCAAGTGGACATAGCTAATATTCCCTGGTCTGTAATTAGAACGCAAGGAGTGTGTTTCCAGAGTTGTCTCCTTGTGTCAATTCATTTTCTAAGATATTTTTCTGAATAAAAAACGAACAATTCATGTGAATAAAGTTCTGTTTGCTTAAAGCTGAGTTTATTCAGGGGCTTTTAGCATTTTTTTCTTTATTCCTCCTTCTGTTCTACCTTCGGGCAGCAGCTATAATCAGGTGATTGAAGCAATCCCCAAGAAGTAGTGTGTAATTTCTGCTATTCTTCCATAACTCTTGCTTATATTTATTGTGGCTATCTTTTAAGATATTATTAGCTTTAATCTCAGTATTAAATGTGCCAGTATTAAATTCAGGCATGGTGAACTTGATTGGATATCTAAGCTTTCCTATAATTACAGGAAAACTATACTCCAAAGTATTTATAAGAAGAAAATGAACAAAATTAATGTTGCACTACTTTGTTTTCAGATCTGACTTACATGCTTGATAGAAACAATTTGGCTTTCTGATTACTGGCCAATTTCTCCATTAAAATAAGCCTCTTTATTTTCCTCTTTATTTTAGTGATCTTTTAAAAATGTATAATTGGCGTCTTCCATTGGAATAAACATAGTCAGGAATTTGGGGGTCAGAAAGAAAATGAAAATTCTACCTGGAAATCCTCTTCTGTATCTTCTCATTGAAATATTTCCTATTTATGTCACTTGGCATTTTCAACAATCTCTTTCTAAACATCCAGTTAGTATTTCTGTGCTGGAAGTAGTTTGTCTTTCTCATGAGACTCTAGATGACAATGTTGATTGTAAAAAATAAGGTTCCTTTGGCTTCTAATCTCCACAGTGTGTGTGTGTGTGTGTGTGTGTGTGTGTGTGTGTGTGTGTGTGTGTATTATATCAGTTATATGTAATACTATGCTTTATATATAACTATATATTGTTAAAATATTATTAGTATATGTGTGTATACTTAGTGGACTATTTCTGATAGTGTAAGGACAAAACTTGAATGTGAAATAAGCCTATAGTGATTAGATAGGTGATGTGTCTAGTGACTTCTCTAGTAAAGCAAATTAGTTGAAATAGAAAGAAAAGAAGGAAAAGAAGAAAGATATCGTGTGTGTGTGTGTGTGTGTGTGTGTGTGTGTGTATTTGTGGTACTGGGGATTGAACGCAGAGGCATTCTACTTCTGAGCTACACCTCCAGCCCTTTTTTATTTGTTTTGAAACAGGGTGTCATTAAGTAGCCGAGGCTGGCATCGAATCTGCCATCCTCCTGTCCTAGCACCCAAGTAATGGGATTACAAGTGTGAGCCACTATGCATGTCTCATTTTCTATGTTCTTAAAATCGGTTTGTTTATTAATTAATCATTCTTTTCTAAGCCTTAACCTTTATTCACATTTTTACAGGGTGGTGATTGTATAA
Source organism: Muscardinus avellanarius (assembly GCF_963383645.1). Taxonomy (NCBI): domain Eukaryota; kingdom Metazoa; phylum Chordata; class Mammalia; order Rodentia; family Gliridae; genus Muscardinus; species Muscardinus avellanarius. The sequence continues at coordinate 29,259,629 of NC_137794.1, forward strand.
AGGTATTGACTGAGGTCTTTTGGGATCAATTCATCTTTATTCAAAGTATCTAAAAATTTATACTGCATTTTATCACAGTTTTTTATCTAATGGAGATGAAAAATTTAAGCTGTAAATTATAGTTTCCAGACTGTAAAGTGGCCATTAAAGCAATGGCTTACTCCATTTGCTTTAGTGGCTGTGAGAGAGCCGTGAGTGAGGAGTGAGCCCTCGATTTTAGTTCTGGCTCTGCCACTTATTGACCATGAACAAATCATTTTACCTCTTTAGGATTTAATTCTTAACTCATAAAATGGAGAGACTGGGTATACTCTTGTTAATTTTTTCCCATCTTTACTGTGTAGTGACATCCAGTGTCTAGTCAATTCCTGAAAAGTCTCAGGTGTTTCTTTTTCTCAAGCACTCAGGCAATCACTCTCATCAATGGTATATATTCATTTGAGGAAAATTTGCAAAAATTTTATTGTGATGCGCACACACGTTTATCAGTGCCAATCATAGTATCGTGCATGGGGAGGTGGGAAGAGAGAGGTGGGGTGGGAGCTGGGGGAGGGCTGACTGAGTGCTGTGTGCATGTATGCCTCTACCACTGAACTTCAACACAATGCATTATTACAATGCACCAATAAAAACAAAAGGAAAAAAATTTGCACAGTGCTGAAGGATTATTTCTCAAAGGGATCAGATTTGTAACATTGATTCGGGTTTGAATTAGGATGAACCATGGCTTTCCACTCTACCACTCAAGGATGCTCTGGAGAAATTGATTTGGAAACATTTTAGCAGGATGTCAGTCTCTTTTACTCCTAAGGACACTGATTTAGCCATGCCAAAGATTCCTGTAGGTTGTGTAATTCCAGTTACTATCCTGTCCTGTTGCCTTTATGTTGAATTCATCTACCTTGTTTCTGACAGGTAGGTCTGTCACTTAGGCTTCATAAGTCACATTGCTGCACATAATTTATACCACCTTTCTGAGAAAGAGGCAAGTAATAGATAAACCAACTAACAACAACAACACCTCGGTGTTAGGGTCACTGCGAGGATGTAAGTGCTGCACTATCCCCTGAGCCTTGTTCTGTAGGATTCCCGCTGCTTGTTGAGTGCTGTTTTTAGTATAGTTCAATCATGACTATACCCCTATAGGCTAGGTTCAAATGAAAAAGGCCAACTCACAATTATTGTACCAGGTTTATTTGCATACAAGCTTCAGAACTTTCCCTTTGCTTTAAATCCACTTATCTGGAACATTTATTGGCAATGGAAACATTCTCTGTGTTTTTTGTTTTGTTTTGTTTTTTACATTCTTTATGGTTTAATCTTCCCCAAGCTCTGCATTACATCTAGCCTGATCCCAGCTAAAATGTTTGTGTGTCTGCAAATGTAAACCAGAACTGCTTTCAGATAGTTCCATTTTCTTCTTTCTCAGACAAAAGGACAAATCATTAATATAACGCAGGTACAGCGTCTTGCCTTTTGCTTTAATACAATTCTCCTTTGTGTGCATTCCAATTCAGATGCGCTCTAAGAGCATAACAGCTACTTCCATTCTTCTTATAATTGCTTATTTTTTAAAGCTAATTAAAAAATGATTCACCCATTTCACAGACTCATCAGATTGGACAAGGAGAGGAGCCCCCGTCTGGTTTAGTCCTCCAGTCAGTGCCAGGGTTGTCCTAACAGTGCATTTGCCAGGGATAAGCTTGGTTCATTGAAGAAGTTCCAAGCACTAGCTCTTCTAAGAGTCCTCTGTACTATGGCACACAGAATAAGAGATCTCATGCAAGAAAATGTTCTTTCCTTAACCTTTAGAAAAAATTTAAAGATTGACTGTCATAAGGGTAACATTTTGACTTAGTTTATATTTTAGGAATTTTCATATTCTAGGAATTTACATTGAATAAATATTCATCTTTAAATTCTCTAAGACTTAGCTGGGCGTGGTGGCACATGCTTGTAATCCCCGCGCTTGGATCACACGGGTTCGAAGCCAGCCTTAGCTGCTTAGTGAGGCTCTCAGCAACTTAGTGAGACCCTGTTTCCAAATAAAATATAAAAAAAGGTCTGGGAGTATAGCCCAGAGGTAGAAAGCCTATGGGTTCCACCCCCAGAACCACCAAAAAAAAAAAAAAAAAAAAAAAAAAACTCTAAGACTTAAAGCTTTTCTCTCTTCTATGTAGCTGTTTTCCCCTTATATATGCTTTTTAATTCTTCCTTGGCTTTTTAAAAGTAAAACCTCATAACTATTTAAATTGCATATTCAGAGTCATCATAAGTACAAAAATATTTTGTAAAATATCAAAATATGAATATTTTGAATGCTATTTATTGTTTTTCACATATTCACATGAAAATTGCTCCACATAGTGAAGTTAAAAGTAGTGAGATGAGCCGGGCGTGGTAGTGCACGCTTGTAATCCCAGCATTTGGGAGGCGTACCGGAGGATGTTCACGACAGCCTCAGCTACTTAGCAAGGCTCTTTGCCACTCAGTGAGACCCTATTTCAAAAATAAAAAAAGACTAGCTGGGCGTGGTGGCGAACGCTTGTAATCCCAGCTCTTGGGAGGCTGAGACAGGAGGATTGCATAGGTTCGAAGCCAGCCTCAGCTATTTAGTGAGGCTCTCAGCAACTTAGTGAGACCCTGTTTCCAAATAAAAAATATATTAAAAAAAATAGGTCTGGAAGTATAGCCCGGAGGTAGAAAGCCTCTGGGTTCCACCTCCAGTACCACACACACACAAAAAAAAAACCCTAAAAAATAGGACTGGGGGTGTAGCTCGGAGATAGAATGTCCCCGAGTTCTATCCCCAGTACCCCCCCCCCCCACATACACACACACACACACACACACACACACACGTAGTTAGAGAGTCTCAATTCCACTTCCTTCTCTAGAGTGTGTTGGCTGCCTCAAAACTCTTCTTCAAGAGTCAGGGACTTCACTCATATGTATGGGGGATGGAATAGAGTGGGGTTTGGAAGGAAACACACCACGTGCTGTGTGTGTGCTTGTTTGCATCACTTTGACTCACACTGTGATGTATATTACAATGCATCAATAAGCAAGGGTTAGTTTGGTTCCCAAGTTTTTTTTTTTTTTTTACAATGATTTGCTTTGCTAATCAGACCTAATAATCTCTCCCTTGTCTGAATTTCTTCATCTCTAACTTCTGCAGTGTTTATCATTATTTGCAATTTCCACACATACTTATGTATGAAGAAATATAACCTCCTTAAATTTAGGACTTTATCTTACTCACCCCCATCAGTGAATAATGTACTTTATAACCCAGTAAATGTGCTGCATAGGTAAGTAGAGTAACCTTTTTAATGAAATCATTCTATTTTTGTATGTTTTCTTCCTGCAATTTGATATTGAAAATTATATTAGCTTTTAAATATCTTGGTAATATAACTGTTAACTTAATACATTTAGAGTTATAGTAATATATGTGAGGAATTGTGATTGTATAATTATAGTAGAATCATAGCTTTTTATTTATCTTTTAAGTTTCCTTTGTAAATAATTTTAATTTGATACATAATTTTCTTCTTTTTCATAATTTTCTTATTGAATGGGTATAAACTTACTTATATACTATTTTCAGTGAGGGCATAAAAGTTATAGAGTGCATGTATCTAAATGCTGACCTAAATTTTCACTAATAGTGGTTGCACTAATTTGCAATCACATCAACAATATATTAGAGTTCCCACTTCTCCACATCCTCACCAGCACTGGTTGTTGTTTGTGTTTTGAATGATTGCCATTCTACTTGGAATTAGGCGAAATCTCAGGGTAGTTTTGATTTGCATCTCTTTGATTGCTAATGATTTTGAGCATTTCTTCATGCATTTATTCACCATTTTAATTTCTTCCTTCGTGAAGTGTCTATTTAGTTCACATACCTATTTTTTGATCGAGTTATTTGTTATCTTAGTGCTGAGTTATTTGAGTTTTCTGTATATTCTAGATATTAGTCCTCTTTTGGAGGAGTAGTTGGCAGAATATTCTCCCATTCTGTTGACTCTCGGTTGAGATTCTTGATAGTTTTCTTTGCCGTACAGTAACTCTTCAGTTTCATGCAATTCCACATATTGATTTGCCTTTTAGTTTTTTGTGCCTTTGAGGTCTTGTTGAGAAAGATTTTTTCTGTGCCTATGTGTTGCAATGTTGGACCTATGCCCTCTTCAAAGAGTCTCAATCTCTGCTCTAATTTCCAAGTCTTTGATCCATCTCGAATTGACTCTTGTGCATGTGAGAAAGTGGGATATATTTCCAATTTTCTGCACTGGTTAACCAGTTTTGCCAACACCATTTGTTGAACAAACTATCTTTTTTCCAGTGTATGTTTTTGGCCCCTTTGTCAAAAATTGATTTTCTGTAAGTGTGTGGACTTGTTTCTGAGTCTTCTATTCTGCTCCATTGGTCTATGTATCTGTTTTTGTGCCAATATTATGTTGTTTTTATTACTTTGGCTTTGTAGTATAGTTTAAAGTCATGTATTGTGAACTGCATGGTTTTTGTTCCTGAGAACTACTTTGACTATTCTGGGTTTTTTGTTGTTCCAAATGAATTTAACGACTGATTTTTCTATGTCTCTGGGGAATGATCTTGGTAATTTAATGGGTATTGCATTGAATCTGTAGATCACTTTTGGAAGTATGTCCATTTTGATGATATTTATTCTGCCTATCCATGAACATGGAAAATCATTCCATCTTTTTTTTTTTTTTTTTGGTGTTACTGGGGTTCCTGGAAACCCTTCTACCTCTGGGCTATACTCCCAGACCTATTTTTTATATTTTTTTTATTTGGAAACAGGTCTCTTAAGCCAGCAAGGCTGGCTTCGAACCTGCATGATCCTCCTGTCTCCATCTCCCAAGCACGGGGAATACAAGCGTATGCCACCACGCCTGGCTTTTTTCAATGTTTTATAATTTTCTTTTTAGAAGTCTTTTGCAACCACTTTGGAAAACAGTATGGAGGATCCTCAGAAGAATGGGAATGAAATTACCATATGATCCAGCAATACCATTTCTGGGTATCTGCCTAAAAGAAAGGAAACCCAAACTAATGCATGCATAACTATGTTCATAGCTGCACAATTCACCATTGCCAAACTATGGACCCAGACAAAATGTCCATCAACAGATGAATGGATTACAAAAATATGGGATATGTACACAATGGAATTTTACTCAGCCATAAAGAAAAATACAATTATGTCATTTACAGGGAAGTGGATGGAACTGGAGGACATTATGCTGTGAGATTAGTCTGTCACAAAAAATAAGAAATTGAATGCACTCCCTAATATGTGGAAGCTAGGGAGAAAATGGGTCATAGAGGGAACTCAAGATGAAGAAAGAGATACTGTAGATGAACAAATAAGGTGACCTAACTGAGGGAATGGGAGGGAGGAAGAGGGAAATTCTCTAATGCATATGATATACTTTAACAAACATATCAATATCAATCACTAAGCCAAAACTGAGAAGAAGGGAGGGGGTGGGAATGGCGTGGGAATTGGGTAAGGGCTAATTGGGTAATATGTGCATGTATGTTTCCACCATCTTGTATCTCATTAAGATGTATGACTACAATGCACCAATAAAAAATTAAAACAATAAATAAAATTAAAATTAAAATAAATTTCACTAATAATGGAAAACTTGCCCAGATTCTTCCAAGTAAATTCAGTCCAGTCTGGTGACTTTTTCTTCAGAATCAGGATTGTTTTCTTAGTTACAGTCCAACTCATGAGATCCATCTAAATTTGTTCTTCCTCTCTCTCCCTGCCCCTCTGTTTTTCTCTCTTCCTGATCCTATCTGCTGTCAGATGGAGATATGTCTGTGCGAGATAGGTGTTTGTGTGTGGGTTGTGTATCTTTGTGTGTGTGTTGTGTTTTTGTGTTTGTGTGTCTGTGTATGTGTTTATGTCCTTGTGTTTTGTGTGTAGGTGTATTTGTTGACTCTGAATAGGTGTGTTTGTATGGGCAAGTGTGTGTGTGTGAGTTTGTGCTGAGGAAGAATGTTTGTGATTGGCCACACATTATCAGTGCAAAGGGTTTGCTTTCATGTGGTCTCACAAGCTTGTCACTTCTCTGCAGTGCCTGTGTTTGCTTTTCTGCTGTTGTTTGCTGCACGTGTCACCATCCATTAAGATCCCTCTCTCCATGGGTGGTGGTGTTCAGTGTAGGGTACAGGCAGTGGTCATCGAGTAGTCTAGTGTTGCCTTTCAAATCTCTGTTTGGTGTCCTGAGAAAAGTGAACACCCAGAGAGGCAGCCATTCCTGCTGCCCAAACCTTCAAGGCTGGAGCACCCACCACTCTGCCTAAGGGATTGTCGAGATGTTGGCTCTTCATCTTGTTACTTCTGTATTTACAAGAAAGGTATAGATTTCTTATAACAGATTTGAATGTGGGAAAATACTTTAGTAGAAACATTTTAGAATACTGATTCCCCCTTATTCCTTGCCCACTTCCAGACTATAAAAAAGGCACATTTGTATCTTCTTCTAGTCTAGCCCACAGTTGCCGTCAGCATCAAAAGTGGGAAACAGAGACAATCAGAATAACAGGGGACAGACACTACATGCTGTTCTTACACTCTTCTAAGATTTCACTGCCTCCTCTCATCTGCTTGATATCTCCTCCTCTAATCACAGGGATGAAAGCTGTGGTCTTTCCTGCTTCACACCTGTCATTGTGTCCTATGAAACTAGCAGATTAAAACTGAGTGTCCTTCAGTGAAATTCTACTCAGCAATAAAAAAGAACAGAATTATGTCATTTGCGGGAAAATGGCTGGACCTGGAGAACATTATGTTAAGTGAGATTAGCCAGTCACAGAAAGTGAAGGGGCATATGTTTCCTCTCGTATACAGAAGCAAGGGAGTAATGGGGATACCTGAGAGACTTCAGACAATGGAAGAGAAACTCCAGTGGAACCAGAGAGGAGGCGGGATAGGGGAGGTGGGGGAGTGAGTATCAATGAAGAAATTACTTCCATTGATATTATGTACATATGTGAGAATGCCAGTGCCAATCCCAATACCCTGCATGGGGAAGGAGAAAGTGAGGAGGCACCAGAGGAAGGCCCACCAAGTGTTGTATTCATGTATGCCACTATCACTGTGAACTACATTATGATATGAAATTATAATGCACCAATAAATATATAAAAATAAAGTGTAAAAAATTGAGTGTTCTTACCCTCGATTCTTTATTTGTTTATGTGGGGTATTTATGTGGAGTAGTAACGGGGAAGGAGAAGATGCTATTTGAGGTGTTAAGCTTAGTCTGCTCAAAGTAACCCTTCATGTAGCCTATTCCATGTCAATTTTGTAATGTTTAGTCTTTAATGGGTGATTACTCAATTACTCTTAGAAACACAGGACAAGAAACTTAAGATGGTGACTCCCCGTAAGAGCGTGAATCTTTCTCTGTGACAATCAAGATTCCTGATAAGCTGGGCTTGGTGTGTGAGCCTGTAATCCCAGTACTTGGGAGGATTGCAGGTTTGAGGCCAGGCTCATCAACTTTTTGAAGGCCTGTTTTAAAACAAAAAGGGCAAGAATGTAGCTCAGAGGTAGAGCACCTCTGGGTTCAATCCCCAGTATTGCAAAACCACAAACCAACAAAAAATTCCTGATGATGCTCTGTTTCACTCAATTCTCCTTCATCCGCTGACTTCCATTCTCTACTTTTGAGGGCCATTATGGATAATAATATGAATACCAAGTAGCCTTAAAGGGCTCTCTTGGAGAAGTTTTTGTAGAAGTGAGTTCTGCACTATACCCCAAGCAGCCTTGTACCAACTGCTCTCACACTTTAGGGAGCATTCTCTTCTGCCATCTCTAGGACAGAGGGCAAGGGGATGTCCCTGACTCCCTGGCAGCAGTAGATGCATGGAGGGCCTCAGCTGAGGATATTTCAAAAATTCATCTTGTAATTGTCAGCCTGGTGACAGCTGGTAGTCAAAGGGAATTGTAAGCTTTACTTGCTTTCAATACTAATAAAATTTTCTTTATTCATATATTTGGTAATTTTTCCATCAAATCTGTATTTCAACCTAGCCACAGGATGAGAGGTTGGGAAATTAGGAGACTAATGAGAACTTTATCAAAATAAAGTAGTTTTCTTGTGTAGTTGGTTCTGGATGATTTTAAAATTTTTCTCTGTGTTTCAAAGTTTCTAAAATGAAAACATTATTTTTGCCATTAATGTAAAAAATTAGAAATATTTCCCCTATTTTATCTTTTAAGAAACTTGTCTAAGAAAGGAAATAAATTGACTGACTTTGGCTAAAGGGTGATTTGAGATTAAAAGGAGGATCTCAAACATGGAATAGTTTGCTCATGGGGATAGCTGAAAAAGAAGGCAGTGGGGAGGTAGAAAGTTGTTTAGGTGTGATGGGTTTCTGAAGAGCAGGGGGTTTAGGGTACAGACTAGAGCAGAAGGAAAAACAATTGTCACATGGAGATAAAAAGAGAAAATGGGAGGGTGGACATAGGAGGAATTTCACCATCTTCATCCCAACCCTGCCCAGGCATAGCAAAGTGGGGAACTAGAACTTTCCCCCATCTTCTCCTACTCACAGGGGTCAGCTTGGATAGTGTCAGAAGACCCGCAGACAGCAGCTTGTATTGGTGATCTTTATTTCCTTGTGAGGTAGGTGAGGCTACCAGCAAGGAAGGGATGAAGAAGGAGCAGGACCAAATACTTCAACATACACATATGGGCCAGCTTCAAGAAGGATCATGAGGAGAAGCCACTCAAGGACACAAACGGTTGTCTGCCAGTGTTGAAAATATGAGTGGAGTTTCAGATCACAAATATGTTAGAGTTCAAATTCTCTCATCTCATAGTTCATTTGCACAATCTTTTCATCCACTAGCACTTAGCAACCTGGATATAGAGCAAAGAAAATAAACAGAAGGATTGGTTCAGAGTTGGCCTATTTCTAGAAAAGCAAAATGTAATGGCAAGTGGCAAGGGAGTGCAAGTCTCAGAAGGGTCTACTTAGCAAGTAGAAAAAGAAGAAAAGAAAAGGGAAGAAAAATATGAAGTGGAGAAATACACCATAGCAGAGGACTCAATGAGCCTGAAGAGTTAGCTCAGTAGAAAAGAGAGCACTCAAGAGCAATGGAGCAAAAGGTAGAGACGAGAGAGGACAGAACTGTAATTCACCATCTCAGGGCTGGGGACTGGCGAGGTAGGAGGGAGGCCGGGCAGTCACCAAGGGAGTGAAGAGGAAGGTGGGAGGGAAGGGAAGTTAGGAGATCAGAGGAAGTCAGGGAAAGGGGAAGGTGTGGGGTCTACCTGAAGGCTGAATTCTTTCTGGATAGTGACCAGATGGATGCCATACATCCTTGTTTCTTACCCAGAAGATACAGACTACTGTTTCCCAAATACTGGCCCAGCAAAGCATATGATTGTGAATTATCATGTCTGAAAACACTGGTGTATAACATAATACCTGAGATGTAATCACTGCTCACTTTGTCTTTGTTGAGTGAATAAATGCCCCAGAGATGATAGACAAGTTTGTTTCTTGCAACCTATTTATATTGCATATGAGACAAAGCAAATGATATTCTTTGCTGTCAACCAAAGAAAGGAATAAAAAAAAAGTAAGTGATGTTTACTGTTTTGAATGTGCAGAAGTTAGATTTCCTTACAAAAGAATCTTGTGATCCAGGCTTACATATACATGATTGTCACCATTATTGATGACATTATCTAATCATAAAAAAGGTCTATACTCATCCAAAACTCATCTTTTCCATGAAGTGAATTCTGTAGCTTATGCTCTTCAACTTCCCCATCCATGTGTCCATTGTGTTTAGCCTGGACTCATCAGCAGGTTTCTGCCCAGTCTCCTCTCTACTCCCAGTCAACTGGGTGGAGAAGCCAGAATTAGAGCTGCCAGCAATGGCCTCATGACCATAGGATTCTATGGAGAAAGAAGGTATGATCTGGTTGGAGATAATTTAAAGAGAATTAGTCCAGCTGGATTTGGGGATTGTAAAAAATGCAGACTGAAGAAGCATTTCCGGGACCATCTGGCTGAACTTAAGTGAGCACGGAACTATAAGACCACTTGTGAAGTGATGCCGCTGGGAAAGCATCAGTGTGTCTGCATTGCAGTTGGATGGTGGTAGAAAAATCTAAGGGCAAAGATGAAGACTGGGCACATGTAGCTCCTTAAGGAGGCAAATGCTATTTCAGTACAACATACTGATCCATCTGTAAAAATCTCACAATTGACCTTCACAGACTTCAACCTAACTTTCTCTGACTTTCATTGTCTACAACTTGACCTCTCATTGATAATTTGTTTTATCCTGGCTGAGTTCCTCTAGCTTGCAATTTCCTTGGGCCCTTTTAAAGTTTTTGACAGTTGGGTCATTCTTTTTGGTAAATGTTTTTCCAATGACCAATCCTTTGGGGGTGGAAATGGTAAGGGAAATGTGAGAAGACAAACTGACTGGGTCTAGGAGACATTTTACTTGCTCTGTGGTGGGGATCTCACTACCTTTCAGTTGTGAAAAACCTATAGTAGTAATAGACTTCAGTAGCAGTGTGTATTAGAGTATTGTGTTTGTTGTGTGTTGTAACATTTGATTAAACATCAAATATTTGTAAAATGCTCACTGGCATTCAGTAGTATGTGTTATGGATTTGGGAGAGTATGGTTTGGTGGGGAAACTGTTCCCTGGGGACCCTTGCTAGGGTCTCAGACACACTTTCCCCCAACCCATAACAAAACCCCAAAACGACCAAAAATAGAAAATTACCGCAGGTTCTTGTCCTAAGCTAAGAGTAAATATGCATAGCTTGGACAGTTGCTGAAGATTTAAAGAAGTTTATTAGAAAGATAGAAATACAGAAAATAGAAATATATTCAGGGTGACTCGAAATGGATACACCAAAGGAATGACATGTGGACCGGACTTTTTATACCCATGACCTCCATCTTGTTCACGTAATCCTGCCGTAGTGAACATCCCTGTAAGCTACCTCCCCTTAACCCTGAAAGGTACCTCCCCCAGCAAGGTGTGGCAAGGTGTCTTCTTTCATGAAGGGCAAGGTCAAACCCTGCTCCATCCTCTCTAGATCATCATGTAGATCTGTCTTTAGATAAAGGCCTAGCTCTCCTCTCTTTTTTTTTTAATTTGACAAAAAATATTTTTTATTGGTGCAATGTATTCATACATCATAATGGTATAAAGAAAATATTTTTGTAGACATACATGCACACATCGCCCAGTTAGCCCCTACCTGATCCCCACTCCGTTCCCTCCCCATCCCTCCTTTCCGTGCTTGGCTTAGTGGTTGACATCTAGTTTTATAGCAATTTATCCAATATTAACGATGATAATCTCACAAAACAGTTTCATTTGTCTGATACCAAGTTTTTGATGACTAAAAGATAACAGTTCAATATTGCTTTTTGCTTTCTTTCTTACCAGATAATATTTTTTTCTTTTTTTTTTTTAGGTCAAGCTATCATTCATTTATTTATTTCTCAGAAAAAATCTATCCTGATATGGAATATGGACTCTAGATACCCAAAACAATCTCAAAGAAGAACAAAGCTAGAAGATGTATATTTTCTGATTTCAAACCATATAAAGCTACAATAATTGAAACAGTGTAGTACTGTTCCAGAGGCAGATATATAAACCATTGGAGTTAAATAAAAGCCTAGAGATAAATTCTTCCATATATTGTCAAGTTATTTTTGACAAGGTTTCCACGAACATTTGGTAGAAGAAATAATAATCTTTTAACTAAATATTGTTGAAAAATAATAATTACATGAAAAATAATAAAATTGGACCCTTACATAACATATTTACAAATATTAACTCAAAATAGATAAAAGACCTAAGTATAAATCTTAATACTATAAACTTTTAGAAGAAAATCTGGGTCATAAAACCTCACAACATTGAAATTGGCAGTGATTTCTTGGATATGATTTCAATGGCGCAGGCAACAAAATGTTAAATAAACTCCCTAAAAAATAAAAAAATATTGTATATCCAAAGACAGTGTAAACAGAGTTAAAAGTTACTGATAGAATGGGATAAAATATTTCCAAATGCTATATCTGAAGGTATATTAATATTCCAACTAGAAATCCTAAAAATTAGCAACAACAAAAGCAAACAATACAATTTAGAGATAGGTAAAAGACTAACATAAATAATGAATCTCCACAGATAAGCAATCTTAGTTGTCTGTTGGATGGAAAATCTTGTTTCTCTGGTCCTGGTGTGTGTTACCTATTTCTTCTTTGTAGTTAATCTCTTTGAGTATTTTCTCTAGTGCTGGTTTTGAAGACATAAATTCCTTCAGTTTCTGTTTGTCATGGAAACTTCTTATTTTTCCATCTAATTTGATAGAACGTTTTTCTGGGTAGGAAATTTTTGGCTGGAAGTTGTTTTCTTTCAGAGTTTGGAATATGTTACTCCAAGCCCTTCTGGCTCTCATGACTTGGTTTGGGAAGTCTGGAGTGATTCTAATTGGTTTGCCTCTGAATGTCACTTGGCCCTTTGTTTTTGTTGCCTTTAAGATTCTCTGCTTGGCTTCCACATTGGTCATTTTGACAATTATGTGGCGTGGGGATCCTCTTCTCTGATCCTCTCTAACGGGAGTTCTATAAGTTTCCTGGACCTGTGTATCAACCTCTTGCTCTATGTTTGGAAAATTTTCTGCTATTATTTCCTTGAAAAGATTGTTAATCCCTTTGGTTTCACCTTCTTTTCTCTCCTCTATTCCAATTATTCTTAGGTTAGCTCTCTTAAAATGGGCCCATATTTCTTCAATGTCAGATTCCTGCTGTCAGATATTTTTTTCTAGATTAGAAACTATGCGTTCATTTTTTGAATGATCATCTTCTAAGAGTGAGATTCTATTCTCCATGTGGTCTAATCGGTTGTTTTTACTTTTAATTGAGGCCTTTACTTCATTAATTGCATCCTTTATCTCTCTTTGGCTCTCTCTGAATTCTTTTCGAAACACCTCTATTATTTCTACAGTTATTTTCCTGATTTGATCTTCTATAAATCTCTGAATTTCTGTTTTATTGGGTTCTAATGTTGTGGGGTTGTGAGCATTTATTGCTCCATTGTTATTCCTCTTTCCCATGATTTCGGAAGTTTGTGCCTTCTCTGAGTTCTTCCCTGGGTCACTACAACTTCACTTAAGGTGCTCTGGATCTCGAGTCTGTGGTATCTCAGTCACCACTACTCCTTTACTGGGTTGTATCGCAGATTCTCAGACCCTGAGGGTCAATCAAGGCTGCTTTAGACCATGGGGGGGTGCCAGGTTGGGCGTTCTCCTATGGTGTAATATCTCTGCCACCAACACTCCCCCACTGGGTCAAGTCCCTGGGAGTACAGTACTGGGACTTCTCCTCTAGGGGCCCCAATTTGACTCACTGTTGAGTGCACAGATGGAGCTGTCGTGGACTCGGCGAATTCGCTGCTGCTGCTGCTGCCGGTAGCAATATGGCGCCGCTGCTGCTGCACCCTCGGCCGTGAGGCTGGCGTATTTCTTTTCTGTTTTTGAAATCCACTCTGGGTCTCTGCAGGGTGCGCTGAGCCCAGCCCCTGGGAGCTTTAGATGCTTCCTGTGCCGAGAAATCTGCTGAATCCCACCTGGCTGTTCCGCAGTGGCTCAACTCAGCTCGCTGTCCGCCACTCCTCTCTGGAGCTTGGTAGGCTGTTGAGTGTGTTGGTCTGGTGCCGTCCGGTGAACTTGCCGCTGCTGCCAGCAGTAAGGTGCTGCTGCAGCGTTCTCAAGCGTGAGGCCAGCATATCTCCTCTCTGGTTTCTGAGCTCTGTTATGAGTTAGCTTCTTCTCTGGAGCCTGGTGCTACAAGGCAAAATGGTGCCCGCCGCTTCATGCCGCGGCTCTGGCTGCAGCACTGCGGTCTGGTTTCTGGTGTCTCGTTTTTCCAGCCCTCTTTTTCTCTGTCCCTTAAGATTACATTTTTTTTGTGTCTCTGCTGATGGTGTTTTCTGGCTATGAAAGGCGCTGATTTTGTGGTAATAGAGATTGCTTGTTAGCGGGGCTCGTAAGCCCCGTTTTGCTCCGTCGCCATCATCCCGGAACTAGTTCTCCTCTCTTAATATCTGTCTTTAGATAGAAGAAGCCCTAGCTCTCCTCTATTGACTTGTTAATTACTTTGAGCTAGGTTAACTTACATTGGAATAGCTGTCTGTTTTAGGCAGAAATCAAGTCCTTTCTTTACCCATGTCTGCTGCCATTTTGACACAACTATTTTGAACTATATCAATTATTTTCTTTTGAAATATATTAATAATCAGAGCTTTCCAAAATCTTCCTAGGCCAGTCCCAATACTCGTACATAAGTTATATTTAAAGTATTGGGGCTTGGAAAGGAGAATCTAGCTACAAGTCTACACAGCATTCATCTATTTGGCTGTGTTGTGCCATGTACTTAAAATAGTACCAGATCTTTTCATAAATTAAAATGTACTCTATAGTATTTTTACCATTTTTACTGTAGTATCTCATATAATAAATTTTATTTTCCTCTATTTAAAGATTTTTCATAACAGAAACAGATTGAGACATTGCAATAGAATGTTAGTTTTTTTTCATCTGTTGAAATGTTTATCTGTGCTTTAAAGATACCTTAAATAAATATGATTTTAATAATTATATTCCATAAATTAAAGTCCAGAAGACATTTTAAATATCATGAACAAAAATAATTTTACCTATCCTGTATTTTTAATATATTTTGGAATCTAAATTGAAGGGTATGAGAATCGCCCACCAACCCAAATATCGAAGGACTCACAAGAGATGTAAAATGCAAGCGAGGTTTATTGTGCTGCAGCTCTGTCCTGGCTAGCCAGGGGTCGAGACCAAGACACTAAATGGTCAAGGTTCGACCAAGGGCTCACTCCACAGTCTGGATTTATAGCCCCAGGAGGGAGTGGTTACAACGTCAGAGCCCACCAAAAGTCTGAGCCCGCCAACCTTAGAATACAACCAATCAGATACAAGGACAAACAAGTACAACCAATAATTTAAAAACATGCATCCACACACATCAGAGCCTGCTAAAGACTGCTTATCTCCCTTATGGTATGTGTTTGTTCCCTAGGGCTGCCTTTCCCACCCACCTTGGCTGGGCCAGGCTTATCTCTACGCTGAGGACTCTGCCTGGAAAGCAGATTAGCATGGCCTTGTTTGCTGATCTGGCTCAGAGATATGGGGATGGGGCCCATGTTCAAAGACCTTGGCCGGCAAGCTGGAGATTAGAGGCTTTGACCTGGTGGGTCCCCTGCCCTGGTCCTTGAATCCTGCAACCTGGGCAGCTGGGCTTACGGATCTTTATTCTGTTTCTAATCCTACCTTACTTCTATATCTTAACTCTATATTCTAATATCTTATTTCTAATCCTAATATGGGAGAAGACTTCTCTAGTTAACTTCTCATGCTTGGGTGGGGGAAAGCGCTTCTTCCAGCCTGCTTTCCAGCACCCCTACAAGATGATAGTATTTTCTCGTGCCTTTGTATATACTTTGCTAATTATGGAACTGTAGAATGTAAAAATAACTTTTTTCCTATTCATGCACATTTTTATTCTTATTTTACATCACAGCAATGTTTTTGTGTCCTTAAGAATTAGTATTGTACCAGTACTGGAATGGCCTAGGAAGATTTGGGAAAGCTCTGATTATTAATATATTTCAAAAGAAAATAACTGATATATTTCAAAATAGCTGTGTCAAAATGGCAGCAGACATGGGTAAAGAAAGGACTTGATTTCTGCCTAAAACAGGCAGCTATTCCAATGTAAATTAACTTAGCTCAAAATAACTAACCAGTAAATAGGAGGGGAGAACTAGGCCATTCTCTATCTAAAGACAGATCTTAAGAGGAGAACTAGGCTTTTATCTAAAGACAGATCTGCATGATGATCTAGGGAGGGTGGAGCAGGGTTTGACTTTGCCCTTCATGAAAGAAGACACCTTGCCACAACTTGCTGGGGGAGGTACCTTTCAGCGTTAAGTGGAGGTACCTTACAGGGATGTTCACTACATCAGAGTCATGCAAACAAGATGGAGGTCTTGGGTATAAAAGGCCGAGTCCACGTGTAATCCCTGGGGTGTATTCATTTTGAGTTACCCCCTCATGCCATTTTGGCATGGGGCTGTATTTCTATTTTCTGTATTTGTATCTTTCTAATAAACTTTTCTAAATCTTCTGCAACTGTCCAAGCTATGCATATTTATTCTTAGCTTAGGGCAAGAACCCATGTTTTTTTCTTCTATTTGGGGTCATTTTGGGTTTTGTTATGGGTTGGAGGTGTGTTCGGGACACTAGCAGGGGTTCCCGGGGAATGGTTTCCCCACAACCATACTCTCCCAATCCGTAACAAGTATTATTAATATAATTGAAACCATGATTAATTTTAAATTTATTATATGCCATTTTATTTTATTTTATTTTTTTATTTTTTTTATTTTTTTGTTTTTAATTTTTTAATTTTTTTTATTTTATTGGTGCACTGTATTCATACATCATAGTAGGATACATACTTTTGTAGACATACATGCACACTTTTCCCAGTCAGCCCCCACCCAATCCCCACCCCATTCTCTCCCTATCCCTCCCTCCCATGCTTGGCTTAGTGATTGACATCTAGTATTATGGCAATTTATCTAAAATTAAAAATGATAATCTCACATAACAGTTTCATTTGTCTGATACCAAGCTTTTGATGACTTAAAGATAACATTTCAATATTTCTTTTTGCTTTCTTTCTTACCAGAGAATATTTTTTTCTATTTTTTAGGTGAAACTATCATATATTTATATATTTATTTTTCAGAAAAAAATCTATCCTAATATGGAATATAGAGTCTAGGTACACAAAACGATCTTGAAAAAGAACAAAGCTAGAAGATATATATTTTCTGATTTCAAACCATATAAAGCTACAATAATTGAAACAGTGTAGTACTATTCTAAAGGCAGATATATAAACCATTGGAGTTAAATAAAAGCCTAGAGCTAAATTCTTCCCTATATTGTCAAATTATTTTTGACAAGGTTTCCACGAACATTTGGTGGTGGAAATGATAATCTTTTAACTAAATATTGTTAAAAAATAATAATTACATGGAAAAGAATAAAATTGGACCCTTACCTAATCCCATATACAAATATTAACTCAAAATAGAAAATAGACCTAAATACAAATCTTAAGACTATAAACTTTTAGGAGAAAATCTGGGTCATAAAAACTCACAACATTGAAATTGACAGTGATTTCTTGGTTATGATTTCAATGACACAGGCAACAGAGGAGTATATAGACTCCCTAAAAAATAAAAAAATAAAAAATATTGTATATCCAAAGACAATGTAAACAGAGTTAACAGTTACTAATAGAATGGGATAAAATATTTCCAATTGCTATATCTGAAGGTATATTAATATTCCAACTAGAAATCCTAAAAATTAACAACAATAAAGGCAAACAATACCCTTTAGAGATAGGTAAAAGACTAACATAAATAATGAGTCTCCACAGATAACCAATCTTAGTTGTCTGTTGGATGGAAACTCTTGTTTCTCTGGTTCTGGTGTGTGTTACCTATTTCTTCTTTGTAGTTAATCTCTTTGAGTATTTTCTCTAGTGCTGGTTTTGAAGACATAAATTCCTTCAGTTTCTGTTTGTCATGGAAGCTTTTTATTTTTCCATCTAATTTGATAGAAAGCTTTTCTGGGTAGGAAATTTTTGGCTGGAAGTTGTTTTCTTTCAGAGTTTGGAATATGTTACTCCAAGCCCTTCTGGCTCTCATGACTTGGTTTGGGAAGTCTGGAGTGATTCTAATTGGTTTGCCTCTGAATGTCACTTGGCCCTTTGTTTTTGTTGCCTTTAAGATTCTCTGCTTGGCTTCCACATTGGTCATTTTGACAATTATGTGGCGTGGGGATCCTCTTCTCTGATCCTCTCTAACGGGAGTTCTATAAGTTTCCTGGATCTGTGTATCAACCTCTTGCTCTATGTTTGGAAAATTTTCTGCTATTACTTCTTTGAAGAGATTGTTGATCCCTTTGGTTTCACTTTCTTTTCCCTCCTCTATTCCAATTATTCTTAGGTTAGCTCTCTTAAAATGGGCCCATATTTCTTCAATATCAGATTCCTGTTGTCGGATATTTTTTTCTAGATTAGAAACTATGAGTTCATTTTTGGATTGCTCATCTTCTAAGAGTGAGATTCTGTTCTCCATGTTTTCCAATCGGTTGTTTGTGCTTTGAATTGAGGCCTTTACTTCATTAATTGCATCCTTTATCTCTTTTTGGCTCTCTCTGAGTTCTTTTCGAAGCACCTCTATTATTTCTACAGTTATTTTCCTGATTTGATCTTCTAGAAATCTCTGATTTTCTGTTTTATCGGGTTCTGATGTTGTGGGGTTGTGGGCATTTATTGCTCCAGTATTATTCCTCTTTCCCATGATTTCCGATCTTTGTGCCTTCTCTGGGTTCTTCCCTTGGGTCACTATGACTTCCCTTACGGCGTTCTGGATCTCGAGTCAGTAGTATCTCGGACCCCACTACTCCTTTACTGTGTTTTATCACAGAGTCTCTGACCCAGAGAGTCGATAGAGGCTGCTTTAGACTGTGGGGGGTGCCAGGTTGCACGTTCTCCTATGGTGTGATATCTCTGCCACCGCCCCTCCCCCACTGGGTCAAGTCCCAGGGAATACAGTACTGGGATTTCTCCTCTGTGTCCTGCAATTTGACTCACTGTTCTTGAGTACGCAGATGTAGCTGTACTGGCCTCGCTGAATTCGCTGCTGCTGCCGCTGGTGGCAATATGGCGCCGCTGCTACTCCCTTGGCTATGCGGCTGGCGTTTTTCTTCTTGATTTTGATTTCTACTCTGAATCCCTGCAGCGTGTGCTGAGCTCGGCCACTGGGAGCTTTAGATGCTCTCTGCGTGGAGAAATCCCGCCTAGCTGTTCCGCAGTGGCTCACCTCGGCTTGTTGTAGCCGTCTGGTGAATTCGCCGGTGCCTCCGGCAGTATGGCGCTGCTGCCGTGTCTGCCGCGTCCTCGGGCGCGAGGCCGGTGTATCTCCTCTGTGGCTCTGTTCTCAGTCCGCTTTCTCTCTGGAGCCTGGTGATTTTTTGTTTCACTGGTGATGGTGTTTTCTGGCTATGAAAGGCGCTGATTTTGTGGTAATGGAGATTTGTTGTTAGCGGGGCTCTTAAGCCCCGCTTTTCTCGGTCGCCATCTTCCCGGAAGTCCCCTTATATGCCATTTTAATATTGCATATCCAATATATAAACAGAATTTTAATTTATGTCTGCTTGAAAAGATTAATGTGATGCAAATATACAGATATTCTATGACTTTATGCATCCTTCAAATATCAATGAAGAGCCTGAAAACCTAGTTAAGATAGAATTTTTTGGTGGTACTGGGGCTCCTGGAAGCCCTTCTGCCTCCGGGCTACACTCCCAGACCTATATTATATATTTCATTTGGAAACAGGGTCTCTTAAGCCAGCGTGGCTTTCAAACCTGCGCGATCCTCCTGTCTCCACCTCCCAAGCGCGGGGATTACAAGCGTGCGCCACCACGCCCGGCCTAAGATGATTTTTTTTTTTTGATACCAAAGATGATTCATGAATTTGAACTTGTGAATATACCATATTCCCCTGGAATTTTAGTATGTTTTGGTTTTCTTTCTTCTTTTCCTTTTTTTTTTTTTTTTTTTTAGCAATACTAGGGATTGAACCCAGGGGCATTCACTTTCTAGCTATACCCCCAGCCCTATATTTTTATTCTTTATTTTGAAATGGTCTCACTGAGTTGCAAAGGGCCTCACTAAGTAGCTGAGGCTGTCTGCAAACCGTGATCCTCCTGCCTCAGCCTCCCAAATACTGGGATTACAAGCATGTGCCACCACGCCTGGCTACATTTTGGTTTTTGTTTTACCAAAACCAAATGAGGGGATGGGAGCGGGGAAGAGAGAAACTCTCTAAAGCACATGATGTACTTAAACAAACGTATCAAAGTCAATCACTAAGCCAAGCATGGGAAAGAGAGATGGGGAGAGAATGGGATGGGGATTGGATAAGGGCTAACTGGGTGATGTGTGCATGTATGTCTCCACATCTTTTATCCCATTAAGATGTATGACTAAAATACACCAATTAAAAAAACTAAAAAACATTGGGAATTTGTATGCTTTTTTGATTTTGCTGTCAATGGTTGGGTAAGCTTTGTTTAAAACAAATGATTGGGAAACTCTTTTCACCAACTTCCCAGTGTGTCTTCCAAAGGCAGTTTGGGAATGCAGTTCTTGTATCAGTATTGGGAATGACCTAGGAAGATTTGAGAAAGCTATGATAATTAATATATTTCAAAAATTGGGTGAAGGGCAAATCTGTGCAAGGACTTGGTTTCTGCCTAAAAGCAGGCAACTATTCCAATGTAAATTGACCTAGCTAAAAGTAATTAACAAGTCAGTAGGAGAGGAGAACTAGGCCTTTCTCTATCTAAAGACAGATCTACATGATTAGATAAGCTAGCTAAGATGGTAGGAGGGGTCGACCTTCATGAAAGGAGACACCTTGCCACACCTTGCTGGGGGAGGTACCTTACAGTGTAAGGGGGGATACCTTACAGAGACATTCACTACGTCAGAATCATGTAAACAAGATGGAGGTCATGGGTATAAAAAAGGCCGAACCATGTATGATCCCTTTGGTGTATTCATTCAAGTCACCCTTCCATGCCAGTCTGGTATGAAGCTATACCTATCCTTTGTATTTCTATCTTTTAATAAACTTCTTTAAATCTTCAGCAACTGTCCAGGCTATGTATATTTATCCTTAGCTCAGGACAAGAACCCGCGTTTTTTTTCCTGTTTTTGGTAGTTTTGGGTTTTGTTGTGGTTTGAGGGAAATCGTGTCTGGGACCCTAACAGGGGTCCCTGGGAACAGTTTCCCCACAACCATACTCTCCCAAACCTTAACGGTTCTAATTCACACATTACCAGGTTCCTGAGTAGCCCTTCTGATAAAAAAAAACTAAAATAATTTCACTATTAATTAAAAGTAAAATTCAAGGCCAGGGCTCAAGTTTTTATTTATTTCTATACTTCTGTTGGTGCATAAGAGTCTCCCATCATAAGGTAGTTATGATGTGACAGTAACAGTGACAGACACGCACACACCAGTTGAACAGGGGCGTTCTAACTTTGAACTACACCCTCAGCCCTATTTTTATTCTTTATTTGTAACAGGGCCTCGCTAGGTAGCGGAGGCTAGCTGCAAACCTGTGGTCCTCCTGTCTCAGCTTCCCAAGTACTGGGACGACAAGATGTGCTACCACACCCCGGCTGAGAGTCAAGGTTTTAAAAGAGACTGCGTGGTCTTCAGAGTTCAGGTCCTAGAGTTCTAGGTCATCAGAGGGTTTCTGTGGGGAACCTACAGAAAACTAGGATACAAAAGGGACTCCAGACAAAGGAGGAGAAACGTTAGTGAAGTGATGAATGAGAGGGGTCTGCGGGAAGGAGGAGGGTGGGAGGCAGGGAGATCTGATGAAGAAAATACTTTAATTGCTAATTCTCCCCTATTTTAAACCTAATTCTAAAGACAAGAAACAGACAAAAGGGTTGGGAAGTACTATCATAGGGTTAACCGCCTTCTTACAAGAAAATAATAAACCTACTCTCACTATTACCATTAAAGGGCGGCCTTTTACAGGAATGAAACAGGGGTGCAACCTGTGTCACTCTCTCTGTCCAAACTGTGCGCTCTGTGTTATTGCTCATGGGTTGTTGAACAGCCACTGACTAATGTCCCTGAGCAATTAGGGTAAGGCTTCTTTAGCCACTACCAAACTTAATAATGCCTTGTATCTGCGTGATTCTAACACAACTAGTGCTCAACTCAGCTAGAGCCTAGAAATCTAAGACTTCTTTTTCTGAAATTTGGTGTTTGGAAAGTCTTTTGTTAAGCAATAGAGATTTTATCCCGGACATCCTCAGTGTTTGCCATAGACCTAGAAATTTTGTAGGTACCTTTTACCTCTGCAAATCTGCTTTTGTTTTGAGTGCTTTACTTCTCTGCCCTGGCATGCATTTTATTCAGTAAATTTATAGC
This sequence comes from Muscardinus avellanarius, assembly GCF_963383645.1. NCBI lineage: Eukaryota > Metazoa > Chordata > Mammalia > Rodentia > Gliridae > Muscardinus > Muscardinus avellanarius. Next base: position 29,281,815 of record NC_137794.1, read on the forward strand.
AGCAAAACAGAAGAAGAATAAGTCTGCCTCAGGCAGTTTGGAATTATCACCGGGCCAAAACAAAGGGGCTTTTTAGAATTATTGTTATGCCATGTTCAGGATTTTGGTACTTGATCTAGTAATAGATTTTAGCAAATTTAAATATTTTTAGAAGTTTAAATCAATTTTCCATTTTATCTTTTCAAAAACTGATTTTTTTACTTTAATATTATTCTGAATGTGGTCTTTGAAACACAAACTCCTCCTCTCAACTCTTGCTTCTCCCTAGAAAAAGAGCCAAGGAATTTAACTCCAGTAATTTATAGCTGTTGATTGATGGCTTGATTGCATTTTGAAGGAAACCCATTCACTTTAAATATCACCACCATTGGCATAGGTTTAGTAGAACCTTTAGCTTTAATTAAGAAATTAAAATATTTTATTTTTTTCTCTTAATTATGTATCAGCTGGGTGAGGAAATAAAATGTAAATGCCTCAAGGTTACAACTGATATGGTGCCTTTAAGGGCAATTAGGAAAGTATTTGGGGCTTGAGACAGGAGGATCACAGGTTCTAAGCCAGCATCAATGACTTAGCATACCCTCAGGAATTTAGTGAGATCCTGTTTAAAAATAAAAAATAAAAATGGGGTGGGGAGGTAGAATGCCCCCTGGGTTCAGTCCCTAGAACCAGGAAGAAAAACAAAAAAATTAACTAGGGTGGGGATTGGTATAAAAAGAGCAAGTGACACCAGAGATGGCCCAGGGCATTTTATCCAGAATTCCTTGTGCCCTAAGGCGAGAAGTTCATCTGGCTTCTTGGATGTGCCAGTATTGGAAAATTGCTTTGGTATTAATTTCCAAAATGTAAAAAGTAGTCAGGGCCTGGGTGCTATGCAGGTGCTCAGGCAGGGAGGGTCGGCAGCTGTTACAATGCAGAGTTCTCTCTTGGCCCTTTGTTTTAATGATTAACCTATAGTAAAAGCCTTAGATACAATTAAAGTCTTTAACTCTAAAAATATGTAGAGGAAATCAGTGCCTCTGTTTACTTCTGCTGCTTTGTGACCTGGCCTGGGTTTAAGAAAGGAAAACTCTGTGTGTTGCTTCAAAGCACCCATAATTGATGAGCAACCAATACTGCCCAATACAAGAGAGGCAAAGACCAGGTAGATTATTGACCCCTGCACTTAGTAAGTGCACTGTCTGGAGACTAGGAGGCACCACCTGCCTAAGGAATGTCACTAGCTCATTGCCTTGGTAACGCTGATAAGAAGATACCAATACAAGATGTATTTAAGGGCGGGGGTCCTAGAAGGGGGAGGATTCCATTTTCGGGCTCTCCAGCATGCATGCCAGCATGCTGCTTTTTCTTTTTTCTCAATTTTCTATTGATTTTGTAATAAAGACTTGTTAAATCTCTACTAAGCTGCCTGTTAGTTTTAAATTTTCTGTTCAACAAACTTTAGTATGTCATCAGATTCTGCCAGCACCTAGAACTCTTTGGCTATAAAAAATATCCCCAAATAATAGTAGCTTAGCCAAGTTAGAATTTACTCTTACATACACAATATTTTCTGCTTTTCTTCTTTTTCTTTCGAGCCCAGGGGCATTCTGCCTCCAGGGTATACCTTCAGCCCTTTTTGTTTTTATTTTGAAACAGCATCTTCCTAAATTGCTGATGGCCTTGCTGAATTGCTGGGGCTGTCCTTAAACCTGTCATCTTCCTGTCTTAGCCTCTCAAGTACTAGGATTACAGGCATGTGCCACCACACCTGGCTTTCTACATACAATTTTCTGAGAGGTAATTGTTGTGGACAGGATTGTGTTTCCTCAAAAGATGTGTCCTACCCCACCTCCCCTTACTTGTGAATGTGACTTTACATAGAAATAGTGTCTTTGTGACTATTAAATTATAAAGAGGTTAACTGGGTTGGGGTGTGCCCTACTGCAAGGACTTTGTAAGAGGGAGGTTTGGATAGATACCTGGGGATGCACCGTGTGACTAGGAGGTGGGGATCAGAGCCATTCCTCTGCAAGCCAAGAGTTGCCAGCATAGAATAAACACAAATGAAAAAAATAGAAGACTTAACTCTCCCAATGATCTAGAAAATTAGCAATTATAAATTCTTCCTCTGACTCTTTAAAATATACATACATATTTTAAAAAGAAAACGAATCTTTTTCCAGCTTTATGCCTTCTGGGGAAAGTCTTTCTCAAGTTCCTGTGAGCCATGTCTTTGAATGCAATCTTTTTTTTTCTATTTTAAGTATGCAATTTTTATTTTATTTGGTGCATTGTGATTTTACATTATATTGCAGTGTAGAGTGTCAGAAAATAGTGCACACAACTCTTGGTGCTTCCCCACTGGGATCCCCCTTCCACTGCATGTCTTTGGTATTGGAATTGGTAATTTTACATACTTTCGGAGCATTATTTTTACTATTGCATTCTTTATGATTTAATCTATCTGATGTTGCCCTTCTTTCCAAATATCTCTAGCTCCCACATATAAGAGAGAACATACACCTACTTGATTTCTGAGACTGGCTATAGTCACTTAGTATAATATGCTCCAATTCTATCCACTTTCCTACAAATGGTGTAACTTTGTCTTCTTTATGGTGGAGGAAAATATATGAAAAAATGTTCAACATCTATAGCAATCAGGAAAATACAAATTAAAACTACCTTGTGATCCCAACTCTAGTTAGAACACAAATAATAATCTGTTGGTGGAACTGCAAACTAGAACAGCCGCTTTGGAAATCACCGTGGAGGTTTCTCAGAAGACTTGGAATGGAATTACCATATGACCCAGCGATCGTGCTCCTGGGCATCTTCCCAAAGGAAATGAAATCAGAAGATTATAATCATATGTGCGTATCCATGTTCATAGCAGCACAATTTACAATAGCCAAATGATGGGATCAGCCTAGGTGTTTGTCAACAGATGAACGGATCACAGAACTTTGGTATATACACACAATAGAATGCAATGCAGTCCTGAAGGAAGAGAGAGCCCCTTTTCCCTTTCTCTAATTGAATAGGAGCCTAACTTCTGCAAAATTACCTCCTGTTATGAAGATATGAGTTTATTTTCCTTTGGGTAAATCCAATTAGCAAACATAAGTGGCCGCCCCAGTTACAGACGCTAGCATGTGCGACAAATGGAGCTGATAGGTCCCCTTGCTTGAAGACCAGTTCTTCCTCAGTGTAAATGGAGTGGGTTGTGCTGGCTCAATTCTCTGAATGGGTGAATTTTCTCCCTTGCATTTAACTTCTTTGTGTGTTGCCTGTGATGAACTCCAATTTTACTTTTTGGGTGGGGGTAACTGGGGATTGAGCCCAGGCACATTTTTATCCCCAGCCCTTTTTATGTATTTATTTTTTATTTTTTATTTTGAGGCAGTCTTGTTAAGTTGCTGAGCATCTCACTAAGTTGCCAAAGCTATCTTCAAACCAGCAATCCTCCCGTCTTAGCCTCCCAAGTATTGAGATTACGAATGTGTGCCATCATCCCTGGCTCCACATTCTAGTTTGATGCTTGTTTGATAATAAAATTGTTTTCTTTTTCCTCCATCTTTGATGAAAGGTTTTCCAGAATAGGAGACTTTTGCATTTAACTATATTTTCTCAATACCAGCAACCACTCGAAGCAGGGAAGATTCATACCACTGGGGCAGCAGAGGCAGCAGGGGCATGCCTACACATTGATTCTGAACTCAACCTCCAGAACTGGGAGAGACTACTCTGTTGTTTTAAGCCACTCTCTTTGGGAAATTTTGTTATGACAGCCCTAGAAAATTAATGCAGTAACCTGGGTCTGGTCTCCATGAAGCGCTCCAAGACTGAGGACCTTGCTGGCCTTTTGTTCTGCCATTCCTCAGTGTGCTCTTGGTCCTTGGAGCCCAAGCTGGAGAGCAAGACATCATGTCTGTATTCACACAGCAGGATGGAGAAAGGGCTAAGGGTGGACGCCAATTCTCTTCCCTTTTTTTCTTTTCTCATCTATTTTTCTATTCCTTTTCATTTCTTTCCCTTCCCTTCTCTTTCTTTTTTTGTGTGCTGCTGGAGATTGAACCCAGGCATTCTCTGTTGCAGGGGATAGGTTGGGGGGGGAAAGGTGTGTGGTGTGAAATAATCCCCCACCACTACCAGACACACAGAGACAAACAGAAAAACCGTGGATTCTTGTCCTAAGCTAAGAATAAGTATTCATCGCTTGGACAGCTGCTGCAGATTTAAAGAAGTTTATTAAAAAGATAGAAATATAGAGATAGTTACAGCCCTGTGCCGGAGCGAGGCACAGGGGGGCAATTCGAATGAAAATGCCAAAGAACTCCAGTTTACTGAGTTTTTATCCTGTCTAAGTCCAGCAGGTCCCTCTGATTTTTGGAGATCATGTTACCCCTTATCTCCAACCCCGGCTCTGCTTCTGTTATCTCTCCAGCCGAATTTATGGCCTAAAGGGGGAGACATCTCTGTCTCCAAACACAGGCTTTTACCTTTCGTCTTCTCCCCCAAAATGTGTTAAATTGTTCTTAGGAATGCAAGGACATGTTAGCTAACCCTGGCTTTCTTAGTAAAGAAGATATGTTTCAAGGTTGGACATCTTTTCCAGGATTGATACATTAATACATTTTAAACTCTCTTCCCAATACCAATACATTCTCCTTCTGAGCTACACCCCTAGCCCTATTCATTTATTTATTTTTGTGGTACTGGGAATTAAAATTGGAGGTATTCTACCTCTGAGCTACACCCCTAGCCTTATGTTTTATTTATTTTTATTTTGAACTAGGGCTTAACTGGGTTGATGATAGTTTCACTACTTTCTGAGGCTCTAATCTGGGCTCTTCCTGTCTTAGCCTTTTAAGTATTAGGATTACAGGTGCTATTATGCCCAGTTTTATTTTTTTTTTTAAGGTCTGGGGATGGAACCCAGAGGCATTTGACCTCCGAGCTACACCCCCTGCCTAATTTTTTATTCTTTATTTTGAAACAGGGTCTCACTGAGTTGCGAAGAGCCTCACTAAGTAGCTGAAGCTGTCCGCGAACCGCGATCCTCCGGTCTCAGCCTCCCAAATGCTGGGATTACAAGTGTGTGCCACCACACCTGGCTTAGCTTTTTTAAAAAATTTATTTTATTTAATTTATTTTTTAATTTTTAATTTTTATTTTTTTGGTACTAGGGGTGGAACCCAGAGGCTTTCTATCTCCGGGCTATACTCCCAGACCTTTTAAAAAATATTTTGTTTGGAAACAGGGTCTCACTAAGTTGCTGAAAGCCTCACTAAGTAGCTGAGGCTGGCTTTGAACCTGTGTGATCCTCCTGTCTCAGCCTCCCAAGTGCCATGCGCCACCACGCCCGGCTAGTTTTTTTTTTTTTTTTTTTTTTTTTTAAATGAGGTCTTTGCTAAATTGCTGAGGCTGACCTTGAACCTACAATCCTTTTGTTACAGCCTCCCAAGTACTGGGATTACACATATGCTACCACACCTAGCTACCAATTCTTTCTTAAGGAAGATTTCCCAAAAACTGTCACAGGAACTTCTGCTTCAATCCCATTGGGTGGTGCTGAAAGGTTACACAGCCACATGTGACTTCTTAGAAATGTGGTGTTTATCCTAGGTGGCCATGTGTGTAGCTAAAAACTGATGACTGTAGAAAAGGGAAAAGGGACACTAGGGACAACTTGTACTGTCTGAACGTTCCCATCTGTTCTCTTCCCTACTTTTTTCCTGAATACATTACAAATTCTTTCCCACATTCTTTTTTTTATATATACTTTTATTGGTGCATGATAGTCTCACCCTGTAATGTAGTTCAGAGTGGTAGGAACATACATGCATGCAGCACACGGTGAGCATCCCCAACTCCCTCCCCTCCCCCCCAATACATGACCTCCAGCTTTCTCACATTGTTGACCTGAATTTTCCACCTTTCATAGTTTTTCTCTCCCCAAGATGGTGAGAGTCATATTTTGTAATTTTACTAGGTCTGATGGTATTTGATTAGTTTCCAAATATTTTCATAGACAGACAGTACTTAATACTCTCTCCTCAATTTGACTTCCCAAAATGTACTCCCATGACTGAAACACAAGGCCCACTTTGGGTGGTTGGATTTTCAACACAGCAGGGTGACGGAAATTCTTTATTAAAATTGGACTCTTGACATGGACATGTTTTCATAGAAAAAATGAACTCAAGAAGAGAGATAAAATAAAACTGTTCATAATATTCCATTCATTATCTAACTGTTACAACATGTGGCACTGATTTTAAAATAATTCTTTGTTTTCATACAGGCGTGGACATTCTTGACAATGTAAATAAAAGGAACCTCAGACAACAGTCTAAAATTTTTATAAGAATTTATAGACAAATCAGAAATATTTACATTTTAGCTTTATTATGCTATAAAATAAATGATGTGTTTTAAAAATTCTAAGTTTAGTGTTATTTTTTTGAAACTTATTTATTTATTTGATACTCATGATTGAACCTAGGGGTATTCCCTGGGACTCGTCAGCACTATTTCTTTATTTTTTTATTTTGAAACAGGGTCTCACTAAGTTGATGAGGGTCTCACTAAGTTTCTGAGGCTGGCCTAAGAATCTAATCAAACAACATCCAAACTAGTCCAAACTTCCTGAACCTGTGACCCTCCCATCTCAGCCTCTCAAGTAATGGAATTACAGGTGTGTGCTAATTTTGGGGGGATGGAGGAGGTGATGGCGGTGGGTTTCTGGGTTTCTAGTTTTTGATCTTCAGTTCCCCATCACTACTAAATCCTTGAGACAAATTTTTCATCTGCTTCTCAAAACATCGAAGGACATTTACTAAGCGTTTGCAAATGTGTCTCTGAATGGAGAGGGGTTTCCATCTTGTTTTTGTGCACTGAGTCCTCCGTTTTGCTGAGCTTGCTTGTCCATGGTATGTTTCTGTTTCCTTTCAGCAGTGTGTAGGGCACACTTTTTTCTGCACTGAGAGCTGTCATATGGATTGTTTTGGCTGTTTCCGTGATACGTAAATGGACAAGGATTTTAAAAAATGTTCTTGGCCCTAAAACACACCATATTTATTTACACATCTAGGTAACCAGAGCTCCTCTTACACTTTATCACTTGCTCTTTTTCTTGCTGGAAAGAGAATTTTTTTGTGTGTGTTTTTATGAGAGATTGGCAAAATGCCTCTTAGCTCTCTGATCTCCCGCTCAAAACTGCTGTGGACTTTTACCTGCTTTTGAGAGTTGTGTAGCAAAGAGATCGGTTAGTTAGTGGAGGCTACCTGGTAGCAGAAAGTGTTTTTCCTGACTTAGAGGGTTCTTGGTGGGTTTGTGTGCAGAAGCAGAGGAGAGAGTGGCAAAGAACGGAAAAAAGACAAGAGGATGCTGTTTGGAGGAGGGGAAGAAATACAGGCTTTAGATCCTGATGGCATTTTCTATATGACATTGGTCAAATTAATTGACCTCCATGAGTAAGTTTCTTCACCAATAAAATTAAGACAAAACCCTGTACAATAGGCTAAATCTTAGTATGAGAGCAAAACAAGGAGAGATAATAGGATCTTGGGGCTGGAAGGGATCTTAAAGACTGTCCAAGCCGGGCGTGGTGGCGCACGCTTGTAATCCCAGCATTTAGGAGGCTGAGACCGGAGGATCGTGGTTCGCGGACAGCCTCAGCTACTTAGTGAGGCCCTCTGCAACTCAGTGAGACCCGGTTTCAAAATAAAGAATAAAAAATAGGGCAGGGGGTGTAGCTCAGAGGTCAGATGCCCTGGGTTCCACCCCCAGACCTGAGAAAAAAAAAAAAAAAGACCGTCCAAGGGCAGTACATTTATTTTACAAAGAACTGAGACCCTACCGAGTAGAGTGACTTGCCTGAAGTTATGTAATTTGTTGGAGAACCAGAATTTGTACCCAAAATTTCTGATTCTTGTTCTTCTTCTGTTCTACCCTAGCACTGGCTGTGAGAAGTTTACAGGATAAACATTACCAGTAATGTTCTATGCTTGGTTAGGAAGGTGGAGATAACTGCTGGCTTGAACCTAGTTTATATGAAAAAGACTTTGGGGATTTTAGGGTTCCATAGATACAACATGAGCCAACAGTACAACCTGCTGCAAGTAAGGCTAATGGAGGGGTGGCTCAAACCTAGAAGGTCGAACCACACCACAAGGGCTCTGTTTGACACTGTGCCTGGCTTTGAGAGGGTCATTGCCAACTCTATGTGGGGAGCTGGGATCAGTAAGCAGGGTGTAGAGGTGGAGATTTCCTCTGGTGAAGAACCTTAGGGTTAAAAAATCATAATATTTAGAGGACTGCCAAGACTATTATTTTAGAATCTCAGAAAAATAGCAGGGGTGGTGCAGAGTTCCTTTCTCTTCGCCTGCAGACTTTAGGCCAATTCTGAAAGAGAAAAACCTACACAGAACTGAAAGAGGATAGTGGTTTAGACTGAGAAACAGAAAAGCTGCTTCCTCAGTCTGGGGGGACAGATGCGGATAAGTCAGCTGCAAAGTTAACAGTAGATATTATTCCTACAAAGGATGCACCCAAGTCTGCTTTTTTTTTTTTTTTTTTTTTTTTTTACTGGGGATTGAACTCAGAAGCATTCTTCCTCTGAGCTACACCCCCAGACCTATTTAATTTTGAAACAGGATTTCACTAAGTTACTGAAGGTCTTGCTAAGTTGCTGAGTTTGGCCTCAAATTTGTGATCCTCCTGCTTCAGCTTCCCAAGTGCTGGGATCACAGAGGTTCAACCCCATGCCTGGCTCCATGTTTGCTTTTTAATACCCAGCCATTCTTGGGGATATCCAATTGCCAAACTGACTTTATCTCATGACAGCATCCAGTCCCCAGTCATCCTTGTTCTTCCTAATACTGCCTCAGAAACAACAACAGTCCAGATCTGGTTTTTGATTCCTTTAAACTCATCTCAGAATCACTCACAGAACTCCAGCTTTAGAGAATGCCTCCTTCTTCCCTCCTGCAGAGTGCTACTCCCTGTTTGATCTGGAGTGCCTGCCCTTGCTGCATCTGAGTTACTAAAGCTGTATTTGTCAGTCTACTGGCTGGCCTCCAGTGGTCTCCGGTGCCTTAGATCCTAATAATTTAGTATGCTTGGTTGGCTGTGCCCTCGAATGGACTGGAATGGCATACTCCATGTGATTCTGGGGGCAGTGGATGAGAAGACATCAAGCAGCATCTACTGAAGTGGCTGGGTGGTAAAGATAGAGCGGGGCCCTGCTAGACTAGCTTACTGTTGTTAGACACTGCTCCTGTTTTTCTAGTGGACAATTAGCAATGGCCACAATGCTGATAGTCCCCATTTACTCCTGGAAATTCTATTTATAGGATATAGACAGCCTCAGGCAATGTGTCAAGTGCTTCCAGGCCTCAGTCATTTAATCCTTAAAACAGTCCAAATTTCAAATTGGGAAAGTGAAGTTCTGAGAAGTCAAGTTACTTCTTGGTGATAAGTAGCGGGGTCAGGATGTAGATGCAGAGCTGTCTGAATTTTGTGTGATCTTACCTACTGATAAGCTGCGTCTTTCCAGATTCTCAGCACGGTAGGTTTCAGTGGGGGGTTCCCTCCACATCACTCTTGCCCCATTCCCCAGCTTAGTTTCAGAAAAATGTTTAACCTTTGTTAATTGCAAAATGGATCCTCAGTAGAGAAGGTGCTTGGCTTTCTCAAGTATCCCCTCACTGATGAGCAAATAGCAGCCTTGCTCTGATTCTGACTCCTGATTTCCATCATCTCTGCTGTTGCCACATAGACTCTGGATCCCTTTGAAGTTTAATAAGTAAAAATCATTCATGAGATAAACTGGAGTGTATGTTGAACATTACTGCAAGTGTTAATGAAGTCTTCTAATCTTCTTAATTCTTAATATTTTTTTTGTCAATCTCTCTTATTTTTTTGTGGTACTGGGGATGAGACCCAGGGGTATTCTCCCTCTGAGCTACACTCCCAGCTCTATTTTTTAGTCTTTTTTTCTATTTTTTGAAATGAGGTCTCATTGAGTTGTGAAGGGCCTCGCTAATTAGCTGAGTCTGTCCATGAACTGTGATCCTCCAGTCTCTGCCTCCCGAAAGCTGGGATTACAAGCATGTACCACCATGCCTGGCCTCTTTTTGTCAATATCTTGATTAATTAGGAGAGCCCAATGGTAGACTCTGACTTCAGCTTTGTTTCCAGAAGAGCCTTGAGCTTCTAGGATGTGCAGTTTGGTAGAGTTTAGTTGGACCAAGTGCAAGTTGGTTCTCAATGTAACTCATGTGGTTGTGGCCTCATGAAAGTTTTTTCATGTTTGGGAGACTACCAAAGTGAACCAGAACTCTTCCTAGGAACTCTTCACTGATGTATTCTATTCTAAAAGGCCAAGTAGTACTATTCTATGAGGATTGGGGGAACTCTTCCTACCCCTCTTCAGGTGTTTGTTAAAAATGTGACCTTGTCTCTCGATTTGAGTTGAGTAAATTCTAGCCACTGAAGAAAAGGTTCCTAGGAGTGGAAACGGGAAAATGTTTCCATTTGTTAAGCAGAAAAGCTGGAAGGTAAGAAACTAGTTCAGCTGTGAGAGGCTGAAGGGGGAGATGGAAAATATATGATAGCATGTACATGGCATCTTGAACATTGGTGGGAGGGCTTCACGGCGTGTACAATAGGAAAATGTGATATTTATTATAAACATGTTTGGAGCAATAAATGCTTTGTAGGGAAACATCCTTTTCTTGGCAGGATGTTGTACACTCCCTGACCTAAAAGGTCTTTTTCCATACCTAATTAATTCGATTTAATCAAGGTTTCTGAGTTGTGAGGAAATGTATCTAGAACTACAACTTCAGTAAAAGAAGGGCAAATGAAAAACAAGTTTTTCTTTAAAATATACTTCTTAGTAGAAATTTTCAAATCCTGGGTACAGGATTTGAAATTAGGTAGAGCTAAAATCAAATCTCTATCTTGCTACTTTCTGTGTAATATTGGGAAGTTTGTGTAGACTATCAATTTTCTTTTTTCCTTTTTTTTTTTTTTTTTGCAGGTTTGGGGATGGAACCCAGGGGCATTCGATCTCCGAGCTACATGCCCTGCCCTATTTTCATTCTTTATTTTGAAACAGGGTCTCACTAAGTTGTGGAGACCCTCACTAAGTAGCTGAGGCTGTCCGCGAACCGTGATCCTTCTGTCTCCGCCTCCCAAATGCTGAGATTACAAGCGTGCACCACCAGGCTCAGCTAGACTATCAATTTTCTTGTCTATAAAAGTGAGATAACGCCAGGCGTGGTGGCGCGCGCTTGTAATCCCCACGCTTGGGAGGCGGAGACAGGAGGATCGCGCGGGTTTGAAGCCAGCCGTGCTGGCTTAAGACACCCTGTTCCCAAATAAAAATAAAAAAATAGGTCTGAGAGTGTAGCCCGGAGGTAGAAGGGTTTCCAGGAACTCCAGTACCACCACCAAAAAAAAAAAAAAAAAAAAAAAAAAGTGAGATAACAATTCTTACCGTGTAGAACTTTACTGAGATAAAAGAGCATAAAAAGAGTGCACGGCATATAACAAATGGTAATTTAAATTATTATTTAGATCCTACAAGCAAATGGGGCCCCAAAGTAAAAGAGAATTTGCAGATGAAAACAGAAAAACTAACTCTACAACCAAGAAATGCTTTGAAGTATAGAGCGCACTAAAATTTATGTTAAAGAGAGATGAGCAATAGTTTAAAGTCACAAAAAGCTGTTTGGGCGGTGGTAGGAGAGCAGTGGTGGATCCTTGTTAAACCGAGGGCTCCACACTGGCTTTCCAGGGAGCAGCCTATCTCCAAAGGCCTGCTTGGTCCTTTGGCAAGAGGAAATACCTGCAGGGATGAGTGGGGAATTCACTAATGCACCTGGCTCTAGAAGCTTAGGTTTTCCTTCCCAGGCATTTTAAGAGCCTGGCAATCAGAAGCTTTTCTCTGGTTAGCAGACAGTCTTACGAGAGAATATTCGTAGAGTCCGATTTGCAGGAGTTTGTTTCCACAGACAATTAGCCAGTAGTTGTTCAAGCAAGAACAAATAAAGAAGGTTCTGAGAGCTCCAGGGGTAGTAGCAATGTAAGTGAACTCTTCCATAAAGATCTTCAGTGTGGTAGCGCTTGCTCAGGTGATAATGAATGATTGCTATTGATTCACCCCAGGTGAATCGAGTGACTCTAACCACCAAATTACAAGATCTTGTGAGACTGTTTCATTCAAGCACACCCCCCGCAAAAGCATTTCTACTGCCTCCAGGCCCACAGATTTGATCCTTTGAATCCAAATGATATTTAAAACTCCCTTCAAGTGCTACCATCACTCATTCTTTGGCTACTCCAATTCCTGCCATCTCTTTGTAACCATGTCAGTTAGCATGGTTCCTAATTGTTGTGTTTATAGTTTTTGGGTTATATATTTTTTTCTGCTTCATGGTTGCATTGTAAAGTCTAAGAGGTGAACTTCTATCTCTTACTTTTTTTGTTTTCTTTTGCATCTCATTAGAGGCACTTAATAGCTAAGTATTAAGTGATTTTAAACACACACTTTAAAATTATAATATGCTGAAGTTAAATGATTGACTAGTCAGAGAAATAAGGTGCAAAGAGAATAAAAAGTAGCAGTTCTCTTTCAATTTGACTTAGCTTGAATTTGAGGGCAATTGGTTTTTGATCAGTCAAGTACAAAAATGATCTATTTTTGAAAAAAACTTGGTTAGAAGGGAGTCCACCATGATTTTTTTTTTTTTTTTGGTGGTACTGGGAATGGAACCTTTCTACCTTTGGGCTACACTCTCAGACCTATGTTATATTTTTTATTTGAAAACAGGGTCTCTTAAGCCAGCAAAGCTGGCTTTGAACCTGTGTGATCCTCCTTTCTCCGCCTCCCAAGTGCAGGGATTACAAGCGTGCTCCACAGCGCCCAGCCCCACCATGATTTTTTTGAAGTCTTCACCATGTATGGTTTATTTTTCTGCATGTGTGGTTGTATAAGCTTGTGCTCTTACTCAAAAAAACATTGTTATTCAAAGAATACTGGTGGTTGTTTTTAAGTAAAGCAATTCATGGGTAAACTGCAGTATATCCACTAGATGGCAGAAAATGGTTGGGAAAGAGAGAACCAAAGTTGTGGCAATTTTTTTAGGATTGGTGTCTTTCCACTGAGCTGTCTCTCAGTCAACAGGCTTTGCCAATAACTCCTTAATTTCTATAAAGTTTTTCAGCGTTAGCTTTCCAGAGATTTTTAAAAGTGATTGCAAAACATTCCATGAAATATATCAGCCAGATATTTTTCCACTACCACATCTAACCCTAGACTGAACTTTAATTCCCCCTAATTTTCTTAAACCATAAATGTTGTCCTGACTTAATTTGGGAATTAAGCTATCATGAGAAAAAATTGCATTATTCAGAGAAATATAAATGCCACATAAGTTTTTATTTATGTGAAACTTGCAGCTCAAGTTTTAGGAATTATTATTATTTAAAACAATGGAGTGAAACACAGTTGTCTTCAGGGGCGTAAGGGCAGACACATTGAGAGAGCTGGGTGCTTGTCGTCTCACTGCGGAACAGGTGTTTGTCAGCATTTGTGCTTGACATTTCCTGTGAATGCTTGCCATGGCCGCAGAGCCTGTCAGGTGCTCTCCATTTCAACCTGTGCTCTCGCTTCCCTGGACAGTTGGAAGCATGGGTGGGTGTTCATCTTGATGAACTTGGCTGGGCTACTTGTTATGCATATATTCTTCTATTTACTATGCTCTTCATATGTGATTAGTCTTCTAGAGGTGCCAATAAGATTCACAGAAGAAATGAAGTGCCCTACTGTGTCATTAAGTTAAGCAAAATAAATAAAACTGTATGGGGGAATTGTTCTGGTTCCCATATCTTCTTTGGAGTCATATAGTTCCCCACCATTAAGAGTGAGACTTAGGCGACTATTTATTCAACTCTAAATATTATTCAAGCTTGTGCCTTAGAGTTTACATAGGTTATATTAAGAGCACATATTACTGCATATTGGCTGAATATAAGCTTACATTTGTTGCCTTCAATACAAGTACCTGTATCTAGTGTACTTGAAAATAAGATTGGAATATGAGCTATGACTTTTGAAATTTTAGAGTTAAGAAAAATTGATGTAATCACAAAGTCCTTGTTGGGAAAATTTTGAGGATTATAAGGATAACTCAACATGCACGGTGTATATTTGTGACCTAAGTTTCCTTCCTGGCCTGAAGTTAATGAGAAGTGGCTGCGTAGGGTTGAAGGAAGTGCTTGCTAAGAGGCTGCACCTGTACCTTGCCATCCTTAGCTGTTAAAGATTTTGATTCTCTCATTTAGAGATGAAAGCCCAGGATCTTTAAATTGGGCTTGCCATTCTCCCAGCCTGTGCATTAAATAACACTATTTAAATTTATTTTTTGCATTTAATACCATACCCATTTTTCATCTTCTCTGTATAATTGTCCTTACTTTGCCCTGCCTTGAAATCTACAATGTAATTATAATACTTAGTAGGACAGAGCACACAGGTGATTGCAGCTCTTACTGTATTTTAGATAGGCCTACTAAATTTAGAGGCTTTGGCTAAGCAGGTGAACTTTGGCAAAAATAATAAATTTAGCCCAAGAAACCACTATGAGAAAAGACATTGAATGAAAATTAATAAAGTCGGGCATGGTGACACACGCTTGTAATCCCAGCGTTTGGGAAGCTGAGAGGAGGATTGCGGTTTACAAACAGCCTCAGCTACTTAGTGAGGCCCTTTGTGGCTTGGTGAGACCCTGTTTCAAGATAAAGAATGGAAAATAGGGCTGGGGGTGTAGCTTGGAGATAGAATGCCCCTGGGTTTCATCACCAGTACTGCCAAAAAAAAAAAAAAAAAAGAAAAAAAAAAGAAAATTAATGGATTTATTCTTTAATAAATGCTTGCCTTATGAATAATATTGCTAAAACAAGATAGTACCTTGAAAAGAAATGTAAAACAGGGAGTTCAAAGTTTTTACAGTAGATTTTTGCTCTTGTCTCAGACTTTTTTTTTGACATCATTAGAAATGACCTTACTATTAGAACTGGCCTGTTGGTTTTAGAGGTTTTAGAGGTTGTCTGCTTCACAACAATACAAATGTTCATCTTGCTCAATCCAGTGTGTATCACCAGCATCCACTATAGTGCTTGATACTTTGTGGGTGTTTTTTATTTTTATTTTTTTAAAATTTATTTTTATTGGTGCATTGTAATTATATATCACATTGGAATACAAGACTTGAGAGGATATACAAGCACACATCATCCAATTAGCCCTCATCCAGTCCCCATCCCACTCCCTCCCCCTCCCTCGATCCCATGCTTGTTTGGTGATTAACTTTGATACATTTGTTTATGTACCTCCTGAGTTTTAAAGAGGCTCCATCCTCCCCTATTCCATACCCTCTGATTGGTCACCTTAATTGCTTCACTATAGGGCCCTTTTGTGGGTGTTGAATGAATCAATAAAATGGCTGTTGATCTTTCCAATGAATATTGACCCCTTTTCTCATATCCAAATTTTTCATTTGAAGTACAGATAAGGTCTGCTTTGTTTATTTTGTTTATATTTTGAAAATCAATTTTAACTTGGCAATGTAAGTTAAACTTTGTTTACATCCTTGCCAATACTCGATATGGTCCTTTCTATTTATTTTTATTTTATTTTTTATATTTGTTGTACTAAGGATTGAACTCAGGGACATTCTACCTCTGAGCTACATCCCCAATCCTATTTTATTTTTTTCTTTTGAAACAGGATCTTGTTAGGTTGCCGAGAGTCTTGCTACTTGCTGAGTTTTCCTTGAACCTATGATCCTCCTGTCTCAGCCTCCCAAGCACTAGGATTGCAGGTGTGTGCCATCACACCTAGATGTCTTTTATTTTGAATTCTAGCCATTTAATAAGTATGCAGGTGTTTTAATTTATGGCTTTAATATGCATTTCTCTTACAACTAATGATGTTGAACATCTTTTTGGGTCCTTATTTTTCATCCATCTATCACTTTTGGTGATGTACTTTCTCATATATTTGTCCTTTTATTGGATTGTTTTCTTGTGTTTTGCAAACTCTAAGAAGATATACTTGGAACACTAGTTTTTAATCATGTATGTGATATGAAAACATTTGTCTTGTCATTTGTTTAACAAAGTGCTTTTAAGGTAGATGCATGAGGGAGCCGGGGGAAGCTCACCAAGCGCTGCGTGCACGTACGTCACTATCGCTATGAACTGCGTTGTGAAATGAGACTATAATTCACCAATAAATGTACACAAATAAAAATTAAAACGTAGTTCTTAATTTAGATGAAATTTAACAGCAATTTTCTTTTATGAATCAGGATTTTATTATATCATAGAAATATTTCTATAAACTGGGATAAATAACTGATTTATAACCAAGACTGGCCAGGAGGAACTTAAATAAAATAAAAATGGATATTAGAGAATTGGGGTAGCTAATCATCTTCACATATAATACATGTTTTAGTTTGGGAATAAATTGAATTTCTAAAAGGATTCATGAGCTAATAATACTATGATTTTTATTTTTAATATATAGCATGACTAATTTTCACTTATTTAAATTATAATTTAAATTTAAATTATAATTTGATTCAGAGCTCTTTAATAAAAAATCATTATGAATGGGCTGCCAGATTTTGAAAGCAAAATAAGTTGAAAGCACCTTCATGCTAGCTCTCTTCCAAGTTCGATTACCAGTTTCTATAGCTCCCAGGTAGACTTCAAGTCACTCTGTAACTTCCTTTGAATTCATCTATTACTCTGTTTCTTTAGGCATTTTTCTTTTTCGGATAGTCACCATCTTTTGTCAAGTGACTGAAACATTTTTCTAACTGCTCTTGTTCTTCTAGTATGGCACCTCCAACTTATTCTTTTTTCAGATGCCAGAAGTATCTTTCTAAAATGAATATGTGATTACATCATGCTTTCTTTATAATTCTCTCATGTATTTCCACTCCTTATCTTTAAAGTTCAGCCTCCTTAATGTGGCCCACAATTAGAGTAACCACACTCTTATTTCAATGCATTTGTTAATAGCATTCTATTTCCATGTGTTCTGGTTTGGTAGCTCTACTTATAAGGCACTTTTGCACTTGAATTGTACCAAATTCCTTTCAGTTCCCTTTATATGAAATCATCATGACCTTTGGGCACTCTGTTCTTCCTTCTGAAACACCTACCCTTTGGCTGACTAGTTCCATTTCTTCTAATTTATTCTTCAGATGTTACCCTGCAACAGACTTGGTCCATAAAGCTTTGCCTGAAATCCTAATTCATTTACTTGTCTCTGTGTGCCACTGGACTGAAAACTTCTTGTGGGCAGGGGGATTGTATGATCCTTTCTCTAAGATATCCAACATTTAGAACAAATAGCTGTTAAAAAATATTTACTGACCACATCCTCTGTAAACTAAGACTTTGAGGCAATAAAAATTACCCTTCTCTACTTAAAGAATCCAGAAATCACCGATCTGAAACAAAAAACCATAGGGCATCCATTATGTTCTAAATCTAGAAAGTATCAGTTTGGACATTCTACCCAATTTAGGGGAAATATCAATTTCCTTAAGAT
The DNA here is from genome assembly GCF_963383645.1 of Muscardinus avellanarius. Lineage (NCBI taxonomy): Eukaryota > Metazoa > Chordata > Mammalia > Rodentia > Gliridae > Muscardinus > Muscardinus avellanarius. The sequence continues at coordinate 29,299,438 of NC_137794.1, forward strand.
AGGGTTTTTCCTTATTAAACATTTTGTGAGTCTCTTTCCTCTATATTTGATTCTTGGCGTGAAACGAAAGCCACAATAGAGCCGCAGATTGTGAACACAGGGCACCTTAAGGCACCACTGGATTGCCCTAAACTTTTAAGTTCCAGATTTCGGTTCTACACATCTGAAATCTAGGGTGCCAGCATATCATGTGAGTCCACAGCACACTTATTTATGCAATGCTATTAAACATATACAATACACAGGAGAGAAACCTTGTTAAGTTTATCTATTGCATTTAAAAATTAGAATAGCCCTTATACTATAACCATAACTTGCATAAAAATTTATGGTAATTATCACACATAAGCCATTGTCTAGACATGAACTCTTTTGAATTGGTTTCTATAAACTGAAGAAACTAGTAGGATATTATAAAATGGTAGATCTCAAAATATAGGCTCTTTTTCTACCCAAGACTCGCAGAATCAGAACACTGGGGGCAGGACTTAGATGTCTATGTCTTAGCAAGTTTTTCAGGTGAGTCTGAGACACTCTAGTGTGAAAAGCACTGTTTTAGAAGAATCATCTCCATTATTTATTTATTTATTTATTCATTGCAGGTCTGGGGATGGAACTCAGAGGCATTTGACCTCCGAGATACACCCCCTGCCCTATTTTTTATCCTTTATTTTTTTGAAACAGGATCTCACTGAGTTGCAGAGGGCCTCACTAAATAGCTGAGGCTGTCCGTGAACCGCGATCCTCCTGTCTCAGCCTCCCGAATACTGGGATTACAAGTGTGCGCCACCACACCCAGCTTCACCTCCATTTTAGAATAATCCGTGGAGAGCTTATGGTATTCAACTATCAAGTGCTTTTATAACAGGAACTTTAAATAGTAATTAGTGACACTTCATCTCTGCTGGCAATTTTCTTTTTTTGTGGTAATGAGGATTGAACGCAGGGGCATCTGTCTTCCAGCTATATTCACAGCCTTGATTTTTATTTTGAAACAGGGTCTCCCTGAATCTCTGAGGGTCTCGCTCTGCTGCTGAGGCTGACCTTGAATCTACAGTCCTTCTGTTTGTCTTCCAAGTGTGGTGGCACATGCTGGGATTATAGGCCTGGTTCTTCTAGTATATTTCTGTGGGCCTATTAAACATTTTTCCATTGCCAACAAATCTGGCAGGAATGGAGTGAAGTTCAGGAGGCAGATTGTAATCTCTGGAGCAGTGAATAAATTAAATTATCCTTGTTGTAATTGCAGACAGGAAAAACTAAAAAAGGAAAAAAGAAGAAACTCTCCATAGCCTGAGCAAAAAAGGTAAGTAGAGGGTGGCAAACTTTAGGAGGGAGTGGAGACTCGGCCCTGGCCACAGGCTTGGAGAAAGCCCTACCCAGCATATATTGCAACATATATTGTGAGTATTCTATCTATACCTGATTTTTATTTATGTGACTCTCATTTGTGGCTGGGTCTGCCTTCTTAGGTATCCCCTGTTTCAAACAGTGGGGATCAAAAGAATTAACAGAATTTGCTTCTCAGTATTTTGACAATATACAGCCTAGATAGAAAATGCACCTTTGGTATTGCTACTTCTATGACTGAAACATTTAGGCTCCTCAGGGAAAGAAACTCCCTTAAAACAACTCCATTACAGCCGGGCGTGGTGGCGCACGCTTGTAATCCTAGCATTTGGGAGGCTGAGACCAGAGGATCGCGGTTCGCGGACAGCCTCAGCTACTAAGTGAGGCCCTCTGCAACTCAGCGAGACTCGGTTTCAAATTAAAAACTAAAAAAAGAATAGGGCAGAGGGTGTAGCTCGGAGGTCGAATGTCCCTGGGTTCCATCCCCAGACCCGCAACAAAACAAAACAAAACAACGACAACTCCATTACAAGACTTTACCTAATTTTTGCTTTCAAGTTATCAATGTTGCTAACACGCTGTTTTCTCACAATCATTGCAGAGCACATGAGTTACAGCCATTCAGGGGAGAGAATTAGCATCGTCTCACTTTGCCAAGAACTTTTAATTGGTTCTTGTTGATGTACGTTTTGCTTAGTTGGAGCATAATAATCTCCTCCAACACACCAGGTGCACTGGGTACCCGGCACAGTCAGACCTGGCAGGGGGAAGAGAAACAGACATTTTCCCACCTTCTACCTATAGAGTCCTGCCATATCCTGTCTGGGATATTTTGGCTTTCCAAACTAGTGTTTTATCTGGAAACCAAGCCTCTCTTCATCTGGCCATTTATGTTAGGATTCTTGTGATGACCCATCTGGGATCCTACTGACCTGAATATCCTAGGTCCATTCCAACATATGTTGCTGGCATCTATTTTTTTTTCTTCTTAAGTCTATGTTTAAGAATTGGAAATATGTTAGCTAGTTCTAGAAACAAATCCTTATGACTGCTATGTGTGATAAATGCATCTAGACAAGGGTTTTCAAGAAGGTGCCTCTTAGGCTCCAGACATATCCTGGGGTATGCCTGGCAATGTACCATCTCTGACCTGTAAGTCTAGGCGTCCTGGGTGCCACTGCCACCTCCTCCTCCCCCTATTCCTCCTTTTCCTTCTCCACCTTCATCTGAAGTACTGGGGATTGAATTTGGGGTCTCATGCATGCCAGGCAGGCACTCTGCCACCCTTGCATTTTCTATTTTGAGATGAGGTCTTGCTAAGGAGGCCTTGAGCGCTTACACTGACTTCATACCATTTCATTCTAGGACTTGACAGTTTTCCTCCTAGGGGTAAATTAGATCTAAATTTATCTACTATTGATTTATTTTTGCTTGTCAATCTCAACAGTATAGATAAATTGCAGAGTTAGGACCTGAGTTTCCAAAAACATTGTTAACATCTGACCTGTAAATGTATATAATTTATATACATTTATCATGTGCAACATGATGTTTTGAAGTATATATATTGTGGAATAGCTAAATCAAGCTAATTAACATACATTATTTGTATATAAACTATAAACATTATCTTATCAATGTTTATAGTCTTTAGTGTACATGTCTTTTACATTTCTGGCTAAATTTATTACTACATGTGTTTGGTAGTTATTATAGATAGGATTTTAAAAATTCTTTTTCAGATAGTTAGCATATTGAAAGTATACTAATTTTATATTTTGTGGTATTGGGAATTGAACCCAGGGGCACTCTACAACTGAGCTACTCCCATCCCTTTTAATTTTTTTTTTTTGATACAAGGTCTTGCTGAGTTGCCGAGGCTGGCCACAAACCTGTGATCCTCCTGTTCAGTCTCCCAAGGACTATAGACGTGTACCACCATGCCCAGTGAAAAGGGTACTGGTTTTTATAAGTTGTTTTTGCATCCTAAAATTTCACTGTATTTATTTATTAGTTTGATCAGTTTTTTAATGAAACTTTTAGGGTTTTCATTATATAAGATCATATAGTTTGCCGGGCGTGGTGGCTCACGCTTGTAATCCCCGCGCTTGGGAGGCGGAGACAGGAGGATCGTGCAGGTTCGAAGCCAGCCGCGCGCTGGCTTAGGAGACCCTGTTTCCAAAATGAAAATGTAAAAATAGGTCTGGGAGTGTAGCCCCGAGGTAGAAGGGCTTCCAGAAACCCCAGTACCACACACACACACAAAAAATCATATAGTTTGAAAACAGGGACTTTTAAACTTCATCCTTTCCTACTTGAATACTTTTTATTTTCCCCAATTGCTCTGGCTAACACCTCCAGCACTATGTTGAGTAGGAATGACATGAGTAGGCATCTTTGTTTTGTTTTTGATCTAGAGGAAAAGCTCTCAGCTTTCCCTTTTGACTGTGGTGTTAGTGGGTAAGTTTGTCATATACTTTTACTATGTTGAGGTATATCCTTCACTACTTAATTTGTTGAAAACTTTATCTTGAAAAGATGTTAAATTTTTAGAAATTCTTGTGCACTTATTGAGGTGATCATATGTTTTTTGTCCTTTATTATGTCAATCTGAGATATATCTCACTTATGGATTTGTGTGTGTTGAACTATCTTTGCATCCATGGGACAAAGCCCACTTGAAGGTGATGAATGAGTGTTTAATGGCTATTGAATTTAGTTTGTTCATATTACATTGCAAATTTTTGAATGTATGTTTATCAAGGATATTGGCCTGTATGAACCTGATATGCTTTTATTCTGTTATATTATAGTACTGTGGATGAACCCAGGTGTCCTCTACCACTAAGCTCCATCCTCAGTCCCCATTTTTATTTTTTGAGAGGGTCTTGCTAAGTTGCCCAAGGTAGCCTCAAACTTGTGATCCTCCTATCTCCTATCTTAGCTTCCTAAGTACTGGGATTACAGGTATACACCACTGTGCCTGGCTGGATCTGATATAATTTTTAAAAGCCCTGAGTTATTCTGACATATCAGTAATTAGAAAACAGCACAGTCATCTCCAAATAAATTTATCATCAAGTGGCACTAATAATAGCCATGAGTCCCTGGGCTATTACAATTCCCAGGGCACCATCAATTATGATGACAATGTCTTACAAGAGGCAGGAGACCTTGTTCCATTTGTGGCTCTGGGACCAATATGAGGCTATATGAACATGGGTAAATTCCATTTCTGTACTTTGGTTTCTTTATTTAGATAATGATCAAGACTCCTTAATTTTTTTAAAAAAATACTTAGTTTAGGAATCTTACTAGTTTTATTCAATGATTCGGAAAAATGAGTTCAATTTCTGCTTTGCTTTGTCCTCCACACTCAAGTTCCTCCCTTTCCCTCATCAGATGAACTTGACTGAAGAAAAAGCAACCTATAAGTTGGGGTGAGAAAGGAAGACATTATTAATAGGTTATTTACAATTAGTATCAGTTCCGGCTGCCCCACCACCATCCTGTTGGGAGGTCTACCTTCTAGTATCAGATCTATGGAGTTCCTGAGACAGTGAGCGCCAAGCCAGGCATCACCAAGAGCTTCATGCCCAACACTGGAATGGGGAAAAAGGTGGCTAATTCCAGAACCTACTGGTCATGAAGAGGGAACATGTTTTATTGAGATACAGCTTTAAATTCTTAGGCTTTTTGTGTCTCGACTGTGCCTAGTTGTCTACTTAGATGACCTTGACTTCCTCCCTCTAAGCTCCCTGCTCCTTTGCTGTAACAGATGCTGACTTCTGACCCTCACACCTCCAGTCACTGCCTGACATTTGACTTCATGGGAAATGGGTCTCAGTGGACTCAAGATGTTTTCTCCTACGACACTAAAAGTACAGAATGCACCCCACTGACTTCTGCTGGCAGCTTCCTCCACCATTTTGATCCCTGGGATTTGGACATAAGCTTTTATTGAGCACAAGGTTTCCATGTCCTCTTCCTATACAATTTGGACTCTAGATCACCCTGACTCATAACTCAGGCCTCACCCTTCAATCTTTCCTACGAATGGCCATTGAGATCTGCATTTCTACCAGTGAACCGTATAGAGCTTGATAAGCAGGAAAGTCAGCTTTTGTGTGAGTGACACTTATAAGTTGTACAGAAAAGTCTCTCAAGTACCTTCGTTGTTTGTCATTGATTTTCTCCCAGCAATATGAGGATATAAGTTTTCTAGGAGCAAAATACTTTAAGACTAAAGTTGACCACATCAACAAAAATGCTTATGCATCTTTTTTTCTGTAACAGGTGAAAACTGCACAGCAAATTACCCTGTCAGAGCTACTGGAGATATTAATCAGTTGCCCATTTGTAACATATGTATTTATCCATAAGTGTCTTCATTTGTCCAAAATTAATCCCCCAAATGAACCTCACAGTAGATTTACTAACTATTTTGTATTGCAGATGCAATGGTGGGAAGCACCACACTAATTTAGTAGTTTAGAAACAATCTGGGCATAGTTGATGAAAATAAAGGTTCTGTCTTATGTTCAAATTTTTGGGGAAAATATGAGTTTAACTAGAAAATAACTTCTTGTTTTCACTAGTGGTCACAGTTGCTCATTGCAAACATGGCAAGTTTGTAGCATTGAAATACTGTTTCGTAGCCTAGTGTGGTGGCACATGCTTGTAATCACAGCATTTGGGAGGCTGAGACAGGAAGATCGTGGTTCACGGGCAGCCTCAACTACTTAGTGAGGTCCTCTGCAACTCAGAGAGACCCTGTTTCAAAATAAAGAATAAAAAAATAGGGCTGGGGGTACAAGTCAGAGGTAGAATGCCCTTGGGTTCTATCTTCAGTACTGAAAAAAAAAAAAAAAGGAAATTTTACTATCCAACTGCTTTGTTGTGAGGTCAAAACTGTATGGCAAAAACCATAAGATGTTTTTGAAGTAAATGTTCTTTACTTTGAAATAATTATTGGATATTATTTTTATTTTTATATTCTTTTTTTGAGGTACTGGGGATTAAACTCAGGGTGTTCTACCTCTGAATTACACGCCCAGCCTATTTTTTATTCTCTGTTTTGAAACAGGGTCTCACAAAGTTGTGGAGAGCTTCACTAAGTAGTTGAGGCTGTATGTTTTTTTGTTTGTTTTTTGTATTTTTTTGGTGGTACTGGGGTTCCTGGAAACCCTTCTACCTCTGGGCTACACTCCCAGACCTATTTTTATATTTTTATTTGGAAACAGGGTCTCTTAAGCCAGCGAGGCTGGCTTCGAACCTGCGCCATCCTCCTGTTTCCGCCTCCCAAGCGCGGGGATTACAAGTGTTCGCCACCACGCCCGGCGAGGCTGTATGATTTTATTGGTGCATTTTAGTCTCACATCATAATGTAAATCATGTGACAATGATATACATGCACACAGCACTTGGTGGTCCCCCTCTCTCGATTCCCATCCCATCCCCCCTTCCCCATACAGAGTACTGTGATTGACATTTATATTTTTAGTTATGTACATAAAGCTGATGGTAGCTGGTAGTAATTCCTTCAACAATCATCACTCTTCTCCCTCCTCTTCTCCTAGACCACCTCCCTGGCTTCTCTGAGGTTTCTCCTCCATGATCTGGAGTTCCTCTGGTATCCAAAGTACTCTCTAGCTTCTGCATGAGAGGAAACGTATGACCCTTCACTTTCGGTGAATGGCTAATATCATTTAACACAATGTTCTCCAGATCCTTCCATTTTCCTGAAAATGACATAATTTTTTCTTTATTGTTGAGTAGAATTCCATTGTGTGCATATCTCATAATTTTGTAATCCACTCATCTGTTGTTGGATACCTAGGTTGGCTTCATAATTTGGCTATTATGAATTGTGCTGCTATGTACATGGATATGCATATATTACTGTAGTTCTCTGATTTCAGCCCTTTTGGAAAGTTAATCCAGGAGTAATATGGCTGGATCATATGGTGGATCCATTCCCAGTTTTCTGAGGAATCGTTATACTGATCTCCATAGCAGCTAAACTTATTTGCAATCTCACTAGCAGTATAGAAAAGTTTCAGTTTTCCTACATCCTTGCCACCGTTTATTATCTTTTAACTTCTTGTTGTCATTCTATTTGGGGTTAAATAGAATCTCAGTAGTTTTGAATTGCATCTCCCTGACTGCTAATGATGCTGAACATTTTTTTTCATGTATTTATTGGCCATTTGTATTTCTTCTTTTGTGAAGTATCTGTTTAGTTCCATTGTTGGGCATTATTTATGATTGCTCTAGCTCTTTGATCCCTTGCCAAGAAAACCCTATTTATTATACAGACCCCTGTATGGTGTGTGAATAGGACTATTCCAGACCATGGAAACTTTCTAGACTTCAGGACTCAGTGTCCAGCAGAATTGATTTCAGAGAGTTTTGGAGGGTCAAAGCTGCAAATAGCTTTCAAGTCATTTAAACCAGACCATTGTTTTAAAGTTGAAGAACTTGAGGCCTGAAGTGGTGGCACACACTTGTAATCCAAGTACTTGGGAGGCTGAGACAGAAGGTTCACAGGTTCATGGCCAGCCTCAACAACTTTATGAGAGCCTGCTTCAAAAATAAAGAATAAAAAATAAGGCTGGGAGGGTAGCTCAGAGGTAGAATTCCCCTGGGTTTGATCCCAAGTAACTAACACACACACACACACACACACACACACACACACACACACACACACTCGAGACTCTAAGGATAAAGAAATTATCAAGGTCACACATCTCTAGTAGAAGTGAATGTAGAATTTAAGAGCCCTAAATCCCAGTTTGGTCATCCTTCTGCTGTATGCTGAAAAGGATTAGAGAAAAACATGAGCTGAGACATTGCTTTTGTCCATGTTTTTCTATGGACTTCTGAGTATGAAGCTGAGAAGCAACATTTGAAGGTGGCTTTGCTAGCCACCTTTTAGTTTATTGCCCTTCTCTGAGATGAGTATTTAGTAGCCTGTTCCTTGTGTTCCCGGTTTAATATTTTGACCTCCTGCATAATTAAAATGGTTGTTTCTTTTGGATTTAGAGGTTAGCTTTGTTTTCTTTCACTTTATGGAGACAAGGCCAAATGAGTTCAAATGAATTAAGCAAAACTTTTGTGAAGTGATGGATAACTATCCTACATGCTGAGAAAACGTGCCTCTGTCTTCTTGCTTGGGACTGTGTGTATTTAATTATGCACAGAATGTGCTGCTGGAAGAAACTCTGGCTGGTGTTCTATACTCAGGAAAGGCTGGTTAGGGGACCGAGTTACAGTCTGAGGCAAACCAAGAGGCGTCCTGATGGCAGGCAGATGTGGGAATGGGGCCTCTGATGTGGGGCCTCTAGAGGGCGGTGCTAACTTAAAAGTCAGCCATCAGGTTGTGCAGGAAGGGCTCCATGGGACAATGGCACTGTGTCTTCTGTCTGCTCTTCCTGGAGTTTTGGACAGGTATAGATAAGTAATTGTGTTATGTGCTGGAACTTTCTTAGAGACTGGCTGTCTTGGACTCACTGTGGAGCCCTAATATTTGTGGCATAGAGCAAAGGATGTTAGACTGAGTATTAGCTGATCTGGGATATAGTTCTTGATCTGTCACTGATTGTGTACCCTTCAGCTTCTGGCTTCAGGTTTTTCATCAGAGAACCTAAGATTTGTTCTCAAGAACCTATAAGCCACCTGGTTGTTCTTTTCTGACTCATTTTCCTAGGCCTTACTTAATACTAGATCCATTTCAGGGGCCAGTCATAGGTTTGCTTGCCAGAGTTGCTTAAAGAGGTGCATCGAGATCAGTCTCTGTTGATTAGTCTTTCATTTTTGCTTTGGATACAGGCCAAGGTCCTTTTCCAGAATTGCTTTCTGACAGTATCGCCCTGCCAAGGTAGCCACTCTGGTCTGCTATTCTCTCCAGCTTATTAGCAAAAATGCTTAGTGATGACATGTGTAACCGGCTGGCAAAATCAGTAATTTTTTCCCCTTGCTTATTTGCCCTTGTTGTTACGGGTTGGATTGTGTCATCCTGCAGAGTCATATATTGAATTCCAGTACTTTGGAATATGACATTATTTGGATTTATTACAGATGTAATAAGTTAGGATGAGGTTGTAATAGAGCGGGGTAGGTTCCTAACTCTGTGACTTGACCTATGTCCTTATAAAAAGGAGGAATCTGGACACAGACTTGTACACAGAGAGAATACTGTGCGAAGACTGGAGGGATGCTGCCACAAGCTAAGAAATATTCAGAAAACAGGAGAGAGGCCGGGGAGAAATCCTTCCCTGGTGTCCTCAGAAAGAACATGGCCCAGCTGACATCTTGATTTTTAAAGTTTAGCTCTTAGAACTAGGCAACAATATGTTTCTGTTGTCTGAGCCACTTGGTTTGTAGTACTTTGTTACATCAGCCCTAGCAAACAAATATAACCTTGAGGAAATTCACAGATCCTTTCACCACGTGTTGGATGCAGCTTTTCCAGATGGCTAGGATGCTATGATGACTTGGTCCTGCTTCCTCAGACGCTCTGTACAACATGAAGATCAATATGGCTAGGCTGTTCAAATGGCAGGGATTTATGTATAACTCTGGATGTGTGATAATTTTAGAAGGAATAATGTGTCCTTTGGGGCAATATAATTTTTCCTTCTTTAGCATTTGATAATGCTATATGTACGCTGAACTTAAAAGATTGAAAAGCAAATAAAATAGGCTTGGCTGTTCAGTGACTAAACATTTAAACCTTTGAAATGCAAGAATTCTCATTTGCCAAATTAATAAGGGCAAACTTTGATCTCAAATAGTTTCTAACAGCATAACTTAATTCACAAGTCTAGCTTTTGATCATAGCAATGAAGAGAGGAACAAACTGCAATCACTTGTGTTACTGGGACCTGTCATCTGAGTCTGTCTCCAGGGATACCCCCAAACCAAAATATACTGAAGAAACTAGGACAGGAGGGGAGTGCCAGGCAGTGGGAGGTAAGGGAGTTATTGGAAAAGCCTGGAGGGAAAGGCACGTTTTGTCAGCATCTAGGTTCCAGCTGGATCCTGATTAGTACTTATTAAAAAGGCCATCGCTAGATAGTCTCTATTCTCTACATGAGGAGATAGTTCCTTTCAATCAACATGTGCTCTCCAGAAAAGTCCAGGGACTTTAAATGTTGTAGAAATTATTTGGAAGTTGTATAGTTCTGGGTGACGTTGTGTGGCTGTGGTTGTATGATACTCCCTGAGGCAGATGTTGACTTGTTCCACATGCTGTCACTTGAATTCATTTCTGATTTCTGTACTGCTCACAGTCCCATGCACATCACTGGGTGCTATCCAGTTTCCAGATTACTGGAGTTTGGGAGGCCAGTGTTGGCAGCACAGCAGATCCAAGTGTCAGGCATGAGCACTATCAGTATGGTCCTTTAAAAAAGTTCCTCAGTTATACTTTTGAACTTGACATACATTTTCAGTGAGTTGCTTTACCTTTTAAGTAGGGGCTGAAAATATTATCTCTGTTTGGTACTAAAGAGGAAAGATAAATTGTTTAAAAATATTTTTAACAAGATATAATCCAATTATTAGAAGAAGTAAAGAAGGTTAAATACTTTATTGTCCCCTGGTAAAACAAACTGGGTAATTAAAAAATATGCCTGGAGCTCTACACAGGGTACAACACATCTACTTCTTCTACTTTAGAGATAAAAAGGAAATAGATTGAAAAGTTTATTATATTTCCATACTAACTAAACTCTAAGTTTTCTAATATCAATGAAAAATAAAGATATGATTGTGAACTATTTATTTTATTAGGAGACTCTTCAAGAGGAATTAAATAGCTAGCCTTGGTTTATTGGACATATATAGCATTTTGGTGAGAGGTACCAAGTTGGAAAAAGTCTTGGCAAAAGTTTATAGAAGGGTCTACTAACTGAGACTCCAGAAATACTTTTTTGGAAACTATAAATAGATTTATGAGTTACTGTATATAAAATAAATTGATGGTAATAAATTTCCTTTGACAAAAGCAGGGTGGTCCATTCAGAATCTGTTTCCATCTCATGGAGCTCTGTTTGCGTTTGTGCTTCTATTTGGCATAGATCCTCACATAAAACCACCTGAAAGTTATAAACTCATTATAAGCTATCAATTGCAAGTATTGAAATCTCTTTAATTATTCAGTTTTATTCCATAGACAAAGCTAATTGTGGATTATATTAGTGATCTTTAGCTGCATAACATATTATCTCCAACTTCAGGGTTTAAAACAACCAACGAATTATCCTTCAGTTTTTAGGGGTGGAGAATCGAGGCACAACTTAGTGTCTGTCACTGGTTGCAGATCAAGGTGCTGGCTGGGGTTGTATCATCTCAAGGCTAGACTGGGGAAGGATTTACTTCTGAGGTCATTCAGTGTGAGTGGGGCAGGATTCTGTTCCTGGCTGGTTCTTGGTTAGAGGCCTTCCTCAGTAGTTTTCCTTGTGGAACTCACCATGGGGCAGATTTCAACATGGCAGCTGACTTCTATCAGAGCAAGTTATTGAGAGACCAAGAGAAAGTACACAGAACAGAAGCCAAAGTCCTTTTGGTAACCTAGTTGTGGAAGTGACCTCCCACCACTTTTGTCATGTTCTATTTATTGAACTTAGTTACTAGGTCCAGCTCGTATACAAGAGAAAGGTGCCACACAGCACAGGGCAGAAGCAGGGCAGAAGCACCATGGAGAGCTGTTAGAAGTTGCCTGCCAAAGGAGAGCATGTTTTATTGACTTAACTATAGTTGTTTTAGTTGAACAATTTGAATATGTCATTATTTTTATTTAGAAGGTAGTTTATCCTACAAGGAGTACATAAAAATACACATTTAATGATCTACTTTTCTTTATCATTTCATAATATTTGTATGATATTTTGTTATTTTCAAAGCACAACATACTCTAAGAAGTACTCCTCAAAAACCCTGTGGAGGAGGAATTAATATAGTAATCTTGCAGATGAGCTAAGTGGACGTCCACAGTATTATATGGATAGAAACATGGCTTTCATGATTATTTTAAATGTATGACTTAGGACTTTTTGTCAAGAAGTTCTGTAAAAGTCTAAAAAAAACTCTACTTCAATTGTTTGTTTGGGCTCCCTTTTGGTCACTTACTAGTATAGGTAGCAAACAACATATATACACTGAAACTACACTATGTTATTTGGAATCTCATCAGTATTTTTTTAGTGATCCTGGCCCAGAATTGGGTTGGAGTGAGTTGGGAAATATTTCTGCTGTGGATGTTTAGAGGTAATCAAGCACATGGATCTGTTGGAGCATGGTTCCACTTGCAGATGACTGAAAACTTAAGGTATTTTATTCCTCCACTGATATAAATTTGTGATCCATTCAGAAAGAAATCTATCTTCCCTTTCTATGCAACTTTAGAAACTTAGAGCATAGAGGCCACAGCTTGAAGGTGAACAGAAAACACAAGAAGGATGTAAAAGAGAAGGATGAACACATCCAGCTTAGGTAGACAGCAGGCAGGGCACATGCTGATCTCTAGCTCTGCACTCAGGATTCGGCCACCGTGGAGGAGCCTGGAAGACCCACAGCATCCATTCTGGCAAGCTGGATGAGGGCTGACTTCTCTGTTCATTCCCACCTGGGGTGGTGAACACTATGGAAACACCTCCCTCGTTGGGCCCCTTGTAAAACCTGGGGAAAACAGATGGAAACAATGGGTTGTTTGACAGACTTAGATTGTCTTACATGGAGTTTGGTTGCCCTAATGGCTAAATAAGCTGTGCATATAGAAAGTGTCATGTTTGTGGTCTACTTGAAAAATAATAACACATGCCTCAAAAATATTCAGAAAACATCTGAGATATATAGCTTCCTAAAGGTCACAGTCAGATTTTTGTTTCTTTGGCTAGTATTCTGTTTAGATTATTTTTCTATGGAAAGTAAAATTCTTTTAACTGTGGGTGAATGGTCTCAGACGCCTCCTACTGGGCTGTTCTGTCCCCAGACTGCACTGGCCTTCCAATCCTATACTCCCCAGTCCTCCTAACTTCCCAAAGCATCCATATCACTATCTACACAGAAACACTCACTGGTGCTCAATCCTTCAAATTAAAGGCCACATTTGTAACATTTATTACAGTTGTGCACAACTTGCATCAACTTTATAGCACCTTTATGACAGTGTTTAATGAATATGTAACCTTGCCATGTACTTCATGAAGTTGGACTTCATCTTCAAGTCCAACTGGCTACCTGATAGCTAGACTGAGATCAACATTACACATTACACATTCAAGACAAAGATGGTTGATTCTCTTACCTGTTCCACCTCCAGCCTTTCCCATCTCTGTGCAGATTATCTTCCATTGAACAATAGTGTGACTTAAAATTTTTTGACTTTATGATGGTGCAGAAGTACTATGAATTCAGTAGAAACTACTTCAAGTTTTGAATTTTGACCCTCTCACTGGCTAGCACTGTGCAGCATGCTGTCTCTGGCCATGCTGGCTGTGTCTCATAGCCTATGACATGATCACAAGGTAAACATTGTTATGCTGCAGGGCACCACATTGCTCAGCTGTGATGTGCAGTAGGTTGGGGGCATTCAATGAATTTTTGACTTAAAACATTTTCAACTTTCAGTGGATGTCTAAGGACATAATCCCATCATAAGTTGTGGGGCATGTGTACATGACTTCATCAGCCATCATGAGGTCCAAAGGTCGGAAGTCATCTTGAATCTTTGTTTTCTTCAGAACTCTGTGATAGTTGACCCATTACACCTATGGTGGGTACTGTTAAACACACGCCAATCAGACTGTTGTCTATGACATCCTGAGTGGTCCACTAAGCCTAAGTTGGCCTTTTCTTGCCAGATAACTGTCAGTCTCTGGAATATGTTCTGGTTTCCATGCTTCCCCCTATGATCTTAATTTCCACAAAGGAAACTTTAGAAATTAAAAAAAAATACATGTTGGGGGCTGCAGGTGTAGCTCAGCAGTAGAGTGCTTACCTTACATGTGTGAGACTATGAGTTTGATTCCTAATGCCATAAAACAAAGCTTAAAATACTTTTTTTTTGTGGTACTGGGGATGGAACTAGGTGCAACAAAAATTCAGCACTCTTTTGGGCCTACTATTTGTCTTTGGCACACCTACCAACTCAACCATTATAACATCATTGTAACACGTTGCTGCTTTAAAGTGACAACTTTCTTTTTTGCTTCTGTTGTTGCCTGTGCTTTTGGAGTCACAGCCCAACAAAATCTTTGGCTAGACCAAAGTCTTGAAACCTGCCACATGTTTACTTCTAGTAGCTTCACATTTTCAGATCTGAAATTATATATATATATAGTTTTTTTTTGTGGTACTGGGGTTCCTGGAAGCCCTTCTACCTCTGGGCTACACTCCCAGACCTATTTTATACTTTTTTTAATTTGGAAACAGGGTCTCTTAAGCCAGTGAGGCTGGCTCCGAACCAGCACGATCCTCCTGTCTCCGCCTCGCAAGCGCGAAGATTACAAGCATACGCCACCATGCCTGGCTGAAATTTAAATATATTTTAAGAAAATTTTTGAGAACAAAACTAGACCCTTGTCTCTCCCCATAATAAAAAAAAGAATCTTGAAAACATACAGAATCACATATTACTATTTTTTTTTTTTTTGGTGGTACTGAGGTTCCTGGAAACCCTTCTACCTCGGGCTACATTCCCAGACCTATTTTATATATATTTATTTTATATAAATATATATAAAGCCAGTGAGGCTGGCTTCAAACCAGCATGATCATCCTGTCTCTGCCTCCCAAGCATGGGGATTACAAGCGTGCGCCACCACGCCTGGCACATATTACTATTTTATATCAGGGATACATTCTGAAAATGCACCTGTAGGTGTTTTTTGTCATTGCATAAGCACCACAGTGTACTAAGAAAAGGCTACATAATTAGATGATGTAATTTTATGGGACCATTGTCATATGTGTTGACCAAAACATCGCTTTGTGGTCCATGATGGTGTATCATTTCCCTTCTGAAGACCTTTTAATGATGTCCTACATTATTTATATACTTTTTATTTATTTTTTCTATATTTATTGCAGACCTTACCATTATCTGAAATTATTGTTTGTTTATGTCTGCCTCTGCTTACTGGACTGTGGGCTCCATGAGAGGTGGGATCTCTTCTGACTTCTTCAACCTCTTTGCTGTGATGTCTCTTTTTTAAGTGCTCCAAAACTTTTTACAAATTGAACTTATATTTTGGAGAAATTAGTCTTGTTATGGCTGCTTGAACATGACATAGTTTATAGTCCTAACATTTAAAAATAATTTCCTTATTTTGAATAACTCAACTTTATCTGCTTCTAAAATTGTTCCCATTGTTCAAAGCCCTATTCAAACCACCTTTTCAGCCACTTTAGCGCACAGTTATGCCCCTTCCTCCACAACCCTACCTCTATTGTTATCACATTCATCAATTAAAACATTTTCATTTGTCACCTTGAAATTTGGATTCTCATAAGTCTTATGCCTTCAACTGTATTATAAATGCTCTAAAGACTGGAATCGTGATCTATGCATTTTTCATTTTTAGTCGCTTTTAAAATGTACCATATATTTCCCAGAGTTTTGCAATCCATTCATCTGTTGATAAAGACCTGCTGGGTTGGTTCCATATTTTGGCTATTACGAATTGTGCTGCTATTAACATAGGTATGCATATGTTGCTATAGTTCTTTGGATTCAACCCTTTTGGAAAAATACCCAGGAGCGGTAGAGCTGGATCGTATGAATGGATTGCAAAACTCTGGGAAATACACACAATAGAATTCTACTCAGCCATAAAGAAGAACAAAATAATATCATTTGTAAGAAGATGGAAAGTCCTGGAGAGCATTATGTTAAGTGAGATTAGCCAAGCACAGAAGGAGAAGGTACATATGTTCCCTCTAATATACCCAAACTAGGGAACCTAGAGGATACCAGTGGTACTCCAGGTAATGGAGGGGAAATACCAGCAAAGCTTGAATGGGAAGATAGGGAAGGAGGAAGACTGAACTTGATTAATGAGGGTCTATATCCGAATATGTGTAAAATTATGAATATGGCATGGTTACTCTGGATAATCATTGGTGGGAGGAGGAAAGGGAAAACAGGGGCGGCGGGGAGAGGGCACCAAGTATAGTTTAAATGTATACCATTTATGTTCAATAAAAAATGTAAAAAAGTGTACCATATACATATAGGTATTGAATAAATATTTGGATACATTTCATTCTCACACCTTGGCATAGTTTAAATAAGAATTTAATCTTACGAATTTGAAATAATTGTTGCTCTTGAATTGTTGTCAACAGTTTTATTTAAAATGATACTATTTTAAGGATGTATCTGTAGAAACTAACTTCCAGCTGAAAGCTTTTAGAATGAGCTGCTGATCTCTATTCAATTTGTAGCGGTAGATGGTACTTTCAAAGATCTGTCATGGACATGATAAGGCTTAAAGAATACTGATAAAAAAAACTGAACCAATATATGCATAGGCAAGAAACTTCAGAGATGCAGTTGTAAGAAAGAGTCACTAGACCTCAAACTGTATTTTATAGAAAAAGAAGATACCCACTCCTGAAAGAATCCATGTCTGGAGAAATAATGTGATTTTTATCTGGACATAGTGGCACACATGTAATCCCAGTACTTGGGAGTTTGAGATAGGATCACAGGTTTGAGGCCAGAACATGTTAATTTAGACTGTTTTTAAAGAAAATACAAAAAGAGACTGAGGATATAGCTCCGAGGTTAGCCCTCACGCCCAGGGTTAACCTCCAGTACTCCTCCTCCTCCTCCTCCTCCTCCTCCTCCTCCTCCTCCTCCTCCTCCTCCTCCTCCTCCTTCTCCTTACACACATACACTACAAGAGTATGTCACAGGCAGATGGTGAGAAGGACACTTGTTTGCAGTATAGGAGTTGCAAATCAAAGGTAGAGGATTATCTTGTGTGACATCAGCTGGGAATATGCTTATCAGGTGAAATATTTTTTTTCTCTGCACATATCCACATGTGAATGACCACAAAATGCTCTGAAGATTGATTTCATTATTATAAATGAATTTTAGAGAGTTGGAAAATTCACAAATACAGATTCAATAGTGAGAACCAACTATGTATTCAGTGAGATTATCTAGTTTACCATATGCTCTTACTTTTTCCATGTTTTTCTTTAGTACAAGTAGATTGCATTTTTTTCTTCATTTCACAAACTATAACAATGCAAGATAACTTTATAAATAAAAAGTATTTATAAAATTAAGATTGAAAATTTAACAGGTAGCAGAGAGTTTATCTTAAAGTTTCTTTTGGACCTTTAAAATCTTATGTTTTTATCAATCTGCATTAAAAGTGATTTATTTATGTTTTATTTGGTGCCTTATAATTTTACATCATATTAGGGTACAGAGTCTAAGAAAAATACATGCACTTGTTGCCTTCCTCACCAGGTTGTCTCCCCGCAAAGTCTTTGAGATTGAAATGAGCAATTTTGTATACATTCATACCATTATTTTTTTTTATTGG
Organism: Muscardinus avellanarius; assembly: GCF_963383645.1. NCBI lineage: Eukaryota > Metazoa > Chordata > Mammalia > Rodentia > Gliridae > Muscardinus > Muscardinus avellanarius. The sequence continues at coordinate 29,317,359 of NC_137794.1, forward strand.
TGCACTGTATTCATACATTATAGTAGGATACATACTTTTGTAGACATACATGCACACTTTTCCCAGTCAGCCCCCACCCAATCCCCACCCCATTCTCTCCCTATCCCTCCCTCCCATGCTTGGCGTAGTAGTTGACATCTAGTATTATGGCAATTTATCTAAAATTAAAAATGATAATCTCACATAACAGTTTCATTTGTCTGATACCAAGCTTTTCGTGACTGAAAGATAACATTTCAATATTTCTTTATGCTTTCTTTCTTACCAGAGAATATTTTTTTTTCTATTTTTTAGGTGAAACTATCATATATTTATATATTTATTTTTCAGAAAAAAATCAATCCTAATATGGAATATGGACTCTAGGTACCCAAAACGATCTTGAAAAAGAACAAAGCTAGAAGATATATATTTTCTGATTTCAAACCATATAAAGCTACAATAATTGAAACAGTGTAGTACTATTCTAAAGGCAGATATATAAACCATTGGAGTTAAATACAAGCCTAGAGCTAAATTCTTCCCTATATTGTCAAGTTATTTTTGACAAGGTTTCCACGAACATTTGGTGGTGGAAATATTAATCTTTTAATTAAATATTGTTAATAATTACATGGAAAAGAATAAAATTGGACCCTTACCTAATCCCATATACAAATATTAACTCAAAATAGATAAAAGACCTAAATATAAATCTTAAGACTATAAACTTTTAGAAGAAAATCTGGGTCATTAAACCTCACAACATTGAAATTGGCAGTGATTTCTTGGTTATGATTTCAATGGTACAGGCAACAGAGGAGTATACAAACTCCCTAAAAAATAAAAAAAATATTGTATATCCAAAGACAATGTAAACAGAGTTAACAGTTACTAATAGAATGGGATAAAATATTTCCAAATGCTATATCTGAAGGTATATTAATATTCCAACTAGAAATCCTAGAAATTAACAACAATAAAGGCAAACAATACAATTTAGAGATAGGTAAAAGACTAACATAAATAATGAATCTCCACAGATAACCAATCTTAGTTGTCTGTTGGATGGAAAATCTTGTTTCTCTGGTTCTGGTGTGTGTTACCTATTTCTTCTTTGTAGTTAATCTCTTTGAGTATTTTCTCTAGTGCTGGTTTTGAAGACATAAATTCCTTCAGTTTCTGTTTGTCATGGGAGCTTCTTATTTCTCCATCTAATTTGATAGAAAGTTTTGCTGGGTAGGAAATTTTTGGCTGGAAGTTGTTTTCTTTCAGAGTTTGGAATATGTTACTCCAAGCCCTTCTGGCTCTCATGACTTGGTTTGGAAGTCTGGAGTGATTCTAATTGGTTTGCCTCTGAATGTCACTTGGCCCTTTGCTTTTGTTGCCTTTAAGATTCTCTGCTTGGCTTCCACATTGGTCATTTTGACAATTATGTGGCGTGGGGATCCTCTTCTCCGATCCTGTCTAAAGGGAGTTCTATAAGTTTCCTGGACCTGTGTATCGACCTCTTGCTCTATGTCTGGAAAATTTTCTGCTATTACTTCCTTGAAGAGATTGTTGATCCCTTTGGTTTCACTTTCTTTTCCCTCCTCTATTCCAATTATTCTTAGGTTAGCTCTCTTAAAATGGGCCCATATTTCTTCAATATCAGATTCCTGCTGTCGGATATTTTTTTCTAGATTAGAAACTATGCGTTTATTTTTGGTTTGCTCATCTTCTAAGAGTGAGATTCTATTCTCCATGTGTTCTAATCGGTTGTTTGTGCTTTGAATTGAGGCCTTTACTTCATTAATTGCATCCTTTATCTCTTTTTGGCTCTCTCTGAGTTCTTTTCGAAGCACCTCTATTATTTCTACAGTTATTTTCCTGATTTGATCTTCTAGAAATCTCTGATTTTCAGTTTTATCGGGTTCTGATGTTGTGGGGTTGTGGGCATTTATTGCTCTAGTATTATTCCTCTTTCTCATGATTTCGGATGTTTGTGCCTTCTCTGGGTTCTTCCCTTGGGTCACTATGACTTCACTTAAGGTGTTCTGGATCTTCAGTCAGTAGTATCTCAGACCCCACTACTCCTTTACTGGGTTTTATCACAGAGTCTCCGACCCAGAGAGTCGATAGAGGCTGATTTAGACTGTGGGGGGTGCCAGGTTGCACGTTCTCCTATGGTGTGATATCTCTGCCACCGCCTCTCCCCCACTGGGTCAAGTCCCAGGGAGTACAGTACTGGGATTTCTCCTCTGTGGCCCGCAATTTGACTCACTGTTCTTGAGTACGCAGATGTAGCTGTACTGGCCTCGCTGAATTCGGTGCTGCTGCCGCCGGTGGCAATATGGCGCCACTGCTACACCCTCGGCTGTGGGGCTGGTGTTTTTCTTCTTGGTTTTGATTTCCACTCTGAATCCCTGCAGCGTGTGCTGAGCTCGGCCACTGGGAGCTTTAGATGCTCTCTGCGCGGAGAAATCCCGCCTGGCTATTCCGCAGTGGCTCACCTCAGCTTGCTGTAGCTGTCCAGTGAATTCGCCAGTGCCACCGGCAGTATGGCGCTGCTGCCGCGTCTGCCGCGTCCTCAGGCGTGAGGCCGGTTATCTCCTCTGTGGCTCTGTTCTCAGTCTGCCTTCTCTCTGGAGCCTGGTGATTTTTTGTTTCACTGGTGATGGTGTTTTCTGGCTATGAAAGGCACTGATTTTGTGGTAATGGAGATTTGTTGTTAGCGGGGCTCTTAAGCCCCGCTTTTCTCGGTCGCCATCTTCCCGGAAGTCGCTCCATACCATTCTTTCTACTATTGCTTTCTTTATCACTTTGCCACCCTAATTCCTTAATCTCCCTCAGTCACTGCCCTGAAGTTTCTCTCTTCTATCTGATGTTTTCCTTATTTCTGAATATCTCTCTAGCTTCCACATAAAAGATAATGCACATCTACTCATTTTTTGGAACTGGCTGTATTAATTTAGTATAATATTGAGTTTCATCTATTTTCCTGAAAATGGTGTGATTTTGTTCTTTATGGCTGAGTAAAATTTTATTATATATATAAAAATTTTATTATATATACCAAAGTTTTGTGATCCATTCATCCATTGATGGATACCTAGACTAGTTACATAATTTGGCTATTGTAAATTATGTGGCTAAGAACATGGATATGCAAGCATCATTATTATTCTGATGCCCAGGAGTGTTGTTGCTAAGTCATATGGTAGTTCAATTCCCAATCTTCTGAGAAACCTTCATATTAATGTACAAAGCAGCTGAGTTAGTTTGAAGTCCCACCAACAGTATAACAGTGTTCCTATTTCCCCACATCCTCACCAACATCATATATTTGTTTTGCATTTGTATTTCTTTTCCTGAAAAGTTTATTCAGTTGTTGCCCATTTTGTAATTGGGGTATTTGTTTTATTAGTGTTTAGCTTGTGTGTGTGTGTGTGTGTGTGTGTGTGTGTGTGTGTGTGTGATTCCAGGAATTGAATCCAGGGGAATTCTATCTCGAAGCTACACCCCTAACCCTATTTTTTATTCTTTATTTTAAAACAGGGTTTCACTAAATTGTACAGGACTTCACCAAGTAGCTGATCCTCCTGTCTTAGCCTCCCAAGTATTGGGTTTACAAGCTATGCCCTCCTTTGGCAGTTTCAAAGTTTCTCGTCTAATTCTAGGTCTTAAAGACATTCTGGCTATCTTTCTTCCAGTGTATGTTTTTGGCCTCTTTGTCAAAAATCAATTGTCTATGAATATGCAAATTTGTTTCTGAGATGTGTATTCTACTCCATTGGTCTATGTATCTGTTTTTGTGCCAGTACCATGCTGATTTTTATTACTATGCTTTGTAGTATAGTTTGAAGTCAGGTATTGTGATGCCTCCTGCATGGTTCTTGCTGCCAAGAACTACTTTGGCTATTCTGGGTTGTTTTTTTTTTTTTGTTCCAAATGAATTTAAGGACTAACTTTTTTATGTTTGTGAGAAATGACCTTGCTAATTTAATGGGTATTGTATTGAGTCTGTAGATTACTTTTGAAAAAAGGGCCATTTTGATGATATTTATTCTGCCTATCCATAAACATGGAAGGTCTTTACATCCCCTAAAGTCTTCTTCAATTTCTTATTTCAATTGTTTATAATTTTCTTTGTAGAGGTCTTTTATCTTCTTGATAATTCTTGTTTTAATTTCCTGAGGTTTAAAAGTCTTGTTGAGAAAGGTTCTAATTGTGCCTATATGTTGGAGTGTTGAGCCTATGCCCTCCTCTAGCAGTTTAATAGACTCTGGTCTAACTTCCAGATCTCTGATCAATCTCAAGTTGATTTCTGTACAGGATGAGAGGTAAGGATTTAGTTCCATGTTTCTACAAATGGATAGCCAGTTTTTTCCAGCACCATATATTGAAAAGGCTCTCTTTTCTCCAGTGTATGTATTTGGACACTTTGTCAAAGATCAATCGACTATGAGTGAATGGGTTAGTTTTTGTATCTTCTATTCTGTTCCATTGGTTTGTGCACCTCTTTTTGTGCCAATACCATGCTGTTCTAATTACTATAGCTAGATAGTATAATTTGAAGTCAGTAATTGTGATGCCTCCTGCATGGTTCTTATTACTGAGAATTGCTTTTGCTTTTCTGGGTCTTTTATTTATCCATATGAAGTTTATGACTGATTTTTATCCCAATTACTCTCTATCCTACACATATTAAAGAAAACATATGACTCTTCACTCTCTGTGACTAGCTAATCTCACTTAGTTATTTTCTATATTACTGGCTTGGTAGTCATGACTTTTTATTTTTTATTTTTTGGTGGTACTGGGGTTCCTGGAAGCCCTTCTACCTTCAGGCTACACTCCCAGACCTATTTTTATATTTTTATTTGGAAACAGGGTCTCTTAAGTCAGCGAGGCTGGCTCCGAACCAGCGCGATCCTCCTGTCTCCACCTCCCAAGCGTGGGGATTACAAGTGTGCGCCACCACGCCCGGCCTAGTCATGACATTTTTAAGAATGTGCTTATCTTGGAATGTTTTTACTTTTCTATTAATTTTAAATGTATCTTTGCTGGATATAGCAGTCTTGGTTGAAAGTTCTTTTCTTCCAGGGTCTGTAATACTTCATTCCAGTTTCTCTTGGCATTCATGTCTTGGATTGTGAAGTCTAGAGTAAATTTTATTGTTTTCCCCCTAAATGTCACTTTTTTATCTCACTGCTTTAAAGATTCTTTGCTTGGCCTCTATGTTAGTCATTTTTATTATTACATGGTGTGGGGATGTCCTTCTTTGATCTTGTTTTAATGGTGTTCTTTATATCTCCTTTTTCTTGTTCAGAAAATTCTCTGAAATTATTTCTCTGAAGAGAATACAAATACCTTAGTTTGTGCCTCAATTCCTTCTTTAATTCCTTTAATCTGTAGTTTAGGATGTTTTATATTATCCCATAACTGTTGGATGTTTAGATTCTGTTGTAATGTCTTCTGCATACTGTTGACTGTGCTTCTGGTTTTGAATGAACTGTCTTCTAACAGGTATATTCTGTTTTCCATTTCATCTAACTTTCCAGAATTGTTTGCTATTGCTGTTTTCAATTCATTTATTGATTCCTTTGTTTTCTTCATTTTCTTCAAGGCATCTTTTTTATTCTTTCTTAAAGTTTCAATTTCTTCTTTCATTTCCTGTACCCTTACTATGAAGCCTGTCATCATATTGAAGATCAGGATATGGAATTCTCCTTCTTTAATTTCTTGTAAATCAGTATTGGTGATCCCTTGTTGTGGAAGTTTATTATTTCCTCATTGTTCCTTGGTCTCATATTTTCAGAATTCTCAGGTTTGTGTTTCTAATGTCTTTTCACCTTCTTCCTCTTTATGTGGGAGTCCTGTGCTTTTTTTTCCCTATCCCTTAATAATAAGGGTTATACTTGAGGTAAATATTCACCCCTACCAATTTGACTCAAATTCTCAAATTTCATCTTTTCCCCTGAGCCTTTTTAACTAGACATAGATTTTTAGTGCAGGTAAGCAGCAGTCTTTGATTAGCTGCAGATCACTGTGTTGCCCTGGCCCAAATTCCATAGGGCCAGAGACTATGACGCTTTATTCAGAGCTTGCAGCCTGCTGGTTTGGACTTCATGTATTCCAGGGACCACTGCTGATCTGCTGACCTCCAGCCTCTGTTACCACTGGGCTTAGGGTAAGCAGAGCCAGCAATTGCTATGTTTCAAACTTAAGGTATGGCCTGCTGAGCTATAATGGCTCCTGGGACACCACTCTGGATCTGCTTGTTATGGTCATATGAGGTACTTTCAGTCACTAGCTTAGATGCATGCCAGGTACAAACTTTACTGGTGGAGAGAATATTGCATTCCCAGATTTTGGCTGTGATCAAATGGTGCCCTGGTCTCTTGGTGCAGTCTGGCTGGCTGATATGGCACCTTTGTCACATTCTACCCAAGGCCCAACATTTGGCAGGAAGAAAGTGCTCAGTTCTAAGCCAGGGGTTTGAGTGGCTGTTTCAGGGACACCACCCCTGACTTGAGCAGCTATACCTGGGTCCCTTGCTGGCCTCAGGTGCTGGTGCTTTGTTGTTCTCAGACATGACCAGGTGCAAGTTCATTTTTTTTTTTTTTTTTTGCCGGTCTGGGGATGGAATCCAGAGGCATTTGACCTCTGAGCTATACTCCCTGCCCAATTTTTTGTTCTTTATTTTGAAACAGGGTCTCACTGAGTTGTGGATGGCCTCACTAAGTAGCTGAGGCTGTCTGCGAATGGTGATCCTCTGGTCTCAGCCTCCCAAATGCTGGGATTACAAGTGTGCACCACCACGCCCAGCTGCAAGTTCATTTTTTTGAACCCTGCAACTTGGTAGGCTGTGCTATTTCTCCCTGCTGCCACTAGTTGGCACATTATGATGATTCCTACAGTTCCTACCTTGGCTCCATGAACTATGAGCTGTAGTTACCTCTGTCTCTATGGTCTATGTAGTGATTCCAGTTTCTTCTATTTTTGATAGTAAGTTCCCAAGATCTCAGGCCTTCTCCAAGTCTATTTTCTTCCCACATAAGCCCCTTTGGCTGGGTATGGCCAGTTTCACTTGCAGGAATGATTGGTTAATTTACATTGATGGGTGCTGCTCCAGATTGCTGTTGGAAGAGGTGAGTTCAGCGGCCAGTGAGGTATTTGGCTGAATCATCTATTCTTTCGGTCCCTGCCTGCTATGCAAGCAGCATATAGTAGGTTATGAGTTTTAATTCAATTTGCTACTCCATGTATTTTAACTGGGAAGCTGAGATCATTGCCATTGCTGGTCAGTGTTATTATGAAGAGAGATGATTTCTGTTTCCTGTAATTTTGAATAAATTTTATTTGAGGCAAATAATAATAATTTTTTATTTGAACAATACTCTTTGGCTTAGCTATTTATCTGGTGGTATTTGTTCCTTCTTTGGTTTGGATGTTTTTCATTTTGTCTTTGTGGTTCATTTATTTGAGTTTTTATCAAGTGCCAGTTGGTTGTCATGAATTCTTTTAACTTCTGCTTATCTTGGAAAGTTCTTATTTTCCCAAATTTTGAAGGATAGCTTTGCTGGATATAGTAGTCTTGGTTGGATTTTTTTCCTCTAAGAGTTGAAGTATATCCCTTCCCGCCTGATTTCCAGTACTTGTGTTGAGGAATCTTAAATGATTTTTTTTTTTTTTGGTGGTACTGGTGATGGAACCCAGGGGTCTTCTACCTCTGGGCTACACTCCCAGACCTATTTTATATTTTATTTGGAAACAGGGTCTCTTAAGCCAGCTGAGGCTGACTTTGAACCTGCGTGATCCATCCTCCTGTCTTAGCCTCCCAAGCGCGGGGATTACAAGCGTGCGCCCCAGGCCTGGCGAGTGATTCTATTTTACTTCCAAGTGTCCAGTGGTTTTTTGCTCTCTACTCTTAGGATTCTCTCCTTAGACTCAAAGCTGCACATTGGTTTTTTGCGGGTCTGGGGATGGAACACAGGGACATTCTACCTCCAAGCTACATCCCCTGCCCTATTTTTTATTCTTTATTTTGAAACAGGGTCTCACTAAGTTGCAGAGGGCCTCACTAAGTAACTGAAGATATCCATGAACCATGATCCTCAGGTCTCAGCCTCCTGAATGCTGGGATTACAAGCATGCTCCACCATGCCTGTCAATGCCGAACATTTTGATTTAGTGTAGGTTGGGAATGTTCTTCTTTAGTTTTGTCCGATTGGGATTTTGAATGGCTCTTTTACTTGGATGTCCTCATCTTGTTTCAAGTTTAGAAAATTTTTTGATATTTCTTCAAGAAATTTCTTAATTTCCTTCCGGAGTCTATGCCGTTTTCAATGCCAGTTGCCCTTAGGTTTGGTCTTTTAAAATGATCCCAGAATTCCTGGGTGTTTTGATCCTGCTCTTGTTTTACTTAATTCATAATTATATTTTTAGTTTTGAATATACTATCTTCTATGGGTGAGACCTTGTTTTCCATGTGGTCTGTTCTACTGGTGATAACTTCAATGGGTTTATTGACTCTCAATTCATTCAGGTTTTCTGTTACTTTATTTACGTATTTCTTAATATACTGAATTCTTTCTCTGATTTCCTTCTTTCTTAATATACTGAATTCTTTCTCTGACTTCCTCCTTAAGTTCATTGATTATATTGAATATCAAAATTCTAAATAATCTGGCATCCTCTTCACTTCTGTTTCAGTGTGTTCTGTTGTCATGGGGCTGTAAAGATTAGTTGTACTTTAAGTGTACTTTCCTCCCATATTTTAAGGGGTCCTAGGGACCTGTGATGAAGTATGAATTAGTTTCTATTCATTTGCTTCTTTTAATTCAGTGTTTCAATTAATCTCTCACTGCCTTCTCAAATGGGTATATTGTCTGCTTTGCCTGGTTACTGCCTCTATGCTGCCCTGTGAACATTGACTGGATTCATCGACTATTCAGGAGTCCATCTTCAGTTTGGCTGTTTTGTTGATACTGGGAGTTCTATCTTTAGCATCTGCACTTTTCAGACTTCCTTCCAATTTTTAAGGATATACACCTCTTCTTCCAGTACTTACTGTTGGTATACTAGGGTGTATGGATAAAATTTGGTGGGTTTTTCTCTGGTCTGTTCTGTAGTAGGTTGAACTCGCAGCAGAGTATTTGTTTCTTGAGGTACCATCTTTGGAATTCAATTCAATTTTCACTCCAGGTTGGGAAGTTTATGTTTAGGCAGACACTAATATTTTGTAGAATGAGGGTTAGGGAGAAGATTGTGAAATAGAGGTAGTTAAAACAGAGAAGAATCAGAGAAAGAGAAAAAATTACTGAATGAGACAAAACAAAACTATAAGGAAAGGTGAAGACTCAGATGGAACAAGGCTTTAGAGTAACCTATAGACAAATATTCACCTGGAGAGATAGCCCAATTTAGAAAGACTAGCACATAAACAGGACAAAACAACCACCCCAAACTGTAAAATATAAAACAAATGGGTTAAAAATGAATGAATATTAGGTAATGATAAAAGTATAAGAAAGGGGGTGAGAAGATACACATCAAACTAACAAAATGGTGAAACCACAAGCAATTTCCCCAAATACTACTAATAAAAAAAAGAAATAATAATAAAATAAATAAATACTATTAATAAAAAATAAAAGAAATACTTCTTCCTAGGAAGAAGTATTACTAGGAAGAAAATATAAAAAATAAATAATAAAGAAATTTAAAATGAAAAGTTTAAAAAAAAGATTTGAATTTTTATTTTTACTTTATTGGTACTAAGTATTGAACGCAGAAGCATTTTCTCTCTGAGCTACATCCTCAGCCCTATTGGATATTTTATTTTGCAACAAGATCTCTCTACATTTCTGAGAATCTCACTAAGTTTCTGAGGCTACTCTTGAACCTGCAATCTTCCTGTCTCAGCCTCACATGTATTTGGATTATAGACATGTGCCATCATGCCCATCTTGAATATATTTTTAAAATTAATAAAATTTTTAAGGAGGATAATTTTTATCTTCTTACATTTGAGAATTAATTTTGTAGATAGTGAAGTTTCAAAAAACCACTCTTCTGTTACAAATTGTTTGGGCTTCTGTCGCCTCTTCTTGATGGAGTCTGTGTTTCCTTTGTCCTTTAGCAAGCAGGGTGTAGGCATTCAACTTGTGATAATTTGAATCTTAATTCCTTAATGGTTAAGGTTAAGGTTTATGAATTCTTCCTTGTGCCAGGTAGCTTTGACATTATATGGGGTTCGGGGAGACACAAAGCTTCTTGAGCCCCTTCTGTGACTTTTTCAGTATCTGTTACTAATGTTTATTATTTGAGATATTGAGACATGCAATATAATAAAAGAAAATAACCTGAACTGAATGAATGTTAGCTTTTTTTTGTGGTACTGGGGTTCCTGGAAACCCTTCTACCTCCGGGCTACACTTCAAGACCTATTTTTATACGTTTTTATTTGGAAACAGGGTCTCTTAAGCCAGCTGGCTTCGAACCTGTGCGATCCTCCTGTCTCTGCCTCCCAAGCGCGGGATTACAAGCGTGGGCCACCACTCCCGGCGGGGAATGTTAGCTTTTATTATCTTGTAATAGTATAAAAAGTCAGTAATTAAAAAAAAGTTTATAGTTGGACATGGTGGTGCACGCTTGTACCCCCACATCATGATCACAGTTTGTGACTGGCCTCAGTTTAGTGAGGCCATTTGCAACTCAGTGAGACCCTTTTTCAAATAAAGAATAAAAAATGGGACTGGGAGTATAGCTCAGAGGTAGAATGCCCCTGGGTTTCATCCTCAGTCCAAAAAAAAAAAAAAAAAAAAAAAAAAAATTTGCCGGGCGTGGCACGCTTGTAATCCCCGCGCTTGGGAGGCGGAGACAGGAGGATTGTGCAGGTTCAAAGCCAGCCATGCTGGTTTAAGAGACCCTGTTTCCAAATAAAAAAGTATAAAAATAGGTATTGGGAGTGTAGCCCGGAGGTAGAAGGGTTTCCAGGTACCCCAGTATTATCAAAAAAATTTTATCACTACATTGCAAAACCAAATTGATAACTGAAAGACAAGGTCTCAACTTTCACAGCTTTTGCATTATAAGATTGTACACAAGAGCAACGCCGGGCATGGTGGCGCACGCTTGTAATCCCCGCGCTTGGGAGGCGGAGACAGGATTATCACGCAGGTTCGAAGCCACGTGCACTGGCTTAAGAGACCCTGTTTCCAAATAAAAATATAAAAATAGGTCTGGGAGTGTAGCCTGGAGGTAGAAGGGCTTTCCAGGAACCCCAGTACCATAAAAAAAGAAAGAAAGAAAGAAAAAAAAAAAAGATTGTACACAAGTGCTAAAATAAAAGGTGGTGAATAATTGCACATAAAATTAACCTTTATGAACTACATACCTTGCATCAAGCATTATGGTTGGCCCTTTTAATTCTTACACATTTTTCTAAAGTGGATATTATGATTATTAGCTACAGTATATAATTTATATGAATAAGATATAAAGAGTTTAAGTAAATAGTCTTCGATTAAATAGCTTGTGTATTAGTTAGGCAATGGTAGTTGACTGTAATATAAGCATTGTAATGTCAAGTTTAATACAATAAAAGCATTTTCTTATTCAAATGAAATTAAAACTGAGCAAATCTACTTAGGGAATCTTCTGCATCATCTTTCAGGAGCAGGGTCCCTCCCCTGAATGGCTTTATGGTGCCCCAGGGTTTCTGTTTCCTCTGCTCTGTCCTTTCCATGTAGCCAGTGAGTGGTCAGGGAGAAGGAGATGTTGTGGGTTTTGAATACAATCTTTTCCTAAGTAGTACATCATTTCCGTCTTCATTTCATTGGCTGGACACCACTGTTTGATCTAACTACCAGGGAGGCTAGGAAAAGTAGTTCCTGTGTATTATGAGGGAGAGAAGACACAGCCTTCTGAAAATATGTACCAGTCTCTGATACAGCTAGTAAAGAGTTATCCAGGATTCAGATTCAGGTGGCCTGAAGCAAGTCTTATCCTAAGAAGTGGGATTAACAAAGAATAGGGGAAGAGAAGAAGACCTCTGGTGGAAGGAATAGTATGTAATTTTACAGAGGCCTGAAAGGTCCTGTGAAGGAATTATAAGGTTAGTTTGAGTGGAGGGAAAATAACTTTCTTTGGAAATACTCAGTGCACTGTGTGTGAATATAAGAGACAAGTAGATTTACTCAGTGTCTTGGTCAATTTGGATTATAACAGAATGTTAAAGACTGGGTTGCTTAAAGAACAAGTATTTATTTCTCACAGTTGTTGAGGCTGAAAGTCTGAGTTCACGGTTCCAGCATGGTCAGGGTCTGGTGAGGGCTGTCTTCTGGGTGGGAAACTGCAGACTTCTCATCGTATTCATGCAGGGTAGAAAGAGAGCAAAAGCTGTCTGGGTTTCTTTATCAAGGCACTAATCCCACTCTGGAAGACTCCACCCTTGTGACTTGTCTCCCACATGCCCTGCCTCCTAATATTATCACACTGGGTGTTAAGATCTCAAGATATAAATTTTGGGACCTGAACACTCAATCCATAGCACAGAGGTGTAGAGCTGTGCTCTGAGGTTGGAGTGCAAGTCAAGGGGGCTTAGGATAGAGGCAACAGAACATTTGAAAAATAGGTCTACTGGGGTAGGCAGTAAAGTAGGAAAGGAGGTGAAATCTGGGGAGAATATAGGTGTTAGAAACTTTAAGAGGTGCCAGGGTTCCTGTCTGTAGGCAGCGAGTGGGAGCTGCACATTCAGAGGTGTGAGCCTCAGAGCTGAAGGTTATAGAGATGGAGTCCTTCACAGGATGGCACTGGGGTGGGGTGGGGGGGATAATATAAAGAGACCTTATAGAAAGAGACTAGCTGCAATTGGCCTGACAAAGAGGAAGGGGAAAGAAATTGGCAGCACATTTTTCATGTTACATCAGCCAAGTTTGGCTATTTTAACCCAGAATTTGAGAGACTTAAAATAATTTATGGACACCAACTAGTAGAATCATTTTTAACTGAAAGATAATCTTTTAGAAAGTAACATACAATTTGGATGTTTCTTTTTACCCCCCAGAAGAGTAGGTCCATTTGAATCTATAATTTAAAAAATACTGTTTTATAATGTCCACTGGAATGATAAACATAAGAAATGAGAATGAAAACACTGCATTCTTTTGACAAAAGACTTAAAAAATTTTTTATTGGTGCATTGTAACTATACATCTTAGTGAGGTTCAAAACATGTACACAGGTTTCCTGTGTTTCTCTTAAGACCCCACCCCCAGCTGTTCACCCCTCCCCAAACATAATGGTGAGATTGGCAATGATACATGGACACAGCATAATTTTGAAATTTTATTTCATAGCTTTTCCACTTTTCTTCCCACCTCCTTCCTCCTATCCCCTCCACTATTTTACTGGTTACTTTCCTCAGTTTTCAAAAGCCCCCTTTTTCCCATTTTCTTTTTAGCTCCTCATATGAGAGATTGACTTTGACTTTCTGTGATAATTAAAAGATAAGTAATTTCTTACTTATCTTGGGGAGAAAATGTCAACTTACCAGAGGGTAGAATCCTAACATGGAATGACTCTACCTGAGGCTACCTGGACCCCAAGGGAGAGGTCATCCCACCTCCCACCAGGGATTCCCCAGGACTGGAGAAGATTTTAGGATACTAGAATTTATTCAGTGAGATGTACAGTATGACTGTTTTTGACAACACTTTTCCCTGAAGCATGTTGAAACCATCTCTAGTCATTTGGGATCACACATGCTTAGTTTTATTTGGAAGGAGTTCAGTACCCTAATTACTCATACTTAGAGGGCACATTATAAAAAAAGTTTTAATAAAAAAGTGACAATTTCTACTACAGAATTCTGGGGAGACAAGATGTAATATTATTGTTTATTGTTTCTTTAGAGGTTTGGTTCTCACATACTGGTGAGGAAAATCTCAGGTTATATAACATCTTTTAAATCAATGATAATGTATTATGGTGATTATACATGGCATAAGCCTAAAACAGATGAGGTTCTTAAACCAGTGTGCATGTACACACACACACACACACACACACACACACACACACACTATTTGGTTATTTTGATTATTTTAGTTTCACCTCAGAGATCCAGTTGTGTGTGTGTGTTTCAAACAGTCCAGAGTACATTTCCTTCATTTTTCATTCTCAGGACTGTGATTTCTGGTGCAAATAGTAAGCAGAACCAACTAGAGCCTGTGCTGCCTGAGGATCTTCAAAGTAGTTTTCCAAATGATTCGTGAATTGATAATCGATAGAATCCACTTTGAAAAACATTTGTTTATTGTCTCTTATAGTCTGGATCCTCCCTCCTTATAAACAAATTCCTTTTGCATAGTTAAGAGCATAAAATAAAACCTCATGGTAGTGACCCAGAAGCTGGCACTCTTAGCAGTTTAAGCTCTACTCTGAAGATTTATGGGGAACTGCTGATTGTAATTAACTGAAAACAATCTGAAGCCAAACTTTAAATGAAGACTAGAAACTCTCTGAGTAGTTATTTATTTATTTATGACTGTGGTTGTGGGGAAATTTGAAGCCAATAAATCTAACACATAATTTTAGGGAACCAAAGAATCTTAGTGGTTGAAATAAGTATGTAATACATTGGGTTTGATAAATCTGTCTTTGCCTTGAGAACAAATATTGGATCTTTTTGACTTATCTAGTAAGAAAATGTACCTATCATAACTTGTCTGGGTTGTGATAACTAGGTAGAAACATGGGTATCCTTTTTTAATGAAAATTCTTTTTTGAATAGATAAAGTCTTTCACACCTACTACAGAGAAAAAAACCAGTCTAACTCATATTTATACATGAATCCACACAAAGACAAGTATATAGTCCAACTAGTTTGGTTGGACATATCATAAATCTTATGACATGGTACATTATCTTCTATCTGCTTTATCTACAATTTCTCACTGTCTTTACCCATGTCTTTAGCTGGATGTTCCCTTTCATGTGGGAGGTCATACTCTATGAGCTGAAGAATTTGGGGGTAATGAGTAGATACACTGTAGAAAAATCATGAATGGTTGATCAATGGCAATAAACATGATCTGTTTGAAACATGCATAATGCCCCATAAAACTTTAAAATATTCTAGACAAATAAGTTTAGTAATACTTATCATGATTTTCTTCTATATTTTCTATTAGATCTGCTTATTGTTCCTATTTCTATCTTTCTCTTATATAAATAATTATATATTATTTATTCGATCTATTCTATTCTGGTTAGAGTCTTTTTAAATTGTACAAATTATACTAGATGTGTCTGATCATGGTCATGGAAACACAAGTTTTTTGCACATAGCTGTTCAAAGCTTAATTGTGCCAAGACAGCAATGGCAGTTTTGTTCCATGACCATTAATCCCAATGCTTTAGTAGCACCTTCCAAAGATACCATGGGTGAGCAGTATTGACATTTTCTTTGCAGTGGGGACAAATCCTGGAATGAGGAGTATATTTTGATTTGATTTTTCATACAGGGTAAGAATATTGAAGTGGCATCAGAGAACAGGATCTCCATGGCTTGCCATAAGAAGACCCATCCAGTTCCTTTGCTAATCTCATGATGTTAATACATTTAGTCAGACATTTGAGAATTTAAGACAGAGGGCAGAAGGGGAAACAAGGTAAAAATATTTTTCCTTCCCATATATCTAAATCTTGTCTTAAATGAAACTAATTGAATAGGTCATGCTGAAAGTAGTCACTGCTATCATGGGTAAGATAGAATTGGTCTGTGACCCAGGAGTAGAAGGGAATTTCTCTCCTCATAAACAAAGCATCTTGCTTAATCCTGGAGTGGCTCTGAAAGCCAGCATCACAAGTTTCCTGACTGGCAAATGTTCTGAATAAATGAGAGGACTCTAGTGAGAATTGTCAGCTCCTTCCCTGGGAGTGGCTGAGATGCACTTGTGCGGGCAACATCAGGATTGGGTTGGGCCGGCAGGGGGTCAGGAAGGAGCCAGACAGATGTCTGAGTCTGAAGTCAGCCAGTGACTTGGGAGCCAGGAAATGAAGACCAGGGAGTCTGTAGTGTAATGTGGCCAAGAACAAGATGGCGGTTAGGCACCTAGGACATCTGACAGGGTCAGGGAGGAGGTATTGGGCTTGAGCAGTGAAGGATAAAAGCACCAGGGGTTCAGAAGTTCAGATTCCATACAGGTCTGCCATTACACAAGCAAGGGAAAAATAAGTAAGATTGGAACCAGAAAATGTATGAGGCTCTTATGGTCTTTTGTGCTGCTTTGTCTGGCAAGATGAGACTTGTATTTTATCAGGTAGCTCCAGGAGACTTGAGAGGTAGAATCTTTTCTAAATCACTGCATCCTCTACTTATGAGCTGTATACCCTTGGTCAAGTTGTGTAATGTTCTTAAACTTTAATTTCTTTGACTGTCAAATAGAGATACTGCTGCCTACATTCTACATGTCTTCAGAAAACATGTGTATTTTGTGATAATTCACTTATAAACTTATGCTCTATGCATGTTTCTGATTATTTGGTACATATTAATAATATATTTATTAAAAATTAATGCCTGATAGTAGAAATTTCTTTAGAGCAGTACAATAGTTACTTGCAAATCAATTTTTTCTGTATATATATTATTTTATACATATTTCTCAGAGACATTCAAAGAAAGGAGACAGTTTAAGTACAGGATTTTGTATAAGTTTTCATGCCTGAACCATATATTTTTATTTTATTCTCTCTCTCTCTCTCTCTCTCTCTCTCTCTCTCTCTCTCTCTCTCTCTCTCTCTTTCTCTCCCTCTCTTTCTCTCTCTCCTTTCTCCTTCTGAAGTACTAGGGATTGAACATAGGGGCATTCTAATGTGACCTATACCCCTAGCCCTATTTTACCTATTTTATTAAAAATTCTTTTTTGAAACAGGGACTCACTAAGTTGTGGAGGGCCTCCATAAGTTGCTGAGGCTGCAAACCTGTGATCCTCCTGTCTCACCTTCCCAACTACTGGATTACAAATATGTGCCACCATGCCTGGCTTATTTTTCTATATTTTTGTAATCATAAATTTGTATCAATTGTTGACATAACTCAAATATGCTTTAAAGAAACCTGTATCTTCAAATATAATTGAGAAAATAGTTGAATTTTATTTATCTTCATATTATTATTATTTATTTATTTTGATGACTCCATGACTTGGATGCTTTTATTCCCATTTGCAAATTCAGCTACATAACTTGCTATAGAACAGAGAATGTGAGTGAGGGGCGAGGAGCAGAAGTACAGTTTTGAAATCTGGATTCTCCAGAAATATTCTCCTCCATTTCTCTCATCATTATGGCTCGGTTGGCCTTACTTAAAAGTACTTCAAAGTATTCTTCTCTTCAAAGTCTGCTGCTGTCTCATTCATCAGGACCAACTTGAAGACCACTTCCTCTGTGGAGTTTTCCAACTTGTCCTTGAATTCTCCAGGTAGATTTGATTGCTTTTTACAT
Organism: Muscardinus avellanarius; assembly: GCF_963383645.1. NCBI lineage: Eukaryota > Metazoa > Chordata > Mammalia > Rodentia > Gliridae > Muscardinus > Muscardinus avellanarius. The sequence goes on from NC_137794.1 coordinate 29,334,838, forward strand.
TTGTCTGTAGCACTTTATTCTGAACCCACAGAACAATATTTTACATCGTATATGTAAAAAATGTTTGAATTCATTATGATTGCATCTAGAGCTTCATCTATTTTTTTCCACTAAATGGTATATTTTATTTTTTTCTTTTAACAATTTTTTTATTGAACATAAATAGTATACATTTAAACTATATTTGGTGCCCTCTCCCCCTGCCTCCATTTTCCCTTCCCCCCTCCCACCAATGGTTGTCCAGGTTAACCATGTCTTATTCATAATTTTACACATATTCAGATGTAGACCCTCATTAATCAAGTTCAGCCTTCCTCCTCTCCTATCTTTCCATTCAAACTTTGCTGATATTTCCCCTCCATTATCTGGAGTCCCACTGGTATCCTCTGTTTTTCCTAGTTTGTGCATATTAGAGGAAACATATGTACCTTCTCCTTCTGTGCTTGGCTGATCTCATTTAACATAATGTTTTCCAGGGCCCTCCATCTTCTTGCAAATGATATAATTTTGTTCTTCTTTATGGCTGACTAGAATTTCATTGTGTGTATTTCCCAAAGTTTTGCTATCCATTCATCTGTTGATGGAGATCTGGGTTGGTTCCATATTTTGGCTATTACAAATTGTGCTGCTATGAACATAGGTATGCATATGTTGCTGTATTTCTCTGAATTCTACCCCTTTTGGAAAGATACCCAGGAGTGGTATAGCTGGATCATATGGTGGATCTATTCCCACCTTTCTTAGGAATCTCCACACAGATCTCCATAGTGGCTGAACTAGTTTGCATTCCCACCAACAGTGTAAAAGAGTTCCTCTTTCCCCATATCCTCACCAGCATTTGTTGTTGTTTGATTTCTTTATGCTTGCCACTCTGACTGGGGTTAGATGGAATCTCAGTGTAGTTTTGATTTGCATCTCCCTGATGGCCAGTGATGTAGAATATCTTTTCATGTATCTATTGGCCCTTTGTATCTCTTCTTTTGTGAAGTGTCTATTTAGTTCATTTGCCCATTTCTTGATTGGGTTGTTTGTTTTGCTAGTGTAGAGTCTTTTGAGCTCTTTGTATATTCTGGATATTAGCCCCCTATCAGAATGGTGGCTGGTAAAGATCCTTTCCCATTCTGTAGGCTTCCTCTTTAGGTTATTGATAGTTTCCTTTGATGAGAAGAAACTTTTTAGTTTGATGTTATCCCACTTGTTTATTCTTGCTTTAATTTCTTGAGCTTTGGAGGTTTTGTTGAGAAAGTTACTGCCTGTGCCAATATGTTGTAGTGTTGAACCTATGCTCTCCTCTACTAACTTCACAGTCTCAGGTCTAATTTCTAAGTCTTTGATCCATTCTGAGTTGATTCCTGTGTTTGGTGAGATATAGGGGTTTAGATTCATCTTTTTACAAATGGTTAGCCAGTTCTCCCAGCACCACTTGTTGAAAAGGCTGTCTTTTCTCTAGTGTATGTGTTTGGCCCCTTTGTCAAAGATTAATTGCCTAAAGATGTGTGGGTTTGTTTCTGTATCTTCTATTCTAATCCACTGTTTAGTATATCTGTTATTGTGCCAGTACCATGCTGTTTTTTACTACTATTGCTCTATAGTATAGTTTGAAGTCTGGGATTGTAATGCCTCCTGCATGTTTCTTATTGTTGAGAATTGCTTTGGCTATTCTAGGTCTTTTCTTTCTCCATATAAAGTTTATGATTGATTTTTCTAGGTTTCTGAAGAATGTCGCTGGTATTTTAATGGGAATTGCATTGAATCTATAGATCAGTTTCGGCAGAATGGCCATTTTGATGATATTTATTCTGCCTATCCATGAACATGGGAGATCTTTCCATCTTCCAAGGTCTTCTTCAATTTCTTTCTTTAATGTTTTATAGTTTTTGTTGTAGAGGTTTTTTTACGTCTTGGGTTAGGTTTATTCCTAGGTATTTTATTGGTTTTGAGGTTATAATGAATGGAATTGTTTTCTTTGTTTCTTTCATTGTGGATTCGTTGTTGGCATAAAGAAAAGCCACTGATTTCTTTAGGTTGATTTTGTATCCTGCGACTTTGCTGAATTTGTCAATCAGCTCCAGAAATCTTTTGGTTGAGTTATTTGGGTCTTCCAGATAAAGGATCATTTCATCTGCGAATAAGGATAATTAATTCCTCTCTTCCTATGTAAGTTCCTTTGATTTCCTTCTCTTGTCTTATTGCTGCAGCAAGAGTCTCAAGGACTATATTGAAAAGGAGTGGTGATAGTGGGCATCCTTGTCTTGTTCCTGACTTTAGCAGAAATTCTTGCAGTTTTTCCCCATTCAATATAATGTTGGCTTTGGGTTTACAGTATATTGCCTTCATGATGTTGAAGTACTTTCCTTCTATCCCAATTTTTTTGCAGTGTTTTTAACATAAATGGGTGTTGGATTTTGTCAAATGCTTTTTCAGCATCTATTGCTACGATGATGTGGTTTTTGTTCTTGGTTCTATTTATGTGGTGAATAACATGTATTGATTTGCATATGTTGAACCAGCCTTGTTTTTCTGGGATGAAACCGACTTGGTCATGGTGTATTATTCTCTTGATATAGTTTTGAATGTGTAAAGCTAGTATTTTGTTAAGATTTTTGCATCTATGTTCATTAAGGATATTGGTCTGTAGTTTTCCTTTCTTGAGATATCTTTATTTGGTTTGGGGATTAATGTGATACTGGCCTCATAGAAGGAATTTGGGAGAGTTCCATCTTTTCAATTTCCCGGAACAAGTTATGAAGTATTGGTATTTGTTGTTCACTGAAGGTTTTGTAGAATTCAGCTGGAAACCCATCTGGGCCTGGGCTTTTCTTTGGTGGAAGAATTTTTATTGCCGTTTCTATTTCTTTGGTTGCTATTGGTTGGTTTAGGCTTGCTATGTCCTCTTGGCTGATGTAGGAAGGTTAACTGTGCTTAGCAATCTATCAATTTCTTCCAGGTTTTCAAGTGTATTGGAATATAAATTTTTAAAGTAGTTTCTGATAATCTTTTGAATTTCTTCACTATCTGTGGTGATATCTCCTTTTTCATTTCTTTTTTAATTTTATTTTATTCTTTTAAATTTTTTATTGGTGCACTGTATTCATACATCATAGTGGGATACAAAAAAACTTTTGTAGACCTACATGCACACATCGCCCAGTCAGCCCCACCCCATCCTCACTCCATTCCCTCCCCATCCCTCCTTCCTATGCTTGGCTTAGTGGTTGACATCTAGTATTATAGCAATTTATCCAAAATTAAAAATGATAATCTCACATAACAGTTTCATTTGTCTGATACCAAGCTTTTGATAACTTAAGGATAACATTTCAATATTTCTTTTTGCTTTCTTTCTTACCAGAGAATATTTTTTTTTCTTTTTTTTTTTTAGGTGAAACTATCATATATTTATATATTTATTTTTCAGAAAAAATCTATCCTAATATGGAATATAGACTCTAGATACCCAATACGATCTCAAAAAAGAACAAAGATAGAAGATATATATTTTCTGATTTCAAACCATATAAAGTACAATAATTGAAACAGTGTAGTACTGTTCTAAAGGCAGATATATAAAACATTGGAGTTAAATAAAAGCCTAGAGATACATTCTTCCCTATATTGTCAAGTTATTTTTGACAAGGTTTCCATGAACATTTCGTGGAGGAAATAATCTTTTGAATAAATATTGTTGAAAAATAATAATTACGTGAAAAAGAATAAAATAGGACCCTTACCTAATCCCATATACAAATATTAACTCAAAATAGATTAAAGGCCTAAATATAAATCTTAAGACTATAACCTTTTAGAAGAAACTCTGGGTCATAAAACCTCACAACATTGAAATTGGCAGTGATTTCTTGGATATGATTTCAATGGCACGGACAACAGAAGAGTATACAAACTCCCTAAAAATTAAAAATATATTGTATATCCAAAGATAATGTAAACAGAGTTAAAAGTTACTGATTGAATGGGATAAAATATTTCTAAATATTATATCTGAAGTTATATTAATATTCCAACTAGAAAACCAAAAAATTTACAACAATAAAAGCAAACAATACAATTTAGAGATAGGTATAAGACTAACATAAATAATGAATCTCCACAGATAACCAATCTTTTTTTTTTTTTTTGAAGATTTAAAGAAGTTTATTAAAAAGATAGAAATACAGAAGACAGTTAAAGCCCTGTGCCATTCAGAAATGGCATGGGGGGGGTAATTCGAGCAAATTCACCAAAAATCCCTGTATGCTGAGTGTTCTTATCCTGACCAAGTCTGCAGCAGGTCCTTTGATAGGTAGATATGCTGCCCTATATCTAGCCCAGGCATCCACTCTGTCTCCATCCCAGCCAGATCCACACGCTGTAAGGCAGGGCGGGGGGCAGCTCTGTCTCAGGCGCAGACCCCACACCTTTTGTTACACTCCCAATGAAACGGGGGGTTTCTTGCGAGAAAACCCTGCGAGTTCTTGTCTACAGAGAGCGAAGAATGACACCCGCAGACCTCAGGAAGAGGAGTAAAAGGTTTATTGGAAGCAGCAGGGAATGGGGCAAGGGTGGCTGAACACTCCCAAAGGGTCTGGAACTCTGGGTCCAGCAGCTGCCTTCAGGACAATAGTTGAGAGTAGCCCAAGCCGAATTGCCTTCAGGTGCAGGCTGCTTTCTTCCAGAGTCTGCGTGGTCTGCCAGAAGGGAATAGAGAAAAGTGGCCGAACACCCCTAAGGGCTGTCGGGTCTCTGTTGTCCAGTAGCTGCCTTCAGGTCACTACTCGAGTGTCGCCCGAGCCAAGTGCCGTCAATTACAAACTACCTTCTCCCAGAGTCCACGCGACCTGCCAGAAAAGAGGTACAGGTCACCCCTAAGGGCCTGGTCAGCCATGATGTCCAGCAGAGGCCTTGAGGTCACTACTCGAGAGTCGCCCGAGCCACGTGCCCTCAGATGCACTCTGCCTTCTCTCAGGGCCAACACGACCTGCGAGAGAGAGAACAGCTCCCCAAAAGGGGAGGGGGTACTGAGTGGGAAAGTGACCCACTTTTGCCATCTGACTGGCCAATGCCTGACCGCTAGCAAGTCCGTTTGTGGTTGTGGTGACTCCAAGGAGAATTTGCATAGGACATTTGCAAGTCCTTTGAAGGGTCTCCTTTCAGGAATGCCAGACTTGCTTGGTGGGTTTGTTGATTAGGAAACTCAGGATGGCTTTGTGAAGCTCTGACCTTCTTATCTCTGAGCCTTTGGAGTTTCAGGCATTTGTCGCCCCTCAGGAAACTCAGGAAATTAACTTTTTTCTACCAAGGCCTTTTCCCTATCTGCCTATTTCCTTTCTATCTCCTCAATCCCCCCTTCCGAATAGGAAACCCTAACTGCCGTTAGGGAAATGGGGCAATGACCGCTCTTAGTGACTTCCTGCTGTAAGGGGGCGTCGTGGGGCAGCGGCAGTTAGGACCCCATCGGAGGTGGGCAATCTAAATGGCCATGGTAGACTGGGGCTTGGAAATTCATGTGAGGCTCCATTTGAAGGACCATATGTAGCTTGAATCTTTCTAAAGGAGAAGAGATGAACTTGGTTAGCATCTTAAGAAGACATGGACCGAAGATGAGAATGACAATTAACATGATTAAAGGGCCCTGTAAGGGCAACAGCCATGAGGTAATGGATGGAAATCTATTTTGGATCTGTTTTTACATTTGGGTGACAGAAATTTTGGTAGCTCGTTTTTGTAGCCTCTGAGGTTGTCTTAGAATGTCCTCAGTTCTAGTTTTTACTGTTCCTGAGGAGTTTACATGTATGTAGCACAAACTCCTCCTTGGTCAGCTAGCTAATAATTGAGGGCTAGTCTGATTTAAAACCATGCGTGCCAATGAATCTAAGGATTTTTGCATTTCCTTAAAATTTAGTCCAGTGTCATTGGCCACTGGAGTCACTGAGGTAGTTAAATTAGCCACTGAGGCTGCGTTTAGGGCAATTCCTGCTCCTAAACCAGCAACAATTTTTAATTTAGCCAAAGGAGTAATATCAAAGATAATGGATATCTTATTTGTCCACATACCTTAAAAACTGTATCATAGTATATTCTGTTGCTGAACTCTTTTTTTTGGGAATATATAAACAGTAGGTTTATTAGAAACCTTCATCCTGTTAATAATCTATCTTTATCACATATGCAAACAAATATTTTACAGACATTTTTTGCAACCTATCATACATCTTCTGCAACTTACTTTAGCCTTCTTGTCTTATTTTGGTCCTTTCTTTTCCATATGGGACAATTTTAGGATAAAACTTACAATCAAACAAATATTCCATCAATATTTTATAACTAGCTTGAACCCTCTGGCTTTTATCTGGTCCTTTATTTTCCTTTGGGACAACCAGGATAAATCTTACAATATGCTTTTTTAGTCTCACAAACTTTTCTTTCTCCGTATTCATTAACATATAAAGAAATACATCTATAGACTGTCTACATTTATCCTTTTGTTGTTATCTATAAATAAACCCAAAAAGAGCATACCATTTAATGTTGTTTATATGTCAGCAATAAAAATCATGTAAAAGACTTAGGAGTCATTTTAAACCTTATGTAAAGCATTGTATTTTCCATAAAGACTTATTATTTTTCCTGATGTAGGGGGGGAGATACTGGTGACTGAGTGCTGGGTCTATTGTTTTAGATCCCCCTTGGTCTCTGGGTAAGAGAGAATTTGTAAGACATTACAAATTTCTTTGGCCTTGGGGTGCTGTCAACCCCAGATACAAAACAGAAGAGACAAAGCAAGCAGAGGACTAAGCCTTGTATTAAAAAAACCAATATTTTGCCTGTCACCTCAAGAGCTACCCAGGCTTTCTCCAAGCTGGTCAGAGGGCTGATCAGAGGGGCCTTGCCGAGCCTTGGGCATCCTTAATTCTCAGCTTTGCGGGTCGCCACGTTCCGGAAGCAGACTGACCTCACTTTCCTTCGAAGATGAGGGTAGCATGCTTGCTTTTTTAGAGGTGGCATAGCCCAGATGCAGATGGGACTCCTCTCAGGGCAGTCCTTGACACGACACCCAGGCACCTTTGCCATGCCGGCAGGTATAAGGCCTTTAGCTCCTTCCCTCTCTGTATAGGAAGCCATTGGTATCTTGAGGGAGCAAAGACTTATTACCCAAATGTAGGGCTATTGAATGAGCTTGTCTCTGTGTCTGCAATTATCTCCTTATTTCTGTTGTTGAGACATCCCAAAGGTCAAACTTAAAAGCTGATTAATGGGACCATTCATTCCAGAGACAAGATATGTATCTCATTTTTTGTTAGATCAAACATAATAGCCAGGTCTATATATCTATAAAGGTTTTTTGTACATTGCCCCATTTTTTACACTGGCCTTGCTCTGGTAGTCCATTGACCCAATTTTATACTGGACTACACTGGTAACTATAAGTCTATGTGAGCTAACAGTATTGACAAAAACCAGCTAGCTCTATCTTTTAGATGATGTTAACAATTTTATAATTTTAGAAAATAACCTTAACAATTAAAATGAATGTGTTACCTGACCGACCATCAGCTGTATTTTTTTATACAAGAAGACATTTACTCAATCAGGACAAACAGATGTAAACCAGGTCTTAAGGCTAAAATCTCTGAATTAAAGACAAAAATCTTATTGGTCAGTTCACATACAAATAAAAACTTATACCTTTAACCTTTAACTTTTGATTTCTGAAATCTTTTAGCACATTTAGATGACTCTAGATACACATATTTAGTTTTTAGATAAATATCTCTATATATCCCAGGTATAGACACATTCTGTTTACTTACATCTGCCCACTAATTTATCCTTTCTAATAACCAGCCAGTGGATTAAACCATCAATTTTAACAAAACAAATCTTTAGAATGACATTACAACTTAAACATTTATTACCAGGAAGACAATATGATAGTTGTTTTAACCTGAAGAAACCAAAGCATCTTTTAGTGACAATTTTGAAATTAACAAACTTAAACTGTTAGCAATTTAAGCCACATGAACTGAACTGTTTTACTTACTTAACAAACATTTAACAAAATTTTTCTTTAAGAACAAAAACTGCTGGAGACTGAGCCTCCAGGATTGAACCAGTATCAAGAATAAAACATTGACCTTGGTTAGACAAATCCAACCCTTAGTCTAGTTAACACCAAGTGTTAAAACACAAACCCCTGCACTTAGAAAATCTATCATATAAATTGTTATAACAATTTAGGCTAAAGATAAAAACAAGCTGTATTAGTCCAATATTAATTACCAATTACACAAAGGAATTTTAAAGTCTTTATATCTTGTAAGACCATATCTCTGTATTTGAAATTTCTATTTAAGTCAAACATAAACAATTTTAAATAGATTTAAACCTTTAACAATTTTGAGCAGCATCTAAAATTGCCCTTCTCTCACTAGTTGTGAGAGTCTGATCCTTTATTAATTTTACATCCCTCCCAGAAAGATCAAAGGTCTGATTAAGTTTCTGAAACTTCCCAATATATTTATCTGGATCACCTGAAAATTTTCTAGATCTGTCTCATATCTTGAAGGGAAAAAGGGGACCTGTACCCAAATAGTTCCTCCAAGTTTATCCCCAGCAGGTACAGCTTGGAGGGGGTAAAGGATGCCTGTGTGCACCCTGAGCATCCAATACGACGGGTATAGGCCTTCTCTGATCTAGAGTCCCTGAGTAAGATGCTGAAGGAACATTGGCTATATCTTTCTCTTTTTCTGGGGTGCTACTGGTGGTTGAATTATTCCAACCAGTGTATTTACATGCTGTTAATCTTTTCTTAAAGCCAGGAATAGTTGTACCTGAGGCAGTTCAGCCCATTTAGCCTTTCGCCTGCAAAAGGCATCTAAGATGATATCACAATTTGTATTTTCCTCGAGGGGAGGGCAGCTTCTATCATCTCCCACCTGATAGAGGCCAGGCATGACTGGAGAAGAAGGCCAAACACTTCTTCCTCAATGTCTGGGGATAAGGATCCCCAGCTGTTCCATACGCAATCTACTGGGGGTGCTGGTGAGCTTTGGAGATGGGCGATTTCCCATCGGAAAGACAGGGGAAAAAATAATGGCGTCCCATAGTTTCTCCCACTATCGCAACCTTCCCAGAGCGTCCTCTGGGCTCGCATATCGTTTCATGCATGGCCATAAACGATGATGCTTTAGCCTACCGGATTCTATCCATGCTCTACCGGTGTGGCTGGAACTGGCATCCGTCGCCATCATTAGACGCCCGGGTCTAATGGCCGAATGTCAGCAAGCTGTGCTCAGCACCCTGACAACCGTTGGCACATGCCGCTGTGCATGTACCCCTAGTGCCTGTCTGTGGGCCCTAAATTCCCAAGAGAAGTTTAGCTGAATAAGCCTGGTTCCACCCTAGCTGAATAAACCTGGAACCTTTGTTAGTTGAGGGGAGGACTCTGAAGGGAATCCTGGCGAGAGTTGGCTACATTTTGCATCCCCAGCTTCAAACTTTGTTCCTTTTAAAATAAGCCCGATGTTAAAGCACATTTTAAGTTACCAATCTTCCCTTTTTCTATTTCTTTGGAGAGGGATTTCTGATATTATCTGTGAGCTACATTTCCTTCCAAAAGTACAAGGTATCTTCACTAGGATCGAGTAAAGGCACAACTAGTTAATCTCTGCTCAGATCGAATATTACTGAAATTTTGAGCAGCTACAGAAAACATCCTACAGAAAAACACTAGGAAACCGAGAGATTCACGCGATTACTCACCCCTCCGTAGATGATGTCTTGGTGGGACCTCCAAAAATGAAACGGGGGGTTTCTTGCGAGAAAACCCTGCGAGTTCTTGTCTACGGAGAGCGAAGAATGACACCCGCAGACCTCAGGAAGGGGAGTAAAAGGTTTATTGGAAGCAGCAGGGAATGGGGCAAGGGTGGCTGAACACCCCCAAAGGGTCTGGAACTCTGGGTCCAGCAGCTGCCTTCAGGACAATAGTTGAGAGTAGCCCAAGCCGAATTGCCTTCAGGTGCAGGCTGCTTTCTTCCAGAGTCTGCGTGGTCTGCCAGAAGGGAATAGAGAAAAGTGGCCGAACACCCCTAAGGGCTGTCGGGTCTCTGTTGTCCAGTAGCTGCCTTCAGGTCACTACTCGAGTGTCGCCCGAGCCAAGTGCCGTCAATTACAAACTACCTTCTCCCAGAGTCCACGCGATCTGCCAGAAAAGAGGTACAGGTCACCCCTAAGGGCCTGGTCAGCCATGATGTCCAGCAGAGGCCTTGAGGTCACTACTCGAGAGTCGCCCGAGCCACGTGCCCTCAGATGCACTCTGCCTTCTCTCAGGGCCAACACGACCTGCGAGAGAGAGAACAGCTCCCCAAAAGGGGAGGGGGTCCCGAGTGGGAAAGTGACCCCGATAACCAATCTTAGTTGTCTGTTGGATGGAAAATCTTTTTTCTCTGGTTCTGGTGTGTGTTACCTATTTCTTCTTTGTAGTTAATCTCTTTGAGTATTTTCTCTTGCGTTGAATTTGAAGACATAAATTCCTTCAGTTTCTGTTTTCATGGAAGCTTCTTATATCTTCATCTAATTTGATAGAACGTTTTGCTGGGTAGGAAATTTTTGGCTGGAAATTATTTTCTTTCAGAGTTTGGAATATGTTACTCCAAGCCCTTCTGGCTCTCATGACTTGGTTTGGGAAGTCTGGAGTGATTCTAATTGGTTTGCCTCTGAATGTCACTTGGCCCTTTGTTTTTGTTGCCTTTAAGATTCTCTGCTTGGCTTCCACATTGGTCATTTTGACAATTATGTGGCACGGGGATCCTCTTCTCCGATCCTGTCTAAAGGGAATTCTATAAGTTTCCTGGACCTGTGTATCGACCTCTTGCTCTACGTTTGGAAAATTTTCTGCTATTACTTCCTTGAAGAGATTGTTGATCCCTTTGGTTTCACCTTCTTTTCCCTCCTCTATTCCAATTATTCTTAGGTTAGCTTTTTAAAATGGGCCCATATTTCTTCAATGTCAGATTCCTGCTGTCGGATATTTTTTTCTAGATTAGAAACTATGCGTTCATTTTTGGGTTGATCATCTTCTAAGAGTGAGATTCTATTCTCCATGTGGTCTAATCGGTTGTTTGTACTTTGAATTGAGGCCTTTACTTCATTAATTGCATCCTTTATCTCTTTTTGGCTCTCTCTGAATTCCTTTTGAAACACCTCTATTATTTCTACAGTTATTTTCCTGATTTGTTCTTCTGGAAATCTCTGAATTTCTGTTTTATCGGGTTCTGATGTTGTGGGGTTGTAGGCATTTATTGCTCCATTCTTTTCCTCTTTTCCATGATTTTGGAAGTTTGTGCCTTCTCTGGGTTCTTCCCTTGGGTCACTATGACTTCACTTAAGGTGCTCTGGATCTCAAGTCTGTGGTATCTCAGACTGCACTACTCCTTTACTGGGTTGTAACGCAGAGTCTCAGACCCATGGAGTCAATAGAGGCTGCTTTAGACTATGGGGGGTGCCAGGTTGCATGTTCTCCTATGCTGTGATATCTCTGCCACCACCACTTCCCTGGGAGTCAGTACTGGGATTTCTCCTCTGGGACCCGCAATTTGACTCACTGTTGTTGATTACACAGATAAACTTGGTGAATTTGCTGCTGCTACTGCCGGTGGCAATCTTCACTTCTAATTTTGATAATTTGAGTTGATTCTCTTTTTCTTTTGGTTAGGTTGGCCAGGGGTTTATCAATTCTATTAATCTTTTTAAAGAACCACCTTTTTGTTTTATTGATTCTTTGAATTGTTTTTTTGTTCTCTATTTCATTTATTTCTGCTCTATTTTTAATGATTTCTTGCCTTCTGCTGGCTTTGGGAATAGACTTGCAGAATTTCTAGTTCCTTGAGTTGTGTCATTAGGTTCTTTGCTTGGTGGTTCTCTGTCCTTCTTATGTGGGCACTCAATGCAATGAACTTTACTCTTAATACTGCCTTCATGGTGTCCCATAGATTTGGTAGGTTGTATCTCTGTTTTCGTTTGTTTCCATAAATTTCTTTATTTCTTCCTTAATTTCTGCTCTTACCCATTCATCATTCAATAGTGTATCACTCATTCTCCATGAATTTGAATACTTCATTTTGAGTTTCCTGTTGTTGATTTCTACTTTTATTCTGTTGTGGTCTGAAAAGATGCAAGGAACTATATTACATTTTTTGAATTTGCTGGTATTTTCTTTGTGTCCCAGGATGTGGTCTATTTCAGAGAAGGTTCCATGGGCTGCTGAGAAGAATGTGTATTTTGTAGTTCCTGGTTGAAATAATCTGAAAATGTCTATTAGGTCCATTTGGTTTATGGTTTCCTTTAGTTCTAAAGCATCTTTACTCATATTTTGCCTTGAAGAGGTGTATTAAAATCTCCCAGAATTATTGTATTTGGGTCTACTTGGGATCTTATGTCCAGAAGGGTTTGTTTTACAAATGTTGTTGCACCCACATTTGGGGCATAAATATTTAGTATCATTATATCTTCTTTGTGTATTGTTCCTTTTAATAAAAGGAAGTGCCCTGATTTTGTCTCTTGATGTGTTTTAAAGTCTGTTTTGTTGGATATCAGGGTTGCTACCCCTGCTCTTTTTTGGTCACCATTGGCATGGTATATTTTTTTTTCATCCTTTCACTTTCAGCCTGTGAATGTCTTTAGCTGTAAGGTGAGTTCTTGCAGACAGCATATATTTGGATTATGTTTCCTAATCCACATTGCCAGTCTATGTCTTTTGATTGGTGAGTTAAGTTCTTTGACATTAAGAGATATTACTGAAATATGATTTTTGTTTTCTGCCATTTTGTGTTCTGTCTACTCTTGGGTGGTTTGATCTTTCTTCTTTACTTAAATGGCCCACTTATTAACTTCCTCTCTTCTCTGATTCTGAAGTCTGCTTCTTTTTTCTTCCTTATGGTTTATTTCATTAAGAATTTTCTCTAGTATTGGCTTTGAATTCATGAATTTTTTGAGATTCTGTTTATCCTGAAAGACTTCGGTTTCACCTTTGATCTTGAATAGTAGTTTTGCTCGATAGATTAGTTTGGGTTGGAAGTTATTTTCTTCCAGGGTCTGAATCACGTCGTACCAGTCTCTCCTAGCATTCCTGACCTGGGTTGTATAGTCTGGGGTGATTCTTATTGTTTTGCCTCTATATGTCACCCGTCCTTTTGTTCTCACTGCTTTTAAGATTCCTTCCTTGGCCTCTATATTGGTCATTTTGGTTATTATGTGGCGTGGAGTGGTCTTTCTTTGGTCCTGTCTCAGTGGAGTTCTGTATGCCTCCTGGACATGAAAGTCCAAGTCTCTTTTCATATTTGGAAAATTCTCTGAGATTATTTCCTTGAAGATATTACAGATGCCCTTGGTCTGTACCTCTATCCCTTCTTCAATGCCTATTATCCATAAATTAGGATGCTTCATATTATCCAATATTTAGTGGATGTTAAGGTTTTGTTGCTGTAAAGATTTCTGTATATCACTGACTGTGTTTTTGGTTTGGGATGTACTGTATTCTAATATTGATATTCTGTTTTCCATTTCATCTAATCTTCCAGAATTTCTTTCTATTACTGTTTTCAGTTCACTTATTGCCTCTTTCATTTCATTCCAGACCTCTTTCTGATTCTTTTTTAGTGTTTCTAACTCACCTTTCACCTCCTCTAGACTTATTTTAAATCCTTTCATCATATTGTACATCAAGATTCTGAACTCCCCTTCTTGCATTTCTAGTAGGTCAGTATTCGTGATTTCTGCTGTCTCTTCATAATTCCTGGTTCTCATATCTATAACGTTCTCTGTCCTATTTTTCTGATTTCTACCCATCGTTCGTGAGTATTATGCTTAGTCCAATCTTAGGAGTTTAGGGGTATCGGCAAGTCAGCAGAGTTTTTCCAGTGTTGAGGGTGGGTGATGTGGGAGGAGCTGGGGTGATGGGTAAAGGAGTCGGATTAGGTAGAGGATATGTTTAGGTTGGGAAAGACTTTAAGTATGATAAGGTAATATCTTACTGAGAATGAGAGAGAGTTAACTAGTAGGACTCTTGTAGTTAGTAGAGTAAGTATGGAGATATGAAATACTTTGAGTATTAAATAAGGAAGTATATTATGGGGAAAAGTTTTTGGGGGGAGAGTATATAGGTTAGTGTGGGGATGTTTGTAAGAGGGGTGATGGAAGGAGCAGACAAACAAACAAAAAAAATCCACAGAAGATACCAAGACTATTATGTAATCCAAGAAAAAGAAAGAAAAAACCAATCAAAGGAGGAGAATGAAAAAAGGAAGGAAAGAGGAAGAGGAAAAAAGGACAAGAATAAAATAAAAGGAACTAGCAGTTGTGTGAAATCAGAAAACAAGGCAAACTATCAAATATTATTAAAAAAAAGTTAAAGTAAAAGAAGGATGGGGAAAAAATAAAACAGCAATAACCATAACAAAACAAAAGCACTGTAAAATCAAAACAAAACAAAACATCCACAGTAACAGTAAAAACAACAACAACAACAAAACAAACAACAGTCCTACTTATTTACGAATATGGGGTCAGATCCATATAATATTTGTGTATCTGATTGCTTTGGTAGTTTTCAGAATATAATCCAATATCTATTAGTTTTCTTTGTACTCTATTTTTATCTTCTTAGGTCACTCTGGGTGTTTGGACACCTTTCTTTCCTTTAACTGCTTTGGGTTTATGTGTCAGGATGTCTGGTGTCACTCTTATTAGATTCTGTACAATTCCCAGGTTCTGCATAATTCCAACCTGTAGTCAGCACCTCTGCACTCACCACCCTAGACTCCGGCCTGTGCTTCCCTACAGCAGGAGTGGAGGATGTCCAAAGTAGACTTGGAACCTCCCCCTGTGGTCCTGTGCAGATATTGTGTCTCGATGGATTTTCCTGTGTCTTTGGAAATTCTAACTGGGATAGCCGGTGTGGTCCCAAGATGTGCCCTGGGAAAAGGGTAGCTGGTTCCTGGATGCCCACACTTATTGCCAGAGCTCTGCCAGTTCCAAGAATGCAGGCTGGATGTGCTGCTATTACTGGACCCAGCTGTGAGTGGGTGCAGCTGCCTAGTGCCTGCTGCTATGCTCCTCCACGGTGCATTGGGCTGTGTTTTAGACTAGAACTGAGTATCAGGCTGCTGGGTGGGCAGGAACTCCCAGCGGTGGGCCAGGGGCGTGGGATAGGTGCACAAGTGTCTGGGGGGCACAGGCGCTGCGAGGTGTCCAGCAATGATCTCTGCCTCCCGCGGGTTGTAGAAGCTGGGTGCCCAAGGAGATCTCACTGGTGCACAGAGCTTTCACTGCCTGGAAAGCAGGCCTCCTGCAAGGTGGGTGTCTGGGCTCCAGTGGGGGGCAGGGGCTAGGCACACCAGGTAGGCTCCAATTTAGGGGTGGGGGTGGCACAGGCACTGACTACTAGTGGGGGTCCGGGGCGCAGACAGGGTGTGCGAGGACAGTGCTGGGTTCTGAGGCGTGGGACAGATGCCCCGGGCCAGTGCTGGGCCTGGGGCACACGCTAGTACCCGCACTTTCCCTGGACGCACTCAGGTATCTGGCTTCCTTGGTCCAGGCGTCCATGGGAGTCTCTGTGCTGTTGTGATCCAGTCGCTGGTGAGCACACAGAATTCTGACGTGGGTGCTGCTCGCTGCTTAAGATGAGGCTCTGTGTCCGTTTTCAGTCTCGGATTATCTTGCCGCGGTGATTTCAGTCAGGGCTCACAAGTGCAGTTCTCGGGAGTGCAGTTTGGGCGGGCAGGCAGCCCGCACCGGCAGCCCGCCGGCGGGGGTCCCGATTGTATCTGCAGTAGGTCTGGTGCCCGATCTTTGTTCTACTTCTTCTTCGAGTTCAGAGTTTCCGCCGAGGTACCTGGATCTGTTTTGGTTCCTGGGATGTATTTATTTTGTTGACTAAGACACTGCTATCTAAGTAGTTGAACTTTATTTGTTTCAGTTACTGAGAAGTGCTGTGTCCCTCAGTCGCCATTTTGAATCCTCTATATTTTCATATTATAAAATGATATATGTACATGGAAAAAATCAGACAATAAAAAACAAGTTAAAAATAATTATACCTTTATACCCTTGTGTTTCACTCATCAGAAGTAATTCTTTTCAATAGTTTCTAATGTATGTCTCTGGAAATTTTCCATGCATATATACCAATTAGAAGAAGTAACATTGAAATAAAAATAGCATTATATAAAAAGCATACATACATATACACATATACTTATGCATACATACACATAACAGAGAAAGAGAACAACAACAAGAAAAAAAATCTACATGAGTAAAAGTGCATGGGATAGAGAAGAAGAAATTTTTCTAATTTACAGATAAAGAAGTTGAAGAGGCTTGGAATTATTAATCCACTTGTTCAAGGTCCCACAGCAACTTAAGCCAAGTCAGTATCAGAATTCCGGCATTCTCCTTCCTGAGCCCGAACTCTTATCCATTGGACCATAGTGTTTTCTTTGATAGCAAAAAACAAGAGGATTAGAAGGATATATACTTTCTACTACTAAAGATGAGCCAAAGTTGAAGTGTGATTACAGGAAAGTGCCTGAGTTGTACAAACTACAGTCAATAATTTTTTTGAGAAAGATGAATGAGGGAAAGTACCTTAATGTCACGCAGGGCAAGCATTATAACTTAGCGATGAAAGTGAACTTAGATGGGAGGTGAGGGGTGGTGGTGTTCATAGCTAGCAGCAGAAGCATAGTTGGTCTTAAGTACAGGGTAGTTGTAAAGAGAGCAATAAAGTTGTAACCTTGACAGAATCCAAAGAAGAACCTAAAAAATTCAGACCCAAATGTTCTTTATCACATTTGTAATTTCCCCTTATTTATTTCTTATACTGGAAAATATGCTTTTTAAAAATTAAAGTGGTGTGTGCATATGAATGGATTACTTCTGAAGTATCACAGTGAACCTTACATTGGAGTGGTGTTAATGATCACTTGCCATTCCTGCAACCCTATCTCTTGCCAACAGCCCTGACTTTCATTTGGTTACCTATCCTCCCTCCTCACCCTCAGACAGTTTTTTTATATTTTAGTAAAATATATCAATTTTTCCAGGCATTCTGGGACATATATCATCTGTCTACTGGTTGTTCTGAAGGAAGTCAAGGATGCAATCATTGAAGTGAAGGCATCGATACAACCTATCAACAATAGATTAGACCACATAGAAAATAGAATCTTGCTTTTAGAAGGTGATGACTCCAAAATTAAAAATATAGTGTATAATTTAGAAAAAATTTGACAGCATAATTAATTAAACATTGAAGACATAGGGGCCCGTTTTAAAAGAGCTAACCTAAGAATACACATAGAAGAGGGAATAGAAGGTGAAACCAAAGGGATCAACAATTTTTTCAAAGAAGTAATTTCAGAAAAAATTTCAAACATAGAAATGTCAATACACAGGTACAGGAAACTTACAGAACTCCCTGTAGACAACATCATAGAGGCCAGACATGGTGGCACATGCTTGTAATCCCAGCATTTGGGAGGCGGAGACCAGAGTATTGTGGTTCTCGGACAGCCTCAGCTACTCTGCAACTCAGTGAGACCCGGTTTCAAAAAATAAAGAAAAAGCCGGGCGTGGTGGCGCACGCTTGTAATGCCCGCGCTTGGGAGGCAGAGACAGGAGGATCGCGCAGGTTCGAAGCCAGCCGCACTGGCGTAAGAGACCCTGTTTCAAAAATATAAAATAGGTCTGGGAGCGTAGCCCGGAGGTAGAAGGGCTTCCAGGAACCCCAGTACCACCAAAAAAAAAAATAAATAAATAAATAAATAAATAAAGAAAAAAAATAGGACAGGGGGTGTAGCTCGGAGGTTGAATGTCCCTGGGTACCATCCCCAGACCCCCCAAAAAATCAGAGAAAAGATTTGCTATGCTACAAAATAGTCAAACTTACTAATGTAGAAGCCAAGGAGAGACTCTTAAAGCAACAAAAGCAAAAGCCGAAATGACATTCAGAAGCAAACCAATTAAAATCACTCCAGACTTCCCAAACCAAGTCATAAAAACCAGGAAGGAGAGCTTGGAGCAACATATTACAAATTCTGAAAGAAAACAACTTGCAGCCCAAAATTACCTGTCTAGAAAAACTATCTCTCAAATTCTATGTGAAGATAAAAACCTTCCATGACAAACAGAAGCTGAAGGAATTTGTCTTCTAAACCAGCACTAGAGAAAATACTCAGATTTAACTGCAAAGAAGAAATAAGAAATAAATTCCAGAACCAGAGAAAGAGTTTCCATGAAACAAACAAGGAAAAAACAAACTACCTCAAATAGAAGTTAAAACTTCAAATGGTAGGAATTAAAAATAGCCTTTCAATAATCATGCTGAACACAAATGGTCTCAGCTCCCCAATAAAAAGGCATATGGTGGCAAAGGTAATTAAAAACCAGAATTTTCTATCAGCTGCCTGCCAGAAACACACCTTACAAGTAAAGATATTCACAAACTAAAGGTGAAGGGCTGGAGCAAGTTAATCTATGGTAATGGAACTCAAAGATAAGTAGGAGTAGCAACTATGATACCAGACAAACTATACTTGAAATCTGGGTTTATCAGAAAAGACAATGCAGGTTATTTTTTATTGGTAAAGGAACAATCCAGCAAGAGGAAATAACGATAGTCAACATTTATCCCCAAACACATATGCAACCACTTTTATAAAACAAACTCTTTGTGAAGTTAAGTCACAAAAATACCAATACAATAATACTGGGAGATTTCAACACTCCTCACACCACTAGACTGATCTTCTAGATAAAAGGTCAGTAAAGATGCTTCAAACATAAAAAATACCATAACCAAATAAACTTATTAGATACATACAGAGTATTTCACCCCAATACAGCAGAGTTCACATTTTTCTCAGCTGCATATGGAACCTTCTCCAAAATAGACCACATCCTGGGCCACAAAATGAGTACTAGCAAATTAAATGAATGTGACATACTCCCCTGCATCTTTTTAGACCACAGTGAAATAAAACTAGAAATCAACAAAATAAGACCCAGAGTAACCACATAAACACACGAAGACTAAACACCACACTGTTGAATGAGGAATTGGTAATTGAAGAAGTAAGGGATGAAATTAAGAAATTCTTAGAAACAAATGTAAATAGAGACACACTATATCAAAAGCTCTGAGATACCTTGAAGGCAATATTAAGAGAAAAATTCTTAGTACTGAGTGCCCACATAACAAGAACAGAAAATCACCAAATAAATAACCTAATGACACACCTCAAAGCCTTTGAAAAACAGGAAGAGTCTAACTCCAAAGCCAGTAGAGGAAGGAAATTATTAAAATCAGAGCAAAACACAATGAAGTAGAGATTAAAAGAACAATTTAGAAAAATCAACAAAACCAGCTGGTTTCTCAAAAAAAATAAACACATGAATAAAAAGCTGGCCAACCTAAAAGAGAAAGAGATAGAGAAAGAAAGAGAGAGAGAGAGAGAATCCAAATGACTTAAATAAGAGATGAAAAAGGAGACATTATTACTCATAGCATGGATATCGACAGGATTATCAGAAACTACTTTGAAAAACTATACTTCAACAAAATGTAAGCCTTAAAGGAAACTGACAATTTTCTATATACATACAACCTTCCTAAACTGAACCAAAAACTGACCAAAAGCAGTTAAAGATATTGAGGAAGCAATGAAGAGCCCAGAACCAGATGGTTTCCCAAGTGAATTTTACAAAACCTTTATAGATGAGCTAATCCCAGCACTCCTCAATCTATTCCATGAAATAAAAAGTAATGGGACTCTTCCAAATACATTCTATGAAGCCAACATCACATTAATACCGAAAACAAAGACAGCTCAGAAAAGAAAAGTATAGGCTGATATCCTTGATGAACTTAGATGCAAAATTGCTAAATAAAATAATACTATTATCCATTCAAAACCACATTAAGAAAATCATACACAATGACCAAGTAAGTTTATCTCAGAGATGCTAGTCTGATTCAAAATACAAAAAAACTGTCTATGCAATTCATCACATAAACAGAAACAAACACAAAAATCACATGATTATTTCAATAGTTTCTCAAAAAGCATTAAACAAAATCCAACACCCATTTATGCCAAAAGCACTGCAGAGAATCAGAATAGAAGGATTATACCTCAACATCATAAAGGCAATATACAATAGGCCCACAACAAACATCATATTAAGTGGGGAAAACTAAGAGTTCTCTCTAAAAGCAGAAACAAGACAAGGATGTCCTTTACCACCATTTCTTTTCAATATAGTCTTGAGATTATAGCCAGAACAATAAGACAAGAAAAGAAAATCAAAGGAGAACAAATAAGAAAAGAACTAAATCTATCTCTCTTTGCAGATGACATGATCCTATACTTAGAAGACTCAACAAACTCAATGAAAAAGCTTATAGAACTGATCAACAAATTTAGCAAAGTGTCTGGTTACAGAATCAATCTTAAAAAAAGCAGAAGCTTTCCTGTATGTCAACCATAAATACCCTGAAAAATAAATCTAGGGAACACTTCCACCCAGGATATCCTACCCCCAAAATAAAATACTTAGGAATAAACCTAACCAAGAAGATAAAAAAATCTCTACAAAAATTATAAAAAATTGAAAAAAGAAATAAAAAAAGAGCTTAGGAGATGGAAAGATCTTCCTTGTTCTTGAATAGGCAGAAAAATATCAAAATGGCCATTATTTCAAAAGTGATCTACAGATTCAACACAATACCCATTAAATTACCAAGAACTTTTCTCACAGACATTGAAAAATTATTCCTTAAATTTATTTGAAACAACAGAGAAAACCAGAATGACCAAAGTAGTTCTCAGGAACAAGAACCATGCAGGAAGCATCACAATACATGATTTCAAACTCTACTAAAAAGCCATAGTAGTAAAAACAGCATGATACTGGCACAAAAACAGACACATAGACCAGTGGGCAAGAATAGCAGACTCAGAAACAAACTTACACATTTATGACCAATTGATTTTTGACAAAGAAGCCAAAAATATACACTGGAAAAAAGATAGCCTCTTTAACAGATGGTGTTGGCAAAACTGGTTAACCATATACAGAAAAATGGAAATAAAAAATGGAAATAGACACCACTTCCTCACCCTGCACAAAAGTCAATTCAAGATGGATTGAAAACTTGGAAACCAGACCAGAGACCTTGTAGCTTCTTGAAGAGGGCATAGGTTCAGCACCGCAACACATAGGCACAGGTAAAAAGCTTTCTTAATACGACCCCCAAAGGGCACACATAACTAAAAGGCAGATCAACATGTGGGATTGCATTGAAGTGAAGAACTTCTGTTTAGCAAAGGAAAAAATTGAGAAAATTTCCCCAACTATTCCTGTGATAAAGGACTAATATTTAGAGTCTTCCAAGAACTAAAAAAACTCACTGCTAAGAAAACAAAGAATCCGTCAAAAAATGGGCAAGTGAACTAAATTAGACACTTTATGAAAGAAGAAATTCAAATGGCCAATAAATGAATAAAAATGCTCAACATCATTTGCAATCACAGAGATGCAAATCAAAACTACCCTGAAATTTCACCTAACCCCAACTAGAATGGCAATCATTCAAAACACAAAGAACAACCAATGCTGGTGAAGAAGTAGGAACTCTAATACATGGTTGGTGGGATTGCAGATTAGTGCAACCACTTTGGGAAACTGTATGGAGGATCCTCAGAAGAATAGGAATAAACTTACCATATGATCCAGCAATACCACTTCTAGGTATCTACCCCAAAGAAAGGAAACCAAACTATCAAACTAATATATGTGTATCTATGTTCATAGCCACACAAGTCACAATTGCCAAAATATGGAACCAGCCTAGATGTCCATCAACAGGTGGATGTATTACAAAACTATGGGAGATTCAATGGAATTTTACTTAGCCATAAAGAAGAAAAAAATTACAACATTTACAGTGAAATGGATGGAATTGGAGATCATTATGCTAAGTGAGATTAGTCAGTTACAAAAAGTAAAAAATCAGATGTACTCCCTAATGTGTGGAAGCTAGGGAGAAAAAGGGTCATAGGAGGAACTCTAGACAAAGAAGGAGAAACCATAGATGAGTAAATAAGGCCTAACTGGGGGTGATGGGAGGGGACAAAAGGTAAATTCCCTTATGTACATGATTTACATTCATAAACATATCAATCACTAAGCCAAATATGAGAAGGGGAAAGGAGAGAGGGAAAGGGGGGAAATGGGCAAGGACTAAATGAGTGATGTGTGCATGTATGCCTCTCCCATATTGTGCTTTATTAAGATGTATGACTATAATATACCAACAAAAATTAAAAAATAAACAAAATGAGAAATTATACAAAAAAGTGATATGTAGCAAATGTTATGAGGCCACAAAAATATTTACATTTTAATTTTCAAAATCTAGGACTTCCAGAAAGATGGCGATGGAGAAAAGCAGGGCTTACAAGCCCCGCTAACAACCAATCTCTATTACCACAAAATCAGCGCCTTTCATAGCCAGAAAACACCATCAGCAGAGAAACAAAAAATGTAACTACAAGGGACAGAGAAAAAGAGGGCTGGAAAAATGAGACACCAGAAAGAAACCAGACCGCAGTGCTGCAGCTGAAGCCGTGGCACGAAGAGCCTGGCACCATTTTCCCTTGCAGCACCAGGCTCCAGAGAGGGGGGAACTCAGAACAGAGCTCAGAACCAGAGAGGAGATATGCTGGCCTCATGCCCGAGGACGTGGCAGCAGCGCCTTACTGCCGGTGGCAGCAGCGAGCTCACTGGACGGCACCAGACCAACACACTCAACAGCCCACCAGGCTCCAGAGAGGAGCAGCGAATAGTGAGCTGAGGTGAGCTGCTGCGGATCAGCCGGGCGGGATTCAGCAGATTTCTCAGCAAAGGGAGCATCTAAAGCTCCCAGAGGCTGGGCTCAGCACACCCTGCAAGGACTCAGAGCGGAGCTCAAAAACAGAAAAGAAGGAAGATGGCGACCGAGAAAAGCAGGGCTTAAGAGCCCCACTAACAACCAATCTCCATTACCACAAAATCAGCGCCTTTCATAGCCAGAAAACACCATCACCAGAGAAACAAAAAAATCACCAGGATCCTAAGAGAAAGCGGACTGAGAAGAGAGCTCAGAGCCACAGAGGAGATACACCGGCCTCACGCCCAAGGATGTGGCAGCAGTGCCATACTGCTGGCAGCAGCGGCGATTCACCAGACAGCTACAGCAAGCCGAGGTGAGCCGCTGCGGAACAGCCAGGCAGGATTTTTCAGCGCAGGGAGCATCTAAAGCTCCCAGTAGCTGAACTCAGCACATGCTGTAGGGACTCAGAGTGGAACTCAAAACCAAGAAGAAATACGCCAGCCTCAGGGCCGAGGGCGTAGCAGTGGCGCGATATTGCCACCGGCGGCAGCAGCAGCGAATTCACCGAGTCCAGTACAGCTACATCTGCGAACTCAAGAACAGTGAGTCAAATTGCGGGCCACAGAGGAGAAATCCCAGTACTGTACTCCCTGGAACTTGACCCACTGGGGGAGTGACGGTGGCAGAGATATCACACCATAGGAGAACGTGCAACCTGGCACCCCCCACAGTCTAAAGCAGCCTCTATTGACTCTCTGGGTCAGAGACTCTGTGATACAACCCAGTAAAGGAGTAGTGGGGTCTGAGATACTACTGACTCGAGATCCAGAGCACCTTAAGTGAAGTCATAGTGACCCAAGGGAAGAACCCAGAGAAGGCACAAACTTCCGAAATCATGGGAAAGAGGAATAACACTGGAGCAATGAATGCCCACAACCCCACAACATCAGAACCCGATAAAACAGAAAATCAGAGATTTCTAGAAGATCAAATCAGGAAAATAACTGTAGAAATAATAGAGGTGCTTCGAAAAGAATTCAGAGAGAGCCAAAAAGAGATAAAGGATGCAATTAATAAAGTAAAAGCCTCAATTCAAAGCACAAACAACCAATTAGACCACATGGGGAACAGAATCTCGCTCTTAGAAGATGATCATTCCAAAAATGAACGCATAGTTTCTAATCTAGAAAAAAATATCCGACAGCAGGAATCTGACATTGAAGAAATATGGGCCCATTTTAAGAGAGCTAACCTAAGAATAATTGGAATAGAGGAGCGAAAAGAAAGTGAAACCAAAGGGATCAACAATCTCTTCAAGGAAGTAATAGCAGAAAATTTTCCAAACATAGAGCAAGAGGTTGATACACAGGTCCAGGAAACTTATAGAACTCCCTTTAGACAGGATCGGAGAAGAGGATCCCCACGCCACATAATTGTCAAAATGACCAATGTGGAAGCCAAGCAGAGAATCTTAAAGGCAACAAAAAAAAAAGGGTCAAGTGACATTCAGAGGCAAACCAATTAGAATCACTCCGGACTTCCCAAACCAAGTCATAAGAGCCAGAAGGGCTTGGAGTAACATATTCCAAACTCTGAAAGAAAACAACTTCCAGCCAAAATTTTTCTACCCAGCAAAACTTTCTATCAAATTAGATGGAGAAATAAGAAGCTTCCATGAAAACATAAACTGAAGGAATTTATGTCTTCAAAACCAGCGCTAGAGAAAATACTCAAAGAGATTAACTACAAAGAAGAAATAGGTAACACACACCAGAACCAGAGAAACAAGATTTTCCATCCAACAGACAACTAAGATTGGTTATCTGTGGAGATTCATTATTTATGTTAGTCTTTTACCTATCTCTAAATTGTATTGTTTGCCTTTATTGTTGCTAATTTTTAGGATTTCTAGTTGGAATACTAATATACCTTCACATATAGCATTTGGAAATATTTTATCCCATTCTATTAGTAACTGTTAACTCTGTTTACATTGTCTTTGGATATACAATATTTTTTATTTTTTAGGGAGGTTTTTTACCCTTTTTTTGCCTGTGCCATTGAAATCATATCCAAGAAATCACTGCCAATTTTAATGTTGTGAGGTTTTATGACCCAGATTTTCTTCTAAAAGTTTATAGTCTTAAGATTTATATTTAGGTCTTTTATCTATTTTGAGTTAATATTTGTATATGATGTTAGTTAAGGGTCCAATTTTATTCTTTTCCATGTAATTATTATTTTTCAACTATATTTAGTTAAAAGATTATTATTTCCACCACCAAATGTTCGTGGAAACTTTGTCAAAATAAAAAACTTGACAATATAGGGAAGAATTTAGCTGTAGGGTTGTATTTAACTCCATTGGTTTATATATCTGCCTTTAGAACAGTACTACACTGTTTCAATTATTGTAGCTTTATATGGTTTGAAATAAAAAAATATACATCTTCTAGCTTTGTTCTTCTTTGAGGTTCTTTGGGTATCTAGAGTCCATAATCCATATCAGGATAGATTTTTTCTGAAAAATAAATAAATAAATGTATGATAGTTTCACCTAACAAAAAAATAAGAAAAAAATATTCTCTGGTAAGAAAGAAAGCAGAAAGAAATATTGAAATGTTATCGTTAAGTCATCAAAAGCTTGGTATCAGACAAATGAAACTGCTATGTGAGATTATCATATTTAATATTGGATAAATTGCTATAATCCTAGATGTCAACCACTAAGCCAAGCATGGGAATGAGGGATGGGGAGGGATCGGGGTGGGGATTGGTTAGGGGCTAACTGGGCGATGTGTGCATGTATGTCCATAAATGTATTATCTTTATACCATTATGATGTATGAATACAGTGTACCAATAAGAAAAACTTTAAAAAAATAATAATTTTCAAAATCTGTGAATACATCAGATTTGGCAAAAAGAACTCTGAAATGTTATTAAATCAAGGAAATTGAGATGAGGAGATTATTCTGGATTATCTGGATAGGCCCAATGTAATTGTATGCCTTGTTTCCTTGTTATTTGTATAAATTGGAAAAGGTAAGGAAATAAATTTTTCTTTGAAAAGTCCAGAAGACATATAGCCTTGGAGTCACTTTAGTTCCAGCCAAATGAACTATATATAGAAATGTATGATAATAAATTAATGTTTTAATTTCATGGTAATTTGTCTCAGTAGCCACAAAAAACTAATCAAGCCCTTATTTCTCCAAGTGTGGTCTCTGAGTGATCTATGTTGCAGTCATGTTGCCTTCAGAAAGGAAACTTACCCTGGAGAAAATGGAGCATGCCTACGGATAGAGGAGTCAATTCTCCAAGCCATAACTATTCTTAGTGTGTGTCTAAAAACAAAACGTTAAAATATGTAAAGTAAAAGCTGATTAAGTATAGGGAGAACTAGATAAATATATTACAGTTGAAGACTTCAACATCCTTCTATTAGAAATGTCTTGTTCCTTAAGATCCAGTGAACTTGAGTAGTTGAACTTGAGAACGCCATCAATCAACTGTATATAGTGGGCATCTATATACTATTTTAACCAAGAAAGGAGAATGCATATTTTTGTCTAGCTCACATGAACATTCACTAAGACCATATTCTGGGCCATAAAACACATCTTGTTTAAAAGAGTAGAAATCATACAATGTCTGCTCTCAGACCACAGTGGAATTAAACTAAGAAACAATAACAGAAAGCTGAAAAATCTCCAAATACTTGGAAATTACACAAGATACTTGTAAATAACACATGGGTCAAAGAAGAAATCTCTAGAGAAATTAAAAATTATTTTGAACTAAATGAACCTGAAAATACAACTTAAAAACATTTGTGGATTGAAATGAAAGTAGTACTTGGAGGGAAATTTACACCATTGAAGAAATTAAAAGTGCAAATTTTGAGTCTTGCCACAGATCATTTAATTGACTCTAGAGTATGGTGCAGCTTCAGAAACTGCAATTTAATTAACAGCCCCATGTGTTTTTAATATACTTTAATTTTTGAGATTTCTCAGATTAAACATTTTTTTACAATTTGTTAATTATGAAAATAAATAGAAATCTATTAGCATAAAACTTTTAAGGAGCTTAATTAACTTGGCATATATATAATCAATCTAAATATATATTTTCTGTTTTTTAGAAAGTCTCTTAAACATCTCAAGCCAGACTCTTTAACCTCTCAAACACTTTTAGACATTATTAAAGTTATTTTATCCTGGTGTTTCTTATTCACGTGTCTTCATTTAGTAACTTTTACCAGCTATCAGCTTAAAAGATATCCTCCTCCTTAACCCATTTCAGGTTAGGGTGGGGATAGGGAGGAGGTGGGCTGGAGGATGGCAGAAGAAAGGGCAAAGGTCTTGTGACTTGTTGAGATCAGGTACTTCCCTGATCTCAATATCATCAGGTTAGATGATATTAAATTCCTTTCCCCAGGGCCTGACTTGGATGGCTCCAGGGTGCACTGGTTTCTGGGGACTGATGGTTTCTGGTGATATTTGTTTGCATGTCCTGGGCTGCCCCCAGTTGGTGGCACCACAGACATTCTTTTCTGTCCCTCACATCTGGTAGTCTTAAAGGGAATGAAAATGTCACTTTCTCCTGCCTTTTAAGCTGACATTCAGACCTGAATGTGGCATGTGGGCATCACTTTAATACATATATTTAGGTATAAGACTCATAGTGCCTCCAATCTACCTGACAGTCCTGTGTCATTTTGTCTTCTTATTTTTCTTTCCCTGACATTTCCAGGCATTCATCTGGGGGCTCCTTGTCACATCTGAGCTTTCCTTTGACATTAGGCAAGGAAAGCACTTGGCTTTCCTCAATTACTGGGTGGAAGGAATGGTCCCCCAGACACAGGGCTCTCTATCCCAGTCCCCTAGCCAAGTTGACTCCCTTAATTCTCAGCTTTGTTTTACTTCCTGCTGGGTATATATGGGAAGGGGGGTTTATTGTAAGGCCAAAAATACTGAATTGATCTCTCACAGTAGATTGATCTCTCAATGATTCCTGAGTGAGATCGTCATTTTGTAGAACCTAGAAGTTGGGGTAGCCAGGATTTATTGTCTGTAGTTGTGAGTCTTGGCCTTAATTATGGAAAAATAAGAAAAATCTCATTCAACTTGTTCATTTCCCTGATGGGAGACTTATATCCATTTCTGAGCCAAGAAACAGTAATTGTCATGAATCTGTTTATATAATATGATAAACTATATTATGTTTTTATGATATAAATTATTATACATGAATGTATTCTTTCAGTCTCCAAATCATAATCAAAATTGCACTCTAGAAAGCTTAAGATACTCTTTTAAAAATTTATTTATTATTATTTTTTAATTTTAATTTTTATGTGGATCATATTTGAAAAGACATACATTCACACAGTGCTTGGTGCTCCCACATTTCATCCCTTTCTTCCACTCCCAACTATGAATGTCCAGGTTGACCATGCTACTTTCACACTTACACACTTATTCAAATGTAGATCCACCATTAATCAACCTCAGCCTTCTTCTTTTCCTACCTTTTTTTTCTTAGCTTTTCTGAGGTTTCCTGTCCATTATCTAGAGTCCCTAGGGTATCCCTAATACTCCCTAGGTTGGGCACATTAGAGAAAACATATGTCCTTTATATTTCTGTGCTTGGCTGATCTCACTTAACATAATGTTGTCCAGGTCTTTCCATCTTCTTGCGAATTATGTGATTTTGTTCTTCCTTATTGCTGAGTAGAATTCCATTTTGTGTATTTCCCATAATTTTGCAATCCATTCATCTGTTAATGGAGACCTAGGTTGGTTCCATATTATGGCTCTTACAAATTGTGCTGCTATGAACATAAGTATGCATATGTTACTGTAATTCTCTGATTTCAACCCCTTTGGAAATATACCCAGGAGTGGTAGAGCCAGATCATATGGGGGATCCATTACCAGTTCTTTTTTTTTTATTGGTGCACTGTATTCATACATCATAGTGGGATACAAACTTTTGTAGACATACATGCACACATCACCCAGTCAGCCCCCACCCGATCCCCACCCCATTCTCTCCCCATCCCTCCTTCCTATGCTTGGTTTAGTGGTTGACATCTAGTATTATAGCAATTTATCAAAAATTAAAATTGATAACCTCACATAACAGTTTCATTTGTCTGATACCAAGCTTTTGATGACTTAAAGATAACATTTCAATATTTCTTTCTGCTTTCTTTCTTACCAGAGAATATTTTTTTCTTTTTTTTTGTTAGGTGAAACTATCATACATTTATTTATTTATTTTTCAGAAAAAATCTATCCTGATATGGATTATGGACTCTAGATACCCAAAGAACCTCAAAGAAGAACAAAGCTAGAAGATGTATATTTTCTGATTTCAAACCATATAAAGCTACAATAATTGAAACAGTGTAGTACTGTTCTAAAGGCAGATATATAAACCATTGGAGTTAAATACAAGCCTAGAGCTAAATTCTTCCCTATATTGTCAAGTTATTTTTGACAAAGTTTCCATGAACATTTGATGGTGGAAATAATAATCTTTTAGCTAAATATTGTTGAAAAATAATAATTACATGGAAAAGAATAAAATTGGACCCTTAACTAACATCATATACAAATATTAACTCAAAATAGATAAAAGACCTAAATATAAATCTTAAGGCTATAAACTTTTAGAAGAAACTCTGGGTCATAAAACCTCACAACATTGAAATTGGCAGTGATTTCTTGGATATGATTTCAATGGCACAGGCAACAGAAGAGTATACAAACTCCCTAAAAAATAAAAAAATATTGTATATCCAGAGACAATGTAAACAGAGTTAAAAGTTACTAATAGAATTGGATAAAATATTTCCAAATGCTATATCTGAAGGTATATTAATATTCCAACTAGAAATTCTAAAAATTAACAACAATAAAGGCAAACAATACAATTTAGAGATAGGTAAAAGACTAACATAAATAATGAATCTCCACAGATAACCAATCTTAGTTGTCTGATGGATGGAAAATCTTGTTTCTCTGGTTCTGGTGTGTGTTACCTATTTCTTCTTTGTAGTTAATCTCTTTGAGTATTTTCTCTAGTGCTGGTTTTGAAGACATAAATTCCTTCAGTTTCTGTTTTCATGGAAGTTTCTTATTTCTCCATCTAATTTGATAGAAAGTTTTGCTGGGTAGAAAATTTTTGGCTGGAAGTTGTTTTCTTTCAGAGTTTGGAATATGTTACTCCAAGCCCTTCTGGCTCTCATGACTTGGTTTGGGAAGTCTGGAGTGATTCTAATTGGTTTGCCTCTGAATGTCACTTGGCCCTTTATTTTTGTTGCCTTTAAGATTCTCTGTTTGGCTTCCACATTGCTCATTTTGACAATTATGTGGCGTGGGGATCCTCTTCTCCGATCCTGTCTAAAGGGAGATCTATAAGTTTCCTGGATCTGTGAATCAACCTCTTGCTCTATGTTTGGAAAATTTTCTGCTATTACTTCCTTGAAGAGATTGTTGATCCCTTTGGTTTCACTTTCTTTTCCCTCCTCTATTCCAATTATTCTTAGGTTAGCTCTCTTAAAATGGGCCCATATTTCTTCAATGTCAAATTCCTGCTGTTGGATATTTTTTTCTAAGAGCGAGATTCTGTTCTCCATGTCTTCTAATCGGTTGTTTGTGTTTTGAATTGAGGCCTTTACTTCATTAATTGCATCCTTTATCTCTTTTTGGCTCTCTCTGAGTTCTTTTCGAAACACCTCTATTATTTCTACAGTTATTTTCCTGATTTGATCTTCTAGAAATCTCTGATTTTCTGTTTTATCGGGTTCTGATGTTGTGGGCATTTATTGCTCCAGTATTATTCCTCTTTCCCATGATTTCGGATGTTTGTGCCTTCTCTGGGTTCTTCCTTTGGGTCACTATGACTTCACTTAAGGTGTTCTGGATCTCGAGTCAGTAGTATCTCAGACCCCACTACTCCTTTACTGGGTTGTATCACAGAGTCTCTGACCCAGAGAGTCAATAGAGGCTGCTTTAGACTGTGGGGGGTGCCAGGTTGCACATTCTCCTATGGTGTGATATCTCTGCCACCGCCCCTCCCCCACTGGGTCAAGACCCAGGGAGTACAGTACTGGGATTTCTCCTCTGTGGCCCGCAATTTGACTCACTGTTCTTGAGTACGCAGATGTAGCTGTACTGGCCTCGCTGAATTCGCTGAGCTGCCGTCGGTGGCAATATGGCGCCGCTGCTACGCCCTCGGCTGTGGGGCTGGTGTTTTTCTTCTTGGTTTTGATTTCCACTCTGAATCCCTGCAGCGTGTGCTGAGCTCGACCACTGGGAGCTTTAGATGCTCTCTGCGCAGAGAAATCCCGCCTGGCTGTTCCGCAGTGGCTCACCTCGGCTTGCTGTAGCCGTCCTGTGAATTCGCCGGTGCCGCCGGCAGTATGGCGCTGCTGCCGCGTCTGCCGTGTCCTCGGGTGTGAGCCCGGTGTATCTCCTCTGTGGCTCCGTTCTCAGTCCACTTTCTCTCTGGAGCCTGGTGATTCTTTGTTTCACTGGTGATGGTGTTTTCTGGCCATGAAAGGCGCTGATTTTGTGGTAATGGAAATTTGTTGTTAGCGGGGCTCTTAAGCCCCGCTTTTCTCGGTCGCCATATTCCCGGAAGTTCTCAAGTTATTTTTGACAAGGTTTCCACGAACATTTGGTGGTGGAAATAATAATCTTTTAACTAAATATTGTTGAAAAATAATAATTACATGGAAAAGAATAAAATTGGACCCTTACCTAATCCCATATACAAGTATTAACTCAAAATAGATAAAAGACCTAAATATAAATCTTAAGACTTTAAACTTTTAGAAGAAACTCTGGGTCATAAAACCTCACAACATTGAAATTGGCAGTGATTTCTTGGATATGATTTCAATGGCACAGGCAACAGAAGAATATACAAACTCACTAAAAATAAAAAAATATTGTATATCCAGAGACAATGTAAACAGAGTTAAAAGTTACTAATAGAATGGGATAAAATATTTCCAAATGCTATATCTGAAGGTATATTAATATTCCAACTAGAAATTCTAAAAATTAACAACAATAAAGGCAAACAATACCATTTAGAGATAGGCAAAAGACTAACATAAATAATGAATCTCCACAGATAACCAATCTTAGTTGTCTGTTGGATGGAAAATCTTGTTTCTCTGGTTCTGGTGTATGTTACCTATTTCCTCTTTGTAGTTAATCTCTTTGAATATTTTCTCTAGCGCTGGTTTTGAAGACATAAATTCCTTCAGTTTCTGTTTTTCATGGAAGCATCTTATTTTTCCATCTAATTTGATAGAAAGTTTTGCTGGGTAGAAAATTTTTGGCTGTAAGTTGTTTTCTTTCAGAGTTTGGAATATGTTACTCCAAGCCCTTCTGGCTCTCATGACTTGGTTTGGGAAGTCTGGAGTGATTCTAATTGGTTTGCCTCTGAATGTCAGTTGGCCCTTTGTTTTTGTTGCCTTTAAGATTCTCTGTTTGGCTTCCACATTGGTCATTTTGACAATTATGTGGCATGGGGATCCTATTCTCTGATCTTGTCTAAAGGGAGTTCTATAAGTTTCCTGGACTTGTGTATCAACCTCTTGCTCTATGTTTGGAAAATTTTCTGCTATTATTTCCTTGAAGAGATTGTTGATCCCTTTGGTTTCACTTTCTTTTCCCTCCTCTATTCCAATTATTCTTAGGTTAGCTCTCTTAAAATGGGCCCATATTTCTTCAATGTCATATTCCTGCTGTCGGATATTTTTTTCTAGATTAGAAACTATGCGTTCATTTTTGGAATTATCATCTTCTAAGAGCGAGATTCTGTTCTCCATGTGTTCTAATCGGTTGTTTGTGCTTCGAATTGAGGCCTTTACGTCATTAATTGCATCCTTTATCTCTTTTTGGCTCTCTCTGAGTTCTTTTCGAAGCACCTCTATTATTTCTACAGTTATTTTCCTGATTTGATCTTCTAGAAATCTCTGATTTTCTGTTTTATCGGGTTCTGATGTTGTGGGGTTGTGGGCATTCATTGCTCCAGTGTTATTCCTCTTTCCCATGATTTCAGAAGTTTGTGCCTTCTCTGGGTTCTTCCCTTGGGTCACTATGACTTCACTTAAGGTGCTCTGGATCTCGAGTCAGTAGTATCTCAGACCCCACTACTCCTTTACTGGGTTGTATCACAGAGTCTCAGACCCTCGGAGTTGATAGAGGCTGCTTTAAACTATGGGGGGCGGGTGCCAGGTTGGGCGTTCTCCTATGGTGTGATATTTCTGCCACCACCACTCCCCCACTCGGTCAAGTCCCAGGGAGTACAGTACTGGGATTTCTCCTCTGTGGCCTGCAATTTGACTCACTGTTCTTGAGTTCGCAGATGTAGTTGTACTGGACTCGTTGAATTCGCTGCTGCTGCTGCCGGTGGTAATATGGCGCCGCTGCTAGGCCCTCGGCTGTGAGGCTGGCTTATTTCTTCTTGGTTTTGAATTCCACTCTGAGTCCTTGCAGCATGTTCTGAGCTCAGCTACTGGGAGCTTTAGATGTTCCCTGCGCTGAAAAATCCCGCCTGGCTGCTCCTCAGCGGCTCATCTCTGCTTGTTTCAACTGTCCGGTTTATTCGCTGCTGCCCCCGGCAATATGGCAGTGCTGCCGCATCCTCGGGCGTGAGGCCGGTGTATCTCCTCTGTGGCTCTGAACTCTGTTCTCAGTCCACTTTCTCTCTGGAGCCTGGTGATTTTTTTGTTTCTCTGGTGATGGTGTTTTCTGGCTATGAAATGCTCTGATATCTGGGTCTTCTTATAGTTGATTTCTAATTTCATTTCATTATGGTCTGAAAAGACATAGGAAAGTATATCACATTTTTTAAAAAATTTGGTAGTGCTTTCTTTGTGGACCAGGATGTGATCTATTTTTTAGGTTAGCTCTTTTAAAATGGGCCCATGTTTCTTCAATGTTCAATTCATGGTGTTGGATTTTTTTTTAAAAGTTATATACTATGTATTTGTTTTTGGAGTGATTATCTTCTAGGAGTGAGATTCTAGTCTCCATGTGTTCTTTTTTTTTTGTGGTACTGGGGTTCCTGGAAGCCCTTCTACCTCTGGGCTACACTCCCAGACCTATTTTATGCGTTTTATTTGGAAACAGGGTCTCTTAAAGCCAGTGTGGCTGGCTTCGAAACTGCGTGATCCTCCTGTCTCCACCTCCCAAGTGCAGAGATTACAAGCGTGCACCACCATGCCTGGCTCCATGTGTTCTAATCAATTGTTTATAGTTTTTATTGATGCCTTCACTTCAATGATTGCATTCTTTGTTTCTTTCAGACTCTCTCTAAATTCTTTTTGGAAGTCCTGTATTATTTCTACAGTTATCTTCCTGATTTCACCTTTTGGAGATCTCTGCAATTCTTTGTTGTCAAGTTCTGTTATTGTGGTGTTGTGGAAACTAATCGATTCTTTGTTATTACTTCTTCTTATGATTTCAGAAATTTGTATGTTACTTTTTTTTTTAAGGTAGGCATGAAAGGCTTTATTGGGTGGGTTTCACAGGAGAATCATTGAGCTCGCTGAACCAGGAGTGGAAATAAGAAAGGAAGGAAAGGGCTAAGTCATCCGCATGGTGTGTTTTAATACTGTCCAGAAAAAAAAATGTATGTTACTTTTTAAAAAATTTTTTATTGAACATAAATGGTATACATTTAAACTATACTTGATGCCCTCTCCTCCCTCCTGCCCCTGTTTTCCCTTCCCCCCTCCCAGCAATAAAACAATGATTGTCCCGAGTAACCATGCCATATTCATAATTTTACATATATTCAGATATGGACCCTCATTAATCAAGTTCAGCCTTTCTCCTCCTCTATCTTTCCATCCAAGCTTTGCTGGTATTTCCCCTCCATTATCTGGAGTACCACTGGTATCCTCTGGATTCCCTAGTTTGGGCATATTAGAGGAAAGATATGTACCTTCTCCTTCTGTGCTTGGCTGATCTCACTTAACATAATGTTCTCCAGGTCTTTCCATTTTCTTGCAAAAGGTATGATTTTGTTCTTCTTTATGGCTGAGTAGAATTCCATTGTGTGTATTTCCCAGAGTTTTGCAATCCATTCATCTGTTGATGGGGACCTGGATTGGTTCCATATTTTGGCTATTACAAATTGTGCTGCTATGAACATAGGTATGCATATGTTGCTATAGTTCTCTGTTTTCAACCCCTTTGGAAAAATACCCAGGAGTGGTATAGCTGGATCATATGGTGGATCTATTCCCACCTTTCTTAGGAATCTCCACACAGATCTCCATAGTGGCTGAACTAGTTTGCACTCCCACCAACAGTGTAAAAGAGTTCCTCTTTTCCCACATCCTTGCCAGCATTTGTTGTTATTTGATTTCTTTATGCTTGCCACTCTGACTGGGGTTAGATGGAATCTCAGTGTAGTTTTGATTTGCATCAAAACTATTGTCCAGAAAAAAGAAGTATCTGTTACTTTTGATAGATTTCTCTCAGTCTC
The DNA here is from genome assembly GCF_963383645.1 of Muscardinus avellanarius. NCBI lineage: Eukaryota > Metazoa > Chordata > Mammalia > Rodentia > Gliridae > Muscardinus > Muscardinus avellanarius. Next base: position 29,370,296 of record NC_137794.1, read on the forward strand.
TAGGTGTCAGTTGGTATATCCAAGGGCAATTTGTTTTGTATTCAACAGTGAAGTTTGAGGAGGGAAATGAAGTCATAAATGCAAGAATAGTGTAGTGCCACAGATAGGATTGGTAGAATGGTAGTATGAGTTTGGTAGTCATAAATAGTAGAGATTATAATAATGAATATATAGTAATATTCCATTAACCAATGCAGAGTATTTAATATAGAGATATGAAGTGGATTTAATATAAGATAAAAAATAAGAGAAAATGAGGAAAAAAGGGATGGAGAGAAGAGGATAGATACGTACAAGGGAAGAACCTTGGGAGAGCAGTTGGGAAAAGAGTAAACAAAAAAAACATGCCCACTCACACACAAAAAAATAAGAAACAATAAATACAACAACATCAACAAAATAATGCAAATGCCTCTTCAGTCTTTCTTTTTGCTCACACCAAGTGCTACAGGCACCTTTCCTACTACAAGCATGGTTCTCTGAGTCTTTCTCAGTCTATGCAGATGCCCAGTTTCAATGGGTCTTGATTTAGCGTTAAGTGTAGGTCACCCTCCACACTTTCCACGAATGTGGAGCCTGGGTCTTTCTCTCCTGTGTTGGTGCCTAATGCCTTTGGGACTAATGCCTAATGCCTTTGGGACTAATGCCTAATGCCTTTGGGACTAAACTCAATGTAAGAATCACTATTATCCACAGCTAGGGCTGGTCTGGTCTAACTTCTTCCCATTCACCATGATTAGGGGGTTTGTGGTGACCCTGGAGATCCTACTAGTTGGATCTAGTGTTAAGCATATGTCTTCCTCTGTGCTTTCCATTAATGCAGAGCTTGATTCTTTCTTAGCTCTTCCCCCCTGCCTTTGCCAGGTTCGTCCACAAAGTCTCAGACCCTGGGAGTTTATCATGCTGCACAAGTCCCTGGGTGCAACGCATTGAGTATTCTCCCTTAGGGATGGCAGCTTTACTTACAATGTTGTTGAATGAGTGCTGCTCTGGATCTCTGGAGAGGGTGGTAAGCTTGGCTGCCACTGCTGCAAGTTGTAGCTGGTGTTTCCACAGGAGGAACTGATGGTTTACAATTCCAATGATCTGCAGATGCTTACTTCATGTCCTTGGCTGTTTTTCTTTTCATCTCTGAAGCCTGGTGCAGTGAAGCAAGATGGCATTGCTATGGCACCCATGACCTTAAAAAACTAAGGTTTCTTTTCTGCTCTCTAGTTTTTTTTTTTTTTTTTTTTTTTTTTTGGTGGTACTGGGGTTCCTGGAAACCCTTCTACCTCCGGGCTACACTCCCAGATCTATTTTGTACTTTTTTATTTTTGGAAACAGGGTTTCTTAAGCCAGCGGGGCTGGCTTCGAACCAGTGTGATCCTCCTGTCTCCGCCTTCCAAGCATGGGGATTACAAGCGTGTGCCACCATGCCCAGCTCTAGTTGTTTTTTAGTATGTTTTCTGCTGCTTTTGTTCTTTTTAAAGTTGTGGTGTTTTCTGGCTTTTGTAAGAATGCTATTTTTTAAGGCAATAGAGATCAGGTGTCAGCAGGACTAGTATGTGCCACTTTTCTTGGTCTCTATCTTCCCCACCATCTCCTCCTCCCAAAAATCAAGATACTTTAAAAAAGATACCTTAGCAGAAAGCTCCTACACAACATTTTTCAAGTTGAGTAATTTGAATCTCATTAGATTTTAATTGAGTAAATCCACTGAATAATTTGAGGCTGGTTAGATTTTAAAATACCAGTATCATTTGGATAAAACTCTGTATGTTTGAAAAACATAAGACTTCTCAGGGACATGAAGGGATGAACATATTGTAAATTCTGGGTTATCCCTAATAAGTATCTTGGCACAATAAAAATCAGCCATTACTCTAGGCTATGCATTTACCTTTTATCTAGTTTTGTTTGTTATTTAGTTTTACTTTTTAATAGAAATTTTTTACTTTCTATGGCAAATCATCTTACTTTTATTTACTATTTACTAAAAATGGGGAGGAACTGAGATTTAAATATTATAGGTAGAATCTGTTATTGTTAAGATATGAAATGTCTCCCTAAAAGTTCATGTGTTCATCAGGTTCATAGGTGAAAAGAGTGAGTTATGAGGATTATGACTTAATCAGTGGGTTAATGCATTTGATGGATTAATACTTTGAATGGATTTACTGGGAGACAGTAAAAATGATAGAAAGATGGGCATTGACTAGAGGAAGTAGGTCGCTAGGGACATGACCTTGGGGACTCTATCTGTCCCTGGCCCTTTTCCCCCCACTGATCTCTTTCTCTGCTTCTTGGTTGAGCTGAGAAGCTTTTCTCTTTCTTGTACTCAGAGCAGTGGAGTCAGCTGATAATAGACCTCTGAAATTCTGGAGCACCAAATAAACTTTTCTCCAATAAGTTGTTCTTATCAGGTATTTTAGTTACAGTGATAAAAAGCTGATAACTCAGAGCCAACTTTTAAAACATGAATAAATCCACAATTTACAAAATTGCCTTGTATAAGGCTTAAACCATGTGGGAATTGTTAAGAATAAAGTTCAAATGAAATAATTTAAATATGTGTGTGAACATGAACAAAATACTACTTAATGAGTACATGATCTTTTAAGGTTACAAATGTCACATATTATTTTAAAATATTTGACATTTAATAATGTTCAATTTCATTATACCCGGTATTTTCTCTCCTTATTTTTTGTATACCATATGTAATTTTTAAAGGGAAATTTAATTCACATGTTTTGGACTTGTTTGGCTATGTCCTCAAAATTCTGTTTTGTAAGAACTACATTGCATCCAAGTAGTCTTTTAGCATATTTGAGAGTGAGTTTATAAAAATTATGTTGTTTTTTCCTTTGTTAAATGGGACCATATTTTTTGCTCTTATAAATGAATTCAAACACAAAGATATGTGTTTTATTGACAGTTCTGTAACTTTGGATGGAAATATTTGTTAAGCTTAAAAATTAAGTTCATACTATTACAAAAATGATCAGTGTAGTTTACTGTCACCATTTAGGGAGTATTTAATTAGTGATAATGATAGATAGGACTTGGTAATTATAAATATAATCATGAAGGTTCACATAGTTATTTTGTAAATTATAAACTAAAAATTCCAAACCAAATCCTATTTTTGGCATATAAGTCAGGCTCTAATTAGTATTGTTGAGTATAACATTTATCAGATAATGGACTTGACATTTCACAAATAATATGAAAGCATTTTTTTACATCTTTCTGAGGTGAGTATTTCATAAGAGGCACAACATTCAGTTGGGTAGATTAGCTTCCCTAGGTTAGAGTAAGTAGTAAAATCAGGATATGGACTAAGATAGTCCAATTCTAAAATATGTTCTTTGTAGAAAATAATTAACAGAATTTCAGAGGGTAGATGGCGACTGAAAATAATAGCATGTACGAATCCTGCTGACTCCATCTCCATTGTTCCCAAAACTGAACGCTACAGAGAGATAAAACAATCAGCAGAGGAATAAGAACATTAAACACAAGTGACAGAGAAAATGACTAAAAGTCCGTCCAGAGAGGGGTAAAATAAAAGCCCCACCCGCAGTGGCAGGTGCCAACTCAGGCTCAGGCTTCCCACACAGCACTGTGCACTAGTGAAGAAAGGAGAACAAGGATCTGCAGGGAGAAGCAGCAGACGCACCGGGTGTAAGTCAGCCTGCCCGAAGACCTGCTATAGCAAACAGGAGCTAACCACACCCAACAGGAACCCAGAGTTGAACTCAGCACCAGAATAGAAACTCCCCACACTCATGGGCTGATGCCATTAACCCAGCAACAGCCCAGCACACCATGCCCCCCAGAGGTCTAGCCAGCGAGCATCAGAAGTACCATAATGAAATAAAAATAGAAATCAACTATAAGAAGACCCAGAGAAATAATATAAACATGCGGAAACTGAACATAACACTTCTAAATGAAGAATGTGTCATAGAAGAAATAAGGAGTGGAATCAAGAAATTCATAAAAACAAACAAAAATAGAGATACAATATATCAAAACCTCCAGGACAATTTGAAGGCAGTATTAGGAGGAAAATTTATAACACTGAGTGCCCACGTAAGAAAATCAGAAAATCATCAAATAAACAACTTAATGACACACCTCAAAGACCATGAAAAACAGGAACAATCTGAACCCAAAGCCAGTAGAAGACAAGAAATTGTCAAAATTAGAGCAGAAATAAACGAAGTAGAGAATTAAAAAAATACAGAAAATCAACAAAACCAAAAGCTGATTTCTCAAAAAAAATTAATAAGATAGATAAACCACTAGTCAATTTAACTAACAAAAGAGAATCAACCCACATTTTGAAGATAAGAGATGAAAAACGAGATATCACAGCTGACAGTGCAGAAATCCAGAGGATTATCAGAAATTACTTTGAAAAATTATACTCCAACAAAATGGAAAATCTGGAGAAAATGGACAACTTTCTAGATAAACACAACCTTCCTAAACTAAGTCAAGCAGACATAGAAAACTTAAACCAACCAATAGCAATCAAAGAGATTGAAACAGCAATAAAGACATTACCATCAAAGAAAAGACCAGGACCAGATGGCTTCCCAAGTGAATTTTATAAAACTTTTATAGAAGAGCTGATCCAGATACTCCTCAATCTATTTCACAAAATACAGAGAAATGGGACTCTCCCAAATACATTCTATGAAGCCAACATCACATTAATACCTAAACCAAATAAAGACAGTTCAAGGAAGGAAAACTACAGGCCTATATCTTTGATGAACTTGGACACCAAACTGCTAAACAAAATATTAGCAACATGCATTCAAATCCACATGAAGAAAATCATACACCATGACCAGGTAGGCTTCATTCCAGGGATGCAAGGCTGGTTCAACATATGAAAATCAATCCATGTAATTCATCATATAAACAGGACCAAAGACAAAAATCACATGATCATTTCATTAGATGCTGAAAAAGCCTTTGATAAAACCCAACATCCATTTATGATAAAAGCACTGCAGAGAATCGGAATAGAAGGAACATACCTCAACATCATAAAGGCAATCTCTAATAAGGCCACCACTGACATCATATTAAATGGGGGAAAATTTCGAGAATTCCCCCTAAAAACAGGAACGAGACAAGGATGTCCATTATCACCACTTCTCTTCAATATAGTACTTGAGACTCTAGCCAGGGCAATAAGACAAGAAAAGGAAATCAAAGGAGTACAAATAGGAAAAGAAGAACTCAAAATTTTACTATTTGTGCCGGGCGTGGTGGCGCATGCTTGTAATTCCCACTTGTGGGAGGCAGAGACAGGAGGATTGTGCTGGTTCGGAGCCAGCCTTGCTGGCTTAAGAGACCCTGTTTCCAAATAAAAAAATATAAAAAAATAGGTCTGGGAGTGTAACCCGGAGGTAGAAGGGCTTCCAGGAACCCCAGTACCAAAAAAAAAAAAATTACTATTTGCAGATGACATGATACTATACCTAGAAGACCCAACAAACTCAACCAAAAGACATATAGACCTGATCAACAATTTCAGCAAAGTATCTGGATATAAATTCAATCTCAACAAATCAGAAGCTTTTCTGTACACCAACTGTAAATCCACTGAAAAAGAAATATGGAAAACACTTTCACTCAGGATTTCCCACAAAAAATAAAATACTTAGGAATAAACTTAACCAAGGAGATAAAAGACCTCTACAAAGAAAATGATAAAACATTGAAAAAGAAATCGAAGAAGATCTTAGAAGATAGAATGATCTTCCATGTTCATAATAGGCAGAATAAATATTATCAAAATGGCTATATTCCCAAAAGTTATCTACAGATTCAATGTAATATCTATTAAGTTGTCAAGATCATTTCTTACAGACATAGAAAAATCAGTCCTTAAATTCATTTGGAACAACAAGAAACCCAGAATAGCCAAGGTAGTTCTCAGCAACAAAAACCATGCAGGAGGAATAACAATACCTGACTTTATACTACAAACCCACTGTAATAAAAACAGCATGGTACTGGCACAAAAACAGACACACAGACTAGTGGAGTAGGATAGAAGGCCCAGAAACAAATCCATACACTTTCAGCCAATTGATATTTGACAAAGGGGCCAAAAACATACACTGGAAGACCGATAGTCTGTTCAACAAATGGTATTGGCAAAAGTGGTTGACCATACGCAGAAAAATGGAACTTAATCCCCCTTTCTCACCCTTTGTATATAGAATATACAAAGAGCTTAAGAAACTCAACACTAAAAAATCCTAATAATCCAATGAAAATGGGCAAGTGAACTAAGAAGAAATTCAAATGGCCAGTAAATACATGAAAAAATGTTCAACATCATTGGCAATCAGAGAGATGCAAATCAAAACTACCATGACATTTCACCTAACTCCAACTAGAATGGCAATCATTCAATACACAACAACAAATTCTGGCGAGGATGTGGATAATTTGGAACCCTAAAACATTGTTGGTGAGATTCCAAATTAATGCCACCACTTTGGAAAACAGTATAGAGTATTCTCAGAAGAATGGGAACTAATTTACCATTTGACCCAGCAATACCACTTCTGGGTATCTATCCAAAAGAAAGCAAACCAAACTACCAACCTAATCCATGTGTATCTATGTTAATAGCTGCACAGTTCACCATAGCCAAACTATGGAACCAGACAAGATGTCCATCAACAGATGAATAAATTACAAAACTGTGGGATATGTACACAATGGAATTTTACTCAGCCATTAAGAAAAGACAAAATTACATCATTTTCAGAGAAATGGATGGAACCAGAGGACATTATGCTAAGCGAGGTTAGTCAGTCGCAAAAAGTAAGAAAATGGATGCTTTCCCTAGAAAGCTAAGGTGGTAGGGGTCATAAGAGGACCTCCAGGTTAAAAAGGCGATCCTATAGAGGAGCAAACAAGGCAACCTAACTGAGGGGATGGAAGGGGGGAGAAGGAAACTCTCTAAAGCACATGATGTACATAAAAATACATATGAATGTCAACCATTAAACCAAGCATGGGAGGGAGGGAAGGGGAGAGAATGGGACGGGAAGGGAGTAGGATTTAACAGGGTGATGTGTGCATGTATATCTACACAAGTTTTTTTTTAATCCCATTAAGATGTGTGAATTTAATGCATCAATAAAAATAATTAACATCTGCTTAAATTATTGTACCTAAAGTGGAAATGTATTATTAGTTTCCATAGAGGTTGAATGAATTTGAATACAACAAATTATACTCTATATCTTTTATAATTTAAGAAATCCGTATACTTATGAATTTGGGCCTGTCATTGTCCTTAAGTTAGACAACTTCTTAAATTCATTTATTTGATACTTATTGAATTATTACTATGAATAATTTCTATTAAAATAATTATTGATTTCTCAATATTTATTACAAAAACTCTGCACGAAGTATATCTATTAGTTTTTTAAAGGAAGAATCTTAGCAGATTAAATAATACACATATACTATTACTGCTATACTAGAGGAAGGATATATTGATATGCTACAAAGGAAATTATCTAATTTTATCTTTCCATTGTAGTTGGTGATGGTCATGTTATACTGCAGTAAGAAACAGCTCTCAAATCTCAGTAGCTTAAAAAAAGGTTTATTTATTTATTTATTTATTGCAGGTCTGGGGATGGAACCCAGGGGCATTCAACCTCTAAGCTACACTCCTTGCCCTGTTTTATTCTTTATTTTGAAACTGGGTCTCACCGAGTTGCAGAGGGCCTAAGTAGCTGAGGCTGTCCCCGAACTGCAATCCTCCAGTCTTAGCTTCCCAAATGCAAAAAATGTTTATTTATGGCTCATATTCTACATCCGATGCTCTATGCTGGTTGGAGATAGGAGGACTATTTTAGTCTTTCAAGAACCTATACTGCCAGGTGTGATGGTATATGCTTGTAATCCCAGCATTTGGGAGGCTGATACCAGAGAATCAAATGAAAATCAAAATGAGAATCAAATCAAATGAGAATCAAAATGAGAATCAAAATGAGAATCACGGTTTGCTGACAGCCTCAGCTACTTAGTGAGGCCCTTTGCAACTCAGACCTGGTTTCAAGATAACAAGAATAAAAACCAGGGCAGGGGTATAGCTTGGAGGTCGAATGCCCTAGGTTAAAAAAAATTAAGAGTGTTACTTCTATTAGTAATAGATTTTTCAGAGGTCACATGGTAAACTTTAAAGATGGTTAGGTGGAAACCAGAGATCATTGAACAGTATGTATGCTACTATATACCTACCCAGTTTTTTTTTATGAATGACATAATTTATTGTACTGATTTAGAATTTCTTCTAGAAATGAAAAATAATTAGAATAATTATGTCCAAAGCTGGGCGTGGTGGCACATACATGAAATCTTAGTACTTGGGAGGCTGAGACAGAAGGATCACAGGTTTGAAGTCAGCCTTAGCAACTTAATGAGACCCTGTTTTCAAATAAAAAACAAAAAGAGGTTTGGCGGTGTATCCTGGAGGTAGAGGCCCTTGGTTCCATCCCCAGTACACACACACACACACACACACACACACACACACACACACACACACACATTATGTCCAGTACAGGTCAAATTTGTTTAATACATTATCATTTAAATCACTTTCTTTATATGTAAAATATGCACTTTTTTTTGGTGGTACTTGGGATAGTACCCAGGGCCATTCTACCACTGAGTTACACCCCCAGTCCTATTTTTTATTTTTTTATTTTTGAAACAGGGTCAAAGTAGTTTAAAATATAATCTGAGATGATTTATACATTTATGATCAAAATGTATACTTGAAATATCTTCTGGCATGGTTACCATATTGTTTCGGTAATTTGTTAGTTGTGTTAGTTAGATGTGCTAGTCAGTAGTGAAGGGGATATACATCTCTACTATCCAGGATAATTTCATTTCTCCCTTTTTCTTTTCTCTTTATTCCACTGTATTGCATGGTATTTTAAATTGGAATTTTCCCCTTGTCCAAACTTATAATTAACTCTAGGGTCCAGGGAAGGCTGTTTTGGGTAGTGCAGCAGGTGAGATGAGGGTTTGGCGAGGGTACGCTCTCTCCTGCAGAATGCAAAGCCCCTTCAGTACTCCCTGGCCTCACCATCTGTAGCAAAGATGTATGGAAGGAGGCCAAAGGTAAAAAGAGAGGTAGGTGTTGGAAACTATAGAAACATTTTTGTATTAACCCTAAATATTACTCTGTGTTATTTAAATCAAGCTTTTCTTTTCTTAGACATCCTTAGCAATCATTAAAATTTCCAATATTAAACTCAATTGTTGTGCAGTATTAAAATGATAGCATTACTAGCTGAGAAAAGTTACTTTGTTTTTCTATAACTATGGCTTGCTACATTCTTACAGAAATTTGTTTCCTGATCTAAAATATTTTATATGCCTTGGGTCTTAGGCTCTTTTCTGCCCTCTATGGGAAAGCATCTCTAATATGATTTTATGAGTCAACGAGGCAACTTAGTAATTAAGTTTGAAAAAAATTTATAACTTTTCTTAGAAAGAAAAATCAGAGTTAAATGCCTTTAAGGTAAGTTACCTTATTGTATAGGTTATAAATAATAAAAATAATAAAAACGTTGAAAGGAAAAAGTTCAGGTGTGTGATTATTGACAAAGGAGATGTTTATATATATGCTTATGAAAATGTAAAACACTTGAATAAATACGTGAAGGAAAATTATAGTATTTGGTATTTTTCTCTTCATTAAGCAATTATTACTTTAGATTTCTCCAACTTTAATGGAGTAAAAACCATTGCATGCCAAGAGATCTAAGAATATTTATGAAAAACACTGACCTAAAAATTATAAATAACAAAATTAAACCAATTCCTTTATACTGTTCAGTTTAATTAAATTTTTCTCATGGCAAATGAATCTGACATGTGCCTTAGTGACTGTGCTCATTTGTATTGTTTATTTGCTGCTCTATGGAGACCAGACCTTGTACCAGCTTCATAGTGAAGTGTTTGGCATTTGTTTACTTGAAAGAGTCATTCTGACTATTCTTGTACTAAAATAACTTTTTGGTCATTATAGTCAATTAAAAATGTTGAAAAAAAACCCATAAACTTTTGTCCTAGTTAAATAGATGACTAATGCAATTTAATTATCACTATGTTTCCCATATTTATCACTACTTATTAAAGGAGAGTTACTAAACTCAGTTGATTTCCCAGTGGCTCTGGATTTATTTAGTTATTTCTCTTAATAGTTTTGATTTAAGAAATACTATGGCAAGATGTTTTGAACATTAGCAGTTGAAACGGTTATTTTCAGGTTTGAACGTTTTTTCACTGTCACTTATAGTGATGACAAAAAGACACCACAACTGACACCCCGAATAATGACATTTTGTACTTAGGTGAGGTACCTACGTGATTACTATTTGTAGACTTCTGAGAATGTTCACTCATCCACAATCTACTTTTGATTGGTTGAGGCCTAGCATTCTACCCAATTGTTCTTCATCTCTTTGGTTATGATTTTTCCCTATTAAGAGACAAAAGCTTATGAGCTGAGAACCATTTGCAGCATCAATCAATGTTATCTTTCAGCGAATGATTTAATACAATCCTTCTCTATGTTTTGGACAAATAAGAGAAGACTATGAGATGTCATGGGCAAGTGAGGTGGGGAAGGGAAACAGGATTAGGGAAAGCAGAACAGAAAGAAGGCCTGTGTTAAAATACCATCTACATCCTAAGCTTGTTGAGCAATAATTTTATGTGTTAATAATCAGCTTTGCAAAAATAATGAGAAAACCAGTAGGAAGCACTTTCTAGGTCTAACCAAAGCCTCCCGGCCATTTTCCTGAGTAGAGTTAGACATATTAAACAGTGTTGATCCAACTTCTTTCTAAATCTGCAAAATGTGTTTTTTGAACACTTCAGTGCCTTGCTTTGTGTTTCTCTTTAGCTACACAGAGACTAATTTCTAGTCAGTGGGCTTTCGGTGTTTTTTTTTTTTTTTTTTTGGTGGTATTGGGGTTCCTGGAAGCCCTTCTACCTCCGGGCTATACACCCAGACCTATTTTATACTTTGTATTTGGAAACAGGGTCTCTTAAACCAGCGCGGCTGGCTTCGAACCTGTGCAATCCTCCTGTCTTCACCTCCCAAGCGTGGGGATTACAAGCGTGCGCCACCACGCCCAGCCTGGGCTTTTGGTTTTTAAAGAAATTTCTTTCTCAAGTCACTAAGCTCAGGGGTGTACCCTGGATGTATTATGTATGTTTATAATTCTATTGCTATCCAAACATTTGCTGGTAAAGTTATCCTCAATTATTTCTTTGGGGATTAGGGTTAGGCATGTTTTTAAAAAAAGCTGTTTAAAACTGTGCCTGTGGTAAACAGCATCATTACTTGTCACCTGCCACTTAAGTCCCAAAGCAAACTTCCAGTAACACCGGAGAGGAGGGCAGCTGAAGCACAGGATGTGAGCTGAGAGGCATCCTGGATACTTACTTTGTTGCTAGCATGAGCTGCCCTGAGGAAGTGCACAGGGCCCTGGGAAGAGACTGTGACACTAGGCAGACCTTCCAGATGCTCTGGAGTGCGCTCCCTCCTGTGCTGGAGGGAAGGGAGCCCTTTGGAACGAGGCCACTTTCTGCAGCTTTGGCAGCTGCTGAGCCCAAGGGACAGGAGGCTGAGCTGGGTCTGACTCTAGTTCCACACATTTCCTTTCGTAGGGTCCAAAGTCATTCCAAGAGGAAAAAAAATGTTTCTAATTTTACTTTATTTTAAAATTTCTAAGAATTATAGAATTAGACAGTTATGGAATGGAGAGATTCCTTGGATGTCCAATTTTCTAGTTTTGTAGGTAAGAGAATTAAAATCCAAAGCGCAAATGGATTGCTAGAGACTGTGAGGTCTAGTTTGTGGCAGAGGCTGATTATTTGGTTGACATTTGAATAGTCTTCTACATACACATCTTAATTTGGAAAGCACAGGAGTTTGGGTTCTCTACTATGTTATGTTGTTTGCATGCTGTGTTTCATCCTGTTTTAATGTTCTGCTTGTTGAATGCACATAAAATATTTTTGGGGCTGTTTTCACAGAGTTCACAAAGTGTTTTATTCAGTACCACCATTTCTAACAAGAAAAGATATTCTTCTTTTTCTCTTCCATAGAAAGTTCTTATGGCTGCAAATATTAAGTAGAGTTTGAATGAGGATCAGAATGCTTCTTATAGTCCCTAAAATGTGGATTTTGAGCGAGGCATGGTGATTTATACCTGAAATCTTTGGAGCTGAGAAAGGAGGCATTCAGGTTTGGTGCCAGTCTCAGCAACTTAGTGAGACCCTGTTTTAAAATAAAATAAAATAGGAGCCAGGCATGGTGGCACACATTTGTAATCCCTGCGCTTGGGAGGCCGAGACAACAGGATCCCACAGGTTCACAGCCAGCCTCAGCTACTTAGTGAGGCTCTCGGCAACTTAGTGAGACCATTTCCAAATAAAGTATAAAATAAAATAAAATAGGGCTGGGGGTGTAGTTTGGAGGTAGAACATTCTAGATTCAATCCCAGAATACACACACACACATACACACACACACACAGATAAAAGAAAAATAATCTGGTTTTCTATTTAGGGCTTCCCACAGGCATCCCTTGTCAGACTCATTCAAATGGCAGATTGAACTGTAGCTTGTTTGATTCTTTTTTTTTTTTTGCAAGAAGAATCACATACTCTGAGTTTTTGTTTTTCAGTTGGACTTCAGCAATGACCTCCTGCCCTGTGGCCTGAGGTCCTGGTGTAGCTTGCTTTCCCTCCCTGTTCCGTCTGGGATCTCAGAATCCTTACTGCTCCCCTGCTCTATTCTATTTCTGTGTACTGAGAGAGAAAGCCTGGACCCTCCCCTTGTTTCTCTCTGTGCCAGTCGCACTTTAAAATGCTTTGCCCCATAGACTTTTGTGTCTGTAATGAAAACAACGGAATCTTAGAGTTCCCATTATCATCTTAGTATTATCGAACTACATTAATGAGAATTGCTAAAATAATCTCCTTTGCTTAGGGTATAAATCCAAAGGGTTTTTGCTTTGTTCTTAATACGAATCAATTTAGTTGTAGATTAAGTTGTTGACTTTGCATTTATTTAACTATATCCAATTATCTATATAAATGACAGTTCATTTATGATCCACAGTTCAAGTGTATCGTCAGGAACCTTTATAGAATTATTTTATTTTACCTTAAAATCATGGTGGAGGGGAACTCTTGAGAACTGTTTGTCAAATAGTGGATTAGAGCAATAACTACCTTTTCTCCTTGGAGCTGGGAGGAAAGATATTTTTAACTACAGTTTTTGAACACTTTTATTAAACCTTGCACATAATGAAGTTTATATTAATAGTAGCTCTATTTTAGTTCAAATCTTAGGAAAGACAAAAATTATTTCTCCCTTTCTCCCTTCTCCTCATCCCCTACAGCTACGCCAGGTCTTTGGGCCTTGAGAGAAAAACATTCTAAACACAGTTTTATTTTATTTTATTATTTCCAGTACTGGTGTTTTGAACCTATATGCTGTGAATGTCGGTCAGGCGTTCTAACAGTGAGCTACATCTCTGCCCCCAGATGGTTTTAAAAAACACAGTTTTAAGCTGGGTATGATGGTACATGTCTGTAATCCCAGTACTAAGGAGGCTGAGACAGGAGTATCACAAGTTTGAGGCAACTTAGTGAGGTCCTCAACAGTTTAGTGAGATCATGTTTTAAATAAAAAACAAAGTAGGTCTGAGGGTATAGCCCAGAGGTAGAATACCCCTTCTTCAATTTCTAGTACTACACAAAACAAAACAAGTTTTAAAATTTTTATTTATTATTTTTAGGAAGAAATATCTTATTATTATAACAATTGTTAAGAACATATACATGAGGTATTAATTAATGCCTTGAAAGCTGAATGTTTTTTCATAGATAAAAATGCATAAAAGGTCCATGGAAACAAACTTACTATATGATCCAGTAATACCACTTCTGTGTATCTACCCAAAAGAAAGAAAACGAAACTACCCAACTAATGAATGCATATCTATGTTCATAGCCACACTATTCACCATTGCCAAACCATGGAACTAGCCAAGACGTCCAAGAACAGATGAATGGTTTACAAAACTATGGGATATGTACACAATGGAATTTTACTCAGCCATAAAGAAAAACACAATTATGTCATTTACAGTGAAATGTATGGAACTGAAGAACATTATGCTAAGTGAGATTAGTTAGTCACAAAAAATAAGAAATTGGATGCTCTCCTTAATATGCAAAAGCTAGGGACAAAATGGGTCATAAGAGGAACTCTAGATGAAGAAGGAGATACCATAGATGAACAAATAAGGCACCTAACTGAGGGGATGGTAGGGAGAAGAGGGAAATTCTCTAAAGCACATGATGTACCTTAAGAAACATATCAATGTCAATCACTAAGCCAAACGTGAGGAGGAGGGAGGGGGAGCGAATGGAGTGGGAATTGGGTAAGGGCTAATTGGGTGATGTGTGCATGTATGTCTCCACCATCTTGTATCCCATTAAGATGTATGACTACAATGCACCAATAAAAAAGTAAAAAAAAATCACCCACAATGCTACCTCCCAACACAAGCACTGTTGGAAGTCTGTATATATTCTTCTAGCTGTGTATATAGGTAATTGTTTCATAAAAACAGTATACAATTTGGAATTTTTAAAATACTTACTAATTTTCCTGCATTTTAAAATATTTTCCAATTTAACTTTAATAGTTCTATGTGACTGCGTTAGATGGCTAAATTCTATGGAAATAGTTTCCAATCAACTAAGTAATGTTTCCACCTAAAAACATTTCTCACCAAACCTCTTCATTAGACATTAAGGATATGTAGTGTCACAGGCCACTGAACAGGAGCAAGGATTTGAAATTTTATCACCTTTGGATTTCTTAAAGAAAAATGGCCACCTTCTCTCAGTGACAAGCACCATAGAGAAAGTGTAGACTCTTTAATGAATTTGCCACCTGAGGTTTGGCTGCAAAGCTTGACTCCTGTATCGTCACTTGAAAATTTGGCATGTTCTTCCAAATGTCACCAAGGAAACACAACATCTACTAAAAGGAAAGACAATAAATCCTGAAATTAGTATCCACAGAAAACTGGAAATGACTGAAAGAAATATTTGAACAAAATATATCATTATAATCTGGCAATAACCCTCACCCCAACACATCTCTGGTTTATAAATAAATCCTGTATTTGAAGGAACTCTTATACTCTGTTGGTGGGATTGCAAATTAGTACAGCCACTAGGAGATCAGTTGGTGATTTATCCAAAAACTATGAATGGATCCACCACACAATCTGGCTATAGCACTCCTGGGTATCTTTCAAAAAGGACTGAAGCCGTAACATTATAGTGATATGCGCATTTCCATATTTACAGTAGCACAATTTATAATAACCAAATAATGGAACCAACCTAGGTGTCCATCATAAGACGAATGGATTACAAAATTATGGAACATATACATAATGGAATTCTACTTAGCAATAAAGAAGAATGAAATTGTGTGATTTTCAGTAAAATGGATGGACCTGGAAAACATTGTGTTAAGTGAAATTAGCTAGTCATAGAAAGTGAACATCAAATTGTTTTCTCTCATTTGTGAAAGCTAGGGAGAGGATACAAGAGGGGTTTTAGGAAAAGGAGAAGAAATCCTAGCAGAACAATAAAGGAGGTCTGGGAAATGGTGGTGGTGGGATTAATAAAGGAAACACACTGATGTTATGTACATAGGTGAAATTACCAATGCCAATCTTAATTTTGTGTATGGGAAGGGGAGGGAGTGGGAAAGGCATCTGGGGAGGAGCTCACTAATGTTTGTCCCTACATACATGTATATAGCAGCTCTGTGTATGTATATCCCTATCACTCTAAACTACATTTCAATATAAGACTACAATGCCCCAGTAAAAGTATATTTAAACAAAAAGTGCATAGAAATCACAGAGCTCCTTTGGGACTACCACAGATTTGAAACCAAGGGTTTAATGGATAATTAAGACACTCTCCACAGCATTAATACAGATGTTGACATGTTTTACAAATTTGCTTGGTAACTTCTTGAGCATATGTGCAGGTTAAATACATCTTATTTCCTTGTGGAGATATTAAAGAATTACTCATCTTGATCTTGTTTGATATGATGATGGTGATGATACTTTGAGCTCTTGGAAATAGAAAACTTAACAGGTCCAGTTAAATTTTACTTAAAATCTTAAAATATCAAATATCTTAATAATCTGGTTATTTTTTAAAAAATTATTTTATGATATTTAAAAAATTATTGGTGCATTATAATCATACAGGATGGTAGAGGCTTACATGCACACAGCACACATTTAGCCCTTCCTCGATTCCCACCCCATTCCTTCTCCCTTCCCTCCTTTTCAGTATAGTGATGGGCTTTGATAAGTTTGTGTATGTGCATTATGTCCACTGAGGTGTTTCCCTCTTCCCCTCTCCCATCCTCTTCGGTTAGAATGTTTTCTTCACTCATCTAAGTTTCTCCTTTGTCTGGATCCCCTTCTAGGTCCTATTTTCTCCCTAGCTTTGGCATATGAAGGAGAACATCTGACTTTGCACTTTTTGTGACTCACTAATTTCACTTAGCATATAATGTTCTTCAGTTCCATCCGTTTCTCTGTAAATGATATAATTTTGTTCTTCTTTATGGCTGAGTAGAATTCCATCGTGTGCATATCCTATAGTTAACCAAACAATTTTATTTTATTTTATTTTGTTTTTTTGATGGTACTGGGAATGGAACCCAGGGGCCTTCTACCTCCGGGCTATAATCCCAGACCTATTTTATATTTTATTTGGAGACAGGGTCTCTTAAGCCAGCTGAGGCTGGCTTCGAACCTGCACGATCCTCCTGTCTCAGCCTCCCAAGCCCGGGGATTACAAGCATGCGCCACCATGCCCGGCTAACCAAACAATTTTAAACAACTAAAAATGTCATACAAGTAGTTTCAAAAGTGGGAGCGGATTAGATCTGAAAAATATAAACAAATTCTTTAAAACTCAAAATGTATTTCTCTTTAAGGAGTTTTGATGGGAGAGTAAGTTGATACAGCCTTTGGAAGGACACGTTTGGCAGCAGAAATTAAAATTACTTTTCTGCTCTAATAAAATCCAGTAATTCCACTGAGAATTTTATCCATTGCTGATAATCAATGAAATATCTAAAATTAAAGTATAAATTGTTAATCAGTATTGCAGAAACAATGAAACATTGAGAATAATCTAAATGTGTAGAAGGCAATACTCTATAAATCTTGGTGTATTAATCCAATGGAACATGAAGGAGCTTTATAAAGTGATATAGTTATACATTTTTATTTTTGTTTGACAAGGAAATTTCTTAATATGCTAAGCAAAAAATGGTTAAGGGCAGGGTGCATGCCTTATAATTCTACTTTGGAACCTGTATGCACATGCATATATACACACACATACACATAATATCTGGATGAATGTTTATCAAAATATTTAGCGCTAATTTCTTTGTGATAAAATTAGCAATAATCTTCAAGTTATTTTGTCATATTCAAGCATTTCTTAAGGAATGTTTTGTTCTCATAGTAGGAAAAAGCAATGGCGTTATTTGCAGTATTTTAAGTTTTCTGTAATATGACCAGTTTTCCTAGTCAACTATTCCACACAGAGAATGGGGATGGGTTTAGTGATAGAACTCTTTTGGCCACAGAGAGAAGGCCTTTTTTTGTATTCTGAGATTAAACCTTGACTCTCTTGAGCTTTTCTCTGGCCACTATAGGGCTATAAATGTGGTTTGAAATTGAGGGACCATGTGGGCTGCTCACAATGACAGCTACCTCG
Source organism: Muscardinus avellanarius (assembly GCF_963383645.1). Lineage (NCBI taxonomy): Eukaryota > Metazoa > Chordata > Mammalia > Rodentia > Gliridae > Muscardinus > Muscardinus avellanarius. Next base: position 29,388,221 of record NC_137794.1, read on the forward strand.
TGGCGTGGAGCATTTGGCAGAGATCTAGAGAAACCTCCAATGATGGGAATATGGTCATTTAAGAGTTGCATATACTTAAGACAAAGGCTGCGTGTATTAGACATACTATAAAGTGATGCCAACTCCAAGTTAGAGAAGAAGCTATTCATTTTATCTAAGCCTTTAAGTCTTGTGAGCCAGCAAAGGGCTTGTACTAAAACACACTTCTAGTACAAGTCTCACAGGTTGAAAGATGAAATTCTCAGCTGGGTGTGGTGGCACACACTTGTAACCCATTTCTTGGGAGGCTGAGACAGGGGGATCCAGGTTTGCGACCAGCCTCAGCTACTTAGTGAGGCCCTCTGCAACTTAGCGAGACCCTGTTTCAAAATAAAGAATAAAATATAGGGTTGGGGGTGTAGCTAGGAGATAGAATGCCCCTGGGTTCAATCCCCAGTACCGCAAAAAAAAAAAAAAAAAAGATGAAATTTTCCTTAGTCATGCCACAGAGAATTTCTACAGTGCAGATGTATAGTTCATATCTCCAGAAAATGTGCATGGCAATTATTTTCCCTCAGAAGTAGTAGAGTATATTTTTTCTAAGTTGACTCTTCCTGGCTGCATTTTAAGTCTCTAAAAATTCGTTAGTACTATGAAGTGACTAATGAGAGGTAAAGTTACAAGATTCAGAGATGAGTGATTAATGGAATAGAAGCAGACAGGTCCACATCTTACCCAATGTTTCGCATAAAGGACTCAAGAAGCATCCTTAAATTAAAGGCAACAGTTTGCATGTTCACGGATGATATGTATCTAAATCTACTTATACCTATATTCATTTTCATCTCTCAGACACGTGTATCGTAAAATTATCTCAATAAGGCCAAGTGAGAAAGTTTAACTATAGCTGAGTTTACCTGACTATAATCTTAAAAAAAAAATGTCCATCATGCCAGGTGTGGTGGTGCACACTTGTAATCCTAGTACTCAAGAGGCTGAGACAGGAGGATCGCAGGTAGGTTTGCAGCCAGCCTCAGAGACTTAGTAAAGCCCTCCACAACTTAATGAGACCCTTTTCAAAACAAAGAATGAAAATAGGTTTGGGGGTGTGGCTCAGAGGTAGAATGCTCCTGGGCTCAACCCCTAGTACCACGTGTGTGTGTGTGTGTGTGTGTGTGTGTGTGCGCGCGCACGCGCGTATACACACACACACACACACACACGAGTCTAGCAGTAGTTAAGTAGATTTTCTGTAGACAAATTTCCCTGTATTAGATATGATCAGGGATTTATGAAACTGTGGATGACGATATTAAAAGACACCAGATAAAGGCAAAAAGCTCACTGTAGAGGTCAGTCCTTGAGGAGAGACTTGAGATAGAAAATAGTCTTTCTGGAAGAAAATACTAGATTGGAGTATTGAAGAGGAGAGAGAAGGAATTCCAAGTAAGAGAATAGTAGAACAAAGACACAAAGGCAGACAGGATTGTGATGCATGCCTGTAATCCCACTTCTTGGGAGGCTCAGAATGGAGGATTGCAGGTTGAAGGCCAGTTTCAGCAATGTATTGAGGCCCTGCTTAAAAAAATAAATAAAACAAAAGGCCTAGGGATATAGCTCAGAGGTAGAATACCCCTGGGTTCAATTCTCATTACAAGAAAGAAAAAAAGAAAAGAAAAAAGAAAGAGAAGAAAGAAAAAAGACACAAAGGTAGGATGTCTGTGGATTTCGGAAGGCGGGGGTTGATAGGAAAGCTGGTGAGTCTAGGACTTAGGGGTCAGAGAGGGAGGGTGAGGCTGGTGGTGTGGGGATGCCATTGCTGTTTGCGTGGACAGTTACTCATTTTCTGGGAATTTCAGTGCGTTAATCATCGTTGCCCACTGGGTAATGAAAACTAGTAGCTTTGCCCAGCCATTGTGATAACCCAAAACTGGACCACAAGTTTCCAAACATCCTTGATGGGAGATTTATCATCCTGTCTTAAGAACCACTGGGGTAGATAATGAGTGCTTCTGAATGCCAGGATGGCATGCCAGGCTGCCGTCAGGTTTTTATGTGTGAAATAGTTCTGTTTTGATTTTCCTATTTCCTTTATGTAGGAATACTGTAAAATGATACTTTTCTTCATGGTTGAAAACACATCCACATCCTCTATTATCTGTGGTGTAATTCAGTTCAGAGTTGACTCTGATTCCTGTAGCATCCATTATATACCACCTTAATTTCACTTTATTGCTGTTTATAATTATCTTTATTTATAGCAGGCTTGGGTGAAATGTAGGGACAACAGGGGACTCATCAAACATCTGGAACAGTTTTAAAAAATTTTTGGATTTACCAAAACCCAAACATTCTGCCAACCACCTCTTCTCACCCTCCTTCTCTAAAGTTTGAAAACACATATATTTTAGAGAACATTGATTCCATGTGTTTTTAATTCATTTTAGTTTATATCATCAAAAATGTTTAAAAAAGTGATTTGGCATCCAGAAAGTCCATCGAGCTTTTAAAATAAACTTAACAACTAAAAAAGTGTCACACAAATATATTGGGACTGCAGAAGGATGAAGTTTTGATGGAGACTGCTTGCGATTGAAGCTTGGCAAAATTATTTTTCCACACTTATTTTTAGTGTTCCATCCAGCTTCCAATCCACAACCTTGACAGCACCAATTGGGTTGGCTAATCTTAAAAAATACTGTATCAAATTTTTGCATTGAGACGTATATCACTAGGGAAAGATATTAATAAATCAACATAGTTTATTTTTAATACTGGGAAGTTTTACTATAGTGTTGGCAATAATGATATAAGAAATTCTAGGACAAACTGGGAATTGTGAGAGGTAACATGAATAATAGCAATGTGAAATATGGCATATTTAGTTATGAGTTATTTTATGATTATGATGTAAGCCAGTGAGTCTCATGATTTGAGGGAAGATGAAGAGTGATGTGCATTGATAATAAACACACACAGAGCTAGATCCCTATTTCTGCTCACTTATTTATGCAAAACCTTAAGCAACTGAGGTAAATGAGTGGGGTGATATTGAATGGTTAAAGCTTTACTTAGAATTCTATACAGGTTAGCCCAGAACTGATAATGTTATCTTGTACACTGTAGGGGCACCAGACACCTATTAAAATAAGTTGCAGATAAAATAAAACAATGATTAAATCTAGACATTATTTCCTACTTAAAAGGGTGAGTTCCAACTTAGAAACTAATAGTTCCAGCTGGCTTCAGAATAATAAGGTGTCCTTGAATCCTTATACATAGCTGGCATTGTCAATAGACTAAACCAAACATATGCTTTACAAACATAGAGATGATTATTTCTCAAATATAAGCATATTGTGAGGTGGTGATTAATAAAATCAAAATATATTAAACAATGGTATTGAATTCATAATTTTATTATTAAATATTTTCTCAGGTACTATATAGCAAGTGTACAGTTACTAGTATGACTAAACCTTCAAACATATTGACATTTTTATAGAAAGTATCTCATGCCAAAGAAGGTTGAGGATTGCCAGCCTACGGCTTTCTACTAAACTCTTCAGACAGGGTTTTGTATATGGACTGTATACCTCAATATGTACACACATATGCTAATCACCTTACTTTCTTTCATGATGATGCATAGCAAAAGTACTTGCATGGAATTAAGTTTTACCTTCATGCATAAGAATGGATTTACATTTGGAATAATAAACTTGATGTAACAAAAGGGAAGTAAATATGTATACTAAAATCCATGCAAAAATATATTAATTTTTCAGGTCCCCCAATACATCTATAAATCTGTAGCATTCCCTTAATATAAACTTCCTACAGTCACTACCAGTCACTGCTTTGCACCTGCTGTCTCACTCCACTTTTTATAAAGCTCTGGGTTCGTTAGCCGAGTCATCTTTCTTCAACGACAACGAGTGCAGAAGAATAGATGTGAACTCATCAGTAACTCTAAGGCAGATTAATTTCCTGGTCCTCTTGAATTTGGGGATCTTCTTAAACTCACTTTGCTTCCTGAAGAAAAGTTGAGCCAAGATGCAGTCTGCAAGTGGCCTAGAGAGCACTGTTCATGTCAAAGGTTTGCAGCTGGTCTCCAGTGCTGAAGGCAAGAATGAAAAGCAAGTCCTTATCACACTGTTCCTCCTTGTAATCACTTTCCCATCATCTAAAGAGATATTTTTAGATGTCTTAGGTTATTCCTAGGCCACAAATATGTACAGTCTTCCTACATCTCCCTCCGTCCAAATAGCAGATCAATTGATTTAAGTAAAGAATACAGTGAAAGCAAGCAATGGCTCACTTTGAACAAGGGGAGGTGACCATCTCCTTAATGGACTTTAGGAACATCAATCAATACAGTGTCCCCCTAGTCTGATTATTGTTAAGTCATCCATCCTTCTGTTAATTCAGTAAACATTTACAAACAATTACTATAAGTAAACACTGTGATAGATGTTAGTGATATAAAGTTGACTATTATCTCTTCCCTCAAAGTGTTCATAGCTTATTTAGGGATACATAAAAACACAGTGTGATACATTATAATAATGCTATGGTAGGTATACATTGTAATAATATATACATATACACTCATATAAACTACATGTGTTTACATGTATACGTACATAAATGGAACACCAAACCCAGGATGGGGTGTCAGAGCTGTCAGAAAGGTTTCCTAGAGTAGCTGTGAGTGAAGATTCAGAGTTAGAACATGAAGAGGAGGTTGGAAGGTGTGTGCCAAGGCTGTTCTAGGCTGAAGGTTGAAGGAGTCAGTGGTGCCCTGAGGAAGTTCACTGTGGCTGGAAGGCACGGGCCCAGTGTTGAGAGATGAGGTTGGAGAAGTAGGGAGGGACTGAAAGGCAAAAGAGCTGTTATTTGTAAAATCCCCTTATTGTCTTTCTGGAAAAGCTAGTAAGATCAGAGCCTAGTAGCCATGGGAGGTTCGTGATGGTTCTGTTGTTGTGGAGAGAATTAGATAGAAATGGGTCCCAATTCAGGAAGAGGAAATGGTGGAATGCACAAGGGCAGTGTATACCTGAAACAGGTTCTCCAGTCAGAGAAAAGCAGTCACAAAAGACAGAGAGCAATGTAGGTAGACAGATTTTATGTGTAAATTTTGTTCTATTTTGGAATTGTTTTATATACTATACGTCAATTTACAGTTCATTTTCTTATATAAGAAAGTACTGTATCAGATTATTTTGTGGTCATTTGATAAAGATTTTTGTGTGTCTTTGTATATTAAAAAAAAGCCTGACCTAGCCGGGCATGGTGGCGCACGCCTGTAATCCCCGTGTTTGGGAGGAGGAGACAGGAGAATCCTGTAGATTCGAAGCCAGCCGCGTTGGCTTAAGAGACCCTGTTTAAAAAAAAAAAAATATATATATATATATATATGTGTGTGTGTGTGTGTGTGTGTGTGTGTGTCTGGGAGTATAGCCCAGAGGTAGAAGGGCTTCCAGGAACTCCAGTACCACCAAAAAAAAAAAAAGCATGATTTAAATTTGCCCATTTGAAGTATTATAGAGAATTTTAGGATCATAGAGGTGGCTTTTGAGGGGTTGAAAGTAAGAACTATGGAGTTATACCAAAAATCAGAGGTATAATCTATTTAACAAGGTTGGTGGAAAAATGTTAAATATTGTTAGTATGGGAATGCAAATTTAAATGAGTTACCATTTGATCTTTACATCAGAAAAGATGTTTAAAATAGCTTATAATTTTCTCTTCTGTATTATTCAGGATCTATAATGAGCACATTCATGTATTGCTGATGAAAATGTAAAATGAATTTGAAGATACATATCAGGAGTCTAGAATTATTAGTAATATAACCCAGTAAAGTAACTCTCTTTTGTGTGTGTGTGGTTCTGGGGATTGAACCCAGGAGCATTCTACCTCTGAGCTATACCCTCAGACTGTTTTTTTTTAAAGAGTCTCATTAGGTTGCTGAGAGTCTTACTGTGTTGCTGAGGCTGGTCTTCAGCCTGTGATCATCCTGTATCAGCTTCACATGTAATGGGATTACAGGCATATACCACCATGCTTGGTCCAGTAATGCTACTCTTGAGAATGATACTAGACAACAAAACAAAACAAAACAAAAAAACCATGTATTTTCAAATGAGGTAGAAATTTTGGAGCAATAGTAATGTCCCAAAATAGAAAAGGGTTAAACTATGCCATACAAAAAAAAAAAACATACAAAGTTAAAAATGATATTGATAAAAGGCCTATAATAAATGAGAGAAATGCCTATGTAAAGTAAAAGATGAAATATGTCAATACTTTAAATTGTATAGAAGAAATGTAATATACAAAAGCAATAATGATTTGACTTAATCTATTTCATAAACATTGGGGCAGTATCAGTTGCAGAACTCAAGTGTTCCATAGTTTCTGACTTTATTTTAGCACATAATAAATGCAGAGCATTTTTTCATATTAAGGTTGTCAAATGAATTGTGTTTAATTTTCTTTTTTAATGAAAAGGAAATGAGGAAAAAGCAAGTCTTTTCTCACAGTATTTGAGAATAAAATTTATGTGGTTAACTGCTTTCAGAAAAATAAGATATTTGAGTAGAAAAGTCTTCTTACTTTAAATTACAATTTAAACTAGGATAGTCATTGTCAAAATTGATTTATTCAGAAAAAGGTAAATTTTTATCATTAAAATTCTTACTGTGGACAGCTGCGGCATTGCAATTGAGGGCAAACTGCTTGTTCTCATCAGGACAGAGTGTACCATCATTGTCGCCAATAGTAAGAGGTTCAGTGTATTCTTCTCCAAGTTCTTGTTATTCCATTTTTATACATCTATGAGTGCCTGTCTATTTTGTGGTGATCTGGAGAACAGAAGATAATTGTCTAATCCAGTTCTAGCTCAGTATGCTGGCTGCCTACAGTGTTTCTGCCTTCTGAGCAAGAGCTATGTTTGTGGGTTAGACAGGAAACACAGATGATGAAGCAGAGTTCTTTGTGTTGCATTTATTCTGAGTTCTGAATAAATTCTACCTGTTTCTCAAAACAGAACTCCCCTATTTCCTAGGGTATGTCTTTTCATTTTAAGTAAATTTCCCTAAAACTGGTGCCATAAAAATCAAAGTTTTATCAGTCTCTGACCAAGGCATTTCCGAAACAAAAGTTGCCCATAGGAGGGAGTCAGGGAAGGCCTTGATGCTTTTCTTTAACACAAGAGCAACTATGAAGAGCTAAGCTGATTGGAATTGAGCCAGCGGCCAGGGCTGATTCAGAGCATCCCCATTGTTTCCTGAAGGAACCATGAGCAACAGAAAGGAAAAAAATTAAAATTTTTCCGAGTCAAAGCACTCCTTATCCCAGGGATCAGACTACTTCTCCAGCATCAGCCCTCCCAAGAATGGGAGTGTGGGGCCTTATTTCAGTTGTTATTTTTGTCTACCACAAATGGATGGATATCGGCAATTTCATGATGTACTATGTAATAATTTCCTGGACACAGTACCTTCAAGAAGGGTAGGTCAGTGCTTGTATCTGTAGTGTTAGTTGGAGTTCTTTAAGAACAGATGCCAAAGCCTGGCATGGTGCTGCACACTTGTAATCCCAGCGTTTGGGAAGCTGAGACAGGAGGATCAGTTTGAGGACAGCCTCAGCTACTTAGTGAGGCCCTTTGCAATGCAGTGAGACCTTGTTTCCAAATAAAGAATAAAATACTAGGGCTGGGGATGTAGCTCAGAGGTAGAATGCCCCAAGGTTCCATCCCTGGTAACACACACACACACACACACACACACACACACACACATACACACACACACGAAGCAGATGCCAAGATGGAATTCAACATTCGAAGTTTATTAGGGGGAAATGCCTGCATGAAGAGTAGAAAGGGAGTTGAGAGGGTTGTCAAATTGTGATGGTAGTCACAGGTAAAGGAGAGATGGAGACAGGTTGTGTGTGTATGTGTCCTACATTGCAATATGGTCTAAGGACAGTTTGGTAAAGCTTTAGGGAGGTTCTTGAGTCAAAATCAATAAATAAGGGAGACTCATGTCTTCCAGAATCAGGTCCTTGGCATGGCCTTGAGATGAACACAGAAATGGGTTTCAGTGAGTGGCACTAGAGCCCAAGCCAATACACACCTGTGAGTGGAGGGTCACCAGGCATGTTTTCATGGCTGCCAAGTTGAGAAGAAAACTAGATGGGCCCGACCTGGTTTATTGTCCCTTTACTTTTTATCCTCACTTCAACTATTTCAGGAATTTTGTTAATTATTGTCCATTTAAGCTATCTAATTGACCTTGACTTTTGTGTAGAGGGAGCTAGTGACAGGGAAGAAGACTGTGGTCCTTTTCTTTTTCTTTTAACAATTTTTTTATTGAACATAAATAGTATACATTTAAACTATATTTGGTGCCCTCTCTCCACCGCCCCCATTTTCCCTTCCCCCCTCCCACCAATGGTTGTCCAGGTTAACCATGTCATATTCATAATTTTACACATGTTCAGATGTAGACCCTCATTAATCAAGATCAGCCTTCCTCCTCTCCTATCTTTCCATTCAAACTTTGCTGATATTTCCCCTCCATTATCTGGAGTCCCACTGGTATCCTCTGTGTTTTCTAGTTTGGGCATATTAGAGGAAATATATGTACTTTCTCCTTCTGTGCTTGGCTGATCTCACTTAACATAATGCTCTCCAGGGCTTTCCATCTTCTTGCAAATGATATAATTTTGTTCTTCTTTATGGCTGAATAGAATTTCATTGTGTGTATTTCCCAAAGTTTTGCTATCCATTCATTTGTTGATGGAGATCTGGGTTGGTTCCATATTTTGGCTATTACAAATTGTTCTGCTATGAACATAGGTATGCATATGTTGCTGTATTTCTCTGAATTCCACCCCTTTTGGAAAGATACCCAGGAGTGGTATAGCTGGATCATATGGTGGATCTATTCCCACCTTTCTTAGGAATCTCCACATAGATCTCCATAGTGGCTGAACTAGTTTGCATTCCCACCAACAGTGTAAAAGAGTTCCTCTCTCCCCACATCCTCGCCAGCATTTGTTGTTGTTTGATTTCTTTATGCTTGCCACTCTGACTGGGGTTAGATGGAATCTCAGTGTAGTTTTGATTTGCATCTCCCTGATGGCCAGTGATGAAGAACATCTTTTTATGTATCTGTTGGCTCTTTGTATCTCTTCTTTTGTGAAGTGTCTATTTAGTTCATTTGCCATTTCTTGATTGGGTTGTTTGTTTTGCTAGTGTAGAGTCTTTTGAGCTCTTTGTATATTCTGAATATTAGCCCCCTATCAGAATGGTGGCTGGTAAAGATCCTTTCCCATTCTGTAGGCTTCCTCTTTAGGTTATTGATAGTTCCCTTTGATGAGAAGAAACTTTTTAGTTTGATGCTATCCCACTTGTTTATTCTTGCTTTAATTTGCTGAGCTTTGGAGGTTTTGTTGAGAAAGTTACTGCCTGTGCCAATATGTTGTGGTGTTGAACCTATGCTCTCCTCTACTAACTTCACAGTCTCAGGTCTAATTTCTAAGTCTTTGATCCATCTTGAGTTGATTCCTGTGTTTGGTGAGAATCATCAAAATTAGAGCAGAAATAAATGAAATAGAGAACAAAAAACAACTTAAAGAATCAATAAAACAAAAAGTTGGTTCTTTGAAAAGATTAATAGAATTGATAACCCCCTGGCCAACCTAACCAAAAGAAAAAGAGAATCAACTCAAATTATCAAAATTAGAAATGAAAAAGGAGATATCATCACAGATAGTGAAGAAATTCAAAAGATTATCAGAAACTACTTTAAAAATTTATACTCCAATAGACTTGAAAAGCTGGAAGAAATTGATAGATTGCTAAGCACAGTTAACCTTCCTACACTCAGCCAAGAGGATATAGCAAGCCTAAACCAACCAATAACAACCAAAGAATTAGAAACAGCAATAAAAATTCTTCCACCAAAGAAAAGCCCAGGCCCAGATGGGTTCCCAGCTGAATTCTACAAAACCTTCAGTGAACAACTAATACCAATACTTCATAACTTGTTCCGGGAAATTGAAAAAGATGGAACTCTCCCAAATTCCTTCTAAGAGGCCAGTATCACATTAATCCCCAAACCAAATAAAGATATCTCAAGAAAGGAAAACTACAGACCAATATCCTTAATGAACATAGATGCAAAAATTCTAAACAAAATACTAGCTTTACACATTCAAAACTATATCAAGAGAATAATACACCATGACCAAGTCGGTTTCATCCCAGAAAAACAAGGCTGGTTCAACATATGCAAATCAATACTTGTTATTCACCACATAAATAGAACCAAGTATAAAAACCACATCATCATAGCAATACATGCTGAAAAAGTATTTGACAAAATCCAACACCCATTTATGTTAAAAACACTTAAAAAACTTTGTATAGAAAGAAAGTACTTCAACATCATTAAGGTAATATACTATAAACCCAAAGCCAACATTATATTGAATGGGGAAAAACTGCAAGAATTTCCACTAAAGCCAGGAACAAGACAAGGATGCCCACTATCACCACTCCTTTTCAATATAGTTCTTGAGATTCTTGCTGTATCAATAAGACACGAGAAGGAAATCAAAGGAATTCACATAGGAAGAGAGGAATTGAAATTATCCTTATTCGCAGATGACATGATCCTTTATTTGGAAGACCCAAATAACTCAACCAAAAGGCTTCTGGAGCTGATTGACAAATTCAGCAAAGTCGCAGGTTACAAAATCAACCTAAAGAAATCAGTGGCTTTTCTTTATGCCAACAATGAATCCACAATGAAAGAAACAAAGAAAAAATTTCATTCACTATAACCTCAAAACCAATAAAATACCTAGGAATAAACCTAACCCAAGATGTAAAAGACCTCTACAACAAAAACTATAAAACATTAAAGAAAGAAATTGAAGAAGACCTTGGAAGATGGAAAGATCTCCTGTGCTCATGGATAGGCAGAATAAATATCATCAAAATGGCCATTCTGCCAAAACTGATCTATAGGTTCAATGCAATTCCCATTAAAATATCAGCGACATTCTTCAGAGACCTAGAAAAATCAATCATGAACTTTATATGGAGAAAGAAAAGACCTAAAATAGCCAAAGCAATTCTCAACAATAAGAATCATGCAGGAGGCATTACAATCCCAGACTTCAAACTATACTATAGAGCAATAGTAGTAAAAACAGCATGGTACTGGCACAAAAACAGATATACTGACCAGTGGATTAGAATAGAAGATACAGAAACAAACCCACACATCTTTAGTCAATTAATCTTTGACAAAGGGGCCAAGCACATTTGCTGGAGAAAAGACAGCCTTTTCAACAAGTGGTTCTGGGAGGACTGTGGTCCTTTTTATCCTAGAAAATAATTGACTCCCATTGCAAATTGGCCCACTCGTTTCAAGATCTTTGTATATCAAAAAAGAGGCTGCTTTGATAGGTCAAAAGTCCCTTATTATTTTTAAGTTGGAGGTTCATTGTTATAAAAGTCTGCCAAACTAACAGAGGCTCTTAAAATATGCCTTACGTGACCTTTTGAATGTCTACATAGAGCATCTAGCTGCTTTTTGTTCCTGTTAAAAGAGAAATTGTCTCTGATAGTGTTCCCAGCTGCATAGCTAACAGCCCATTAGAAGAAAACTCAAAACAACAAAGTCAACATTTACCAAATGTATAAATGATACCTTATAAGATGTGAATTAATTCCATGTAATTAAAATGTGAACTTTGAAATTGAAATTTATAAATAAACAACATACACATGTGTTACAATGCCAGGAGTATAAGAAGATTCATATCAGGGCCAAGTTTTTACTATGGAAAGTTAAAATAGAAATTGAATAGTTTTTTAGGTCAACCAAAGGGAAGATTATTTTGGCTATAGCTTAGGTTTTTTTTTTGGCTAAGAACAAAAAATGTATAAATTGTGAGAAAGAGTTTAATCAAGTGCTTTTTTGGTTGATTTCTCACTTATGTATTTATCCAGGATCTTATGAAGCACACATAAGTTAAACTTAGTTAAACTTACATGCAAGAAAAATTTAAAAACCCATATAAAGAAATATAGAAAGAAAGGGTGAGGTCAGAGCTTGAATTGTTCTATTTGAAGAGGAGACTAAAGCCATGAGCATAATGCATGCAGGAGATCTGGCAAACATGCCACTGCATGTTCCTTACACAAGACGCAGTCTTACACAATTCTTCCATTCACTCACAGGCTCAGTCTTTTGGCCACCCATGCTCCCTCAAGAAAACTTATGGCACTGGATTGCATCAGAGAAGCGTGATGAATGAGTGGGGATATCACCAGGGAAGGAGTGTCCTGTGTCTGGCTTGGTTTACAGTCAGATGTGAAGGAAAGAGGCTGTAAATTTGGAAACTAAATGTTGGAAGAAGCTAAAATTTATTTTTAATTTCTAAGTTCCAAAAGAATACAACCTGCAAATATACTGGTAAGATGATAAAGCTAATTTGTAAGATAATTAATCAAGATGTGGGGACTGGTAGTTCAGTGCTGCAGTGGAGGTGCAGAACAAGACCTCAAACTGATTCTACAAGTGCAGCTATTGAGGCAGATAAAGCAGTCTCCTCTAATCTATGCTTCACAATCTAGCTAGATTTTGATATAATGTTGGAGCACAATCTTAAAAAGAAATGAAAATTGTTAACATATGGACACATAAATTTAATTAAGAATAATATGACCTAGCAGCATCATGGAAAGCTCACATCAACAAGCTTCAGAGGGATTTGTCATTTTTTTCTCCATGCCACCAATTAACGATGAATTTAGAGCCAAAAACTGTGAAGGAGAAATTTTTACAAAAATGACTGTGGAATTTCCTTGATTCCTGTGTTGTTTTGCTGTGTTGTTGTGCTTGTATGTTTTGTTGACCATTTTTGTGAAAACATTTTTCTGCTTACTTTAAAGTAATTCTTAGGAGACCATGCAAGAACCAAATAATAAAATGGTTGTGGTGGTACATGCTGATACTTTCAGTACTTGAAAGGCTGAGACAGGAGGATCACAGGTTGGGGGCCAGCCTCAGCAATTTATGAAGCCCCTTAATAACTTAGTGAGACCATGTCTCAAAAAATATTAAAAAGGGATGAGGGTGTACCTCATAGTTAGAATGTCTCTGGGTTTCATCCTCAGTATAAAACAAAACACAAAAACAAAACCCAAAAAACTTCTCATGAAGCTCTACTCATTTGATACAAAAGGCCCTGAACTGAAATAATAATTTATGCTTACTGAATCAAAGTCAAGAAGGGAATTTTATAATTTTTGATGAATTGTTGAGGATGTAGTATATGCAAAGTCCTGTTTTGGCTATAATAGTAGATACAAAATTACATCATTTATAAATTGTTTCCTTATTGACTCATTTAACACATACCCAAATGATTATATTACAAAGTATAGAATGAAACATATTGCAAAAGAATTATGGATGGTTTGAGAATTGTGATGAGGTGAGAGATTACTTACATATGTGATTATGTGAGACCCTCATTGGAGATGAGGCAAGGAATTCAAGCAGAAGAAAAGCAGGAAGCAATTGTAGTGCTAAAAATTTCTGAGCACGTATCAGGATGAGCACATGACTCAATTGGACTGGAGTAAAGAAGTCATTGAGACTAGTAGGCAGGAAATAATGTTGGGAAGATGGAACACAGGTGATGCTGTAAGGACATAAGTCAGGGACAAGGAAATGGAACTAATGGTGGGTAGCGGAAAACTACTGAATGTTTTAGGCAAGAAATTATCTTCATCAGAATAATGATCAGGAGGACTTCCCTGTGAAGATAGCGACTAAGAGAAGCAGAGCTTACGAGTCCTGTTGACACCTGATCTCCATTGCCTTAAAAACAGCATTCTACAAAGCCAAAAAATAATATAAGCAGAGGAACAAAAACAATAAATACAAAGTATAAAGAAAAAGATTAGAAGACTGACCAGAGAGCAGAAAATAAACCCCCCAACTTGAGGCGGTGAGCACCGCAGTGGTGCCATCTTGCCTCACAGCACCAGACTCCAGAGAAGAAAAGGAAAACAAGGACCTGAAGTAAGCAGCTGCAGATCAATGGGTTGTAAGCCATCAGTTCTTCCTGTGTAAACACCGGCTACAACTTCCAGCAGGGCTCACCATGCCCTCCAGGAATCCAGAGTGGAGCTCAACACCAAAAAAGAAATCTGCCTGCCTCACAGCTGATGGAACCACAGCAGCACCATCTTGCCAGTGGTGGCTGAGCTCACCATGCCCTACAGGGATACAGACCAGCACACACCAAAATCATAAGTGAAATTGCAGTCAACTCAAAAGAACTCCCAGTGCTGAGCCCCCAGGGACTTTCACAGTTATGATATACTCCTTGGGTCTGAGATTTTGAGTTTCAACCCAGTGAAGGAATAGTGGTGGCTGAAATTACCACTCTCTCCAGAGATACAGAGCATTTAGTGACCATCTGCATAGACTGAGAAAGACTCAGAGAACTAGACTGACAGTAGGAAAGGTACCAGTGGCACTCAGTATCTGCACAGAGAGATTGCAGAGGCCCTGGCTGCTGAATAGTCATTTATTTGTAGAGTTGTATTAATTTGTTCTTGGGGTTGTTTTTGTTTTTTGTTCTTTTTTTGTGTGAGTGTTTATGCCTGTTTTTTTTTAAACCTTCTTCCCAAACCCTCTCCCAAACTTCTTCCCTTGTGTATACCTACTCTCTTTTCTCTCTTTTCTCTTTTTCTTCTCTCTCTCTTGTCTTGTACTAAATCCACTTCATATCACTATACCAGAAACTCTGCATTGGTTACTCGAATACTACTACATTTTTACTGTCTCTAATCTAGTATATACAACCTCAACAAATTCATACTCTCATTCTATTTGACCCTATCTGAGACTTTACCCTATTTTCCCATTTACTTCACTTCCCTCCTTACTCAACCTTCACTGTTGAACGCAATACAACTTGCCCTTGGATATACCAGCTGACACCTAGAGACTGAGAGAAAGCTATCAGATGCAGCATATACAAACTTCTGAAATCATGAGGAGGAATAATAAGGAACCAATGAACTCCCACAACTCCACACTACCAGAACCTGATAACACCGAATTGCAGGGACTTTCAGAAGGTCAAATCAGGAATGTAACTGTAGTTGGAGGAAATTGACAACTTTCTAGATAAATACAACCTGCCTAAATTAGGTCAAGAAGATATAGAAAATTTGAATCAACCAATAGCAATAAAAGCAATTGAGACAGCAATAAAGAGCTTACCTTCACAGAAAAGCAAAGGACCAGATGGTTTCCCAAGTGAATTTTATAATACCTTTATAGAAGAGCTAATCCCGGTATTACTCAATCTATTTAATGAAATAGAAAAAATCAGGACTCTCCCAAATACATTCTATGAAGTCAACATCACATTAATACCCAAACCAAATAAAGACAGTTCAAGGAAGGAAAACTACAGGCCTATATCATTGATGAACTTGGATGTAAACTGCTAAAAAAAATACTAGCGATACACATTCAAAACCACATCCAGAAAATCATACATCATGAGCAGGTAGGGTCCATTCCAGGAATGCAAGACTGTATCAACATATGAAAACCAATTCATGTAATTCATCATGTAAACAGAACCAAAGACAAAAAACACATAATCATTTCAAATAGATGCTGAAAAAGCATTTGATAAAATCCAACATCCATTTATGATAAAAGCACTGCAGAGAATCAGAATAGAAGGAACATACTCCAACATTATAAGGAAATCTACAATAAGTCCACAGCCAACATCATATTAAATGGGGAAAACTTTGAAAAATTTTCCTAAAATCATGAACAAGACAAGGATGTCCATTATTACCACTTCTTTTCAATATAGTACTTAAGACTCTAGCCAGATCAATAAGACAAGAAAAAGAAATAAAAGGATTACAAATAGGAAAAGAAGAACTTAAAATTTTACTATTTGCAGATGACATGATACTATACTTAGAAGACCCATCAACTCAACCAAAAGACTTACAGAACTGATCAACAAATTTAGCAAAGTATCTGTATACAAATCAATCTTAAAAAATCAGCTTTTCTGTACACCAACCATAAATCCACTGAAAAAGGAATCCAGAAAACACTCCCACTCAGGATTTTCCACAAAAAAATAAAATACTTAGGTATAAACTTAACCAAGGAGGTAAAAGACCTCTACAAAGAAAAATTATAAAACATTGAAAAAAGAAATCAAAGAAGATCTTAAAAGATGGAAAGATCTGCCATGTTTATAGATAGGCAGAATAAATATAATCAAAATGACCATACTTCCAGAAGTATTCTACAGATTCAACACAAAACCCTTTAATTACCAAGATCATTCCTCATGAACATAGAAAAATTAGTCCTTAAATTAATTTGGGACAAAAACCAAAAACCAAAAAACAAGAATAGCCAAAGTAGCTCTCAGCAACAAAAACCATGCAAGAAGAATCATAATACCTGACTTTAAACTATACTACAAAGCCATTGTAATCAAAACAGCATGGCACTGGCAGAAAAACAGATACATACACCAATAGAGCAGAATAGAAGACTCAGAAACAAATCTACACAATTACAGAAAGTTTATTTTTGACAAACGGGCCAAAAACATACACTAAAAAAAAAAGCCTGTTCAACAAATGGTGTTCGTAAAACTGGTTAACCATATGTGGAAAAATAGAAATAAATATCACTTTCTTACCCTGCATAAGAGTCAATTCAAGATGGGTCAAAGACTTGGAAATTAGAACAGAGACTTTGAGGCTCCTTGAAGAGGGAATAGGTCCAACCCTGCAACACATAGGCACAGACCCAAACTTTCTCAACAAGACCCCAAAGGCACAAAAAACTAAAAGGCAAACCAATATGTGGGATTGCATAAAACTGAAAGAGCTTCTGTATAGCAAAGGAAACTGTCAAGAACCTCAATCAAGGGCCAACAGAATGGTAGAAGATTTTTGCCTGCTACTCCTCTGATAGAGGACTGATATCTAGAATATACAGAGGACTCAAGAACCTCAGCACTAAGAAAACAAATAACCCAATCAAAATATGGACAAGTGAATTAAATAGACACTTCATGAAGGAAAAATTCAAATGGCCAATAAATTTATAAAAAAAATGTTCAACTTCATTTGCAGAGAAATGCAAATCAAAACTACCCTGAGATTTTACCTAACTCCTACTAGAATGTCAATCATTCAAAACACAAACAACAATCAATGTTGGTGAAGATGTGGAGAAGTGGAAACTCTAAAACATTGTTGGTGGGATTGCAAATTAGTGCAACCACTTTGGAAAACAGTATGGAGGATCTTCAGAAGAATGGGAATGAATTTACTATTTGATCCAGCAATACCACTTCTGGGTATCTACCCCAAAGAAAGGAAACCAAACTACCAAACTAATGCATAACTGCACAAGTCACCATTGCCAAACGATGGAACCAGCTAAGATGCCCATCAACAGATGAGTGGATTACAAAACTGTGGGATATGTACACAATGGAATTTTACTCAGTCATAAATAAAAACACAATTACATCATTTACAGGGAAATCAATGAAACTGGAGGACATTATGCTAAGTCAGTTACAAAAATAAGAAATAGAATGTTTTCCCTAATATGTGAAAGCTAGGGAGAAATGGGTAACAGGAGGAATTCTAGATGCAGAAGGAGATTCTATAGAGGAGCAAATAAGGTGACCTAACTGATGGGATGGGGTAGGGGAGAGGGAAACTCTCTAAAGCACATGATATACTTAAACAAACATTTCAAAGTCAATCACTAAGCCAAGCATGAGAAGGAGGAATAGGGAGGAAATGGGGTGGGAATTGGGAAAGGGCTAATTGTATGATGTGTGTATGTATGTCTCCACCATCTTGTATCTTATTAAAATGTATGACTACATTGCACCAATAAAAAATTTAAAAAACAAAATAATGATCAGGAAGTGTGTATTACAAAATAAATTAGAACTGGAGCATATTTGGAGGGCAGACAAACTTATATGAGGCCTTTCCAATACCATAGGTGATAACCTTAAAAGAGGTAAGAGTGCTAACAAACACAGAATTATTTAGGAAGACTAACAGAAGTAGAGTTTATAGGACCTAGCTGCAATTTGGCAATGGGGGATAAGAGAAAATCCAATGAGAGATGATGAAAAATGATAAATCATGATGCCTGTAAAAATGGCCATACTATTAGTAGGGTTGGAGATATAAGAGGTAATTTAGATAATGGAGGAAAGACTTCAGTGGAGCAACAGATGTAGTTTTGGGGAGGGGTGGTTGGACGAGAGGGAGAATTAATGAAGGAAATGCTTCCACTGACATTATATACATATGTGAAATTACCACTGCTAATCTCAGTGTCCTGTATGGGAAGTGGGGAGTGAGGAGGGAGCGGGGAGGGCAAGACCCACTAAGTGCTGTGTACATGTATGTCACTATGATTGTGAACTTCATTATGATGTGAGACTATAATTTACCTATAAAAGTAGATAAAAGAGGAAGAGCTGGCTGAGGAGGGAGGGTATACTGAGTATGAAAGGCAGATGGGACAGGTAAAGAGTGTCAGGGAACAGCTGGAAATACAAGGCTGAGACTTCCAAGAAAGAACTTGGGTTGCATTTCAGATTTGGCAGTCATAGAAGTGTCAACTAAAGACAAGGGATTGAACAAATTATTCAAAGGAAAGAGGTAGTTGGGAAAGAGACATGAAAATGTTGAGCATAAAATCTTGGACCATGAAAACCTACATTTCAGAGCAGAAAGATCACTAGAGTTGTGGGCGGAGACCCAGAGAAGAATATCACACTGGAAGCCAAGGTCAAAGAAACCCAAAGAAGGTCAACAGAGGAGGATATGAGAACAGGAAAAGACCATGAGGATTTGTCTACCCAGGACTGGTTTTCCATTTGGAAGACTTCTTTTTTGGTGGTGATCATTCTTATTTTGTATTAACTTGTACTAATTACACATATTAATGGTAATCAGTGTGATGTGTCCACACACACATACACCACACACCAATAAAACCAACATTCTTTCCTCCTTGTTTCCCCTCCCCCTGCTCCCAGTAAGTGCTGAGGATCAAACCAAGGACCTTGAGTATCTTAGGGTAGCACACTACCATTGAGCTGTATTCCCAACACAAATTCAGTCTCCCTTTATCCATCCCTTTGCCACATCACTCAACCTGTATTAATCAGTATTCTACCATAGGTCAACTCTTTCTTCTTCTCCCACATATGAAGGAGAACATGGAGAACTTGTCTATGTATCTGGCTTCTTTCACTTAACATAGTGTCCTATGATCCTATCCATTTGCTGTAAGTGACAAGATTTTATTCTTTTTGCCCATATTCCATTGTGTATACATTTCCTTTATTCATCTGTGGATGAACACCCAAGATAATTCCACAGATTTGCTCTTGTGAGTAGTAACACAATATATATGAATCTCTTTGCCATGTTGATTGCATTTTCCAATAGTGAGATAGCTGGGTTATTGGGTAGATCCGTTTTTAGTTCTTGAGAAACTTTTATACTATTCTCTATAATATTATGTTAATTTAGATTCCTGCCAGCAGTGTAAGAGTTCCTTCTCCACATCCTCACCAATGTTTGTTATTATTTTTTGCAATAGCTCTTTTAACTGAGATGAGATGGTATCTCATTGTACTTGTGATTTGTATTTTACTGATAGCTAATGAGAAAAATTTAAATATTAGTTGAATATTAATTGTCCATTTACATTTTTTAAAAGAAATCCATTTATATTTCTTTTAAAAAGTGTCTATTCAGATGATTTGCCTATTTATGTATTTACTTTTGTGGTACTGGAAATCAAACCCAGGTTTAATGTATGCAAGGCAAGTGCTCTATCACTGAACAACATCCCCAATCTCATTTCCCCATTTTAAATTTTTTGTTGTTAAAATTTTAAAATTATTTATATATTCTGGATATTATTTCTTTGTTGGATGAATACTTTGAAAATATTTCTTTTTATTTTGTAGGCTGTCTCTTCACTCTGTTGATTGTTGGTTGTTATCTTTGCTCTGCAGAAACTTTTTAGCTTGATGATATCCCATTTGTCAATCTTTGCTTTTGTTTCTTGTATTGTTTCTTTCATTTTTTCCTATCTCAAAAACTATTACCTGTACTAATTTCTTGAAGTGTTTCTGTTTTGCTTTCTTCTACTAAATGCAGAATCTCAGATTTTTTATTAGGCCTTTGACACATTGTGAGTTGATTTTTTTGTACAGAGTGAGAGTTAGAGGTCTTATTTAAATCTTCCACATGTGGATATCAAGTTTTCTAGCCCCTTTTATTGAAGAGGTTGTCCTTCCCCCAGTGTGTGATTTTGGCACCTTTGTCAAGACTCACATGACTAGATGTGTGGATTACTGGAATTTGTATTTTGTTCTGTTGGTCTATGTCTTGGTTTTTATGTCAATTCCATGCTATTTTTGTTACTGTGGCTTTGTATTATGTCTTGAAGTCAAGGATTGTGATGCCTACAACTTTGTTCTTTTACCTCAAAAGTACTTTGGGTATTTGGGAGTCTTTTGTGCTTCCATGTAAATTTTATGATTTTCTTTTTCTCATCCTATGAAGAAAGTTATTGGTATTTTGATGAGTATTGCATTGAATCTGTAAATTGTTTTGGGTAGTATGAATATTTTAGCAATATTTGCCTTTCCAGTTTATGAACACAGCAGAATTTCCCCCTATTTTATGTCTGCTTCAGTTTCTTTTATTTTACTATGTAAGTTTCACTGTAGAGTCCTTTCACTTTCTTGGTTATTCCTATGGTTTAATTTTTTATAGGTATTATAAATAAGATTTATCTCATAATATTTTCTCAGCAAATTTGTTTCTTTTGTATAGAAAAACTACTGATTTTTGTATGTTAATTTTCTGAAACTGTACTGAGTTGGATACATGTAAATTTACAATTGTTATGTCTTGTTGAATTAAACCCTGGATCACTATACAGTATTCTGTTTTGTCTTTTAAAGTTTTTGTGTTAAAGTTTGCTTTGTCAGGTGTGGAAGTAAAGCTATCCCTACCTACTTTAGGTTTTCATTTACTTAAAATATTATTTTTCTATTCTTTTACTTTCAGTCTATTTCTTTACTGTTGAAATTTCTTTTTTATATACTTTTATTGGTATATTATAGTCTCACATCATAATGTAATTCTAGTTAGAGTGACATACATGCATAACTCTTGGCAAATTTCCCTGACTCCTTCCCCATTCTCCCACTCCCCCATACAAGATATTGGTATTGACATTGGTATTCTCACATATGTACATTGTTTCCTTCATTCTTTCTTTTCCCCTTATTTCTTTCAAACCAACTATCTCACTCCACTGGAGTTTCTCCTTCAGTATATAAAGTTCCTCTTATATCCCAATTACTCTCTAGCTTCCACATACAAGAGAAAACATATGACCCTTCACTTTCTGTGACTGGCTAATCTCACTTAACACATTGTTCTCCATGTCCTTCCATTTTTCTTCAAATGATATTTTATTCTTTATTACTTAGCAGAATTTCATTGCGCATATATCCCATAATTTTGTGATCCATTCATATGTTGATGGATACCTGGCTTGGTTCCATAATTTGACTATTGTAAATTATGCTGCTATATATAGCAATACATATCTATCCATATAACACATATAGTAATAAATATCATATGTATGTATTACTATAGTATACTATAGTATTGCTATAGTATTTTGATTTAAGACCTTTGGAATGTTATCCAGGAGTGGTATAACTGAATCATATGGTGCACCCATTCCTAGTTTTCTTAGGACGAACACTAAGGAATCTCCACACTGATCTCTGTAGTGGCTGTACTAATTAATAATCCCACCAACAGTATAGAAGAGCTATTTCCCTACATCATTGCCAGCATTAATTGTTGTTTGGCTTCTCGATGACTGCCATTTTAACGGGGGCTAGATGTAGTTTTCTTCTGTATCTCTCTGATTGCTAATGATGTTGAACATTTCTTCATGTATGTCTTCACCAATTTAGTTCATTTGCCCATTTATTGATTGAGTTATTACATTTTAGTGTTAATTCTTTAAGTATATACAAGTCTTGTATATACAAGTCTTTATATAATTTGTATATTCTAGATATTTGGCCTCTATCAGAGGGATAGCTGCCAAAGATTTTCTCCCATTCTGAGGCTCTCTCTTTAGATTCTTGATGGTTTTCTTTGATGAATAGAAACTTTTAATTTTAATATCATCCTATTTATTAATTATAGTTTAATTTCCTGAGCTTTGAGGGTCTTATTTAGGAAGTTTCTACCTGTGCCTATATGTTGGAGTGTTGGACATATGTCATCCTCTAGTAATTTCAAAGTCTCTGGTCTAATTTTCAGGTCTTTTGTTCTTCTTGAGTTGACTTTGTGCAAGGTGAGAGGTAGTAATTTAATTCCGATTTTCTACAAATGAATAATCAGTTTTCTTAACACATTATGTTGAAAATTCTGAAGTGAGTTTCTTTAGGTAGTATATTTTTGGTGTCTTTTAAAAAATTTGTTCAGCCAATCTGTATCTTTTTTTGTATCTTTTAAGAACGAGTGCATTTACATTCAACATAATTATTGATAGGTAATTCAACATATTATTGATAGGTAAGGACTAGTTTCTTTTATTTTGTTGATTTTCTTTTAATAATTATTTTTTCCTTTCTTTTGTTTATCTTTGTGGTTTGATGGTTTAATGTGTTAATAATATTTGATATTTTACTATTTATTTTTTGTGTATCTGCCCTTCTAATGGGATTTATACTTTCCTATATTGTCATAATGGTAGTTACTTTTCTTTTGTTTCTGCATGTAGAACTCCATGTAGCATTGCCTGGCTTATTCTTAATGTATATTATGTTTGTTCTAAAATTTGCCTTAAAAGATGAAATTGATTTAATAATATATAAAACCTCATTTTAGACTTCTGCATTAATAAGTCATAACTATATGTTTATTTTTCTTAGGGGCAGATGCCATACATGGTTCATTTTGAATGATATTAGTGATTAAAATTTATTTATTGTTAAGATGACCATGGCTTATTTTAGAGCAAATAAAGACTTAGCTTCTGTCAAGGTAGAACTTACTTTGTTTTGAGTAAGACTTATCAACATGACATGAAAGTTCTTGAAGTATTTCTACTTGGAGATACAGAGGGACAAAAAGCATATTCACAAACTGAATCAAATATATAATCCATTTTATGATTTATATACTTAGTGTTTTTTTGCACAACATTATTTAATCTTTTTATTGAGGTCATTCACTTGATTCTTATATTTAACAGATGAAAAAACTGAATACAACACAAAGAAGTAATTTGTTTATAGTCACATGAACAAACCAATAGGTCCCACCAATACCTATTCCTTAATCTTACCTGCTAGTCTATATTATTTTCCTATTTTCATACACATGTAAGTACCAAATCTCTGAAACATGTGTATAAATGACATTGGCAGGTAGATTATATTAGGTTAACATGATTTGTAACAGGAAGTTAAATTGCTTCACTGATAATGTTTCACACACACATATTATTTCATTATAAACATATTTTCATTTTGGGCCTTTACTTTTCCTCATCAATATCATATAAACTGAATGTTCATTTAACAATAAATGTCTTTAATACATAGTATTTTTATAATATCAAGATTACAAATAGCCAATATGAAATGTTAAAATGTTAAAACAAAAATATTAGAATAAAAAAAAAAACAGTTTTCCACTACAGAAATATGGCACTTTGGGCTCCTAGCACTGACAAAGGATAGAACCATTTTTAGTAATCATAAATTATCCAGGGACCAGCAAATGTGTATGGATATAAAGAACTGTGGAGTACAGTGGGAAGAAAAATGAATTCCTATTTTTAGAAGCAATAAAATACTTTTAGAATTAGTTTGATGTAACCTCTGACTATAGCTCATTTATGACGACAGAGTAATTGGAATCATAACCATCGGTTTTGTATTTTAAAAATTTTACTATTTAGAAATAGAAAAGTTTAAAATTATACTAATCAGAAATAGGAAAGTTTAAAATTTCCTGTTTCTGCACCTATAAACTTGCAGTTACGCGTGTTAAATTGGTTGGTTACTTGGAAAATATTCTTACCCATCTAGAAATTACATAGAGTGATCCTTCTCCCCAATGCAGATTCTCCTTTTCTTACTCCACGACTCTTTAGTATTCTCAGTAGAGGAAAATAAAGAGAGAAGATGGAGACCAATCTTGTTTGCATCATCATCTCTCACGTAGGGGATTTAAATATGTGCAATATTTCTCCAGCTTATCATAACTGTACAGAGAATTGCCTATTCTAATTCTTTGGCAGTGTTGATATGTAACAATCAAACTTTTTAGTTGCAGTCCAGGTTCATACAAGATGAGCTTTAACTTGATAACAATCACATTTATCTGTTACTTTAAAGATGAGAGAACAGATTTGTACACTTGAAGTACCTGGGAAAGATGGAGAAGCCTAATATAAGTTTTTTTTTCAGTCACTTTTAGACAGGACTTTAATGAAGTGACTGCCGTTTCCCCAAACAGGTCCTTGCCTTGATTGCCTTTGACATCACGTGTCCTGATCTGAAGTAGAAATAACACACAAATATGTAATTCTATGTTCTTATGCTAAAATCCAAACTTCTGTTTATTTTTTCTCTTGCACATTTGGTCTCAGAACTGCATTTAGAGAGAGACCTCTATTATATGGGAATTTGGGAAAGGGGACATGTGTGAATATTTGTAAGAAATATGTTTCATAAGTCATTGCTTATTATTCTGTACACCTTTATTGTAAATAAATAAATATAAACTTTTAGCTAGAACTGGGCTTTCTCAATAGGTATATGAAAATATTTGTTTATTTTGTTGAGGGATGTAAGGAGTTTAATTTATATATTAATGTTTGGTGAAAACTGTTTTTGAGCATGTATAAAATTGATAAAGTTATTTTTATATCCTCAATACCTGGCAGGGTACTTGTTTATTAAATGAGAACTTTTTTTACATATATGTAGTTTGTGTAGTTTAGCTAACAATTATCAACTGAGGATTGTTTTCATATATTGAAATAACAATACGTATAAACAGTGACTCTAATTAGTAAATGTTACAGGGAAAAATTAGAGAATATAGTTTGAATTAATTTCTATACTATATTTTAATAACAATTACTTCAAATAAATATCTGGTAAACTTTCTAGTAACATGTTTTTTAGCTAGGGATATAGTTTGTCTAGTGTGATGACTAAATAATTTATCATAAATTTTCCATTCACTTTATGCTCTTCATATTTCTCTATGTAAAGTCATTTAGCCACTGGAGGTCTCTGTTTGTACAATTTTAGCAGGATGTATCTATGTTATTATTTATAAGGAGAGCTATTCCCTTAAAATTGATATTGAATAAGGGAAGGTAATGAATTACATTTTTTTTGAGGAACAGGGGACTATGGATTAAACCCAGGGGCATTCTACCTCCAAGTTATACTCCAGCCCTATTTTTATGCTTAAACAGCATCTTACTAAGTCTGACCTCTAAACTGTCAACATCCTGTCTCAGAATCCCAAGTACTGAGGTTATGGGCTACATTTCTATTTTTTAATCAGTGCTTATTAATTATGAAAACAGTGGGTTTCATTGTGGTGCATTTATGTATGTATATAACACACTATGTATAGCTTCTAGATGTTATGGTCATAGCTTTAGTTTATCTTGGATAAGGCTTATGGCCTTTAGTTTGTGTGAAATTAGATGGCTATCCACATCCCAGAATATCCACGTAGTTTCATCTTCAGTGTTATTTTCACTTCAGTGATAAAGTAACAACTATATGCAGTGAATTAATTCTATCTTTTCTCACTTGCATATGGGAAAATTTATGTGTCTTCAAAATAATATAAATTGATTATAAAATAAAGATTTAAAGGAATTATGAGCCTATGAGCTGCTTTTAAATATATTTTCATACTAATAAATATTCAGGTTGCATTTATATAAAGTTTGATAAATTGAGATGTTACTATTCCTGGGAGCAGTGCCATATAACCACAGACATTAATATTGAAGGTTCAGTGCAATGCAATAATTAGTGAACACTTACACTACGTAAGTCAGTGTCCTTCTGTATGGCGTACACAGGTGAGGAAGAGCTTCAGAAAGAAGTTCTGGCAGGTAGTGTAAGATAAAAGAAAATGATAGCACAAATAAGGTGCTATAAGAAGCTCAAAGATGAAATTGATCACATCTGCCTCAAGAACATCAGAAAAAAAGTTCTATGCATATTGATACTGAGGTGGGTGAGACTTGACAGACCACTGTTTGAGGGGATAAAAATGGAGAAGTATGGGGTAAGTTTAGAGAATATAAGGTGGTGCAGGTTGGTTGAAGGGCAGTGTGTGACATGCAGTGATGTGATCAGGGCTTTTTCATATCAGTCTCATGATTTTAAATTTCATTTGAAGTGGCTGAAGAAGCTGTGCATGGTGGCACATGCTTGTAATCCCAGTACTTGGGAGGCTGAGATAGGAGGATCACAGGTTTGAGGACAGTCTCAGCGAGTAGTGAGACTCTCATCAACCTAGTGAGACCCTGTTTCAAAATAAAAATTAAAAATAGGACTAGGCATGTAACTTGAAGGTAGAGTGCCCCTAGGTTCCATTCCCATAACACACACACACACACACACACACACACACACACACACACAAAATAAATAAATAAATAAATAAATAAAACAAAAAGGGCCAGAGGAAAGAATGGAATTTATATTTTATATTAATTTATATTTAATGAACACCTATTATAAACTAG
Organism: Muscardinus avellanarius; assembly: GCF_963383645.1. Lineage (NCBI taxonomy): Eukaryota > Metazoa > Chordata > Mammalia > Rodentia > Gliridae > Muscardinus > Muscardinus avellanarius. Next base: position 29,415,196 of record NC_137794.1, read on the forward strand.
ACTCTGTACTTTCTTCATAATAACCCCTTAAATTTTCATCACTATTTTATGGATGATAATGCAGAAGTATAGAGAGATGGAGTTGTTTACCCAAGGTAGAAATTTTGTAGCAAAATTGATTAAGAGAAGACATATGCACCTAGGATATTTTACTAAATCAAAGATACCATCATTCTAAGATATGCCATTACTGTATGTACCAGTAAAGCATAAATAAATGCTACTAAGTAAGTCAGGACACATTATTCTAAAACATATCTTGGTTTCAGAAATGTTAAAATATATTATTTCTAAAGAGTATCTGAGTTGAAGCATAGAGTACTTTTAAGAAAGCAGACACCAGCTGAGATGCCCACCAACAGATGAATGGATTATTAAACTATGGAATATATACAGTGGAATTTTCATCAACCGTAAAGAACAAAATTATGTCATTTTCAGGGAAATGGATGGAACTGGAGAATATTATGCTAAGTGAGATTAGTCATTCACAAAAAGTAAAGGATTAGTTGTTTTCCTATGTAAGTGAAAACTGGGGAGAAATTGGGATACAGAAGGGACACTAGATAAAGGAGAAAAAGCCTTAGTAGAGTGGAGGAGGGGACCTAACTGAGGGAGATGGGAGGAGGAGGAAGACTTTGAGAGGGAAACATCTCTATGAACATGGTATACATATATAAAATTATCAAAGCCAGTCACTGTGCTCTTCATGGGAAGGTGAGAGAGAGGGAATGGGCTGGGAGCTGGGGAAGGGCTCAGTGAGCATTGTGAGCATTTATACCTCTATCACTACATATGGGAAGAATAAGTAATGAGGAAAGAGCTCCTGTCTATAATAATAATATGATATTTTATATAGTTTTTTATAATTATCAAATTATTTTCACAGACTTTTATTCTAATCTCATAAAAACAATTTCTATTGTGGTTTAAAATTGAAAAACAGAAGAACTAGTCTTCTGAACTTAATACTTCTTGCTCTTCTGTGGATGTTGGCAGAGGTCAGTAGCCGATTACTCACTCACACAAATGACCGAACACAGGAAGGGATATATGGAAGGCAATTTTATTAGAAATTTGTCCTTAAAAAGGAAATTGATTTTAGGGGAATTATGCTGGATGCTCTGTTGGCTTCTTCAAGTAGTCATTTTAGTGTAGATGCAAAAAAGCAAATATGGATACAGAAGTAAGCTTTAGAGAGAAAATTGTTATACAGTGCTCTATATGAAGATGCATATGGCTCAGGGTATCGAAAGGAGAAAATTCCCTCTCACATAGCTCAGTTTCTAGTAATGGATGTTCACTGATCAAGCATGTGTGAAATCTAAAGAAAGCAGGACTCATAGGAAACAATCTTAGCAAGGTTTCACATTCAAAAGAAGCACACTTAGATCTAAAAATCTTTGAAAAAGTATATGAATATGAACTAAGATTTTGTGAAGAGGTTATAAACGTAAGTTCCATCAGAAAACCATGTTGAAGTACATTCTCTATCCATCCTGTAACATATCAAACATTACTGCGTGACTGCTACCTTACTCTTCTCTAATACCTTCTCAAAACTCTGGAGAACTCACTCTCTAAATTCAGTCCACATTGACCCTCTATTTCTTGTCATGAAACTCCTTTCTTCTTTCTCATTTATTTCCTTCTATTAAAGTGGTGACTCTTTAGTTGTAACACACCAAACTGCTCAAGGAAGCTTGTAATGAAACCCCATCAGAAGGGAAGGCTTCATGCACTCTTCCACAATCAGAAGATAGCTGGGCTCATGTGGCCTGGGGTCTGTGTTGTATCACTGTCAAAAACACAGCAGTCTAACTCTAGAAGCCAAGACAAATAGTGTTGATCTTTAAGCATTTTGGATGTGCATGGTACAGGGTTTTATAGAGCATTTCATGTAGAAAACTTCCTAAAAACTCTTCCTCGTTTTCTTTCTTCAAAATCCCATTTAAGGCAGACATTAGTAAACCTCATGTAGGGAAGTCACTGGGTCACTACTAGGGGATGTGAAGGCAGGTTATGAGTGTGTGTGTGTGTGTGTGTGTGTGTGTGTGTGTGTCTGTCTGTCTGTCTCTGTGTTACTGGGGATGAAACCCAGGGACATTCTCCCTCTGAGCTGCAACCCCAGCTCTTTTAATTTTTTATTTTGAAATAGGGTTTTGGTAAGGTACTGCTAACTGACCTCAAACCTGTGATCCCAAAGTGCTGGGATTTCAGGTGTGTACTACCAGGCCTATCTTGTAGCATTCTTTCACTCATTCATTCAGCAAGTGTTCAATAAGCTGCAGAGAGGGATGGGCACTGTGATAGAAACCAGGGATACCATAGTGCATATGGCACTTGAGTGTGTCAGGAAAGTAGGCATTGCACATTAAAGTTGTGAGGAGTGTATCTTACACATATCAAATGCTAACTCTGTGCCAAGCATTGTGCTAAAAGATACATACTTAATTTTGTCTGTTCAAGAAACCAGTGTGGTAAATACCATTACTTCCACAAATGAAGAAATCGGGTGTTACACAATAACTTAACCCAAGATCACACATTTTAATAAATGTTGGATCCAGGACTTAAAAAGTGCAACTATATCTTTCCTGAAGTTCTTAGTCAATGTTAAAAAATACTATTGCTTTCTAGGAGGCAGGGAGGAGACAGGGAAGAAAAATGGCTCCAGCACAGAAAGGAACCAAAAGGTCCTCCCACCTCTCAGTAGCTGGGCTGTGAAAGGGAGCCGACCTCAGGGAGGCAGAAGAACAGGGTGGACAGGGAAGGGCCTTTGGTGTTGGAGTTCAGAGCACTCAGGTGAGGCCTGGATAGCCTGGTCCATTCCTAGGAGCTGGGTAAGGGGCATGGGCTTCAGGGAGGGGAGGAGTAGTCAGGGAAAGACAGTTGTCTTTATATGAATGGACACTTAAAAGACTGGCACTTGGTGAGAATTGCGGTTTCTCACTGGTATGCTATAAACTGAACAAAGCAAACAGCACCATCGTCTGTGACTTCCAACAGGTTTGGGGTAGAAGTGCAACTCATTTACTCTGAGGCTCTGGGTAAGTACTTAGCTTTTCTGTGCCCCAGTTTACTTACGTAGAAGATGAGCCATTTTAGGCTTAAAATAAGTAAGTGCAAAGTAGATGTAAAGATTATATTGTGCTAGGTACAGTGGCACATGACTGTAATTCCAGTACTTGTTAGGCTGAGACAGGAGGATCTCAGGTTTGAGTATGGCCTTAGTAACTTAGTGAGGCCCTCAACAACTTAGTGAGACCCTGTTTCAGAATAAAAAAATAAAAATAGGGCTAGGGGTGTATCTCAGAGGTAGAACACCCCTAAATTCAGTCTCTAGTACCCATCCCAAATTCTATTGCAATTGCAGCATATACCAGCAACAAGTTGATGGCTATTAACACTGCAGGATTTTTTCAGAATAATTGCTTGCTATGTGTTTTCCATGGACCACATTTCTTTTTTGAGTTTATCTAGAGAATGCAAACAATAAGGCCTGTCAGACTACTCAATATATGCAATGTGATTTGTCATACTGGATGGACATTATTGCATTTATTATTACTTTCATCAATGCTTATAGTTAATATTCAGGGGTATTTATTACATCAGGTAGTATGGTGAGCAGTTTATGTGTGTTATAATGTTCATCCATATGATAAATCTACAAGGTGAGCACTATTAATCCTATTTTAAAGATAAGACTACTTAGTTCGGAGAGCTAAGTGATTGGCCCAGGACCACAGAATGGAGATTTTGGTGCCAGGTTTTAAGCTCCTTGATACCCCTAAGTTTGAACAAAGATATTTTTAGTGAGGTGATTGATCTTTCACGTAGAGCAATGTGGCAATAAGGGCTTTTTCTGTCTACACATTAGGCGCCTGTCCTGACTCATCCTGACTATAAGATTCTTTTTGGTTCATGTCTGTGTCATTGTAGAGGGACAGGATCCTCAGTCATTGTAGAGGAACAGGATCTCAGGAGAGTGGAGGATAGGTCTACTCCAGGAAGGCCTGTGCTCCCATTCTGGATATGGCATCCAGGTCTGTGTCTGTGAACTACATTTATAGAAAGGTTGAATTAATAAGGCTCATCACTGTTGATAGTAATGGGCATGGGGCTGTGGGTTAGGCTGAAAAATAGCTGCTACTGGGACCACCTCCAAGTGTGGGCGGGTGCTTTTAATATGTTAAAGGATTTTCTGCTCAGTGCCTCATCTGATATCTTTAAAAATGCCCCTGGGACACTGAGATGCAGGGATAAAGCACTGGGAAAGAATGAATGTCCAGGGAGTGGCAGGGATTGAGGCAGCTTGGAGCTCTCCACACTGCCAGAGCATCCAACGACTCAGCTCCATTTCTTCCTGGAAAGTTTTCTTTCTTTTTTTCTTTTGGATACTCTATCTGAGTGGGATTATCACATTTTGATTTTCTTGGAATGGCTCAGAGCTTGGAACTGTGGAAAATGCAAAGTTAGTGTGAATGTTCTTTCCTTTCTCAGGGATTTGGAGTCTTATGACTGAATAGTTACAGCTTTCCATGATTTCTTAAAAAATGTTGTGGTCTACATCTAGCTAAAGAACATGTAACACTATCATTCTGCTTTCCTGGGATTTTCTTCAAAGCTGTTATTGTTTATGGTTTATAACTTACTCCATTTCCAAGAAAGCATTTGAAGTGACTTCCAATATGAATTAAATGGAACACAGTGCAATTGTAGAAAAACATTCACATATAGTCCTATTATGAATAAAAGGTGATATAGAGATATAGACATTACCTAGGATTAGTTAATTATTGAATCTGTGATTTAAATTTAGCTCAAGATTCTCAGAACACAAGAGATATTATGAATTTTGCAGAACTAAAAAAGAAGGTATAAAAATTGTTCTTGTAGAGAGAATTCTTCCCCTAACAAAATTCTAGTGGAAGAAATGTGTAAGTTTTTGTGTGAGAGAAATGTGAGATGATAGATTCACACCTGTATATAGATGTACACACATATATTATTCTTGGTGTGTGTATACACACATTTATACATACATACATACATACATACATACATACATACATACATAGTATAGTAGGCAGATTAATGGCCATTCAAAGAGGTCCATATCCTATTACCTGGAGTTTGTTAACAGGCTAGGGAATTAGCTTGCTAGTTAAGGCTGCTAATCATCTGACTTTAGAATAGAAAAGTTATCTGGATTATCTAGGTTTTCCTATGTAATCACAGGGTCTTTAAGAGTGGAAGAAGGAACTGGGTCAGAGTGATGCAATGGGAGATGCTGGCTTTAAAAAGAAGACCATGAATCAAGGAATGAAGGCAGTCTCTAGAAATTGAAAAAAAGCAAGCAAACAGATATTCTCCTAGAGTCTCTACAAAGAAATGCAGCCCTCTTGACACCTTGATTTTACCCCCAAAGAGACCAATGTCAGACTTTTGACCTATAGAGTTATATGAGTTATAAGATAATAAAGTTGTGTTGAGCCGCTAAGTGTGTTATAATTTGTTATAGCAGCAATAGAAAACTACTACACATATGTATACAAACACATACCACACAAATACAGTATTATAGAAAAAAATACAAATGAGAAAAAGATCAGTGAAGACAGTTCCATAGGTAATTAAGATAATGTAGTCTATTTATCTCAACTGCAGAGCTACAACTTAGTTCTCATTATGAATACACTGTACAAATGTATATAATTGTTTAAAATATAACTTATTGACTAATGGATACCTAACAGGCTTTAAATTTTGTCCACCATAAATAAGAATTCTTGGGACTTCAGAGAAGATGGTGACTGAGAGAAGCAGCACATACCAGGCCTGCTGATACCCAATCTCCATTGCCTTAAAAACAGCACTCTACAAAAGCCAGAAAAACCATGACTAGAAAAATAACATGATAGTACAAGGTGGCAGAAAAGAAAAGGCTAGAAGATGGGTCAGAGAGTAAAAAAGAAACCCACTCGCATTGCAGCCCTGGGTGCCATAGATGCCATCTTGCCTTACTGCAAGATTGTCCAGAGACAAACAGGTAAACTACCAAGGACCTGAGTAAGCAGCTGCAGATCATCAGGATTGTTCCTCCTGTGCAAACACTGGCTACAACTTGTAGCAGTGGCAGCCAAGCTCACCACACTTCCAGAGATCCAGACTGGCGCTCAAACACCGTAAGTGAAGCCATCATCCTATTAATGCCCAGTGTGATGCCCCCAGGGACTCACGTAGCTGAGATAAATTTACTGTATCTGAGACTTTGTGGTTCAACCTGGCAAAGGCAGAAGTAGAGTCTGTGGTTGCACATAACAGAGGCTCAGACAGACTCATGTTCTGCATCAGTGGAAAGTATGGATGGAGACCTACACTGAAAACTAGATCCAACTAGAAGAATCTCTGGGATCACCACAGACCACCCAGAGGTGGTGAACATGGAGAAATTAGACCAGCTCAGCCCTAACTGTTCAAAAAAGAGACTTTTACATTGAGTTTGGTTTCAGGGGCATTTGCACCTACAGAGGCAGAGAGAGACCTAGACTCCACATTTGTGCAAAGCATGGAGGGTGACCTCTGCTTAACACTAGATCTAGTCTTGTTGATACTGTCTACTTGCATAGACTAACTCAGAGAACCAGAATTTCAGCAGAAAAGGTACTGGTGGCACTCAGTGTCTGCACAGAGAAAGACTGCAGAGGCCCAGGATGCTGAATATTCATATATTAGTAGGGTTGCATTATTTTGTCATTTTGTTTTGTTTGCTTCTTTTTTTGGTGTGAATCTGTATGCTTGTTTCTTTGCTCTATTCCCAACCCCTCTCCTAAGCTTCTTCCCTTGTACATAACTACTCTTTTCTCTCTATCACTTTTCCTCTTTTTCTGTTTTACTTTCTTCTTTGTCTTGTATTAAATCTACTTTATATACTAAAAACTCTACATTGGTTACTAGAATGCTACTACATATTCACTATCTTTAATCTCTACTATATACTACCTTCCCAAATTCATATTCTCATTCGATTTGATCCTATCTGTAGCTTTACCCTATTCCTGCATTTACAACTTCACTTCCCTCTTCACTGAACCATCACTGTTGAAAATGATGCAACTTGCCCTTGTATATACCAGCAGACTTGGATACACCTAGATACTGAGAGAAATCTAGCAAAGGCAACAGATACAAACTTCTGAAATTATGAGAAGGAGGAATAACAAGGAAGCAATGAGCTTCCAGAACACCACAATAACAGAACCTGACAACACAGAATTGCAGAGATCTCCAGAAGGTCAAATATGGAATGTAACTGTAGAAATAATACAGGACTTCCAAAAAAGTTTATAGAGGGTCTGAAATAAATAAAAGATGCAATTATTAATGTGAAGATATCAATTTAAACTTTCAACAATCAATTAGACCATATGGAGAATAGATCTCGCTCATAGAAGATGATCACTCCAAAAACTAACACATAGGATATAACTTAGAAAAATCAATTCAACAGCATGAATTGGACATTGAAGAAATATGGACCCTTTTAAAAGAGCTAACCTATGAATAATTGGCATAGAAGAGGGAATAGATGGTGAAACCAAAGGGATTAATAAACTTTTCAAAAACGTAATAACAGAAAATTATCCAAACATAGAACAAGAGGTCAATATACAGGTACAGGAAACTTATAGAATCCCCTTCAGACAAGATCAGAGAAAAGGTTCCCCATGCCACATAATAGTCAAACTGACCAATGTAGAAGCCAAGGAGAGAATTTTAAAGGCAACAAAACCAAAAGACCAAGTGACATTCAGAGGCAAACCAATTAGAATCACTTCAGACTTTCCAAACCAAGTCATGAATGCCAGAAGGGCTTGGAGTAACATATTCCAAACTCTGAAAGAAAACAATTTCCAGCCCCAAATTTCCTACCCAGCAAAACTATCTCTCAAATTAGGCAGGGAAATAAAAATCATCCATGACAAACAGAAGCTGAAGGAATTTATTTCTTTAAGACCAGCACTAAAGAAAATACTCAAAGAGATTAACTATAAAGAAGAAATAAGTAATACATTCCAGAACCAGAAAAAAACAAGAATTTCCACTCAGCAAACAACTAAGCAAAGAAGAACAAACACTACCTCAAATAGAAGTTAAATCTCAATATGTTAGGACTTAAAAATCATCTCTCAATAATCACATGGAACATAAATGGCCTCAACTCCCCAATAAAAAGACATAAGGTGGTAAAATGAATTAGAATCCAGAATCCTTCTATCTGCTGCCTGCAAGAAAAACTTACCTTATAAGTAAAGATATTAATAAACTTAAGCAAAATGCTTGAGCAAGGTAATCCATGCCAACAGAACTTGAAGACAAGCAGGAATAGCAACTATGATATCTGACAAGTTAGATTTCAAGCCCATGCTTATTAGAAGAGACAAAGCAGATCATTTGTTACTGGTAAAAGGAGCAATCCAGCAAAAGTAAATAATGGTACTCAACATTGATGCCCCAAACATAGGTGTAACTAATTTAATAAAACAAACTCTTTGTGATAAAAGGCCACATATAAGTCCCAATACAATAATACTGGGAGACTTCAATACCCCTATCACATTGTTAGACCAATCTTCTAAATGAAAGGTCACTAAAGATGCCTCAAACATAAAGTACACCATCAACCAAATGGACATATTAGACACATATTGAATATTCCACCCAACTACAGCAGAGTTCACATTTTTCTCAGCTGCTCATGGAACCTTCTGCAAAATAGATCACATCCAGGGCCACCAAGTGAGTACTAGCAAATTCAAAAAATGTGACATACTTCCCTGTATCTTTTCTGACCATATGGAATGAAACTAAAAATCAACTATAAGAAGATACAGAGTATCCACATAAAAAACATTTGAAGACTGGACATCACACTGCTGAATGAAGAATGGGTCATAGAAGAAATAAGGGGTGAAATGAAGAAATTTCTAGAAACAAATGAAAATAGAGATACAACCTATCAAAACTGCTGGGACACTTTGAAGGCAGCATTAAGAGGAAGATTCATAGCACTAAATGCCCACATAAGAACAGAAAATTACCAAGTAAATAACCTAGTGAGATACCTCAAAGCCCTAGAAAAACAGGAAGAGTCTAACCCCAAAGCTAGCAGAAGACAGGAAATTATTAAAATCAGAGCAGCAATCAATGAAGTAGAGAATTTAAAAAGTACAGAAAATCAACAAAACCAAAAGCTAGTTTCTTGAAAAAATTGACAAGATAGATTAACAAATTGACAATTAACAAATTAATTAAAAAATTAATAAGCTAAACAAAAGGGAGAGAGAGAGAGAGAGAAAGAGAGAGAGAGAGAGAGAGAGAGAGAGAGAGAGAGAGAGAGAGAGAGAGAATCAACCCAAATTACAAAGATAAGAGATGAAAAAGGAGATATTACTACTGACAGTGTAGAAATCCAGAGGATTATCAAAAGCTACTTTGAAAAACTATACTCCAACAAAATGAAAAATCTGGAAGAAATTTGAGAACTTTCTAAATAAATGCATCCTGCCTAAACTGAGTCAAGAAGATATAGAAAATTTAAATCAAACAATAGCAATCAAAGAGATTGAAATAGCAATAAAGAGCCTACCATCAAAGAAAAGCCCGGGACCAGATGGTTTCCCAAGTGAATTTTAAAACCCTTGTAGAAGAGCTAATTCCAATACTACTCAATCTATTTGATGAAATAGAAAAAAAAGAACTCTCCTAAATACATTCTATGAAGCCAACACCACATTAATACCAAAACCAAATAAAAATAGCTCAAGGAATGAAAACTACAGGCCTATATCTTTGATGAACTTAGATGCCAAACTGCTAAACAAAATACTAGCAACACACATTCAAAATCACATCAAGAAAACCATACACCATGAACAAGTAGGGTTCATTCCAGGAATGCAAGGCTGGTTCAACATATGAAAATCAATCTATGTAATTCATTATATAAACAGAACCAAAGACAAAAATCATATAATCATTTCAATAGATGCTGAAAAAGCATTTGATAAAATCCAACATTTATTTATGCTAAAAGAACTGCAGAGAATTGAAATAGAAGAAATATACCTCAATATCATACAGACAATTTACAATAGGCCCACATCCAACATCATATTAAATGGGAAAAAACTCCAAGAATTAACTCTAAAATCAGGAACAAGACAAGAAGGTCCATTATCATTACTTCTTTTCAATATAGTTTTTGATACTCTAGCCAGAGTAATAAGGCAAGAAAAGGAAATCAAAGGAGAACAAAAAGGAAAAGAAGAACTCAAAATTTCACTATTTGCAGATGACATGATACTATACTTAGAAGAAAAAACTCAACCAAAAGGATTATAGAACTGATCAACAAATTCAGCAAAGTGTCTGGATACAAAAGCAGTCTTAAAAAATTGGAAGCTTTTCTGTATACCAACCATAAATCTGCTGAAAAGGAAGTCCAGAAAACACTTCCTCTCTGAATATCCCCCGCAAAATAAAATATTTAGGAATTAACTTAACCAAGGAGATAAGAGACCTTAACAAAGAAAATTATGAAACATTAAAAATAGAAATCAAAGAAGACCTTAGAAGATGGAAAGATCTTCCATGTTCATGGATAGGCAGAATAAATATTTTCAAAATGTGCATACTTCCAAAAGCAATCTACAAATTCAATGCAATACCCATTAAATACCAAAGACATAGAAAAATCAGTCCTTAATTTCATTTGGAACAACAAAAAAGCCCAGAATAGCCAAAGTAGTTTTCAGCAACAAAAACCATGCAGGAGGAATCACAATACCAGACTTTAAACTGTACAACAAAACCACAGTAATAAAAAGAGCATGATACTGGCACAAAAGCAGATACATAGACCAATGGAGCAGAATAGAAGACTCAGAAACAAATTCACACACTTACAGACAACTGTTTTGACAAAGGGGCCTAAAACAAACATTGGAAAAAAGATAGCCTGTTCAACAAATGTGTTGAACAAAACTGGATGACCATATGCATAAAAATGAAATTAAATCCCACTTTTTCACCCTGCACAAGAGTCAATTCAAAATGGATCAAAGACTTGGAAATTAGACCAGATACCTTGAGGCTCCTTGAAGAGGGCAGAGGTCCAACACTGTAACACATATGAACAGGTAAATACTTTCTCAACAATACTCCAAAGACACAAGAAACTAAAAGGCAGATTGGTATGTTGGATTGCATTAAATTGAAGAGCTTCTGTATAGCTAAGGAAACTATCAAGAACTCATTTGAGAGCCAATAAAATGGGAGAAAATTTTTGCCACTTACTCCTTTGATAGATGACTGATATCTAGACTATACAGAGAACTCAAGAAACTCAGCACTAAGAAATCAAATAACCCAATCAAAAATGGGCAGGTGAACTAAATAGATACTTCATAAAAGAAGAAATTCACATGGCCCATAAATGCATGAAAAAATGCTCAGCATCATTGGCAATCAGAGAGATACAAATCAAAACTACCTTGAGATTTCACCTAACTCCAACTAGAATGGGAATCATTCAAAACACAAACAACAACAAATGCTGGTGAGGATGTGGAGAAGTGGAAACTCTAATACATGGTTGGTGGGATTGCAAATTAGTGCAACCACTTTGGAATACTGTATGAAGATCCTCATAAGAATGGGAATGAACTAATCATAACCAAAAGAATGGAAATCAAACCACCAAACTAATGCATGTTTATTTATGTTCATAGCTTTACAATTCACAATTGCCAAACTATTAAACCAGCCAAGATGTCTATCAACAGATAAATGGATCACAAAACTATGGGATATGTACACAATGGAATTTTACTCAGCCATAAAGAAAAATACAATTACATCATTTACAGGGAAATGGATGGAACTGGAGAACATTATGCTAAGTGAGATTAGTCAGTCACAAAAAATAAGAAATCAGATGCTCCCCCTAATATGCAAAAGCTAGGGAGAAAATGGGTAACAGGATGAACTCTAGATGAAGAAGGAGATAATATAGATGAGCAAATAAGCTGACCTAACTGAGGGGATGGGAGGGAGGAAGAGGGAAATTCTCTAATGTTCATGAGGTTCATTCACAAACATATCAATCACTAAGCCAAACATGAGAAAGAGGGACAGGGAGGAAATGGGGCGGGAACCGGGTAAGGGCTAATTGGGTGATGTGTATATATATGTCTCCACCATGTTTTACTCTATTAAGATGTATGACTACAATGCAGTAATAAAAATTTTTTTTAATTTTTGATTTTATTCTCTCCTCAAAGCTCATTATTACCAATAATATACTGAAGCCAACTTTTACCATTTCCTAAAAGCCATCTGGTGACTATTTCTCATTCAGTGATGTCATGTCTGTAGACTGAATTAGGCAATGGTATAACATTTGCCTCTGATATGTTGAACAGTACATATCAAGTATTTTTTCATTGGAGAGTTTGTAGTTGACATTTACCTGCATACCCATCTCAGTAAGTAGTATGACCATCCCCTCAGATCTCTGGAAGTCATTAGTAATTCCCTTTTCTCTCATGGCCTATTTCTTTTTTTTTTTTTTTTTTTTTGCATGCCATCTCATTTATTATTTTTTTAAATTAATTTATTTTTAAAATTGGTGCATTGTAGTCATATATCAATCACATTGGAGTACAAGACTTGAGAGGATATACAAGCACACATCATCCAATTAGCCCTCCTCCAGCCCCGTCCCATTCCCTCCCTCTCCCTCCATCCCACACTTCTTTGGTGATTTACTTTGATACATTTGTTTATGTACCTCCTGCGTTTTAAAGAGCCTCCGTCCTCCAGTATTACATACCCTCTGATTGGTCACATTAGTTGCTTCACTATAGGGCCCTTTCTATAGCTCAACCTCTTCCTGTTGCCCTTTTCCTCCTAGTTATTGCTGATTAAGAGAAGCATCTGATTTATATTTTCTGCGATATTTCTCTGTGCATGCTGCGTTGCAAGTACCAATCCCACTCTTGATGGTCCCAGTAGTGGTCTGGCTACTCAGTGGACTGATCCAGACCTCGCTGGCTCAAGCAGCGGCCTTGCCTCATGGGAGGACCCAGTTCTGGTCTCGCTGGCCCCTGAACCGGTCAAACCCCTAAGCTGGCTTTGGTCCCGACCTTGGAGGCCGCAGGAGTAAACTTGCCTCACGCCAGGCTCCAATGCTGGCCATTGGCCCCTGCACCGGTCTAACCCCTTGGCAGGATTCCAATCCCGGCCTCGGAGGCCCCAACACTGATAATGCCTCACGGCAGGCTCCGATGCCGGCCTCGCTGGCCCCAGCACTGGCCTAACCCCTCAGCATGCTCCGATCCCGGCCTCGGAGGCCCCAGCACTGGTCATGCCTCACGGCAGGCTCCGCTGCCGGCCTCGCTGGCCCCAGCACCGGCCTAACCCCTCGGCAGGCTCTTATCCTGGCCTAGAGGCCCCAGTACCGGCCTTGCCTCAAGGCAGGCTCCGATGCCGGCCTCACTGGCCCCAGCACTGGCCTAACCCCTCGGCAGGCTCTTATCCTGGCCTCGGAGGCCCCAGTACCGGCTCATGGCCTATTTCTATTCAATTAGCTGGTCACCTGTACCTCTAAATCATACCTACATTCTAGAAAATCTTCATGGTACCACTCTAAGATACCAGTGTATTTGGCCTGGGTCATTGCAATGGGCTTGCTATAGACTTCCTGGGTTTTCTTGTCCATTTATCATATTTTAAAATGTAGATAATATCAGCCAGATATGGTGGCACATGCTTGTAATCTCAGTACTAGGAGGCTGAGACAGGAGGATCACAGGTTCAAAGCCAGCTTTGGCAACTTAGTAAGACTCTTAGTAACCTAGTGAGGCCTTGTTTCCAAATAAGAAATAAACATGGACTAGGGGTGAGGGTTGAATCCCCAGTACATAAAAAATGCAGATAGTATATTATTTCATTGATCAAAACCTCTCATTTTCCTCAGAATAAAACACAAGTTCCTTAACTTCATCTCCAAATGTGTGTCCCACTTTGCCTCTCCAGCAAAACTTTCTAGTTTCATCTTATTTTGTTCTTATCTAACTCCCTATATTCTGACTACTTTGGTCCTTCTGTTTCTCAACTCACCAAGCTCATTTATATTTTAAAACTTTTATGTTTTAAGGCCACAGTGCTTTTCTTTGCCTAAAATGTCCTTTTCCCTACCCTCAGACCTTTGTGGGGCTGCCTCCTTTCTGCTGGTCAGGACTTAGTTTAATGTCCCCACTTCAGTGAGGCCTTTCCTGATTGCCCACCCTCATCTATAACATTCCTATAACATCCCCCTGTATCTTTTTCATCCTAGCACTTGTTCCTACCTGCTATTTTTTTGTTCATTTATAGTGCCTGGCATATAGAGTAGGCTCTTAAGAACTGCTTGTTGAAAGAATGAATTAACTTGGGGAACATTTACAGTGTTTTAAACATTGGCTAGAAATATGTTCCACAGACAGCCTCTTTCCTGTCTGGGGATTAGTGGAAGGAGGTGGCTGGTAAAAATCTGTCAACCCTGGCCTGGGATTAGAAAGTGGAAAATAGTTGAGGAGGTAGAAATGTAAATTAGGAGGTCAAACAGCTCAAGAGCTTGAGTGAGATACTGCAGCCTCTGTAAAAGATGTCTAAGTGTCAGTGGTCAAGATGCAGGGGGTGACTTAAGAAGTGCTGATGATAAGCAAAACAAACAAAACAAAACAAAAAGACACAGAGGCAGAATACATGGGTCAGTCCTGGGCCCAAAGTGACAAGCAGGGCTGCTTGCACGTGAACTCAGGCAGACCTCCCCATTTTTTTTGGATAGTGCTAATTTATCCCAAATTCTTTGTGAAGCCTCCTCCAGGCTCAACCTTGTCTATTCCATAGGCCCAACTCTCCTATGTCAGCCATCTTACAGAACTTGCTCCTCACAGATGTTTTAAGAGAACTCTTCCACTGCTGATATTGATGGTTCTTCCCAGGACAATTGGTAGTTCGTGTTCATTCATTGCTTTTCATACTCAAACTATAGAAAGGCAATTGTTTTCTTAAGCAGAACTGTCTGACAATGATTCTTCTTATCTCCACAGATTCTTACTGTGGAGGAAGCTTTGAAATATTTCAGTGGGATCTTTATTTCACAAGGAGAGAAAGTCACAAAGGTAGTAGCAGACTGAAGACAAGAATCCATATTTGCTGACTTCCTGACTAGCTCAGTTGAAGTGGGGATTCATGTTGTCATCTGTAAAGTAAAAAAAGAGAAATAATAAAGTAAGTTACTATCAGAATTAGGTATGTATTAAACAATAGAAGCCTCCAAATTTTTTATGGATGAGTTCTGCTTATCTCCTTCTTTTCTAATTATTTATGACTTTTAAAGGCAATGATTAAAGGGATTCTGAATACTAATTTTAGGGCTGCGGATATACTGAGGAAATTCAGATCAAGTATGTATATCCAATTTTTCCTAATATTACTTTAAATTTTTGTTGTAGTATATTATATTATTTTTTATTTCTTAGAAATTTGTTATACCTGGCTACTGTGTAGAATTTCACTAGATACTCTATTAGCCAGAGATCCCCATTCCTTGACAACTTTAGATGAAGAGAATTTGGCTGTATTTTCAGTAATTTGGACAGTATCATATAACCCTTATCATTACACTCTTCCTCTGTAACCTAAGTTTAGTTTATTCTCATTTCTCTTTTAAGAGGAGTGGTTTATAGTATAACTAGAAAATCTAGTAGCATGAGGAAGTAAATTGAATACATGCATGTAAAACTAACAGACAGACAAAGAATATTCAAAAATATGATAATGGTAGCTTTGGTGATAAAATTTTTCTTCTAATTTCTGAATTAGTTCTTAAAAAGTTTGGTCAAAATCCCACTTTCTTTAGTTTTTTTCTTTACGTTTTCTTTTTTTTAATACTTTAATTATATTTTGATAATATATTTTCAAGAGTTAAATATCTATAATAACACTGAATGTAAATGGTTTCAATTCCCCATTTAAAAGACATAGACTGAAGCTGGATGTGGTGATGCATCCTTGTAATCCCAGCATTTGGGAAGCTGAGATAGAAGGATCACAGTTCGCAAACATCCTCAGCTACTTAGTGAGGCTCTTTGCAACTCAGTAAGATCCTGTTTCAAATAAAGAATATGAAAATTGGGCTGGGGCTGTAGCTTGAGGGAGAATGCCCCTGGGTTTCATCCCTAGTACTGCAAAAAAAGAAAAAAAAACATAGACTGGCAAAGTGGATTAAAAAACAAGATCCAACTCTTTTTTTGTTTAGAGAAGACTCATCTTACTGGGAGACACATCCACAGGATAAAGGTGAAAAGATAGAAAAAGATATTTCATGTGAATGAAGACTGAAAGCAAGTAGGAACACATACTTTCACATTCAGCAAAGCCAAAACTTATCAGAAGAGATGAAATGGGTTGCTTTATATTGGTAAAGGGAACAATCCACCAAAAGGATTTAATGGTAGTAAACATTTTCCTCCTGACATTGGTGTGCTTACTTACATAAAACAAACATAAAAAAAAATTACTCAATATTAAGACTCAGATCCTGGTGCAATAATAGTGGGAGACTTCAACAATTTCTAGACCAAGAGTTAAAGTCCTCTGTGTTCTTTATTATTTAGGTGGGATCAGAACATGGTAGTGTTCTAAAAAGTCAAAGAATAGCTTTCTGAAACTGTAATTAATAGGACTTTTGGAAGTTTATAAAAAAAACAGCATAATTTCTATTATGCACACAGCACTGAGAGAAGTGGGTTCTGTCTTCTAGCTTAGATTCCAACTGATGTTTTTCAAGTATATTTGGAACCCTGTTTAACAAATAGTAAGTTAAATAGCTTTTTTTTTGTTTCCTTTGCCAATGTTTCTCAAAGCTGAAAATGTCTCATGCAAAGAGAAAGTTTCATGATAATGGAAATAAAAAACTGTATTTTGCATTCGTGGAAAGAGGAGGCTTCAGATATTAAAAAAACGGAATCATTCTTTGGTTATTTGGATAGCACCTAAAGTTGAATTATATCAGATAAAAAAATTAGAAAAAGCAGATGAAAATATGTCTTCTAAGCGTAACTTTTGGCATATTAAAATGCAAAATACTTTCATTTTATAACCTATATTTCTTAACTTAAAAAATTGACCTGTAGATAATTAGGAGAAGTAGAAGAGGTGTAAAATTATTTTCTTTGGCTTTGGATGATAATAGGTGGAGATTATCCTTATATATTATAAAAAAGGCATTCAAATCCTGGGTTGGTGATGCTGAATAGAAGTAATTCTACTTATAGAAGAGAGAACTTCTGGTTTTTATTTATTTTTCATGATAGTGACCTTTCTGAAGACCTAAAGTTTGGGTGACATATTGGGACCTGAACATCATTCTAATTACTAACTCTTGGTACTTGGGATCTCATTAATTTCTACAATAAACATTTTAGTGTGTGCATTATATTTCAAGTTGTTAGATTGAGTAGTACTGATAGAAATGTCAGACAAGGTCACTACCCTCATGGTGACTACCCGCTGGTGTGGAGGTAGCTATTGAATAAGTGATTATGAATGTGGTTGGGAGAACCAGGAAATTCAGAGTGTTATGGAATTTTATGCTAGGCGGCTGCATTTAGTTTGGTAAGAGAAAAAATATTTATGCAATGAAGTGTTATTGAAATTGAGAACCAAAGGTTTGGTGGGAGTTAACTGAATGAAGCATAGTGTGTGTTCATATATGAGTAAGAAAGAGATATGAGGAGTTAGGAAGGTATAAATAAATTAGAAAAATGTGAGTGCATGTGAGAAGAGCTATATATGGCTAGAGTGTAGTGAGAGGAGGGTTAGGGTAGGACATGAGAGATAGGCATGAGCCAGGTCATTCAGAATCATGCTAGGTTTCTATGCATGGCCACGAGAGGAACATGTAGCTGGGAGGGATTTAAATGAGGGAGTTTTATTTGGCAGGAAAAGATCCCTCTGGCATCAGGGAGACTAGGATGGAAATGAATTAATGCTTTGTTGTAGAAATCTAGGTGCCCAGAAATTCTGCAGATCTTCATTTAAGTCATTGTTGAGACATCTTTTGTTTATGTTTCTTTTAGTCCCCCCTTTTTTTTTCATTTCTATTGTCCTTAGGATAAACCATTTTATCCCCAGCTTTTTCCTATATCCTATAGGTTGTGAAAACAACTAGTAAATTAATCTTAAAACACCCAAGACACATATATGTCTATTTCTTTTTTTTTTTTTTTGGTGGTACTGGGGTTCCTGGAAGCCCTTCTACTCTGGGCTACACTCCCAGACCTTTTATTTATATTTTTGAAACAGGGTCTCTTAAGCCAGTGCAGCTGGCTTCGAACCTGTGCGATCCTCCTGTCTCCACCTCCCAAGCACGGGGATTACAAGCATGCACCACCACACTCAGCCTTTGAAGACTTTCTAGTAGGACTTTCTGAGCTACTTAGTATGACTTCATTGAAGATTGACAAGGTTATGGTCTGAATAACCTTTGTAGCTCTTTGAAGCCTAAATATAACAACACTCAACAAACTATAAGAAGATTTATTTTGTTTGACTTAATATACATTTATTGAATGATTCCAGGGCATCACACATGTATTATTTACAGGAGAATCTTCACCTTCATTGAGATTTGTCTAAAAGAAAATGAAGGAAAGTAAATGAGCAATTATAGCACATATCTTGTACATGTTCTGATAGAGTGAGACAGGAAATTACAGTGTGCTCCCAGCATCAGGGAAGACTTTCAGGTGATGACCTCTACTATGAGAAGTTTTTCAGAGGAAATAACATGTGTTAGGGTCCAGTAGTGAGAGTAGAGTTTTGAGATCCATGGATAGGTTACTGGGGTAGGGATGAAGGGAAAAGCATGTTCAAGTAGTGCAGGTTCCAAGGATTCTCCATGTTGGAGAAGTTTGGAACCCTAAAGAGAAAGACTTCCTTAGTGAAGTTTATTTTTATATTTTTTATTGTAAAAGTTTTAAGAAGAAAGTTATGTTCAAGGTAGCCAGCCAAGAATTTTAGAATATAGAACTTGTTTATTCTTTACATTAATAAAGTTAAAGATTCGACTTTTTCTCACTCTCATAGAGTGTTTTAAGCACAAGAATATGAGCTTCAGTTTACAGTAAAATCAATTACTAAATCAAATTGGTAGAAAGGAATACTTCTGTAGTAAGACTCTATCCCATGCGTAGAGATATGCCTGTCCATATGAAGGAAACTTAGGGCCATGAAAATATTGCTTTTAGGGGTCTCAGAATCCTTTAATAACACAACAAATGCGATATTCTGAGGAAAATTAAAAGGATGTCATCATAGAAGAATAATTTGAAATCTTGTTAGCTGCTTTAAAAAATAGTTTTCAAGTCAGTTGTTGGCAATCATGCAATCATGATTATAACTAATTTTGTTAATCTGTGACTCAAATCCCTTAAAATTTACTATTATACATGATATGAACAGACACAGGGGACAATGAAGAAGGAGCTGAACTGTCATCAGGAAGCTGTGCTGTATTTCTCACCCTGGTGGTCGTAATTTGAATTATATCAGTTTAATTTGAGGAGTTCTATAGCTGGCTCTGAAGGACAATCTGGTCCAGTTAGTATGGAGAAATGGAATAACCTAGTCACTTTTCCAACTTCCTTCTAGGGGCTCAGAATATAGAATACTTATTTTAGGGAAGATTCTGCCAAGTTTTCTGCTTTTCTTAATGGTGATGTAGACTTAAGCTTTGGCTTTTCAATATATATATATTTGAAGTGACTGTCCATATGCAATACCATCCAGTAGAAGAAAAGAAGTATTTCCAGATGTTGTGCCTTTGTAAGCAAATGTTGGGCTTGGCAGAAGTCAGAGGGAATTTGTCACCTGACACTGTGGCTCCCTGGAGTCACTGCCTGACTCTGCCACTGTAGTAAAGAGAGAAGATAGTAGGTGGCTTGTTCCCTTATTCATTCCCATCTCTGTCTCAGAGGCTACTGAGCCTTATGGTTGAGAAGAGAAAATCTTTCTGATTTTTGGGCAGTCTTTCATCTCCCTCCATCACTGCTAATAGGAACTGACCTCCTTGAATGTGAAGAGTTTCTATTAAGAGAGCTGCATGGTTTGGAGGAAAAGCAACACACAGCAACACACATCTTTCCTAAGACCCTGCTGTTAATTTGCATAGCACCATGCAGGCTTAAAACTGAGGCCACACTATGTAGATGTGTTGCCCAGACTCCTTTAAATATCTGTTCTGGGAAGTTGGCAAGCCTCAACCAAGTTTCTTTTGTTCTCCTAATTACAGATTATATGTTTTGTACTTTGTTTTATATATTCTACTTTCTTTCATGTAGGGATAGAAATGGTATAAATTTTAATTTTTTAAACATTTTAGGGAAAAATGATTTGGTAGTTTTCCTGGTCAGTATTATTTATTTATTTATTTATTTATTTATTTATTTTTTGGTGGTACTGGGGTTCCTGGAAGCCCTTCTACCTCCGGGCTACACTCCCAGACCTATTTTTACATTTTTTTATTTTTATTTGGAAACAGGGTCTCCTAAGCCAGCGCGCGCGGCTGGCTTCGAACCTGCACGATCCTCCTGCCTCTGCCTCCCAAGCGTGGGGATTACAAGTGTGCGCCACCACGCCCAGCTTCCTGGTCAGTATTATTTAAAAGCTGACAAGGGTTGGAGATTTTTAACTTATTTTCAGGCTAATATGGTTGCAGAAGACAGAAAATTTCTGGGTCAGACACAAAGGACTTTGCTTTTCATGGCCCAACCAGCAGTGTGGGCATCAGCATTTTTATAGTAGGCAGTTTTGGCTGGCATGCCTTCTGCACATGCAGTGAACTATGTTAGAGAAGGGGAGCCCTAAGTTAGGGAACTTAGACCTTTGGTAACGGAGTCCAAGAATCCTGCCCTGTGGTCAGGAAGGAAATGGTATCTCTGTCCTACAAGGGTATTTGGGATATGTGAATTTTTGGAAAGATAATCTGGGATAAATGGCAGTTAGTATTATATGTAGAAGCACAAAAGACCCACAACAAACTTTCTTCCGACAAAAGTAATTTTCTAGTTAGCCATATTTCTACAAATATCAAGTAAGATGTAATTACAAAGAATAAAAGATAGGAAATGAGAAAAAGGCAGTTATTTTGTGCATGTGTATGGAAGTGACAAAGGAAACTTCTTCCAATATTTTATATCTAACTTATTCCCCATGCCAAGTGAATAATCAAATCTTAGAGTTACTGTAATATTCTTTTGCTATTAGTAGATGTATTGACTTTTCGTAATTCATTGCTGCCATCATTCTGCAGTGTAGCCTGAAAAACTGTAAACAATTTGGGCCCTGTTATATGTGTTGAGTAGCAGCTTTGCATAACTAGATTTTGGATTCAAATGTGCAATATGACTATCAGCATTCTTTGTAAAGAGCGTGATCACATTATGCTTTTATAAAATACTATTTTCAAAATGTTTCAAGAATGTCTATAAAAGCAGACAGTGAAACTTTTGGGGAGAAAAAGTATAACAATGTATGGGGGAATCTTACACAAAGTCTTCCTCTATATAACTACTCTGATTTTTAAAATTAAGAATATAATATGGGATTGAATCGGTTTTTTTAGGATTGAATCCAGTCAGAAATAGTTGTGTGTTTCCAAAGAACACAGGCTAAGGAAGGTTATGGGTACTGAATACGTGTCAGACCTACTTGCTTGCAGAAAGAGGAAACTTTGGAGAATCTGGGGTGAAAAAAAGTCATGCTTTTGTGGCAGAAGTTATTCAAAGAAAATATGTTTCCAGGAAGCATTTTTATAAAAGATACTAGAATATACACTCTGAAAATTTGTGTTAGCTTTGAAGATCTGGTTAATTTAGTATGAATTTAGCATTTCTTTTTTATCTCTTATTGGCACATTTTAATCATACATTGATACAGTTCAGGATAATAGAGGCATGTGTGTACACAGCACTCATTGACCCCCTCCCCCAGCTCCCACCTGGCTCTCCCTCCCTCCCTCCTTACCTTCCCATGCTCAGCACAGTGGTGATTGTCTTGTATAAGTTTGTGTATGGACATCATGTTCATTGAGGTGTTTCCCTCTTAAAGTCTTCCTCCCCCTCCTGTCTTCCTCAGTTAGGCAGTTAGGTCTCCTTCTTCACTCTACTAAGGTTTCTCCTTTGTCTGGAGTCCCTCCTATGTACCACTTTCTTAATAACTTTGGTACATTGTCACATAGATCCACATTCCCCCCCTCCCTCTAACCCCCTCACTGGATATTAAACTGAAAGTATTGTACCTTCTAGCTATACTCCTAGCCCATTTTAATTCTTTTTTTTTTAAACAAGGTCTCAGTAGGTTGCTAAGAGTCTCCCTATATTGCTGAGGCTGGTTTTGAATCTACAATAAGCATCCTGAGTGTTGATATTATAGGTGTGCATCACCATGCCCACCTACAAATTTGATTTTCAAAGGTCTTCATGAAGTCCTTTCAATATGCCAAATGACAGACAAGAGACAAAAGTTGTATAATTTTCATTCCTTTGGGAGAAATTGTCATAAGCTGCAAATAAATAAGTGAAAAAAAAAACAAGAAAAAAAATAATCAAGTGACAGTTTTATATCTTTTTCTTCAAATAGTAAAGATAAGAAGTACTTTAAACAGAAAGAAAAAGATGGGAAAACAACAACAACAACAACAACAACAAAAAATGCATCTTCCGAAGGGAATATTTTTCTTTGATAGCTATCAAACCACACAATCCACATATATCTTTCCATCAAATAGGAGCTCTCACTTTAAGCAATGCAAGAAGTACTGATTAGAAGACATTATAGGGTTGAAGGTATTGTAGCTAGTGGCAAAAAATAGGGAACGTAAAGCATGTGTAAGAACCAGGCAGGCAGATTCCATCTCTCTTTCCCAACATCAAAGTAAATTTGTGAGAACATGGCAAATATATTACTAGTACATATTTGAAAATGAGAACACATTTTCTTTGTAGCCCAATTGCCTGCCATTCCCTTAGTAGAAAACCTGATCCCAGTGCAAATAGCGATAGCAGCAAATATCCTGACTTGCTCTTTGGTGACAGTCAAATGAAATTCCATAGGAAATGGATGGGCAGAGAAAGTGCGCCATATCTCTGTTGGAGTGGTCTAGTCTCAGCCACCAGGCCTTGACTGCTGGAAAGACTGAGGACAGTAGTATAGGGCCTACTATACTCCAGTATTTGTGGTATATGGGTGTTTGGGGTAAGTAAACTCAAAGCTTTCTTTCTTCTTTCTTCTAGTCCATGGAAAGGATTGATAATAAAGTTATCCATGAAATACTAAGAAGAATATTTGGTGGGAGGAGTAAGAGATTATCAATAAAACCTTTTTATAGTAACTTTTTGCTGAGGGGCATAATTTCATTTTGTTTTCTGCGGTTATGCTGGTTGGTAAATATAAGTCTTCAAGGCTTTTCTCAGTTACTAATGAGAAAATTAAACAGAAAGAAATGCTACTAAGTCCTAATTAGCATCAGACTAGGCTGATGGGAAATGAAGCTGGCCACGTACACTGGCATAGCTCTTTGGTTTAGGGGTAGCTCTTTGGCTTACTCCTCACTCCCCAGCGGAAGAGAAGAATAAGTTACAAGAACAGCCCTTGAATATGGTCAGGTTGTTTGCCTGGCCTCTTTCTTTCTGAGCCTGTGTTGAAGAGAATACTGGTATTCCAGAGGCCCAGTAGGCCGTCTTATTAACACAGTGAGAGTTTCAACTGGCACTTACAAAGTACTGATCACAGGACACAATATTTAATGCAGGCATCAGGCTATGTAGAAAGAAAATAGTATGTACTCATAAATACCGGGTGTCTGGATAGATGAATTACATCCCTTTCATCTTGTGCTCTAATAAGTGATTGGGCAAAGATTTGGAAACTGGGAGTTTTGATCAAATCTCTATCCATCAGAGATAAAATTCATAGCATGTTAGTCCTAGAAAATCCATACATATCTATTGGCCTATCTCTAGAAACCTGGTTTTATGGCCAATCAGGTAACTGTCAGACATATTATAAAAGTTCAGGCTAAGTTGAGCTGCAACTTCACTTAATATTTAAACTTACTTTGGAGTGATCATGACAATTCTAATTTAATCCTATTCTTTGACAATCTCTAGATGCCACTAGGGAATACAATTGATTTAAATTTTTCTCATTTATCTGACATTCTTGAGACCTTTAAAATTGACCAAGTCAGGATGGGAAGCAATGATATGTTTACTGAGCAATTTTTTTTTATTGGTGCACTGTATTCATACATCATAATGGGATACAAACTTTTGTAGACATACATGCACAAGTCACCCAGTCAGCCCCCACCCGAACCCCACCCATTCTCTTCCCATCCCTCCTTCCCATGCTTGGCTTAGTGGTTGACATCTAGTATTATAGCAATTTATCCAAAATTAAAAATGATAATCTCACATAACAGTTTCATTTGTCTGATACCAAGCTTTTGATGACTTTAAGATAACATTTCAATATTTCTTTTTGCTCTCTTTCTTACCAGAGAATATTTTTTTTCTATTTTTTTAGGTGAAACTATCATATATTTATATATTTATTTTTCAGAAAAAATCTATCCTAATATGGAATATGGATTCTAGATACCCAAAATGATCTTGAAAAAGAACAAAGCTAGCAGATATATATTTTCTGATTTCAAACCATATAAAGCTACAATAATTGAAACAGTGTAGTACTGTTCTAAAGGCAGATATATAAACCATTGGAGTTAAATACAAGCCTAGAGCTAAATTCTTCCCTATATTGTCAAGTTATTTTTGACAAGGTTTCCACAAACATTTGGTGGTGGAAATAAAAATCTTTTAACTAAATATTGTTAAAAAATAATAATTACATGGAAAAGAATAAAATTGGACCCTTACCTAATCCCATATACAAGTATTAACTCAAAATAGATAAAAGACCTAAATATAAATCTTAAGACTATAAACTTTTAGAAGAAAATCTGGGTCATAAAACCTCACAACATTGAAATTGGCAGTGATTTCTTGGATATGATTTCAGTGGCACAGGCAACAAAAGGGTATACAAACTCCCTAAAAAATAAAAAAATATTGTATATCCAAAGACAATGTAAACAGGTTAAAAGTTACTAATAGAATTGGATAAAATATTTCCAAATGCTATATCTGAAGGTATATTAATATTCCAACTAGAAATCCTAAAAATTAACAATAAAGGCAAACAATACAATTTAGAGATAGGTAAAAGACTAACATAAATAATGAATCTCCACAGATAACCAATCTTATTTGTCTGTTGGATGGAAAATCTTGTTTCTCTGGTTCTGGTGTGTGTTACCTATTTCTTCTTTGTAGTTAATCTCTTAGAGTATTTTCTCTAGCGCTGGTTTTGAAGACATAAATTCCTTCAGTTTCTGTTTTCATGGAAGCTTCTTATTTTTCCATCTAATTTGATAGAAAGTTTTGCTGGTTAGAAAATTTTTGGCTGGAAGTTGTTTTCTTTCAGAGTTTGGAATATGTTACTCCAAGCCCTTCTGGCTCTCATGACTTGGTTTGGGAAGTCTGGAGTGATTCTAATTGGTTTGCCTCTGAATGTCACTTGGCCCTTTGTTTTTGTTGCCTTTAAGATTCTCTGCTTGGCTTCCACATTGGTCATTTTGACAATTATGTGGCATGGGGATCCTCTTCTCCGATCCTGTCTAAAGGGAGTTCTATAAGTTTCCTGGACTTGTGTATCAACCTCTTGCTCTATGTTTGGAAAATTTTCTGCTATTACTTCCTTGAAGAGATTGTTGATCCCTTTGGTTTCACTTTCTTTTCCCTCCTCTATTCCAATTATTCTTAGGTTAGCTCTCTTAAAATGGGCCCATATTTCTTCAATGTCAGATTCCTGCTGTCGGATATTTTTTTCTAGATTAGAAACTATGCGTTCATTTTTGGAATGATCATCTTCTAAGAGCGAGATTCTGTTCTCCATGTGGTCTAATCGGTTGTTTGTACTTTGAATTGAGGCCTTTACTTCATTAATTGCATCTTTTATCTCTTTTTGGCTCTCTCTGAGTTCTTTTCGAAGCACCTCTATTGTTTCTACAGTTATTTTCCTGATTTGATCTTCTAGAAATCTCTGAATTTCTGTTTTATCGGGTTCTGATGTTGTGGGGTTGTGGGCATTCATTGCTCCAGTGTTATTCCTCTTTCCCATGATTTTGGAAGTTTGTGCCTTCTCTGGGTTCTTCCTTTGGGTCACTATGACTTCACTTAAGGTGCTCTGGATCTCAAGTCTGTAGTATCTCAGACTCCACTACTCCTTTACTGGGTTGTATCACAGAGTCTCTGACCCAGGGAGTCAATAGAGGCTGCTCTAAACTATGGGGGGGTGGTGCCAGGTTGCACGTTCTCCTATGGTGTGATATCTCTGCCACTGCCACTCCCCCACTGGGTCAAGTCCCAGGGAGTACAGTACTGGGATTTCTCTTCTGTGTCCCGCAATTTGACTCACTGTTCTTGAGTTCACAGATGTAGCTGTACTGGACTTGGTGAATTTGCTGCTGCTGCTGCTGGTGGCAATATGGCACTGCTGTTACGTCCTCGTCTGTGAGGCTGGCTTATTTCTTCTTGGTTTTGAGTTCCACTCTGAGTCCCTGCAGCGTGTGTTGAGCTCAGCCACTGGGAGCTTTAGATGCTCCCTGAGCTGAAAAATCCCGCCTGGCTGTTCCGCAGCGGCTCACCTCAGCTTGCTGTAGCCGTCCGGTGAATTCGCCGCTGCCGCCGGCAGTATGGCGCTGCTGCCTCGTCCTCGGGCATGAGGCTGGTGTATCTCCTCTGTGGCTCTTAGCTCTGTTCTCAGTCTGCTTTCTCTCTGGAGCCTGGTGTTTTTTTTGTTTCTCTGATGATGGTGTTTTCTGGCTATGAAAGGTGCTGATTTTGTGGTAATGGAGATTGGTTGTTAGCAGGGCTCTTAAGCCCCGCTTTTCTTGGTCACCATCTTCCCGGAAGTCCTTTACTGAGCAATTTTTGAACCTCTGGCAATATGACAGATTATAAGAAACCAGTAGTATTATTAGATGGTTTCTGTCCTCCAAAGCTTTCAGTTTGGTGTGAAAAACAAGCAGGACAATGAATACACAATATGATCCATGGGTTTTATTTAAAAAAGTCTCAGATGCTTAGTTCTAGGCATTCCAGAATAAAACTGGACAACTGGATTGTGAATTCCTTAATGAAATTGGTTTGTATTGATGGGATATTTCTACTATTTATTGGAGCTCCTGGCATATATTAGAAGCTCAATAAGTTATTGTTGAACAAATAAAGGAAAGATTTCAGGTGGCAAGCTTAATAAGATAATGCCATGCAAAGAACATAATACATCCAAAGAAACCCATAGATCAGTCATTATGAGTATACAATATTACAAAACATAATTTTGTTATAAAAAACCCCAAAATATATGAGCTTAGATATCCACTACCCCAAATGAAGTCAGGATTTTCTTACCCTATAATGATATAGCCCAAGTTTTTGTAAAATATTCTGTGGCAAATATGTAAATGATAGTGAATAATAGCCAAACATGGTGGCACGTGCTTATGATCCTAGTATTTGGGAAGCTGATACAGGAGGATCTCCGGTTCCAGGCCAGCCTCAGAAACTTAGCAAGGCCCTTGGTGACTTAGCAAGACCCTTGGTAACTTAGCAAGGCCTCTTATAAAAAATTAAAAATTAAAAATAAAAGGGCTGGAGGTGTAGCTTGGAGGAAGAATTCCTCTGGGTCCAATCCCTGAACTATAAAACAAACGAACAAACAAAGCCAAAAAGAAAAAAAATGTAAATAATGTATAATATGTATAAGTAGTGTGTGTGTGTGTGTGTGTGTGTGTGTATTTGGTATTGGGGATTGATTCCAGAGGTGGGCTGGCTCTACCACTGAACTACATTGTTGACCCTTTTTACATTTTATTTTGAAACAGTGTCTCTTAAGTTACCCAGACTGATTTAGCTTTCCAAGTACTGGGATTACAGGAATGCACCATGAGGCCCAGCTATACATAGTTTTTTTTTTGTTGTTTTTTTGGTTTTTTTTTTTTGGTGGTACTGGGGTTCCTGGAAACCCTTCTACCTCTGGGCTACACTCCCAGACCTATTTTATACTATTTTTTAAATTTGGAAACAGGGTCTCTTAAGCCAGCACGGCTGGCTTTGAACCTGCTCGATCCTCCTATCTCCGCCTCCCAAGTGCGGGGATTACAAACGTGCTCCACCACACCCGGCTTATAGTTTTTTTTTTTTAAGAAAGAAAATTTTAATTTTCTTCTGTTGAGGAGTCAAATTAGTTTTAAATGTATTTGATCTTTTCAATACCAGATTTTATTTAGTTTGAGGGGGTTAATATTTTGTAGGAAGCATGAAATAAAAAGGAGAAACTATTCTTAAGACATACATTCTTGTCTCTTTGTTTAGCAAGTTGTACTTTTAAGTAATTAGAACATTGAACCTTGCTAATTATTTCTTAATCACTGAATTCCAGGTGGTTTTCATTATTTTCTGTAGAAGCCAAACATGTAACTTGCTTTCTGTTGAGCATAGAATGCCTTCCATGTCAAAGATGGAGTTGCAAATATTTTTTAGAGGCGGTTTTGTTGGAAACTAGCTGGTTGCTGGCTGGGAGACAGAGCTTTTTGGTAAATGTTTGGTCAGTCTAAAAAGTGGTGATGCTTCAACTCATTTCCTCACCTTCAGATAATGCCTGGAGTTGAAAGGTTACAAATCTGGTTCCTTCTTCCTGAATTTCTGGAATTTTCAGACAGGTCAGTGATAAAAGCCTTTTTCCTCTGAAAGTCCCATAAGTCTGGATTGGAAAGATAGGCTTTTTGAGCAAATTTTTGCTAGGAAAGCATGCTGCCCTTTCTGTATGCTGCTTTCTGGCTTTCTTACCTTAAAATATCCTTGGAAGAATTATTTATGGCAGAGCTACTAGGATCATCTTCTAAGGGGTTGCTAGTGCCAGAAAAGCTAGTTTTGCTTTTAAAAATGGAATGTTCACTGGTGGACAGTAAGTGTTTAGACAAGAAAAAGGGCTTCAAAGGATAGAATTTACAAGTTCCTGGGAATGAAGAGAAGAGGACTGATGAGCTCTTCCAGGTAACAAATGATAACATTGGCAAAGTTCAAAGTTGTAGGACATTGATCAGGAATCATCCAGTGATCGTTTACAAGAAAAATAGGAAGATTATTCCTCTAAAGACACATCTGAGAACAATTCAAAGGAAAAGACCATGTCCAAAAGAGTTTTCTCTGAATTTGAATTTCATTGGAAGCTCATCTCTGGCTGGGAGACAAGGCCTTTTGTGAGTGTTTGCACATTCTGAAAACTCAGGATGTGCTGATTTAAGTTCTCATTTTCCAGCTAATGCCAGTAAAGTTAAAAGCTATAAATAAATAGAAATTTAAAATGTTTGTAAAAAGTAACTACTCCTACATGAATACCTTCAATGACCTAGAAGTCTTGGTAGTAAGAACTTCCACTTGAAAGCAAGAAATGACTTTTAGGATGTAGCCCTATGGAATAAAACTGGGGTACTTTCTTGATTTGTTATGTTGCTTATTTATTCCTTTGTATATTTATTAATCTGACAGCTATTTATGACGTTTACTTAGTGCCAGTTAATAGTCATACCTACTGAAGAAATAGCTATATGTAAATAGACAAGCTTATATTCTTTTTTTGTTTTATGCTTTTTTGGGTCATTGTATTTTATCTCAATGAGGCTCAAAGTGATATAAACATACATACACATAACACTTGGTGTGTTTCCCTCTGAATCCCACTCTGCTATCCACCCCCCACCTATAAATATTAGTCAGATTGGTGGTGACACTTTCATATATGGACTTAGCATTATTTGGACTGTTTCTTTCTTCAGTTCTCCTCCCCCCTCCATGCCTTTCCTCCAATCTTTATACTATTTCACTGTCTCTTTCCTCATTATCTAAAGTTCCTTTTATTTTCTATCTAAATCCACATATGACCGTTAACTTTCTGTGACTGCCTGATCTCACTTAACATAGTATTCTCTAGTTCTGTCTATTTTCCCTTAACTTTCTGTGACTGAATGGTCTTACTTAGAATAATATTCTCTAGTTCCATCTATTTTCCTGCAAATGACATAACTTTATTCTCTTTTAATGCGATATATATATATATATATATGATAAAAATATGGGTATATACCACATTTTCATTATTTATTCGTCTGTGGATGCAAGTGAACCAAAGTTTCTATGAAGAAAATTATAGTTAAGATAAGAAATGGGGAACATGAGCTACTACAAGATATGTCAGGATATGCTGATGTTGATGGGTCCAGAATACAGGAATGAGATCAGTCAGGGAAGATAGGAGAAAGCTGGGTAAATGGGAGGTACATTATGGGATAGAGAAGACTGAGAAAGAACCAGAACTGTAGAGGGCAGGGGTAAGCGTGAGTGGGAAACCAGAAGTTGATGTTGGGTACGTTAAGTTGGAAATGCGTATCGGATATTCACATGGATTTGTTGAGTTGGCCCTTGGACAGCAGGATTGGAGCACTGGAGAAAGTCAGGGTTTTATATATAAATTCTGGAAGTCACAAGCATATGAATGTTATTTGAAGTGACAGAATTGGATAAGATCATCTATGGTATTCGAATGAGTGCACATGGAGGAGCAGGCTGAGGACTGAGGTCAGGGTCACTCCAACACTCAAGAGTCAGGCAGAAGAAGAGAAGCTAAGAATAGGAGCTTGGTAGCTGTGGCCAGTGTGTTGAGAAGAGAATAAAAAGTGCATGGTGTCCTCCAACCCAAGAGGCTAAAGAGACTGCCCACAGTCATCTATGACAAGCACTACCAAAAGAGCAGTCCTGAGCAATGAAATGAATTCGTCTAAATGGGAAATGAAATACTTCAGGAGGAAAGAACATATAATAAAGAATAAGAAAGAGAAATATTAATATTTTAGTTGGCCACTATGTCTCTGCATGTCCATAATACAGTTTCACTTTGGAACATTCCAAATAATGATTGAAATCTGAAAAGAATCAAATATTTACTCCAAAATTACAAAAGGAGCTTTGTTCTGTGCCCCA
The DNA here is from genome assembly GCF_963383645.1 of Muscardinus avellanarius. Taxonomy (NCBI): domain Eukaryota; kingdom Metazoa; phylum Chordata; class Mammalia; order Rodentia; family Gliridae; genus Muscardinus; species Muscardinus avellanarius. The sequence goes on from NC_137794.1 coordinate 29,446,479, forward strand.
AAAGGCATTTATATCTGAAGTTTCCAGAGACTGCAGTTCAATGAAACTTGACATAATTTTAAATCCCTGCTTTCCATCCCCCCACCCAGTCTTCAGGCAGGTGTTGTGTATTTATTTGGTGTAAAACATGTTAATATTGGACCTCCAGAAATGAGTTCCAGAACAACATGCCAGAATTGGCCAGTGAAGGACACGGCTACCCTAGTCTTATCTCTAGTATTACAGCCATTAGCCTCTGGGAAGTCTGTTGGCTCAGGAATCTATTTTACCATCTTACCTCCACTGGGGAATCTGAAGCCATTCTCAGAGGGGACTTGATTTCAAAGCAGCACCATGTCTGTTCACCAGCACAACTACTTATATCTCAATTGCTTCTTCTTCCTTTCTCCATTTATTTCAACTTTGAGCCCAAGTCGAGTACACAAGCACTGGACTGGCAGCCACACCCAGAACAGTGGCTACAAGGGCTATGGAAACAGAGCTTTTCAATTTCCAGTCTGTGAGAACAGGGGAGGCTGTACAATTCACAATAACCAAGTCATGGAACCAATCTCTGTGTCTACCAACAGATGAATGGATTACAAAATTACAGGACAAAGACACTGAAATTCTTCTCAGCAACAAAGAAGAAAGTTATGTCATTTTCAGGAAAATGGATGAATCTAGAGATTATTATGCTAAGTGAGGTTAGCCAGTCACAGAAAGTGAAGAGTTATATGTTTTCTCTCATATGTGGAAGCTGGAGAGAAATTGGGATACGAGTGGGACTATAGATAAAGGAAGAAAAACAGCAGAGGAGCAATGGTGGGGGTCTAGAGGTGGCTTGTGGCAGTGGGAAGGGAGAATTAATGAAGAAAACATTTGCATTGATACTTTGTAAATACATGAATTTATCAATGTCAATCATGTAGGGGTCGGGGAAGGGAGGGAGCTGGGGAAGCTCAAGTAAATGCTGTGTGCATGTGTGTCCCTCACCCTGGACTACATTATAATGTGAGATTACAATTTACCAATAAAAGTATATAAGAAAAAGAATATGAAAAGCTGGTCAGCAGAAGAGCAGATTTGATCTGGAACAAACTGGTTCACCATATCGTTCTTCTCCCCTCACAGACTTCTGTTTTCTCACTACTGGGCTTGCAGATTGCATGGGAGATTGTGATTTGCATTTCTGAAGCTGTGGATCAGGTCTGCAGAACTGTACCAGTAAATGTGAATGCTTTTCCTTCCATTCTGGATTTTCATACTTCTTACTTATTTTGTGAAAAAGACAGGGCCTTTGTTCTTTTTGGCTTTGTTTACTGTAGTTGGCTAATTCCATAAATCTTACAATTTTTCCCTTCATCATTATGACTCCAGTCTCTCAATTTAAAGTGTTCAAGTATACTATTATTCTTCAATCCAATGCAAATAGAGCATAGAGACAAGGTACTAGACACAAAGCTGGATTCAAGTGAAACTATTTAAATGAAAAATTTAAATGAAACATAAGCTTGTTATGCATGATTTATACTTGACATAGTTGATTCACTAATGACAACCATTCATAAAGACTTTAGGAGAATTTGGAATGAGTTTGAAGTTACTCCCCTTCTCAAAATATCTCAGCATTCATTGAATCCTTCTTTTGTTTCTCCTCAGAGGCAAACTGTTTATCCTCCCTACAGGACTAATCCCTCATCCTGTGCTCTGCATTCAATTCCTTCATGCCTTACTTCAGCAATCATTCCCTTTCTTTTTCTCTTCTCTCTCTCTCTTTTTTTTTGTACTGTAGATTGAACCCAAGGACATCCTACCTCCAAACACACCCCAGCCCTTTTTATTTTATTCTGAAACAGTCAACGTTAAATTTCTGAGGGTCTTGCCAAGTTGTTGAGGCCATCCTTGAACCTGTGGTCTCCCTGTCTCAGCCTCCCAGTACTAAGATTACAGGTGTGTTCTACAGCACCTGGCTTATTCCCTTTCTTTTTAGTACCTTTATTCTCATCCTCTCTTTGTATCTTCCTCTCCCTTGCAAACACACTTAGTTGTCACTGTTCCATATAATTTTTAGAATTCTGTATCTTTTTCAGTTCCTTTCTGTATTTTTTTCAGTTTCTTCACAAAAGTTCTCAAAAGAATGGTCTATACTTATTGACTCTACATTTTACCTTATTCTTCTTTCTACTTCTGTTTCTAATAACCAGGGATTTAAACATGTACCTTTCAAGGGCACAATTCAATATCTTTAATAAATATCCAGCGGCATTTTCTCAGGTTTTTCTCCTTTTTTTTTTCTAGCATTTGAAGCTATTGATACCTCTACACCCACTTTTTCCTTTGACCTTTCTGATGCTATATTATTTTCTCCTAAATAGCTATTTTTGATTTCCCTTTCTTTTTTTTAAATATATTTTATTGGTGCATTGTAATCATACATCACAATGGAATACAAGACTTGAGAGGATATACAAGCACACATCATCCAATTAGCCCTCATCCAGTCCCCATCCCATTCCCTCCCCCTCCCTCGATCCCATGCTTCTTTGGTGATTAACTTTGATACATATGTTTATGTACCTCCTGCTTTTTAAAGAGGCTCCATCCTCCCCTATTCCATACCCTCTGATTGGTCACCTTAATTGCTTCACTATAGGGCCCTTTCTATAGCTCTACCACTTCCTGTTGCCCCTTTCCTCCTAGTTATTGCTGATTAGGGGAAGCATCTTGTTTTAGTTTTTTGCGATATTTCTCTGTGCATGCCTCATTGCAAATACCGATCCCACTCTTGACGGCCCCAGTTGTAGCCTGGATACCCAGTGGACTGATCCAGACCTCGCTGGCTCAAGCAGCGGCCTTGCCTCATGGGAGGCCCCGATTCTGGTCTCGCTGGCCCCGACACTGGCCTAACCCCTCAGCTGGCTCCGATCCTGGGCTCGGAGGCCCCAGCTCGCAGGCAGGCTCCGATGCTGATGGCCCCGGCATTGGCCTAACCCCTCGGCACACTCCAATCCAGGCCTCAGAGGCCTCAGTAGCGGCCTTGCTTCACATAAGGCTCCGATGCTGGCCGCTGGCCCCGGCACTGGCCTAACCCTCTGGCAGGCTCCTATCCCGGCCTCCGAGACGCCGGCACCGGCCTTGCCTCATGACAGGCTCCGATCCCAGCCTCGCTGGCCCTGGAACCGGCCTAACCCCTCGGCAGGCTCCGATCCTGGCCTTGTAGGCCTCAATAGCGGCCTTGCCTCATGGAAGGCTCTGATGCCAGCCGCTGGCCCAGGCACTGGCCTAACCCCTCAGCAGGCTCTGATCCCAGCCTTGGAGGCCCCAGCACTGGCCTTGCCTCACGGCAGGCTCCAATCCCGGCCATGCTGGCCCTGGCACCGGCCTGACCCCTTGGCAGGCTCTGATCCCGGCCTCGGAGGCCTCAATAGCGGCCTTGCCTCACGGAAGGCTCCGATGCCGGCTGCTGGCCCCAGCATCGGCCTAACCCCTCGGCAGGCTCTGATCCCAGCCTTGGAGGCCTCAATAACGGCCTTGCATCACGGCAGGCTCCGATGCCGGCCTCACTAGCACCAGCACCGGCCTGACCCCTCAGCAGGCTCCGATCCCGGCCTCGGAGGCCCCAGCACTGGCCTTGCCACATGGCAGGCTCCGATCCCAGCCATGCTGGCCCTGGCACTGGCCTGACCCCTTGGCAGGCTCCGATCCCAGCCTTGGAGGCCTCAATAGCGGCCTTGCCTCATGGAATGCTCTGATGCCAGCCGCTGGCCCAGGCACTGGCCTAACCCCTCAGCAGGCTCTGATCCCAGCCTCGGAGGCCCAGCACCGGCCTTGCCTCATGGCAGGCTCCGATCCCGGCCATGCTGGCCCTGGCACCGGCCTGACCCCTTGGCAGGCTGTGATCCCGGCCTCGGAGGCCTCAATAACGGCCTTGCATCACGGCAGGCTCCAATGCCGGCCTCGCTAGCACCAGCACCAGCCTGACCCCTCAGCAGGCTCCGATCCCGGCCTCGGAGGCCCCAGCACTGGCCTTGCCACACGGCAGGCTCCGATCCCGGCCATGCTGGCCCTGGCACTGGCCTGACCCCTTGACAGGCTCCAATCCCGGCCTCGGAGGCCTCAATAGTGGCCTAGCCTCATGGAAGGCTCTGATGCTGGCTGTTGGCCCGGGCACCAGCTTAACCCCTTGGCAGGCTCCAATTCCAGCCTCACTGGCCCCAGCACCGGCCTAACCCCTCGGCAGGCTCCAATACCAGCCTTGGAGGCCCCAGTAGCGGCCTTGCCTCACGGCAGGCCCCAATGTCGGCCATTGGCCCCAGCACCGGCCTAACCCCTCAGTAGGCTCCGTTCCTGGCCTCGGAGGCCCCAGTACTGGCCTTGCCTCACGGCAGGCTCCAATCCCAGCCTTATTGGCCCCGGCACCGGCCTAACCCCTCAGCAGGCTCTGATCCCGGCCTCAAAGGCCCCAGCACCGGCCTTGCCTCATGGCATGATCTGATCCCGGCTTCACTGTCCCCAGCACTGGCCTAACTACTCTACAGGCTCCGATCCTGGCCTCGGAGGCTCCAGCACCGGCCTTGCCTCATGACAGGCTCCAATCCCAGCTTTGCTGTGTCCGTCGCTGGCTTCACCCCTCGGCAGGCTCTAATCCAAGCACCCTCTTTGCCCAACCATTTGTCCCACATTCTCGAGGGTGCATGGTGGTAGCATTCTGCCTCTGGGGTCATTACTTCAAAGGTTCCAGGTGTAATGCATCAGATCTCTGCCTCCCCTGAGTACTGGCCACTGCCATTGCCACTGTCTCCACCATTTCAAATCTTTCCCAAGCTCTTTTTCCACTCTGAATGTTGTCCAGTGTTCCTAAGCATGCGCAATGGTAGCATTTGACCTTTGGTGGAATTTCTCCAAAAAAAATAAAATCAAATCAAATAAAATAAAGTTGGTAGGCTCTGATTTCTGCTCCTCCTGAATAAAAGTCTCCACCGCCAACGCGGAGACCACTTTCAGCACTGCCTTTCTCCTTGGTCTCTGCTAAAGTCTCTCTCCTTACAGGTGATGTCCAAGATTCTTAACAATGTAGAGCAGAAGCAGTCCTCCTTAGCGGGGAATTTTTCCAATAATTCCAGTTCATTTGGATAAGTTTTGTCTGCATCTCCAGTATCCTGGCATCCACCAATACCTCCTTGAACCCTCTCCGATATTTTCCTTTTTTCTTTTTCTTTTCCTTTTTTACAGGGTCCTTCCGGGTGGAAAGGGGATCACTTAGGGGTGTCCTGCCAGCGCCTGCCCACCCACCCAGGGTCGGGGCCAGAGGCCCGGACCACAGGGTCCTTCCGGGTAGAGAGGGGGTCGCCGAAGAGTTTCCCACCAGTGCCTGCCCACCCGCCCAGTGATTTCCCTTCCTTTTGTCAACTTTTTGAGCTTGTTTCATTCTTTTCTCTTATTTTATCTTCATGTTTCCATTTTTAATGATCATATCATTTTTCTGCATTTCTATACTTATAGGAAAGAAAAATCCTCTTAAACCAAATTTTCTCATGTTTCCACCCTACTTCTGACAGCTTATACTTTCAAAATTCTTTGAAATTTGTGTCTGTATTTTCTTCACTGTTTGACAACTTACTCCCTTGTCTGTAATTTTCACCTCTCTGTCTTCTACAGCTCGAAGTCCTCTCCCTTTGTTGGACTCCGTGACCTGCCCTATATTGGTTTTGCTATTCTCTTTTGTTGTCTGCTTTTGTGTCCACTGTGTTCCAGTTTCTTCTCCCAACTCCTAAAAGTAGATATTTTCTAAAGTTATATCATTATCTTATTGCTCTACAGTCTTGTAATGGTAGCATTACAGGAGGCAAGACAATTCCGTGAAGGAGTCCCAGTGGGGGACAAGAGGACTCCACTCAGGAGTGGTGGGACCCTTGGCTCACATGCTGAAAAATAATTTTAACACGAACCAGTCAGAGACAGAGATGGAGGTTTATTTAGGAAACTGAGAAATATACCTTTAAAGGAGAGTGCAGTCCACCTCAAAGGTGAGAGAGGCACTTGTGGGTGCAGGGGTCTTCTTTTATAGGGGATTTCATGAGGGGTGGGCAGGAGGAAGTATGAGGAGATGACTCATCTGTTAGTCACAAGGTGACTTGGGCATCCTGTCATTTCCCAGGTCCTGACAGGCCATGTTGTTGAACAGTTCGAGGACAGCCAGTGGTGCCCCGGAGACTACTGCTCTTCCATGTGGGCTACTTGCAGGCAGGATGGCTAGCTGTGCCCAGGGAGATTGGTCTCTTGAGTAGTGCCCTCCATTGCCTGATCAACGGCTATTCCTCTGGCTTACCTATCTCCAGATTGGATAACTAGCAGGTCAATGTACTTTATAAGTGAGTGAATTTCTAGCATAGTGCCTGGCCACCTTTCTGGATCTTTTGTGTGGTCTTTGTTGTCCGACCAATAGACACTTCTTTGAGGAAAGTCAACAGTGTTCAGGCTAATTATTAAAGACTTGTACGTTTCTTAGAATTTTGGAACTAACAGGTCAGGATGAGGAGTGAGAATATTGCTGACTTTTGCCCCAGGCTTCCATACCATATACATGTTTTCCATAATATACATGTATGTATGATTTTATGGTACTAGGGATTGAACCCAGGGTTTGCTACCTCTGAGCTACACCACCAGACTTACTTTATTTTTGTTTTGAAACAAGGCTTTGTTTAGTTACTGAGGTTGGCCTTGAACCTGGAATCCTTCTGTCTCAGCTTCAAAAGAACTGGGAATACAGGTGTGCACACCCAGCTACAGGCTTCTATATTAAAATTACATTTTCCTTTACAACTCACTTTCCTTTTTCTCTGAACTCCTCTTTCCTGTTTCAGCAGTCTCAATATGCCTTCAGTTGTGACTCATGAATGACTACTCACTTGCCATTTCCAGCTCTTTCTAAAATTCTTTATCACAGTTGTCAGAAGGACCCAGTTTCACTGCTAGGAAATGGGCTAAGTTTGGAGCTGTCAATTGGTGCCAGCTGTGTGAGGCAGAAAGTGCTGCCAGTTGTCTCAAATCCCTTGAGGAGAGTTGAGTATAGCTGGGATCACCACAAGTCAATATTAAGGGCATGAGTGAGATGAACTCTTCACTAGAGTTAGTGAAGAATGAAGAGTTGGAGTCAGGTAGAAACAAACCAAACAACAATAACAGCAAAAATAGAAAAAGAAAAAGGATTGAATGGGAATATAAAATGAGCAATAAACAGTGACAACTAGATTTATGATGTCAAATATGTGGGCCTACTAGAAGGCCCCTAAGTGGAGCAAAGGGATATGGGGAAGCAGTGGACATCCAGGATCACTCTTGCACATGCATTCAGGAGCCTGTGCTTTATCTCAGCACCAGATGGCATGTGATGGTGTTGGATTCCCCTCCAGGTGCTGATCTCTTGAGATCCCATCTGGTCTAACACTTTCTCTCATCCCTCATGTCTGCCTGGTTTACTTTCCCATGTAGATCACTCTGAGTAGATTTTTGTAAGAGGAAGGGGTCTACTTTCACTTTCTACATGTTGACATACAATTTCCTGAGAGCCATTTATTGAGTATTGTTCTTTCTCCAATCTGAGATCTTAATATCTTAGTAGAAATTCATCTGGTGTAATTTTTTTCATAGTACCCCTCTATAATGCTCAACTTCTCTATGCCTATAAGAACTGGATTCAAGCTCTCTTCTTGCTTTAAGCATTTTCCCACCATTCTAGCCCATCACAACACAAATTTTCATACTCATTGTAACTTTTCTCCATTTACCTGTTTTCTATTACTTCCCATTTTTAATGAATACCCTGTCATTGTGTCCAGAAATCACTGGGACATTAATAGTTTTAACTTTTATTTTACCCATAGAGCCAGACATTTGAGAGTTAATGATACATTAATCATTCTCCACTAAAAATTTTTACCTTGTATCTGTGTTGTGGTGTGAGTCACCACAAACTAGTGAAGGACAGCAAACCAACAAGGCATCTCAGTTTGGGTCCCTGGTGCTCTGTTATCCCAGAAGTTTTCCCTTCAGAGAATGTACCTGTTACAGGTCTCAGACTTATTGTATCAATCTCGTGGTTACCACCAATTTCCCAACCACCATTCTGAAATGTTAATTAATGGTTGGCTTTGATTGATGAAAGAATCCATATATAGATAGTACTTGGGTAAATCAAATGAAGTTTAATTAAAATAAAATAAGGAAGCTCAGCATGGTGGTGCACGCTTGTAATCCCAGTTCTTGGGAAGCTGAGATAAGAGGAGTAAGGGTTTGTGGTTAGTTCCAGGAACTTAGTGAGGCCCTCTGCAATTAGTAAGATTCTGTTTCAAAATAAAAAATAATAAATAGGCCTGGAGGTGTAGCTCAGAGTTATAATGCCTTTGTGTTCAATTCCCAGAACAATGAAATAAAGTAAAATAAAATAAATAAGAAATCAGCTAAATCAGAACATACAATAGAGAAAATGCAATATCTTTAATGACAGGTGGAGATGTAAGCTCATGGAACCTTCACATGGGACTTGCTCTTGGATGCACAGTTGTATGTGCTAAGAATAATTGCATGAGGGTCACAGCAGATCTCATAAATTTCAGAGTTGCATAATAGAGTAGGATTGCAAAGGTTCAGAGCACTGCACACTCAGTACACTTAGCTCTGAACATCTTCTTTATCATTCTAACCTCCCAAGTTAGTCCAGCTTGGGCCAAACACATTCCTAAGTTAATTCCCGTGGAGTTGTAGCAAGAATCTTTTATCCAGATGCCTTTGGGAAAATGGAATTTGGCAGGCACTTTTCTAATTGCCATCAACATCATTCTATGTAAGATTTAAGTCTTGTAGCAATTTCTGGTTGCACATTTCCCTTTGTCTCTCACGTTTTGTTACCTAACAATTCTATCTATCATCTATCTATCTATCTATCTATCTATCTATCTATCTATCTATCTATCATCTATCATCTATCTGTACTGGGGGTAAAATCCAGGGAGTCCTACCTCTGAGCTACACTTCCAGCCTTATTTTATTAATCTGAAATAGGGTCTTGTTAAGTTGTTGAGTGCCTTGCTGAGTTGCTGAGGCTGGCCTTGAACCTCTCAGCCTCCCAAGTAGTAGGTGTATAGGCATGCATCACCATGCTCAGCACCATTTATTTTTTATAAGTTCAATATGGTAAATTCTCTAATATTTTTACATATTTTATATTTCTACTTCCTAAATTCACCATGTACACTTAAAAATGTAATTTCATTAAGCATTGCCATGCATTTACTGAGTTTTAGGCGCTCTAGTTGATTCTAGAAATGCAAATAGACTACTAGGTTTCACACTGGAAGAATCCAGCAGGCTAGCCCATATAGAGAAGCCATGAAGGTTCACATCTCAGCTCTCCTCTCAAGAGAGAACCTATGCTCCTTACAGTCCTTTGAGGATGCCCACGCAGCTCCTAGCCAGCGACTGAGCACAATAGTTGCGCCAGGCTTCAACATTTTTACCCAAAGCAAGTCTGCTCCACAGGTCTTCTTTGCACTAAACTCCCCAAGACATTCTTAGTGCAGCCCTGCGGCTGGAAGCTCACCCCAGCCAATCTTCATTCTCCTTCTTCCCACTGACTCACATTGTGGCGTAAAGTTTTCCCTGCCTACTTTTGTTCTTTCTTTCCTTGTGCTTCATGAACTTTACCCCCAATAAACTTTTGTACTCTACCTTGGCATCTGTTTGTCAGACTATCAGAACTGACATCACATGCATGCACCAAATAATTATTTTAAAATGTGGTAACAGTTACAATTAGGAATATGTGCAAACCCTTAGGAGAAATGTATTTTGCCTTCCACAGGGAGGCCTGGATAATTTTTTCCTTATGTTTTCTACTTTACCATGCATAAGCGATGCCTTTATTATAGAACATGTCCAATTATATTATAATTGCTTTATTGTGTGTCATTCCATTGGACTGAACTCTTTAAGAGACAATGACATTTCATCTTTACAAACTGAACTCATTTGTGATGATCATGGTGCTAAAAATGCTTGTTGAGGAATAGGTGAAACTTTGTAGAAAACATCACAGAGAGGAGTCAGTGATCTGGGATTTGTAGAATGAGCAGGTATTTTCTAGGTGAGCAAGGAGGGGATCATCATCTACAATCATGTGCGAAGCACAGATATGCCAACATGTATTCAGGAAGGGGCAAGTCACTTGGATAGACTCGATCTTACTGTACTTGGGTATGTTGAGGAAAGGTGATAAAAATGGTGATAAAAATGTCACTTAACTCGGGTGTACTCATTGAGTCACCCCTCCGTGCCAGTCTGGGATGGAGCTGTTCCTATTCTCTGTATTCTTTTAATCTTTTAATCTTATATCTTTTAATAAACTTCTTTAAATCTTCAAAAAAATGTAACTTAACTCTGCACAACAGAGGATCTTGCTGAATGTTTGTATTTAAAACCATATATTTCAGCTGGGCGTGATGGTGCACACTTGTAATCCCAACATTTGGGAGGCTGAGGCAGGAGCGTTGTGGTTCATGGACAGCCTCAGCAACTACTTAGTAAGGCCCTTTGCAACTGTGTGAGACCCTGTTTCAAGCTAAAAAATAAAAATAGGGCTGAGGGTGTAGCTTGGAGGTAGAATGCCCCTGGGTTCCATCCCCAGTACCAATAAATAAATAAATAATAAATAAATAAATAAAGAGTAAAATGTAGGGCTGGGGCTGTAGCTCAGAGGTAGAATTCCCCTGAGTTCCATCCCCAGTACCAAAAAAACAAAACAAAACAAAACAAAACAAAACAAAAAAACCCCCAACAAACCAACATATATTTCACTTCTCAAAGTATTACTTGATGAAGTGTGTGTGTGTGTGTGTGTGTGTGTGTGTGTGTGTGTGTGTGTGTAGTACGATGAGGTAAGGTGACTGGAACAGAAAGGTACTGGTTCTATGTCATTCTGCATTGAAAATAGATAAAAATAATGGTAGAAAAATTTTTGCAACCATGCATGTTTTAATTTTCCATAAAGAGACCAAGAGAAAAATCAGTGTCTGTTTACTTATGATACTATAGCAATGCAAATACAGTCTGCAGTCTCACAACCTCAGAGCTATTTTTGACTATTCTCCTTTGGCACATGAATCCTATTATACACCAAATACTTCTGGGTTTTCCTCTGGAATAATTTAGGAGTCACTCCTTTCTTTTTGTATCCGCAGCATCACTCCTATGCAGGCTCTACAGCCTTCTGACTAAGTCTCTATGTTGAGAGTGTGCAGCCTTGGGGCAGAAGCCAATCTGGACTGGTGGCATGTGGCACTGAATGTTGGTGGAGTTAGTTGGCCTGGAGGAGGCTGGCAGGTGCTCTGAACCTGGGCCTGGCCTCACGCTGGCTTCCCAGCCTCAGCCACAGCGTGCGCCCAGGAGAGTCCAGGCCAGGTAAAGCCCGCAGACCCAGCTCTCCTCCTCTTTGCAGGGTCTGTGAGGTATTGTGTGAGTCACGGGCCTGATGGACGATGGTGTTGCCAGGCTGGTTATTGCTCAGCTTCTGTTTCGGCAATCTAAGAGTAGGGAGGAACCCATCCGTGCATGATGACCTCGGGCCTGGCCATCGACGTTTACAAAGCAATATATTCTGGATCCCATTTGCCTGTGGTTCCAGCCAGGCTTCCAGCAGGGCCTGCCTGTCTGTCCCAGTCCCGCATGCGCCATTCAACAACCATGGCAGGATCCACCAGCCTGTGGGGGCGTCGGGGCCATCCTCAAACCTGTGATCCTCCTGTCTCGGCCTCCCAAATACTAGAATTACAAGTGTGTACCACCATGCCTGGCAAATAGCTAGTTTTATTATGCTGTTTCCTAGGAATTTGTGGTGGTTTTCTGTCATTAGTTCTGTATATCTAAAGTCCTGAGCTGGGCCTTCAAAAACTAACTTCTACTTCCATGTATCATCATCCAACCAGTCTCACCTCTTGGTACTTCACAATGTAGCCAAGGGAGTATCGCTCAGTCCTTTCTTATGTATTTTTTAAAAAATTGACATTTCTTATATTTTACCTTATTTGAGAAATTCTTTCATTTATAGCAATCTGGTTTTTATACACTTTTATTCTGAGTATGCTTCTGTGCGTATGTATGTATTATACGTATGTTTATATTATGTACATGGTACATGGTACATAAGATATAAAAGGATATATGAGACATGTTTTCAATCCTTTATTTTATTCATATGTTTTATATTTTCTTAGACAAGGTATATACCAAGTTTTAAAATTTTTGAGTGTCTGATATTATTGGCACCTACTATATATTCCACATTTTTTTAAAGGGAAATATAGGATGTTTATTTAGGGAAGTGGGGGTTTTTAGAGAAGGCTGTGATAAAGGGGCTAATATTCCAGAAGAAATGCCTAGAGTGGTCAATTTCTGGAAATGGAAAACTGCTCACATGTTCTTAAGTAAGAAATAAGTGACGAACAAGTGAACATCTCTTTGATAATGTTTTGAGAACTTTATTTTCTTTAACTCTTTGATTTTCAGTCACCTCCTGTATAGATCTCAGCCTTCTTTTTTTTCCTGTACAGGTCTCAAAGAAAGTGATTCTTCACTGGGGACAGGGAGATAAGGTGGAGGTGGGGGCACAGGGAAGAGTTATGAGTAGCTCAGCCCAGGGACCCTGTTCAACTCAAAGGAAGGCATATGGTCTGAAGACATTTCCTCTGAATCATGCTTTCCTTCCTCAGGGATATAACTCCCTCTTTCACCTTGCCCCAAATTATTAATTAAATTAAATTGTCATATATCTTAGCCTTCTCTATACCTGGATTTATTTTGAGAGTCAATTTCTTAATCTTTAATCTAATTTTAAAATATAAGGTGCTAGATTCAGTTAAATTTTTTGAATATAGCAAATGAGCTACAACTGGTCACCACAAGTAATTATTAAGTCCAGATCAGGGAATGGGAAAGCATTTCGTGGTTTATTGGCTGTAGAAGTGGCAGCTCATAGTGAACAGTTAGAAAACACTCAAGAAAGCACCATATCATGAACCAGCAAATGGTGTCAAGGCCCTAAACTAAGAGGAAGTGCTCTTGGCTTCCCTTGTCTTTGTGGGTATGGGGGCCCTTAGGCCACATTACTTCATCTGTAGCATGAGGCTAATGTGCTTTACCTACTTGTAATTCTAATGCTCTCTTTAAGTAACTGCTGGGTGCTAGTCATGGTTTAAAATAAATAAGACCTTAGTAAGTACATAAGACTTGGTGTCCACTTTTAGGCCAGTGAAGAATCTAAGAAAAACAGTCCTATGGGTGCAAACATCTGCCTTGGGAGTTATTATCTGTAAAACAAATCTTTACCAAGTCACAAAGAATGTAAATACACTGTCAACAACTTCTTGGAAGGAATCTTTCTCTTTTTATAAAAAGACAAATATCATCAAACCTTCAGAAATTCACCAAGTCAGTCATGTTGTGAAACAAGTTATAGCTTCATTTGTAACAGGACAAATATTTCTTTAAAAAATTCCATCAAGATGGGAAATAAAATCCTCACACCATTATTTTTAAGAAAACTGTGCTCTCCTTTTCTTCCTTCCAGGTCAAATATCTTAGCAGTTCTATGTTTATAAGGAAGAGAGTCAAAGAGACGGCAGGGGTGGTGCAGGGGAGCTTTCTGGGGCTCTGCATTCAGATGTTCACTACCCTCAATTCTTCTATGTTGCTCTCCCTTCATTTCCTACTTCCTAATTTTTTTCTATGTTTAATTAGGTTCACCAAAACTATGTAAACAAGAAATTTAAAAAATTCAGTGGCCGAAGGACTATGCTTTATTCCTGTCTTCCTTTTGTTGGGCAAATGCCCAGGTTAGCAGCCAGGTGAAGGATGGCTGTTGGTGGGATTGCAAATTAGTACAGTCTGAACATTATAGTGATGCATTCCCATTAATGTTTATAGCAGCACGATTCACAATAGCAACTACGGAACCAGTCTAGATGTCTGTCAACAAGATAAGTGAGTTACAACATTGTAGTATACACACACAATGGAATTCTACTCAGCCATGAAGATGAACAAAATTATATCATTTGGTTGAAAATGGAAGAAACTAGAGAATATTGTGCTAAATGAGATTATCCAATCTCGGAAAGTAAAGAATCACATGTTTTCTCTCATATATGGAAGCTAGAAAGAAACTGGGAAACAAGAGATTTCAAATAAATGAGAGACATACCAGGAGAATAGTGGAAGGGGGTTTTGGGGAGGAAGGAAGAGACCTGATGAAGAAAACAGTTCAAACAATCCTATGTACATTTGTGAAGCTATTGATACCAATTTCAATACTATAAATGATGATTAGAAGGGATGGAAGTGGGTTGGGATCCAGAGGAAAATGCTTGGGGTCCTATGGGCCTGTGTGTGACTATCATGCAAAATCTCAATATGATGTATAGTTACAATACACCAATAAAAGTATAACTTAAAGAAAGAGCTATAAACATACAACAACGGCACAAGTGGCATAGTAAGTGACTTTTCAGATCCCTCAGCAAGGGAAGAGGGGAAAGAGCAAGAACTAGGGCCAAGGATTTCCACCTGGGCATATGATAACATCATGTAACTTTTGCTTCCATCCTGTAGTGAAATGGTTAGTCATGAACTACAGTTAGGGCATGGGCACTGGGAAGCTCGATCCTGGACCAGGCAGCCATGTTATAACCACGACTCTATTACAATGGAAGGAAAGAAGCTTATGCCTTATTTTGTGTGTGTGTGTGTGTGTGGGAGGGCAGCTAGCAGTTGCTGCCATTTCTTCTTTTCCTCCCAGCATTTTTCCACATTTTTTTTTTTTAATATTAAGGCTCTAGAAAGCACTTTAAGGAAAACTTGTGCTTTTTCTCTCTGGATACTAACTTCCATGTCCTTTCAGTGGTTTTATTTTAATGAGATCCTTACCATGGGTAGTGATATTACTTAGGCAAAAGATTTTTATATCTTGTTCCTATTTGGTAAATCTACGCTTTATTTCTAAGATCCTGACATTTCTTAATTGTACAATAAAATGTTACCAAATTTTCAGAAAATCCCCAAAGCAGTGGTCTCATTCAAAAAAATACAAAGTGCTTAAAATAGTGAGAGAATGCCTCAGGCCAAGCTTATATTCAACTCATTTATTATAATTTCTGGGCACATTAGCATAATTAGAATCTTTGTTTTGAAACACATTTCCCATGCAGTTGGTTCTTGTTTAGTAACTCAGATACATGATTATACTGCTGTTTAGAATCACTAAAGAAGTATCTCTCCAAGTTTTGTCATTCCGAGTTATAATCTATAAATATGTATAAAAGGTCAGTTCTAGATAGTCATCCAAATTTTCTCCAAGAGAATGACTGAATATAGCTGAGTACAAGAGAGAGATTGATAACAAAGTGATTTTTCTACTTCTCTTTCTTCTTTCTTCTTTCTGTCCCTCTATCTAAACTTTGAGGATACTGCAACTCCATATCTTTGGCAAAATAATTTCAAGGAAAACAGGAATGAATGATAACTTGGGTTTTAATGGCTTTGCCTGTCAACAGCTGGGTTTCTGTCAGTAGTGGAGCAGAGAGGCCTATGTAGTTTTTGCAAAGCACATCCCTTCATTTGTATGTACTTGGGGCATCTAATTTTTTAATTATCAACATTAGATACCCCTAACAAGTTTAGACAGAGGTGAGGATTTCTAACATACTTCATTTTTCTTTGAATTGTAGAAGAAAACTCCGAGTTCTATATATTAGGTCAGAAGGATTCCTATTTATTTATTTACTTATTTTTTGGAACTAAGATTTTAACCCAGGGGCATTCTACCTTTGAGCTAAACCCTCAGGCTCTCCTTTTTTATTTTTTATTTTGAAACAAGGCCTAAGTTGCTGAGGCTGGCCTTGAACCTGCAATTTTCTCTTAGCCTCCTAAGTACTAGGATTACAGGCATGTGCTACCATGCCTGGTTGCTATTTATTTTTCTTAACACATCTCCTTTTTTTTGTCCAGAACAATTATATTTCTGTATACAATTATAGAAAAAGATGCCACGGTAAATACTTTCTCTATTAATTATCTAAAGGTCATGCCTCAATACCTGAAAATTCTTAGTACTGGATCTAGTTTGATATGATGTGTAATAATTGAGCCTGAAAAAGCATTTGTAGACGTTTATGTAGATAGCAAAAGTTCGAGGGGAAATCAAAATCAATATGAGAACGCTTATATTTCCAGCTGTATGATTAGCCTTTTACATCCACTATATATATAGAAATATGGCTACAGTCCTTAAATGACTATATTTACGTGGTTCAAAGCAGTGCACCTGAGTGCTCTTCAAGGAAAACATTTAAATTCCCCATAATTCCCCCCTTCGGAGGGGAAAGAAAAAGTTTAAAATTTCAAATATTTAGTTCTTAGGATTTTCACTTTGAAGTTTCTTTTCGCTACTTTCATTCTCCAAACTATATTTGAGGTTTTATTAAAAAAATAAACAATGCTAGATTGACAGCACAGTTCTACTTCCTAATATTTACATCTCTGCAATGAAGATAGTTTGCAGTGCGGTGGTGGGGACCCTGGAGAGGCGGCCCTATGGAAATGGCCAGCTGTTTTCCCCCGGGGAGGAGCCTAGGAAAGGAAATGAAGGCGACCCCCCTCCACGCCTGGGGAGACGCACATCTGCCCTTCTTACAGTGTTAGGTCTCTGCATCCTGCGAGGGCGATTTGGCTTCACCTTTACACCGTGAGCCACACTGGCTGCCAGCCCGGCTTGGCCTTTGCAGGGTGACAGTTCATGTTGTGTGTGTGGACAGTGTTCAAAGGCAGAAATGAGCTAATATATTTTATTATAGGAAGTTGCTTTTAACAAGTGTTTATTCCTATGGTTCAGAGTCAGAACAGATGATAGCGTGTGGGAAAACCGACAGGCCCAGGGGAAGTGGGAAGGATTGACACCTGCAGCCAGCTGCCTGCTCTGTGTAATCTGTGGACTCTTGCCAAGGGCTTCGGGACAGGAGATGCTGTTCCTGGAAGGAGTAATGGAGGGGCTTGTAGTTGTATTTTTGCTGTTTTTACTTTTAGAATGCAAATTTTGCTTAACTAATAAATAATTAAGTGAACTTTAAAATGTACCATTATGTTACCTTCAGGTGAAGAAGATGAAATAAGGATCTTTAAAAAAAAAAAAAACAACTTGTACATTGGAGTTGAGGTGTGGATAAAATAACTTTATAGATCTGATGGTTAAATTTTCTCAGCTCCAGTACCCTTCTTGATATTTAACAGAAAATGGAAATAGTTTATGATTTTTTTTTCTTTTAAAAATGAGGCCTCATTCTTTCCTTTTGGTATGATAGGAAGAGGAGAGGCGGTGCGTATTTTGTTTCTGATTGGTGGTGTAACTACAGAGATGTTTTGAAGATTTTGGGATTATTTTGGTTACAGGAAACAACATGTTGACACTTTCATCAGGTAGATGAAAGGCACCTCCAGGAGGACAGAGGGCTGCCTGCAGGGCCACACCAGGACTTGTCCTCAGGGGTAGGTGACAGCCAAGCTAGAATAGAGGGTGCTCCTGGGGAAAGCAGGGCAGGATTAGATAGATTTCTGGGACTCCCTGTGATTGGCTGCTTTGAATAATGTCAGTTTGTTCCTAGGGTCTAGACGAGTGTCCACATTTTGTTATAGCAGCCTAAATAAGCTAAGAAAGCACCACAGTAGTGGAATTTCAGAAAATTTGTTGGCATATTTTTTCCTACCCTAATTTAAGTCCCAGACTGAGGGAGAGAAGATACCTGCAAGGAGCATACATTTCAACAAAAGGGAGGCTACAAAAGAGTTCTGCTTTCTAAAGGACTCAGTTGCTGTCTGAAGGGTACAAGTGGTTTGTCCAATCTGGTTACAGTAGGACACTTCTCACGTGGGGTTTTGCCTCTTCCTGGTCTCATCACAGGTCTTATGTAGGCTATGAAGGCCAGTTTTGGATTGACTGTGGGTAGTTTTGAGCAGATGTATCCTGATACAGGCTTATTCTTTGAGCCTCTCTCTTCCTACCCTGAGGTTTGGTGGTCTGAGGCATGCTCAGATGCCAGGAATAGTTCACACATAGCAAGGCATCTCCTGACCAATGGAATACAAGAGTCTAGACATAAATGCTCCCATCCTTTTTCCTGAGATACATTCCAAGAGGATTCTCAGAGAAAGTATGCTGGTTTAACTTAAATCTTTGTATTGATTCTCCCTTCTTCCACAAGTACTCCTGCCCCCTATATTTGCTTTCTGGGGTTATGTTCCTGAATATAGCATGCAAAACTTAGTGTTTTTCTCAAGACTGCTTTCAAATGACCTTAGGGAAGAATTATAAGAAGTCCCATAAGTCAACACTAAGTGAAAATTTGCACACTAAAATAATGGTCAAAGATCATAAACTGGAAATATAACAAAAAGAAAAATCAAATAGTTTTTAAATAAGAATTATGCAACTTAGAATGGCAAATTAAAATAAAACTGATGGACTTATTTTGACCTTAGTGGTACAGGTGCCGATTGAAAGTTAATTTCATAATATCCTTTTGAGAGATAATTCACTAAGAATATTTTCACATTTCTACATGATCTGGGAATTTTGAGAATAACAAAGTTATTGGGAATTAAAAATTTGTAAATTGCTCTAGAGAGTTATAGAAACTTATTTTCCTTAAGGTTTACTATGGGGAACTATGAGCTTAACAGTGTCATTGGTAAGGTAGAAGAGTGGAAGTCTTGGGAGTTATTACTTATTAGTTTCAGGGTCAAACTTAAAAGTAATTGAAATTCAGATTTTAGGAATTTAATTGCTACTTTGGCTGCCTCAGGACGAGAAGAGAGTGATTGATTACATGTTGGAATGTGCACTTTGACCAACACTAAGACTCACGTGTTGGAAATTGCTAGTTAATTATTTTAGCTATAAAAGAATGGCCTCTGCTTCATGTTTTGCCTTCCAAATCTATGGCCACACATTGCATTGGCAGAACCTAAATCTCATCTAAAATCATAGCAGTTAAGAAGTCTGGAAAATGTAGTACTGGACTTCCTGCTTCTGTAGCAAGTGTGTGTGTGTGTGTGTGTGTGTGTGTGTGTGTGTGTGTGTGAAGTGGAGTACAGGTGAGGGTAGGTCACGGTTCGCGGACAGCCTCAGCTACTCAGTGAGGCCCTCTGCAACTCAGTGAGACCCAGTTTCAAAATAAAGAATAAAAAATAGGGCAGGGGGTATAGCTCGGAGGTCAAATGCCCCTGGGTTCCATCCCCAGACCCGCAAAAAAAAACAAAAACCAAAAAACAGCAAACAACAACAACAACAACAAAAAAGATGTATGAATACAATGCTCCAATAAAAAATAGAAAAACCAAAAGCACGGTCCCCAAGGCCATACCCGCAGGGACCCAGCTTCTCCAGCCACAGCCCACTTGCCCAGTAAATTCATTGAAATGGTGTTACCCACTGATGAGGTTACTATCCTTATTACTTAATCACATCAATGTTGAACATTAATACATGAGCTCTTTCGTGGACATTCTGTTATCTAACCATGATACCATCTAGTAGTGTGGCATGCTTTGGCATTGTTAAAACCTTTTCTCACGCTCATTGGAAAACTTTTTATAATTTTTTCATGCAATTATAACTAATTTCTTATTAAAATGACTTCAAGGTATTTATAATCTCAGCATAACCATTATTATTCTATAATCATAATAATTAACAATTGTTTCATAATCATTGTGTTCTGGCACTTTTTAAAGTTCATTGTATTAATTTTCTTATTTAATCCTAGTGGTTATATTTTATGAATCCTATGATAAAAATAAAAATATTTTCATATAGAAGCTTTAAACAACTTGCCTAAAGGCATAAGAGAGTTTAATGGTTGAGGTTCGACTTGTAGTTTTCAGTCATGCTGAACATATCCTTTATTCCATTCTATTTTTCCAGTTGATTATGGTTAGTATTTCATAAAACTATTGACTTTGGTTAATTTATTTTGAACATGCTTCTCTGTTTTATTCCCCAATTTACCCCCCCCCGCCAATATACTTAGAAACATCTCTTAAGAAATGCATTGTGAGGCAAGCACACATAAATTTCTAAACAAGAAAAGGTTAAAATAAGTCAGTTCTGGCTTCCACCCAGAGCAAAAGGAGTCATGGAAATGGGTCACACCATGAGACAGTTTGGCATTTGGATGAGGAGTTATCAGACTGCCTGATTGCTACTATAAAACAACAGATGCTTGCACCCAAGGCTGGCTGAGGGTGTAGGGACATATATGCTGGGTGCCCACCCAGTATTCATTTCTACCCTTTCAATCATCACTTAATTTTTTCTGGAGAACTATCCTGCCTGTTTCAAGGTATTTAAGCATGTTTTATTGGGGGTTTGTAGGGTGGGTGAGAAGGATTGAGTTCATTCCAGTTTCAGCTGCCATTGAATCAGTGATTGAATCATTGACCAGTCCTATGACTATTAGTTCCTGAGATTTACCTGGAAATTATTACGTCAGTTTGATTGGGCCAAGCAAAGTGAAATAAAGAGATTTCATTGTAAGACAGGATGGAGAGAAAAACCACTTTTTCTGAATGATGTGGGGCACAGATGTGAGACTTGGAACTGCTACAACCATTTGTAAACATGCAGAAGAATTAGGCTAAAGATTAAACTGTTAAGATTCTGAGTTAGAGAAAAAGGAAACAAGAATTCTGATAAAAAATTCCTGAGGCCTCTTTGAATTTCAAATTATGTGAGTTAATAAAATCCTTTATTATTTATGTAATAAAAACTTACCTTATTGTTAAAGAGAGTTATAAGAAAGGGAAGTGGGGAGGCCAATGCTCAGCCTTCCTATCAGTAGATTCTTTATAATCCTATCTCTCTAAAATTTCTACTCTCAGAGATATTCCTTTGTATTAAACTATTGATCTCAATCATTGCCAACAATTAAACTTTCTGCTATGATAGAAATGTTCTATATTTGTACTGCTCAATATGGTAGACACTAGTTATATGCAACTGTGGGATGTTTTAAGTGTTTCTGAGACTGGGAAAATGAATCTTAAATTTTTCTTATTTTCTGGGCATGGGTGACACATGCCTGCAATCCCAGTACTTAGTAGGCCGAGACAGGGGGATTGCAGATTTGGGACCAGTCTCAGCAATTTAGCAAGTTCTTTAGCAACTTAGTGAGATGCTGTTTCAAAAGAAAAAAATAAAATGCAGCTGGGGTATAGCTCAGAGGTAAAATATCCTTGGGTTAATCCCAGTACCACCAAACAAACAAATAAAAAAGGCATTTTTTACTTATTTAATTAATTTAAACTTAAATTTAAATAGCTGATTATAGTTAGTAGATATTCTATTAGTACAATGATCAATTGTACTATAAAATGGTTTAAAGAAGAATAATAAATGAGTTTTCTATAGATTGAATGTGTTCCTTTAAAATTCATATGTTGCTGAGCATGGTGACAGGTTTGAGGACAGCCTCAGCAAGTTTGAGAATCTCAAAAACCTAGTAAAATCCTGTTCAAAACAAACAAACAAACAAACAATAAATAAATAATAAATGAATAAAATGGGGGTGGGGTGGAGGTATAGCTCAGATGTAAAATGCTCCTGAGTTCAATTCCTAGTACTATTAAAAAAAAAAAAGCCATATGTTGAAGCCCTCAGTGTGATACTGTTGGACAGTGAGGCATTTCAGAGGTAACAAAACATAGATAAGGTTATGAAGGGGACCCTATGATAGGATTAGTCCTTAGAAGAACAGAAAGAAGGGGTAAGTCCCTGTGGGGACACAGTGAGAAGGTAGGCATCAGCCAGCCTGGAGGGAGCACTCACCAGAGTCAGCCATACTGGCAGCCTAATCTTGGGCTTCCAGTTTCCAGAACTGTAAGAAAATAAGCTTATTTTGTTTAAGTCACCCAGAGTACAGTATTTTGTTATGGCAACCCAAGCAGACTAGTTTCATCAGATTTTAAATTGCATTACTTAATATTTCTTTGAATACATAAATGTGGATCTGGAACTGATATATTTGATAATTTAGATTTGCCTGCATAAGGTTTGTGGAAAGACTTAGAGTGGTGAAATATTTGTATCTTACCTCCTAATTATAAACTTCAACTTTCAAAGGTCCATTATTTTGTAAAATTATTTTAATGAGAAAAACAGATGCCAATTTTTTTCTTGTTATACACAGTGAATTTTCTTATAGTTTAGATTTACAGAATATAAACAAAATCAGCATAAATCAGGAATTCCTTACTAAGATAAATGGTGTGTGTCAGATGTGTAAATTTTGGAAACAAGACTATTCCATCAATGAAACTAAAATTAAGGCATAAAATTGAAGTCTTATTAGTTTCCTTTCTTCCTTCTGATCTTCCCTTCTTCCTTCCTTTTCTTATATCTTTCTTTATTTCAAAGATAATTGTTAAAGACTTATAATATCAAAGCCATTGAATTCACAAAAGAAACAAGAATGCTATGGGTATAGTCCTAACAGAACTCAGAGGCTTTTGAAGAAGAGAGGTAACCTAACAGGCAACCTAAACGAGGTAGTGTAAAATGAGTCCTGGTGGGAGAGAGTTATGGAAGGGCACAGCTGGGCATCATTGGAACCCCTTGAAGAGATATGAGGGGAAATACTTGGGAATAAGTGATACCAAGATAAAATATGAAGAAACAGGAATAAACATAGAAAGAGAGTGCTGATTTAGAAGAGAAAGGGAGAGGAAACAGAAGAGGTGAAGATCAGGAGGGTCTCAGTCAACACTGTGTCTCACTGCTTTGACTAAGAAGCCTGACCATACACAACTTCGAGAAAGGAAGATTTATATGCATGCAGTTCTGGAGATTTCAGAGGTTTAGTGCATATCAGGGCCAGTTTGCAGAACTCAGGGCATGGTGGTGGGAAGCAGAGAAAGGGGGAGAACAAGGGCTCTGCATTCATATCATAGAAGCCTGAAGCAAGAGAGGAAGAACAAGGGAGGAGTGACCGTATATAATCCTCAAGGCCCCACACTATAGACCTTTCCTCAACCAAGTCCCACCTACAGTGTGGTTGCCTGGTCTCCATGAAGCCAAATCATTGTAATAAGTGACATAGAGCCCTGAGAGAATGCACGAATGTGGTGTGGTGACAAATGAGTTCCACAGGACTTTGCGATCACTTAGATGGGGAGGTACAAGGGTGAGGGAGATGGCCAGGTCACTCCAAACTCCCTGCGACAGGGAGGTAGGAAGGAGTGAAGGAGGGAGGGAGAGAGAGAGAAAGAGAGAGAGCGTGTCATGTGGTTTGCAGGGTTCTTTCTGGTAACTCAGCATTTGCTTCTCTCCCTGTATTCAGTGAATATAATCCTGGAAGCAACATTTTCCAGACTCTGTCAGCAAGGTTTCTATTTTAACTCTGGCAGTGAGAGGCACTGACAAGAGATTTTCGAGTCAGAGACAAGGAAAAGCAGGCTTCCAGTTGGGGAGTAATGAGTATCTTGAAGATTTTTGTCTTAAGAATTATTCCCTTCCATGCTGGAGACATTTGAGATCATCAGGCTTGTATCAATTTCTACACTTTCTACACTTTGCAGTGGATTTTAGTTTCTCAGTTCCTTGAATTAAATACTTGTTCAAAATACCTAATACAAATCTTATTTTTCTGATGGACTTACGGCATAGTCACCAAGTAGAGCATGGCTATCAGCTTGCTAGAACTTGCAGTGAATCCCGTGTGACACTTATAGAATTAGCTTCACTGTGCTTCACACCTGTGCTTGGCTCAATTACCTCCAAGAATGTATATGCATTCTTCTCAAACAGCATCACCCAGACTTTTCATTTCAAGCTACTACTCCATAAGATAATTAAATTAAATCTCCTTTCTGTCTCTTCTAAAACACATATGTGCCTTCTGGAACTCTCTACCTAAAGCAAACCCACTCATCCTTAACATCTCCTCTGAATGCTCTGTCTACCTCTTTGCCAAGTGGAAAGGTTGTCTTTGACAACACTGCTGTCCCTGGAGCTGTACCCCAGGCCAGGAGTGGGGCACTGTTTTTCTGCTTTTTCATGTCCCATGGCTGTCTCCAAGCCATTTTTCCTACCTCCTTCGAAGGTGATTTTGCTGAGTGTCCCCCACTTCCTCACTGCTGATCTGCAATCACTTGGCTGCTTGAACCATTCAACTCTCATCTCCCTCTTTCATATTCAATTTGCAACTTTCCCATCCAGTAATGTCTAGAATTTATCACATACAAAATGTGTAGAAAATGGTAGAGCAAATTCTCAGAGTATAATTGCCTCTGTCATTATCTTCATCGTATGTGTTTGTACCAGAGCAAGTAAACATTGCTAGAGAAAATTACACAATGAAATGATTGGTTTTGCTTGGAATTTCAGATTCCAGCCCTGGAACTGACACTCAGCACTGCTCAGCAATCAGTATTGGTCTCAATTAGGCTTCCTTCCTACTTGGGGAAATGACCTTCCTCCCTCCCTCCCTCCCTCCCTCCTTCCCTTCCTTCCTTCTTTCCTTCCTTCCTTTCTTTCTTTTTTTCCTATAGCCCAGTTCCTTTACTGTAGCT
This sequence comes from Muscardinus avellanarius, assembly GCF_963383645.1. Lineage (NCBI taxonomy): Eukaryota > Metazoa > Chordata > Mammalia > Rodentia > Gliridae > Muscardinus > Muscardinus avellanarius. The sequence goes on from NC_137794.1 coordinate 29,471,127, forward strand.
CTTAGCTGATGATCTCAGCTCCTACTTAATTGAGACAAGACACATTCACTTGGAAAGGCTCTCATCTTCCCTCTATCAGGCCATTTCTCGGGTGCATCTGCACTCACCTTCCTCCCTCTCCATTTCCTTGAAAGAAGTGGCCTCCCTTTGGTCACAGCCAACTCTTTTTGTTCCTCACACACTTCTCCCCTTCTCTCTTAGGACACTGCTTCCCCCACAACCCACTGTCACATTAAACTGTTACCATCAAGCTAGGCATGGTGGCTCACACTTGTAATAACAGCATTTGGGAGGTTGAGACTGGAAGATCATGGTTCGTGGACAGCCTCAGCTACTTAGTGAGGCCCTCTACAACTTAGTGAGACCCTGTTTCAAAATAAAGAATAAAATAGGGCAGGGGTTGTAGCTCAGAGGTTGAATGCCCCTGGGTTCCATCCCCAGACCTGAAAAAAAAATTGTTACCATCAACCCAAACCAAGCTTCAGTCATACACAACTCCCAGAAAATACCATTCCAAGCCATGGTAAAAGTTCTAAGGTAGCATTTTGCCATGAGTGTCTCCACTTCCTTACTTCCCACTTGTTCTCAGCTCAGTTTGGTGTCTGATCCACACCTCTGTAGAGAGAAGGTCACCCCTAATGGGGTCAGTATCTTCATGTGGCTGAGCTGATAGCCCTTGCTCAGTCTCATCTCATCGGCTGCACAGGACCACTCAGCTGAGATGTAACAGCTGCCCCTTCTCCAACTGTTTTCCTATTTTACTCATATGACCACATGGTTCCTTGGTTTTACTCCTGATTTATATATTCAGACCTTATCATTAGTTACATCATATCTTAAGGTTTTATATGATATAAAGTGGATGATAACAGCCTGATTCGTGGAGCCAGACTTTCTGTGCTCAAAATCTTCTGGCCCACAACAGACTGTACCATCTTAAACAGATTACTTGGCCTCTCTGTATGTTTCTTTATGCATATTGTGAGCATAATACTATTTTGGCTATAGGGTTACTGTGAGGATTATATTAACAGTGTGTGGCTCTTATTAAGCACATAATATATGTTAACAGTTATCCTGAACACTTTCAAATTTCTGTCTCCTGCCCAGACCTCTTGCCTAAGGCTTAGAAACGTGTGAGACTACCTAGTTAAGAACTGCCCATGATTAGTAGAATATTCAAATTAGCCTCCTCATAACAAAATTCAGAATCCTCATTAACCATAATTCTCCTCCCACTTTACACTCCCAGTGAAAGGCACTGTCTTCTTTCAGAAAGGTTGTTTTTGAAGTTGGAAATCCTTATCAATGATTCTCATAGTTCTTAACCTAAAATTAGCAAATTTACATACAACTAGGCTAGATAAAATAAAACCATTTTAGCATTTCTTAGATGAGATAATTTTATCATCAGCCTAAAGCATCTTGTTAACTCCCATGACTCAAAACTGTGTGGCCGGTCATGATGGCATACCTTTGTAATCCCAGCATTTGGGAGGCGAAGAGTTGAGGATTACGGTTCATGGACAGTCTCAGCTACTTAGCGAAGCCCTTCGCAACTTAGTGAGACCCTGTTTCAAAAAATAAAAAAGACTACAAAATAGGGCTGGAAGTGGAGCTTGGAGGTAGAATGCCCCTGGCTTCCTTCCCAGTACAACACACACACACACACACACACACACACACACACACCACCACCAACAACAACATCTCTGTGTGTTTGTGCATGTGCGCGCATGCGTATGTGCATGTAGAAAGTCTAGCTTCATGACTTTTGTTCTAGAGGAATAATTTAAATTATGTGGACAGCTAAAATGCATAGCACTGCACAATCACATGAATCTGTCAAACACTTATGAAACAACCATATACTGTCCAAGTAATAAGCAAATATCAAATATCTGTCATGTTTCATGATCATCTTTGCCTCTTGTTTTGTTTCAAATATTTCTTCTGGTGTTTTGTGACTTTTTAAAGTGGTTATTTCCTATAATATTCAATCCTGGCATTTTGTGCTTTTATAACTAGTTTTTGCTTATTTTCAGAATGACTTCAAATACAGAATGCAATATTCTATTATGGCCCAGTTATCATAAAAAAGAAGTTTTGGGTTCATGAAGAAAATGAATACCCTAGCATTTCATGATTATTTTTAAGTGATCACTACATTCAATATACAATCCCACTTATTAAGCACATATCACATTCTAGCCACAGAACAATTTTCAAATATAAAATCATTTAAGCACTACATTAATTCTACCAGGTAGGAGAAATGCTAACTCCAAATGCCAGATGCAGAAACTGGGCTGAAAGAGGTTAAGTGATTTGCTCAAGGTCACATGGCAAGTTAATGACAGAGCCCACATCCAAGCTCATGTTCTCCTATCCCCAAAGCCCATTGGCCCTTTATCATTAATTTAAAGCTTTTACACAGTGGTAACAGAGAAAGTTTGTTTGGTAGCATGTCCTAATAGTTTATAAAGTGGCCTATTCTTTTATATCTTTTTCTATTTGATGAGAAAAAGGGTTTTAAGATTTTTCATACGAGTAGCTTTATTAATATTTTTACCCACTGGACAAGAAACTTCATGACCTCATTCTCCATTATTTACCCAAGTGTAACAGTCAGCTTCCAAGTTCCAAGCTGAGGGTTTATAAATCAGTTTTTGTTGTGTTCGCCATTTCTCTCAGTACTATGGTTTCATTGTATGATGACCATCTTGAAGTCTGCATTTATTGCAAAGGTAAGACTTTCCACATATTAGTTCTTTTAAAAATTTAGTTTGATTTCCAGATCATGCTCTAAGCTGCCAAAACAGCTCTGTGGTGACAATGAAAACTGAAGATAAATAGGGACTGTTTAGATTGAGACCTGTGAAGCTGGACTGGAGCACTTATCTTTAGATCCAACTTTGATGATGTATATATTATGATTCCTGGCAAGGAAAAAACAGTTTCTAGTTGAAGAAAACTTATTTTTTTTTTCCTGAAGTAGACTCTCAGAGATTCCCTAGGTAGCGGTGAACAGAAAATAGTGAATTCTCTGAATCTGTATTGAAGGACTAACAGGGAATGTCGAGTAGCTTTACTGATCATCCAGAAATTGTCTTCATAGGGCTTGTTCTACAATGTTGGCTTCTGAAAAATGTTTAGGGTACCATTTTACAATGCTTTTCTGAAGACAGTTCCATGGAGAGCTGACTAGGCCACAAAGCAACTTTTTAAATTAATTAATTTATTTTTGCGGTACTGGGGTTCCTGGCAGCCCTTCTACCTCCGGGCTACACTCCCAGACCTATTTTATATTTTTATATTTTATATTTATATTTTATATTTTTATTTGGGTCTCTTAAGCCAGCGAGGCTGGCTTTGAACCTGCGTGATCCTCCTGTCTCCACCTCCCAAGTGCGGGGATTACAAGTGTGTGCCACCATGCCCGGCACAAAGCAACTTTCTAATGACCAGATTGAATAAAAAATAGGAATGAAGCTGTTGATTTAGAAGAAATAAATTAGAATATTTCTTCTACTTTATTATTTATTAACAAAATAAAATATTATTCTTAATTAGCCAGCAACCTAGATCATTTTGTAAAAGATTTATAATAGCAAAATGTACACAAGGTGCTAAAAAAAAACAAAAAACAACTGTAAAAACCCTGTGCAGGGGGTAAAATAGATTTAGGATTAATAAACCAGTAGCAGGATCAATACCTAGAAAGAATGGCTAAGGATGCACAAAAATTTGGCTCTAAACTTCTTCTAGGTCAAATAAAAGGTAAAAAATAATCATAAAAACCAATGTATATGAGAATGAAGCCAATTATAGGTTCATAAGAAACACAGGTATTTCTGATACCCAAATCTAAGAGTTTTTCCCCCCATGAGTATTCCAACAGCCTGAAGTTCCTAACTGTATCTGTAGAATGGATTGTGATGGTTGGTTTTATGTGTCAGCTTAGCAGGTTGAAGAGATACCTAGATAGCTGGCAAAACATCATTTTCAGGTGTGTCTGTGAGGGCGTTTCTGGGAAATAGTAACATTTGAGCCAGTGGATGGAGTAAAGAAGGTCTCCCTTCACCAACATGGGTGGAGTCATTCAATATTTTGAACACCAAGATAAATACATAAAGTTGAGGAGGGGGGGAATTCACTCCTTACCCCACCAGAATTTCTTTAGACCTTTGGCTTCAGACTAAATTATACTACCAACTTCCTTGGTTCTCTACCTTGCAGACTGAATATGGTGGGACCTCTCAGTCTCCATAGTCAGTTTAGCTAATTCCTACATTAAATCCCATTTTATACATCAACATACATCCTACTGGCTCTGTGTCTTTGGGTAACTTTAAAACACAGTTATAGTTATCCTTTGAAGTAAGCTGAATACACAATTTCCAAAGTGGGTGTGGGCAAAAATAATTTGAAACAGATATTTTCTTTGAGACAATATGACTTGTTTCAAGAGAAAAGTTATAATTAGTTGTAACAGATATGAATGAGCAGAATATTTTTGGACCAGAAATATGTTATACTTAAAAATAAACCTTTGTTTTACAAAAGCAGTATATGTATATTGTAGAAAAAGCATACATATGTATAATTTCTAAAGTATATGTAATATATAAATGTATATGTGAAAAAATAATTTTGTCTTCAACCAGAAAAGATCATACTGTGTTTTGTAAAAATATCATATTATGCATATTGTTTTACAAATTGCTTTTCCCAGTTAAATTGTTAAAGTCTCTTTAAGTCAATAAATTTTATCTCATCTACTAATCAGTCCATTTCAATATCATCCAACTATCTCCAAATGTTCTTTATGTAGCTGGTTTGTTGAAATCAAGATCCAATCTGTATTCATGCATTGAATCTTGTTATTGTGTTGTTTAAGTGTAAAGTTAAGTGTAAAGTATAAATTAAAGTGTAAGTTTAAGTGTACTGTAATCTGGAACAGTACTGTGTGTGTGTGTGTGTGTGTGTGTGTGTGTGTGTGTGTGTGATACTGGAGATTGAACCTAGGGACAATCTACCTCTGAGCTTTACCCCCAGCCCTATTTTATTTTTTATGTTTACACAGGATCTTGTTAAGTTGCTGAGTTGCCAAGGCTAGTCTTGAACCTGTGATCCTTCTGTCTCAGCCTCCCAGTATTGGGATTACACAATGTGCCACCATGCCTGGTGTGAAAGTACTTTTTTTAAAATCATGCATTTGACTTGTATAAGAGGCTGCATTACTTGTTACACAAAATATTTCATCTATGTTTATCTGGTGCTTTCTTATAGAAAACTATCTATGTTTCCTATATGTTCTGGCATTCATATGGCATTAAACTGGGTGACACATTATATTTGGCTACTCAAGACAGTTTTTTTAGTTAGGGTTATGAAAGCAAAACTTTCACCTCTCACCTTTTTACAGATGTGTTTTCTCATTGATTCATAAAAGTAGTCATTGGGGTGTTACTTTCTCATGACATAAATTTAAATGGACTAATTTTTTAATTGCATGATAATTATTTTTGGCATTCTTCTGTAACAAAGAAGAATGACTCCAACTGGCCTGTTTGGTTATATTAAAGTACAATTTCTATTGGAAAACCAAGGTAACTATCTAATTCTGTCACTTTACCCATTTTCAAAATGTAAAGTTGAGTAAATAGATATCTCAAATATTGAAAACTGGATTTTCTAATGTTCTCTATGAATACCATATTGTACTCATAGGGTTCCATAAAAATCTATGTATGTTAATTTTCTCTAATACTTAATTTTTTTTTTTTTTGGTGGTACTGGGGTTCCTGAAGCCCGTCTATCTCCGGGCTACACTCCCAGACCTATTTTATTTTTGGAAACAGGGTCTCCTAAGCCAGCGCGGCTGGCTTCGAACCTGCGCGATCCTCCTGTCTGCCTCCCAAGCGCGGGGATTACAAGCGTGCACCACCACGCCCGGCCATCTCTAATACTTATTGTTTTGATTGTTCAAACACTAACAACATTAGCCAGAGGGGACCCCTTCATATTAGCTTTTATATCTGTTTGACAAATGCCACTAGTCTTTTAAAGCTTCTTGCTTACTGTCATAAGTATATAACTCAGACATATTTTGTACCATCCCTAAGCCAATCTTAGGATCACCAATTTCTCTAGGTGTAGAATGGTATTAAAGACTAAAATCTGAGATAGCTACTGTGGTAATAGTGTGTGTGTGTGTGTGTGTGTGTGTGTGTGTGTGTGTGTGTGTGTGTGATTGGGAATTGAATCCAGGGGCATTATATCTCTGAGTTATATCTCCAGCCCTTTTTAAATTTTTGTTTTGAAACAGGGTCTCACTAGGTTGCTGACAGTCTTGCGACTTGCAATTCTCCTGTCTCTGTCTCCCAAGTACTGGAATTATATGTTTCTGCCATCACACCCATCTTTAATATTGGTTCTAATAACTATAAACATTATTTTTTACAACTAGGTTTATATAAGAATGGGCAGTTGAAATATCCAAATTGTGTTCACTGATTATTTTTGGAATAATTAGTTGACTGATTAAAGGCAGATGTTTACAATAAGCAACCAGCCAAAAGATAGAATAAGGTTCTTTTATGAAAATTAAGAAACCAAATCAATATGGATATCTGAATAGATGATATTCTCACCTTTGCATAAATGTGAAATTAAATGCTGTAAGTTTTTAATTCTTAGACAACCTAGTTATGTGCACCAGGGTATAGCAATATCTAAGAGTAGGAAAGTTGTACAGCTTTTTTTCTTTGGTGGTACTGGGAGTGGAACCCAGGGGCTTTCTACCTCTGGGCTATACTCTCAGACCTATTTTATGTTTTCTTTGGAAACAGGGTCTAAGTTGCTGAGAGCCTTACTAAGTAGCTGAGGATAGCTCTGAACCTGTTCGATCCTCCTGTCTCAGCCTCCCAAGCACTGGGATTACAGACGTGCACCACCACGCCAGGCATGTACAGCTTTTTGTTAGAAACACAGTGTGTGTGTGTGTGTGTGTGTGTGTGTGTGTGTGTGTGTGTTACCGGGAATTGAACCTGGAGGCATTTTACTTTTGAGCTACACCTGCAGCTCTATTTTTTATTTTTATTTTGAAATAGTGTTTGAAATACTAAGTTGCTGAGGACCTTCCTAAGAGACACAGTTCTTCAATTCATGGAAATCTGAACTGAAGATTCATTTAGAGAAGCTGATTCATCAAATGATTATATCTTTAAGTTTGACCAAGAGACAGAAAGGAAATTTTAGAAATAGGAAATTTGACTCATATACATCACTAAATAATATCTCTAGAACTTCTCACTTATCTTAGTAATGATCTATTACAAAAGAGAATATAAAAGTTTTTGTGTCTCATTTATGCCTTCTTTGTATTTTCCTTATTTTTCCTTGACTTAAAATTGCATAGTCCTAGGTAGGAATTCTAGTTATTTTTGCTAAATATTTTTCTCAATTAAGATTCTTTATCAACAGTTATATTAATATATGTATCTCTCTTTGGTTCCATTGTCTATTATCATGTGCTGAAAGTTAAAAACAAAGTTATTAGATTTCTCCAAGCTTAGACCTCCTTTATTTATTCAGAGCCTAGGAAGGAAGAATTTCTGACTCTCCTCTTTCATGAAATGGTTCACTTACTTTGACACTATTTTGCTGCTCCGTGAGAAATGGTGGTCTTCATCTTAATTTTTATTCGGCTCTGGGTGTAATTGTCTTCATGTTTCCTTTTCTTCAATGAAAAACTGAGATGATTGGTAAAATGAGGAGACAGAAGATGGAATTCAGTATCACAAAGGTAGATGAAAAACATGGGAGTATTTCTGAGAAGCAAGGGGCTAATTGAGTGAAAGTCCCTAAATCAGTTAACAAACTATTCCTGCAAGTAAAGTTGGTCATGCTGGGCCATGGGGGTTTACTTGGCAAGGAAATAGACTCAAGGAGGGCCTGAGACCCTTGGGGCTTACTATCAAACATAGCAGAAACTTGAATCAGTAAATAGCCCATAGAGACAGAGGGAACTACAGCCCACAGTTTGTGGAGTCAAGGTATGGACTGTAAGGATCACCATGGTATGCTGGCTAGTGGTATAAGGGAGAAATAGCACAGCCTACTGAGTTGCAGGCTCCAAAAGCAGTGAACTCATGCCTGGTTATATCTGGGAGCATCAAAGCAACAGACTCTGAGGCCAGCAAGGCCCCTGGGAGTGGCCACTCAAGTCAGGAGTGGTGTCCCTGGAGCTAAGAAACTGAGTCTCTGGTTGAGAACTGAGCACTCTCTTCCTGCCAGACCATGGGTCTTGGGTGTGGTGTGACAAAGATGCCATATTGCCCAGACTGCACCAAGAGGCCAGGGCACCACACTCATGACAGCTCCAGATCAGCACCCACAATAACTGTAAGTGAAATTGCTGCCCTTACAGGAGAAATCCTAGCACTGTACCCCCAGGGACTTGTGCAGCTTTGTAATCTCCCTGGGTCTGAGATTTTGCAGTCCAACCCAGTGAAGGAGTAGTGGTGGCAAAGATAACACACCCTAGTCGCAGCTCCCTGTGGGAAAACACCCAGCTAGCACCCCCATGGTCTCGTGCAGCCTCGATTAACTCCCTGAGTCTGAGACTTACTGATACAACCCAGTAAAGAAGTAGTGGTGACTAAGATTACCACAAACTCCAGATCCAGAGCACCCTAAGTGAAGTTGTGGTGACCCAGGGAAGAACCCAGAGAAGGCACAAACTTTTGAAATCATGGGGAAGAGGAATAACAATGGAGCAATGAATGCCCACAACCCCATAATATCAGAACCTGGTAACACAGAAATTCAGAGATCTCCAGACAATCAAATCAGGAATATAACTGTAGAAATAATATAGGACTTTTGAAAAGAATTTAGAGAGAGTCTAAAAGAAATAAAGGATGCAAATATTGAAGTAAAGACCTCAATTCGAACTATAAACAATTGATTAGACCATATGGAGAATAGAATCTCACTCCTAGAAGATGATCACTCCAAAAAAAAATGCATAATTTATAACTTAGAAAAAAAATAAGACAGCAGGAATCTGACATTAAAGAAATATGGGCCCATTTTAAGAGAGCTAACCTAAGAATAATCAGAATAGAGGAGGGAAAAGAAGGTGAAACCAAGGGGATCAATAATATCTTCAAAGAAATAATAGCAGAATATTTTCCAAACATAGAGCAAGAGGTCAATACATAGGTCCAGGAAACTTATAGAACTCCCTTTAGACAGGATCAGAGAAGAGGTTCTCCATGTCACATAATTGTCAAAATGACCAATGTAGAAGCCAAGCAGAGAATCTTAAAGACAACAAAAACAAAAGGCCAAGTGACATTCAGAGGCAAACCAATTAGAATCACGCCAGACTTCCAAACCAAGTCATGAAAGCCAGAAGGGCTTGGAGTAACATAATCCAAACTCAGAAAGAAAACACTTCCAGCCAAAAATTTCCTACTCAGCAAAACTATCTGTCAAATTAGATGGGGAAATAAGAAGCTTCCATGACAAACAGAAACTGAAGGAATTTATGTCTTCAAAACCCGCGCTAGAGAAAATACTCAAAGAGATTAACTACAAGGAAGAAATAGGTAATAAACACCAGAACCAGAGAAACAAGATTTTCCATCCAGGAGACAACTAAGCAAAGAAGAATAAACAGTATTTCAAACAGAAATAAAATCTTAACATGTTAGGAATTAAAAGTTATCTCTCAATAATCACAGTGAATGTAAATGGCCTCAATTCCCCAATAAAAGGACATAAAGTGGCAAAATGGATTAAATACCAGAATCCATCCATCTGCTGCTTACAAGAAACACTTTACAAGTAAAGATAGTAACAAATTCAAGGTAAAGGGCTGGAGCAAGGTAATTCATGTTAAGTAGCCATCCTAACAAATGTGAAGTAGTATTAGTATTTCACTATAGTTTTTATTTGTATTTCCTTAATGATTAGTTATATTATGATAATGATGAGTGATATTCATGTGTTTATTGGTCATATAAAATCTTTGGAGATTCATTATCTATTTTAGTCTTTTACTTATTTCTAAATTGAATTGTTTGCTTTTATTGTTGCTAATTTTTAGGATTTCTATTTGAAATATTAATATACCTTCATATATAGCATTTGGAAATATTTTATCCCATTTTATCAGTAACTTTTAATTCTGTTTACATTGTCTTTGGATGTACAATAGTTTTCTGTTTTTTATGGTTTGTTTATTTTTTTGTTGCCTGTGCCTTTGGAGTCATATCCAAGAAATCACTTCCGATTTCAATGTTGTAAAGTTTTATGACCCTGGTTTTCTTCTGAAAGTTTATACTCTTAAGATTTACATTTAGATCTTTTATCTATTTTGAGTTAATATTTGTATATGGTGTTAGGTAAGGGCCCAATTTTATTCTTTTTCATGTAGTTATTATTTTTTCACTAAAATTTAGTGAAAAGATTATTATTTCCTTCACCAAATGTTCTTGGAAACCTTGTCAAAAATAACTTGACCATATATGGAAGAAACAAATAAACATTTCAAAGTTAATCAGGAAACCAAGCATGGGAAGGAGGGAGGGGGAGGGAAGGATTAGGGATTGGGTAGGGCCTGATTGGGTGATGTGTGCATATATATCTCCACAAGGTTTTATCCCATTAAGATGTATGACTACAATGTGCCAATAAAAATTTATTTAAAAAATGAATGAAAGATATCACTATAGATCCTACATATTTTATTTTATTTTATTTTATTTTTATTTTTTTTGGTGGTACTGGGGTTCCTGGAAGCCCTTCTACCTCTGGGCTACACTCCCAGACCTATTTTTACATTTTTATTTGGAAACAGGGTCTCCTAAGCCAGCACGCGTGGCTGGCTTCGAACCTGCGCGATCCTCCTGTCTCTGCCTCCCAAGTGCGGGGATTACAAGTGTGCGCCACCACACCCGGCTAGATCCTACATATTTTAAAAAGATAATAAAGGACAATTATAAACAGCTTTATACCAAGAAACTTAGCAGCATAGATAAGACTGATATATCTCTTGAAAAATATAACTGCTAAAACTTACATAAGAGATTAAAAAAACTTACTACCCCTATTTGTTATTCCATCCCTTCCTACAAAGAAAACTTCAAGTCTAGATGGTTCTATCAAATGTTACAAAAAAGAATAATCCCAACCTTACTGATCTTTAATGAAAGGTAACAAAGAGAAGGAGAATCATTTCCCTGCTTGTTTATGGGGTCAGCACAATTGTGATATCAACATGAAAGAACGCCACACTTTAAAAATTGCTATTACCAGCATGGTGCTACATGCCTATAATTTCAGTACTTGAGAGGCTAAATCAGGAGATTTGCATATTTAAGGACAGTCTCAGCAGCCTAACAAGACTCTCAGCAACCTGGGGAGAACCTGTTTCCAAAAATAATAAGAAAGGGATGGGATGTATCTTTGAGGTAGAATGGCCCTGGGTTCAACCAACCTCAGTAGTCTTTCTCACACACACACACGCCTCTCTATGCTCTGTAAAGAACATAGATGCAAGATCATTAATAAAATGTTCATGTTATACATTAACAAACATGAGGAGAGAGGGGGAGGGAATTGGGTAAAGGCTAATTGGTTGATGTGTGCATGTATTCCTCCACCATCTTGTACTCCATTAAGATGTCTGACTACAATGCATCAGTAAAAAAATTAAAAAAATAAAAAGTATATTTAGACTACTATCTCAAAACATACAATAAAATACTAATGAACTAAATTCAGTAATATATAAATAAGACTTATCCTTGTAATGTTAGATTTAACATTAGAAAATCAGTGTAATTAAATCTCAACATAAAAAATTGATAAACTGACACTCATTAATTATAAAAACTTTCAGTAATTATGAGATGGTAACTTGTTTAGTTTAATAAAGAGGGTCTATAAAATAAAAATTAGATGGGTGTGGTGTACCTATAATCTCAGTACTTGGGAGGCTAAGACAAGAGGATTTCAGGTTTGATGCCAGCCTCAGAAACTTAGCAAGGCTCTTAGCAACTTAGTGAGACCCTGTTTCAAAATAAGAAATGAAACAAGGCTGGGGGTGTAGCTCAGAGGTAAAACACCCCTGCATTAAATCCCCAGTGTCTCTTTCTCCTCCTCCCACACACTCCTTTAGGTAACCTCATATTTAATGATGCAACATTTTATAATTTCATCTTAAGATAAAGAGAAAATCAAGAATATCCATGCTTGCCACCTCTATTCAATCTTATCCTTGAGGCTGTAGTCAGTGCAATAAGGTATAAAAAAAGAAATACAAAGGCTAAAGACCCAAATGGAAGATATAAAAATAAATCATTCTTTACACAAGAAAATATAAAATGGACAACCACACAGCCTTTCTATGATCTGGCAGAAATTACTTCTCTAGCACTAGTATCAAAATTAATTAATAAAGGTCTTTTTTAAAGCAGGTGTACAATAAAAGGTAAGATTCTTAGTCCTGCTCTCAACCTTCATAGTTTGCTCTTTAATATATTGCTTTTAAATGTGTGGATCTTAATACAAATCTGGAGTAGCAACTACATTGAGTTTTTGTGACTTAGTCAAGTTACCTATGGTTGCTAATATTAATTACAAGAAATAATATATATTACTTTGAGAATAACAATCCCTTCAGTTTTTACTGTGAAAATAGGTTATCATAAATGTTTATATGTTCTGATAAGAGTACCTCACTAACTCTGAGAACTTTTCAAATAAATAAGGGGCTTCAAAGATTCTAATCTTTTATATAAGGAATGTTATGTATCAGTTCTTATACATTATTCCCTAAGATTATAACTTTTCTCTAAACGGTGTTCTACACTATGTATCTCCTTTTTTACTCTTTAGTAATTTTCCCTTAAAGTACAATAAATGGGAGCCTAAAAAAAGGATAGCTGCATCTTTCTTACGTTCTTATTAGCAAAATTAGAGGCAAGTAGTATTTAATTTGTTAACTTACATGTTTAGTGTAAAAATTAAAAGGGAGCATTTTGAAGTTTAGTGTTTTTGTGTGCTTCAGATGCAGTTTGTCTGAAAAATGGTTGAAAGTGGTTAAATTGTTCATAACAGCTGAGATTTCCACTTTGACTTGCCAGAAAGTAGGGGGAAAATGTTTTTCCACTGGAGCCAAAGCTCATATCATTAAAAAAAAATCCCCAATAAAAAAAACCACTTTTTACATTTATCATATGACTTAATATGACACAACATAATTACATATAATTCCATTTTTCTTATTTATTTTACCATGTCACAATATATCATTTTTGGAGTAAAGGCCAACTTTTGGAGTATTTGTGGTACAGACCAATACTTATTATGTAGCGTCACAAGGTTACTTCTGTTCTAAGAACTTAGAATTTTAAAACACCTTTTTCTCAACTTCAGATGGTCTAGACAGAAGTCTTTCACCAAGAAGGCTGAAAAACATTCATGGATCAGCCCCATAGGAACTTGTTCTGTATCTTTTGTTCTTTCTGGAGTGGAAATGTATATAGTGCATGTCACAGAGGAGGAAAATCAGGGGGTATGTGCTGAGGAAGTTTATGTATAAAGCAAGAAATTTTCAGGTAATCTGCCTGGGTCTTAACCTCAGCATCTCAGTGGGGAGATTAAATACTTATTTTAAGAGAATCATAATGAAGTTCCTTCCAGGAATATTTTCTCTCTTAACATCAAGGATATGCTGTTATAAACGTGGGAAGCGTTGTTACTTTAAACCACCAAAGTGTTCAGGTTATTAGGAACTTAAGGGAATGACATGGAGACACTATTATTAACACACTTTTATTGGTGCATTGTGATTGTGCATCATAATGAGGTTCTGAGTGATAGAAACACACAGTGTGGTGTGGTTCCCTCCAGATCCCACCCACTCCCTCCTCCTCCCTGTACACATTATTGATTGGTATTATTATATTTGGTATTAATAACTTCATATATGTGCATAGCATTATTTGAACTGTTTGCTTCATCAAGTCTAGCCTTTCCTCACATCCTCCCCTTGTCTCCTTCCTCTCTTCTACTTGTATCTTTCCTCCTTTATCTGAAGTCCCTTTGGTTTTTCAATTTCTCTCTGGCTTCCATATATGAGAGAAAACATTAATTTTCTGAGACTAGCTAATCCCGTTTAGCAGAATATTCTCTAGTTCCATTCTTTTCTAGAAAATTACATAATTTTTTCTTTATGGCTGAGTAAATTTTTATTGTGTGTATATGCCATAGTTTCATAATCTATTCATCTATTCAGGAACACCTAGGCTGGTTCTATAAATTGACTCTTGTGGATTGTGATGCTATAAACATGGGTATATGCATGTATAATATCTGAATTCAGTTCCTTTGGAAAGATACCTAGAAGTGGTATAGTTGGAATATATAGTGGTTTCATTCCCATTCTTCTGAGAAATCACCTCCACACTGATCTCCATAGTGGCCGTACTAATTTTCAATCCCACTAGCAGTATATAAATGTTCCTATTTTCCCTCTCCCATCCTTGCCAGCATTTATTATTGTTTGTAATCCTAATGATTGTTGAATATTGTTCATGTATTTGTTTGCCTTTTATATTTCTTCTTTTGAGAAGTGTCTATTCAGTTTAATTCCCATTTTTTATTTTTTTTTAGTGTTACATTTTTAAAGTTCGTTGCATAGTCTAGATAATAGTCCTTTATCAGAGGATCTGGTGGCAAATTTTTTCCCCCTCCAATTCTGTAGGCTCTCTCTTCAGACTTGATTGTTTCCTGTGTTCTACAGAACTTTTCACTAGTGCTATCCCATTCATGGATTCTCAGTTTTATTTCCTGAGCTTTGGGGTTGTATTAGGGAAATATCTGCCACTGCTTATCTGTTTGAGAGTTGGTCTTATGTCCTTTTTCTATTTATCACAGTCTCTGGTCTCATTCATTTTGAGTTGACTCGTACAGAGTGAGAGATAGGAGTCTAATTTCATTCTTCTACATAGGGGTAGCCTTGATTTAATGTTTAACATGTTTGTACCTTTTTATAGGGATTTAAGCTGCATTGTAAACTCAACTAGAAACAAAATATTTGTGTTACCTTTTTGTGGAACACTGTTGTGTCTGCTTTAAAACAAATCCCACCACATTGTTGGTGGGATTGCAAATTAGTGCAACCACTTTGGAAAACAGTATGGAGAATCCTCAGAAGAAGGGGAACAAATTTACCATTCAATCCGGCAATACCACTTCTGGGTATCCACCCAAAAGAAAGGAAACCAAACTACCAAACTAATGCATGTGTATCTATGTTCATAACTGCATAATTCACCATAGCTACACTATGGAACCAGCCAAGATGTTCATCAACAGATGAATGGATTTCAAAACTGTGGGATATGTACACAATAGAATTTTACTCAGCCATAAAAAAACTCAATTACATCATTTTCAGGGAAATGGATGGAACTGGATGTCCATCAAAAGATAAATGGAGGACGGGCGTGGTGGTGCACGTTTGTAATCCCAGCGCTCGGAAGGCAGAGACAGGAGGATAGCGCAGGTTCGAAGCCAGCCTTGCTGGCTTAAGAGACCATATTTTCAAATAAAAATATAAAAATAGGTCTGGGAGTGTAGCCTGAAGGTAGAAGGGCTTCCAGGAACCCAGTACCACCACACACACAAAAAATTAATGGATTGTAAAACTGTGAAATATGTACACAATGGAATTTTACTCAGCCATTAAAAAAACAAAAACATTTGCAGCATTTACAGGGAAATGGATGGATCTTGAGAACATTATGCTAAGTGAGATTAGTCAGTAGCAAAAGTAAGGAATCAGATGTTTTCCCTACTATGTGAAAGCTAAGGTGAAAGGGGTCATAGGAGGAACTCCAGGTGAAAAAGGAGATCCTATAGAGGGGCAAATAAGGCAACCTAACTGTGGGGATGGGAGGCGGGGAGAAGGAAACTCTAAAGCGCATGATGTACTTATTCATATCATAGTCAACCACTAAGCCAAGCATTAGAGGGAGGGATGGGGAGCGAGTGGGGTGGGGTCTGGGTGGGGACTGGCTGGGTATGTGTGCATTTATGTCTACACAAGTTTTTTGCTTCATTATGATGTATAAATACAGTGCACCAATAAAAAAATTAAAAAAATGAAACAAAATCCATAGTTATGAATGCCCTAGAAAAATGAAAAGAGGCTCGTCACTGTGGTACATGACTGTAACCCCAATACTTGGGAGGCTGAGACAAAAGAATTTCAGATTCAAGGCCAGCTTCAGCAATTAGTAAGACCCTACTTTAAAATGAATTATCTTTTGAAAATGGGGCTGGAGTGTAACTCAGAGGTAGAACACCAGTGTATCAATCCTGTGTACCGCCCATTGCCACATGCACATGCAAAAAAAGGGATTAGAGATGCCGTAGAAGAAAAAAATAAGCAAGGACATTTTCAGAAGTACTTTGTGTCTTAAGGAATGCAGTACCCAATTTTAAAAAATAGGATCATATAAAGTCATTTTTTCTGTAATACAAGCCAAAATTGATTCTTAATTAACCAGGATAAGGATGGTTAAGGAAGTTATGAATACCCAAAACCCATAGTTGGAATAAAACTAGTTAAGTATGACAAATAATGGAGTGATTGTAAACTTACTTGGTTAACATTGCATCTGATTCACTATGATATATGTATATATGCAAATAATTAACGTAACATTTTAGGAACATGAAATATCACATAAATTCCTTGTAAAAAAGGCCAAGGATCTATTGAGAATGTCTGTTATTATCTTTTTTCCTAATATGATTTCTTTCCCATAACCAGTCTGTCTTGTCTCCCTCTCTCTCTCTCATTCCTTCTCTTTAACCCCAACACCAGTAACAGAATGAGAGCTGAGCTGGGCAGAGATGTGCTCACGATCTCTCCTTCTTTTCAGTTCACACCAGATGCCTACAGATTTGCATTCCCAACCTTGGATTTAGGGTTTGGTATGCCTCCATGTATCTGGTCTCTGGCTGTTTGATACAGGCTCAGTTATTTTCTTGTGGCAGTGAATACAAGTTGTCTTTCATTGTGACTGACATAGTGACAGACATTTGAGGTAATTCTCCTAATTTAGCTGTTTGTGTGTATGGAGGGGACAATTGGACAGATAGAGTGAGGGGTGTGGTGAAGAGACACTGTCCTAGGAATGGGGCAGGAACTAGGTTTGGAGCCTATGAAGGGTGTTATAGCATGGTGTAGTGGCTGCTCTCTCTAGCCTGTCCTGGAGTCAGGATGAGGCTGAGGTCAGTTTTTTACTCCAGCTATCCAAGCAGTTTTTATTTATGACCCTAGGCCTCCATGATAGTTTATAATATTCTTTTTAATGACAATGAACTGCTAGGTACCCTCTGATCTTTACCTCTGTCAGATCCTTGAAGGTATTGCAGAGTTCCATGACATTGAAATTTCAGTATTCTTGATGATCAAATTTGGTCTAGCATCATCACATCCACATCTTTTAATGTGCAACTATAGACCAACACACTTCTCTAGATCACAAAATGAATTGTAGAAAGAGGTTGCAGTGCTGTAAGCATGGCCCATTGCAGAATCCTTTCACCCATGATGGTGCAGCAGAGCATGCACTAGCCGAGGGCATCACTGCAATGCAGAGGGCTCACCGGCAGGGACAGTGGAAGCCCTGGGAACTTGGTGATGCGTGTGTAGACAGCGCTGTGTGATGAATTTCAACACAGTCACTGCTTGGAATCAGATGCTTTTAGATATGATTTGCTCGAGTGTGTGCAAATCTCTATGACCTTTCTGTAGCAGAGGCTGTTTGGTGGCTTCTTTCTCATGTGCCCCCCTCCTTCTCTCCCTGGATTCACATTCTTCCTTAGCCTGTCTTTTTCTCAACAGAAGAAATAGACTTTCAGATGAAACCCACTTTCTCTACAGAGCCTCTTGGGTAAACCCCTTTCTTTCACCTCATCTTAAGGACCACACTTGAGTAATTATCCTCAAAGAGTAGAGAGACATGATGTAAGCACAAAAATTTGATTGTAGTAGCTAACAGTTAATGAAAAATCTACGTCAATAGCTATCTGTCTGACCGCCCAGCCCAACCCCTGTAGTACTGGGTATTGAATTTAGGGAAATTCTAACTTTTTCTAGATTCCAAGTCCATTTGTAAAATAATTTTTGAAACAGGGTCTCACTAAATTTTTGCCCTCTGCTTTGAACCTGCAATCCTCTAGTCTCAGCCTCCCAAGTACTGGGTTTACAGTGTGCACCACCATGCTCTGTGTAGTGTCTCTTATTTCCCTTACCATTCAAAATTGAGAAATTCTCGTGTTTCTTTCTCAACTCTAGAGCTTGCTGTCCATGAACCTCTTCCAGGAACCAACTTTTCTGGAGCAGCTGCTTAATGCAATTCTTTGGTAAACTGTCTATTCTATTGACAGATCATCTCTCCTATTTTCTTTCTAACAGGTTTGAGTTATTGATAGAAGTGTCTAAAGAGGGAGAACTGAAAGCTTCTTATCTCTTTTCTCATGGTTTCAGATGCATTAAAAATAAAAACAAAATCAGATCAAAGTAAAATAAAACAAAAAATACCCTCTGTCTCTAAATCTAATCTAAACCTTACTTTCTTTTGAGTAAAATACTCAATAGAGAAGGGAGTGTTAAAACAAATAAACAATAAACACAAAACAACCACAGACTCACATACTTGAATCTCACCCCAGTGATTCAGAACATGTTTGTGGTGTCTTAAGTAGTAAATGGCTTATGTGGATTTTTTTGGAATTTAAAAACAGGCTGGTTCCTATAAGCTATAATTGAGAAAAGAACTGTAGGTCACGCATTGGTCTTTGTAGCTAAACACCCACATATCATATTATTACAAGCAGGATAATGTTTGCATAAAAAAGAGAGATTATTTATAGTGTAATTAAATATAACACGGATAATAATCAACAGAGGGACTTATTATAGCCTACCACTTTTAATGATTTTTCTTTGTATTAGTGAAAATAAAGGAACATTTTTTATTGAAATAAGTATAACTTCAAGTAAAATCATAACATAGCTAGAAGAACAAGAGGAAGATTATAGAAAGGAAATAATAAATGGGATATTAGAGATATTTGGAGAAAAAGGTAGGAGAAATACAAGACCATGTAGAGTTACTTAAATATATTTTAGAGCTGAAGTTGAAATAGTAACAACTACTCATTGCTTATGTAATCTAATGCTTAATTAGATGTTTTACATATTGTCTTCCTTATTAATCATCTAAGTTTTACAAAACAGATATTTTGCTTTCTACTTTTGCAGGTGATAAAATGAGATGCAGAGAGAGCAAATTACCAAGGGACATGGCTGGGTGGTGGCAGTGTTTGAGTCTTGGTCTCTGTCTGCATGGCCCAGGTCGTCTTCTTTTTTGAGGGGATGGATTGCTGAACAAGGAGCTAAGTGTGAGCACACCTAGTATTCTCCAAGCTCCTTGGAGGTCTGAATTTTTTTTTCAGTACTGGGGATGGAACCCAGGGGCATTCTACCTCCAAGATACACCCCCAGCCTTATTTTTTGTTCTTTATTTTGAAACAGAGTCTCACTGAGTTGCAAAGGGCCTCACTAAGTAGCTGAGGCTTTCCGCGAACCTCCTGTCTCAGCCTCCCAAATGTTGGGATTACAAGCATGCACCACCATGCCTGGCTCAGTTCTGACTTTTTACTTGTAACTTTCATGTGCATTTTCTTTTATTTTTCAAGATTAATTAATAATTGCATCAGTTAAAATAATAAGGGACAATATAAGATTCACTGACAATATTTTAAAGGATGCCATTTAAAGCAGTAACCAATACTATAAGAAAACTGCAAGTATGCCTCTACCACCTTGTACTTCATTAAGATGTATGACTACAATGCACCAATAAAAATTAAGAAAAAGAAAATTTAATATTAAAAGTTAACTGGTATTATGTTTAATACTGGTAAATTGAGAATTATGTTTAATACTGGTAAACTGAGAACATTAAAAACTGATTTCTAGCAAGTTAGGTAATTTACAGAGAGACTTAATCTTTTTACACTTCCTTTTTATATTATGGGTAAGAACATAAATTGGTATATCTATTATGGAAAATAGTATGGAGGGTCTTCAAAAATTTAAAACTAGAACTACATTGTGTTCCAGTGATTCCATTCCTGAATATTTATCCAAAGGAAACCAAATCAGGATGGTGAAGAGACATCTGAACTCTAATGTTTATTTCTGCCAGTTCCACAATAGCCAAGAAATGGAAAAAAAATCTAAGTGTTCATCAACTGATAAATAAATAAAAAAATGTGGTACGTCTATGCAGTGGAATACTATTCAGCCATAAAGGAACAGAAACCTATCATTTGTGGCAACATGGATGAAACTAAAGTTCATTATGTGAAAACAGGCAGAGAAAGGCCAGTGGTGCATGGTCTCCCTCATATATGAGACCTAAAATGACTGGCCTCATAGAAGTTGACAGTAGATGATAGTTACCAGAGAGATGGGGAGAGTGAGGAGGAGGAGGAATGGGAAAGGTTGAATGATGGGTACTAAGTGACAGGATAAAGAAGTTCTGGTGTGCTGTTGTCTAGTAGGGTGACTACAGACAACAAAGATGTGCTATGCATTTCAAAAGGCTAGAAGAAAGGACTTTTAAATGTTTTACCATAAAAATGATAAAGATTTTTTAAGGAAACAGCTATGTCTAGCCTGATTTAAACATTAAACAATGTACACAGGTTTCAAGATATGCTACTCCATTAACAGGAACAATCTAACTTTGGTGTATCCGTTAAAAATAAATTTAACTTAAAAAGAATCTTCCTTTTAAATAATTTCAACTTTGTTTTTCAGACTTGAGAATGATTATATTTCTTATTATTCATTTTTTGAACTGTTTTAAAATTTTGAAACATTTTGAGAGCCTGGGAATTACTTTCCAAACACAAAACTCTAAGTCACATTTTTGCTAATGGGAGGCTTTGTAAGCACATGCGATTCCATTTAACTAGCACTTGTACAAGTGTTAATGGTGGGAGTGGACAGGGTAATATATGAATGCTTGCGGCCAAGGAAAGATGCATTGTTAGCATGTTTCTGGGTAGAAAAACAGATACTAAATCCATGAGAACTTGTTCAAACCCCAGTTCTTAAGCAAATAAGTGGTTTCTGCTTAAATCTATCATTTGACTAGAGCACATTGTGACATACTTGATTTATTGATCAATTTGTTGCTGAATTTATATATTGTGCCCTTTCCCCCCAAGGCTTTCTAGACCCTGAATAAGCTTCAGAAAAAGATTGGTCTTAAAACCACTCTTTGAACACCAAGCATAATATAAAATGATGTAAAAGAGAACTTCATGTCTTTACTTAACCACAGTCATCTAGAGATCAATTATGTGGTTCATTTTTGTAAAATTATATATGAGCATAAATACATTTATTTTAGCTCATATAGGTATATGATGAAAAATTGCAAATTCATTGCTGTGGACATTGGAGGGCTAGAAGATTAAAGCTCTTTCTACCACAAACTGGGTGTGTGCTCTTGGGCAATTTAGTGAAACTTTCTGAGCCATAGGCTTTTATCCTGGCTTGCATGAAAGTGATAGCTCTGATCTCTTGTCTTCCCTCTGCTTTGCCTTTGTTTAATGCTGTGCATTTTCCCGTTCTTCTGTTTTGGATATCTCTGATCACCTACCCTACCCTTCCTTCCTTCCTTCCTTCCTTCCTTCCTTCCTTCCTTCCTTCCTTCCTTCCTTCCTTCCTTTCTTCCTTGTTCCCCTCTTTCTCTGTCTCTATTATGCCTTCTCCTCTTATCAGAATCTAATCACAATATCTTTTAAAAATAAAGTGTTTCAGCAAGAAAGTTAAAGTTGTATTATGAATCAATGAAATGTGATACCTGAAATATTTTTCATTCAGACATCAAACACTTATTAAACAATTGCTATGTGTCATACACTGAGCTGAAGTTACAACTGAGGTTACAACTCATTCCAAACATGATTGATTATTTCACAGGGCAGTGTGGGAGATAAATGAGTCAAATATGTGTAGTTTTCTCTGTGGTGTCTTGAAGAATGTTATCTGTATTGTTTTTCTTAAGTGTTCTCATAGTTGAACATAAATTAGTCAATTATGTTATAGAGATTGTCACTACAGAGATTGTGATGAGATAATATTTGTGTCTCTCTCCTCATTTTCCAAAATGACAATTTACTTTTTATTGAAGTATACTTTGCTGTATTTATACCAGGTAGGCCACTTGACCCAGTATAACTAAAAATTACTCAAATTTCCACAAAGAGATAAAACTCATGGAGTTTAAAAATCAAATGGTGCTTCAAGGTTTATCACAAAAGACAGCAGCTCGCTAAGAGATACCACCCAACCACCCAACCATAATCTGGTTTATCTACCAGAAAACTGCTTGTGAACACTTTTAGCTCTTGTATCAGTTTCTTTGGGTTTGTATTGTCATACTTTATAATAATACACTATATTAATATTTCTTAATGTATTACTTTAAGTATTATGTACTTATTAACTATTTATTAGAGTAGAGGAGGATTTACTTTTTATTGTGGTACTGGGGTTAGAACCCAGGGGCATTTTACCTCTGAGCTGCACCCCCAGCCCTGATTTTATTCTTTATTTTGAAACAATATCTCACTAAGTTGCAGAGAGCCTCACTAAGTAGCTGAGGCTGTCCATAAATCCAAGATCCTCCTGACTCAGCCTCCCAAATACTGGGATTACAAATGTGTACTACCATGCCCAGCTGAGTATTTACTTTTCTGATAGCACCACTTGTTTTTATTTCCAAATAGTTATACTTCAATTACTGAGGAAAGATGCTTAAAAAAGCACATTTTAAAAGGGTTTCACAAGTCTAAATGTACGTATGTATTCTAGCCTCAAACTTGATCTGTTGACTGTTAACAATATTCTAATCTGAAAATTATTATTCTTCAAAATTTTGGGAAGAAAGATTGGTTAGTGAAATCATACTCATTGGAAGATGAAGGACAGCATAGTTTTAAAATTTGACAAGATTTACTCATTAGATAAATAGAACAATTAGGAAAGAAAAAGTAAAATACAATAAACAATATTTACAACAAAGCTAAATTTATATGGAATCACAAACAAGTCAGATAGTCAAAACAATCCTCAAAAAAAGAACAAAGCTGGAGACAACACAATACCTGACTACTAAATGTACTGCTATGGCTCTACTAATCAAAACAATATGGTGCTAGCCTAAGAACCAACACAGACGACCAATGGAACACAGAAGAGAACAGCAAATAACATATGCTGGTGAGATGGGGAGAAAGAATATCTAAGACATTATTAGTTAGAATGTAAATTAATATGGCCATTATGGAAAACAGTATGAAGGTTCTTAGACAAACTAAAAATAGAATTACCATATGGTCCATCTATACTACTATTTGGAAATGAAATCAGTATATCAAAGAGCTATTTTGCATTTCCACATTTAATGTAGCACTATATGAAATAGCCAAGATATGCAATCAAGTGAAGTGTTTACTGATATATGAATGAAGGAAATGTGTATATGCATATGCACAATAGAATGCTATTTAGTCTATAGCATAAAATTCAATCATCCAAAGGATGAAATCCTGTCAATTGTGTTAACATCGATAAAACCGGGGGATATCATGTTAAGTGAAATAAACTAGGCTCAAGAAAATAAAATACTACATGTTCTTGTTCATATGTGGAAGCTAAAAATGTTGACTGCATAGAAAGTAGAGAGTAGAATAGAAGTCACTAGAGGTTAGAAAGGGTAGAGGGGAGGGGGAAAGAATAAGGCTGGATTACAGGGACTAAAATGCTGTTACGTTGGACTAATACATTCTTTTTTGTGGTCCTGGGGATTGAACCCGGTGGCAATCTACCACTGAGCTACACACCCAACCTTTTTTATTTTTTTATGTTGGAATAGGGTCTTACTAATTCACTGTGGCTAGCCTTGAAGTGGTGATTCTCTTGTCTCCATTTCCCAAGTCCTGGATTATTGAAGCGTGCCACCACATCCAGTTAGTAGTAATAAGCTCTAATGTTCTACAGTACATTAATGGTGACTACTGTTTACAGGACTTTATTATGTACTTTATAAAAAAGTATATAAGAAGTACATGACAGAAGTTTGAAGGTTTTCAAAATAAAGAAACGATAAATGTTTAAGCAGCTAGAAACACTGATTTCCTTGGTTTGATCATTACACATTGGATTCATGCATTAAATGATCACACTCTATCACGTAAGTATGTATAATAATTATGTCTCAATAAAGTTAAAATAAAACAACTAGGTCACAACATATTCTAAAAAATAACAAAACATGATTATAGAGGGACAAGGCACCAATAGCTTTAGAATGTGTGTAGTATCAGAGTAATTCAAGAGGAGAGAAGAAAAATTGCAAGATTATGTTAATATAGAGAACTGGCAAGTGCTATTATCACAATACCTTCTGAGGACAATATCTGAAATTGGGAGCAAACTGTCAACCTTGATTTCAGGAGGGCTGTATGAAACAAGGTTGGCCATGAGTAAATAATTGTTGAAGTTGGGTAATAGATACATCAAGACTCTCTGTACCTTTCTACTTTTTATATCCTTGAAATTTTTCATCAACAGAAGTTAAGGAAACATCTGCAGTCGTCTTCCAGTTTCCATTGATGCAACTGTAAAGTCTCACACACTATTCTTACTATTAGTACTTTTATGTGACTTTTATTCTTTCTCATTGTAAACTGTTAGTGTGACCTTTATTTATGTTTTTAATTAATTAATTAATTAATTAATTTGTGGTACTGGGGTTCCTGGAAACCCTTCTACCTCCGGGCTACACTCCCAGACCTATTTTTATATTTTTTATTTGGAAACAAGGTCTCTTAAGCCAGCGAGGATGGCTTTGAACTTGTGCAATCCTCCTGTCTCCGCCTCCCAAGTACGGGGATTACAAGCATGCACCACCACGCCTGGCTATTATGTTTTTAAATACCACAATGGTGCTCTTTGGTAAGGGTCTTTGTTAAACCTTTGTATTAAGGTCTTACTCTTGATACGTCCTTCTAGAAACTTAAATATGGAAAATTTTCTTTCATTCTTTATTCCACAATTTCTTGCATTGTTTTCCCTTGTTAAACTATTTTTGTAACACTTGTTAGTCAAATATCAAATTTCTACAGTGAAGACGGGTGGGGTGGCGCATGCTTGTAATCCCAGTGCTTGGGAGGCTGAGACAGGAGGATCGCACAGGTTCGAAGTCAGCCTCAGCTACTCAGTGAGGCTCTCAGCAACTAAGTGAGACCCTGTTTCTAATAAAATATAAAAATGGGCCTGGGAGTGTAGCCCAGAGGTAGAAAGCCCCTGGATTCCATACCCAGTACCACCAAAAAAATTTATATGCTGAGCCTCTTATATTTATCTTTCCTCTCCCATTGTTAATTTTTTATTTGTTAAGTACTACTTTCTGGAGAAACTTAGTTTAATTCTTTGGTTGAATGTCTTTTCTTTCTCCTTCTTATAATTTCTGAGATTTTTATATTTTTCATGTTTATCTTAATATTTTCTTGTTTTAAATTGGTGCACTATAGTCTCACATCATGATGTGGATCATGTTGACAAGGGCGTATATTCACACAGTACTTAGTGCCCCCCCCCGCTTCCCCTTTTCCCTCCCTCCTAATACTGAGTGTCCAGGTTAGCAATGTTATATTCACATGTATGCACTTATTCAAATGTAGCTTTTCCATTAATAAACCAATACACACAATGGAATTCTACTCAGCAATAAAAAAGGACAAAATCATGTCATTCACAAGATGGAAAGACCTGGAGAACATTATGCTAAATGAGATCATCCAAGCACAGAAAGAGAAGGGACATATGTGTTCTCTAATATGCCCAAGCGAGGGAGTATTAGGGATACCAGAGGGACTCCAGATAATGAAGGGGAAACCTCAGCGAAACCAGAGGTTTTTTTATTTTAATCTTGTTCTGTATTGTCTTTGGTTCTTCCCCTTCAACAAATGCACAGATGATTTTTGAAATTTTATTCTGCTTTCAAAGTATTTTCTTTAAGTATGTTTTCCTTGGGATACTGGGTTACTATTTCCCATAGAAAGTTTTCCTGTCACTTCTGTCCACTTCCACTGACAACAAGGAACTAAAATTCATAAGATTCATAGGTCAGAACTCTGTTATTTCATTGTGGGACTGCTGATGTAATTTCTGTAGGCATTTACATTGAATCCACAGTGCCTCTGTGAGAGTGCAGGCCTTGTTCTTACATTCTGTGCACAAGAGTGTGGGGACCAGGGGGAGAATAAATACTTCCTAGTTTCCAGTATTAACTTTCTTAACTGTACTTGATTTTAGTATGTATATTTTCCTTTAGCTCTTTTAAATACATGATCCCCTTTTGTACAATCTTAGAGAATCATGACCCCATTTACTAGATTAGATGAAATAATATAGATACTTGATTACATATTTATAACATTCACTAAGTCCTAAGATTGTTAGTCCCACCTTCTCTGTCTTAGGATGTACCACCAGTCTTT
Source organism: Muscardinus avellanarius (assembly GCF_963383645.1). Lineage (NCBI taxonomy): Eukaryota > Metazoa > Chordata > Mammalia > Rodentia > Gliridae > Muscardinus > Muscardinus avellanarius. The sequence goes on from NC_137794.1 coordinate 29,497,815, forward strand.
CAATTCCTGAGCTTTCTAGATGAGAAATAGTAAATGAATTTCAATATTCGGATGCCACAACCAATTAATAATACTTCTCTCCAGAACTGTATTGATGCAGATTTGGTCTGGGCCAGATTTATGATATGAGAGTTTAAGAATGATGGGCAGGGTAAAAGCTTTGAGACAAGGGTTTCCAAGAGAATCTGGGAAAGCAAACAGTGATTCAGTGGTATCAATTGAAAAGTTAAGCAGTTTGATGATAATTTAAGTGGTTTATCGGGAAATTTCGGAAATGAAATAAATGAATACAGTTACTTGCACTTTTTACCCTTGGGAAAAATTTTCCTGAAGTAGTAAAGTCATATAAATGATGAGAACCCAAGAGTAATGGCATATTGTTGAAGAAAGCAAGTTGAGTGGGGTGGGTGTAGATGATTTTATTTTTCACTAATAATACTAAAATGAGAAGAATTTGAAGGCCACTCCAGGAATCTGTCAAAAAATATTGATTCTTGCTTGCATTAGGCAGGATTGTTTTGCTTATGTGGCAGCGTGATTCTCAGCTCTCCGTGGTCTAGCGTGACTTAGTCATGCTGCACTGCCTGGTGGGTTGGGGGAAGTCCCGCTCAACACAAAGCTAGACTGTCAGGGGCTCCACCGCCTCCCAGTTCTATCATCCCAAAGCCATGAAGCTTTGAGAGTGAAAGTCTTGCACCTGCAACTGAATGCTTTGGTCAGAAACTGAAGCCTACCTACCACTGCTGTTCGTTGCTTACCAGCTAGAAGTAGATAGAAGGCCCTGCCTCATTATCAGGATGCAGGGAAATGTGCTCTTCCAGGTGCTTCAGAAGTAGAGGTAATCCAGAGCCAGTCTATTGCATTCCTCAAGGAACAGCGGTAGATGAATAACTCTACTGATGGAATAAACTTTACAATACTTTTACATTTTTCTGAAGCGCTGAGCTGTGTTTTCACTGGTGTCCTATTCTCAGGGACTATTGTTCATATTAAAATTCCAGTCTTGGTTTTATAGACAACATCTTAAGAACGATTTACTCCCTCTTCATTTCACACTGATGAAGACACAAGGATGACAGAGCTGTTATGTATTTTTAACAGTGCTGTCTTTATTAGGTGTAGGGTTGTGATATTGTGCAAGAGCTTTAAAAGCAGGGCATGTAAAGAAGAGTGAAACATACTGCAGAGGATCCGCACTTGGGTGACTGTCAGATGAATCTCCTATCTCCCATCTCTCACACCAGATATGTTTCTCTTATGGCATTTCCTGTACCCAGCTAATAAAAGTTTTTGCTTCCATCTGGGCCCAATTCTGAGCTATGTCACTGATGACATTGTCCAGACTATAATGCAGATGGAATTAGAGAAATGGAATGTCTATAATCACACACACAGGCGATCTTACACAACAGAAGGCCTATAATCCCGCATAGTCCTAGTAATCCACTCCATGTGTGTGAGTGGGCGGAGTGTGATCCAGATACTACTGAAGATTTACCTACTTGTTTTCAGAACGGTATGAACTTTGCATGCTGTCTCTTCACAGTGTATGCTTTTGGGATTATATTGCATTGAGGGTTTTAGTATCTGTTCTCCTAGACAAAATATAAAAGCATTTCAGAGCGCTAAATAAAAGTACCTTCAGAGCACTTACGTGTTGGAGAGAATACCGAGTGCTTTATGTGGACAACTCCTTTCATTCTAAAAGCATTCAGCAATGCTGGTGCTATTATTATTTAGTTCTTTGGAGATGGAGATTTGATTCAAGGAGGTTGAGTAACCCGCCCAGCTGCATGCTTGGAGCTGCACTGACTCAGGCTTCTGACTCCAGAGCAGAGATGGTCAAGGCTCCTCCCAAGCCAGTCTACTTCATATACATCTTTAGTAGTTGGGTGTTTAACTAGAGTTTAGGGAAACATAGAGTTAGTAGAGTCCATGGAATTTAACATAATTCTAGGGGATGCTTAATGTTTCATGATATTTCTTTCAAGACCTCACAAGAATTCTAAAAGGAAATCTTTATCCCCAACTCTGATTCACAATAAAAACATAAAAAATGGATGTATTTTAGGTTTGAAGTTTAGAGATTAGAATGGATATTCATGGTCTGAATGCTCTTTTGAAAAACCTTTGGCTCTGCCTCTTTAAAAATTAAATTAAGTATAAACAAAAAATAAAAAAAAATTATGACTATAAAATGTGTCCAGTTTTAGTTTCCTTGCCTGAAAAACAAAGTTATTAGCCAGGCATAGTGTTGCACACCTGTCATTCTAGTACCTGGGAGATCGAGACAGACATTTTACAGGTTAGACCACTTTGAGAAACCCTGTTTCAAGCTAAAAAAAAATAGAAATGATTGGGAGTGTAGCTTAGAGGCAGAACACCCCTGTGTTCAATTCCCAGTGTTACCATAAAAAATAAAAAGGTTATTACAATCTTAAATGCCCAAATGAGTAGTTGGAATAATCCAGTATGGGTAACATAATTACTATGAAAACATACGTTTGATTATCTCTTATCTTAGCCCACATTCTCCTCTTCTCCTTCTTCTTCTCCTTCTTCTTCTCCTTCTCCTTCTCCTTCTCCTTCTCCTTCTCCTTCTCCTTCTCCTTCTCCTTCTCCTTCTCCTTCTCCTTCTCCTTCTTCTTCTTCTTCTTCTTCTTCTTCTTCTTCTTCTTCTTCTTCTTCTTCTTCTCCTTCTCTTCCTCCTCCTCCTCCTCCTCCTCCTCCTCCTCCTCCTCCTCCTCCTCCTCCTCCTCCTCCTCCTCCTCCTCCTTCTTCTTGCTTATCTGTATGTAATTTCTGGTAGCAGTTGTTACCAACAGAACTTAGAAATGCCTTTTGAGTGAATTTATGTTGTGAGAAAGTGAGCGTTTGGGTCAGTCTATGAACTTTCCTAAATCTTGTTTAAAAATTAGCTGTGATTAATTTGGCATGTTTTTTTAGAACTGAGCAGTTGTCTCACTGGCTTACCTAGATATTTTGATTTGGATAAACATAGTCGATGCAGCACAGACTGAAGCAACATTGAGGTTTTTAGAAATCACAAGATCTTTGTATTAAACTCAGTGCAGATTCATAAAATCTTCACATTAAACCCTGAGAGCAACACTGACACTGAAAATCATTTACCTTAAGATAAATTTGAATAAACTGAATTAACAGAAAAACTAAATCCATTCAAGTTTGTAAAACTTTGTCTTTCAAGTTTTGCAAATTAAGGAATGATATAAACTCATAATGATCAATGCCTATCTCAGTATGTGTACTGTGGAAGGGGAGGGAGCCAGGGGGAAATTCACCAAGTGCTACGTGCACATATGTCTCTATCATTCTGAATTTCATTATGAAGTGAGAATGTACCAAGAGAAGTATATTTTAAAATTTTAATTGATCAATATTTTAATAAAAACACTAGTTTTATAAAAGCTGAAAATCATGTTTTTTCATCTATTATAAATACAGTTAATATTCATAAAATGCATTTTAAAATCAGCAAATAAAAACTCAAAGCAAAACATGTCTTTTCCCATTGTAATAATCTTAGAGTATGGTTTTAATATTTTTATTTTGCCTAAGTTTTTTGTTGTTATGATTTTGTTTTATGACTTATGGCACTAAGCAGTCCAAACTTATTATTAATGCCTAGTACATTTCTTATTTTGTTGTTATTTTTGGGGGATTTGTAAGCTTTTTTTCTTTACAATTCCTTTGTTATTTTATTCAAAGTTACTGAATACAAACTTTTAGATATCATGTAATTAATTGTAATAATCCTTTTCTGGCTTTTTTCCTCAATTTTTATGTTGGATTAACATTTTTATGCTTAATTTATACTTTTATGTTTTTTCTTTCTACAAGCGGCTATCAAACTGATAGACCCTAATTGTTTCTTATGAAAAAGAAAAATTGAGCACTTTACTATATGGGTAATATTTTAGTTACTTCTGATTTATTTGGATGCTTTGAATACTGTTTTTATTGTTTCAAATTTTAACCACTTTTAGTTTTTCTTTTCATTAATTCATTATATGACATATGTGTCAGTCAGAGATGTGAAAGTATGGCATAAACATAAATATTTTGAAAAAGTTCCCTGAGTGAGTCTCATTTCCAGCCAGGATTGAAGCCATTTGCTAGGATAATGATTTCTTCATGTCCAATTTGTAGGACCTGGTTCAAGCTAGACACGTAGGCAGGAACCATTCAATCAGGGTGACTGAAGCCAGGTTACTTTGTGCTAGACTGGGAATTTTCCCATTTATAAGCTGAACCTATGATGCTTTTGTTCCTCAGCATCCTCTGATCAGCTGTTGCCACAGATCTCTCTTAGGAGCGAACATTCTGGCTATGGCCCTTCCCCTACAGCTGTATCAGCTCTGACAGTTAAACACATCTACCAGGCTTCCACCACTCAGGATCCCAGGGTTGCCATTAAAGTCAGAGAGCCCAACTCCATCCTTCATTGCTTATCATCTGGGGTCCATAGAAGACAGATTCCAGAGTCCTCCAAGAATGTGCGGCCTCAGCCACCGTTGAATATCTCAGTGTTCTTGTGCGAGCCTATCTTTTGAGCCTGCAAGGGCATAGGATTTGGGGCTGAGCATATTGTGCATAATAGAAATAGCCAACAATTCTCATCTTCATGGGATTTTTGACTCCTTCCTTTACAAAATGTCAGAGACTTAAGTTCTAGTATTTCAATATAACCAATTATAAGTATGACTGAATCCAAGCCTCAGTGAATCTACCTGACAGATCATTACTGTGACTGACATTTGCCTGTGGCAATGCATCCTGAATCAGTCCATTTACTCCATTCTAATATAGTGTTAGAATCCATGTACCTTTATGTGAATCCTGCTGATTCACATTGCCCAGAACAGAAATGTTTATGAACTATGGGAAGTGTAGGGACTATTTCCCTCTGGACAAGGCCATATTCTCCTCTGACTGGGTTGTGCTAGAATCTTTCTTTGTGGACCTAGAAACAATGGTGAATGGTGAGGCTTGGTCATCAGGAAATAATTTTTTGTTGTTGTTGTTAGTCAGCTGTCCCTAGTGGTAGGAGGGAAGGTTGGAGGCTTGTGTGTGTGTGTGTGTGTGTGTGTGTGTGTGTGTATGTGTAACGTTTATTGGTGCATTATATTCCATCATCACGATGTAGTTCATAGTTATGGTGACATACACACACACAGCACTTGGTGGACTTTCTCCTGGCTCTCTCCCCACTCTCCCTTTCCCCATACAGCAGAGTACTGAGATTGACATTGTATCTCACAGTTGAGGGAGATCAGAGACTCAAAATTCTCAGCCTTGTCTCCACCAGTGTCCTCATCTCATGTCACAGAGTCCACTGCTTCTCTGGTACTGCCCTGGCCTTGGCTTAAGAGACATGTTATGGTTACGTGGTGTTATAGCCATTATATTCGGGCCCTGTACTTGACATATGGATGTATTGTCTTTGGAGAAATTGACAATAAGGATCTCTTTTAAAGCTCTTATAGGAGCTTTCTAATTTTTCCACTAGTGCCTTGTTACACCCCAGCCTTTCTTATTTTATTTTGTTGTTTGAATCAGGATCTTATTAGATTGCTAGTAGCCTTGCTACCTTGAAGAAGCTGTCCTTGAACCTGCAATCCTCCTGTACCAGCCCCCCAGGTATTTGGGTTACAGGTGTGTGCCACCATGCCCAGCTTTTGATTTATTTTTTTCTATAATATTCTTTAGGAATATAACAATAAGCCCTGACATGACATAATTTGTATAATCACCAAGATCACTATAGCAACTACATGGCACATCCGCTTCATTCCTCAGTGTCTTACTCTTCACCTGTGCTTCCTTCCATGTCAAACCATTTATTTGAGTGGTAGTGATGCTATGGAATGTCATGGGTTACCAATGGACTGTCCTCTCCTCTCATCAAGGAAATGACCATCATTTGTATAAGTAACCCAATCCCAGAACCCAATTTTGGAGTTTGTTTCTGAAGGCTTGTTCTGGTACCAGTTATTATAATTTTGGGGGTCCTAGAAGAAAATTTGTGCTGCAAGCAGAGAGTGATTATGTAGTATGTGATCCTGGATTAAAACCTGGATATATCTTTTTTTCTAGAGGGGACATTATTAGGTCAATTTGAAAAATTTAAATACAATCTATAAGTTAGATAATAATTTGCATTGATATTAATTTTTCTTAATTGTTGTAATTTTCAAATTAAGTGATGAGTATTTAAGAGAATGTCCTTGGTCTTCGTGTTTAGGAAAAATTCACTGAATTAGGTAGAAAGGGCATCTGGCACAAAACTTATTTTCAAATAATTCAGAAGAACTATTCATAATTACACACAGACTGTGTTGTAGTTCCAATAAAGCCTTGAAAAAGTAGTCGGAAGGTTCTCAAGCCAAAACCTTCCACCAGAGAAGTCCTAAGTCTTCTATAAATGGCTTTTCCTTAGTTTCCTTCTTGCACTCAATGATTGTCTGAGAGTAGCCCATGGGAGCTATGGCCTTGCCACAGACATGGTGATCGATACCACAGCACATCAATGGGGGCTGTCAGTCGATATTCCCTGCAGTTGGAGTTCTGATAGGTGAATTTTAATAGCAGTTATACCCTCCAGTGGCAAACCAGCTAAGAGTTAGAGGGCAAGTGAGTCAGGTTGACCTAATTCATTAAGGTTAAATCTCCTAGAGAATGCTGGAGAAAACTGGAATAGGATGGAGCAGGAGGGATCTGTAGAATCCAACAGAGAATCTCCAGCCCATAAGATAGGGAAAAACATGAAAAAGAAAAAGAATAAAATTCAAAGCAGATGTAGAGCCTCTGAAGACAATCTAGGTTACTGTCCTTAGAGGTTGGGTGCAATCAAGTGGTTAGACAAGGTACAACCAATGATTTGCAACTGAGGTTTGAAAAGGAAAGAAGGAAAGTTACCCAATACCTGGCAGTGGTGAATTCTGGTAATGAAGACTAGTGGGAGAAGGAAAGGGACAAAGAGTCCAACTGTGGTATGGCTGGAACCCAGAGGAATGAGTGCATATGAAAATTTAAAAGATAACAAGAGAGCTAAGATTTGTGGCTGGAGGAACCCATGTGAGGTCAGCTTTCCTGAGTAGGGCAGACTGCAAAACAGTAGATTGTCCTCAGAGGACAGTGGAAGTGTGCCATGGAGGATGGGCTGGTGAGCCTACATACTAAGACCTGTTAACATCTGTTTTGCCAAGGGGACTAGCTTAGAACGTTGGCACTCTTGTAACAATGAAAAAAAAAAACAGTAGTGAATATATTAGAGTTCAAGATCTCTCTCCACAGCTGTGATGGATATTGAGAATCCGTTACCAATTTTGAACAGCCAGTTGCATGAAGAAACAAAACAGACACTGAGAACCCCCCAATGTTTTTCTAAAGAAGCTTGAAAGGAATCTACAATTTTGCATGCAAAAATATTTGTACCTTATGTAATGATCAAATACAAACAGCAGGCATAATTTTGATGATAGACTGACAGAGATGTTTTTAGACTTTTCTGTTTTCATATGAGGAATCTGAAGAAGGAAAATGTTTAGGTAACAAAAAATTGACAAAGACAGGTGATAAACTGGTTCCGTGAGTCATATAGGTACTGCTTAGTTAAGAGGGTCTTGAAGCATCACAGGAGGACTAGAGGATGATGGTTGGAGGAGAAAGAAAGGCGATTGGTATTTCCAATATGATAAATTAAATGGCAAGAAGTTCAGATTGAAAGAGAGAGAGGAAAGAGAGAGAGAAAGAGAGAAAGAGAGAGAGAGAGAGAGAGAGAGAGAGAGAGAGAGAGAGAGAGAGAAACAAGTGTGAGATGTCGAAAGCTACTTTCTTCCATGAAAAGAAGCTTTGATGGTGATTCCAAATTCAGATATTTTTCTATAAAAGCAAGAACATAGATATAAAGGTCCTACAGTCACTGCAGTCTTCCTATTAAAATAGTGATATGAAATTTTTAAGGTTTTTCTACTTGTTATTTTAAAGAAAAGATAGGAAAGTGAACATTTCTTTTAAAACAAATTTTATATTTCAATAATTGGTACCATTTTGAGAATAAGCATCATTTGGCAGTTCTTTTGTTAATGAAAAAAGGATTACCCAGTGAATACTTTCTAAGATTTATTAACAGATGGGAGTTGCAAAATATTAAAGTAATTTAGTACCCTAACAAAAATACCTATGAAAATTTACAGCTTTGATGTTCTGTGACACTTTTTTGGAGGACAGGGTGTAATGTTACACACATGCTTCTCATTATAATGCTTTCTTCAAAGATTTGTTTAGCAAAATTCCTCACTATAATCTTTCCTAGTGAGGACTTCACTTGACTCGATTGTGCACATGGATGGCTTTCCTAATAGGGTTGCCTTTCTTATTCTAAACGTTACACCTTTGTGTCGCTGCCATCTGTTTGCAAGTCTATCAAGGCTTTTCTGGGGCAATATTAATCTATTTATTCTGCTTAGCACAAAACACAGAGTATGTCAAGTAAAGATATTTTTTGAATGAATGACTGTGAATGATCACAGAGGACAATTAATATGCTTGAATCTGATTATTTGAAAATGAAACATTTAGAATGATTTGGAATCAGACTATTTGAAAATGAAGCATTTAAAATTATTTTATATGTTTGAATCATAGGCTCTGCAAGTCATTTATTGTATACCATATTTTACTGGTAATAATTTTGTTTTTATTTAGAGATTCACTTCTATATTATGTTTTATTATTTATAGATTTAGAGTTGTAATGTTAGAGTACTTTAAACCATGAAAAGTAAAATTGAAATATCCAAAACCAAAATATTTCTCTGACTTTATACTAATTTTAAATAATACCATCTAACTGATATTATAACTTTATTTTATTGTATATATAACATCAAATAAAATAGTTGAGGTTTATAGGAAACAAGATCCTGGTAGTTATTATTTGACACAATATAATATAGTCTTTTCTTTGATAAGATTGAGTCTTTAATAAAATCAGTTAAATTAGTTTCTTCAGGCAAACAACTGTGTTTAATGTAAAAAAAACCTTCAAATTTGTTCTTTAATCATGATGATTAAATAGTCATCAATTGATTCAAATACTTGAACCTCATAGTTCTATGTGGGCTTAAAATCTCCATTTCTAGTAAAGTAGAGTGGGTGTGTATTGTAGAATTCTTGGGTATAGAGCATTCTGAATTTTTGGGTATAGAACATTCTGAGCTATTAGTAATATAAGTAAGCTGGGAGTGGTACCTTATGCCTGTAATCTCAGTACTTGGGAGGCTCAGAAAGGAGGATTGCAGGTTTAGGGCCAACCTCAGCAACTTAGTGAGAGGTTTCAAAATAAAAAAAATAAAATAGGGCTAGGTGTGTAGAACACCCTTGGGCTCAACCCCAATTACCAAAAAAAAAAAAAAAGAAAGAAAGAAATATGAGTAACGATACACATTGATCTAATAATATTATGATCATTATAACTTGAGGCATTATTGTTGTGCTGACATTGTTACCATAGATACATTACATATAGGCAATCTTAAAGGTATATAAGCATGTTGCCATTTACACAAATTACTTTAAATAGATAGGATATTTATATCCTTTGGTGTCTATGGTCTTTAAAACTGATAGTACTGACCAACAATTAAGATAACATATTGAAGCTATCGACTTGGCAGAATAGGGTATGTTGGTACATGAAAAAATATAAATGGAAAAAATACAGAAAAACATTGGTATGGGCTTATTGTGCATATGTGTGCATTGCATGTGTGTGCACTAGTGCAGGGCACTGGAGACTGAACCCAGGGACATTCTACCTCTCAGCTATACTCCAAACCCTATTTTATTTTTTATTTTGAAATAGCTTCTCCAACTAAGCTTTGACCTCAAAATTGTGATTCTCCTGTCACCCTCCCAAGTATTAGGTGGAATTATAGACACACACCACCATGCCACAATGACATTTTGTTGTTTTAATTATAAAAGAAGTAACTTTCTGATGAATTTGGGAGCACAGATAAAATATTCATTTTATTTAATCAAGCCCTATAAGCTTGCCTGTACATCCCTAACTTGAAAGAAACTAATCTTTATTTATCCCTCCTTTATGACATAAATTGTACTGATATTTTGTCTACTTTATGGAATCTATTATTTGAGTTAATTTTTGGTGAACATTTGTAGGTGATTTAGAGCTCTAAGACTGTGTCCTGAAGTCTTATTGTTTTATCCACTGCTTCATACAAATCAGTTTAAGGTTAGCTATAAATCATAAAGTAAACTTAGCATCTTAATACTTGAACAAATAATCTTATGTAAATTTAAAAACTTTATATATATATGTATACATTGGTGTATACATATGTATGTACATAGCCATTTTTCTGTTTTATATATGCATCAATGTATACATATATATGTATATATGCGTATAGCTATTTTTTTGGTTTGGAGTGTGTAAAAACTAGGAGACTACAAGCAGTGTTTTGTGATCCTCTTTCTTGATCATGTGTAGTTTTAAACTGATGTGGGTTAAAAAAAAAAAGAGATACTAACCCGTTACAAACAGGACTAAGTCTCCTAGGCTCTGAACTGTGAATACAAGGGACAATTTGCACAGTTTTCATAAGAATGCAATGCATGACTACTTACTTAAATAGAGTAAAAATTAGAATTTTGATGATTAATGTGAAGGAAACTATTTGTTTCTAGTACAGTAAGTTTCTCAGATATGTCTATTAGTAGTTCTCAGGAAAATGTGTTTACTTTTAGGTGTTAGTAGCAGTCATATTCTCCTGAGGTGGATTAGGTGGTTCTTCAGCGGACGTTTTATGTGACAGCATGAATACCTGGCACAGAATCTATCTCACACTAAGCAACCCATAATACATCTTTTGATAAAGGCTAGGCAATTGCTCCCACGTTGATCTTTTCTGTTATCTCTCTCTAGCCATGAATCATCTCCAGCATTATAGACTATTTTTTCTACTTTCTCTCCTCTTACTTTAAAAACATGCTTATGGCTCCCTACTCCACACACACAAACTACAATCTTCCTCTAGTCCTGCCTTTCTGTTGAGTTTAGATTTATTTCTTTTCTGGAATTTGCAAGTGTTGGTCATATTCTTTATCAGCCATTTCCTTTTCAAGACTCTAGTTTGGCATTGGCCATCATTCTTCTGTTGAAATGGCTCTTGAGAGGCCAGCCACGCTGTCCTAGTGTGTGTGTCCATATTCATAGGCCTGCCTGACTTGAGAGCTTTTGGCACTCCTGCTGGGTCCTCTGTGAAGTCTCAGTCTTTGTGACATCCTGCCCTGTGCTTTAGCTAGCCAGGGCTCCTTTTCGTTTCTTTTGTTGTCTCTTATTCCACTTCTTGTGGGTAACCAACCTCCCAGCTTGCTGGGAATTATTGCATGTTTAACACCAAATGTCCTCTGTCTAAGGAAACCCTTTAGTGCTGGGCAAGTAAAAAGCTGTATCATCTTAAGCTCCGCCCTTAAATGTCCCTGCTCAGACTTCTGTCCTTCACTCTTCTTTGTTAGTAAGAAGTTTTTGGATTCTGCAGAGACTTTAACTATTATCACTCATAACTAATTCTATGTCTCCCATCATGAGTACTCTACCAAACCCCAAACACTGTTTTTGAGAAAAGGCATGGAATTTGGGCTGGGCTTGTCAGATTCTATGGTCCAATCCAAGCTATACCAGCTGCTACCTGAAGAGTCCTGCATACCTAACTTCTCTGAATTAATGTTTATTAACTTGTAATGGGGATGATGCTCAACTTTAATGTATTTTTATGGGAATTAAAGCTATAAATTATAAAGTTCAGTGCTGGTGCAAAGTAGGCATAAAATAATTTGAAGCTTTTTTTTGGGGGGGGGTACTGGTGATGGAACCCTTCTACCTCCAGGCTATACTCTGAGACCTATTTTATATTTTATTTGGAAACAGGGTCTCTTAAACCAGTGAGGCTGGCTTCGAATCTGTGCGAGCCTCCTGTCTCCGCCTCCCAAAAGCGGGGATTACAAGAGTGTGCCACCACACCCGGCGAAGCTTTTTTTTTGTTTGTTTATAGTTACTTCTGCTACATTTAAATCTAGTGTTTTAGCATTTTTCCATATCATTTCATCTGAAGAATAGGAAAATGCACCAAAAAAAAATTGATTCACTATTGTAGGGATTTATTTTTTATTTTTTTTTGGTGGTACTGGGATTCCTGGAAGCCCTTCTACCTCCGGGATACACTCCCACGGGCTACACTCCCAGACCTATTTTTTAACATTTTTATGTGGAAACAGAGTCTCTTAAGCCAGCGAGGCTGGCTCCGAACCAGCGCGATCCTCCTGTCTCCGCCTCCCAAGCGCGGGCATTACAAGCGTGCGCCACCACTCCCGGCAGGGATTTCCAAGGAGGAGACAAGAGTGACATAGCTGCCCTAGAAACAGGCCCAGATGGTCCTGGCATTGAGGCTGGGATGTCAGAGTATCTAGACTCTTTGCTCCTGGTGCCTTTGTTCTAGTGAGTTCAGGGTACTGAATTACTAAAAGATATAAATTAAAAAATAATTTTTTTAATTTAAAAGAATAATTATTGTTTTTGTGTCTTCCTTATGTTCTTGAATGATTCCTCATTCCATTGTGAAAGCATGCTTATTCAATCAACTAGAATTCATTATTGAAACATTCTCTATTCTTGCTTACGTAGAAATTCTTAAAATTCTGTGTGCACTAGAATTATCTGTAGCTTGTGTTTAAACACACATTTCTGACCCCCACAATCAGAATTTCTGATTCCACAGGTCTAGAGTGGGACCTGAAGATATACATTTTTAACAAATCCCCAGGATATGCTGGTCCAAGGACATTGCTTTAAAATTATTCTACTTTATTAACTTTACCTTAATTTTAATACCAATATTTGCTTATTTATTTTCCTTTTCATCCAGTCTTATTTCTTCTTCTTCTTTTTTTTTTTTTTTTTGGCTTTTCTTACCTGAAAACCTGATATTTCTCTAGCCTTTTGACATTTTAAATGAATGATATTTGAATTCTACTTTTACTGTTTTATTTAAACTATACTTCTAAAAACTATTTATTATAGAAACCTAGTATAGTATGTGAATTAAATATCATCTCTAGTTTTTTATATTATTTTTAAAATTTTTTATTTTTAAAAATTTTTATTGGTCGTTTTTACATTCCTAGATGTGTGAGATTTTATAGTCAAGAGTGTCGATGAAAATGAAGGTTAGCTATATTTAAATGGTTTTGGATTTTAGCTTTTATTATATCTACTTGGCTTGGTTACCCACAACATTTTCTTTCAGTGAAAATGGCAAATGTGTATGTAATAAAATTGTAGAAACCATGAACATTGAATGCAGCTTTATTTTGTAAAGTTTTGTGAACTTGAATATAAAAAATTTAAATGAGCTGGGTGAGGTGGTTCACAGGTTCACATCTGTAATCCTGGTACTTGGGAGACTGAGACAGGAGAAGCCCAGGTTCAAGAAAGAACATGCAGAACTTTTTTTTTTTTTTTTTTTTTTTTTGCGGGTCTGGGGATGGAACCCAGGGGGATTTGACCTCCGAGCTACGCCTCCAGCCCTATTTTTTGTCTTTTTTTTTTGAAACAGGGTCTCACTGAGTTGCAGAGGGCCTCACTAAGTAGCTGAGGCTGTCTGCGAACCGCGTTCCTCCGAGTCTCAGCCTCCCGAATGCTGGGATTACAAGCGTGCGCCACCACTCCCGGCTCAGAATTTCTTAATTGAGTACACTTCCCAATCAATTGCACCTTTATTAATAGTTGACAATTCAATTTATGGGTGGGAGAAATAATCAGGTCACCATTAAGGTAAGAACATTTCCAGGGCTATCTATGGCTATAATTATTAACTTGCCTTCCTTGTATAGAAAAACACCCAGCTGGGTAAAATAAGATGAAATAGCATAATATTTCCTTTTGTTTAAGTGGTTGGTGTTTAGAACCTCACTGTTGCTAATGTGGATTTTTGCTTTTCTTCTGGCTTTCCTGCCTGGGAACACAAGAAGTGTTGAAAGAAAAAAGTTCTGGTAGTGCAGAGCAACGTGGGGAACGCGTGTGATCCTCCGATGGGGAACACGGAACGTTTTTGCCTAACAGCTTTCTCTTCCCAGGGTGACCTGTTTGTGTTCTGTGCCAGGAGCCCTCTAAGAGGCCTACAGCTGCTTTCATTTTGTCATTTCAGACATGAAGCGCAACCCCTGGGCAGCTGCAGAGCCCCCCCCCCACTCTGCATACTCAGGAAAGAGACTCTTAATCTCCAGGATTGAGAAAAAAATATTAAATAATGAAATGGGGCCACAGGATTCCTAGGGTGAGCCTCGGGAACACAGAAGGGGGCAGCCAAGAAGCCAGGACAAAAATCAAGGAAAGAAACTCAAATTCTTCTGGAGGCTATGCAAAATTAGCAAAGGACATGTGGATTACAGCTGTCCCTGAGAAAAGACCATACTGCACATCTCCAAGAATGAAGGGCGGCTTTCCATCTAATGAACCTGGAAGGCTCTCTTGGCAGGTTGTTTGGTTATAAGCTCGATATTTCCAGTTATACTTTATTTTTATTCTTTTCTAAAACCAATTTCATAGAGCCTAGTGATTCTGAAAGCACTTTTGAAGTTTGCAATAGGAAATGAGATTCCTTGTCTTTCCTTCTACTTCTTTTTTCCCCTTTCATTAAATGTGGTCTTCATTAATTCTTGGACAAGCCGTCTCCCTGTGCTGCATCCATCTCAAGGAGGCCTGTCAATGCTGATGGCTGTCTGTCATTTGGTTTCCAGAGTAAACTAAATATTCAAGCGAAGGCGGAGGGAAAAGAGCTCTATATACTGAAGACAAATGGCAGCAGGGGCAGCAGCAGGCTTTCATAGAGTTTCTTAAAGGAGCCAACCATCCTGGAAACCTTTAGGGCTGATTTGCCACTGAGAAGTGAAAAAGCAGGTTTATTTCAGACCAGATTCATCCCTTTGTGTGTGTGGTGCTAGGGACTGAATTCAGGGACATTCTGATTCTGAGCTACACACTCAGCCCCCACCCTTTTAGATTTTGAAACAGAGTCTTGCTAAGTAGCTGAGGCTGGCCTCCAACTTGTAATCTTCATGACTCAACCTCCCCGGTATTGGGATTATGGTCATTTGCTATCACGCCCAGCTAGTACATTCTTGATCTCCTGTAGTTATGATATCAGCAGTGATGTGCATGACTCCAATCTGTCATATCTAATAACAGATTAGGGAAACTTGAACTTTTTTCTAAATTATAATACTTTTTTTTTTCCTGTTGCCTTTGGTCATTTAGTGTATTGCTTCCTGCATATATCATCTCCTGGGACACCAGATAACAAAAGAGATGCAAACATACAAATCTCTCTAATTTGTAAATGATTATTATGCTATGTATTGTGTTCATTATTCTCTGAATATGATATCTAAAGATCCTTAAGATTATATACCAATGAAGTAGATTTGGTAGTAGAGTTACTTACTTATTTACATCTTACCTTTAACAAATATAGGTAGAGATCAATGTTATTTGCTCCAATGTGTTAACCAAAATTTAAAAAAAAGCAAAGAAAAAGAAAACTAAGCAAAAACAAAACTGACTTTTGCAGAGAATTTCATATTGTTTGTTATATTTTTGCCCTAATAAGAAGATACACAGGAATCATGTGATTTTGTAGCTGATGCCTTAAAAATGAGTAAAAGACATTTTCTTTTCAAGATAATTTATTTTATACTCTTATTAGTGTATTGCAATTATACATCATAGGTTCAATATGATACAAAGACACACACTTGGTGTGTTTCTCTCTGAATTTCACACTGGTGCCCCCATCTTCCTCCTTGTACCTGCTAGTGAAAATGGTAGTGATACATACCTTCCCAAGGTTGTGTATTTATAGTCAGCACCTAAGTGTCCAAGGAAGAGTGCCAATCCTTTAATTTGGCCATTTCAGACACAAGCTGTAGATACTACGCAGCTATGGAGCCCCCTCCAGATCGGCATTGACCTTCTCTCCCTCTCTGGACTCTCCTTTCCACACCCCATGCCCCACAGTAGCATTTTTTTTCAACCCACCGCCACTAAGTTGGCTGGACCTTTGGCCTAAAATGCCTTTTCTCTCTTCTTTCAGATACCACTTACTGATCCTCCAAAATGCAGCTTAAATATCACCTGCTCCAGGGAACTTTCCTTGATCAACCCCCTCTATTGCCCCAAGTTTTTACAGCCCCTTGCATGTTTGCAGGACATCCTGTGGTGATCTGAATCAGCATTATGTTATACTGTTTGCTTACCTCCTTTTCCAGTGAGTATGAGAATTCTTCAGTGGCTGAGATAGGAGGATTGCAGGTTCAAGGGCAGCTTGTGCTGAGTGAGACCTTTTTCAAAACAAAAACTGAAATAGGATATAGCTCACAGGTATAGTACTGGGTCTAATCCCCAGTACTATACCATATATACACACACATAAGATGTTTTTATTGATTTCTCTACATTTTGTGCCTATAAAACTGGGAGCTGGAAAAAATAAGAATGCTGTCAAATAAAAAGCTAAATAAATGACTCTGGGCAGATATCCAATATGTATTTGAAGAGTTGCATGTTATGCTAATCTAGGAGTGTCTTTAAGTAGAATCCAAAATGCACATGGTGCAAACACAGTAGAAGCATATCTTGCTCACGTAGGTAGGCATTTGAAGCAGTGTTTCTGGTCGGTGGGACCAGAAGCGACTATGGCATCAATTGGCAATGTCAGAGGCTGACCAAGGCCCTGCTGTTTTGAAACATGACTTCATAAGAATGTTGTCCTGGCCCTGTCAGTGCCAGCAGAGGGAGGGATCTAGGAGGAGCCATCCAAGATCAGAGGGCCCTGTGCCCCTGGGCTGCCCCCAGGCCCCACCTCACACTCGCTGCACCCTTGCCTCCGCTGGGGCTCGGAGCCCAGGCTAGCCCTCAGGTCCCTGAATTTAACAAAAATGTCAGTGTGACTCCTTTTCACACTGATCAAATCATTAATTCTAGTCCTATAACAACAAGGAAATAGCTAGTTTTTGAATGTTTTATATCTTTAAAAATAAGCTGGTTTGGGCCTATTGTGAAATACTTTTCAAATGCTAAAATCAATAAAAAACTCAAAATACTTTATTTTGCCTAAGACTCTACCACATGTTTCCCTGGTCTGTTCTAGATTTTGCCATCCAATGTGTGTGTGTGTGTGTGTGTGTGTGTGTGTGTGTGTGTAAGAAAGAGAAAGAGATTAATTCTTTAGCCTATCCGTTCTTACTAGGTACCAGATGACATATTCAGAACTAAGATTATAAAATGTACCTGTTTTCAAGGTTCTTATAGTTCAGTGACATTCACATAAATAGAAAATTAATAATCTGTAACAGTAGGTTTGCACCCTACTGCAGAAATTTTTTTTCTGTACTGGGGATTGAACCCAGGGGTGTTCTACCCCTGAGCTACACCTTCAGTATTTTGAAACAGGGTCTCACTAAGTTGCTGGGGGCCTCACTAAGTAGCTGAGGTGGCCCTGAGCCTGCAATCCTCCTGTCTCCACCTTTTAAGTACTGGGATTACAAGCATGCACCCCTACGCCCGGTTCATTTTTAATTTCTTCCTTTTATCTTATCCTTTTATTCTCCAAAGCTGAATTCCAAAGCCTCCAATTTTATAAAGCTATAGATAGTTCAAAATTTTATTAATATCCTAAGCAAATAAGAGTTTTAATTTATACAGTGTCTTCAAATCAATGCTATGCGTCGTGAGATCTACAATTAGACCACAAGTATCTTTATTTGTATATTCTCTGAGGGAAGAAAACAATTACGAGATATTTTAGAAGCCTAAAATGTAAGATAATTAGAAAATTTAATATTCATTGCATTTATATGTACACATACACAAGATTTTCAAATAATTTTGAGAAATTTTACAATGTATCGTTTATTTTATTTTACTTTAATTTGAAATGCATTGCTTTAAAATTTATTATTTATCATATATTAGCTGTGGTGTACTTTTTCTTTCATTGCAGGAGGATAACTTTTTTTAGAAAAACAATGTAACATACCTATTTCTATGAAAGTCAGAAGAATGGCCTAGGTGAATAAAAAGCTTGTTTTGAACAATTTATGGGAAAGAACAGGTGACATTTTCTTCTCCAAATGGATTCAAATAATATAAATTTAGATTACATACTATAAAATAAAATATTGCACTAAAGCTGACTGAATATTTTATGTGGCTATCCTTTCCCACAGATTAAAAGCTTTGTAACAATTGAAATCAACATTTTCTTTTCCTTGTTTCCTTTCTCCATCATGGTAGTATGTAATTACCACTATCATATCATGTATGAATTCTCTTGGGCATTATTTACTACTGACAATTTTCCTTTTCTTCTTCTGTTTATATTTATATTTTTGAAAGTTTTGTCTATGATAGCAATTTATTGTTAATTGATCTTAAAAGTAGTCATTTAAAGAGTAAGCAAATTAGAATTTTCTTTATTGCTCTCTGAAGATTCTCAGAAAGGTTAAAAATAATACTTTACAAGAATACTTGTCAGAAAACAGGCTAATCATTTAAAATATTGTAAAAGGCAATACATATGTAAAAGAAGGAAAACATTTTTAAGACTTAAAAAATGAAGAGAATAAAAAGAAAGTCTGCCTTTGCAAAGGGACTATGAGTCAGTAGTTCGACACTTCATCAAAGACTTAAAAAACAAAATAAGAAAAAGACAAGGAAAGAAACCAGATGCACATTTGGGGACCATCTATGGAAAGTATTATATTTTTATGGCTTCATCAAAGGTACTAGAATAATAAAATGATCATTATGTCTCAGTAGGACTCACAGTGAAAGTGAAAAAGTACAGAACCACTTGATCAAGTACTTGTTGGCTTTAAAACTGTTGATTGGTGGTCCTTTTGTGGATATCCCTCTGATCCTAATTGAGTTCAATAAAATATCCTTGAAAAGCTGCATTGATACCAATTTAACAGCTGGATGTACAAACTAGGTAGCGTGGTGATGGTGAATTAGAAACAAAGGCTGAAAAATGTCCTCATATTTGAATAGGCCACATAACTACTTAGTAAGTTGTAGCAGTATTAGAAACACTGTAAATGGCATTACTGCTGTTCTCTCCTGTTTATTTTCTTTCTTTCTCTCTCACTTTAATTGAGTCATAATTTGCATATTTAAAAATTTATTTTAAGTCCATAGTTGGCTGAATTTTGTTAATGGTATACAGTTGTGTAAACCACCAAACTCACCCTGACAATGTTCTCACGGACCTCACCAATGATCCCGGCCCTGGACTCCTAGCTAAGGCACCCTGAACTGCTCCCCACTTTAGTTTTTTCTCTTCCAGAGTTTCATAGACATGGGGGTTTATAACGTGTAACTTGTTGTTTGGAGTCCTTGATTCAGCAGAAAGGGTTTTACAATTCACCCACACTGTCTCTAATTGTTGACTGTTGATCTATCACAGGTTGCTTATCTATTCACTTGTTGATGGGCATTAGGTGTTTTTTTTTTTTTTTTTTTTTTTTTTTTGGTGGTACTGGGGGTGGAACCCAGAGGCTTTCTACCTCTGGGCTACACTTCCAGACCCATTTTATACTTTA
Organism: Muscardinus avellanarius; assembly: GCF_963383645.1. Lineage (NCBI taxonomy): Eukaryota > Metazoa > Chordata > Mammalia > Rodentia > Gliridae > Muscardinus > Muscardinus avellanarius. The sequence goes on from NC_137794.1 coordinate 29,517,521, forward strand.
TTTGGAAACGGGTCTCACTAAGTTGCTGAGAGCTTCACTTAGTAGCGGAGGCTGGCTTCAAACCTGTATGATCCTTCTGTCTCCGCCTCCCAAGCGCGGGGATTACAAGCGTGCGCCACCACGCCCGGCTTAGGTTTTTGACTTATATAGAATGCTGCAGTGAATATTTGTGTGTGTTTTTGTGTGGACACAAGTTTTCATTTCTGTTGTCTAAATATCAAGGAGGGGGGCCGGGCATGGTGGCGCACGCTTGTAATCCCCGCGCTTGGGAGGCGGAGACAGGAGGATCGTGCAGGTTTGAAGCCAGCCTTGCTGATTTAAGATAAAAATATAAAAAATATAAATAAATAAATAAATATTTATTTATTTATATATAAATAAATAAAAATATAAAAAATAGGTGTCTGTGGGTGTCCCGGAGTTAGAAGGGTTTCCAGGAACCCCAATACCATCACACACACACACACACACACACACACTCATAACAAGGAGGGGGTTGCTGGGATCAACCATGAGTATATATAAGACTTTCTCAAAGTGAGAGCATTATGTTCCATTCCTATTCACAATGTATAAATTGCCTGCTAAAATCTTTTGGCCATTTTGTAATTAATACTTTTTCTTAGGATTAAGTTTGTAAGCATTTTTTTTTTCTGTAAATTCTCTCCATATGACCCTTGTCAGGTGCTTGTTTCATAAACACTTTCTCCCTGTCCATGGTTTTTCTTTTAATTTTCTAAGAATATCTTTCAGAGAGAAGAAAGTTTCATTTTGATTTTTAAAACGACATTATAACATTTGATACTATCATAATTTTTTAAACTTCAAATTTCAATTACTCATTACTAGCATGTAAAAATGTATATTGATCTTTATTCTCCAAACTTACTAAATTAACACAGTAGGTTTAGTAACTATGTATCTTTCATCAGTTTTTGTATAAAAATAATATTCTCTATAAATAAACACTGTTTTATTTCTTCTTATCCAATCTGAATTTTTTTCTTTTTCATGTATCATGTTAAGGAGTTTTCCTTTGATTTCATTTGCTGAAAGTTTTCTTCTATTTTCTTTTGCCTTCACAAGTGAATATTAGATTTTGTTATATTTTTTCTGTATCTGTTGAGTTGATAGTTTAATTCTTTTCATATAATTAATCTTTAAATATTAAACCAACTTTGCATTTCCAGAATAAACCTCAATCTGTCATACTTGTGTTTTAGTACTGTGTATGTATGTATGTATATATACATATATGTATATGTATATATGCATATATATGAATGAATACATTTTGCTAGATTAAATTTGTTAAAATTTTGGTAAGAATATTTTGCTTTCGTATTAGTAAAAATATTTGCAGTTTTTCTTTTTTCTTATAATGGCTTTCTCCAGTTTTGGTATTAATATAAAATTTGCTTTAAAAAATAAACTATTTCCTCCTCTCCAACTTCCTCAGAGATTTTGATAAATTGGTATCATTTCTTAGTTGAAGTTTAATGGAATTCCCAGGGAAGCAATCTAGATCTGAAACTTTCTTGTAGAAAAGTGTTAAGTACAAATTCAATTTCTTCAATAGTTATAGAGTCATATAGACTGTTTCTTCTTGAGTGAATTTTATGTCATGTATCCCAGGAAGTTTATACATTTCATCTAGTTGTCAAATTTATTAGGGTTGAGTTGGTCATAATATTCCATTCTTTGTGTGTGTGTGTGTGTGTACATGTGTGTGTGTGTGTGTGTGTGTGTGTGTGTGTGTTGCTAGGCAAGTACTCTACCAATGTGATATATCCCCACCCCCTTACCCCTTTTAAATTAAATATTTTTGGGGAAAATAATTATGGATTTGCATGTAATTATAAGACATAATGCAGAGAGATACCTTGTACCTTTGAGTTTGTCTGTATGTGTGCGGGGGTACTGGGCTTTTGAACCCAGGAGTGTTCTACCTCTGAGCTATCTCCCCAGTCCTATTTTCTATTTTAGTTTGACACAGGGTCTCACTATGTTACTGAGGCTGGCTGCAAAGCTGCAATCCTATTGTCCTGGCCTCCCAAGGACTAGGATAACAGATGTGTACCACCACACCTAGCTCCATGCATCTTTAACTTAGCATTCCTCAATAGTGGCATCTTGTAAAATTACCGTGTACTATCACAACCAAGTGATATTATACGAACATTGATACAGTCAAGATATAGAACATTTTCAACACAAAGATCCCCCCTTATTGCCTTTTTACACCAAAATTCCTCTTTCCCTTCACCTCATTTATGACCACTGGAAACCACTAATCCTTTTCTCTTTGTATAATTTTGATATTTCAAGATATCATATAATGGAATCATACATACACTATGTAACCCATTCAGACTGTCTTTTCTCAATGTAATTCTTTGAAGAACCACAGAGGTTGTTGCATGTATCAATAGGTTTGTCTTTTTATTATAGTACTCTATAGTATGCATGCATAGTTTGTTCAACCATTTATGCTTTGAAGATATTGTCTCCAGCATTTTTATATTACAAATAAAACTGCTACAAATGTTTATGTACAAGCTTTTGTGGACATCAGATTTAATCTCTTTGTGATAGATTATAAGGTTATATGGTAGTTGCATGTTTAGTTTTTTTTTTTTTTTAAAGAAACATCAAATGTTTTCTCAGACCAGCTAAATGACTTTACATGACCACCAGCAATGCATGAGTGATCTGATTTTTCCTCATCTATGCCAGTGTTTGCTGCTGTCATTTTTTTTTATTTTGGCAATTCTAATTCTAAAAGACATGTAGTAACATGTTATTGTGGTTTTAATTTGCATTTTAATGGCTAATGATAGTGAACATATTTTCATGAGCTTATTCACCATCTGTATATCATCTATAATGAAATGTCTGTTTAGTCTTTTGCCCATTATTAATTTTATAACTAAGTTTTGAAGTTTATTTTATATTCTAGATCTTGGTCCTTAGTTGGATATGAGGTTGCAAATACTTTCTTCCTACCTATAGTTTTAATTTTTATCCTCTTACTAGGGTTTTTGCAGAATAAAAGTATTAGCCTTGAAAAAGTACAGTCTATCAGATTTTTCTTTTATGGATAGGGTTTTGACATCAAATCTTAAGAACTTTTAGCCTAACCCTAGATCTCAAAAATTTTTTCTATTTTGTATTTTGCTTTATTTTGGTACTAGGGATTGAATCCAGACACATTTTAACTCAGAGATAACCTCTAACTTTTCTTTCTTTCTTTCTTTCTTTCTTTCTTTCTTTCTTTCTTTCTTTCTTTCTTCTTTCTTTCTTTTTGTTTTGAAACAGAACCTGTTATTCTCCTGTCTCAATCTTTCAGGTACTGTGATTACAGGCATATGCCACTACATCTGGATTTTTTAATTTAAAATACATTTCATAATTTTACTTTTTTTTTGGTGATACTGGGGTTCCTGGAAGCCCTTCTACCTCCGGGCTACACTCCCAGACCTATTTTATACTTTTTATTTGGAAACTGGATCTCTTAAGCCAGCGCAGCTGGCTTTGAACCTGCGTGATCCTCCTGTCTCAGCCTCCCAAGCACGGAGATGACAAGCGTGCGCCACCACTCCCGGCATAATTTTACATTTTAATCAGTGATCTACTTTGAGTTAATTTTTGTCTTAGCTGTGAAACTTAGGTTAAAGTGTGATTTATCTCCTTGCATGTTTAATTGTTCTAGCACTACTTATTGAAGAGGGTCTTCTTTCACTAATGACATAAAATGTTTAAGTCTAGTTAGTCACCCCCCAACCCCCACACACCCCCCAAGACCACTTCCCTTACTCCCCTGGAGTGTGTGTGTGTGTGTGTGTGTGTGTGTGTGTGTGTATATAGTATTGACTTATATGATCACAGATACTGTGATCATCACTAGCATGGCCAAGTCCAAGGATCCAGACGCCTCAGAACCAACGCAGCCAGAGATGCAGCCTCTAGTTCAAAGCCAAAAGCCAAGGTCCCATGAAGAGCCATTAGTACAAGTACCAGAGTCCAAAGGCCGAAGAACTTAGAGTATGATGTCCAAGGGTCCAAGGGTAGCAGCAGCAGAAAATGCAAATGCTTTAGAAGGAAGGAAGGAAGGAAGAAAGAAAAGAAAGGAAAAAAGGAAAGAATGAAGAAAATGTGTCTCTTTTTCTATTTTCATGTTTCATCTGGGCCTCAAGTTGATTGGATGGTGTTCACTCACATAGAAGAATATTTTCTTTACTCAGTTTGATGACCCACATGTTAATATTATCTAAAAACAGCCTCACAGATACCCAGAAATAATGCCTTACCAATTTGTTAGAATCTCTCAATACAGTCAAGATGATACTCCCATACAGTTCATCTTTTTATATCTTTTCAAGCTGTTTTTGGTATCATATCTGTATTATACATGTATCATAGTTTGCTATAATAGAGAAGTTTATATGTCTTATCTTTCTTGTCTCTCTTTACCTTCTCTCATTTTTGTATAATATAATTATACAAAATATTCTCTTTAAATACAATCCAAGCTACATCAATTGATGTAGCACCAATTGATTGGTGCATGATAGTATCATATCATAATGCAGTTCATAGTCAGGATGACAGGACTTGGTGGGCTTTTCCCCAGCTTTCTTCCCACTCCCCCTTTTCATATAAACATTGAGATTGAAATTGTTTTTTTTTACGTATGTACATACTTTAGGAGGAAGTGTTATTTTCCTCTCCAAAGTTTCCTTTGTTATTTTTCCTTTCTCCCCCCCCCCCACACACATGCCAAGACCACTTCCCTCACTCCCCTGGAGTTTCTTCTCCATTTTCTAAGGTCCCTCTTATATCCCAATTACTCCCTAGATTCTGCATATAAGAGAAAACACAGGACCCTTCATTTTCTGTGACTGGTGAATCTTACTTAACATAATATTCTCCAGGTCCACCCATTTTTCTGAAATGACATAAATTGTTCTTTACTGTTGAATAGAATTTCATTGTGTATATATTCCAAAATTTTGTAATCCATTCATGTGTTGATGGACACCTAGGCTGGTTCCATAATTTAGCTATTAGAATTGTGCGGCCATAAACATGGATATACATGTATCACTACAGTATTCTGATTTCAGTCCCTTTGAAAAGATACCAGTAGTAGTATAGATGAATCATATTGTGGATCTATTCTCAGTTTCCTGAGGAAAATTGCTTGTCATTTGAATTGCTTTTTCTTTGATAGGTAAAGTGTCATTTTTCTCTTTATGCTTTAAAATTTTTCTTTGTCTTTAGTCTTTGCACATTTGAATATGATGTGACTTGGTATAAATGTTTTTGGTCTTATTTTGTTTAGGTTCACAGAGCTTCTTTAGCTTGTCTTTCATCAAATTTGTAAAATTTCCAGCCATTATTTCTTTGAGTTTTCTAGCCCCTCTCTGAGCCTCTAGTAACATGCATGCCACTGTAGTTCTATATGTCTTTGAGGTTCAGATTGGGTAATTTCTATTTTTTGTTTTCAAGTTCACTTCTTCCCATTTGACTTCTTAGCTGGGTTTCTCAAACTCAGCTCCATCAGGGGAAGGGAACACCTCTTTGTTACTTCCAAGTAAGGGTAGAAGTCCATGTTCCCCACTTTGTAGGTTCCCCCTAGATCTCCATTGATACCTCCATGACTGGGAGGGGTAGGAGTGCCTTGTTGCTAGTGTCCCTACATGGCTTCTTTGACACTGTTGGCAGGCTGGTTTCATGGCCACTGGTCAGACTTTTGCCTTGACTTTTGCCTAGGCCTCCTAGGACAGCATTCTGGGGGATTGAAGGAAAGATGCCTTCTTACTCCCTAACGAGGGTTCAAGTCTAGGTTCTCTACTCAGCCTTTCCTGTGACACCATGTTGGAGGGGTTTGGGGTTCTTCATTACAGTCTGGAGAGGATAGAATCTAGTTTCCCAATCAACCTTTGCTGGTTGATAATAGGGCCTAATTTAGATGTTGTTTAAAGGATTTCTGTCTTTCTAGGCTACCCATTTCCTGCAAGAAACAGGTTTTTAGTTAGGGCTTTGTTGTTTGTGTCTGTTAGCACTATCCACAATATACAGTAAGACTGAATCTAGCCGGGCATGATGGCGTACACCTGTAATCCCTGCGCTTGGGTGGCAGAGACAGGAGGATCTCACAGGTTCAAAGCCAGCCTTGCTGGCTTAAGAGACCCTGTTTCCAAATAAAAATATAAAATATAGGTGTCTGGGAGTGTAGCTCAGAGGTAGAAGGGTTTCCAGGAACCCCAGTATCACCACCACCAACAAAAAAAGACTGACTCTAGTTTACAGTGCAAACCCATTTGGCATGCCATACCATATCATATATTTATATCAAATTTATCATATCATTTCATAATCTTAGTAGAACAATTTAAAAATATGTCTTGAGCATATTTCTTCTAGTTTATAACTTCACTGCTGTTTTAGTGTCAGATTGTGGTGCAAATTAAAAGAAATATTGCTGTATAAAATTTTACCCTTGAAAATTAAGAACTCCATGTACTTTCCTCCTCCTCCTCCTCCTCCTCCTCCTCCTCCTCCTCCTCCTCCTCTTCCTCCTCCTCCTCTTCCTCCTTCTCCTTCTCCTTCTCCTTCTTCTTGTGGTATGAGGGATTGAACCCAAGGGCATTCTATCTCTGAGCTACAACCCCCAACCCCTTTTTATTTTTTTATTTTGAAATGGTCTCACTAGGTCATGAGAGTTTACTATATTTCTAAAGCTGTTCTTGAACCTGTGATCCTCATATCTCAGCCTCCCAAATTCTGGAGTACAAGAGTGTACCATCATGCCCAGCTCCCATGTACTTTCTATTTTATAGGCATACCAGCTTATATATAATAAAATATAATGTATTGATATGTACTTTTCTTATGTATATAAATTTAACTGTGACAACTAAAGCAAATGATTTCTCCATCTCTCATTGTTTAGAATGGTGCATATTATATGCTGTATGGAAATGCTGATAGTGTGAATAGAAAGATTCATTAAACAACTTCTTAAATTGATTGCAGTAATTCTGGTTTTGTTTTTCTACCTCACTTTGTACTCAGTGTTATCATTTTTAAGTTATGAATAACTGCCTCTAGGCTCCATGAGGAAAGAAGTGACAGATTAATGGATTCTCACATGGCTATGTGTGTGAAAGAGCCTAGTAGCATTCTGTCTATTCTGTGGTCAATGAAAAGCTGATGTCACTTGATTTGGCAGACACTTTGATCACTTCCCAATAGCCATTTTTCTTTCTCTTTAGACTTGCTGGCAAAAGCCACATTATATAATAAAAAATAATAATATCAGCTGCTAGATTTTTCAACCAACCTTGCACTTTGGAAATGAGTTTATGATTCAATTCTGGCCAAAAGAAGTTGATAGTCAGTGTCTTGGGGTTGTAATAAACAGATACAGATACATGAAAAGATTCTTTCTGCATTGGATATGTAACCATAAGATGTTCTGAATTTCTGTGGTTCATGTGTTACTTTGGAGGGAAGTGCAAAAATCTTGAAGGCAGATGCCTCAGAGCCTTGATTTTCTTGAGACCTTAAATTAATGCTGCTATCATCTTCCTCTAGACTTCTGGCTATTTTAGGAGATAAACCACAATTGTTTGAGTTTCTGTAAGTCAACTTGAGTCAAATGGGGATCTTACTAAAGTAAGGATTGGGATTCAGTAGAGCTTGATGAAACCAGAGATTCTGTATTTCTAACAGGTTTTGAGGTGATACTGTTATTTTATAGACCATATTTTGTAGAATAAGGGATGAAACTATTTTGATTAGCTGAAACATCCTGTGAAAGCCACTGAGTTTACTGCACCATAAGACTTCTGGCAAAGAAAGAAACTTTTAGTGTATTTGGTGATAGAATGAGAGTGTAAGTATGTTTAGGGCCACACATAATAGTGTGCTGGTCAATGTTTAAGCACTAGCTCAGTAGGAAAAAGGAAAGCCTGAACATTAAAAACAAAATCTTTTTTTAAGAAAAAGAGCTTTGCCAGTTTCCATCATGTAAATATTCTCTAGCATGTTTGACTTCACATTACTAAGATAACTTCACAGAAGTGGAGTTAGGAAGAGATGGTGCCCTTGATTCTTGTGATCTGGTATTTGTCAATTCTTCTGTATCGCCAGCATAACAAATCATGCTCCATTGAATTCACTAACTAATCCTCAATGAAAGCTCTGATTAAAAATATTGCATAGTATGATTATAAAACAATGTGCTCACGTGGACAAAAACTTGAGTACAATGAGAAAGGAAAAACTAACCTAGGAATCTTTGGGGTAACAAATGTTTTAGCAAATATAATTTTAAGTTATAATTCCTTATACCAACCAACAAGATCTGATTCTTATTTAACTAAGCAGGAAAGAAATTTATTAAATGAAATTTAATAAATTTATTAAATAATTTAATAAATTATTAAGAAATTTATTAAATAATTTAATAAATTTATTTAATGATTTATTAAATTTATTAAATTAATAAATTTATTAAATTTATTAAATGAAGTTTAGGTAATTGTGGTGGGGCACAGGGGGGGACCCAGAGAGTCAGATTTACTAAGTAGCTAGGAAAAAATAGCCTCAACTCAGAACTGGTTCTACAGGAAGAAACTTCTGCTGTCCCCAGGTGGAATACTCCTGCCTTTCTACCTCTGGACAGTCGCTGTGGAGCCAGGTCTGTGAACATCAGAACAGGCTAATTTGCATGTCTATGCCCTAACTGCAAAGGGATCTGGGGAAGAGACTATTGACTTCTAGATTTGGGAGCCTACTCCTGCCTTTCAACAGAACTTAAAAAGCAGATAATTCACCAAATATTAAAACAATGTTTAAAAGTAGTAAAAGAGAATAACATATTTCCACTGCTACATTAAAATTAGAATTATACATCTGATTTTTAGGTTGGTTAGCATTTAACTATGAAAATTTTCTTGTCATTAAATGTTTTTTGAGCATAGTCTTAAGACTTGCATAATTTTCACTGCATATTTCTTTCCAATTACACAATTTTTTTGGAAAATTTAAGTCCCTAAATTCTTTTACAACTTTAATTTCAATGACAAATGCTTGATTTTATACCACTTATCAAATCTGAGAATCAAGTTTGTTAGTTTCCTGTGTCTCATCTCTTGTAATTTAAAAAATTTCAACCATCTTGAAAGAGTATCTATTTCCAAGAAGGAAATACCCTTGTGACATCTAGCATACAAATAATGCTGTAATATCACTTTATAGTTATGCATTGGGTCTGGCTCAAGGCAAAGTTTGGCTAAACTCTAGAGTTTTTCATCAATTGTCAATAGTCTCTTTTGAGTAACTTTCAGTTCGTTTGTTTTTTTTTTCCCCCCTGAATAGTTGGGAAACAATCTTTTATTTTTCTTTGTCATATTTCCCAGAACTATGATCCTAAGAATTCTTTAATTTTATATCCATATGCGGTGTAAGCAGTAACCACATATATACAGAGATCTTCATTATGGCAGAAAATGTGGTGACTGGCTCCTCAGCACACTGGTCTGGTTAGTTACGAGTGCCCAGGTACCACTGTAACCAGCAACTCTTCTCTTCCTTTTTCCCACTTGCATATTCATAATTTTATCATACAGAAAGCTAATAGTTTTGCTTCTTTTAAAATCCTACCATATCTAAGCCCTCAGCTGCTCACAGAAGGTGGCTATCAAATGGTTTGAATTAATGTTGAATGACCAAAGAGAAAGAGTATTAATAACTATATGACTTTTGTTAAACTTGGACATGTACACTTAATCTATGCTAAGAAGTTGAATTTATGGGAATAAACGGTCATTTTACTCTTTCATATTATATTGCAGTCTAATTTTGATAAAAATGTCATTTTAAATTTATATATTTTTTTATTATCTTAACAAGCAACTTTTAACTGTGGTTTCCAGTATAAGAGTTATTTTATCATTAAACAAAGGTATCCTTCCCTTATTTTTAAATCAATTATGGCGCTTTTATAAATATACTTTATATTATGTGCCAATATTGATATTGGCAAAATGGTAAATTGTTTTAAAAATATAGAAAATAAAATACTTATTAATCATAGAGTTTTGGAATATTAGAACTTTTATCTGAGCTTATGTTATTTTGGCAATCATTTCTGTCAACTTAGATTTTAACTAAAGTGCTAAGCTATTTTATTTAATTCAAGATAATTTTAAATGTTACTGATACTGCTGAGTTTAGTATTAGGAAATGTGTGTGTGTGTATATATATATATATATATATGACATATAAATATATATTTAAAACACATAAAAGTCAATCACTAAGCCAATCATGAGAAGAAGGAAGGGGAGAAGAAATGGGGTGGGAACTGAGGAGGGGCTAAATGATTGATGTGTCCATGTATGTCTCTATCATCTTGTATTCCATTAAGATGTATGACTACAATGCACTAATAAAAATGTATAAAAAGTATAGGCCTAATTAGCTATCTTTTATATACTTTTATTGGTGCATTGTAGTCTCACACCATAATATAGTTCAGAGAGATAGTGATTCCCCTTCCCATTTCCCTCCCTGCTCTTCTCTTCCGTATATATGATAATGAGATTGACACTGGTATCCTCATATATTTACATAATGTCACTAGAAATAATTTCTTCATTAATCCTTCCTTCCCTTCCCTTGGACCACTTCCCTTGCTTCCCCTGGGATTTCTCCTCTATTATCTGAAGTCCCTCTAGTATCCCAATTATTCCCTAGCTTTTGCATATGAGAGAAAACATATGACCTTACTTTCTGTGACTGGCTAATCTCACTCAACATAATGTTCTCCAAGTCCATTCATTTTCTTGCAAATGGCATAATTTTGTTGTTTTTTATTACTGAGTAGAATTCCATTGTGTGTATATCCATAATTTTATAATCCATTCATCTGTTGATGGGCACCTGAGTTGGTTCCATGATTAGCTATTGTGAATTGTGCTGCTATAAACAGAGATATGCATGTATTACTGTAATACTCTGATTTCAGTTCCTTTAGAAAGATACTCAGGAGTGGTGTAGCTGGATCCCATGGCAGATCCATTTCTAGTTCTGAGAAATCTCTACACTGATCTCAATAGTGGCTGCACTAATTTGCAATCCCACCAACAGAGTAGGAGAGTTCCTATTTCCTCATATCCTCACTTGCATTTATTGTTTATTTGACTTCTTGATGATTGCCATTTTAATTGGGACTAGCTGTAATCTCACTGTTTGATTTGCATTTCCCTGGTTGCTAATGATGCTGAATATTTTTTCATATATTAATTAGAATAAACTACTTAATTGAAGTTCTAGAATAAAAAATTAGCTGGTATGACAAGATTAAGATATATTTATATTTTATGATTAATTCTACAAGTCATGTTTTAATGATACTGTGGAAATCCACAAAATTTACTCCCACAGTTAGTTACTGTGCTTGGACAATTGCTGGTGCTAATTTGATAAGATGTGACATGAAAACATGAATTGAGGGCTCTATAAATACAGTCCTCAGTAAATTAAAAAGGTGACTTTAAATATGTTTTATTTTATATGTGAAAATGGCGCTCACCCCACCATCTGTGGAGCATGTGTTCTGAGATTTTGCTGACAGTGTCAGCGAGTTAACAGTGATTCAGCCCCATTTCTTGCCAAGATACTACTTACATTCAACAAGTTAGCCAGCTTTAGTGGCTGCTGGCTACATACATGGATCAGAGAAAAACTAGCCACATTATTTTGGTTTGAACCTCACCTAGACTGGTATGAACCAGAATCTTTCTAAGTATATCATTTGTTGTAAAAGTTGAGCCTATAAGAAAAAACCTGGGCGATCACTACATATGCCTTGCCTGCAGCCACATCTAGTCCTCTGGCATAACTTCTGAGACTAGAAAGATACAACATAGGAGATCTCAGTACTAAAATATTTCAAATCTGTGGAGTTATTCCAGGCATTAATAATGCCTGTCAGCCTATCAGCAACACAAATACTTTGGAAGAGTTTGACAAGATTTCAAAAACTTTCCTTAAAAGAAAAGTATTTGAAGATAATTATAAGAAAATACAGGTAGAATATACATGTACAAGCGCACATATAAATAAAACATTCATGTACTAAACGTTCAGTTGAAATTCACAGCTAGATTTGGATCTGTCACAACTATATGACAGAAGCACTTCTCAGTAGTCGATTTTTATTAGCTATTGTTATTCAATGTATAAAGCAAGTTAGGACAATTCAAGTTTTGGAATTACTTCTAAGTTGTATTAAAATATATTTTGGCTGGGCACGGTGGCACGCTTGTAATCCCCATGCTTGGGAGACAGAGACAGGAGGATTGCACAGGTTTGAAGCCAGCCTTGCTGGCTTAAGAGACCCTGTTTCCAAAAATAGAAATATAAAATAGGTCTGGGAGTGTAGCCCAGAGGTAGAAGGGTTCCATCCCCAGTACCACCAAAAAAATATATATATATTTATATGTATATGTATGTGTATATATGTGTACATATATATTGGATATGTACATATACAATTTCAAAGATCCTGTTCCTGTTGCCCGTAACTGTTAATGTTTAACTCTTTTAGACTCTACATGTAAGGAGATGTCTTCTATATATAGTTATCCATGTTCTTACAAATGATAGGATTTCTTTAATTTTTAAAGCTTAATTGTATTCCATTGTGTGTGTGTGCATATGTGTGTGTGTGTGTGTGTGTGTGTGTGTGTTCTCACCACATTTTATTTATTCATTTATCTGTTGATGGAAAGGGGTTGATTCCATATCTTGGCTATTATTAATATTGGCTGTAATGAATATAGGAATGCAGGTATTTCAACATACTGAGTTTATTTCTTTTGGAGACATGTTCAGTGGAAGAATTGCTGGAACATATTTTAGTTCTATTTTTATTTTGGTAGGTACCCCATACTGTGTTTTATAATAAAAGTGCTAATTTACATTGCCATCTATAGTATACTAGTTCTATTTTCTTCACACTCTTACCAGCATTTGTCATCACTTATAAAACCTCTCAGGCAGAAATAATATAACTCAAAGTCTAAAATTATCTTTTTTTATAAATAATATCTAGCCATATAACAAATGGACAGATAATAACACAAGAAATAAAATCAAAACAAAGAAAACCATAAAAATTTAAAGTGGCATGCAGATAATTTAGATAGTGCTATTATCAGACTCAGATTTTAAAATATCTATAACTAGTATTTTCTAATGATTCAAGGGTAAGATTGAAAATATGGCAGAAAATGAAGATGATTTAAGACTACCTCATCTAAATTCTAGAAATAGAATAAAATAATTTTTTTTTTGGTGGTACGGGGGTTCCTGAAAGCCCTTCTACCTCCGGGCTACACTCCCAGACCTATTTGTATACTTTTTTATTTGGAAACAGGGTCTCTTAAGCCAGAGCGGCTGACTTCAAACCTGCGCGATCCTCCTGTCTCTGCCTCCCAAATGCAGGGATTACAAGCGTGCGCCACCACGCATGGCTTCAAATAATAATCTTAAAACTCAGTGATGAATTATCTGCAAAATAGACATGTTAAAAAGAGAATATATGAGCCCAGCATGGTGACCCATGCTTGTGATTCCAGCATTCTGGAGATTGAGACTGGGAGATCGCGGTTTGCAGACATCCTCAGCTACTTAGTGAGGCCCTTTGCAAGTCAGTGAGACCCCGTTTCAAAATAAAGAATAAAAGAAGGAGGAGGAGGAGGAGGAGAAGAGGGGAGAGGGGAGAGGGGAGAGAGGAGAGAGGAGAGGGGAGAGAGGAGAATATATGACCTGGAAGATAATTAGAAAGAACTAGGCAGAATCAAAGTTAGGAAGACATCAAAAATTGAAAACAAAAAAGAGGAGTGACATATATTTTAAAAGACTAACAGAGGTATAATTTCTATGTCAAATCAAGCAAAGACAATGAGATAGAATCAACTTTATTTTGTTACACTACTTATTTTATTAAACATTACCACTGGTTCCCATATTGTACCAGATACAATTTCAATATGTTATCATGGCATGGCTATTGGGTCCTATAGTTTCCTCTCTCATCTCTAGTCTATGTCCTGTCCATTTTTGACCTTTACATGTGCTGATTTTTTTTTCTTCCTGGAGGATCTTTCATTCTTGGCAACTGCTATTCATTACTCAAGCTTTAACTCAGAAAACCTCCCTTATTTATTGAGACCTGGTTAGATGTTTTTCTTTTATTGCTTTATCAAAGCATTGTTATTTAAAATAAGATTGTGGTCTCCACTAGAATGTAAACTCATATATATATTTCCTATCTTAATTGTAATCAGTATTTTCAACATAGTGACTAAATAGAGAATTTTCTACATTTAACCCCGAATATCAACTACACATATCATAAGAAAACACTTGAAAACCAAAGAGAAAAATTTCAAATCAGGCAGAGAAAACATTAACTTAAAATCTGTGACATTACAATATATGGCTAACTTAATTGAAATTACGGAAGTAAGAAGACAGGGATTTAAAAATCTTTGAAGTGCTTAAACAATTCCAGTTATCTTCCTAATGAAATTAACTAAGCAACTCTGCCAGACTTTGGCTTGTTGGGGAGGAGGGAAGGAATTAACCTCTAGGAATAATTCTAGTTTAGCATATGGAATCAGATGCACAATGATATCTCACCTGAGGACCCAGTCACCAGACTTAGAAAAATTGATGGAAACCTAGAATTTCATATACAGTATAATCATATTCTAAACTGAATATACAATAAGAAAATTTCTATACAAGCTAAAAATGGAGATAATCTCTCACTAGTATAACTGCATTAAGGGTCTCACATTGCTTTCTGCCAAGCAGATGTAAAATAGTTCTCATGAGAACACATAAGAAAACTTGTTTATATCTATTTATAGCTATATAAAAACTTGTGTTTATGTTTTGATGTTCTGCTAAAAACACAATTGCACAATGAGTTTCAGCATTTTGGGAAAAATTGACACAATTAGTGGGCCATTTTTGTAAGAAATGCTTCTTCACCAATGTTTTTGATAAATGCAGAGGACAAAGAATGTGGGAAAGATGGTTACTGATGACTCTGGGTTAAAAAGTAACTTAGCTGAGGCAGGAAATATACAAGATGAGTCTCAAGTATTAAATAGTGTCAGAAAATAAGAAAGAATCCACTTAAAGAACAAAAACTCATGGTGATGGGGCTAAGGCAAAGATACACAGAAGCCGATTAAAGGGGTGTATATGGAAAAAAAAACTGGGACAATTTGAGCAATGTCATAGTCACTAATATCATTGCCATGATCCAATGAGCTTGACCACACACGACTTAGAGGAAGAAAGATTAATTTGCTCACAGTTTTTGGAGATTTCAGGATTCAGTCCATGTGAGTCCAGGCCTGCCAAGCTCAAGGCATGGCAGCAGGAGGCAGAGGGAAGGAGAGCACTGGACTATACTCACACCCCAGGGGCCAGAAAGAGCACATAGGGAGAAGAGAGGACATGTATAAACCCCAGGCCACATCCCCTGGAGCTCTCCTTGGCAATCAAGGCCCGCTGCCAGTGATGCCACCTTGTTTCTATGAGGGTGAGGGAGACATTTTAAATCCTATTACAAGCAATAATAATAAATAATAATAGGATAGAATAATAAAATAGAATTAGTTTATAGCCTGAAGTGTAAAATAAATGTGTTGAGGCCATAGTGATGTAAATAAAAGACTGGATCAACACATTAATGTGAGAGACCAGTCCTCCTGTAGCAGAGTTTCAAATAGTTCACGTACCTACCAAGTATGTGAGATTTAACTCTCTACTTCTTAAGTCAAGATACTTGTAGTAACTTTCTTCCAAAGAGTACATATAGTACATAAAGAATAAGGTGGAGAAACATATAAAATACATCAGCTAAGTGATCAAAGTAAAAAACTGATGTTACCTTGATGATGTCTATCCCTCATATGAAAGTGGTACTTTTCTCTGAGGTATTCCTCTACAGAACCTATAACCCAGTCTAATCAGAAAAGAGGTGTCAGGTGAATCCTAACAGGAGGACAGTCTATATAGTATATGACCACTACTTCTCCAAAGTGTCAATGTCATCAAAAACAAAGAAAGCTTGATAAATTGTTCCAGTCAAGAGGAGCAAAAGGAGAAACGACCACTAAATGTAAAATCATTTACTAAATAGAATTTTGAAACTGAAAGGGACATTATGTAAAAATTAAGAACTCTGAATAAATTATGGACTTTAATAATTTATCAATATTGATTTATTAGTTATAGGAGATATACCCTGGTAGCATGAGACTATTAAGAATAGAAGAAACTGTGTGGGAATTATATGAAGGCTCTGTAGCTCAGTGATAGAATGTGTCTGGGTTCAATCCCCAGTACCACACCCAAAAAAGAAAATAAATTCAGAAGTGTTTGGCTTTGAATGTGAAGAAGCTTTAAAATAATTTAACACAATAAATTAGATTTAATCTTACTTTAATGTATAACATATAATAGGACTTAAGTATAATTAAGTCTAAAAAGCTTTAAAGTTTTTATATAAAATTTCTAAAACATATCCTGTAGAGAGGATAATATCTGGGCCCCGATATATCTATTATCAAGTTTCCAAATTTGTCATACTTCTATCATTTTAAAAAATCTATCTCTGCTCCTATCTATTAAAAATAAAATTTCATATATCATGTATTCTTAAATTTTTCAGTTTGTATTTAATAAATCAGGAATTTTAAATAAATATCATGATAGGACTATTTCACTCAGTACTACTAGTACTAATAGCTCATTAATACATGTTAATACCCTACTCACATTAAGTTTTCTCTGGTTATCTGAAAAGGTAATTTTTTTTTTGGAATTTTTTTGTTGGAATTAGGTTTTAAACAAGATCTACATACTGTATTTGATTTGTGACTAATTAGTTATATCTTAATGCCACATTTTTGTTAAACATAGATTGGGTTTTACAATAAAATTTATATGCCAAATTTCTTTTTTTAAAATTTTATTTATTTATTTATTTATTTATTTATTTTATTGGTGCACTGTATTCATACATCATAGTGGGATACAAACTTTGTTGACATACATGCACACATCGCTCAGTCAGTCCCGACCCGATCCCCACCCCATTCCCTCCCCATCTCTCCTTCCCATGCTTGGCTTAGTGGTTGACATCTAGTATTATAGCAATTTATCCAAAATTAAAAATGATGATCTCACATAACAGTTTCATTTGTCTGATATCAAGCTTTTGATGACTTAAAGATAACATTTCAATATTTCTTTTTGCTTTCTTTCTTACCAGAGAATATTTTTTTTTCTATTTTTTTAGGTAAAACTATCATATATTTATATATTTATTTTTCAGAAAAAAATCTATCCTAATATGGAATATGGATTCTAGATAC
The DNA here is from genome assembly GCF_963383645.1 of Muscardinus avellanarius. Classification (NCBI taxonomy): domain Eukaryota; kingdom Metazoa; phylum Chordata; class Mammalia; order Rodentia; family Gliridae; genus Muscardinus; species Muscardinus avellanarius. Next base: position 29,535,002 of record NC_137794.1, read on the forward strand.
CCAAAACGATCTTGAAAAAGAACTAAGCTAGAAGATATATATTTTCTGATTTCAAACCATATAAAGCTACAATAATTGAAACAGTGTAGTACTGTTCTAAAGGCAGATATATAAACCATTGGAGTTAAATACAAGCCTAGAGCAAAATTCTTCCCTATATTATCAATTTATTTTTGACAAGGTTTCCACGAACATTTGGTGGTGGAAATAATAATCTTTTAACTAAATATTGTTGAAAAATAATAATTACATGGAAAAGAATAAAATTGGACCCTTACCTAATCCCATATACAAGTATTAACTCAAAATAGATAAGAGACCTAAATATAAATCTTAAGACTATAAACTTTTAGAAGAAAATCTGGGTCATAAAACCTCACAACATTGAAATTGGCAGTGATTTCTTGGATATGATTTCAGTGGCACAGGCAACAGAAGAGTATACAAACTCCCTAAAAAATAAAAAAAAATATTGTATATCCAAAGACAATGTAAACAGAGTTAAAAGTTACTAATAGAATGGGATAAAATATTTCCAAATGCTATATCTGAAGGTATATTAATATCCAACTAGAAATCCTAAAAATTAACAACAATAAAGGCAAACAATACCATTTAGAGATAGGTAAAAGACTAACATGAATAATGAATCTCCACAGATAACCAATCTTAGTTGTCTGTTGGATGGAAAATCTTGTTTCTCTGGTTCTGGTGTGTGTTACCTATTTCTTCTTTGTAGTTAATCTCTTTGAGTATTTTCTCTAGCGCTGGTTTTGAAGACATAAATTCCTTCAGTTTCTGTTTTTCATGGAAGCTTCTTATTTTTCCATCTAATTTGATAGAAAGTTTTGCTGGGTAGAAAATTTTTGGCTGGAAGTTGTTTTCTTTCAGAGTTTGGAATATGTTACTCCAAGCCCTTCTGGCTCTCATAACTTGGTTTGGGAAGTCTGGAGTGATTCTAATTGGTTTGCCTCTGAATGTCACTTGGCCCTTTGTTTTTGTTGCCTTTAAGATTCTCTGCTTGGCTTCCACAGTGGTCATTTTGACAATTATGTGGCATGGGGATCCTCTTCTCCGATCCTGTCTAAAGGGAGTTCTATAAGTTTCCTGGATCTGTGTATCAACCTCTTGCTCTATGTTTGGAAAAATTTTCTGCTATTACTTCCTTGAAGAGATTGTTGATCCCTTTGGTATCACTTTCTTTTCCCTCCTCTATTCCAATTATTCTTAGGTTAGCTCTCTTAAAATGGGCCCATATTTCTTCAATGTCAGATTCCTGCTGTCGGATATTTTTTTCTAGATTAGAAACTATGTGTTCATTTTTGGAATGATCATCTTCTAAGAGCGAGATTCTGTTCTCCATGTGGTCTAATCGGTTGTTTGTGCTTTGAATTGAGGCCTTTACTTCATTAATTGCATCCTTTATCTCTTTTTGGCTCTCTCTGAGTTCTTTTCGAAGCACCTCTATTATTTCTACTGTTATTTTCCTGATTTGTTCTTCTAGAAATCTCTGATTTTCTGTTTTATCGGGTTCTGATGTTGTGGGGTTGTGGGCATTCATTGTTCCAGTGTTATTCCTCTTTCCCATGATTTTGGAAGTTTGTGCCTTCTCTGGGTTCTTCCCTTGGGTCACTATGACTTCATTTAAGGTGCTCTGGATCTCGAGTCTGTAGTATCTCAGACCCCACTACTCCTTCACTGGGTTGTATCACAGAGTCTCCGACCCAGGGAGTCGATAGAGGCTGCTTTAAACTATGGGGGGTGCCAGGTTGCACGTTCTCCTATGGTGTGATATCTCTGCCACCGCCCCTCCCCAATTGGTCAAGTCCCAGGAAGTACAGTACTGGGATTTCTCTCTGTGGCCCGCAATTTGACTTACTGTTTTTGAGTTCGCAGATGTAGCTGTACTGGACTCGTTGAATTCGCTGCTGCTGCCGCCGGTGGCAATATGGCGCCACTGCTACGCCCTCGGCCGTGAGGCTAGCTTATTTCTTCTTGGTTTTGTGCTGAGCTCAGCCACTGGGAGCTTTAGATTTTACCTGCGGTGAGAAATCCCGCCTGGCTGTTCCGCAGCGCCTTACCTCGGCTTGCTGTAGCCGTCTGGTGAAGTCGCCGCTGCCGCCGGCAGTATGGCACTGCTGCCGCGTCCTCTGGCATGAGGCCGGTGTATCTCCTCTGTGGCTCTGAGCTCTGTTCTCAGTCCGCTTTCTCTCTGGAGCCTGGTGATTCTTTTGTTTCTCTGGTGATGGTGTTTTCTGGCTATGAAAGGTGCTGATTTTGTGGTAATGGAGATTGGTTGTTAGCAGGGCTCTTAAGCCCCGCTTTTCTCGGTCGCCATCTTCCCGGAAGTCCAAATTTCTAAATAATAAAAAAATTGAGCCAGACATAGTGATGCAGCCTGTTATCCAAGTACTTGGGAGGCTGAAACAGGAGGATCTCAGGTTTGTGGCCAGCCTCAGGAATTTAGCAAGGCTTTCAGTGACTCAGTGAGACCTTGTTTCAAAATAAATAAAACAAGCCTGGGGAGTGTAGCTTGGAGGTAGAATACCCTTAACTTTAATCCCTAGTCCCATAATAACCAACCAACTAACTAACTAGCTAACTAAAATACAATATCCAAGTGTGATTTTGCATATATGACAAATTTTGTAAACATTAAGCTATAGAAACAGATCTAAATGACTTCTTTGCTTTTCCTTTCCCTGAAATAAATTTAGAACTTCTTTTTATGTTTCCCACATAAACCCAATGCCACGTTTTTCCAGTGTAACAGTCATTTTACAAGAGATTTTTGTGTGAGATGCAGAGTGTAACACCTGTATGAGAAAGTAAATCTAAGAGGGGAAAGCTGCTAGAAGTTCTTGTTCTTTTGCTCTAAGGTTCCTTTCCAGTCTCTGGCTGCTTTCTCTATTCCAACTATTATGACAGGCTCTCTAGTTTCATTTTATCGCTCTCTACTTCCTGAAATTCTTTCTTTTATCGGATATCTCTGTGTCTTATATTTTTCTCAAGCAGATAAATGTTCCTCTCTCGTGTCTTTGCATGCTCATATCTACCAGACCGATCATCAATCTACTTCTCGTAGACATGTGGGAAAGCAGGAGATTTTCTTCATCATAAATAACATCTCACACAGAGATTCATACTGATTCATGCTTTCATGCAGCACCTATGTGTCAGGAATTAGGCGGTATGCTGGGAACAATAACTAGCAATGCCTGATTCTTTTTTCTTGTGAATATATGGCCAAAGTACTCATATACATATGTATGAAGTCAGGGTTATATATGGAATGAAGTTAGTGTGGTGGGATTAAAAAAATAAACAAGTAGATAACTGATTATAATTTAATCCATTTTTGCAGCCTGTATCTCCATAGACATTTGCATATCCCCAAGGGTGGCTGGGTGACAGGAAGCTCTGGTACAGCCAGGACTCCACGGCCAGGATTCCATCAGGAGTTGCACTCTGGCAGCCTCACCCTGCTCTCAGAGCCAGGACAAGGGAGCTTTGCCACAGGAAATGAGATAATGCATCTACAAACTCATTTATCTTCTTGGGGAAATATATTACCCCAAGGTGTTTATGCCCCAGACATTTTAACAGACATACAACAATTACACTTGGGTTTTCTTTTTTTAGTGTTACCGATTCACAAGCACAAATAAGACTGCAACATATACTTTTAATGTAAAACAAAATAACGTTCTCCCCAGGTTTTTGTTCAAAGTAGTCTTTTTAAAAAATCCCATGTTTTTCTATAGAAAAGATAGCCAGGTGGTGTTACAGGGTTAGAAGATGTGGATTTATTATTTAAAAGCCACATTACTTTGAGCAAGTTCCCTAGCCTCCTGTTTACTAATCTGTTAAATGAAAGAAGGAAATTTCTCTAATTCATAGGAGTTTTGAGAGGATTAAACTAGTCAATATGTGTGAAAAGATTTCCAAAATTATGAAGCACTTGCTAACAGAGGCTTAATCTATCATCATACTGGGAACAGATCCATTATTTCTGCCCATTTCTTCCAGTTAATATATAAAAATAAAAATATAACTGAAACATGAGAAGAGAGATTGACATCACTGGCTGAATTGAGTCAGAATTCAAAGTTTCAATTCAAATTGTTCAACCTGTGTATTTATGGGACATTTTCCCTTCAAGTAGAAAGATTTTGTTAGCCCACCAACAGCCTCAGACCTGATTTCCTGTTTACCTTGAAGTACATGTTATGGTTTATTCTTAATGATTGGAGCAAGTTCCAGTTTCTGGTGGAATGACCTCAAGTAAACAGAGCAGGATAAGAGAAAGAACAATTATTTTGTGGTGCTGCTTGATGTTGTATATTTTATATAAAACTGGGTAGGTCAATGAATGTAATAAATAAGAATTTTATTAATTTTCTTTTCATTTGTGTTAATTGAATATTATACCTCAACACTGAGGTAGGGAATAGTAATTATGATAATAAATAATATTTAGTCCTTGCTATCAAGGAGATAATAGAAATGAGACAAGGAAATCTGTGATTAGATCAAAATGTGATAATGTTCTTTAGGAGTTGACGTAGTCTATTTGATGTTAGATATGGCTCATCTGCTTCCTCTGGGGTCATTTTTAACAGTGCTGCGTAAGAATTCCATGTTCATAAAAGTTTGAAAAAGGAAGGCTGACTTTTTAGCTCAGATTCATTTATTTGTTTCTTCTCCTGTCTCAGCCCCAGCCCCAGCCCCAGAGAGTACTTAGTGTCCTGCAGTGAGAAAGAACAGCTGACTCCTCCCAGTAGAAGGCTGTTACAGCTTCTTGTCTCTTGTCTCATATTTGCAGATCTCTGCTGGAACAGAAAGAACAGAGTCCCCGGAAACATGGACACAGGTTATTTAGAATTTGTAGTTAGATATGAAGACTGCATTGCATACTTACAACCAATATTTATTGTTATTTGTTATTTTTTGGTGGTACTGGGGTTCCTGGAAGCCCTTCTACCTCCGGGCTACACTCTCAGACCTATTTTATACTTTTTTATTTTTGGAAACAGGGTTTTTTAAGCCAGCGCGGCTGGCTTCGAACCTGTGCGATCCTCCTGTCTCCACTTCCCAAGCGCGGGGATTACAAGCGTGCACCACCATGCCCGGTATACAGCCAACATTTAATTGAGCAAATTGGGAATAATCCAAAAGTTTCAAAGAAATCATCATCTGATGATTTAACAGTTAAAAACAAAACTTTGCATAGGTACAAGGGAAAGATAAGTGCCTAGGATGGAAGGCCAGCAGGAGCAATCTTTGTGTGACAGCAGGGGATAAGAGGGACACAGAGGTCACGGGAAGGCCGGGCTCATTCTCTGCTTACTCTGCATCAGACTGATCAAAGTTTTCTAGTGAGGAAGAACTTAGGAATGAACTTGCTGAACATACCCTGTATGCCTTGCTTTAGTGTATACTCCTTTCATAGAGGTTTGTGTAAAAGTAACTCTTCTTACATATATTAATCTCACTTCCTCAGGCCTCATTCTGCTGCCAGGTAGGACACATCATTTAAACATTTCCAGATGAGATGGGGAATCTTCCAGTGTTTCTCTAAGTTAAGTCAGGTTCTCCTGCATCCCTGTCCTTTTCAGAAGCATCTACTGTCTCCATCTGGGAGGACGGTCTGGCCCTTGTTGGCATGTCCAGTTGCCAATGTTTGCCTCAATCTGAGTCCTTTTCTTCTTGGCTTCATGGCCCCTCCAGATCTGTAAATGTGTCTTGGCTCACACCACGGCCCTTTTGCTGGGTTGCTGCTTTCAGACGGGTCTGCAGAAGATGCCCTTGGCCATAAGCCGACTGGGGCCCAGGCTGCCCTGGGGCTACTCCTCTCCCATGGCCCCGTGCAGGTGGATGGAGTTTTGGAAATTATGCTACCCCCAGAGATCCTGACAGTCAAACTGGCTGCTCCCCTAAACTCGGGGACTCCTCAAGTCTATCTTTCACCAGAGTTTGGCTTGAAAGGAATGAGCATGGTCATTCTCTCCCTGTTACAGGCTTTGAGGGTCTTTAGCTAGTTTGTAGTTGGAGACTGAAACAATCTCCTATGATAATGTCTTCTTTCAGATATTACTGTGTGGAGTAGTAATAGTTGTTTAGAGAAGAGGGCAAAGAATTGTATGAAAAGGACACATTAACAGTATAATTGAGGAACACAAAAATCATCTTTGGTCCAGTTTATTTTTCTGTTTGTACCCTTTGGATATGAAGCTAATAGTAATTTATAGCTGAAATACCAAAACTGACCACTTTGTGAATCTCCTCAGGGAAAGGCGTGCATTATCTATCTGTAGGATAGCTTCACTTTAGTCCTACCTTGGAGAAGAAAACATAATGGGTCTTTAAATTTTGTCAACTAAGTAGAATTTCAGGTTATGAAGTTGTCTGTAATTTTTTCAGATATCGGTATTTTCCAAACATATTTCGTTGGAATTTCAAACAAAACCAGAGCCAGTTAGAAGTTGGTGAAGATGGATTTTACTCAGGAATATTGCAATAGGGGAAGAGAGACTCCAGTATAGAACTGGGCTTCATTTCAAATATACCAGGGATAACTAGAAATTTATAGCCAAAAAGTAGGATGTCAGTGGATGGAAACTGCTAAGAGGAGACACAAAGTCTGGGTAGAATTTTGGCCGAACAAACCTAAATAGGATTCTCCTGAAGGCAGGCCAGGACAGGGTGATCAGGTACCAAGTGTGAGGAGTGGAGAACTTTCTCAGATATGGAGGTATCATTAAGTATCAAAGATGAGGATTCTTGTTAAACTGCCTTGGCGTTGTTATTTGTTAAATTGGATTTTACAGGAAAGTACACAGATGGGCCTAGAGGAAAGTTTAGAAGCCCAACCAAAGTTAGACCAAACAACAAATCCTTGTCAGAATAGAGTTCCCACAGGAAAGCTAGATGACAAAAACAAAAATAAAATAAAATGACAGGAAGAGAGTTTCTTGGCAAAATAAATCGCATACCACATGCACCTTGAGAGGATATTTTAGATAACTTTGCATCAGACTTACTCTACTTATTTTCTGTAAATTTTCAAAGGCTCACTGGAAAGACCTGAAAGGAAAGAGATTAATTGGAGAAAAGATAGACACATATATCAATGTGCATGGAGATAATAACGAAGAGTAATTACTAACTAGCCCAGCATGATAGCATGATTCGAGAAGTTAAGCGGCCCTGTCCTCAGAGGAGGAGGAGACTGAGGAATACGGATGATTTTAAGGGGGATAGCAAATGATACTCAGGGGAAGATGATGGATTTGGAGCACATACAATTATCTAGGAGATGGTGTGTTCAGCCCACAGAGCAGACTTTTGGACCACTCTTTGGTACCAAAGAGAAGACAGTGGTTTGTGACCAAAGTTGACTAGGTATGCGGATGACTTCCATTTCTTTTCCTTGACATGGATTTAGTTAATAAAGACACAGGGAAGGTACCTGAGATAATTGTTTTCTTTTTTGGTGGTGGCAGACTTGAGGCAGATAAGTAGGTATGAAGTTAAAGCCTCTCTCAGAGTCTTGGTTCCTTTAGCTTAAAATAGTATTCCAAGGTGTCACATTTGGAGGTGACAGTCCCTGGACTCCCTCAGTATCTTCTCCACCAATACACTGTTTTGTTCTTTTCCTCATTTATTAAATATTAAAACTTAATGCACTAACCTTTTTTCTCGACTAGCAACAACTGATCATCATGACAGTTATGATTTATTAAATGTCATGATTTCATAGGAATAGCTTTGGTGAAACATGGAAAGGTCAAGGTGGGCTTTGTTTACCTGTAGGCCTTTCAGTTATACTGCTTCTTGATGTTTTTATTCAAGTACTGGAATTAATTTGAAGTCTTAGGAGGAGTTTGTAATACACAGTACAGACAAACAAGCAGATTTTGAGGAATTTCCTTATCCCTTTTCTATTTAAAATTTATGTAAAAATTAGCTTTCCTGATTTCTTCATTGCTATGCTTGACTGCATGAAGTAGCTGTTACCTTGCCATCTGCAAGCATGTTATTTTTTTATTTGGTGGTCCTAAATTACAGGAAGGAAACTGCAATAAATTGCTAAAATAATATATTGAACTATAAATATGAATCATCATTTAGATTCCAATGTATGTATTTCTTCTGTTTACATACTACTCTGTTTCTATAACAATTTGAAGGGGCTTATTATTCCATATAAAGAATTTTTTTTTTGCAAAGACCATAATGAGCACAGTGCGCACAGCTGTAATTACTATTCCAGCCCTGAAAGCCACTGTGATGAAGTCATGGAATTATGATCCCATCTAAGCTTATAATTGTGTGTGACCATATGTACAAGTTTATATTACTACAGGGGGATTCTCAGAAAGAATCACATTCTGGAAACATTTAAGACAAAATAAGCCTTTCTGATCTGTTAATGAAGTAAACAATTTTGATTTAAAAAGAACAAATCATATGTTAGGGACAGAAATGCCACATGCTTTGTGTGGGGTCACAGCTCAGGGTTCTCTTCAGAAATAGAAAAAAAACACGTTATGCAGTTGTTTTTATTGTTTAAACATAAATAACTCTCTTTCCAAAATGTCTGTTCAGATGAAGTCAGCATCCTTTCAAGGTGTTTTTTGTTTTTTTTTGTTTTGTTTTTCTTTTTTGGGTTTCTGCTGGGCCTGGAGATTGTCTCTTATAAGAGTAGGGCTTGTTCTCCAGAATAATTGGGACATCAGTTACTAGTCAACCCTGGGCACAGGGAGGAAAGAAAACATGTCAGGGCTGTTAGATCCTTAGTACTGACTTCATATGAGGCTGTACCTGGTGAGAAAGGGGCCCGGGCATCAAACGTCTGCTTCTGGAGTCTGAAAAGAGCCCCCACCCCCGCCATTCCTGCTTTACACAGCCCACAGACTTCTGTGAGAAGTGGCAAAACAGAAATGAAAACTGAGTTGATCTACCTGCTCCAGATGCCAAACTTATAAAAAAAATTCCTTTGCCCCTTCTGATCTAATCGCCTTGTTTAAGAGGCCAGGAGAAACTTGGCTTTTTCTTCCACCTTTTGCCCCTGCTTTTGCCACTTGAATTTGGAGCAGAGTTAAAAATCTTTTTTGCTGTTAGACTTAGGAAGAACAAAATATATACATCCAAGGATCTATAATTCTTTTTTTTTTTTTTTTTGAGGTACTGGGGATGGAACCCAGGGGCATTCTACTTCTGAGCTATACCTTCAGCCCCACTTTTTACTCTTTATTTTAAAATATGGCCTCACTGAGTTGCAAAGGAGGCTGGCCGCAAACCACGATCCTACTGTCTCAGCCTCCCAAATGCTGGAATTAAAAGCGTGAACCACCATGCCCAGCTTTATAGTTCTGAGCTTTCAAGGAAAAAGTCTTAAGTGCAGTTAGCAATGTATATTTTCTCTTTCTTGCTTGCTTTCTTTCTCTTTCTTTCTTTCTTTCTTTCTTTCTTTCTTTCTTTCTTTTCTTTCCTTCTTTTCTCTTTTTTGTTGTTGTTGTACTGGCAATGGAACCCTGGGCCTTCTACCTCGGGGCTACACTCTCAGACCTATTTTAAACTTTGTTTATAAACAAGATCTCACTAAATTGTCGAGAACCTCACTAAGTAGCTGAGGCTGGCTTCGAACCTGTGGGATCGATCTTCCTGTCTCAGCCTCCCAAGCACTGGGATTACAAACATGCACCACCACGCCCAGCTACAATGGATTTTTTAAACAAATACAAAAGAATAAATTGCCTTACATTGCTAATGACTTTTAAATCATTCAAAATCCATTTGCCAAAATGACTTGCATTTTACTTTTTTTGTGGTACAGGGGATTGAACACAAGGACATTCTACCTCTATAGAAGTAAATCCCCAGCCTTAATTTTTATTCTTTATTTTGAAACAGGATTTCACTAAGCTGCCGAGGATCTAAGTATCTAAGACTGCCCTTAAACCTGCCATCTTCCCATCTCAGCCTCCCAAGTACTGGGATTGCTTGTACCACCACGCCTGGCATACTTGCTTATTTTAGAAAACTTAAAAACTGAAGAAAATATGAAGTAAAACAAAAGTACTCACAATTCTATTACCCAGAGAAATATTCCGTAAATGTTCCAGTGTTTTCACTAAGTATATATTAGGCACTAAATATAAACATAAGCTCCATTAAAATAATCATGTGATTTTTGTCTTTGGTTCTGTTTATGTGGTGAATTACATGAATTGATTTTATATGTTGAACCAGTCTTTTGAACCCTATTTGATCATGGTGCATGATTTTCTTGATGTCGTTTATTTTAATTTAATTTTAATTGTTTTTTGTGGGTCTGGGGATGGAACCCAGGGGCATTCAACCTCCGAGCTAAACCCCCTGACCTATTTCTTTACTCTTTGTTTTGAAACAGGGTCTCACTAAGTTGCGGAGGGCCTCACTAAGTAGCTGAGACTCTCCAGTCTCAGCCGCCCAAATGCTGGGATTACAAGCGTGCGCCACCACGCCCAGCTTTGGATGTGGTTTTGAATGTATGTTGCTAGTATTTTGTTTAGCAGTTTTACATCCAAGCTAATCAATAATATGGGTCTGTAGTTTTTCTTCCTTGAGCTGTTTTTATTTGATTTTGGTGTTAATGTGATGGTGGCTTCATAGAATGTATTTGGGAAAGTCCCATTTCTTTCTATTTCACTAGATTGAGGAGTATCAGGATTAGCTCCACTATAAAGGTTTTATAAAATTCACTTGAGAAACCATCTGGTCCTGGGATTTTTTTTTTTTTTATGGTAGGCTCTTTATTGCTGTTTCAATCTCTTTGATTGCTATTAGTTGGTTTAAATGTTCTTGATTCAGTTTAGAAAGGCTGTATTTATCTAGAAAGTTGTTAGTTTCTTCCATATTTTCCATTTTGTTGGAGTTTAGATTTTCAAAGTAGTTTCTGATAATCCTCTGAATTTCTACACTGTCAGTAGTGATATGTCCTTTTTCATTTCTTATTTTCATAATTTGGGTTGATTCTCTCTTTTTTTGGTTAAGTTGGATACTAGTTTATCTATCTTGTTATCTCTTTTGAGAAACCAGCTTTAATATTGTTGATTTTCTGTGTTTTTCTCTACTTCATTGATTTTTGCTCTGATTTTAATAATTTACTGTCTTCTACTGGCTTTGGGGTTAGACTCTCCATGTGTTTCAGGGGTTTGAAGTGCATCATTAGGTTATTTATTTGGAGATCTTCTGTTCGTTTTATGTGGGCACTCAGTGCTATGAGTTTTCCTCTCAATATTGCCTTCGAGGTATCCAAAGACAAAAATCACATGAGCCTGAAAAAGCATTTGACAAAATCTAACACCTATTTATGCAAAAAGTACTACAGAGAATCAAAATAGAAGGAACAGACCTCAACACCATCAAGGCAGTATACAATAGGCTCACAGCCAAAGTCATATTAAATGGGGAAAACTGCAAGAATACTGCCTAAAAACAGGAACAGACAAGGATGTCCATTATCACCACTTATGATAATGGCCAACTAGGCCATTCAGCAAATATCTCTTTGGTAAATATTGGTACTCCTCCAGTAGTTACAAATTGAGAAATGATATTTTCTTCTTCCTGGCAATTTTGTTACCAGATCAATGAAAGACTGGGACTAAATTCTGTCAAATGTACAGACATTATAAAACTAAGGTATTATCTATTGTAAGATGTGTAGCAATTCTGTGGACCACTGAGAATGAAAGATATGCTATTAATCATAATTTCAAAATGTCATTGATTGTAAGATATTCAATTCCAGTCTGTTACAATGTGAAAAAAAGTATACCTTAAAGAAATAAGATATTAGCAACAAAGCACCAAAAGAGGTTCTCCATTTTATTCAGCACTTTTATTTTATTTAGCCCCTTTTATTTAGCACATTTTATTTAGCACATTTTATTTAGCCCCACTTCTTTCCTAATAGCACAATCTTTAGCGCGTTAGAATTACTCCAAAAGGTACCTCTTCATATTCTGATGGTAGAATCAGCCATCTTTGGAACAAGATGAGGCTCCAAGGTTTTCCATGCAAAGAAGTGATGTAGGGTCAACAAGCCTTCCAATCCTGCATGCTCCCATCCTGGAGCAGTGCTGTTGGCTTTGTAGGGTGCAGGTAAGGTGGTAGGGCCTGCTCAGTATTCCTCACTTACCACCTATCTTGAAGAATGTGCCCTTAAAACCAAGAAAGATGATTTCCAACAGACCTTACTCTAACAAAGCCTTTGGTTAAGGCTTAATTAGGGACTAGCTGTCATTTAAGTATAGTTCTCAATGGATGTTGACCTCAAATGATAATTAACCCTTCCTAAAATGCAAATTAGAACTAGTTCAGGAGACACATGCTGCTATTTGGATTACAGCATTTAAAAATAAATGATCAAATATGCAGTGTTTAACACTTTTATCTTACTAAACAAAATGTACCTAGATAGGAAACTATATATCATTGCCGTAATTGAAAAATAAATAACGATGCTATCAATAGAACTTACCTATAAAAGATTAACAATAACAATACAATATTACGTACCATTGTCTAGTTAAAGCTTAAAACTTGAGGTTAGCTCTCCTTTTGTTAAAACTATTAATAATTGGTATTATTTTACTTAAATTTATCAGAAGAGGAAAAACTGAAAAGGGAGTTATTTACTTAGACTATTATTCTAAGTTATTTAATGTTCTTTAACTGCACAATCAGGGGCTGGGTATGCACTTTGCAAAAACTTCATTTGATGGTTTTCAAGTCCCTCACAAACCTAATATTGTTAGAGAGGCGTTTTTTTCTTGTTTTATATAACTATGAGTTGTACTGTATGTCATTTCAGAAAACAGTACATAGGTCATTGTTATTTTATTTATTTATTTTTTTTTCTGCGGGTCTGGGGATGGAACCCAGGTGCGATGAGCTACACCCCCTGCCCTATTTTTTATTCTTTATTTTGAAACAGGGTCTCATGAAGTGGTGAAGGGCCTCCCTAAGTAGCTGACTCAGGGATTACAAGGGCATGCCACCAAGCCTGGCTAGGTAGGTCATTGTTATTTTAAACAGATTAGTTGCTTTGAGTACTTGAGCCAGGGCAGTATTTATTTTTCTAACGTTTTTATTCACAAATAAGAACATTATAGACAATTATGCACTTTATCTTATTGTGCTCATATTACACATTTATAATATTTATAATAAAAGCTTTTAGGGTGTATTAAAATGTAGGCTCAAGTTTTCTGATTTTAAAAAATAAAAATCACAGCAAATAGTTTGAAAGTCTTTAAAACCTAATAAGCGATCCCCCCCCCTCCACTCCATTTTCCCTGCCAGTGATGATACTGCAGCATCTAGTAGATTTATTATTGGCATCACCAAATCTTTACTTTTCAAATATAGGGTCCTGGGGCCCCTGAGAAAATCACAGTGTCAGATAGCTAAAGGAGTTTATATTGATAACCAGTAGTTTGGTTTTCTATTTTTTTGCAACATGATTTATCTAGATATCTGCATTATTTTTGACTCAATATAGAAAGGACTTACCCAGTGACTCATTCTGGTTCTGTGGTTTCACCAATGCACACACTCAAGACCAAGGCTTCGCCGTGAGTGAGAGGACACCCTGTATGTGGTGAGCAGCATGAACTCTGTGTTCAAACAGCCAGGCTCAGCCTCCATGACTGTGTTATGGAGCCACTTCACCTCAGCAGCTTCAGCTTGGAAATGGAATTATTAAAGGTCTGACTGTGGTCATCAAATCATTCTATACTTGGCACATAAACTATATTTTTTTAACTTTAGGGATTTAATGTCGCCTGGCAGATGCTTAAGGTTGGAGGAATGGTGGCTTGGCTAGTGACAGGTGCACTATAATTCCAGTTGTACTGACACGGATCATGTACATATGTTTCCTTAGGCTGGTTTACTCCTTTACTAATGTTCTATTATTTTACCAAGATCATATTTAGGCACGGTGATGTGTGGGCCCTAGAATCAGAGGGCTCTTCTTATGGCCTTGGTTTGGCCACCATAAGGTCTGTGAGGGTGCTGGGCTTGGGACTAGGTCAGCTGACCTAGAGAGTGTCTCTGCTGTCTTCCTCTCTCATGTATTCTGTATCATCCAGAGGCAGGAAAATGCATTTAGGGGAGCTTTGTAGTGATCAGCTGGCCTCCCTGGTAAGACCCTCGCTAAATTAGTCACTGATGCTCTTTTAGGATAGATTCTTCCCTGTTGCCATGGTCACCATTGTTGTAGCAGTTATAGGTACTACAGAAGTGGCCTCCAGACTCTTAAATCTAATAAATGATTCTTTCCAAGTACCATTCTATTTTTATTCAGACACTGCAGAAGCCACTCAGGATCAGATGAAAAAATGCTGCTGAAATTACATGATCATCAAAAAGCAAAATAGAACAAAAATTTTCAAGATTGACAATGTTTTCAATCTTCCCTCTACTCACTACTCTCAAACAATTCTGAAAGCCATGCTAAGATAAACTCCTCAAATGGTTCCATAGGCCTTGGTCCCTTAGTTGTTAAGGAATCTGGTCTCAGCACCAAAAGCATGTCATTGAATCTTTTTTTTTTTTTTTAACTACAAATGTCTTTTATTGAAATACTTTTGTCTTTTTTTTGCGGGTCTGGATGTAAAACCCAGGGGCATTGGACCTCTGATCTACACCCCCTGCCCTATTTTTTATTCTTTATTTTGAAACAGGGTCTCACTAAGTTGCAGAGGGCCTCACAAAGTAGCTGAGGCTGTCTGCGAACCGCTGTCCTCTGGTCTCAGCCTCCTGAATGCTGGGATTACAAGCCTGTGCCACCACATGTGGCTTTGGAATCTGTTAATCACAGAATCTGTTATCAAAGAATGGGAGGACCATGTTGGATTGGGGGTGCCCACCTCATTTTCACTGTCATTTCTCAGACAACCCCCTAGAGGCAATCTTTTACCTTTTGGTGCAGTGCATGCTGGCCTACCAGGGCCTTGAAAGGGCCCAGTTGATACCTGGTTGTCTGAGCTTCCTCTAAGAATTCCATCCTTCCTTCCCTCCCTTCCTTCCTTCCTTCCTTCCTTCCTTCCTTCCTTCCTTCCTTCCTTCCTTCCTTCTTTCCTCCCTCCCTTCCTTCCTTCCTTCCTTCCTTCCTTCCTTCCTTCCTTCCTTCCTTCCTTCCTTCTTGCTTGCTTCTTTTTTGTGGTACTGAGGTTCCTGGAAGCCCTTCTACCTCCGGGCTACACTCCCAGACCTATTTTTTTACATTTGTATTTGGAAACAGGGTCTCTCAAGCCAGCACCGCTGGCTTCGAACCTGCGCAATCCTCCTGCCTCCGCCTCCCAAGCACGGGGATTACAAGCATGCGCCACCACGCCCGGCGAATTCCATCCTTCTTTCTAAATGGTTCTCATCACCCATACTTTCTGGAGTGTTGAACAGCTAATGTTAGAGGAGTCATTCTAACATTCTAAAGGGGACTGATGATATTCACTCAATTTTTAGAAATGTGTGATTTTGGCCAGTGGTCTTTTGAGAATACTGCCATTGCCTTTCTTTCCTCTCTTCTTCTCCCTTCCTCCCCTCCCCTCCTTCCTTCCCTTCCTTCCTTCCTTCCATTTGTATTTTATAATATCATGGTATTTCTTTTTAAATTCCTAAGTACATCAAATAAGCATACAAGAAAAGCATATAGCTTGGTGAGTAAGATCACTTCAATGTGATCACTACCTTAATCAAGAACTTGACTCCTAGGCATGGTGGCACACACTTGTAATCCCAGTACTTGGGAGGCTGAGATAAGAGGCAGGTTTGTGGCCAGCCTCAGCTACTTAGTGAGGCTCTCTGTAACTTAGTGAGATCCTGTTTCAAAAATAAAAAATAGAAAAAATAGGGTTGGGGGTGTAGCTCAGAGATAGAATGCCCCTGTGTCTATTCCCAGTACTGAAAAAAAAAAAAAAAAAACCAAAAAAACAAAAAAACAAAAAAGAAGCTGGACTCTTCTGTTATCAGATTTTCCCTTTGGACCAGACATATACTTACATTCTTACTTGGTTCAACAACTAAATCTAAATTATCTTGACTAATATGAGTTTCTAGTGTTGTGACTTGTGGCTTTTGCCCATGGCCTCGGCCTGTTAAACATGTTTGTTGTTAACATCGATGAGGCAGTTGAAGGTAAGCCAATCACATTTGTAACCAGCCAAGGGGGAGGGAATAGGAGAAGCCTGCCTTTGCTTTGTAAACGTGGAGATCCTCCCCTCCTTGCTCCTCTCCGCTTTCTTTTCCAGGCTAAGGAGGCTGGGCAGAGCAAATGGGGTGTGGACCGCCATTGTTCCACAGGATTTACAGACTGCCAACCGATTGCCTATTAAAACACTGCTCTGATGTAAAAGCCACTTTGTGTATTTTCTTTTTTGTGTCATCACGAGAATTTTTTGTGAGTTTAAGTGAGTTTTATACAATTCCCCAGGGGGTGCAACATTGGCTTTTCTTTCTAAGCAGAAAATAAGTGAAAGTAGAACTTGGGAGGATATAAATTCTTTCCTAATTTGGGAAAACTCCCCTGGGCGGTTCTTTTACCAATACCTGAACTCCCCAGTTGCAGTAAATTTAGCCTCCTTCTGGCTCACCTTGTCCTTATTCCCTTGCTTTTTAATGTCTCCCACACACATGACGCTCCCAAACAGATGTCCTGGCTCTGCACCCTGGTTTCAACCTAGCAGCTTTTGGCCGCTGTGATCCCTTCTCAACACAAGTTCCTCCGGGGTATAGGAAAGCCAGACAGATCCCAGTGCCTGGGAAAGTTTTTTGACAACCTTAGCCCTTCCTGTTTTCTGTTCAGTCATCATTTACCTTGATTAGATTGCTACTATCCCACTTCTTCCAGAAACATAAGATTTTTTTTTTCTGCTACTATGCATAATTCAGTGCCTATCTCCTAGTAGTCTTCCAATTCCAAGGCCACAATGGTAATTGATACACAATGGGTAAATAAGTTACTAAAGTTTCAGTGTTGCTTACTATACATTTCAGAAGCCGCCTAATTCTTAAAGAAGAAAAAAATAGAATTCTCATTTGTTTATCCTGTCCCTTACATTCATGTGCATTTTATATAGTCTATATTTGATTATCTTCACTAATGGATGAGAACAGAAACATACATTCATTAATATGCAATTGAATCCCCAGCCCACTTGATGTTGGAATGCATTCTGTTTATAGGCAGATTTATATGTATAAATCCTGGAGGAGACACTGCCAATAAATCGAGAGGCCTGGATAGCTCCCAATTTAGGAGGAACTGGGAATAGTTCCAATTTTCTTTTCTTGTTTTCCCTCTCTCCCCATGCTGTACATGAGCATCTTGGCTCATTCTAAGGAAATGAATGAACAGAAGTGCCCTCTCAAGTCTTCCCTGGAAAAAGAAACAGCAAATGGCATTTAAATGTCTGGACTTAAAGGTCTTCTTTGCAGAAGATGTTCAAAATAATTGGTCTTGAGTCCTTTTAGACAATCAATGCATAGAGCAAACATATGATATGCCACAGGCTTTGGAAAGGTGAAGAAAGAGGCCAACCTGAAAATGGAGGAGGCAGACCATATCTCATCGGAAAAATATTCATGCAGGACAGTAATAATAGCTGCCTGCATGGTACAGATTAAAAGCTGTGGGCTTTCAGAGGAACAATAAATCACTGTACCTGCGAGCAATAGGATTGGCTAATGGATGGGGTAAATTTTACCTAGGCTTGGTATGATAGTTTTATTTGTACTGGTACAGCATGTTAAAGGCTTTTCAGATGGAGGGAATTGCCTAAACAAAGGTGGAAGGACAGGAAACAGCCAATTGTATTAGGAGAACAATGGAAGTATGAGATCAGCAACATGAGACAAAAAAAATGAATAGTAGGCTTAAGGCATGTTTTATTTATGTTTTATTTATGGTGAATGAACAAGGACATAGCATGGTATAATCAGTGAAAGATATATATATATATATATATATATATATATATATATATACACACCAATTAAACATCTGGTGTCAGACAAACCAACTAGAAAGAACTTTCATTAAGAGAAAACCACGTAGTCAAAAGTCCTTGAACATGATGGTAACCAGGCCAGCTTTATGGCCATGGGACCAATGGAATCATAAAGGATCCCCTACGATTAGAATCCTATGCTTGACTGAACGCTGTACTGAAGTTGTCTTGTAATTCATAATAAATGTGTATGCGGAGGGAGCAGGGTACTGGGGATTGAATCTCGGGGAAGTTCAGACACAGTACCTGGTAGAGTCTCACCAAATCTAAGAGGTACATGATCTCTTCATTTTGATGAATGTTCTAATAGAAATATGATGGATCAGGGAAGGTGAAGGACACCTGAGACCTTGATGGCATCTTGATTACACTGCAAAAAAAAAAAAAAAAAAAAAAAAAAAAAAAAAAAAACAAGAACAAAGCCCCGAAGACATTGTTGATTGGGTTTACTATTCCTGATAACCCAGTAGGTAATATCTGGCTTAATACACTGGGTATCTCAGAGATCTAGGGGCAACAATATGATTAGTTTTCAAAACCAGTGAAGGAATTTCTACTTTGCCTTTTGCATTGGCTTCTTCTACGTGCAGCAGAGTAGGATCTGTGGTGAGAAGCACATCAGCTTCCCCCTCCCAGCTTTACACATCACAACCCCTACCACCAGATGACTATTTCACATCTCCAAATCCTGGGAATTGGTTCCCTTGTCTCGGCTGAGGTCAGATTCTATTTCTGTATCAACTGGTTTTGGCTGGAGGATTGAAATCTTTTAAGAATTTAATAGTTCTAAAAAAATACACGTAGGTGGAGAAAGGGCTGAGGAAGCTCTCAGAAGAAGGCATTGGGACTGGGGGCATCTTGGATACACAGAGCACTAGATCTCTATTATATAGTTTGCATTAATAACATAAGCACAATGAATTATGTATCTAATAGATATCTGTAGATTTTATGTGGTTAAGAAAAGGCATTCATCTTTTATTATTATTATTATTATTTTTATGGGTTATTTTTAGTACCTAGGTTTAATAAAGTGGAGCAACAAAGATCAAATTTCCACGACATAATATGTTGTGGTAATTTCAGAAAGCAGAAAATACTAGACTCTTTTCAGTCCAAGTGGTTCTCC
Organism: Muscardinus avellanarius; assembly: GCF_963383645.1. Lineage (NCBI taxonomy): Eukaryota > Metazoa > Chordata > Mammalia > Rodentia > Gliridae > Muscardinus > Muscardinus avellanarius. Next base: position 29,554,196 of record NC_137794.1, read on the forward strand.
TGAATATAGCAGATCAATATGAATGTTAACAAATTCTGTACTGTCTTTGCAAAGGAATCTATAATAAACCTCACAACATCTGAAGATATATGCCTCACTTTTGTAATTGGTAGCAGAAGCCTCTGTCTTTCCGCATCCCTTCAGTGAGCTCACTGTTTACTGTTCAAGCTGTCTAGTGGCAGCTGTTTATTTGCTTGTGTATACAATGGTTTTTCCAATGTGCTCTTCAAACTGGAATTGTGCTCCAAATTTTATATTCACTTCTGATCTGTGTAAAACTCTGAATAATCGTAGAATTTTTTTTTTTTTTTTTTTGCTATGGATACTGTATCAATACTATTTAAAATAAGAAAGACATTTTTATTTATGTGTGTGCATCACATTATTACTCCATTCCTCTTAATATGAGTTAAATATTGTTTCCTAGCAATGATGCCCTTCAATGCATGACACATTCCTGCTGGAATCTGTCTTCTGTGGAGGACTGCATTTTTTTTTTAAAGTAGCTACGACAATTTAAATCCATTTCCACATGTTGTTCTTACAATGTGGCAATGACATTCTTCATGATAAATTGTGGTGATGGTCCCTCTCTTTGAATATGGGTGTGTTGTAGATGCCTGGTGTAATAGAATGTGACAGTAACGATGCTTTGTGGCTTGCAAGACTAGATCATAAAAGATGTCATGTCTTAGCTGAGCCTGGTGGCACACACTTGTAATCTCAGTCCTTGAGAGGCGGAGACAGGAGGATCTCAGGTTTGTGGCCAGCCTCAGCTATTTAGTGAGGCCCTACACAACTTAGTAAGACTCTGTCTCAAAATAAAGAATTAAATTGAAAAAAAAGGGCCAGCAGTGTAGCTCAGAGGTAGAATGCCTTTAGATCCAATCCCCCGTACTACGAAAGGGAAAAATAATTTTTTTTTCGCTCTCTCTTGTTGCTGTTTGCCTTTGGGACCTAGTTACCATGTTTTTAGGAAGTCTATACAACTTGAAAGGCTATTGGGATCTGTTTAGGCTACAGGGAACGCATTTAAAGAATTTATTTATTTATTTATTTTATTTTATTTTTTTTTGTGGGTCTGGGGATGGAACTCAGGGGCATTTGACCTCCAAGCTGCACCCCCTGCCCTATTTTTTATTCTTTATTTTTTGAAACCAGGTCTCACTGAGTTGCAGAGGGCCTCACTAAGTAGCAGAGGCTGTCTGCGAACCGTGATCCTCCAGGTCTCAGCCTCCCAAATGCTGGGATTACAAGTGTGTGCCACCACGCCTGGCAAGAATTTAAAGATAAATATATTAAAAACAAACTGTTTTTTTTTTTATTGTGCATGCTCAGACTTGAACTCAGGGCCTCATGTATGCTAAGCATGCTCTCTACCAATGGGTTACACCCATAGATCTTTTATTTATTTATTTTTTGAGATAGGGTCTTGCTATGTTGGCCAGGCTGTCCTCAAATTTCTGGGCTTAGGCAATTCTCTTACCAAGTATGTCTCTTCCTATTAACACTACATAATATTTAACACAAAAAGCCTTTATTTTATCTCAATTAGCTAGTATTATTTGTGTGTGTGTGGTACTAGGGATGGAACTCAGAAGCTTTCTACCTCCTGGCTACACTTCTATTTTATATTTTATTTGAAAACAGAGTCTCACTAAGTTTCTGAGAGCCTCACTAAGTAGGTGAGGTTGACTTTGAACCTACGCGATCCTCCTATATCAGTCTCCCAAGTACTGCGATTACAAGTGTGCACCACCATACCTGGCTCTCAGTTAGCTATTATTTTAAGGAAGATATTTAGAGGTAGCTTCTTCCTGCTATTAACTTACAAAAATTATATCAAGATATTATTATATTTAATGACTATTTCCACTTAAATGAAATATTATTATTATTAAATTTTTTGCAGTACTGAGGATAGAACCCAGGGGCATTCTACCTCTGAGCTACACCCTCAGCCCTATGTTTTATTCTTTATTTTGAAACAGGGTCTCAGGTCTCACTAAGTTGCAGAGGACCTCACTAAGTAGCTGAGGCTGGCTGCGAACTGCGATCCTCTGGTCTCAGCCTCTCACATGCTGGGATTACAAGCGTGCGCTACCATGCCCCAGCTTCAATGAAATATTAAAGCTTAAAGAACCCAGAAAATATATATTGGAGAAATAAGACTCAAGGAGATGTCCTTGTGGTGGAACACTGGGGCAGACTACTGATGAAGGCAGAGTAATTTTAATCTCTGAAGTTGTTTACAAATAGACAAAGAGGTGTCTGGCTTTTTTTCCCCTGAAGAATAAACATCTAGACTGGAACAGTTTCTGAAGTCTTTTTTGCATTTTGTTGGCTTTGGAATGTATTTAATTTATTCATTTTATGTAAGAAAAAATATGCATTAAAAACAAAATAAGTAATTATTCCTTTTGATTTGTGCTTATGAGAAGGAAGTTAGGAGCTTATATGTAGACCTCTAATATCCTACATATAGAGACATACAATATGGCTACTATGGACTGGACTACAATCTGTTATTTTCAGTTTAAGTGATTTAAATTGTGAATTTAAGATTTTTTAAAAAGTTTATTAAAATGTGGATTTTATTCTTAAAGTGTTTACCTTATTTTCTAAAGAATTTCTTAATTGTCATTGTATACCACATAGAATAGCTAGTGCCCCTGAGACCGAAATTGATATTTGCTTTTTTATTTTCATCTAACCATAGTATTTTTGGATTGGACCATTTTCATATTTAGTTTTATATTATATATTTGAATATTTGCTCCTACAGATGCCAACTGATTTGAGTCCTTTACTTCCTCTGGTACTCTAATACAAATGAGGAATCCAAACTAATAAATAAAAGCATTATATTCACAGCTAGAAATCACAAGTGTGGCTATTCAAAAACTCAGCCTTCTGGAATAAACTCTTACAATAAGAATAAAGTTGATAGCTACTCTACAATTTACTTAAAACTTCCTACCTTATTCATTTTAAGCCATATGTTTAGATAATAAATATAAATTATTATGTAATACAGATTTTTTTGTGAGTGATAAAGAGAATTACATAGGCAAGTTGTTTATTTATTCATTTTTTAATTTTTTATTTGGTGGTACTGGGGTTCCTGGAATCCCTTCTATCTCTGGGCTACACTCCCAGACCTATTTTATTTTTAATTTGGAAACAGGGTCTCTTAAACCAGCGCGGCTGGCTTCGAACCTGCGTGATCCTCCTGTCTCCGCCTCCTAAGCGCAGGGATTGCAAGCGTGCGCCACCACGCCCGCCCGGCTAGGCAAGTTGTTTAAAACCTCTCCTTAACATTTCCAAAACAAGCCGGGCGTGGTGGCCCAGGCTTGTAATCCCGGGCTTGGGAGGCAGAGACAGGAGGATCTTGCAGCTGCGCTGGCATAAGAGACCCTGTTTCCAAAAATAAAATAGGTCTGGGAGTGTAGCCCAGAGGTAGAAGGGCTTCCAGGAACCCCAGTACCACCAAAAAAAAAAAAAAAAAAAAAAAAATCCAAAGCAAATACAAATAAGAGGCAATTAGTGGGGGAAAAAAAAACATAAAAATTCTGTAGAAATGCCATTCTCTCAGTGGGGATGGGTTCTTCTGGTTTCCCAACAGAACTCATTTATTCTCCTCCACCAAGATATAAAACCTTCCTTCTCCTATTGCTCTGCCTCAGTTATGATCTGGCCATCTGCACAAGCCAGAAAAAATGGAACAATCCAGGCCCTTCCAGTTCCTCAACTGCCAGCCCAGCTCCTTTCCACATCCTGCGCCCAGCTGGACATGGTGACACATGCCTGTTATCCCAGTACTTGGGAGGCTGAGACAGGAGGATTGCAGGTTCAATGCCAGCCTCAGCAACTTAGACCCTCCACAACTTAGTGATACCCTGTTTCAAAGTAATAAAATAGAGCTGGGGTGTAGCTCCGAGGTAGAATTTCCCTAGGTCCAACCCCTAGTACTACACACACACACACACACACACACACACACGCGCGCGCGCACACACACACACACACGTGAGCATCTGCTTCCTTCCTGTCACTACTTGCCACTGTCCTAGCTCTGATATAGATACTTGTGGCATCTGTGTACTATAGTACTGTCACTCTGCTCCTGGCCACACTCTCAGATATGTCTCTCTCTGTGTGTGTGTGTGTGTGTGTGTGTGTGTGTGTGTGTGTGTGTGTGTTACCAAGGTGCATTCTACTTCTGAGATACATGCTCAGCCCCATTTTCTTTTCTTTTCTTTTTATTTTTTGTGTGGAAACAGGTTCTTAATAGGTTGCTGAGAGTCTTGCTACATTGCTAAAGCTGGTCTCAAACTTGTGATCCTGCTGTCTCATCCTCCCAAGTACTACGATTATAAGTATGTGCCACCATGCCCGGCCGATAATTCTCTATTCTGACATCAGAGGGATCTACGTAAAAGGCAAATTGTACCCTTTCAACCTTTCAACCTAATGCTTAGAACCATTCAAAAGCTTTCCATCGGTTATAAGATGAAGAAAAATCTTATAAGCATGCAGAAACCCCCATAACACGGACTGAGTCTATCATTTCAGTCTCCTTTTTAAAAAATTTTTCTTTGTTCTCTCTTTTTTTTAAATGCAGTACCCTATATGGATATTAAAGCTTCCTTTGTCCTCTGAACATCCCTAGGCTTTTGACTTTGTGCGTTGATTGGATCCAGAAATGGCCTCCCTGGAAGCCGTGGTAAACCCCTGTCCTTTCCATACTAGCTCCAGCAGCACCTGTTTCAGGAAGTTTCCCTCTTGTTCTCAGTCACCATTTTCTAACCATGCACATTTCTATTTCAGCAACCACTTAGTTCATTATGCTTACTTAATTCTGTTTTAAAAAAATTTTTAGTTTAAAGTTGCCCTCCGTTATCAATGCCTTTAGTTTTTGAAGTACTGGCAATTTTTAAACTATGTTATAGGTTTTTTTTTTCTTCTTCTGGTACTGGGAATTGAATCCAGAGACATTCTGTCTTTGAGAGTATACCAGATTTCTGAGGCTAGCCTCAAAATTGTGATCCTCCGGTCTCAGCTTTCCAAGTACTGGGATTATAGGTACATGCCACTATGCCTGGCTCGTGGTATGTTTTGATTATGGCTAAATAAAAATTTCCATTTGCCTAATTATAATGATGGAACTAAATCCATGCTGATAAGCTTTATAAGAAATATATTGAAATCCTATGACTGATGACTCAAAGGAGTAAAAATTCATATTCTCTTCAGAATTTTCAGAGAAAACTTTAGTTGATCATTCTATTTTTTGCTGTTGAGAACCACTGCAAATTCTTTGTACTTCCAGCTTCTGGTAAAAATACTGCACAACCAACAGCTATTTGTTTACTCGAAGCAAACTGGATTAAAAGGTATATTCTCCAAAACGGGTTGGGATATAGCTCAGAGGTAGAATCCCCTGAATTTAACACACACACACACACACACACACACACACACACACACACACTCACTCATATTCTCTAGTTTCAATAATCACCAGGTCACTAGCCCTCTTTCTTGTGGCTGTGACCAAAATACCTACCAAGAACAACTTAGAGAAGGGAAGCTTTATTTGAGTCATTGTCTCAGAGGTTTAGTCCATGGCTGGCTCCAAGTTAGAAACATCATGACAACAGGGATGGTGGAGGCAAGCTCCTCAGGGCCACGCCCCAGTAACCACCATCTCCAGCCATGCTCCACCATGCGCCTCGCATCTTGCTGCGTCGCCAACACATGAGCTTTTCTGGAAGCTATTATATATCCAAACCCTAACACCCTCCATTCACAGGGAGTTTTATATCAAGTCTTCTCTGTCTGAAATGCGTTGTTTTCTACTTTAGCTAATTAACTCCTTCTGATGCATTATGTAGTTGACAATTTCTTTCAACACATCTCAATTTATAATTTTATGTTCATGTATTGTAATTATTTACCACGGGCCTCTTTAAGTAAAGAATGACATAAGATTACTACTTCTAGTATTGTACTAGAGAACTTGGAGGAAAATTTTCATAAGGATTAAAAAGTACTGAGTTTGTCTACTTGTGGACAAATTCCAAGGGACCTGATATAATTGATAATTAGGTGGTCTTTGATGTCTTCTCTACCTGGTAATGTTAAACCCTTCCTTCCTCTAAGTTTGTCACATGTTTGTTTCACTGACCTTCCTTATCTTGTCCCATATAATTTGCTGGCTTCTGTGTTTGCTTAACTTTTATGATGCCTTGTTTAAAGTTTCTTTAAAAGTAAAGGCTGGCTATGGATGGCCAGGAGAATTGTCAGCCACTTCCTCTCCAGCTGTCCTATATATTTATATTACTAAATATAATTTTATTTATATTATCATATCTGACTCTGTTATAATTATTTTTGTGTGAGACAATTTTTTTGTAGCTGCCTGGAGTGGCAAACTTCTGTAGTAGGACCACAGAGCAAGTAGCAATGTTCCATGGCAGGACCATGGGACAAAGAGGGTGCACTGCAAGCCATGGCAGGATCTTGGGGCAATTTGCATCCGTATAGGGAAAGGGACATTATGTTCTGATAATCATAAAGAAATATTATGAATTTGAAGGCCTTGAAATGAGTCATGACACTTGAACCTGTCTTGCTTATATATATCATATTTGTTATTTTCACATTGGGTAATACATAATTCACCATAACTTGTTATTTTCTGATTCTGATTTTCCTATGGCCTATGAGGACTTTTTTTGTGGTATTGGGGTTCCTGAAAGCCCTTCTACCTCCAGGCTACACTCCCAGATCTATTTCATACTTTTTTATTTTTGGAAACAGGGTCTCTTAAGCCAGTTGCGGCTGGCTTCAACCCTGTGCCATCCTTCTGTCTCTGCCTCCCAAGCATGGGGTTTACAAGAATGCGCCACCACGCCCAGCGTCTATGAGGACTTTTAAATATGTACCTGTTTATACTGACCATGAATTAACACTAATATAAAATAGAGACGATTTGAGGGACACAATTGTGAATGGATAAAATGTATATTGAGCAAAGTATAGTGGTACACAATTATAATGTCAGTATTTGGAAGGTTGAGACAGGAGGATTGCAGGTTTGAGGCCAGTGCATCATAATTTAGTCTTGTCTCAAAGTAAAGAATAAAAAGGGCTAGAGGTACAGCTTAATTATAGAATGTCTCTGGGTTTAATCCCCCATAACACACACACACACACACACACACACACACACACACACACACACACACAGTGTTGAACACTTTATTCCTGACATGGGTGCATTGTGAGAGTAGACACTATAATTAATAAAAGAAATAAAAAAATTACAAAGTCTAAAGGGAGAGTGTATAGTTATCACATCAAAGGGTTTTTGGTTTAGTAGTGAATTAGTTCCTGGGACCATCTGCAAGTCAAAAGCCTTGTTTATGCTTGATATCTGAAAACAAAGTACACGATAAAGTGTTTTAACATGCTATTTTGTCTTTGTGTAACAAGATTGGAGTTTGGCTTCAAAATTATTTGAGGATGTTATTATTTAGAGTAAGAAAAGCATTTTATCCTGTGATTTTAGGAAAGCAAGAAATCACTTGCCTACCATGAAGCCATCCTAAATTTACAAAGTTAAGGTTAACTCTATGTTTATAAAATGCAACATATATGACAAAGCACACCCTCTCTTATACATCTCTAAATTCTATTAAATACAGACTACATATTAGAAGGTAATAAAAAGTTTGGAATGTAATTTATACTGTAAGCAATAAACAAATACTTTAATAATTTTGATAAAAAATGACCTTTTGTCAAGCTACTAAACCAGAATCTCTATTATGGAATACTTTTAATTTTCAAAATCATGTTTGAAATTTTTTTCAGCTGAAATAAACCAACATTGCAGACAGGTTATATATCAGTTGAATTGTTAGCATTCTGTTCTCATTTCCTCCATAAACCAAAAGTATTAAGTGTCATGCTAACATCTGTGGCCTGAACATAAAGTTGACAAAAATCATCCCTAATGGCTTTCCCACTCTAAAATAATGTCTAGTTTCAACCTCTGGTTTTAAAAGTAAGTCTGGAGTGTCAGAGTAATATATGCTTTGTGGTTCTAACCATCTTGTGTCTTCACATTGACCATAGTTTCACTGGGCTCTATATTTTTTAAAAAATTGGTTTATAATATTTTATTTTCATGTGATCTCAAGTGTCTTCATGTCAAAAGCTCATAGCCATGAGGGCATTGGTAATCTCTAATATAACATTTTATCTTTAGATAGGCAGGAAAAGGCCCTTTTTATTTTATAGGGTATAACTCAGTGGAAAATGAGAGAGAATATTTCAAAACTAGATTTAAAGGTAGTGGTACCTGGTATGTATGTATTCTGATTGGATTGCTGATAGGAGTGGGGTACAATCTGAGGAGCTGATTTAAAATATAAATGTATATAACAAGATGTTTAACATATTTTTGTTTAGATTTCTCCACATGAGAGGGAGGTTATTTCACAAGTCTATAGTCTTTGCTTATAGCCAAAGCTGCACACTGTGTGACATCTCTGATTTCTGAATCTTAGCATGGCCTGTCCTTGGCTATTGCTTCTAACGGGGAATGGATGACCTTTGATCTAGCTCATTGGAGTTGCTCCATTTGTTCTGATTGTCTCATTTGTGGGCATTTCCCTTTGGTGTTTCATCTGAATTGCTTCAGGGTTCAGTCATTAGCTGTCTGTCACATACATATGACACAGATCAGCTGAGTGGTAGCACTTTGGCTCGGGACTGGCACACATTAGGAGTTTAGCTTTGTTTCCTGGGGCAATTTTCATCTCACTATTTGTTGTTGATATGGTTCCTAGGTGACTCTAATGAAAGTGTCCAGAAAGCCGTGCGTGATGTTGAAAGTTCCATTTCTAACAGCTGCTTGTTATGATGGATATCTAAGGTATCTGGTACCTGGTGATTTTGTTGTGATTTAATTTCCCACTGAATGGATAATGTTAGGTGCTATTTATAACAGGCCACACTACTTGATCTCTACCTTCTAGAAGCAAAATCTGCCTAATTTATAGAGCTTAGTAGGAAATAGGGGTCTGGAAAACCAGGGAACTTTTCCTTAGCACCCTCAGCTTTTGAATTTATTTTGCTTTTTTCTCCTTGGTGGCTCAAACCCTAATTACAAAAGAATAATTCACCCAAGACAACATGAAAGACTATCTTCAATAAAATTATTTGAACTTTAATACTGAGTTGATCTCAAGCAAAAAAGAGTAAGTTACAATTTCTTTCTTTCTTTCTTTCTTTCTTTCTTTCTTTCTTTCTTTCTTTCTTTCTTTCTTTCTTAATTTCTTTCATTTTATTAGATACTGAATCTGGGGGTATTATAACTGAGCTACATGCCCCAGCCCTATTTTAATTTTTTAACTTTTGAAACAGGGTCTCACTAAGTTGTGGAGGACCTTACTATGTTTCTGAGACTGGATGCAAATCTGCGATCCTGCTGTCTCAGCCTCCCAAGTATTGGGATTACAAACATGCATGAGTATGGCTGGAAATTCTCCTCCTCCTCCTCCTCCTCCTCCTCCTCCTCCTCCTCCTCCTCCTCCTTCTTCTTCTTCTTCTTCTTCTTCTTCTTCTTCTTCTTCTTCTTCTTCTTCTTTATTCTACTATGTGGTAATGATCATATTGGAGATTTTTAAATTTTACTTTAAAATATAAAATAAAGTATAAAAAATCAATACAACTTCTTAAATGAAATAATTCAAAGTTCAAGCTATAGAATTCAAAGTTCAATTATAGTATTTAAATTTCAAACATCAGTGTCAGTGAAATGATTTTGGACAATGGGGTCTTTTCATGACCTACTAGTGGCCCACATGACAATGGACCTTGCTATGACTCTCTAAAAAAGAGATTCACATATTAACCAACTCTGGTAATGAGAGGGTAATGTTCATTTCCTTGAGCCAGAGAGGGCACTCTAAAAGGAAGTAACATAGGGCTCTTTAGAGAGGATGTCTAGAAGGGTGAGGAGCCTGAGCAAATGGAGGTTGTATGGGGCGCCACTAGAAATGGAGATTAAAAATATTATGTGAAATTACCCAGAAAATATATTGTCTAAGTTGGTAAATAGTGAAATGTTGAAGGCTCCTACAGAGGGGTCTCCAGAGATTCTGCCTCAAAACATCTTAAATGAGAGAGAGCCAACACTAAGACATCTTCCATGACAGAGGTTTTCTATCAACCAAAGAGAACTACAAATGATGCCACTAATTCAAAATAGATTTCTTTCTTTACCATTTGTCCTTTCCCCAATCCCAATCTTTTCTTTTTTCTTTTTTCTTTTTTTGTCAGAACTGGGGATTGAACTCAGGGACATTCTACTTCTGAGCTCTACTCCCAGGCCTATTTTTTATTCTTTATTTTGAAACAGGGTCTCACTAAGTTGTGGAGGGCCTCACTGAGTAGCTGAGGATGGCCACAAACCTGTGATCCTCCTTTCTCAGCTTCCCAAGTTCTGGGATTACAAGAGTGCACCACCATGCCTGGCTTTCCCACTCCCAAGTCTTGAAGGAGCCAGAGGAAGCACAGCGAGTGAGAATGAAGGATGGAGAATCAAGAAAGAGTGAAGAACCAAGACATGCCCTTGCTCCCTGTGCCTCTGATGTTGGGCATCAAGTCTAATGAGGCTATAGAGGAGAAGCTTAACTTTGAGTGGAAACCGAATATTTGTGATTTATATTACATTGGAAAGGAGATAGAAGAGACTGTTCTAATGCATGGACATAATCAGAGAACTATGGTTTTAGGTATGGTTAAGAGGCAAGGGAAGGAAAATATGACTGAACAGGTTTGAAATGCAGATACAAGAAAAAACAAAAAATGTTTTTACTTATCCTCTATAACCCATTCAATAAATTGTTGCACAAGAACTTGTGGGCACCATGTCTTTACATTGATATCCTGAAAGCTGAATTCCTCCCTAGATGGTCTTAAAGTGGTAGTAAATGGAAACAGTGTGTCTTTAGTCTCTTTGGGTCCTCTTCCTTTGAAGGCTGTGGGATGAAGTGGTAAACCCAGAGGCTCATGCAGACCAGTACACAGTACTGAGCAAGGTGGGAGAGAACCAGTGTGATGTCAAATAGCTGTTAAGATGGGGTCACTTGCACACTGGGTGTATACAGGTTGCCTCACCCATCCCAGAAATGAGCAGATCTGGGAAGACATGAAAAAAATGATGGTGATAAGTGAGTAGGTAACATTGCAAATGCTTTTCTAGACTTTGTAAGCAATAAAAATTGCACTGTGGCCTTTTCTGACTCATTTGGGAATTATTGGATTCCTTTAATTCCTTCAGTTGTCCTGTAAGACCCCCGCCGAGGGGAGACCCTCAATCAACCTCGGGATAAGCGATGTCAAGTACCACGAGAGACTTTATTTTCCTTGATGCAAAAGCAAAAAGTAAAAGTTTATTAAGGAGCCAGTGCACTGGGGCCGACTCATATAGGAGTTCGGCCCTGAGCCACTGAAACTGGGGGTATTTATAGGGAAAAGACCACTAGTTAGGGGGGTTTGAGCTAGATTGCATGCGTTTACAGAAAATTACAGAATCATTTGAAAAGTACATTCTGTAGTCAAGTGTTAGATAAAATACCAGGTGTAGTCAGTAAGCTCCCGGGTCAAGGCGCTCTGACCCAGACAGTATAGATAAGATGGGGTGGGCTTATCGCATATTTTACATTCCTAAGCTGTAAGCTGCAGTAAAATATACTTTTCTTTTTAACTATTAGCTGGCTGCTAGGGGCTTATAATTTTTTTCTTCTAAATGGAGCCTTTCAGTCCTTCCATAACTTTAGAGTATTTGAATGTGTAACTTGAACCAGTTTTAAAGATAATAAGTGAACTGACATCAAAGGATATACTAAAGTTGAAGGAAGTCAAGAGGAAAATATAATCTAAAATGATGATAGCAATAATAAGAAACATAGTTGTTGAGTATTTTACTTATGTTAACTCACTTACTTGGATATATTTGCACATGTCTGACTATTTAAGCATTTAAAAATTGTTCTGTGCATAGAAATCTAAACTGAACTAGCTAGGATTGTTTTATGCATTACTAAAGAATGTTACTTTTCGTTGCCTGTGTGCTGTTTTATTTTTTAGTTTTTTTTTTTAAACCAGACTTTTTATGAGCTTGGAGTATTCTACCTCTGAACTACACCCTCAGCCCTTTTATTTTTTAAAAATTTGAAACAGGGTCTCCTTAAGTTGCTGAGAGTCTTAACTTAAGTTGCTAAGGAAATCCAAGTACTGAGATTATAGGTGTATGTTACCATGCTCAGCTATGAAAGGGTTTTTTTAGACTTCAGAATTGCCTTTTTTTTGTGGTACTGGATGGAAGCAGGGGCATTCTACTTCTAAGCTACACTCTCAGCCCTATTTTTTATTCTTTATTTTGAAACAGGGTCTCAATGAGTTGCAGAGGGCCTCACACTTAACTTAGGTTTTCTGCGAACCACGATCCTCCTGTCTCAGACTCCCAAATGCTGGAATTACAATAATACAAACTAAACCCCAAAACTGTTACTATTCAGGTTTTAAAAAACAAGCAAAATCTAGCTCATTCCTCATGAAAAGAATAGAATATTCATTTTTTTCTGCTTATTACAGTTTTACATAAAGAGTTTCTATCAACATTTGAGAAACTTTTCACCCAGAGGAGGTATTGATTAAGTTGGGATTTATGACTCACTTTTTAAATTAAAAATGTCCTATCAGTAATAAATGTACTTTTAAATGGCAAAATTTTCAACACCGTATGTAGTAGCTTATTGTATATATTACATATTTAAAATAAGCATAAGTAAAACAAGATTGGCTTTGAAGGAGGAGGGTTTCTCCAGGATGACGAGCACAGGACCAAGTAGAAACATGCTCACTCCATTGCACATGGCTTCTATACTTGGCACTGCTGGCAGACCATTTTATGGTTACCAGATTTATATTCTTTGAAATTATAGACATTGGATCAAATACTCATGTTGGAAAACATCCAAAGGTGATATTAAGTGAGCATGTGATTTGAAAAACCTATCATTTTCACACAGGTTTGGATGACCACAGTCAAAAAAGAAAATTTCCCACAAAAAACTGCAAATTTTCTACAACTGAACACCAATTTCCTATAGTATGATAATCCAAAGAAACTGTTTACTAAAAATTTCTGATTTTTTCCCCTAAATTTTATTTTAAACAGTTTCTAGGGAGAAACACCTCATAGATACTGAAGAAGGATATTATCAGTTCAATTCACAAGTTTAATTTCTTATACGTTAATTGGTAAGTGTAATTATATATCATAGCAAGATTCAAATTGATACAAAAGTACATGCACAAAGGTCTTGGTGTGTTTTCCTTCATGTCCCACCCCACTACCCACCCACCCAAGTACATGTTAGTGAGATTTCTAGTGGGCACAGCGTAATTTGAACTGTTTCTTTCATCATTTCTTTCTGTTCTCCTCCCCACCTTCCTCCACTATTCCACTGGTCACTCACATCAATTGTCTAAAGTCCCTTTTGTGTCCTCTTTTCTCTCTGGTTTCCATATATGAAAGAGAACATTTGACCCTTGAATTTCTGAAACTGGCTGATTTCACTTATCATCATATTCTCTAATTCTATCTTTTTTTCTGCCTAGCTTAGTGACTACCCTAACATGGAACATTATCAGAGAACCTTGTTATTCAAGTGATCCATGCATAGATAGTGATAGATGTATAGGCAGATGTATAACAAGTGTATAATCATTTGTTATTCAAGTGATAGATGTATAGATCTGTACACTGGAAGGCTCTTAGAATGTGTAAAGTATATTAAGGGACTCTTAGGTTAGCCATAATTGACTCAGCAGCTTGGTTAGCACTTTCGTTAGTTTTTCTTTTGCTATAATATATTACCACAAATGTAGCAGCCTAGCTCAATTATCATTTGTTATCTCACAGCTGTATAGTTTAGATGTCTAGGTCCAGTTTATCTGGATTATCTGCTCAGGATCTCACTGATCCAAGATCAAGGCATTGTCTAGGGCTGTGGTTCTTTTGGAGGCTTGAGATTCTCTTCTGAGTTTATTGGCAAACAGGAAAAATTGATTTCCTTGGGGTGTAGGAAGAGCCCCTCATTGTCTGCTAGCTTTCAGATCTCCTACTTTCTCTCTCGAAACCAGCCAGAAAACACTCTCTCCTTTTAAAAGGGTCCTATGCTCGGGGCAGGCTCATTCCCATAACATAATTTTTGCCACATATTTTAATACAATCATGAGAGTAAAGTCTTATGCTCATACTCAAGAAGATAGGAGATTTTTACAAGAACATGAGTCATGGGGGGGGTGTTTATTTTAGGATTTTGCCTGTCATGCACTTGTATGTACACTGGTGAGGGAAACTGCATTCTGCAGATTGTGGGTATCAAGGAAATTTTCATTTTGAACAGTAGTCAGGGGCTGTGGCTTGTCTAGTTATTACCTCCATTCCACTTCATTTTACTCATACTCCTGGCCTTAATGTACTTTCTGAGAAGTAGACAATACTTCCCCTCGCTTGCCTTTGACTTATTGTCCCATATTGCTGGCTTAATCCTCTTGCCTTCAGTCCCACACTAGAGACTATTTCAAGGTTCATGGCAAATATACAAGTAGTAGTTTCATTGCACTTAAAATAAAGTTCCCGTATTTTCTTATAAAATTATTGGCTCAGAAATCTTTACAGAAACATACTCTTTTAGAATTCTCAGGCACAAGTTAAAACATTTACTAAATAGGTCTCTTCCCAGTTTTTGGTAATAAATAACAGTAGATGTCCCTTGATCTTTAAGGTTTCCAAGAAGAGCACATGTCTGACATTTTTTTGAAATGAAGTCGCTTGACAACCGAGCATACTTTTCCTTTCTTGTTAATGCCCTGATATTTGAGAAGAAGGTAAATTTTATTTGCACATAAGATTTGTGGCAACTCTTCACACCCACTTTTAAAAATGTGCACACTAAATTTGGTTTATAAAAGGGGTCAGTACTCATGCTCCTTTTGTGCTGTATCCATTGGAAAGACCAAGATGCCAAGGATCTTTGAAGAATTCAGATGAATACATCTGACTATTTTCCATCAAACGGGAGGTAGAGGATTAAGCAAGGATTTTTCTCTTTGTAGCACTTCTGGCAAAGGACTCTTGGAATAAATTTCACATATTCCTCCTCCAACGTGGTTAACCACAACATCTGTTTGTCTCCACTGGCGTTGAGCCATTGACCTACTGTCTCCCGCAGAAGACACCCACCATCTCTCTTAAGACCAAATGTTCATGAGAAACTAGCCCTTCTCAAGTGATTTTAGTCATGGAACTAGATGTAGGCCAAAAGTCTGGCCTGGTTACATCATCCAAATTCATTGGAAAGGGGATTAATTTTATGTTTTTCTCTGATTGGGGGATCGAATTATTAATAGTACCAATTTACTTGGAAAGGAAAAGGTCAGAAGATTTAGACAGAAACAGCACATGTACTCTCTTTTTATTTAACACAGGATGGGTAGACTTACTTTTTGACTAAAAGAATCATCAAAGAAATGTAGTTGATTTTAGTAAACTTAGGGAATAAAAGTTTAAAATTGTATACATGTAAATATAGACACACACATATGCATATACATATGCATATAATTATTCGAAACCCCGTACTTTTACCATGTTTTTTAAAAAAGGAATTTTTCAAATAGATAATAATAGCTCATTATTGCTCCTTCTAAAATTGTGACTTGCAGCTTAGAGGCAGAACAAGGAAAAGCCCAGGAGAGGCCAGCGCCTGTGAGGTTCTGGTATTGGGATCTTTCAACAACAGCTTGGGGCCAGCCAAGCTCTGCTTTGATCAGAGACTCCCTTGAAGCTCGTACATCTCTTTTTAGTTACTGCCTGGTCTGTCTTTGTCCTGGCTAACCAAACATTTGGTTTCTGTTTTTATTTTTATTTTTGGAGTTTTCAGATTTTTTTTTAACTAACATTGTTTAAATTGCATTATAGAAAAAGCAAGCCAGCCCCCTTTAAGAAGCAGGATGGATTGGGCTGGCAACCCCGGCTTATCCTGTCAAACCTCTTTCTAGCAGACCAGCCAAGGCACATTTGTTTAGGCATCTGAAGCAAAGTGCTCGGATGTACATTTTCTTTGCCTCCAGTCTCTTCTCTAGTCCATCTGCTTTCCATCCTGTGCTTCCACTTTCTGTTTTGCTTACTCAGTCTCCCTGTATTCTGGTCTCAAAATAAATATTTTATGCCAGCCCCTCTGAGTTTCTCAGTCATATCTGTTTCCTGTGGTTCTCTTCTTATGACCTTAGCTTGTCCTTGGCCCGATTCAGCCTCTTGAACTCTACTGTCTTGACCACTGTCCTGGCTGGAGTTGCCGCATCCAAAACTGAGTAACACGGGGGAACAAGAACATGTAATAATCCCCCCTAGAGGAACCCACAGACCAATAGGAATGACTGACTCTCGTCAGCTAATTAGAGCATTAATCCCTCATGCTTTACTTCTAAGTATTTAAACATTTGAAAACACTCTTTTCCTGTCTAGTTTTGGTGGTATCTTATTTCTAAATATTCCAATACCCACTTGTTTTGACTAAGGCCGGTTTCTAGCTAGTCTATACGTCTGTTCTGAGACCTTCAC
The DNA here is from genome assembly GCF_963383645.1 of Muscardinus avellanarius. Taxonomy (NCBI): domain Eukaryota; kingdom Metazoa; phylum Chordata; class Mammalia; order Rodentia; family Gliridae; genus Muscardinus; species Muscardinus avellanarius. The sequence goes on from NC_137794.1 coordinate 29,570,910, forward strand.
TTCATCTTCATATTCAGGGTTGATACGAAGAATAAGGCATCAAGTGGGTGGATTTGTCCTGAGTCTCCCCTTTGCCATGGAGAAGCCCTGGCCCTTGAGCTTTGATGGCCAGTGGTTCTTTATCCCACAAAATCTTCCACTCCTTTCAAAATGCTACTTTGTAACTCTGCATGCTAACTAAACAGAAATTAGTAAGAAAAAAATCTTATTTCTTGTAGAAAAGAGTGCTTTAAGATAGAAGGTCCCCCCTTTAATCTTTATAATTTAGCCCATAAAATTTTCTGGAAAACATTTTAGGGAAGCTTGCAGAATCTGTAAGGTTAAAGAAATTGTTTAGTGACTCACAACAAATGGAGGGCACATCTCAGGACTCCATGCTTCTATGTTCGGGCCTCTGGGCTCCTTGGTCTTTGTTCCTTTTGCCAAAGGATGACCAGAGAAGAAAACATCCTTGGCCAGTTAGTCAAGCTGCTCATGTGGTGATTGTTCTGAGAGCATCTTGGTTACAACACTGGAACTCCAATTAGAGCTGTGTTCACCATCGGGGGCAGCTCTTTCTAAGCAGGTGAACTTCTGATGGAGAAGAAGCCAGGTTAACCTTCATCCCACTGCAAGTTCCACACGACACAATGTGGATCTGTGTGGGCAGGGAGAAGAAGGTTAGTACAAATTTCCTGAGAACATTGCTAATCTTGTAAGCCAAATTTGGTTGCTACTAGATTTAGACTTACATAAATCTTGAAATTACATCTTTATATTTTCAATCTGATTGTAGAAGAATGCTCTTACAATAGTTTAATTTTTATTAATTGAATATTCAAGCTATTATATCAAAATCAATAAGTTACATTGTTTAAAGATCTCAAATTGTCTGAATCTGACAACTATGGAAACAAAACATTAGCCATAGTGTCAAGTTTGATCCAGGCATACCAACTAGACATTGTGGGTATGGTTTTATATTAGGACAATAAACTGAGTACCTTTTTTGTGTTTGTGATATTGAGGGTAAAATTCAGTGGCATTCGACCTCTGAGGTATACCCCAGTCATACTTTATTCTTTATTTTGAAACAGAGTTTCACTAACTTCCTTAGGTTTGGCCACAAACTTCTTGTCTCAACCTCCCAAGTACTGGAATTACAAGTGTGTGCCACCATGCTTGGCTCTGAATAAATTAAGAATATCTGAATAAATTAAGTCAACATCTTCTGGCTTCCCAGTATATATAAAATATATTTTTATGCTATAGTAAGATCTTTATTAAGTATGGAGGAGCATTACATCTAGAAATCATTGTAAAAACTTAATTTAAAATACTAATGATTATCTGAGCTTTCAGGGAGTCATGACCATTTTGCTGGTAGAGGGTCTTGCCTTGTTGATGGCTGCTAATTAATGAGGGTGGTGTTTGCTAAAAGCTGGGGTGAGTGTGGGCATTTCTTTTAAAAAACTTTGTTATGCCGGGCGTGGTGGCGCACGCTTGTAATCCCCATGCTTGGGAGGCAGAGACAGGAGGATCGTGCAGGTTTGAAACAAGCCGCACTGGCTTAAGAACCGTTTCCAAAAATAAAATAGGTCTGGGCGTGTAGCCTGGAGGTTGAAGGGCTTCCAGAAACCCCAGTATCACCGAAAAAAAAAAAAAAAAAAGCTTTGTTATGGTATTTGAGAATTGAGCTCAGGGGCATGCTATCCCTGAACCATATACCTATCATATTTTATTCTGAAACAACTTCTTACCAAGTTGCTGAGGGCCTCAATAAATTTCTGAGTTTGGCCTTGAACCTGTGATTCTCCTGTCTCAGCCTCCCAAGTACTGAGATTAGAAGGATGCACCACCATGCCTGGTTGAACAATATTTAAATGACAGAACTTATTTCAAAACAGGAGTCAATTCTCTGAAACTCTGCTTCTGCATTATCAACTAAGTTTAGGTAATATTCTAAATTGCTTGTTGCCATTTCAACAATGTTCAAAGTGTCTTCACCAGATGTAGAGTCCATCTCAAGAAACCAAATTCTTTGTTCTCCATAAGAAGCTACTCCTCATCCATTAAAATTTTATCATGAGTTTGTAGCAATTTAGTGACATCTTCAGGCTCCACTTCTAATTCTAGCTCTCTTGCTATTGTCCCCACATCTGAGGAATTCTTCCATTAAAGTCTTAAACCCTTCAAAATAATTCAGAGAAGTTAGAATCTACTCTTTGCAAACTCTTGTTAATGCTGATATTTTGTCCTCCTTCTATGAATCATGAATGTTTTTAATATCTTGAGCAGTAAATACTTTCCAAAATGCTTAAATTTACTTTTTTAATGGCAGAAGTGTTTATTTTTTTACTTTTATTGGTACATTAAAATTATATATCGTATTAATGTATAGAATGATAGGAATATTCATGCACACAACATTTAATGCATTTTCTTTCAGATCCCAACCGCTACTCCTATGACTGAGTAAAACTCCATCATGTGTATATTAGTCTGGTGGCCATTCATTTCTTGGTGGACACCCAGGCTTATTCCATTATTTGGCTATTGTGAATTGTGCTGCCATAAACATAAATAGGCATGTATCATTATAATATTCTGACATCAGGTTTTTTTTTTTGGAAAAGTGCTCAGGAGAGGTATAACTGTGTCATATGGTGGCTACATTTTCAGTCTTCTGAGAAACCTCCACATTGATCTCTATAATGGTTATACTAAGTTGCAGAACCACCAAGAGTGTAAAGAGTTCCTGTTTTTCTACATATTTGCCAGAAAATACTATTGTTTGCATTCTTGACGATTGCAATTCTGACTTGAGTTAATGGAATCTAACTCCATTGTTAGTAGTTTTGATTTACATTTCCATTATTGCTAATGATTATGAACATTTTTTCATATACTTATTGACCATTTGTATTTCTTCTTTTGATAAGTGTCTATTCATCAAGCAATGATAACAATTCTTCCTACTGAGTTAGGGGTTTGGCCTCAATAATTCTCAGCACATTTAGTATGTATATATAAATATCTATGTTCTGAGAAAATATAAACATTTATGGGTATATATATATATATATATATATATATATATATTCGGAATTATTCCAAATATATATTACCAGTATGGATTTCATTCATACAGCCAGACTCCTAGACAGATGGTCTCTGGCTGGTGATGGTCAATTCACCTTGTGATTTTTCAACTTCATGATGGTAAAAAAGCACCATGTGTTTTTCACATTTGGTACAGTATTCAATGAATTACACAAAAATTATAAAATAGGTTTCGTGTTGGGTGATTTTGTTCAATTGTGGGCTAATAAATGTGCAAACAACACCTCTTGGTGTATTTCCTTCTATGCCTTGGTGTGCAAATATTTAAGAGTTTGGTTTTCAAGGCATGGTAAATGTAGAAACAACATCTCAAAGTTGAAGGCAGTACAATGCAGGTCTTTGCTCAACAGCAAAACAAAGAATGACAGAAGGGAAGTTGAGGGCCAGATTCTGTAGGGAGGTTTCCCAAGGCTTGAGAAAAAAATGCTATTTCTTCTTCTATTATTGAATAGATTCCAAAGTAGTAAAATATTACCAGAGTTAAACATTGTGATAATTTCCAGGCACCGAAAGGAAGACAATACATGATATTGTTTAACAGGAGGGAGGAAAGCTGGAATCCAGTTCTAGATTTACAGTTGAAATCTTAACCCAATGGTAAATTAACCCCACATCAATGCCACTCAGATTCGTGTTAGAATGCAGATAATAACGTCTTTTTTTTTTTTTACCTAGGATAAAGTATAAACTCTAAGCATTAACTTTCCTTTGTTTATGATTTGCTTTATGAAGTGAGGAAAATTAATATTAAAAACAAGTTTTATGGTAAATAGAATAATTTTGGTCAATGAATAATAAACTATCTTAGATCAAAAGACTATAGTCCTGAATGCTAAAGACATATAGATTAGAAGCCGTTGGGCCTTGTCCCTCAACAAAAATAGTGATTTAACAGCAACGATTAAAATAATCCTGGGAGGGCTCTGGAGTACAATAAAGAAGCTAAAACAATCCAGCTAAGTACAAAGCCCAATGTTAGCTCCACAAAACAGAGTTGGTGTGTTTCACTTGTGTTGTCTTAACCCCTAGGCTGGCACAGCTCAGCACCAAGAGAAATTCCCTTGGCCATGATATCTCCTCCTGGGGGAAAAGGAGAGCAGGAAGACTCTCACAGCCTTTGCCAGTGAGGGTCTCAGCAGCTTTTGTTAGAGCCCAGGGCTCCCAATCTTATGATGTGAACCCTGCTTCACTGAGCTTCCTGGAGGCCAGTACTATGCTCCTCCCAGCGCTGGAGCTACTGAAAAACCCCTCCTGGCCTTAGCAGTGTGTGTGTGTGTGTGTGTGTGTGTGTGTGTGTGTGTGTCCTGGGCCTGGTGCTAGTATATGTGCTTTAGGCCTGGTGACAAACCCGGTGCCTTTCTGCACACCATACGGGTGGTATACTCATGTCTACCTGAAGGTGAAAATTTTTGCCAAAAAAAGATGTTTCAGTCAGCATTTTCACTGCGATGACCCTGAAAACCTGACCACAGAACACAGAGGAAGATTTATTTGCTCAGTTTTGAAGATTTCTAGAGTATAGTCCATGTTAGGCCAGTTTATACCATTGAAGCGCATGGTACAGGGAACAGAGGGAAAGGCTCTGCTCACATCACAGAGGTCAGAAACAAGAGAGAAAAAAGGGGGATTAAGGACATAAGCACAGTCCCAAGGGTCCCACCCAATGATCCAGCTCAAGCGACACCCCATCTGCCTAGGTTATCACCCAGTAAATCCACTGGAACGGGTTTATTCACTGATGAGATTACAACCCTCATGATTTAATTGTATTGCCTCTGAAAATGAATACATAAGCTCTTTCATGGGATGTTCTCTATGCCAGCCATAACATGAGACTATGCTTTGAAGGTACAGGTAATAACTCAAAGCCACAAGGAATACACAGAATTGAGGAAAACACGATACACTAAAGGAACTCCATGCATTTCTAGCAAGTGATCCCAAAGGAATAGAGTTTTACAAATTTTCTGACAAATAATTCAAAATAATTGCTTTAAAGAAGCTCTTGAAGCTGGGTGTGATGTCACATGCCTGTTCTCTCAATACTTGGAAGGTTGAGACAGGATAATCTGAAGTTTAAAACCATCTCATCAACTAAGTGAGACTCTTAGCAGCCAGAAGTGTCGTTCAGAGGTAGAAATCCCTGTGTTCAATTCCCTGCAAAACACATATACACACTCAAAAAAAAAAAAAAAAACACCAGTCAAACTACAAAAGACATTCAGAGACAACTCAGTAATGTCAGGAAAGGAATGCATGAACAAAGTAAGTCTGACAAAGTGATAGAAATAAAGAACCAGACAAATTTTAGAGATGAAGACTATAGTGAAAAGCATATATATTAGCTTCACCAGCTGACTTGATTGTACAGAAGAGCCATTGAACTTAAAGATATCATTTGAGTTAGCAAAGGAAGCAAAAAAGAAAAAGAATGAAAAAGCCCAAAAGATTTATGGAAAATTCTCAAAAGAACCAATATATTCATTATGAAGTCCCCAAAGGAAAGAAAAAACAGAAAGAAAAACAAAGAGTAAGTTGCATATTAAATAATAATGACATAAACTTACATAGTACAGTGATGGAAATGAACATCTAGGTTCAATAGGTCCAAAGACCCCAAATAAGTGAAAGATAGAGAGGTCTGAAATGGTGCATATTATAATTAAATTGTTATAAGTCAAAGAAAAAAAGAGAATTTTAAAAGCAGGAAGGGAAGTATGACTTAAGTTCACTTATATGTATAAGTGAACCATTTTATAAGCTGAATTTATTAGAAAAAACTCAAACAATAGGAAAAAGTGAGATGACATAAGTTAAAATAAAAAAAAATACTGTCCTAAAAGAGTATATGCCAGCACAACTCTCCTTTCAAAATGAAGAAGTAGTGAGATCAAGAGGTAATATGAAGCCGGGCATGGTGGTGCATGCTTGTAATCCCCGCGCTTGGGAGGCAGAGACAGGAGGATCGTGCAGGTTTGAAGCCAGCCGCGCTGGCTTAGGAGACCCTGTTTCCAAATAAAAATATAAAACAGGTCTTGGAGTGTAGCCCGGAGGTAGACGAGTTTCCAGGAACCCCAGTACCACCAAAAAAAAAAAAAAAGAGTTAATATGATCAAGTTATATTTGTCAGTTATTCCTCAATTAATGTAGGGGGAAGAAGAGGCTATAGCATGACCAATTTAACAAACTCATTTTGAAACATGCATTTAAAAAACCATTTCTGATGTGCAAAATCTTGCTGTTTTTACAGAACATGCATAAAAACTTTTAGAATAAAAATACTTTTATGTATAACTTTAATAGAAACAGCATTTATTTTTAATTTTTATATAAGCATTCCACAATGGAATTTGAAGCTTCAAATTATTAATTTTTCTGTTTATGTTTATTAAAAAGTTTAAGAATGAGAAGCTTGGTACCACCTATGCTATCTGAGTTGCCTTGGATGAACTGGTCATTTTATAAGACTATATTAGATGCCAATGTATACAGAGTGCAATAGTATGAGAAATGAAGAGCACAGGAACTTCTCTGCATAGAGAATTCATCTGTAAATGTGGCCATAGGATTATGGTTAAGTAAGCAAATTTATGGAAAATGTTTAATAGCAGTATAGAGCATTTAAATGATTAATAAGTGATAGGCCTTATTATGACAAATTTTATTATGATAAAAATTTATTATGATAAATATTTGCTCATGCCCTTTTCTGTTTCTAAATATTGTTCGCTACCTTTCTTTTTTAAATTGGTGCATTGTAGTCGTACATCTTAATAGGATACAAGATGGATGAGGCATACACACACACATCACTCCCCAATTCCCACCCCATTCCCCCCTCCCTCCTTGTCATGTATGGCTTAGTGATTGATGATTTTGATTTGTTTGAATGTACAAACATATCAAGTGAATGTCTCAAATACAAAATTTAGTAGCCTAAGAAGCCCCTCATGTATATGAGGCTTGCACAGAAACAAGAAGCTCAGCCTCACACTGGGCAAGAGTCTTGGATTCCTTCCACTGATGTAAGGCAGAGTGTGTGGACATAGGTCCTGGAGGACTGACCACTCTGGAATAATAGAGAGAGGCATGTATCTATTTTTGCATATGATTTAGATGATTTGTTCTGAAATTTGATGGCAATTTGATTATTTCAATTCACAATGAAACTTTGTGAAATGGAGTTGTCAAAGATTTGAAGAACAAACAACTTCTACTCTTTGAATGCTTTATTGAGTTTTAAAAATTCGAAATACTAGGAAGGCAAAATACTATATAAACTTGAATATGTTATAACTAAGGACTGATCACTTATTTATTAAACTTTGACAGAGATTGACTTTTATTCATTTTTCCAAGAAAAGTAGTAGAAGAAATAGAAAAAGTGTTGATGCTAACAATGCTGAATATATGTCCATTGTTAAATTTCTCAATAAAGCTATAAATTGTGTTTTGCTGATCAATTCCTACAAAAAGTGGGGCATGAGGCTTATAGATATTCCTTAGAAATGTCATTAAGATATACAGCTAAATCGAGGTAGTGTTAAGATTCAAATCCTGGTTTACATTACTGATTGATTCACCCTCAATGGTCATTTACAACATGCTAGACTTTAAGTTAGTCATTGTATTCATTTTCTGGGCTTCCATAAAAAAAGTACTACAGACTGTGGAACTTAATATTAATTTATTTTGTCACAATTGTAGAGGCTAAAAATCTGAGATCAAAGTGCCAGTAGGCTTGGTTTCTTCTAAGGTGTGTAGATAGATAGCACCTTCTTGCTGTTCTTCACGTGATCGTCCCTCTGTATGTATGTGTTGGTGCCCCAATGGCTTCTGATAAGGATACTAGGTATATTGAATTAGTCTATTCTAATGACCTGGTTTTATTTTAATTACCTTTTAAAATTCCCCATGCCAAATTTAGTCATATTCTGAGGGACATCAACATATGACTTTTGGGGGCTGTTTAGTACATCAGAGATACTATGGATTCAAGGTTGAACAAAAGTCAGCCAATGCCTTAAGGAAATTTCTGCTTCAAAGAATTTATAATCTGGCTAGGGAGATTATCATTAAGCAAAAGATCACAGAAATTAGGTGCACTGATACTGTAATATGAGCTTCCAAGGAGTGTTAGAGGATGTTACAAGAGCTTATGGTAGCAGGTTCGATCTCATCAATACACGCAGGAAATATTTTCTTGGAGGAAATGTTTGAGTTGACTAACAGGGAAAGGGCAGAGAAGAGTGGTACAGGTTGATATTCGAACTTATTCAGGGAAGGCCTCTGTGTGGAAGATGATTAGCAGGCTTAAGTTTAGAGGACAAAGGAGCCTCATAGGCTTTGTGTCTTTTGGTTAGGGATTGGGTTTTATACAATAGTGACTAGAAATGATTAAAAGTTTCAAAATTAATTTGTGTTTTGAAAAGAGTACTCTTTCTACTTGTAAAAATTTCCTTGATTGACCACATTTTTAATTCGCTAATCAACTAGCAGCTGTATTGTCATGTACATTGAGAAAAGAAATTCACAAAATGGTAGCTTAAATTTTTGATTCTTTCTACATTTACTGGTTTCCGGCCTTAAGTTTGTAATACATAAATGTTATGAAATCTGACTTCAACTGTTAGAAGGAAAATTCCATAATTCAGACTTTGAAAAAGAAGACAAAATCCTAACCACATTGATGTTGATCAAACTCTGTCTCGCAGTCAAATCTTTGTCATTTCCTGCTGCCTCCCCAGAGCTGTCAGACATTTGGATCTATTTTTCATGCAATGAACATTACTAACCGCCTTCTGTCCCAGTGGGACAGAATTATGTGCTTGCACCAAAGAGAAAAAAGTATATCTGAAAGACCATTGGCAAAAATAATGAAGGATATATTGTTGAATTATTAAAATGTTAAATGCTTCAAAATGGTACAACTTGAGATTCTGGGTATTAAATTGTATGATTCATTAAAAATGAAGGTTTCCATTTATCTCTTTTAAAAAAAGAAATCAGTGAAGCTTCCTGTTTAATTGTTTACTTTCGTCTGGGCATGGTGGCACACACCTATAACTCTAATACTTGGGAGACTGAGACAGGAAAATCACAGGTGTGAGAACAGCCTCGATGTAGTGAGACTCTTAGGAACCTCCAGAGATTGTTTAAAATAAAAGAGCTGGAGGTATCGCACAGAGGTAGAGTGTCTCTGGGTTCAATCTATAGTACCTCTTCCCCCACAAATACTTAGTTTTCTTTTTAAAAATTTTATTAAAAATAAATTTTATAAAATAAAATTTCTTTTCACCTTCAAAAGAGCCTTTTGGTGCTGAAATAATATTGAAACCAGTTAACTTTAAGTTCAAGTGGAGACCAATGCATTAGTTTTCAAGTTATAAAACTTCCTAGCAAAGAGGAGTGGGGTTATAGCTGTCAAAACATTCACTATAAATATGTGAGAAATGAAAGATACCACAAATATTAGCAGCAAATGAACTTATGAATCAAGTTTCCTTTCATTTTTAGAAGTTTAGAGAAATGTCAAAGTATGATAAGAAAAGAATATGTACTAGTTAGTGAAAGTTACAACATATTTTGAGAGTTTCACAGGGAAAATAAATGAGTGAATGCAGACAAGTAGGTGGTTGGGGAAAACGATGACACTAATAACGCACTTGCAATACTGTATTAAAGCTTGAAGCTTTTTACTGTTAAAATATGAAAAACATAATTTGTTTTCTTGAGGCTAGCCAAGTAACTAGAAGTGAAAAAACTGCCTGAGTCTTCTTCAAAATATATCTTTGTCCCTGCACTCACTCTGAAAGCTTGCCTTTTCCTTTATTGCTTGAATTAGATTTTCTAAATATTTAGTGAAAGCAGGAGCTATATTAGATATTAAAGCACCTGCTATTATTTCTTTTTTAAAAGTCCTGAATTCCACTCAGAAACAAATATATTTAGACTCTTGGCTTTCTTTTGCTTGTCATCCCACTTGTTAATCTTCTTTTAATTTCCTGAGCTTTGGGGGTCTTATTGAGGAGGTTTCTACATGCCTATATGTTGGAGAGCCTACAGAATACGAGAAGATCTTTGCCAGCTCTTCCTCTAATAGAAGACTAATATCTAGAGTATACAAAGTACTTAAAAGACTCAAAACTAAAAAAAAAAAACCTAACACAATTTAAATAAATAGGCAATTTATCTAAACAGACATTTCACAAAAAAAGAAATATGAACAGCCATTAAAACATGAAAAAATGTTCAACATCATTAGTAATCAGGGAGATGCAAATCAAAATTAGACTGAGGGGAAAAAAAGCAACTAAACTGAGATTCCATCTAACTTCAATCATAATGGCAATCATCAAAAAGACAAACAGCCAGGTGTGGTGGCGCATGCTTGTAATCCCAGCATTTGGGGGGCTCAAACAGGAGGATCACAGTTTGTTGGCAGCCTTAACTACTACTTTGTGAGGCCCTTTGCAACTCAGTGAGACTTTGTTTCAAAATAAAGAATAAAAAAATAGGGCTGGGGATGTAGTTCAGAGGTAGAATGCCCCTGGATTCCATTCCAAGTACCACACACACAAAAAAAAAAGTCAAACAATAAATGCTGGTGAGGATATGGGGAAATAGGAACTCTTCTCCACTCTTGTTGGGATTGCAAATTATTGCAGTGTGGTGATTCTTCAGAAAACTGGAATAAGTCCACCTTATGATCCATATATACTACTCCTAGGTATCTTTCCAAAGGGACTGAAATCAGAATAGAGTAACATATGCATATTCATGTTTATAGCAGCACAGTTACTATAGGCAAATTATGAAAACAACCTAGGTGTCCCTCAACAGATGAATGGATCACAAAATTATGAGATATACACACAATAGAATTCTACCCAGCAATCAAGAAAAACAAAATAATGTCTTTTGCAGGAAAATGGATTGACCTGGGGAACATTATGCTGAGTGAGATTAGCCAGTCACAGATAGTGAAGGTCAAATGGTTTCTTATATATGCGGAAGATAGGGAGTAAGTGGAATAGCAGAAGGACTTCAGATAATGGAGGGGAAACTCCAGTGGAGCCAGGGAGGTGGCCTACGGGAAGAAGCGAGAGGGAGGATCAATGAAGGAATGACTTCCATTGACAGTTTACTAATGTCAATCTCAACATCCTGTGTGGGGAAAGGGGGGAGTAGGGAGGAAGCCGGAAAAACGCACCAAGTGCTATGTGCAGGTATGTCCCTAGAACCCTGAACTTCATTATGATGTGAGATTATAATGTACCAATAAAAGTATAAAACAAGAAATATGGTACTGGGGATTGAACCCAGGGGTATTGTACTTCTGAGCAACATCCCAGCCCTATTTTATTCATTTTGAAACAAGGTCTCACTAAGTTGTGGAGGACCTAACAAGTTGCTAAGGTTGCCCATGATCCTGCAATCCTCCTGTCTCAGCCTCCCAAGTACTGGGATTACAAGAGTGCACTACCATGCCTGGATGAAATAAACATATTTAATTCATGCCATTACTGAGGTTGTGTTTCAAGGCAGGCAAAAGAGAAACACAGAACTCATTTCAGCTGATAAATATCTTTTTTTTTTTTTGTGGTACTGGGGTTTCTGGAAGCCCTTCTACTTCCGGGCTACACTCCCAGACCTATTTTTATGCTTTTTTATTTGGAAACAGGGTCTCTTAAGCCAGCGCGGCTGGCTTTGAACCTGGGCGATCCTCCTGTTTCCGCCTCCCAAGTGCGGGGATTACAAGCGTGCGCCACCACGCCCGGCTGATAAATATCTTTAAGGACACTTAAAAATATATTAATCTGCTGGGCATGGTGATGTACGCTTGTAATCCCTGTGCTTGAAAGGCTAAGATAGGAGGATCGCGCAGGTTTGAAGCCAGCCTCAGCTGATTTAAGAGACCCTGTTTCCAAATAAAATATAAAATAGGTCTGAGAGTGTAACCTGGAGGTAGAAGGCCCCTGGGTTCCATACCCAGTACCAATATATATATATATATATATATATATATATATATATATATATATATATATATATATATATATATATCCAACTGTGATGGTACAGACCCATAATCCCAGTACTTGGGAGGCAGAAACAGGAGGATCGCAGGTGTGAAGCCGGGCTCAGCAACTTAGCAAGACTCTGTTTCAAAATAAAAAATAAAAAGTGTTGGGCTTGTAGCTCAGAGGTAGAATGCCCCTGAGGCACATTTTTTTAAATCCCCATTTTTTTAAAAAAAAGCTTAAATTTATGTGTATTTCATTAATTTTTTTATTTGACATTTAGATGTGTTAAATCCTGCCATTTAAATGTTTTATTTCTAAAATAAATAACTTTCAAGGACTGAAAAATATTTATACTTTGAATTGTAGAAATATTAGTGCCTTGAAAGATCTCTTCATTTACAAAATATTTCTGTTACTAGTCTCAGAAATGGTAAATCTACAGTTGAAAACCTAGACAATTTGTTGTTCATATGTGAATTCCTACTCATAAATTTTGTCTTTCACTGAAAACTTTCACCAAAAGTGCTATCAGTTTTCACCTCTCCTTCGTACCCGTGCTGTCTCACAAAAACAAAAGGAAGAAAGAAAAATAATCTAAAGATAAGTGACTCTCCTACGAATTCACACCCAAAGTTAAAACAAGAACATTTTGGCCTTCATATACCCACTCCCCACTCAAAAATCCCCCCAGCCCTCCCAGAAAAAAACAACTTGTGAAAATTAGCCATGAAAAAACTCAGTGCAACTACTAAAGTATTGTTGAAGAAAAAGTCTTTTCAAGGAGAACCCAGTCGCAAAAGTAAAGTCTGAGTTGTTTGCTTCCTTCATTGATTTCTTTTGGACACTTGTTTAACTTTACTAGTAATATCGTTGTTGCGATGTTAATTTTAAAATTTAATATTCAGCTTTCACCAAGATCAAAATAATATCCCAAAGTTCAGAAGAAAAAGTATTCAGCAGCACGGTTCGATTGGTGTATTCTAAGCAAGTTACAGTCTAATATATATTCTTGTTTGTCCTAAGTGATTTTATATTAGTAGATTTCAGAAAAAAATCTCTAAGGAGACCATAAATAAATTTAAATCTTTTTATTCAAGAGTAATTAAATTGCTTCCTTTATAACAGTAGATTTCTATTAATTTAGGCCATGACAAGTTTTCTTATTTTTTCTCCAGGTAGCTAGTGAAAGTGGTTAGCCAGGCATGGTGGCACAGGCTTGTAATCCCAGTACTAGGGAGGCTGAGACAGGAGGATGTAGGTTTTCGGTCAGCCTTGGCTACTTAGTGAGACCCTCCCATCTTAGTGAGATCCTGTTTCAAAATAAAAAATAAAAATAGGACTGGAGGTGTATCTTGGAGGTAGAATGCCCCTGGGTTCAATCCCCAGCACAACACACACACACACACACACACACACACACACACACACACACACACAGTGTTTAAATTTCTAAAGGTAGCACTAGAAGAAAATAAATTATTTAAGAAGATAGTATTTGCCCGGGCGTGGTGGCGCACGCTTGTAATCCCCGCGCTTGGGAGGCGGAGACAGAAGGATCGCGCAGGTTCGAAGCCAGCCGTGCTGGCGTAAGAGACCCTGTTTCAAAAATATAAAATAGGTCTGGGAGTGTAGCCCGGAGGAAGAAGGGCTTCCAGGAACCCCAGTACCACACACACACAAAAAAAAGATAGTATTTTAGTGGAATATTGTGGCAAAATCAATTAGAAAAGTCTCCAGTGAGAACAGATACCATTATCTAAAATATATTATATTATATTATATTATATTAATTATATTATATTATATTCCAATCGTGGAAAATTTAAATTGAAGAACATTATTTTAATAAAAATATATCCAGCTCTTTCAAGTCTTTTTCCAGCACCACTGTAGTATATGTATTGAACTGTTCTTAAGATCATCATATGAAATCTTCAAATAATCTATTTTATTCACAAAAAGAAATACATAAATTCACAGAATATTTTTCTAGTACAGTTCAAATTTTAATTTCTAAGTGAAAAAGTAGCTGATCTCCTTCAAAATCTATTTTGTCCTATAAATACTGTTTGATAATTATTTGAAAAAAGGTCAGTATCTTTAAATTTAACTTTACTAGAATATTTTATGATATTCAAGCCACTCATAAATATCATGTGTCTTAATAATATATAAATGTTTAAGAAAGATGATCATCTTGGGATATTGCAAAGATAATACTGTCTCATTGTTTGGAGGTATATTTTAATGAAAAGTATGCTTATTCAGAATTAACAAGATATATTAAAGGTAACTACTAACTCTTTAGTAAGAGTTTGATCTCTTTGAGCTCCAAATTCCCCACTCATAAAGTAGAAACAGTAATAGGCAATATTGTAAGATTATTGTTAAATCATAATAGACATAAAATTGCCAATTTGTTTTGATGTTGTAGTTATAATTTTTACTTTCCACAACAGTGATGATCTATTGCATTCCATTTTATTAACTTGACTAAGACCTATTACATAGAAAAATAAATAACTCCCTATTGTATATATAACTCAAACTTAGTATGAAACAGTTGTCTGAAGACTCTTTACAACAATACTACATTTTGTAATTTTGAGAACAATGACAAGACACACGACAGGCAATAAATATTTAAAAAGTATATTGTCTTGCTCAGAAATGAGGTTATTTTCCAAAAGTCTGAAAACAGCCAAGAATAACTGAGATTAGGAGTGTTTTCATTTTAATGTTTGTTGATAAAGAACAATAAAAGACTATATAAGCCGGGCGTGGTGACGCACGCTTGTAATCCCCGCGCTTGGGAGGCTGAGACAGGAGGATCACACGGGTTCGAAGACAGCCTCAGCTGTTTAGTGAGGCTCTCAGCAACTTAGTGAGACCCTGTTTCCAAATAAAATATAAAAAATTAGGTCTGGGAGTATAGCCGGGAGGTAGAAAGCCTCTGGGTTCCACCCCCAGAACCACAAAAAAAAAAAAAAAAAAGAATATATAGATTGAGTAACTGCATGATCATTTAAGAAACAAAACTAAAGTGAAAGTAAAAATGAAACGATCATCTAAATGTTTTAGCTTAAATAATTCCTCAGAAATAAATTAAGTAATGTAATTTTATAAGTTATTTCCTTGTCTCTGTTAATTTAGGGTTTGCTTGTTTTTTATTATGAACGTTGAATTAATATTGAGACAATAGAATACACATACCTTAATCCATAATGTGTATTTCAAAAATATTAAAATCGAACTTTCTGCATGTAATTTTTTATCATAAATTTTGCCCATTCTCCAAAGAAAATAATAAAATAATAATATATTTTAAAAATATAACTATGATTTCAGTTTCTATTTTTCATTCTCCCACCCTTGCTTATTAGAGCTGACCCTGAGCAAAACTATGAAGAAGTGGATGTTTTTGTTTTCCCCCTAGTTTCCTTTTCTGTAGATGACACTTTTTATCCATAGGTGTTGCCAGGGTAATTACTTGGAGTTGTTTTTCCCAGTGGTGGTGATGAATTTACATCGATCCATTTCCGCTCTTGGGCCCCATCCTGCTGGACTCCAGGCCATCCATAGTGGCGCTGGTGATGCTTCAGAGCAGAGTAAAATTAACAGTCCCAGAGACTGCAGTTAGCCTGTTCCAACTAAAACAACCCTTCTCCAACAATCCCAACGAACCAGGGTGTGCCTGCACTCCAAGAATCCTAGGGACTTCGCCGTCCTTAGTCCTTAATCTTCTTCCCTTCTCCACAGGTAGAACTAGGAGGGTAAGCAAAAAAAGTTCCAAGTGACATGTAAAGCCTGGGAATTATGAACTCCATACAAGTGAGAAGCTCAGTATTTTTAATATTTCCTAGGTAATGGTGAACTTCAGTTACAGGGCACCCTATTAGAGCTAGAGCCGGGATTAATTTCACAATGGCTCATGACCTTTGTCTTTACAAAATGCACAGTTCTTTAAAGTCATGTGTTTAACTTTTACATTTCCAGACAACCTAGTCATCAGAGAGTTCTTATATTTCTAAATTCCTTGCTCAAAAAATATTTAGCCAGCTGAATAGTTCAATTAACAGACTTTCTATTAGCCTCAGGTTAAGAATTCCTAAGAAACCATGGAAGCATTATCAAATAACCTGGCTCTCAATTTTGACAGAAGATATTAGCTGTCCTTCCTAAACATATGAGGTTGCTGTGCTGTGCCATTTTTTATATTTTCTTTAGTTCACTCTTCTTATCCCAGAAAATAAAGTATCTTGAGCCATGATTAGGGAATATATTTTCTTACTTTCTATGGAGTACATTTTTCACTGTTTGTATTTAATGCTGTTTAGAAGAATGTTATAGAAAAGAAAGACCTATTTTTAATTTTATAAAGTAGAGGAAAAAATAGATAATAGTCAAGTAAACACACACCATGCTATCATAGGCATAATGCTATATAAAAGTCACATTAGTCTAACCCAGTGTATATAGCCTAATTTTCAGTTTCTTAGAAAGCAAACTGTTAACATGCTGAAAGAAAGACATATCTGGACTTGTAATTTTATTTTATTATGTATTTTAATGGTAATCTCTCTATTTAAAACAAATAACCCAATCAAAAAATGGGCAAGTTAACTAAATAGACATTTCAAGAAGGAAAAAATTCAAATGGCCAATAAATGCATGGAAAAAATGCTCATCGTCATTGGCAATCAGAGAGGTGCAAATCAAAACTAAACTACCCCAAAGAACAGAAACCAAACTACGAAGTTAATGCATGTTTATCTATGTTCATAGATGCGCAATTCACCATTGCCAAACTATGCAATCAGCCAAGATGTCCATCAATAGATGAATGGATTACAAAACTATGGGATATGTACACAATGGAATTTTACTCAGCCATAAAGAAGAACAAAATTATGTCATTTACAGGGAAATGGATGGAACTGGAGATTATTATGCTAAATGAGGTTAGTCAGTCACAAAAAATAAGAAATCAGATGCTCTCCCTAATATGCAGAAGCCAGGGATAAAAAGGGTTATAGGATGGACTCAGGATGAACTCTAGATGAAGAAGGAGGAACTATAGATGAGCAAATAAGGTGACCTAACTGAGGGGATGGGAGGAGGGAAGAAAAAAATTTTATAATGTACACGATGTACATTCACACATGTATCGAAGAAACACTATGTTTTTTTAAAAAATGTATTGGTGCACTGTAGTCGTACATCTTAATGGAGCACAAGATGGTAGAGGCATGCATGCCCACATCACTCATTTAGCCCTTCCCCAGTTTTACCACCTTATTCTCTCCCCACCTCCATCATTTTTACATTTGGCTTAGTGATTGGTATGTTTGTGAATGTACATCATGTACATTAGGTAATTTTCTTCCATTGTCCATGTCACTCTTTCTGATTAATCAATTTTAGACTATTTGCTCTCAAACAAATAGCACATTATCTAGTTCTTTTTGTTTGTTGGCTTACTTTAATTAAAGTCAATTTTAGCATGACTCAGAGTTTTAGAACACCGAAGCAATTGTAGGGAACTAATTCTTAACATGATGAGGGATTTACCCGTAACTTTAAAGTAATAGCATTGATAGGGCTAAATGACACATATTTTTTAATGAGATTGGATCAAAGAGAGAACTTACAAACCCTACTGGGACCGTCCTTATTTCATCTCTTTTTGGACATAATCTCATCTCATTGATTGAAGAGTAAGGACAGGGTGAGAGGGAGGATGCGGGGGAAATAAAAAGAAAAACAAAACAGGCTGAGCTCATGTCCAGCCTGGGCCTCATCTCAGCATGGCTCATATTTATCACAGGTCCCAAGCGGAGTGGTGACAAATACTTTTTCCTGGCTTTTTGCTTTCCCCAAGATTAATAAATAATGAGCTCAATATTTTAGGAAAGAATTATTTCATTATTTTATCTTTGTAAAATATTTGCTTTGGTCACTAGCCACTATTAATTCACATTTGAAATACAAAATGCTATGATCTCTATCTGTATCTTGAAATCTCATCTTGGAGACAGCATGAAGCTGCAAACATGTGCATTGTGTTATGTCTATGCACATAAATGTATTGTTCTAACAAACGCTATTCACTTTCCATGCTGACTTGCAATTTTATCCTAAAAGCATGTATTTTGATTTTATAAATAGATTTGGAGAAGATGCCTTGAAGAATAACAATTGCAGTAATACCCCCTGGATGTTAAGCTTCTGACTTCTCATAACCAATCCCAGAAAGCATCATTGCTGGGCTTGGGTGCCAGCAGGTAGAAGCGGGAACTGCTCTACAGGCCCATCGTGTTGCCTGAAACACTGAGCTTAGCCTGGAAGATCACAGAGGACCATGGCTTTGATAGTCATCTGCTCAAAACGGTCTTTCCAGGGAACCACTGCTGCCATTTAGAAATTAGCTATCTCTTTGCTGATTTATTATCTGGCGTGAACTGATTACAATTCTCTTCCTAATGAGCAGAAATGTTTTATATTATCTTAATGTCAAAAGGGAAGTAGCCCAAAGCATAGATGAATGCAATTGTGTAATAGCTAGTAAATGCCACTGTGTATCAAAAACATGAAGTTCATAACTTTCATCCAAAAATGGGATTAATTTGATTCAAACCAGATGAATGAGGAAAGTAGCTACTGTGTACATAGTTCCCTTGTTACTTTTCTAGGCAGAAAACAAACTTTCTATAAATCATTATTGGACCACTTAAAAGGCTTTCATAGTTTTGTTAGGATAGCAGTAATTTTTGGAATTTTCAGGCTGTAATATTTTCCAAAGATAAACTCTAAAAGGATAGATGAATAAATAGACACATAAAATATCTTAAGTGATGCAATAGCAGATCTCTTCTGCAGTTTTAGACTGGGTTTTTCTAAATAGCACTATTAGGGTATTGTATTGAAAGAGATATAAAGAAGTAGTTTTGTTTGTTTTTTGTATACTCAGTATACTATGACAAATCTACAAAGAAAGAAGAAAAGACTTTGTGGTATTTGCTTCAGATCAACATTTTTTGGCTACTTATTCATTATCTACTCGAGCAAAAGAACAAGCGGTGAAGTTTTCAATGAAGAATGCCATTGCTCAGCGTCTAGCAGTCTGTTCATGACCCGAGCGGTCCAGCTAGTTCCTAGCTTGGCCTAGTCTTCCCCTCCTTATTTACTGGGGATGGCTAAGAGCAGTAAAGAAGAAGAAAGGAAAGGAGAGCAACTCTTTAGACAAAGCTCTAATTCTCTCTCCTCTAGAATTATTTTAATTGTTTTAATACTTATCCCATTGTGTAATTTTCCTTCTTTTTCCAGTTTTCCCAGCAAAACCTTTTCTTATAGGTCTGGTGCCTAGGCTGAATTTTCTTTTTCTTTTTTTTTTATTTAAACAATTTTTTTTTTGAATTTTCAACGCATACCATTTCTTCTTGTCCTTCCTTAAATTCTGAAGCCTTTGAATTTTTCTTTTTTTCAACCCAAGTGTTCATACCCGCATGTCTTGGATAAAGGCACCTTGGATAAAGGTACCACAGGTTAGGTGTTTAGAAGTCCTATTTTAAAATTAAAAATGGCCGGGCGTGGTGGCGCATGCTTGCAATCCCCGTGCTTGGGAGGTGGAGACAGGAGGATGGCACAGGTCCGAAGCCAGCAGCACTGGCTTAAGAGACCCTGTTTCCAAATAAAAATATATTTAAAAAAGTTCTGGAAGTGCAGCCCGGAGGTAGAGGGGCTTCCAGAAACCCCGTACCACCAAAAATTAAAAATGACCTAGAGTATTATCAATCAAGATACTGAAAATCTTTAACAAAAATCTTCAACAAACAAAAGTTTAAAAACTGATGGTCTAAAGAATTTAAAAAACAAGACTCTGGTTGAGAAATGTTTTGCTCCTCAAAGACAAAAGCAGTAATTAACACTTTTTAAGGGTCTTTATGATTACTTGTGGCCTGTTCATCTACAGTGCAGCTTGGCGGCTGTGAGCAGGTTCCTGAGGCAACTGCCAGGTTTGCACTTTGGCCTAGCATCTTCCAGCTGCACACTCTTGATGACTTTCCAGTTGTCCCTTTGGTGAATTGGTGATGGTGAGAAGCGGAGCTGTTGTTGGCTGCTACGATAAGAACATGAGACATGAAAGATGTTTGAGGCAGAGCCCAGTGTGTACCAGGGGCTTGCTATGTGCTTCAGATTAAATCAGTTTAGTTTCTTTTTTTGTCATTTACATTAATGATATTGTCTTGTCAACTCCTTTTTATGTTTAGTTTTCCTGTGTGTGGTACTGTGGATGGAACTCAGGGGCATTCTACATCTGAGCCATACTCCCAACCCTATTCATTATTCTTTATTTTGAAACAAGGTCTCACTAAGTTACAGATGGCCTCACTAAGTAGCTGAGGCTGGCCATGAACCTGTGATCCTCCTGTCTCCGTCTCCCAAGTACTGAGATTACAAGTGTGTGCTACCATGACCTGACATATGTTTTTTATGGAAGAAATGTTACACTATATTTTGATCTAAACAAAAGAGGCCCAAAATTTGAGAAAAATATTCAGGCAGTGGGGCATCCTTCAGTGAAGTAAACTGATATTTTATATCAAAGGCTAAGTTTTAAAAATTTTTAAAATGGTTAAGTCCTTTTTCTGAACCTATTGATGACCATACTAAAATCAAAGGTAACTATGCTTGAAAAAGTGATTATGGTTTGGTGAAAAATCTCCTAGTTGAAATGAGTAGAAATACACATTCAAATAATGCAAATTAGGAAGGGACTTTGGACATGAGTGAGAGGCATTTCGCTGAATCCAAGATGAGCTAGAACACAGGAGACATTGTTCTGTGAGCAGGTGGTCCTCTCAGTCCTTTTTGCTACTTACCATGGCCTTGGCTCAAGCAAGTTCTGCCTGTCATGGCTAGAGCATGTGACTTTAAAGAGAAACACGGCTGCCTGTTCAGGGACCATTACTAATGTTCAGAGTAGAGCTTAGAAGAGTTTACTGTGTGTGAGAAATACCCAGAAGGTCTCGGCTGCAGTAGATATTTTATTAAAAAAATAAATTTAAACTACAATGTCAAAACTGGAAATTTTTCTATATCCTATCTTTAAAAAATAATATTTATTTTAAGCTGAGCATGGTGGTTTACATTGGTAATCCCAGTACTTGGGAGGCTAAGACAGGATGATTGCAGGTTCGTGGCCAGTCTCAGATACTTAGACTCTCTGCAACTTAGTGAGACCCTGTTTCAAAATAAAGAATAAAAAATAGGGCTAGGGTGTGACTCAGAGGCAGAATGCCCCTGGGTTCAGTCACCAGTACCACAAATAAGAAAATAAACACCTATTTTATTAATATACAAATAAAATATTTATTATGCACAACATGATGTTTTGAAATAGATATGAATAGTATAGAATGGCTTCACCAAACTAACATTTGCCTTCCTGCAAATACAAATTTGCAGGGATACTAGGGCTTGAGTCCAGAGTCATTCTACTTGCAAACTACATCCCTAGCCCTATTTTGCTTTTTTAATTTTTTTAAAGTATTATTATTATTTTACTTTTGTGGTACTGGGGATGGAATCCTTTTACTTCTGGGCTTCACTCCCAGACCTATTTTATATTTTATTTGGAAACAGGGTCTCTTAAGCTAGCTTCGAACCTGTGCGATCCTCCTGTCTCCGCCTCCCAAGCGCAGGAATTACAAGGGTGCGGCACCACACCCGGCTACTTTTTTTTTATTTTGAAGCAGGGTTTCACTAAATTGCTGAGGAACCTTACTAAGTTGCCGAGACTGGCCTCGAATGTGCCATCCTCCTGTTTGAGGCTCCCAAGTGCTCCTGCACATTTTTGATAAAACAGCAACAAAATATTCAGAAGAGTGATAACACCATATTGCAATTGGTTACATTACTGTCTGGAATAGAATGACCTCAATTGTTTACTGACTGAAAATGGATATGAATCAGTGTGTTTTTGACAAGTATATTTTGGATGGAACTGTTTAATATCCATTTTTAAATGAACACATACAATTATTTGTAGATGGCAAACTTTGTATGTGGCAAATTTCCTGTGACTTAAAATTCCTCTGTATTTCAGGTTGATCCTTTGGTCTTCCAAGGAGAATTTGTGCTCACAGAGTAGCTGTCATAACTCACTCATGTAAATTAGTGGCTGGCCACATTTTTTAGTCTGCCCCCAAATTGTTTTTGGAAGCTTCTTAATCTCTTCTGGCTTGATGGGAGTTGGCAGACAAGGCAGCAGGGAGCTATTGCGGGTTTGTCTGTTGATTTAGGGCCAGGCTTCCTACTTCTGTCCTGTCCTGAATTGGGTTCACTGACAACATTCCCTTCCCGCCACCCTACTCTTTTCCAGATTTTATTTTAGAAATCTTAAGGTTTAGTTGGATGCAAGGAGCATAGATTTGATAAGTGGATGGGGTTCTCCAAATTCTGGGATGAGGAAGGAGGAGAAAGACTAAGCAAAGGATATTTGAAGTTGAGGAATTTAGATATTTTTTCATCATCTTGATAATATGATAATGTCTTAGCAGTACCATGAGTTCACAAGCCAGAACTCTTCCTTCCTTCCTTCCTTCCTTCCTTCCTTCCTTCCTTCCTTCCTCCCTCCCTCCCTCCCTCCCTCCCTCCCTCCTTCCCTTCCTCCTTCTGTCCCTTCTTTTCTTCCTTTTTCCTTCTTTCTTTTTCTCTTTCATCTGTATGTACATGTGTGTATGTGCTTTCCAAAGATACTCATATATGTTCATTGCATATAATAAAGCAAATGGTATTTTGCTTTCAGAGTTCTTAGTTGCCCTTAGAGTATGGAAAGAAACAACAATATATAGTATCTTTGACCAAAATTGCTAATTTTAATTTAGAAGATTTTATTAGAAGGTAGTTATTTACCCGGGTGTTGTGACGCGCTTAAAATCCCAGCATTTGGGAGGCTGAGAAAGGAAGATCGTGCAGGTTCGAAGCCAGCCTCAGCTACTTAGTGAGGCCCTTTGCAAATCAGTGAGACCCTGTTTCAAAATAAAGAATAAAATATAGGGCTGGAGATGTCACTCGGAGGTAGAATGCACCTGGGTTCCATCCCCATTACTGCAACAACAACAACAACGAAAAGAAAGTAGTTATCTGAAAATTAGGATGTTAAGTGAATTAGCTGATGAAGTATTTACAATTGCTTATTTTGTAATGATAAAATAAGTGAAATTGTTTTTTCCCACATAGGCTTAATTAATGGTTGATGTCAAATAGCACAGATGATAGTAATGATGAAGAAGAAGATGGTGATTATGGTAAAATCACATGAGGCCTCAATTTGAGAAGAATTTTACTTGTCATCTGAAAAGAGAGGTGGTCATTTAGAAATACTCAGGAACTCTGGAGGAATCTTGCTTTGAATAATGGGGACAGAGATTATTTATAAAAAAGTAAGAGAATTCATAGGTTATTCCAGGCTACCATTATCTTTATGGATACTATACATGACATCTCAGAATTTTGTGGGATTGGTTTTCTTAACTATTTAATTCTCCCAGGAGAAAGCTGAGCCTCTCTAAGACTCCATTTGTAAACAAATCTTAAAAAGAGAGATGCTCTGTAATTTTACAATCTTCCCTCCAGAAATAAGAACATTTAGAGAACTGTAAATAGTAACTAAGCCCATCTGCAAAGATCCAAGGAAGCTTTTGATTTTGCAAGTCATAATTCCCTGTGTCTGAGATTTCAATAGGAAGCACCGAGCATAGCAGAGTATGCTCCAGGGAATCATGGCGTACGTAGTAGTCTCACAACCAAAGCAGAATGAGTGCTCTGGAAATTAGAAAGATTATATTTGGTCTTTCCCCCACAAGTATTTACATTTATCCCACATGTATTGTTTTTAAGATTTGCTACTCTTAAGACTAAGTTGACCCAGCACTTGGGAGACTGAGTCAGGAGGATCAAAGGCTCAAGGAGAGCCTTGGTAATGTAGCAAGACTCTCAGAAACTTAGTGAGACCCTATTTCAAAACAGAAAATAAAAAGTGCTGGAGGTATAGGTCAGAGGTCAAATGTACTTGGGTCCAATAGTCAGTGAAGAAGAAAAAGAAAAGACTACGTTGAACTGGGGGTCATTAGTTTCCATTCTTGTTGTAGACTTTCTTGGTTATTGAGTCTGTGCCTCAATTTTGTGTACATTTATCAAAGTCATTATGGGGTTTTCCTTGAAAGTTTTTATAATAGAAAATGTTATAATTTCAGCCACTTCTGCATGTATTTTACACAAATTATAAGTTGCTTTAACAATTCCTGCTTCTTTGTCATATAGTAAGTACTTTAAAAAGAATAGATTCAAAAATATAGTTAGATAAGAAAAATAAGGTCTAGTGTTCGATAGTACAGTTAGGTATCTCTAGTTAACAACCACTTGTTATACATTGCAACAGATTTTGAATGTTCCCAACATAAAGATATGACAAATGTTTGAGATGATGAATGTGCTATCTTGACTTCACGATTACATGTTTTGTGGATGTGTTAAATATCACTCTGTACTCCAAAAATCTCCATGTGCTAACTAAAAATTTACAAAGAATTTATTGAGTAAGCAAATTCTATTTGAAAAAGTTCTCAAGTTCTCACAGTATTTGAATGAAAATCAATTTCAAATATGTCTGAAGCAGCAGGACGTGGTGGCACACGCTTGCAATCCCAGACAGCCTCAGCTACTTAGCGAGGCCCTTCACAACTCAGTGAGACCCTGTTTCAAAAATAAAAGGACTAAAACTACAGCTGGGGATGTAGCTTGAAGTTAGAATGCCTCTGGGTTCCATTCCCAGGACCGTAGAAAGAAAAAAAACCTGTCTGAAGCCTTTTGGGTCTTTTGGTATATACCTATAATCCCAGTACTTGGAAGGTAGATTGTCCCTAGATTCAATTCCCAACACACACACACACACACACAAAAAAAAAAAAAAAAAAAAAATCAGAGTCTTTAAAGCCTGAGTATGAACTTATTCTAATGACTACTCTTGGGGAACAATCAGGTTCTTGATATATATATATATATATATATATATATATATATATATATATATATATATATATATATATATATATATATATATATATCTGTTCCAAGGTAATCCTGTTTTGAATAAATTCTAGCTTCTCTTTATCTCTGTTTTCTTCCTTCTTCTGTTATTTGCATTGTCTCTTCATATTCTTCTCTTTGTTTTTGTGTTTTGCTTTTTCTTGTAGATTTCCTATTATTTTCCTCCTCTTTTCTTAATATTATCCTGCCTTTTTAAGTGGTCAAAAAATGTAGCAGGCATTTTTATAAATATTTAATTCATTATAACATATTATAACATTTGCTTTTTGTAAATAAAGTGCACTTCTTAAGTCTTGAAAAGCCTGTTCCTCCTTTTTTTTCTTTTTTTTTTTTTTTTTTCTGATGGTACTGGGGATAGAACCCTTCTACCTCCAGGCTACACTTCAAGACCTATTTTATATTTTTTATTTGGCAACAGGGTCTCTTAAGCCAGCAAGGCTGGCTTCAAACCTGCACAATCTTCCTGTCTCTGACTCCCAAGCATGGGGATTACATGTGTGCACCACTGGGCCAGCTTATTCCCCCCATTTTTTTTAATTTATTTTTTTATTGGTGCACTGTATTCATACATCATAATGGGATAAAAAAAAAAAAAACTTTTGTAGACATACATGCACACATCGCCCAGTTAGCCCCTACCTGATCCCCACCCTGTTCCCTCCCCGTCCCTCCTTCCCATGCTTGGCTTAGTGGTTGACATCTAGTATTATAGCAATTTATCCAATATTAACAATGATAATCTCACAGAACAGTTTCATTTGTCTGATACCAAGCTTTTGATGACTTAAAGATAACATTTCAATATTTCTTTTTGCTTTCTTTCTTACCAGAGAATATTTTTTTCTTTTCTTTTTGGTGAAACTATCATACATTTATTTATTTATTTATTTTTCAGAAAAAATCTATCCTAATGTGGAATATGGACTAGGTACCAAAAACGATCTTGAAAAAGAACAAAGCTAGCAGATGTATATTTTCTGATTTCAAACCATATAAAGCTACAATAATTGAAACAGTGTAGTACTGTTATAAAGGCAGATATATAAACCATTGGAGTTAAATAAAAGCCTAGAGCTAAATTCTTCCATATATTGTCAAGTTATTTTTGACAAGGTTTCCACGAACATTTGGTGGAGGAAATAATAATCTTTTAACTAAATATTGTTGAAAATAATAATTACATGAAAAAGAATAAAATTGGACCCTTACCTAACACCATATACAAATATTAACTCAAAATAGATAAAAGACCTAAATATAAATCTTAAGACTATAAACTTTTAGAAGAAAATCTGGGTCATTAAACCTCACAACGTTGAAATTGGCAGTGATTTCTTGGATATGATTTCAATGGCACAGGCAACAGAAGAGTATACAAACTCCCTAAAAATTAAAAATATATTGTATATCCAAAGACAATGTAAACAGAGATAAAAGTTACTGATAGAATGGGATAAAATATTTCCAAATGCTATATCTGAAAGTATATTAATATTACAAATAGAAGTCCTAAAATTTGCAACAATAAAAGCAAACAATACAATTTAGAGATAGGTAAAAGACTAACATAAATAATGAATATCCACAGATACCCAATCTTAGTTGTCTGTTGGATGGAAAATCTTGTTTCTCTGGTTCTGGTGTGTGTTACCTATTTCTTCTGTGTAGTTAATCTCTTTGAGTATTTTTCTCTAGCGCTGGTTTTGAAGACATAAATTCCTTCAGTTTCTGTTTGTCATGGAAGCTTCTTATTTCCCCATCTAATTTGATAGAAAGTTTTGCCGGGTAAGAAATTTTTGGCTGGAAGTTGTTTTCTTTCAGAGTTTGGAATATGTTACTCCGAGCCCTTCTTGTTCTCATGACTTGGTTTGGGAAGTCTGGAGTGATTCTAATTGGTTTGCCTCTGAATGTCACTTGGCCCTTTGTTTTTGTTGCCTTTAAGATTCTTTGCTTGGCTTCCACATTGGTCATTTTAACAATTATGTGGCGTAGGGATCCTCTTCTCCGATCCTGTCTAAAGGGGGTTCTATAAGTTTCCTGGACCTGTGTATCGACCTCTTGCTCTGTTTGGAAAATTTTCTGCTATTACTTCCTTGAAGAGATTGTTTGTTGATCCCTTTGGTTTCACCTTTTTTTCCCTCCTCTATTCCAATTATTCTTAGGTTAGCTCTCTTAAAATGGGCCCATATTTCTTCAATGTCAGATTCCTGCTGTTGGATTTTTTTTTTCTAATTTAGAAACTATCGTTCATTTTTGGAGTGATCATCTTCTAAGAGCGAGATTCTATTCTCCATGTGGTCTAATCGGTTGTTTGTACTTTGAATTGAGGCCTTTACTTCATTAATTGCATCCTTTATCTCTTTTTTGCTCTCTCTGAATTCTTTTCAAAACACCTCTATTATTTCTACAGTTATTTTCCTGATTTGATCTTCTAGAAATCTCTGAATTTCTGTTTTATCAGGTTCTGATGTTGTGGGGTTGTGGGCATTCATTGCTCCATTGTTATTCCTCTTTCCCATGATTTCGGAAGTTTGTCCCTTCTCTGGGTTCTTCCCTTGGGTCACTAAGACTTCACTTAAGGTGCTCTGGATCTCGAGTCTGTGGTATCTCAGACCCCACTACTCCTTTACTAGGTTGTATGGCAGAGTCTCAGACCCAGGGAGTCAATCGAGGCTGCTTTAGACCATGGGGGGTGCCAGGTTGGGCGTTCTCCTATGGTGTGATATCTCTGCCACCACCACTCCCCCACTGGGTCAAGTCCCTGGGGGTGCTGTACTGGGATTTCTTCTCTAGGGGCGCAATTTGACTCACTGTTGTTGAGTGTGCCGATGGAGCTGTAGTGGACTTGGTGAATTCGTTGCTGCTGCTGCCAGTGGCAATATGGCGCCTCTGCCATGCCCTCGGCCGTGAGGCTGGCATATTTCTTCTCTGGTTTTGCGCTCCGCTCTGAGTCCCTGCAGGGTGTGCTGAGCCCAGCCACTGGGAGCTTTGGATGCTCCCTGCACCGAAAAATCTGCCGAATCCCACCTGGCTGTTCTGCAGCGGCTCACCTCGGCTCGCTGTCCGCTGCTCCTCTCTGGAGCCTGGTGGGCTGTTGAGTGCGTTGGTCTCCCCCCATTTTTAATAATTTTGTTCTTCAATGTTTTCTAAAGATACAAACATCCTGTTAGAATAGTGTAGTATGTGTCACCATCACCATGAATTACATTATGATAGGAGACTATAAGACTATAATGCATCAATAAAAATATTAAATTAATAATCAATTAATAAGTATACATTTTACAGATAAATGCTTGTGTGACTTTATATATTTAAAATTATTATTCAGAAATAGATGCATTAATTTTATATCAGTAGTTCTAAACTAACAAGTTCCCAAGGTACTTCATATAAATAGAACAATAGTACTTAATTTTCTTGGCACCAGCTCACTAGTTCTGTAATAAGTAAGTTCTAAGTAAGTTCATCATTTGTTGCCAAGATAGGTTATTATTTCACATTCCAGTGTCCTTTTCAGTAAGCAGGTGGCTGAAAACACAGAGAAAGAATACACAAGTAGGAGATTGGAAATTAGAGTTCCCCCCAAATGAGGGTGGAGATGGGACGTGTTTCCTTGGTTGTCCTTAACTCTGATGTTTGATCAAGTTCTCTTCTCTAGTAGGGTCACATCTACATGGCCCATGACATTCCCAGAACTCAGTGACTAGCTGGAGTTCATTTTAACAGTGGGGTGGAGAACAGAGTACAATTGTGGAAGAAAACACTAGCAAGAAAGATAATAAATTGTCATTGCCTTGATCTGTTAAAGAGCAAAGGCTACCACATATTATTATTGGTACATTTATGTATGCCCCAAATACAATTTTCCACATGTCAGAGGAAATCCAGACCGCATGACTCTAATCATAGCAGGTGCTATGGAAGGATGTACCATATATCTTTTCCTTCATAGCATCTACTGAGGTTGAGGGGAAACGGCCACTTGCTTTCTGAGCAGAAATTCACTTTAATTAGCAGTCCATATTCTCTGAACACCTTTTCCTTAGCTTCCAGAAAATCACATTCTTTTCATTTTTTGGTGGTACTGGGGTTCCTGGAAACCCTTCTACCTCCAGTCTACACTCCCAGACCTATATTTTATATTTTATATTGCTCCTATTCTTCTGTGTATTGTATAAATAAGTTAATAATTTAGATTATATGAATTTTATATCGTTCAGTGGTCCATCCTTGAAATAAATTTATCTTCATCTGATATTTGTTGAACTTTGTTTATACTAAGAAGAATTTCTCCAATATGATATTTCATAATTTTCCATATTAAAGTAAAACAAAGATGAAGATGGTGGGATGAAGAAAATAAAACTAGTAGAGTGGGGTTATGTAGAAGATTTCAAATTGATGCTATTTTGGTTAGGGCTGGCAAAACCTAACTTTAAATATTTCACTAAAATACAAAATATAATTTTTGTCCAAAATGCTACTTGATATACTGGTTATTCTTTTTATAAGAGTAAAAGATTTCAAAGGGAAGACAACAGAAGAGAAAACATTGTATTTTTCTGTACTGATGCAATCCAACAAAAGTGAAATCAAATGATTAAAAAGGCTCATAATGTGAATACCAGGTGCTGCATTTATCTGTTTGGAGCAGATGAACATGAGCCAAAGAGCAATATTTCTACACAATTTTACCTGGAAGTGATTGAAATGGAATATTCTTGTTTCTTAAATGTGATTTTCTAGACTTTATTTGCATGTGAAAAGGGCCAGATTGCTGTTCTCTTTCTTGGAGATTTAATCAAATATTCTGAAACCTCCATGGGCTTCTTTTTTTTTCTTTCTTTATATCTGTTCTTTTTACACAAAATGACAGTTTTAAGGAATTGATGTCAGGTGATAAAGGAAATGCCGATATTTAGCTTGCAGCAGACACGTATTTGATGGGCTGCTCTTATAATCTATCTAACATTAATTTTTTTTTTTGGTGGTACTGGGGTTCCTGGAAACTCTTCTACCTCCAGGCTACACTCCCAGACCTATATTTTATATTTTTATTTGGAAACAGGGTCTCTTAAGCCAGCGCGGCTGGCTTCGAATCTGCACAGTCCTCCTGTCTCCGCCTCCCAAGTGTGGGGATTACAAGCGTGCCCCACCACGCCCGGCTAACATTAATTATTTGAATATTGTGTGACACAGGCTTTACTTACTGTTTCCACACAAACTGTCCCTTTTAAGCTCAGATGAATATCCTGGACCAGCCATCACTAATTGTATTATTACAATATCTCTGTTTTTCAGATGCAGGAGTTGAGGCTTTAAGAAGTTCAGCAACTTCCCTGAGGACACAGATACTGAACAATGAAACTAGGATTGAACCTGTGCAACAGACCAGTTTGGCTGGCACTGAAACCGCTGGGACTTAGTTCTTGGAAGATGGGCAAAGGGCTCGGCTTAGTTCTGCAGCGATTCCTCCCCCTTAATGAAATAAACTCCTTCAAGTCCTTGTTCACAGCCCAAACTGTGGAGATCAGTCTCCAGGACTTGAAAGGGAGAACTCTGAAATAATTTGACATGGACAATTGCCTCTCATGCAACTGACAAAATTTATTTCCCAAAACCAAGATTTTTATATCCTTCCCCAGTGATATTCCTAGTAGA
Source organism: Muscardinus avellanarius (assembly GCF_963383645.1). NCBI lineage: Eukaryota > Metazoa > Chordata > Mammalia > Rodentia > Gliridae > Muscardinus > Muscardinus avellanarius. Next base: position 29,601,815 of record NC_137794.1, read on the forward strand.
CAAGTGTAAACACCAAAGAACAATAATGAAGGACATGTAAACAAGACAAAAGGACACTGGTCTTGTAATTAAGATTAGCCCCAGTTGGTGGGAGTGCAAACTAGTTCAGCCACTATGGAGATCTGTGTGGAGATTCCTAAGAAAGGTGGGAATAGATCCATCATATGATCCAGCTATACCACTCCTGGGTATCTTTCCAAAGAGGCTGAATCCAGAGAAATACAGCAACATATGCATACCTATGTTCATAGCAGCACAATTTGTAATAGCCAAAATATGGAACCAACCCAGATCACCATCAACAGATGAATGGATAGCAAAACTGTGGGAAATACACACAATGGAATTCTATTCAGCAATAAAGAAGAACAAAATTATATCATTTGCAAGAAGATGGAAAGCCCTGGAGAACATCATGTTAAGTGAGATCAGCCAAGCACAGAAGGAGAAGATACATATGTTTCCTCTAATATGCCCAAACTAGGAAACACAAAGGATACCAGTGGGACTCCAGATATTAGAGGGGAAATACTAGCTAAGTTTGAATGGTAAGATAGGAGAGGAGGAAGGCCGATCTTGATTAATGAGGGTCTACACCTGAACATGTGTAAAATTATGAATAAGACATGTTTAACCTGGACAACCATTGGTGGGAGGGGGGAAGGGAAAACGGGGGCAGGGGGAAGAGGGCACCAAATATAGTTTAAATGTATACTATTTATGTTCAATAAAAAATTGTTAAAAAAAAAGAATAAATAATTAAAAAAAAAGATTAGCCCCAGATCTTGTGATTAAGGCCAGCCCCTTGGCCTTGCAGATGGGTGGCCTTAGAGGGCAAATTCCAAAAAGGGCAAGAGTCACACCCAGAGTCTTTTGGAGAATTCAGCCTTTAGAATCTCCTTTAACCCTTTCAGAACCTTCCGTTCCTTAGGCTTTGTCCATGTAGTTGGCATGGGGAAATCAGGTGGGTCTGAGCCATGTACGTCTATGACGATCCAAAGGGCAGCAATAGATGTCTGTCAGGTCCTGTCTGTAACACCATCTGAAGTCTGAAAGCTTCAGTCCTATGAAACAACACTCACAGTACATTTTAGCAGACAGGGCCCAAAAGCAACATGAAGTTTTTAGATTTAATTGTCAGATGTACTCCTCTAGCTTCTACCTGCTGCTGAGCACTTTCTTCTTGGGAATACACAAGCGGTAGGCTTATTAGAAACCTATTCCTCTTTTAATAATCTATCTTCACCACATACCACAAACCTTTCTGCAACCTGCTTTTAAACTTCTGATTTTTTATCCTGGTCCTTTCTTTCCCATTTGGGACAATCTTAGGATAAACTTTATTTCATACAAAATGCTTTCTTATTCTCACAAGATTTCCTTTCTTTATCTCCATCAAAACTTCATACCTGCACAATTATTATATCTAAGTGGTTCTAACATACTAATTCCTTAGCCAGGTGCTGCCTCTTTGTCTCCGGACAGTGCATGTACTAAGTGCAAGGGTCAAGAATCTACCTGGCCCTCGGCTCTATTGTATTGGGCAGTATTGGTTGCTCATCAACGAGAGTGCTTTGAAGCTGCACACAAAGTTTATCTTCCCTATATCGAGGCTGGATCACGAGGAGAGGAGGTAAACAGAGGCACTGGTTGCCTTTCTTGTAGTTTTAGGGCTAATGGCCTCAGTTGACTCTTAAGGCTTTTACTATAGGTTAATGATTAGAATGAAGGGCAAATACAGAGAGGAACTCTGCATTGTAATTGCTGCAGCCTGAAGGCTTGCACAGCACTTAAGCTCTGACTAGATTTTATTATAGCTTGGAGCAAGGCAGGGGGAGTCTAAGGGCCCAGACATATATTACGAGAAAATTTATCTTCCACGGACTCAGTTTCTCCCATAGTCCTGATTTCACATCACTGGAGCAAGTTGTGTGGAAAGTTAATAGAATCATTATCAAAAGAACAATAGCTATGAAAGAACATCTAAGAGCAAGGAGTAGTTGGACCAGGGACAACGCTCCCTCAGGGCTTTTCCTCCTTGAGGTTTGCCACATCATGCATGCAGGGTCATGCACGCAGACTCCAAGGGAGGGCCATGGCAAAGCTGGTTATTTGATCCTGGAACACTGGCATCTAAATACTCTAGCTGAAGATTTGTCATTGAGTTTGTTAAAACTTAGCAGCTGTGGAAATTAGACTCCTTGAAGGAGCTACCTTGCTTTTATTTTTGCAGATATGTGAACACTGTGTATAAAGTCTTTAACAACCACAGGCCAATGTAATTATTATCCACCTCTCCCTCCCGCACACCCTCCCTTCTTCCAGTCTGTTTTTTTCTCTAACATTATCTCTATTACATATATTCTTTATCAATGTATTTCTTTCTCTCTCATTTCTCTCAGCCTTTATTCCTATCTTTCCTTCTCTTGCTTTCTCTTTTCTTTTATTTCATTCTTCAAATTAGCAAGAAATATATAATTATTTCTGAAAATGTTTTGAAGCAGCCTGACATTTAGCATTTGACAAATATTCTCTTACTGAATAATTTTAACACTACTGAAGTATATAAAATATATTCAAACTAAGTTGCTCTTTTTAATTAAACATTATTAAGTGCATTCTATAACTTGAAAAAATAAATGTAAGTGATAATCACTTTAAAGTTTATAATTTCTTTTCTCTTCCTCTTAACTTTCTATTTCTTGGAATGTGTAAGATATAATTGTGTACTCTTAAATAAATTCTAGTAGGTTCTAAACTTGATGTGGATAGACAATCACAGAAGTTAACCAATGGAATTATGTAAACTCTTCTCACCAGGAGACATGACTGCTCTCTGGTTAGTTTTCTCATCTCCCTAATCTTTCTGGCCAGACATATTTCATTGATGGTTAACTAATTTTCTAAAACAAAATATTTTTCTAAAGTGATAGAAATAATTGTTGCTCAGCTAAAGAAAGTAAATTTATTTTTTTTAAAAAAAGAAACAATGTATAGCATTAACATAGCCCAACTATAATAAAAATAAATTCTAGTAGTTTCCACCAGGTGGCACCCCTCTTTTGAACTTTGGAAAGATGCTAAAGACTGAGGAAAGCCCCTTTTACTTTAGAAATGAGGATGATTCTGGAAAAGATTTTCAGGTAGTGGAATTGAATCAATAGAAAATGATACATTCAAACTGGGCTTGGTGGTGCACACCTATGATCCCAGTACTTGGGAGAATTGCTGGTTTGAGACAACCCTTAGCAATTTAGCAAGACCCTGTTTCAAAATAAAAATAAACATGGGTATGCATATGTTACTGTAGTTCTCTGATTTCAACCCCTCTGGAAAGATACCCAGGAGTGGTATAGCTGGATCATATGGTGGATCTATTCCCAGTTTTCTAAGATGGAAACTAAATTCTTTTTTCTTTTTTATTTTTTTTTTAAATTCTACACTGATCTCCATAGTGGCTAAACTAGTTTTCACTCCCACCAGCAGTGTAAAAGACTTCCTCTTTCCCCACATCCTCACAAGCATTTGTTGTTATTTAACTTCTTTATGCTTGCCACTCTGATTGGGGTTATATGGAATCTCTGTAGTTTTGATTTGCATCTCTCTGATGGCTAATGATGGTGAACATTTCTTCATGTATCTATTGGCCATTTGTAACTCTTCTTTGAAAAATTGTTTGTTCAATTTAGTTGCTCATTTCTTGATTATTTGGTTTGCTAGTGTAGAGTCTTTTGAGCTCTTTGTATATTCTGGATATTAGCCCTCTATCAGAGTAGTGGCTGGTAAAGATCTTCTCCCATTTTGTAGGCTTTCTCTTTAGGTTCTTGATGGTTTCCTTTGATGAGCAGAAACTTTTTAGTTTGATGCCATCCCACTTGTTAATTCTTGCTTTAATTTCCTGTGCTTTGGTGGTTGTATTGAGAAAGTTACTACCTGTGCCTATGTTGAAGCATTGACCCTATGCCCTCCTCTAATAGTTTCAAAATCTCTGGTCTAATTTCCAGGTCTTTGATCCATCTTGAGTTGATTCCTATGCACAGTGAGAGGTAAGATTTTAGTTCCATCTTTTTCAAATGGATAGCCGGTTCTCCCAGCACCATTACAATTCACAATAGCCAAAATATGGAACCAACCTAGGTCTCCATCAACAAATAAATGGATTGCAAAATTATAGGAAATACACAATAGAATTCTACTCAGCAATAAGGAAGAACAAAATCATGTCATTTGCAAGAAGATGAAAAAACCTACAGAACATTATGTTAAGTGAGATCAGCAAAGCACAGAAATAGGAGAGACGTGTTTTCTCTAATATGTCCAAACTAGGGAGTATTAGGGATATAGAGGGACTCTAGATAATGGAGGGGAAACCTCAGCAAAGCTATAAAGGAAGGGTAGGGGAGGAAGAAGGCTGATGTTGATTAATGTAGGAGTTACATTCGAACATGTGCATAAGTGTGAATGTAGCATGGTTAACCTGGACACTCTTGTTGGGAGGAGTGGGAAGGGGAAGCAGAGGAGAGGGAGAGGGCACCAAGTACTGTGTGAATGTGTGCCTTTGTCAATATGATCCACATTTTGATGTGAAACTATAGTGTACCAATAAAAAACAACAAAAAAACCCAAAAGAGACAAACCATAAAAAATAAAAATAAAAAGGACTGTGGTGTAGCTCAGAGGTAGCATGCTACTGTTTTCAAACCCCAGTGCAAAAATAATGACAATAATATAATATAATGATAATAATAATACAAATGATTCTAAAATAAATTTAAAGTAAAATTCATGGTGAAATATGCTTAAATTGGGAAAAATGAAATCTGTAATAAACAAAATCAACTGAATTTTAACCTGAATTCCCCATGGCATGCGTTCCAGTATGTTATTTTCATTTGATATTTCCAACCAGCTCTCCCTAGCATTGAGGCCTCTCTTAACAATTAAGTAGCATAACAACCATAACCATATGGTTAACAACCATAAAAGCAGTACATATTTATTAATTCAGTATATCACATGATGACTTGTTTTAACTTATAAAGCAATCGTCAATTTGCCAGTCAAAAATTCCTAAGCAAACACTTTAATATTTTGTCCTAAATCATAGGATTGGCAGTGTGGATCTTCCAGGTTCAATAAGATGGGTCCAGCTCTGCTGGTGACACACTTCTGCCTATGCACATGTCTCTTTCTGAATCTGTGACTAGACTGTCAAATCATCCTTGCTGCTCTTCTTGGTGGCCTTTTCACATGGACAAGAGAATAACATACCCTACCAGATACCACCCCAACATAGTCAGTGGAAAAGCAAAAGTTTAACAGTCCTCTATGCCTAAGGACATAAGTTTTACCATGCAGGGTCCAAAATGAATGATGTCTTTTATTGTCCTTGGTTTTACTGTTATTCATGATAAACATCCATGCTGGAAACTCAGTAAAAGATCTTTATTATTTAAGAAAATGAGTGCAACTGAGAGATGTGCATCTAAAATATGTAAAAATACACGTGAGTCTGCAGGGTAGGGCTTCCTGGACCTTTCAGTGCTCATCTGTGATACACAGCCTGTGCTCTGGGGTCTGCACATTCAGTCAAGTTACTGAAGAATGTCAGAGAGAGAGAGAGAGAGAGAGAGAGAGAGAGAGAGAGAGAGGGAGAGGGAGAGAGAGAGTTGGTATTACAAGTAAAAATAAAAAAATAAAGGGTTATAATGAGGCTTTGTTTTTAAAAAGTGACTTCCCTGACATTTGCTATATACTTGCTTAAAAACTAGATGGTTATGTGTGTGTGTGGAGGGAGGGAGAGTTCTAGTGTGGTACTGGTGATTGAACTCGGGGATGTTCTGCCTCAGAGCTACACCTCCAGCTCTTTTAATTTTTATTTTGAAATAGGGTCTCACTAAATTGCTGAGGGTGCCCTTAAATCTGTGATCCTTCTGGCTCAACCTAGATATCCCCTTTTCCCCTCAGTTTTCTATATATTAATGCTGAATTTGATAGTAATATTTCCCTGTTTTCTGAATATGCTCTAGACCAAGGTAATTGGCATTTCAACTTATGAATGAAATGGAAAAACATAGAAATGTAAGGTTTTTGTAATGTTATTCTTTTATCTCTCCAATATACCTCATACCTTAGATAAATATCACATTATCTGATTTCCAGAAGAAAACTATCAATTATAGTATTTGATAAGCTTAAATGTTCTATGGAAAATTCTATTATTAGCTTCTTCCATGATAAAAGGATTTTGAGATCCATCCATATGATTGCCAGATTTAGCAAATCGGATGCCCAGTTTGAATTTCAGATATGTAATAATAGATTTTTAGTGTACACATCTCCATTGAAATATTTGGGACATATTTATATTAAAAAGTCATTGCTGGCTTATCTGAAATTCAAATTGTATATATATGTGTGTGTATATATATGTGTATATATATGTGTATATATATGTATATATATATATATATATATATATATATATATATATATATATGTGTGTGTGTGTGTGTGTGTATATATATATATATATATGGTGTCCTATATATTGTCTGGCAGACAAGTCTAAGTGCAAACTCCACAGTTGTCTCAGCTAGGGCAGTGGAAACCTTCTCACAGACAGGCCCCTTTAATACATTTTGACTGTTCTGCAAACATATTATCCTCCAAGTACAGGTTCCAAATGTTAAGAAAGGGACCACTGCAGCTTGCCACCATTGGGAAAATTCTATAGTAACTTTATTTAGAATTCAAGTCAATATGATAAAAAGCAATGAGTGGTATCTGGATCATCTTCAGAGAGTAAACTGAGAAGAACTACTCCAGAAGCACCCCCTCCAGTATCAGTGTACAGGGTTATATTACAAAAATGATCTGAGGACTTTGTTTTGTGAGCATTCAGACTAAATTGGCTAAATTTCATTTGGGTATTACCTAGACAAAACAGACCTGGACAAAAGTTATCTACTCTGGTGATTGTGGTGTTTTATTTGCTCCTGTCCTCCATGCCACCTCCTCTGCAATGAGGAATAGTTCCAGGGGGGATAAGCTTGTTATGCGCCTCACAAAGTTGTCTGAGAATTTTTATGAAATCAACCCTGCATCATTTCTTTTTCTTATTAGTAGATAAACATCATAGACTTGAGACATGCATTCAGAAGTAAATCCTGGTTCTCACATCACTTTATTTTACCCAGGGTAACCTAGAAGTCATGTTTCAGAAAGATCACAATATAAATATTAAGAATTAGGGAAAAGGAAACTGCAGCATTAAAGACCTCCCATATAGTGCACTTATAAGTATTTAACTGCTTTAGTTAATACTTTTGAAAAATACCTGAGAGTTAATTATGTGTAAAAAAGTATGTTCATTAACAATAGGTATAATAAGACAAAAATCATAATTCTTACCTGAAATTGCATTCTAGAACTGGAGACCAATATATACATAAGAATTTATTAAGTAACTATGCAAAATAGTATGTAATAAGTGTGAAAGTTAATCATGAAAGAACAAATGTAGACCAGAAAAGTCAGAAGTTCGTGTAAGTGTGTGTGTGTGTGTGTGTGTGTGTGTGTGTGTGTGTGTTCAGGGGTTCCATGTGAGTAAATGAAGGATATAGAGCACTTGAGGGGCAGTGAGGGCCAGGTCTGGATGGAGAAAAGAATCCTTTTTGAGGCAAATGTGGGGATCAATTTGCACAGAAAAATGATGTGACACTGTGACAAATCATATAAATTGTGGCAACCATTGAATCATGGGACGACATGTTTAAAGTGCTCTGCCAACAATGCATAAACTAGATAAAACATAAAGGTGGATTTTGCTCAGCGTTGTGTGAGTTTGTTGTGCATAGTCACTCTAATTTTGAAAGATTTCTTTGTATATCACCAAACATAAAATGTACATGCATACAAATAGATACACACATCAAGTGTACAAAGCATAGTCTCTGCTCTCTGTATCTTTCCCACACAACTGCCCATGCTCTGGGATTCTGAGGGAGACACATGTGAGCTGAGTTTCTGGTCTTTGATAGGACTGCTTCTGGACTGAGTTGCACACTGGTTCATTGTGTTTTTTGGTATTCTGTCATGGCTAGATTGCAAAGGAGGAGGAGGAAGAACTATAGCCTTTCTTATTCAGAAAGCTTTTTAAATTACAACTCTATAAAACTTCATGATTATAAATAAAGTAAAACCAGAAAGAGTTATTTCTCATTAATACATAATTAAAATAGTCTTTCAAGTGACATGGCTAGGTGTCAAAGAGAATCCATATGCAGTCAATTCCACAGCAGTTCATAAATATCTCAAAAATGAAAACTCATTTTTTGAATACAGTGGAAAATAAAATATATAAAATATTGTAAAAGAAAAGTAAATGAATGTTCAATGATGAGGTTTCTGGCACTTTACATATGAAAAGAAAGTACATTAAAAATAGGACATAGGCTACTAAAAGCATTCAAGATTTTTCAGAGAAAATAGAATGGGAAAAGTACCAATTTCTTTTTCCAGTGGTACTGGATATTGAACCCAGGGGCATTTTTATCTCTGAGATAAACATCTAACCCCATTTTTTTGGAAACAGTATCTCTAATTTGTGGAAGGTCTTGCTAAGTTGTTGAGGCTAACTTGAGAACGTGTGATCTTCTTCTATCAGCCTCCTAAGTTCTGGGATGACAGATGCATGCTACTATGCCTGGCTCCAGAATAGTGCTATTGTTAGAAATCATCAATGTTCTGAAACAGAATTTCTGTTACTTTGGTACCTATAACTTCTCATTTCATTACTGTTTGCAAGTTAGTCTCAGTTTTCATTGTCAATTAAAAATTCCCTTTTGCTGTGTTTTCATAATGAAGTCAAAATAAAAAGTAGAATGTCATTAGTATTTTAAGAGGAATTGCATTGAATCTATAGATCACTTTTGGCAGAATGGTCATTTTGATCATATTTATTCTGCCTATCCATGAGCAAGGAAGATCTATTTTCCAAGGTCTTCTTCAATTTCTTTCTTTAAAGTTTTATAGTTTTCATTGTAGAGGTCTTTTGCATCTTTATGCTCTAGAGCAATTGTAGTAAAAACAGCATGCTATTGGCACAACAACAGGCAGACTGACCAATGTAATAGAATAGGAGATACAGAAACAAATCCATACACTTATTATCATTTGGTGTTTGACAAAGGGGCCGAACTTGTACACTGGAGAAAAGACAGACTTTTCAACAAATGGTGCTGGAAAAACTAACTATCCATTTGTAGAAAGATGGAACTAAAGCTTAACCTCTCACCATGCACAGGAATCAACTCAAGATGGATCAAAGACTTAAAAATTAGACCAGAGACTGTGAAGTTAATAGAGGAAGACATAGGCCCAACATTTCAACATATAGGCACAGGCAGTAACTTTCTCATCAGTACCTTCAAAGCGCAGGGAATTAAAGCAAGAATTAACAAGTGGGATGGCATCAAACTAAAAAGCTTCTTCTTATCAAAGGAAACCATCAAGAACCTAAAGAGAAAGCCTACAGAATGGGAGAAGATCTTTACCAGCCACCACTCTGATAGAGGGCTAATATCCAGAATATACAAAGAGCTCAAAAGACTCTACACTAGCAAAACAAATAATCAAGAAATGAGCAACTAAATTGAATAGACAATTTGTCAAAGAAGAGATACAAATGGCCAATAGATATGTGAAAAAATGTTAGCCATCATTAGTCATCAGAGATATGCAAATCAAAACTACATTGAGATTCCATATAACCCCAATCAGAGTGGCAAGCATAAAGAAGTTAAATAACAACAAATGCTAGTGAGGATGTGGGGAAAGAGGAAGTCTTTTACACTGCTGGTGGGAGTGCAAACTAGTTCAGCCATATGGAGATCAGTGTAGATATTCCTTAGAAACCTGGGAATGGACCCACCATATGATCTGGCTCTACCACTCCTGGGTATCTTTCCAAAGGGGCTGAAACAAGAGAACTACAGTAACATATGTTACTGTAGTAACATATGAACATGTAGTACCCATGTTCATAGCAGCACAACTCATAATAGCCAAAATATGGAACCAACCTAGGTCTCCATCAACAGATTAGTGGATTGCAAAATTATGGGAAATGCACATAATGGAATTCTACTCAGCTATAAAAAAAGAACAAAATCATGTCATTTATAAGAAGATGGAAAGACCTGGAGAACATTATGTTAAGTGAGATCAGCCAAGCACAGAAAGAGAAGGAACTTATGTTTTCTCTAATATGCTCAAACTAGGGAGTATTAGGGATATCAGAGGGACTCCAGACAATGGAGGAGAAACCTCACCAAAGCTAGAATGGAATGATATGAGAGGAAGAAGGCTGAGGTTGATTAATGAAGAAGCTACATCTGAATTTGTGTAAAATATAAATAGAGCATGGTTAACCTGGACAGTCATTATTGGGAGGGAGGAAGTGCAATTGCAGAGGGGATGGGTACCAAAATTAATTAAAAAACATAGAAACTGGTTAATTCACACACTTATTTCACTCTCTGATGAGCTTTGGCTAATCAAGAAGTTAGTTTACAGGGCCTTAGCGTATAAAAATGTAATTCAAATATGACTCCAGTGATCTTTAGCAAGAAATTTAACACTTCTTCTGTCCCCAAGTAGCATTCACTTTTCTTCAAATTTTTGCGTATGATGGGGGAGGAGTCATTAAAGAATCAAATAATCAATTATTTATGTACTTACTATTCTGAAAATCACTATAAATAAAAACCATAAAATACTATTAAAAGACTTCCAGAAAGATGGCGACTGAGAAAAGCAGCGTTTACGAGTCCTGCTAACACTCGATCTCTATTGCCACAAAATCAGTGCTTTTCATAACTAGAAAACACTATCAGCAGAGAAATAAAAAAATGTAAACACAAGGAACAGAGAAAAAGAAGACTAGAAGAACAACTGGAGACCAGAAAAGAAACCAGCTCACATTGCGGTGGCAGAGCTGCACCAGCACCATCTTGCCTCATGAGACCAGGCTCCGGAGAGTAAAGGTAAACAGGGACTGAAGTGAGCAGCTGCATATTGTTATGTGTAAAGATGTAAAAAATGGAGCAAAAGAGAAAATTTCAGTTGGTTTAGTTATTTTTCAAGTGAAAATTCACAAAGGATAAAGAGGAAATCAGGCTTTATGGAAAGTGGAACTATTGTGCTTAAATAATTTATCTCTAATCCTTAGTTAAAAATGGTAAAATTTTAAAAAAAATAATATATTTCATTTTGGGGGGAAGAAGGCTTAGGTAGAAACTTTCCCACAAGACCCCCAAAGCTCAGGAAATCTAAATAAGAATAAATTGGATAGCATCAAACTAAAAAGTTTCTGCTCTTCAAAGGAACATATCAACAGTCTAAAAACTACAGAATGGGAAAAGATCTTTGCCAGCTATTTCTCTAATAAAGAACTAATATTTAGAATATCTAAAAAATTTAAAATCCTTAACACTAAAAAAAATTACCCAATCAAGAAATGGGCAATTGAGCTAAGTAGACACTTCACAAAAGAAGAAATACAAATGGCCAACAAATATGTGAAAAAAAGTTCAACATCATTAGCAATCAGGAAGATACAAATCAGAAAAACACTGACATTCTACTTAACCCCAATCAAAATAACAAGTATAAAGAATTCAAACAACAATAAATGTTGGTGAGGCTGTGGGAAGTAGAAACTCTTCTACACTGTTGGTGGGATTGCAAATTAGTGCAGTTTCTATGGAGATCAGTGTGAAGATACCTCAAAGTACTGGGAATAACTCCACCATATGAGCCAGCTATGCCACTATTAGGTATCTTTCCACAGGGACAGAAATCAGAATATTAGAATAATACATGCATACCAATGTTTACAACAGCACAACTAACAGTAGCCAAATTGTGGACCCGACCTAGATGTCCATCAATGAATGAATGGATTACAAAATTATGGGATATATATATATATATATATATATATACACACACACACACACACACACACACACACACACACACACAATGAACTTCTACTCATCAATCCAGAAGAACAAAATAATGTTATTATCTGTAGGAAAACATATGCACCTGTAGAGCATTATGTTAAGTGAGATTAGCCAATCATAGAAAATGAAAGAGAATATGTTTTCTCTCATATGTGAAATCTAGGAAGTAATATCAGAAAGACTTCAGATAATGGGCAAAATGATCTTAGTTGAGCAAGGGAGGTGGTATAGGGAAGGGAGTGGGGAAAGGAAAAATCAATGACAGAATCACTTAATCATTAAGTACATATGTGAAAATATCAATGTCAATATTCTGTATGAGGAAGGGGGAGTAAGGAGGGAGCCATGGGAGAGCCCACCAAGTTATGTGTGTGTACATCACCATCAGTATGAACAGCATTATCAAGTGATACTGTTGTGCACCAATAAAAGATTAAAAAATAACAAAAAGTCATTAAACAATTCTGATTGTATTGACATAATCAGAATCTTAAAAGACTAAAAAAATATTTGTCTGTACCAAAAAGCAAATCAATAACCCAAAAAAGGCAAGAGAAAAAGGCAGCAAGAAAGAATGTCTAAAATTTATTGAATGCTTACCAGGCTTTCTTCTAAGCACTTCACCTATAATATCTAATTGAATCCTCAAAATGAAGTATTGAGGATTCAATTAGATATTATATTTTATCTTACGAGTTTTAAATCTGGAAAATTGGGGCACAATGAAGATGTCTTCATCTATTTGGGCTGCTTTAACAAAATACAATGAGGTGGGTGGCTTATAAACAATCAAAATGTATTCCCCACCATTGTAGAGTTTAGAGAGTTCACTATTAAGGTACCAACCTGTCGGGGCCCGCTTAGCTAGACCAGGATGGGGCGGTGGCTCAAGATGGCGCCTAGGCATGTTGCCAAGTCACAAGGCTCACGAGGCTGGTGGTGTCCTAAGCCTGCGCAGTGAGCCCTATCAGGCGCCCTACGGATGATCAGTGACGCAGCGCCTCGTGCTACCACCAGCCCGCTTATGAGAGGGTTAGAAATGTGCATGCCCTAGCTGTGGGAAGCTTGGGGTTGGTGGGGTGATGAGGGAGGGGTTATGATACTGATAAATATTTGCTTGCTGTGCGCATTAAAGGAAGGAAGCATCATCAACAGACTCGGCGTTTGTGTGTTCTTTCCCAGGGCTCTGCAGGATAGAGCCCTAGGGACGCGACACCAACCAATTTTATGTTCTGATGAGGTTCCACTTTCTGGTTGATAGAGTGACTTCTTGCTGTGTTTTTACATGTTGAAAAGGGCCACTCAGCTCTCTCAGACCTTTTTTCTTCATAAGGGCTCTAACTCATTGATGAAGACTCTACCCATAACCTACCAACTACTCCCAATCCCCATAACCTAATACCATCCCACTGGTGATTCAATTTCAACATATGAATTTGAAGCAACACAGATATTCAAACCATAGGAGAAGTTAGACACTTCTCCCCAGGTTGCACATGTATTAAGTGGCAGGACTAGGAAGTAAGCTCCAACAATTTGGGCTTGCTGCAGGAATGGGACACAGCAGAGATGGTGGTGCCTTGAACTGGGGATGAGGGAGGGGAAATGAAGAGATTAGATAAAGTTGTGAGGTAGCTAAAAAGTAACATCAGGTCTTGGTTTTTCATTGCCTATGGGAGATGAGAGACAAAAATGTCAAAGATGACTTCCAGATACATGTAATGGAACATATAGAGATAGAGGATATTGGAGATGATGAGTTGAGAGGTGAGACTCTGAATTCAGGTGGAAACCTGCTTGAGGGAAGAATCAATGTGCCATTAAGCCTTTGTTTTGCATATTGGAAACTTCACTAACATTTAAAATCACTACTTTATAAAAAAAACATTTTAAAATAGCAAGTGGCTTCAGTATAACTTTTTTCTGCATGAAGATTTTTTTCTCAGGGGGTTCTGTTCATTCATTGTCAGACTGCCTGGTTGCTAGCTTCAGGTTAACAGGCTAGAACAAGATCACTTCATACAGTTCAACTATTTTTTTTCACAAGTTGCAACTCATTTATGACTTGGCCAGAATTTTCTTCTGTTGCATTATATTTTTGGATTATAACAGTCATTAGATTGTACTACTTTTTGAGAAAGTGTTTACATTTATAGTACTTATTATTTACTTATTATTAAACATAGATAATAAATGTAAACTTCCTTTAACTCACAGAAAATAATGAAGCCAAATTCTGCTGTTTTTTTAAAGTGGTCTGTAAGGAGAGTTGGGATCTTTTAGAATTAATGTTGCCAAATTGTTACATTCATTATAGGGGCCCACAAAAGACTTGTAGTTGTTCTGTTTTAGAGGCACACATTTCTCTTTGTTTACCTTTTTTCTCTTTTTGGATGAGCTTAGTGTTCCTCATTGTCCTTCTTTTTTGGGGTACTGGGGATGGAACCCAGGGGCTTTCTACCCCAGGGCTATACTCCCAGACCTATTTAGTATTTTATTTGGAAACAGGGTCTCACTAAGTTGCTGAGAGCCTCACTAAGCAGCTAAGGCTGGCTTCGAACATGCACGATCCTCCTGTCTCAGCCTCCCAATTATGAGCGTGAGCCACCATGCCCGGCCCTCATTGTCTTTTGCTAAGATAATTAAGTGAAATATTGAAGCCACATGAGAACCTTGTGCACAGAGAAAGGTTCATGGGACTGTTAGGCTGGAAGAAAATAGAGTGGAGTTTGATTTATGTAGGTATGTCAGGTAAGATACTCATTTATGCATCAGCTTTCTGGGTAAGTGTGGACAGACAAGGTGACATACAAAATATCCAGCAACCATGTGACACAACTATCTATAGTAGAAATAGTTACCCATTAGAACAAAAATCAGTCACCAATCAGAATAAACAGCAATCATGAATAAATGGAATAGCTGTTAGGACCTACAGATGCCTCCTAATTGAAAATAAATCTCAGGTGTAATTTGCCAAGCTTACTAATTGAGAATATTAAGAAATCCACAGCTGTCTACACTATAAAACTTTTACACTTAGTAGTATCTATAATGGGAGATACTCGTTTTGAGAAGAAATCTCATATCCGGTGTGGTGATATACACCTGTAATCCCAGTACTTGGGAGGCACAGACAAAGGATTGCAAATTGTAAGCCCGCCTCAGCAACTTAGTAATATCCTCTTTTAAAATAAAAATGTACTAGGGGTATAGTTCAGAGGTAGAATGGCCTGAGTTCAATATATAGAATAATAAAAAGATGGAAGGAATACCATGTAATGCTTTAATAGTTAAATAGATAAACTTTAGTGAAATTTTTAAAAATAAAAATAAGAATTATATTATCTCGGTATCTTGTGTATATTTATCTAGGACTTCATAATTTATGGAGCACTTCCATATCTTTTGACTCAGTTTAATACTAGAGTCACAAAATCTGGACAGGGCTTGAGAGGTTAAGTAATTTTCCTAAGGCCACATGACTAATGAGCAGAGTAGTCATGATGAGATAAGAGTTGTTTTGGAAAGATATAAAATCATAAAAATGAATTATCAACTTTCTTTTGCAAAACAAGGAAGGTTCGAAATTATATTGAAAAAATAGAAACTTCTTATTCCCTTGAGCAATAATATGAAATAAGATAAATTTTGATACTGTCATGTTTTTTGCTTCTGAAAATAAGGAGTATATATTTCTTGGCTTCTCAAGAAAATTGATGTTGATTCTGTTAAAAAGCTATTTATTTTTATCCATTGCACAGCTTCTGATTTTTAAATATCATTCTCCAATAAAATGCACATGAAGACTTTGGAGAAATGATAGATTCTAGGGCAGAGAAGAAAATGTAGACATATATCAAGACTATCCAGATTGCCAGAAAACAAAGAAGCATCAAAACAATCAAACAAAGCTTGGCATGGTGGCCCACACCTGTAGCCTCAGTACTTGGGAGGCTGAGACAGGAGGATTGCAGGTTTGAGGACAGCTTCAGCAACCTATCAAGACCTTGTTTCAAAAAAAAAAAAAAGGATTGAGATGTGGCTCAGAGGTAGAATGCTCATGGGTTCAATCCCTAGTACCAAAAGAAAACAAAAACAAAACAAACAAACTAACCCAAGCCAAAAAAAAAAATATTACCACAAGGATGTAAAAGGCTAGAATGACAGAGCTTGAAAGAGCTCTCAGTTGTAAAAGTTGGAATAATTTGAGCAAAATAAAATGTAGCACTGGATTATAACCTAAAATATAAAACAAATATCAATAGGTTTGTAGTGATATATTTGAATGACAAAACAAGTATCAATTGGTTTATAGTGATATAGTTATATATTTTAATAGATAAATTGGAGCAAATAAATATTTCTTTCAAAAATTCTAAATAACATAATTACAATATATAATCTCCTCTCCAGGAGAAGAAACATAAGATTTAGCAACTTTCTTCCAAGAAATAGTGAATGGCAACTTTACTGTGAATTAACATGGTAAATGCCACTTTAACCAACTGATCAAGGTCAACATATGTGGATCATTGATAAGTCACATCATAATACAACTCCTGATTTGATTTGATGGAAGGGAATCTCACCTTTGATGTAATCTAAAAACCTGTAAGCTTAGTATAATTATCAGAAATACAGTAGACAAGTCACAATTAAATGACATTTTATGAAATAATCTATCAGTACTATTCAAAACATTAAAGTCCTGAAAAACAATGCAAAACTGCAAAACTCTCAGCCCAGAGGAGCCTGAGGAAGCACAAGTTACCTGTGGTGTGGAGCCCTGGGCTGTATGTTGGAGGAGAAGTCGGACACTAATGGAGAAGCTGGTAAGATCTGCATGGAGTCGCAAGTTCAGTTAAGGGTAACATGAGAACATTGGTTTCTTAGTTTTGAAAGTGTGTCATGGTGAATTGAAATGATACAATCAGGGAAACTGAAACCTGCTATGTAAGAACAATATTTCTGTAAATGCAAATTACTCCCCAAGGAAAAGTTTATTTAAACAAGCTATTAGTTTAGAAAAAATCCTTGTGTGCCGTCAAGTCTGTGATATATATGTGGTACTGAGGTTTCTGGAAACCCTTCTACCTCCGGGCTACACTCCCAGACCTATTTTATATTTTTATTTGGAAACAGGGTCTCTTAAGCCAGTGCGGCTGGCTTTGAACCTGCCTGATCCTCCTGTCTCCGCCTCCCAAGTGTGGGGATTACAAGCGTGCGCCACCACGCCTGGCCCTGTGTCATATATGTTTATATGCATGAATCTAAAATCAGTAGGGTTTAGCATATTATTGGTAATTTCAAGTAATTTCATCAGCTATTTTTAGTCTAATGTTTTCCTTATACTTTGGCTATTTTTGTATGTGTTCTTAAACCAACATGGCTTGTCTTATGTGTGAACATAGTAATATCCACATATATCTTTATGTTTATTGTCATTCAGGTATGAGAATGCTTTTCATAATTGCCAAACTATTGAATCAGCCCAAGTGTCCATCAACAGATGAATGGATTACAAAATTATGGGATACACACACAATGGAATTCGACTTAGCCATAAAAAAACAAAACTATCACTTTTAGGGAAATGGAAGGAACTGGAGAATATTAAGTGAGATTTGTCAGTCTCAAAAAATGAAATGTCATATATTTTCCCCTCATATGTGGAAACTAGGGAGGAATTTGGACACAGGAGACACTCCAGACAAAGGAGGAGAAACCTTAGTGGAGTAAAGGAAGGGACCTAAGTGAGGGAGGTGGTGCAGGGAGGAGAACTTGAAGAGGAAAAGACTTCAAAGGACATGATGTGCATACACAAACTTACCAAAACTAAGCAATGTATTGAGCACAGGAAGGTGGAGAGGAAGAGAGAGTGGGGCGGAAACTGTAGGAGGGCTCAACAGTGCTGTGCACGCTACCACCCTGAACTTCATCTCGATGGTACAGGGATGTATGACTACAACGCACCAATAAAAAATAATAAAAAGTTATTAATAAAAGAAGAAAAACTTCAGCATGAAAAACCCTTCTGTCAAGGAACATTGTGCTGATGAAAAGCTGGAGCACTTCCATACTTGCTTTCATTTCTGGCAATGACTGAAGGGAATAAGTCACTGTTCCAAAAGCCCCAGAGGCCACCGTCCCCAGGGGTACTTTTGGTTTTTGGACTGGAGATTGAACCCAGGGGAATTCTACCTCTGAACTACACCCTAAGCTCGTTTTAGTTTTCATTTTGAAATAGGGTCTTGCTAAGTTGCCGAGGGCCTCACTAAGTTGCTGAGGCTGCTTCAAACCTGAGATTCTCCTGTTTCAGCCTCCCAAGTACTAGGATTACATGTGTGTGCTACCATGCCCAGCCCCAGTGCTGCTTCTGTTGGAAAAAACACTGATAGGACAGGTTCTTGTCTGTCACCACAGTGCCGGAGCATCTGGTGAAAGGAGCTGCAGCTCTCTGGAGCCTCCAGACCTCACACAGCTTTTGTCTCTGGAGATGATCACATCATGGTGTCACCATAGTGGCAAATAGTATTTCTTGCTCATTGAGAAACAAAGCAACTTAGCCTGTATCATTTGTCTGAAGTGACACAAATAGAATGAATCATTAAGAAAATTTGTGAAAGCAGAGATGACCGTTTAGTGAATTGGGAAGAGAGAGGTGGAAGGCCCGTGTTTCCTGCCAAGCTTTGTGGTTCATCAAGTTCAAGTTGGTATTTCTTGGAAGGAAGAGAAAGAAAGGCCGTATCAGCTTCCCTCATGTTGAACTTATTTGTACATCAGTGACATCGCCCCTGCCTGCCTTCTATATCTCTACACTAATCTGGCCTGATATGAAGAAGCTACTGATCCATTTTTCATGTCTAAATAATTCTAAAATGACTCAATATATTTTGTTTGTATTTCCAGACTTTCTCCATCAATTCCCCTGTCTTTCAGTTTCCATGTAGAAGTCGCCAAACCAAACAAACAAAAGCCACATTCATTATATTGTTGGGTGTTGTTTTGATAAAATGACCCATTGATTGATGATGTTTCTCATTCCAATCTATTGAAAAGCTCCATAGACACATCCTCTTATTCTGCTAAACAGCAGTTTGGGGATTTTTTTTATTGACTTAAATTATTTGCCAATGTCTACAATGTTGAACATTTCCTCATAAAACCAGGCTTGTAGATAATGTGGAAAAATCCACTCCAGTCATCCTTATATTTGGAAACATCCCGACTTTTAAGCTTTATAGTCAATGATTTAGTTGTTGACTTTTAAGCTTTATGTTAAGTGATTTTACATTGGTTGGATGTTCACATATTCATAAATAAGATCTTAGGTAAAATACACCTGTGAACTATGCTGATTCTGTTAAGCTAAAATTATCAAACATTTCCAATATATAAACATCTACCACATCTTAAATGCACTTCAAGTGGTAAAATCAGTCTAGAAACCATGGAAGAATGGTTATTTCATTTACCATGACACCTAAATATATTTCTAACAAAAACTTTATGATTAGCAGATTTCAGTTTCTGGATATATATTAGCAGATATAGTTTCTGGGGTAAGAAAATGGCAGAAGAGATAGAGTGGAAATTTCCAAGACTTTGCTAGCAATAGAGTGTTTTAACTAGGAAACTTCCCAGAGTGATTTGATTCTTGGGTGTATTAAATCCCTGGTAGGATTTGGTGGAAAATGGTCTGCAGTAGTGAAGGTTTGTGTTAATGGGTTTGGAATGGAGGCCGCAGAATGTTCTCTCTTTCTCACTCTCTCTTTTTTGTCTGTCCCAAGTGTAATCTTTGGTCAGAATTCTTGCTCCTGATCTCATTCCTCAATCTGTTTTGAGTGGGTTTAGTAATTTTTTTTTTTTTTTTTTTTGCTTGTCTGATTGATGAGATGCTTTTTCAGGCAAATTTGTTTTGAGACTGTGACAACATATAAGTTCTTATTTTAATGTAAGAAAGGCCAATTTTGTTACTTTTTGAAGGTATTATTCTTTATCACCTCTATGTCCAATATAATTTTTTTTCCAGAAATTGCTTCTTGGAAAATAAAAATATATCATGCCAAGGACCTTATAAAGTTATGTCTGAGGAACTCAAATGCAAATGGAATATGAGTAAGAGGGAGAATAAAGGCTGAGTCACTTTCTCATCCAAAAGATTGAGATGTGAAAAATAGCAAATATCATAAAGTTTCTGAGAATATATAATGAAATTTATATTCTGGGATCTTCAAAGTAATGTCTCTTCTCTGCATATATTTAGAAAACATGGGAAAGGTAAAAAGAAGAAATCAATTAAAATCTCTCAGAGATAATGTTAATATTTGGGCCTTTTCTTAACATTTTTTTTTCATGTTATTCTTTAATAGTGTCAATACTTATGTCTTTAAGATACCAAAGGAAAACCATTGGGGGGGTAAATTAATTAATAATTTATTAATTTAAAAAATATTCTTGTTTGTTGTTGCTCTCTCGTCTGTCTCCACTTTGAAAGTGATGTTTTATTTATTTCTCTTAAAGATATATTTTTTAAGAAGAAACTGTGCCTCATTTCAATAAGAACATTATTTGTTTGGATATGGAAGCTTGAATATCCAATCATTATAAGCAAACTAGAGCTTAGAAGGCAGAAGTCTGATATTTATCTTCTTAATAGGAGCACATTGGTGAGGCTAATTATCATTGATCAAATGAAAAAGGAATATTCAGAGTTCTGCATAAATATTCCCATTCAAAATTATTCCATAGGCATTCATATTTTGTTAAAAATCATGATCTGAGGTCTAGCAGGGCAATTACGAGATATTGATTGACCTTTTTACCATCACGTGAAGAAACTTTATCAAGTGAAGAAACTTGATAGAACTGACCTAAGACTTCTGTTTGTTTTTCTCTTGGTCCAGGTGAGGGACATGGGGTGAGGGATAGCACTGTGGAGTACTCTGGTGGACTTATTTATCAGCTTCCTCACTGACCACAGTTTGAACTGCTAATGTAGCCAACTCTCTCAAAAGACTTGTTTTTGGTCACAAAGGGAAAGAAAATAATAAGAGTATATGAATCACTCCACGTTCTTTTAAGTTACTTGCAAAATAGTTTTCCTAAGGGGTGAGCAGTGGTATCATCTTCATTTTCAAAGAACATACCTTAAATAATTGAATAAAGTACAATGAGAGAAATATAGGCATTTACACTTAAGGGTTCTAGCTTTCTCCTCTCTTTTAGTTAGGACTATTACTGCAAAGTAGCAAGAAGTGACAGTGTTTACTGGAAACCTCTTGAGAAGTCCATCTGTTGGGGGCAACTTGTGCCTTTCATCCTCAGAGTGCAGCTGCTAGCTGTCACCTTGAAGCAGTAGTTTTGAACAGGGTGAGATTAATTAAAATGAAATAGTGCTTTGAGACCAGGGCCAGAAACTGCCCCTTGAGAAGAATGCATAAAAGTTGGGTCAGAAAGCAATAGAATTTACTGGAAATGCTTCATCAAAGAGCTAGCACCAAGCCAAGCTTCTCTCTTCATCTCTCTGAAGGATTAGCCCTCAAAGAAGAAATGATCATGTGGTGTTTAAGAAGGTCTTTTTCAGCAGGGTATGATGGTGCATGCCTGTAGCCCAGTACTTACTTGCAAGACTGAGACAGAAAGATTGAAGGTACTAGGTAGCCAAAGCAAGATAGTGAGACCCTGTTAACAAACCAACCAACAAACAAACAGCCAGGGGTGTCATTCCGAGGTAGAATGTTCTGGGTTCAATCCCCAGTACCAAAAGCAAAAAAAAAAAAAAAAAAAAAAAAAAAAAAAGAAAAGAAAATAAAAGAAAAGAAAAGGTCTCTTTTTGAGTAGTAGCTTCTTATTACTAAGTTAAGTATCTGCCTTAGCTGATAATAGAATTATTTACGTGAACTATTATATACCAATTACCAAAAAGTAACAAACTGTCAGAATTTCAGAAAATTTAAATAATACTACATACTTTACACTATTTCTGTACAAAAGAAAATAATGTAAAATCAAATGAAAGTATAGAATCTTTCTAAATCAGTTGAGAATATGTGTTAGTATTCATTTTCCATTGACCTAGAAAAATAAAAGATACCATATCACAAGAAAAGAAAATTAGACCTTGGAAGAGACTAATATAGTAAAAGCTATATTCTTTAATACCACTAACCTCCTTAAAAGAAATGGGAGAGCTGGGTGTGGTGGCACATGCTTGTAATCCCAGCATTTGGGAGGCTGAGACTGGAGGATCATGATTTGTAGACAGCCTCAGCTACTTAGTGAGGCCCAACTCAGTGAGACACTGTTGCCAAATAAAGAATAAAAAATAGGACTGGGGGTGTATCTTGGAGGTAGAATGTCCCTGGATTCTTCTTCAGTACCACAAAAAACAAAAACAAACAAACAAAAAAAGACAAAACAAAGAAATGGAAGAAAACTAAATCTGATCTTTTTATTCTATCAAATAGGGCCTCTCATATTATTGCTAATAGTTTTGAGGATTTGAAAACCAATTTTTTCTAATAGTAAAAGTCTACTTTTTTCCTAATAGTAAAAGTCTGCTTGGATTTAATAATTAAAAGAACTTTTTCTATGAAACATCTGTTACTCATTAAAATAATGGACTTTGAACTTTAATCTTTAAAACATGTACAAGTATTTACATTTCTGCAACTTAAGAAAAATGTTTTTACAACACTAACAATTTTTAAAATCTCTGATTTATTTTTATATTATTCTAACATTTCAGGTATCTCTTAAGGTGCCAGATTCTAGTAATATTTTGTCCAGCCATATTCTGAGGAAGCTTGGTGGTTATTAATAATTTAGTCAAAGATGAACTCTAAACATTTATCTGCTTATTCTTTGGGATATATTCTTATAACTTTTTTATTCACAACTAATTATAAAATACATCATCAGCTGGAAAATTGGCATTTTATTTGAATTATATATTCTTTAAATTATCTAATAATTTTTGTTTTTGGTACTGGAAATTGAACCTTGGGGCTTTTTAATTCCAAGCTACACTTGTAATCCTTTTCTTTTTTATTTTGAAACAGGATTTCACTAATTTCTGAGGGTTTCTCTCTAAGCTGCTGAGTCTAGCCTCAAACCTGCCATTTTTCTGTCTCAGCCTCCAAAGTACTGGGATTACAGGCATGTGCCCCCACCATGCCCGGCTATCACCTAATAATCTTAATTGACTAGAGTCAACAGAAATAATCTATTAGAATCACTCTTTGTAGCATATGTTGCTTAGAATCTATCACCTTATTCATTTATTAAATATTCTAGAATGTCCATGAAGATTCAAATAAGGTGGGAGGTAGGCTTATAGAGACGTCTGTACTATGTTATAGGTCTTGCAATAAATAAGGGTTTAGTGTAGTCTGAGTATGGGCATAAGGTCATTCTGCTGAGAAGGTGACATAATCTGACATTTGAAGACTGAGTACAACTATTTGTCTTATGGCTAAAGGGCAAACTAAAGGGCACCTTTTTGCTCTAGAAGAGACTCTTACATATATGTTTGGTTTAGATCTGGCTGTCCTTTATTTAGACTTTCCTCTGGATTAGGCTTTCTCCTGACCTTTGATCTATAATGGCCTAATTATAGTTGACAAGTTTTATGTCCATCATCTATCCAATTAGTTCTCCACTTTGAGTGTGCCTTGGCATTCCCTGGGGGACTGGTAAATACAGATTGCTGGGTCTCACCCCAGAGTTTCTGAGTCAGCATGTCTGTACTGCAAATTGACGATTTGGAGTTTTAACAGGTTTCCAGTGATGTTACTGACCTGTCTTAGTTCAGGGGGCTATAATAAAAGTATCTTTTTTATTATAGATAAAATATTACCTATATTGGCTTATTAATAACAGAAATTCATTTTCTAACAGTCTGAGATCAGGGTGCCAGTAGGATTGGATTCTTACTGAAGACCCTTTTCCTGGTTTATAGATTATCTTGCTCTTTCCTCAATGTTAGAAAATAGCTGGTTAATTTTTTTTGGCCACTTCTTATAAGAAACACACCAATGCTGTGTGAATGTATGTTTCTATCTTTCAGAACCTTATTATTAGTATCATCAACATCATCATCATCTTCATCATCAAAATCATCATCATCATCATCATCATCATCATCATCATCATCATCAGTCTGTGGTATTAAGGATTGAACCCAGGGGCATTCTACCTATGAATTACACTCACAGCCCCATTTAATTTTAAAACAGGTATTACTAAGTTGTAGAGAGCTCCTTACTAAGTTGCTGAGACTGGCTGAAAACCTGTGATCCTTCTGTGTCAGCCTCCAAAGTACTGGGATTATATACATGTGCCACCATGCCTGGCCCAAACCTCATTATGATGGTAATTTTAATGTACCAATAAAAGTATATTTAAGAAGGCAACATCCTTGTGACCTAATTACTCTCTAAATCCCCCACATTCTGATACCATCACACTAGTATTAAGATTTTTTCATATTTTTATTTTATTTATTTATTTATTTATTTATTTATTTATTTATTTTATTTATTTTGGTGGTATTGGGGTTACTGGAAGCCCTTCTACCTCCGGGCTAAACTCCCAGACCTATATTTTATATATTTTTATTTGGAAACAGGGTCTCTTAAGCCAGCGTGACTGGCTTCGAACCTGCGTGATCCTCCTGTCTCGCCTTCCAAGCACGGGGATTACAAGTGTGTACCACCATGCCCGGTGATGGTTCATATTTTTATACCATAGTAGATTTTTATTTTCATGAATCAGACACCATGTATTTATTTGAACAATTATGATCTTGATAAACACTATTCTTATTGAAAAAAACTTCTTCCCCATACCTGAGAAGTATTTTAGAGGGGTTTCACTGCTCTATCATTTTATTTATTTATTTTTAATAATTGTATTATGCATTGTAATAATACAACATAGTGAGATTCAAAAAGATACATTCATATATGCACACATCACAAGGTATGTTTTTCTTTGGATCCCACCCACTCTGTCCTTCCTCCTCATACATGATAGTAAGATTTATAGTGATAATTTCATATATAAACATAACATTATTTGAACTGCTTACTTCTTCAAACCTCATTTTCCCCTCCCATCCCCTTCTTCTATCTTATTGATCTCTCTCTTTATCTAAAGTTCCTTTATTTCTTCTTTTCTTTCTAGCTTCCTGTTGGTAGGACTATAAATTAGTTCAACTACTATGGAGATAAAAATGGAAGTTCCTTAAAAGACTAGGAATGGAACTACGATATGATCCAGCTATACCACTCATCCTTTAAAAGAATTAAAATTAGAATACTATGGTGACACTTACATATTCATGTTTATTACAGCAAAATTTTTAATAGCCAAATTATGGAACCAACCTAGATATCTGTCAAAAGATGAATAGAAAAATAATGTGTGGTATAAATACAGAATGGCATTACATTAATAAAGAAGAACAAAATTAATTTGGTAGTTTGGTATTTATTCTTTTGGGTAGATACCCAGAAGTGATATTGCTGGATCATATGGTTAAGTTTGTTCCCATTCTTCTGAGGATCCTCTAAAATGTTTTCCAAAGTAGTTGCACTAATTTGCAGTCCCACCATGTATTAGAGTTCCCACTTCTCCACATCATCACCAGCATTTGTTGTTGTGTTTTGAATGATTGCAATTCTAGTTGGAATTAGGTGAATTTTCAGGGTAGTTTTAATTTGCATCTCTCTGATTGCTAAGGATGTTAAACATTTATTCATGCATTTATTGGCCATTTGAATTTCTTCTTTCATAAACTTTCTATTAGTACCCTTGCCCAGTTTTTGATTGGGTTATTTGTTTTCTTAGTACTGAGTTTCTTGAGTTCTCTGTATAGTCTAGATATTACTCCTCTATTGGAGGAATAGGTGGCAAAACTTCTCCCATTCTGTTGGCTCTCAATTGAGGTTCTTGAAAATTTCTTTTGCTGTACAGAGGCTCTTCAATTTCATGTAATCCCATGTATTGATCCGCCTTTTAGTTTCTTTTTGGGGTCCTGTTGAGAAAGTTTTTACCTGTGCCTATATGTTGCAGTGTTGGACCTATTCCTTTTTCAAGGAGCCTCAACATCTCTGGCCTAATTTCCAAGCCTTTGATTCATCTTGAATTGACTCTTGTGCAGAGAAGGGTTTATTTCCATTTTTATGCATATGGTTAACCAGTTTTGTCAACACCAGTTGTTGAAGAGGCTATCATTTTTTCCAGGGTATGTTTTTTGCCCCTCTGTCAAAAATCAATTGGCTAATGCTTGTGTATCTATGTTCATAGCTGCACAATTCACAATTGCCAAGCTATGGAACCAGCAAAAATGTCCATCAGCAGATGAATGGATTACAAAACTACAGGATATGTACACAATGAAATTTTACTCAGTCATTAGAAAAAACACAATTACTTTATTTACAGGAAATGGATGGAACTAGAGGACATTACGCTAAGTGAGGTTAGTCAGTCACAAAAAATAAGAAATCTCTCTAATATGTGAAACCTAGGGAGAAAATGGGTCACAGAATGAACTCTAGAGAAAGAAGGAGATTATATAGATGAGCAAATAAGGCAATCTGAGGGGATGGGAGGGAAATTATCTAATGTTATGAAGTTTATTAATAAACATATCAAAGTCAATCACTAAGCCAAACATGAGAAGAAGGGAAGGGGAGGGAATGGGGTGGGAATTGGGTAAGAGCTAATTGGATGATGTCTGCACGTATGCCTCCACCATCTTAAACTCAATTAAGATGTATGACTATAATGCACCAATTAAAAAAATAAAAAAAATATAAAAATAGTTGCATCAAACTGTCCTTTAGTTAAAACATAGTGACTCACCCCTATGTTAGGGGGCTAGGTAACATTTTAATCCAAAATAAATGTGTCATTTGCTGAAGCCAAAAACAGAAGAACAAAATTATATCATTTGCAGGAAAATGGATGGAACTAGAGAATATTATGCTGAGATCAGCCATTCTCAGAAGTCAAGGATTGTGGTGTCAATGTGTAAATTTTATAGGGGTACAGTCAATCCATAATATGGCTCATGGATTATATTTGACTGATTATCAGAAGCAGCTGAGAATGTGTTAAAAAATGTCATTCTTGGAAATTTATATTTAGTTCAACTTGAATGGGAACAAGGGATTTGTATACATTTCTGTAATCGATTTTGATTATTAGTAGGTTTGAGATCCATTGAAATTGCCCACTTATTTCACAAAAGTTAAGTTTGAGATGTAGAAAAGTTATGAGACTTCTTAAAAAATATCATTGACATAGGGCAGAACAAGCTCTTTTCCTTTATAACTTGTTTTTCCTTCAGTAAACCGTAACGACAATTTATTCTCTGCTGAATCAAGTCTGTACGCACATCTTAACACTCAATGTTCTTCCAAACCTCTTCTATTAGCCTATTTTGCTAATACTGTTGGATACAATTAATTCAGTCCCAAGTCAATAAACAGAAAAAGAGTTTCTACTCTATTTTATGGGGCATGGATGGGTTCAGATTAGACTGAGATTCAGTCCATTCTTTCAAGGAATGTCCAGACTAGTAGCAGAGATCACATTCCCACACATGAACAAATATACACCCACACACACACTGGTAATAAAAGACAGATTTACTGTAAGTGTTATTGAAGCAGTATGAAATATCATGGGAGTTTCAGCATGATGAAACAAATATTCATATGATCTATTCACCAGACACTGCTAGCTTTTTTTCAGAAATAAAAAAAAATTAAGATTTATTTTTCTACCTAAGGAAAGTATAATACAGTATGAAAAACACAATTGAATCTATACTGTAATACATAAAACCTCTGAAAATATCATGGGCAAGATGCTATCAGAGAATAAGGAGTGATGAATTGAGCTAGATTGTTGGAAATGTTCATAGGAAAGGTGATAGAGGAGGCTTTTATAGACTTAGATGTGGATATTTTTAGGTCTGAGTACTATGCCCCTTGTCTCATCTCTCCTCTTGACTTGTTTATATATTGCCAACAAAAGGAGGAGGCAGAGAAAAAGCACAAAGGTCAAACTTGCTGGATGGACTTTTTCAGAAACAAGCAATATAGATAGAACACAGAGCATATGGAATCAGAACAGTATTCATGGAGGTTAATTTGAGCTGGGCTTTGTAGGGTGCATAGAGTTTGGCAAGTAATACTAACATTTGCATATATTATTGATTATTATAACTCTTAAAGTCTTTTCTCCTTTTATTTCATAACTACAAATATATTGTCCATTCTCCAGGTTCAAATAAAGACCTTGAACAGACCTTATGTTAGTATTTTTCAGCCTTGTCTGAGCATCACAGTTATATCTGGGGCTT
Organism: Muscardinus avellanarius; assembly: GCF_963383645.1. Lineage (NCBI taxonomy): Eukaryota > Metazoa > Chordata > Mammalia > Rodentia > Gliridae > Muscardinus > Muscardinus avellanarius. The sequence continues at coordinate 29,630,231 of NC_137794.1, forward strand.
ACAAAAAAATACAGATGCGTGTTTTCCCATCTGAGAGGATTTTTTTCCTGGAGATATCTATTCAAGATGCCTAATGGTAGAACCCAGGGGTTTCTATTCGGGATTTTCATAGCTTATTATGGCCTACCAAATGACAAGACATAGGATGTGTAATTACTGAACTGAACTGTTTATGTATAACCCTAAATGCCTAAGGTCTCTTCATACATTTTATTTTCTTTTTATCAGCAAGACAGTTTTAATGCATGTACTTGCTCTGAGATGCTAAGAGTTCACAGTAGTAAAAGATATCATACACAAACACTTTTGGCTAAGGAAACCCAACCTGTCTACTTATCCATTTATGTTGATACACATGCTTAGATCAAGCAATGTCATCTTGCTGGAGGCTGTGGCGCACACCTGATTACCTGGTTCTTGGGAGGCTGAGGAAGGAGGACTGCAGGTTCAAGGCCAGGTATGCAGAGTAACTTAGTGAAACCCTGTTTCAAAATAAAAAAAAATTAAATGGGATGAGGGCGTAATTCAAAAAGTAGAATGCCTCTGAGTTCAATCCCCAGCACCACAAATACATAAATTACATAAATAAATACATGCCATCTTGAGCACTGGATGTGAAATAACACACTGATGCACTGTACTTGTTTGGACTATATTGAGACAGGAATTTCAAATGCATACATGATTTTTCAGTCAACATCATCTCTTTATAGCTCTAAGATGAATTTTAGCTCATCAACTAATTTGAAAAAATTGTATAAATTGCATAGATGCCACCAAAAACCTCAAGAAACGAAGATGCTTAATTAATCCCTATAGGATAATGAAGAATTAGTGATCTTTGAATATTGCTACAGTTCTAAATTGTGTGTTTTTGATAGTCACACAAGTCATACAGCTTTTTTTGGGTGTGTAATGTGGTTAGAACAGTTGATGATCTGGTTTCCTTTGACAATTTAGTAAGCTTTTTTTAATGAATAAAGTTTGAATTTTTGGTATGCACTCACAGCCCATAATGAATTAATCATTTCAAAATACAAATAAAATATTTTTTATTTCTGAGACATGATGTTCTGAAGAGTCAAATCCCATAGCTGCCTACTTAATTACATCTTACTGGATTTGGACATTATTAATAGGCTTTCTGTAAGCTCAATACTCGGCTCTCTGCAGATGTGACCAAGAAAACTGTTTTCTCATGGATAAAAGATGTGACCTTTGAGGGAAGAGCAAAAGATGTCCACAACACAATGACATTTAAAAATATTGCACAATGCCAGGCGTGGTGGCGCACGCTTGTAATCCCCACTCTTGGGAGGCTGAGACAGGAGGATCGTGCAGGTTTGAAGCCAGCCTCAGGTACTTAGTGAGGCTCTCAGCAACTTAAGTGATACCCTGTTTCCAAATAAAATATAAAAATAGGGCTGGGAGTATAGCCCGGAGGAAGAAAGCCTTTGGGTTCCAACCCCAGTACCACACACTCAAAAAATATTGTGCAATTAAGTTTTTGAGTACTATCAATATACTTCCCCCTTTTCTAGTCCTTGAATGAAAGAAATTCAGCATAAATGGCATATAGGTCTAATATTTTGGGATTTCTTTCTAGACAGTGGAGTATAAAATGCCATTTTTAGCTGGGCTTGGTGGCTCACACTTGTAATCCCAGTATTTGGGAGGCTGAGACAGAAAGATCGCAGGTTTGAAGACAGCCTCAGCAAGTGATGAGACTCTCATTAACTAAGTAAGGTCCTGTTTCAAAATAAAAAAAATAAAATAAGGCTGAAGATGTAGCTTAGAGGTAAATTGTCTCTGGGCTCAATCCCCAGTTCCACAAAAAATGCTGTTTTTAAGTATAGTGTTCATAATGTCTATGTATATTATGTGTTAGAATAATTTTTCCTGTGTTCATCTTATCATGTGAAAGCTTATAATTTATGTATCAGATATCATATATCAGTATCATGTTTTCACATGATATTTAATGTGCCATTTATACTTTAAAATTAACATAGGTAAAACTTATATAACCTAAGATACGGAAGAATTTTATTCTGAACAATTAATGTAACTTACTAGGAAGAGCTAATTTGATTCTTATCACTACTCTAAATATTTATTATTTACAATATTTATTATTTATTATTATTGCTATCTTCATTTACATTTGAATAACTTGACCTGGAGTTTAGGTAATTTATCTGCAGTTGAATAAATGCAGAATGGTTATTTGAAACATAGTTGTGGCTCCAGGGTTTGATCACAAGCATCGTACTATATTGAAAGAAGAATTTTCATGTATAATGCTTAACAATATAATTCAGTCTAAGAATAAGATAGTTGCTTATAATATGTAAGGGTAAAATCTGCAGCTATGTATTATTTAAGAAATTATTTTAATACTTTGTGTTAGTAGGTACTCTTCTATTATATTACACAAGAAAGTTAATTTTTCCTGGAGAAAAATAAGTGTGTAAATTAAAAACATGTAAAGCACATCACCTCTTATTAAGAGGTATGAATGTATGGAAAGAACATTGAACTTAGAATCAATAGTTATGCTCTCCAAACCCATCTTTGCCTGGCCTGTGGCGCTCTAAGTCTGCACCAAAGCCCCCTTGAACATGGCAGTGAACTCACAGAGATGTTGACTGAGGTACTTCAATGTTTTTTGAGAGTGACACTTGACATTCTTTGGATTTGCATCAACTCAGGATAGTTCATGGTTTTGACGTAAGTTGACACTATATTCCCTTCAATTATACAATATTTTTGTTAAACTGCAATTTATACTTGAAAAATCTACATGGAAAAGTAAATTAGAATGTTATATACAATGATTCCAGGGCTTGGGAAATCATGTCCAGCAAGAGCACGGGTCCTGGTAATAACAATAGTGGTTAAGAATGCAATGAAGGTACCCTGCATAGATGGCTCATTTTCCTTTTAAAGAATATACATCCTCTTATTTAAATATCTGGTAGGAGCCACCACTCTGATAGGGGGCTAATATCTAGAATATACAAAGAGCTCAAAAGGCTCTACACTAGCAAAACAACCCAATCAAGAAATGGGCAACTGAAATGAATAGACATTTCACAAAAGAAGAGATACAAATGGCCAATAGATACACGAAAAGATGTTCAACATCACTAGCCATCAGGGAGATGCAAATCAAAACTACACTGAGATTCCATCTAACCCCAATCAGAGTGGCAAACATTAAGAAATCAAAGGACAACAATTGCTGGTGAGAATGTGGGGAAAGAGGAACTCTTCTACACTGTTGGTGGGAGTGCAAATTAGTTCAGCCACTATGGAGATCTGTGTGGAGATTCCTTAGAAAACTGGGAATAGATCCACCATTTGATTCGGCTATACCACTCCTGGGTATCTTTCCAAAGGGGTTGAAATCAGAGAACTATGTTAACATATGCATACCCATGTTCATAGCAGCACAGTTTGTAATAACCAAAATATGGAACCGACCTAGATCTCCATCAACAGATGAATGGATTGCAAAATTATGGGAAATACACACAATGGAATTCTATTCAGCTATAAACAAAAATAATAGCATTTTCAAGAAGATGGAAGGAACTAGAGAACATTATGTTAAGTGAGATTAGTCAAGCACAGAAAGAGAAGGGACATATATTTTCTCTAATATGTTCAAGCTACAGAGCAGTGGTAATACCAGAGGGACTCCAGATGATGGAGGGGAAATCTCAGCAAAGCTTGAATGGAAGGATAGGAGAGGAAGAAAGCTGAGGTTGTTCAATGGAGGAGCTATGTATGAATATGTGTAGTAGCACAAATACAACATGATTAACCCGGACACTCTCTTTTGAGGAGGGAGGGAAAAGGAGGGGGAAGGGCATGACGCACAATGTAAATATACACCACTCTCAATATGTTCCACTTATAAAAAATGAATAAGAAAAATAAAGAATTTTGTAGTTAAGAACATAACTTTATCTTACAGCTTGGTTAACTATATAGACACTCTTAAAGCCCACACAAATATGTGCCTATGCTCACATCAATAGGAGAGCAATGATCCAGCGAAGCTATGGGGGAATGAAGAGTTATTGTTCAATGGATATAGAGTTTCAACTTAGAAAAAAGGAAAAAAAGAATTCTGGAAATGGGTAGTGGTGGTGTTTATGCAACATACTGATGCCACTGATATATACATTTAAAAATGGTTTAAATGGCAAATCTTGCATGCATTTTACCACAATAAAAGAAGACTACTAAAAATAAATAAATAAATATCTGGTAAGTTAGAAAACACAAATCATGTTAATAAATTTAATAAAAATGTTGTTTGTATGTAACTACTTAAAAAATAGAACACTTAATTTTTGTTTTGTTTTTGTTTTTGTTTTTTTTTGTACTGGAAACACCATTAAGAACTTACTGAGGACCTAAGGATGATGTGAACTGAGAAGCCTCAGAAATCTTTGAGAGTTCTGAGAGTAGAGATTTGGTTTGGGGTATATTAAAACATTTTTTCCCACCTTCAGTTTTCACATCTGAGAAATAAAAGCTAGAGGAGATGATCTGGAGTTCTAGTCTAATTCTGATAGTCAGCGATCCTTTGACAAGGCAAAGGGTGATTTAGGCAACCTTGCCAATTCCATATCCCATTAATCTATAGCACTTATACACTACACTTATATACCTTACTTTAGAAAAAACAGTGATCTCAAATTATAATTTAAACCTCATCTTCAACCAAATTAACAGTATTATAAGAACAAATTAATCATTTAAAACTATACCACTGATCACTTTAGACGGCTCATAGGCATTTTTGTTTTATTTTGTTTGGCATTCAGATGTTTTCTCCTCTTGTAAATACACTGAATTAGAACATTTCCAGATTTGATGAAAATCTATACTTTCTATTTTTATTTTTATTTTTTGAATTTTACAGTTTTAATTCATTGATCTTTCTGAAAAATACTGTCATAACATAAATGGCATTAAATAAAAATGCATTAGATTTTTTTCTTCTTTTTTATTTTATTTATTTATTTTTATTTATTTACATTTTTTACACATATTTGAAAATCTGTACTTTTTAAATGTTGGAAATCTAGAGTGATTTTGACTAAGGAAATATTGTCACATGAGTTTCAAGTAAAAACAAGTAGCACACTGATTCCAATAAAAAAAAAATTCTGGCTAATAAACACACCATAGTTACATTCTTATTTATTGCTAACTTACAGAGGAAATGGCCACTTAGGAAATCTTGAAATGTGTGTCTATAGAAAAATAATAGAATCTAATTAAGGATCTACCAAATAATGCCCAGTAGGTTTTTTATTTGGGGCACAAAAGATCTGTGTTTGCCTTGGTGCATTTTGGGAGCATTTTTTACCTAGCAATATGGGCCCCAAATAGGAGTCATGCTACATACACATGATTAGCATATTTGATTTTTACTGACAATACATAAAAAACAGAAACTTACAGTATGTGTGTAAGATATTTATATCATTGGGTTAGTGAACTTAAAAATACAGAAAAAAGTCCTTGAGTGATGGCAGGTGGCTCTGAATGGCCTGTGAGCTCTTGCTCACAGCACTACACGCTGAATATATGTTTGTTGACCCAAAATAAATAAAACCAAAGCAAACAACACCAACACAACACAAATTGCCAGCTATGGATTTAATTCTGTAGTGAAGTGCATGCAAGGAAATGAGTATTTCATGCCCTTTGTAGGTCTTACATTTTCTGGCATCTAATGTTGTCCTCATTCCTTGGCTTGTGGCCCTGTTCCATTTTAAAAATCCACAATCATGGCCAGGCATGGTGGCGCACACTTGTAATCCCCGTGTTTGGGAGGTGGAGACAGGAAGATCACGCAGGTTCGTAGCCAGGCTTGCTGGCTTAGGAGAACCTGTTTCCAAATAAAAATATAAAAAAATAGGTCTGGGAGTATATCCCTGACGTAGAAGGGTTTCCAGGAACCCAAGTACCACCAAAAATATAATAACAAAATAAATAAATAAATAAATAAATAAATAAATAAATAAATAAAACGATCCACAATAATTTCACTCCATCCTCAGCTTCCATAGTTACATCTCCTTCTCTGCTTCTTCTGCTTCTCTGTTTCACCTATAAGAACATTTGTTATGATTTCAGTCTCACCTGCATCTGTACAATCTCTTATTCCATGTAAGGTAACACCTTTGGAAAGGCAGGGCGTTATTCTGTCTCTCAAGTTAAGATATACCTTGCTTCATCTAACAAAGGATTTTAGACGGTTGTATGAAATTTTATGAAATACTTAAGTTTAGTTTATTAACCACTTTATTTTGACATAGTATTCAGATTTATGTTTGGTAAAATGATTATAAGCCATTCACTAGTGCTTTCCATATATATTTCTTTAATAGTCAGTCACAGAAAGGCAATCAGAGATGAATAGTATAACATTTCAAATAGTTTTTAAAACCATAGTTTGTGTTAGATGACAGAAGTGACCTTGAAGAGATTATAGGGGTCAAATAATAGCCCTTTGTGAGCTATGATAATAAGAGGTTTAATTATAACTGTCATGAAAATATACTAGAAGCATAAAGCAGAACAGATGAATGATTATAAATCAATACTCTCCTGTTATTTGACCCCTCCCTGTTTCTCATCACGTTCTTTCCTATTTATTCATCTCATGGCCTATCCCAATATAGTATGTAAGGTCCTTGAATTTTTCTATTGCTCATCACTGTATCACTAGTGCCAGGACACTGCTGGCATGTGAGTAGATTCCTGATGATGTCTGAGTGGTTCTTGGAAGAATGTTTTCTGAAGGTGTTAAGTGGGAAATGCTTGCTGGTTGATAGATTTGAGGAGGGGAATAAATAAAAAGGAAACTTTCCAAATAAGCATTTTTCCTTGAAAAATGTATAGAAAATGGTACAATATATAACAGCTAAAAATACTAAAAATCACAAAGATAAAATGCAGTTCTATAGCGACTGGAAGAGGACAGATCCCTGTAGAACAGAAACTTATTCCCACAGAGCACTAGTTCTAGGACATTTAACAGGTATCTGCCTAAGACATTACAGAAGGGACCTGTTCCTACAGGATCCTGCTTCCATGCAGTACCCTTGCCTTGGCAATTCTCCAGGTCTTCATTTTAATCTGCATTAACTACCTTTGGTTTGTTCTTACAATTAATTTTCTTCATTATGATGTTGACTTGATTCATCCTATCTCAAAATATTATATATTTTAAGTGACACTTTAGATGATTGTATATATTTGACTTCCATCAAATTCTTTTAATTTTTTGCTTGTGTTAAAAACTTATGTATTATCTTCTATTGTTTTTCTAGAAAAAGCAAACATAACATACAAGTTTATGGAAGGCACTAGAAAGGAATACATTAGGAATTTTCATTCCCTGAAAAACATTGGTTATATTTATTTGGTTATTCCCATTATCATTACCACCAGTTGACTTTATAATTTCTTAATCTCCTGGTTCTGGCTACAGTAGATATAAATTATTATGTCAATGCTCTACTTTTATGTCTAAGGTTTTCTAAATGATACCAAGTGTTATTCTGAAGTGTCCACTTCTCATACCACCAAATTCATATGTTATAGCCCTAATCCCCAATGTCCCCGTATTTGGAGATAGGGCTTTTAAAGAGTTATGTTAAATGAGATCATATGGTGGACCTAATCCACTATGACTAGAGTCCTAGAAAGAGATACCAGGGACGCACATGTGAAGCACAAAGACTCGAGGCGGACACAGTGAGAAGCTGGACATGTGCAGGCATGGACAGAGGCCTCAGGAGTAAAAAGATCTGCTAACACCTGAGACTTGGGCTTCCAGACTCCAGAAGTATGAAAGGATCATCTCTGTTGTTTAAGCCACACAGTTTGTGGTATTTTGCTATAGCAAATAGTGTAAACTAATATCCTGGATGTTTAAACCATGACTGCTGTCTATCAGGCTTGCTTTGACACATGAATCTTCCTTTTTTTAAGATAATTTTATTTAACCATGGAATAAACAGATTAGCCAGGCTAGGGACTAGCCAGGCTAAGGACACAGTCTGGCACTCAGTCCAGAACTGTGACCCGAATCTTCCTTCTTCAGTGGACAGACTGAGACACAGAGATCTGTCTCAGCCATGGGAGCAAAGGAACAAATGACATTTGGGCAGCACCGGTGATGTTCACCACAGGTCCATGTGTTGGCTGAGTCTCCCAACAGGTACACTAATTTCTCCTTCTCTGCATATGGCTTCTCAGATACTGGGTGCACACACACATGACTTCTGTGGACTTGCACACACACATGACTTCAGTTCCTCTGTATTACACAGAGTACAGCTTGAAGGAGAAAGTAGTGACATTGTCCTGGAGAAACCTGAGAAAAGTAGTTGCAAGCAAATGATCAAGGGCATTATCAACAGTTGCAAATTCTCTTGATAGAATATCGCTTTGATACAACATGAAGAACATGACCTTCTCTCTCTGAAAGTTTTCCATTCAAAACCCATAACCCCAGTCTAATCATAAATAAAATATTAGGGGCATTCTCTACTATCTGGCCAGTAGGATCATCAAAAAACAAGGAAAGTCTGTAAAACTGTCACAGTCAAAATGAATCTAAGGAGACATGAAAACTAAGTGTCATGTGGAATTCTGGGTGGAAACCTGCAACAGAAAAAGATAATTAATTTTAAAAATTAAGGTACTCCAAGTAAACAGTAGACTTTTGTTAATAATAACATATCAATATTACTGAATTAATTGTAACAAAAGTATTTTAATGTAAGGTATTAACAATAGGAGAAATTGTGCTTTCTGTGCAATCTGCTCAAGTTTTCTTCACATCTGAATTTATTCTTTAAAATGTATTTTTATACATATTACTCTGAACTTCATTGTGATGTATAATTACAGTGCACCAATAACAAATAAATTAGATAAGCATAAAAGTGTATGTAAATAGCAAAATAATGATTAAGAGAAAATTTTTTACTGTTTTTTTTTTTACCTCCAATGAAAACTACTTTTGCCAATCTTTGCTCAGAATAAATATGCCTATCCTAAGTGAATAATATTCTTCTAGAATTTTGCTCTAGGAAAAATTTGTTATAAAATAAAATTTCATATATTTTAGCTTTATAAACTCTTTTTTTCTCTTGACACACAGTAAACTGATGTTGGCACAGATAAGAATGAATGAAATGATTTAGTCTTATGTAATTCTAGAAATATGATCTTCAAATACCTGGCGCATGTAAGAACTTTTTTTCTTCTCATTCTGATTTAGCAAACTTTAAGATGAAGATGGTACATAATAATTTATATATGATTTTCTATTCAGTGCATACAAAATTTTAGATATCTGATCTCAATTTGACAGTTTTCTGAGTTTTATATATCTTCTATGCACCATTGTTGACATCGTAATTTTAGATTTGATGGCAGGATTGGCAATATTTCTACTATATCTTATCATACAGATATTAACAAGGGATAAATGTATTCCCTGGGGCACCATGGGTTTGTTGTGTAAGTCAAAGGAGAAAAAACAAAAACAGCTGGCTAAATTGATCTGAGTAGAATCTGCTAATGTTGAATGGCAGCCAAGCCCTCAAAGTGTCCCTCAGAACACTAGTTCCAGGTGATTTCATGGGAATCCTGCCAAATACAATAGTCATTTAAGTTTGGAAAAATATAAATTTAACTAAATTAGATGAGAAATGCCATGGGTTAGATTTCGAAAGACCCCAGAGTGTCATATATTGAAGGACTAGTCCCTAATGTGGCAGTGTTAGGAATTGTTTAGTTCAACAGAGCTCTAACCTCATCAGCACATGAATTCATTTGATGAATTAATTTGAATGAGACATCTGGAAATGATGGACACTGTTGGAGGTAAGATGTACTTGAAGGAATGGGACACTCCAGTCTTGCCCTCTCTGCTTCCAGCTGTCATGGGCTGAGCAGCTTTCCTCCCCAACACCCTCTGCTGGGATGGCGATGTTCTGCCTGAGGCCCAGAGCAATGGAGCTGGCCAGTGATGGACCTAAACCCTGAGCCAAAATAAACTATTCCTCCTCTATGTTCTGTCAGGTATTTTTGGTCACAGTAATAAAAAATTGACTAACTCAGAAATGTTTCTAAGACTTCTTTTAAAACGAATGTATTTTGTGATTACTCATGTTTTTATAATTTTCCATTATAAAATTTTCATTTTGTTGTTTAAAAAACAACAAAACCTATTTTGAAGTAATACTTATTCTAAGAAACAATTTTCTATGGGACTCTACTTAGGAAACCTTGGTATAAGTAAATGTTTCTGAGAGTCTGGTCTTGTGACTGGTATCATTTGTATTACTTGGGCAAGGTTAGAATGTAAATTCTTGTATATCTTCATATGCCTCCTGTTGGGGGCCAGAATTCTGTTTTAACAAGGCTTCCGAGTGCTTCTGATGCTGGAGAATTATTACTCTGGAGCACCTCACATTTTGAAATTAGAAACCAATGTTGTTGGTTGCCCAACATGTGTACTATGATTGTTCTTCTTTAGAATATCTTCAAATGGGTTGAGAGAAATGACTTCATTTTGACTTTAAAGCTACATATGTTTTCTTAGTACTCAAAATTATCATACTTTGGTTAAGAGTCTGAGATGAAGCAGAAATGTTGATTCTGTAAATATCTGATTTCTGTTCAATGTAAAATGGATGAGGGGGTTCTATATCTTTGGGTAGGTAGGACACAAGAGCAGGATTCCATTAGGAAAATGACTATATATATATATATATATATATATATATATATATATATTTCTGGACTATGAGAAAAAGCTTCATTTCAAGGCCACAATTTACTAAATAACTACAATGAAGGTGTAATAAGTTGACATTATGAAATGTCTATGCAGTTAGGCAACATATATAGAACACTTAAGATCTGAACTTTGGGTTCAGATTGCTTGAATTTGAAACTTAGCTTTACCTTGAGCAAATAATTTGCTACCTGTGCTTCAGTATCTATAAAATGTAGATAATAATAGTACCTATCTCACAGGGTGCTACAAAAATGAAATAAATGAGTTAATAGTAATTGTTTTTACTGGTGTATTGTAATTATACATCATACTGAGGTATGGAGTGATAGGAATATAGATGTACACAGAACTTGGTGTGTTTCCCTCTAGATCCCATCCCCCTCGCCTCTTCCCTGAACATTTGCTGAGATTGTTATTGATATTTTCATATATATACATAGCATTATTTATTTATTTATTTATTTATTTATTTATTTATTTTTGCGGGCCTGGGGATAGAACCCAGGGGTATTCAATCTCCGAGCTATACCCCCTGCCCTATTTTTTATTCTTTATTAAAACAGGGTCTCACCAGGGATGGTGGCACACGCTTGTAATACCCTGCTTGGGAGGTGGAGACAGGAGGATCACGCAGGTTTGAAGCCAGCCTCTCTAGCTTAAGAGACCCTGTTTCCAAATTAAAAAAATATTATATATATAAAATAGGTCTGGAAGTATAGCCCGGAGGTAGAAGGGTTTCCAGGAATCCCAATACCACCAAAAACAAAACAAAACAAACAAACAAACAAACAAAATAGCCACCAAAAACCAGGGTCTCACTAAGTTGTGGAGGGCCTCATTAAGTAGTTAAGGATGCCCACTAACTGCCATCCTCTGTCTCAGACTGGGATTACAAGCATGCACCACCACGCCTGGCTACGTAGCATTATTTAAACTGTTGCCTTCATTATGTCTCCATCCTCCTTGTCCCTCTTCTAAACACCCTTCATTGCTTTATCCTCCTTTACCTGAAGTCCCTTTGTTTACCCAATTTCTCTCTAGCTTTCACATGTGAAAGAACACATTCAGCTATTCTCTGAGACTGGCTTATATCACTGATCATAATATTCTTGAGTTCCATTCATTTTTCTGAGAATGGCAGATTTTTTTCTTCTTTATGGCTGAGTAGAATTCCATTATATGTATATACCACAGTTTTGTGGTCCATTAATTTGTTGATGGAGTCCTGGACTGGCTCCATAGTTTGGCCATCTTGAATTATACTCCTATAAACACAGAAATGCAGTGACCTGGCTTCAGTTTCTTTGGGAAGATCCCCAGGAGTATTATGGCTGGGTCATATGAAGTTCAATTCTCAGATTCTGAGAAACCTCCACACTAATGTCCCTAGTGGCTGTACTAGTTTTCAGTCCCACCAACATGGTTAAAGGATTTCTAAATTCTCCACATCCTTGACAGTATTTATTATTGTTTGTGTTCTTGATGATTGCTATTCTGGAGTTAGATGAAATGTCAGTGTAGTATTGATTTACATTTCCCTGATTGCTAACAGTGTTGAATTTTTTCTTATATGTATTTACTTTGTATTTCTTCTTTGGGAGAAGCATCTATTCAGTTCAATTAACATTTTTTTTTTTTTTTTTGGTGGTACTGGGGATGGAAACCGGGGCCTTCTACCTCTGGGCTACACTCCCAGACCTATTTTATACTTTTATTTGGAAACAGGGTCTCTTAAGCCAGCTGAGGCTAGCTTCAAACCTGAGCCATCCTCCTGTCTCCACCTCCCAAGCATGAGGATTACAAATATGTGCCACCATGCCCAGCTCAATTACCATTTTTTGATTGGATTATTTGCTTTTTTAGTATTAATTTTTTTAAGCTTTTTGTATATTCTAGATATTAGTCCTCTATCAGAGGTAGCAAAGCCCATTCTATTGTCTCTCTCTTTAGACTGTTGATGGTTTTCTTTGCTGCACAGAAGCTTTTTTCATTTAAGGTGATCCCAGTATTTAATTCTCATTTTCATTTCCTGAGCTTTGGAGGTCTTATTGAGGGCATTTATACCCATAACTACATATTGAAGTGTTGGTCCTATGCCCTCTTCTAAAAACTGAAAAGTTTCTGGTCTGCTTTCTAGGTCTTTGGTCTGTCTTAAGCTGATAATTTTTCCGGGTGAGAGGTGGGAGTTTAATTCCATTCTTCTAAATATGGATAGCCTGTTTTCCCAACACCATTTGTTAAACAAAAGCTATCTTTTCTTTGGCATGTGTTTTTGGTACCTTTGTAAAAAAAATCAACTGTATATAAATATGAGGATTTGTTTCTGAATCTTCTGTTTCATTGGTCTATATGTCTGTTTTTATTACTATTGTTCTATACTGTACTTTGAGATCAGGTATTATGATACCTCCAACATAGATATTATTGCTGTGAATTGCTTTTGCTATTTTGGGTCTTCTGTTTTTCCATTTGAATTTGATGACTGATTTTTCTAGGTCTGTGAAGAACCACATTGGTATTTTAGTAGAGATTACATTGAATCTGTAGATCACTTTTGGTAGAATGACCATTTTGTTTATATTTATTCTGTCTATCCAAAAGCCTGAGAGGTCATTCCATCTTCTAAGATCTTCAATGTCTGAATTTATTTCTTTAGTGTTTTATAGTTTTTATTGTGGGGATCTTTTATCTCCTTAGTTAAACTTATTCCTAAATATTTTTGAGATTATTGTGAATAAAATTGTTTTCTTATTTTTTTCCATTGGATTCTGATTGGTGTATAGAAATGCTAATAATTTTCTTAAGTTGATTTTACATCTGGCTACTCTGCTGAATCTGTTTTTCAGCTCTCGAAGTCTTATGATTGTGTGTGTGTGTTTTAAGTAAAGGATCATGTTATCAGCAAACAAAGATAATTTCAATTCTTTTTTCCCTATTTGTATTACTTTAATGTCTTTCTCTTGTCATATTGCTGTAGCTAGAGTTTCCATATTATATTAAATAGTAGTAGTGACAGTGAGCATCTTTATCTTATTCTTGATATTAAGGTAAATTATTTCATTTTTTCCCATTCATTATGATGTTAACTTTGGGTTTATCACATACAACCTGTATGATGTTGAGGTAGGTTCCTCCTATCCCTAATTTATTCAACAATTTTATATGAAAGAATCTTGTCAAATGCTTTTTTTGGCATCTATATTGAGATTATCATGTGATTTTTGTGCTTAGCTTTATTGATTTGGTGGAATATGTTGATTGATTTATGTATGTTGAATGAGCCTTGCCTCCTAAGTTGAAATGATGCCAACTCAGTCATGGTGTACTATTTTCTTATGTAGTTTTGAAGTTCCTGATAATATAATAATTTGATAATATAATTTTTTATATCATAGATTTTTCTACAAATCATTAGATATGTAATGTTAAATGTATATATATATCTTTTATTTATATGAGGTCAGAGAGAACTTTGACAAGCATAATAAATTGCAGAGCTAATTAGGGCAAGAAAAATCTGAACAAGCTAATCTGAAAACTGAAAAAAATATTAGCAGGGTACTAGGAAAGCCAAACGTTGTCTTTTAAAAATATACTTTTAGCCAGGCGTGGTGGCGCACGCTTGTAATCCCCGCACTTGAGAGGAGGAGACAGGAGGATCACACAAGTTTGAAGCCAGCTGCGCTGGCTTAAGAGACCCGGTTTCCAAAAAGTATAAAAATAGGTCTTGGAGTGTAGCCCAGAGGTAGAAGTGTTTCCAGGAACCCAAGTACCACACACACACACACACACACACACACACACACACACACACACACAAATATATATATACTTTTATTGGTGCATTGTAATTATACATCATAATGAGGTCCAGAGTGAAAGGAACACATATGCACACAGTACCCCTCTGGATCTCACCCTACTCCCTCACTTCTCCTGTAGATTTTATTGAGATTGGTATTGATAACTTTGTATATGTACATAGAATTATTTGAACTACTGTCTTTTTAAAGTTTTAGTGTGCTTTTATTGGTGGCTTGTCGTCTCCCATCCTATTGTAAGTTATGTGGAAAATGACATACATGCACAAGCATTTGGTGTCCTGGTGTCCCACCCCTACTTCTCCATTTCCCTCCATCCCAATGCAGAATGCCAAGATTGATAATGGCATATTCACATATACAGACAGAGACAATGATAGTATTTTCATTTATGAACCTAGTCTTCCTCCCCTCTTTCCTTTAGACCGCCTTTCTGGCTCCACTGAGATTTCTCCTCCATTATCTGGAGTCCTTCTAGTATCCCAATTACTCCCTCGCTTGCACATATCAGAGAAAACAAATGACCCTTCACTTTCTGTGACTGTCTAATCTCACTTAACATAATATTCTCCAGGTCCTTCAATTTTCTTGCAAATGATAAAGAATTTTGATCTTCTTTATTGCTGAGTAGATTCCATTGTGTGCATTTCCCATAAATTTGTAATCCATTCATCTGTTGATGGACACCTGAGTTTTTTCCATAATTTGGCTGTTTCGAATTGTGCTGCTATAAAAATGGTTATGCATAGATTACTGTAGTTCTCTGGTTTCAGCTGCCTTGGTAAGATGCGCAAAAGTGGTAAAGCTGGATTATATGGTAGGTTTATTACCAGATTTCTAAGGAATCTCCACACTGATCTCCATGGCAGCTGCACTAATTTGCAATACCACCAAGAGTGTAGAAGAGTTCCTATTTCCCCACATCCTCAAAAACATTGATTGTTATTTGACTTCTTTATGATTACATTTTTAACTGGGTTTGGATGGAATCTCAGTGTAGTTTTGATTTGCATCTCCCTGATTGCTAATGATGTTGAAAATTTTTTTCATGTATCTATTGGCCATTTGTATCTCTTCTTTTGTGATTGTCTCTGGATCTCACCCCTCTCCTTTTTTTTTTTTTTTGTGGGTCTGGGGATGGAACTCAGGGGCATTTGACCTCCGATCTACATGCCCTTCCCCTATTTTTTATTCTTTATTTTGAAAGTGGGTCTCACTGAATTGCAGAGGGCCTCCTAAGTAGCTGAGGCTGCCTGTGAACTGCGATCCTCCGGTCTCAGCCTCCCGAATGCTGGGATTACAAGCATGGGCCTCACGCCCGGCTCCTCCTTTTTACCATATGTGTTATTGAGATTGGTATTGAAAACTTCACATATGTACATAACCTTATAGAATCCATCACTCACAGAGGGCACAGCACTAGATGTCCTCAGTCACGTACAGCATTTCTACCCTTTGTCCTCAGTGCTTGTCTCCTTGCAGGTTACTGCCCTGCAAAGATCTAAATCAGAAATAGGAGATTTGGAAAACTAGTGAAAAAAAAAAGGAATTTAACATCATGGCCTCTTCTCCACCAAGACTTTCCCAGGAGGAAGCCACCTGAAGGAGGGAAGAAGAAGACAGTGTACAATGAACTTCAGAAATCTTAGCCAGCAGTAGTGGTACACTCCTATAATCCCAGTACATGGGAGATTGAGACAGAAGAATCACAAGTTCAAGGCCAGCCTCTGTAACTTTAGTGAGACCCTCAGGAGGTGTAACTCAGAGGCAGAATATCCCTGGATTTAATCCCTAGCTTCCTCCCCCTCAAAACAAACACTGAAATTATATGGGAATGAGTTTTCTACCTCCTTAGAAAAGAGATTTGTAGGGACCAGAAAAACTATAAAAAACTGCCCAAAATTTGAGCTAAAGTTGAGGGCAAAATTGGAAGAAAGAAAATAAGAAATGAGGTAGGAAATACTAAAATTCCTTCCTTGTATGAAGTTATAATTAGATTGGTTCTTGGTCATCATCAATTGGTACTAGCATTTTCAAAAACACAACTACATTGTCATCTGAACTTTTTGCTAAACTATTCTCATTTCTTTCTGCAAGAAAAGCTACAAAAACAGTTAAGTTTTAGTAAGGCTGGCTGAGTCCAGACTGTTCTTGGTGAGTCATTAAACTATACTTATCTGCTTCTGTGAAGCATGGTAAGATGCACAGGGATGCATAAGACTGCGTATTCAAAAGGGTACCAACAAGAAAACCAGGGCACACTCAAATTAATTTACTCTAGGGAATGTTTACTTATACAACAACTAATGACGATGATATAGGTGAATGTAAGACCCACCACAGTAGGTAGCACAGATAAACAGGGCTTGCAGTGGACTCTGACAGGGAGAGGAGGAAGTGAGAAGTGACTGTTGGAGTATAGATAAAGAGACAATTTAGACGTGAGCACTGACTTGGAGAACATCTCAATCTGTCAAGGAATGCAGCCAACCTAAATGACACTTCAGGATAGATTTTAGGGGAACAAATATCTTGATACCATTCTTCCCCTCCCATCTTCTTTTCCTGTGGCTCCCAGTTTCCCAAGTCCACCGGAGCCCATAGGAAAGGAGCAGAGTGGAGAAGGGAGGTGGGTGAGTCTGGAAGGACAGGTGGGTTCCTAGAGAAGGTGTCAGGGATGCCTATTCAGATGCCATCTCTTTTAATTTCTTCTCTGCTGCTTTAATTCTAAGATGAGCACAAGGTTTTTATTTGGTGTTTTTATGCTTTACTTGTCATTTTTTCCTGGACTCTGTTGGAGAAAAGAATCAAAAAAATTTTTCCTTGTAGATTCTTTAAAACTAGCTGAGGTTTCCCCTCTCAGTAGTGGTTCATATTTTCTTAATGACACACACACACATATATATATACATATATATATATATATACATATATATACATATATACATACATATACAAAAACATATATGCATATAGATGTATGTATAACTGTCACTTGGTTCTGACTTTCTTCACTCCCTCCAAGCTTTTCTTTTTAATTATTTATAATTACTCACATCTGATGATTATTAGAAAGTAAGCATCAAGTTTCTCCAGACGCATACATTATGATGACACCCGAGAACAAGACAGACTTGAACAAGTCCGAGTGATGACAGAGGTGGGGACATGCACTAGAGGCGTCTTGAGAAGCAGAGCACTCGGGCACAGCCATCTGAGTGCCATCAGTCTTTGGTCTGGCATTTATATAACAGGCTGAATTCAAGACGCGCAGGCTACCTACATTGAACCAGAACCAAGATTAAGCAAATATCATATTCTTCTTATTTTCCACCAGTCTTTTCCCCACAATTACTTTTTTCTTGGTGGTCAAAATCATATGTTGTTTATGTTAGGAACCTTGAAGATCCTTTCACAAACCTAATACTTCAGTGGATCATAGTAAAAAGCAACTGGCAACAGTCATCAACCACAACAGAGGGCCATGACCACCAAAAATTTACACAATTCAAGAATGGAGGTTTATGTTATTGTATTAATTAAATAAACTACTTCAGCTGATTTCCTGTTGAAAAAAAGAAATATGGAATGGAGAATGAGGGATAAAAATGATAACAGCTACAGCTTTGCTTTATTGCGTACACGTTACCACGTTCTTGCTTCACAGCGCACTGGGGAAGTGTGAGGAGGTTGATAGCAATCACTTGATCTCTCTCTCTTGATCCCAGGAAGAAGCCTTCAGTATTTCACCATCAGATATATTTGCTGCAGGTTGCCTATAAGAGGGTCTTTATCAGGTTAAGGAAGTTCCATTTTATTTCTAGTTTACTAAAGAATTTTTACAAGGACTCGACATTAAGTTTTGTCAAACATTTTTGTCATTTTTGTCTCTGTATACAATGATTTATATTGAGTAATTTTTGAGTATTAATTCAGTTTTATGTTTCTGGGTAAATTCTTGCATGGCCACTGTATGTTCATTTTATTATTTTATTTTCTTATTTATTTATTTATTTATTTATTTATTTATTTATTTATTGCGGGCCTGGGGATGGAACCCAGGGGCATTTGACCTCCGAGCTACATGCCCTGCCCTATTTTTTATTCTTTATTTTGAAACCGGGTCTCACTGAGTTGCAGAGGGCCTCACTAAGTAGCTGAAGCTGTCCTCGAACCTTGATCCTCTGGTCTCAGCCTCCCAAATGCTGGGATTACAAGTGTGTGCCACCACTCTTGGCTTGTATGTTTATTTTATATATATATATCACGTTGATAGTATTTTGTTCAGCATTTTAGTGTATATGTATATACGAGAGATGGGTTTGAAATTTTTATAGTAAAATCCTTATTTTGAAATCAATGCTATGTTAGTTTCATAAAAAGTGATGAGAAATGTTTGTATTTTTTTCTGTTCTATGGAAGAGATTATCTAAGGTTGTTTTGTTATTCTTTACATAAAAGAAGCGTATGTTCAAATTTACAAGAGATAAGCCGGGCGTGGTGGTGCACGCTTGTAATCCCCGCGCTTGGGAGGCGGAGACAGGAGGATCGCGCAGGTTCGAAGCCAGCCGTGCTGGCGTAAAAGACCCTGTTTCAAAAATATAAAATAGGTCTGGGAGTGTAGCCCGGAGGAAGAAGGGCTTCCAGGAACCCCAGTACCACCAAAAAAAAAAAAAAAAAAAAAATTTACAAGAGATGCCATCTTGCTTTTAGACTTCCTTTACAGAGGTGGTGCTTATATATAGATTCTATGTCTTTAGTCAAAGAACATGGACTATTCAAATGTTTGTTTTTCTTGTTTTGGAAATTTGCACTTTCTATAATTTTGTCCTTTTAATCTAAATAATTACAGTAGCATAAAGGTGTTTATAATATCTTCTGATTATCTTTTTCATGCATGTATTAAATGTGCCTACTACAGTCCGATAATTTGTATTACCTTTCTCTTTTTCCTGATTAATATTTTTAGGAATTTTTTCAATGTTATCATTTTTAAAAGAAACAGCATTGTTGATTTCACTTCATTTACATACTGATTCCTGCTTATATCTATTATTAGTATCTTTATACCTCATTGGATTTGGTTTACTATTCTTTTGTTAGGTCCTGAGAGGGAATTAATGTTAAACACTAAAGCAATACATTTTGTCCCAAGCTATACTTAAGATAAAGCCCATCATTTTCAGTTTATTCTATTGTCATAATTCAACTTTAATTAAATGTAACATTTTGCTATTATATTCATTTATATATGGGTCATTTTATTATAATATGTCTTAAATTTCTGAACATTTAACTATTCTGTTTTATTAATCTTTTAAATTAATACTTTAATTCCTGTGTATTCAGAGAACATACTATACATGATTTCTAGCTCTGAAATTTTTAGGATTTTACTGAGTTAGTATATTGTTAATTTTGGTTAATATATATTTATTCAAAAGAAAGTTAAATCTGTCATTGTTAGATGCAATATTGAAAATATTTAATTAGCCGATGTATATTAACTATGTTGTTTACATTTATTGTACTATTAATTTTTGGCCAACTTACTGTATCCTTTATTTAAAAAGCATAAAATTTAGTGTTTCAAAATAAAAAGGGGGGAACTGAAGGTATAACTTAGAGGTAGAACACTTTTGGGTTCAATCCTTATTACCACAAAAAAGAGAAAAAAAGTATAAAATATCTCATAGGATTTAAAAAACATTTTATTGATGCATTGTAGTCATACATCTTAATGGGGTACAAGATGGTAGAAGCATACATGCACATACATGTGCGTGTATACTTTTACCTGAGTGCATCACTCAGGTAGCCCTTCCCCAATTCCCTCCCCCTTCCCTCTTTCTCATGTTTGGCTTAATGATTGACTTTGATATGTTTGTGAATGTACATTAGTGAATTTCTTTCTTCTTCCTTCTGAGTCTACTATTTCTCTTGTACAATCAATTTTTTCTTTTATATATTTTGAAGCCATATTATTGAGTATACATACAGGTTTTATTTATTTTATTTTTATTTTTTGAAGTTACTGGGTTTGAAATTTTTCTAGCAAAATTTTACCAAGAGGCAATTTACCTCCAAGAGGCATCCTCAGCCCTACTTTTTATTCTTTATTTTGAAACAGGGTCTCACTGAGTTGCAAGTGGCCTCACTAAGTAGCTGAGGTTGTCTGTGAACCATGATCCTCCTGTCTCAGCCTCTCAAATGCTGGGATACAAGCATGTGCCACCATGTCGGGCTACATACAGGTTTTAAACTGTTGCGTATTCCTGGTATATTAACTGCTTCATGTGGGCTATATCATTACAAAATATTTCTTTATATCTAATAATACTATCTTACTGAAAATCTTTATTGTTTGATAGGATATATAAACCATCTTTTTTTGGCTGGTATATACTTAGTATATGTCTTTCTATTTTTTTACTTCAAACATTTTTGTTTATTTATATTTAAGATTTGTCTCTTGCATGTAGAACTTAGTTTTACTCTACTCTGAAAATATTGGCATTTTGTGTTAAGCATTTAATTCCTTTGCATTTGACATAATTATTAATAGAAGTAGGTTTTTGTCTATCATTTTGTTGTTTGTTTTCTATTTGACCCACCTGTTTTATCTTCTGTTTTCTCTGCTTTGTTTTTTCTTTAGAATTAATGAAATATGTTTCCTTTTCTTACTTAATTTATTAGTGAGACTTTTCAAAACGAGTCAGTATAAAACATCCAATTTTCTCTATAAAGTCTACTGCAGGTGATCACATTTCAGTTTCTCCAGGACTCCAAATTGCTTTGGGTCATTTTACTTTCATTCTGTTCTTTGCATTGCTGTTGGCTTACATTCTATTTCTACAGACACTATGCACTACCTTAGACAGTGCTGCTATATTTTGTTAATCAGATTTGTTTATATCAACCCATACATTTGTGCCTTTCACCTTCTATCATTCCTTCTTACAACTGTTTATTTATTTTGGGGATGATTTTACTCCTACTTAAAGAACTTCATTTATTTTTTTAAAGTACTATGAAGAATTTATTATTTATTTATTTTTATTGGTGTATTGTATTTATACATCATAATGAAGCAAAAAAAGTGTTTAGACATAAATGCATACATCACCCAGGGAGCCCCCATCCAGTCTTCACCCCACTCCCTTCCCATCCCTCCCTCTCATGCTTGGCTTAGTGGTTGACTATGATATGAATAAGTACATCGTGTGCTTTAAAGAATTTTCTTCTTTCTCCTTCCCATCGCCACAGTTAGGTTGCCTTGTCTCCTCCTCTATAGGATCTCCTTTTCACCTGGAGTTCTTCCTATGAACCATTTCACCTTAGCTCTCACATATTCGGGAAAGCATCTGATTTCTTACTTTTTGCGACTGACTAATCTCACTTAGCATAATGTCCCCCAGTTCCATCCATTTCCCTGTAAATGTTGCAAATGTAATTTTACTCAGCCATAAAAAGAACTTCATTTAATATATGTTATTTATTTATTTATTTATTTATTTAGTGGTACTTGGGTTCCTGGAAGTGCTTCTATGTCATCCAGGCTACACTCCCAGACCTATTTTTATATATATATTTTAAAATTTGGAAACAGGGTCTCTTAAGCCAGCGAGGCTGGCTTGGAACCAGCGCGATCCTCCTGTCTCCAACTCCCAATTGCGGGGATTACAAGCGTGCGCCACCATGCCCGGCTTAATATATGTTTTAATGTATTCAACTAGAGACAAATTCTGTTAGGTTTTTCCTGAAATGTCTTTGTTTTATCTTTTGTGGTACTGGAGAGTGAATGAAAGGCATTCTAGTGAATGAGGGACATTTGAAACAGGATCTCACTAAATTTCTGAGGATCTTAGTAAGTTTCTGAATCTGGCCTCAAACATGTGTTCCTCTGTCTCAGCCTCCCAAGTACTGGGATTGCAGGCATGCAACACGATGCCGAGCTTTCAGAATGTCATTACTTAAAAGAGAATTCAATATGTCACTTATTCTATTTCTGTACCTAAACATGTAATGTTCTGAGCCAGGCATTGTGGCACATGCTTGTAATCCTAGTTCTTGGAAGACTGAGAAAGGAGGATCATACAGGTTTGAAGCCAACCTCAGATACTTAGTGAGGCTCTCAGCAACTTAGTAAGACCCTGTTTCCAGATGAAATATAAAATAGGTCTGGGAGTGTAGCCCGGAGGTAGAAGCCCCTGGGTTGCTGCTTCCCCACTTCTTTCCTTGAAGTGCCACAATTATTCCATGTCATTTTACTGTTACCATTGATCTTTGCTGCATTTTCCATTTTGTTACTTTCTCTATGCTTTAGTTTGGATATATTCCATTGATCTGTCTTCTGGTTCATAACAATTTTTTAAATGCATGAATATGTTTTAATTTCATATATTTTATTTTTTAGTCATAGAATTTTCAATTTATTCTTTGTGTTGATTTAATTTTTTGTAAAATTATTTCATTTGTCCTTTCCATTGCTTTCTCTACTTTTAAAACCAATTTAATTATAACTTTTAAAAGAGTCATTGAAAGGTAACTCCAATGCTTTGACCAGCTATCAGTCTGTTTGTATTTTCTGAATTTTCCGTGATGTTTAACCCTACGGTCCTGGTATATTTGTGTGTGTGTGTGTGTGTGTGTGTGTGTGTGTGTGTGTGTACAATTATGACTTTCTGACTATTTCTGACTAGATACAACATTATACATAAGGGAAATGTTGTGATGCTGTGTCCAGAGAGAGGAAGCCTTTCCTTTGCTGGGCACTGATGGGGTACCACAGCCAGGTTTAGTTCAGCCTTCCTTGTGGACACATTTCTCTAGAACTTACAAGAGAGGCCATAGTTGATCTTTGTTTTCTTGGCACTACCTGACTGGAAGAATTCCTCCTCTTTGAGGATTTTTGGCTTAGACTTTTGACTTCTTATTCTGTGCAGCTTCAAAACTCACTAGATATCTTTTAGGTGATACTGGTCGTATGTTTGAGACATTGGAACTGTCCAATTTTGGTATTCCCATTCCTTCTTCTATCTTCAAAGCAATAGTCATAGAATCTTTGAGTCTCTGCCTCTGATCTTCTCTAAAGATATCTCCTTCACTGACTATAATCTTCCATCTCCTTCTTAATCACAAGGGCCTTTGTGATTACATTGTACCTAACAGGATAGTCCAGGATAATTTTCCCATCTCAAGGCCCTTAACTGAGTCATGTCTGCTTTTTGCCATGTAAGGTAACATATTCATAGATTCTGGGGAATGGGATGTGGACATCCATGGATGGCTTTTATTCTGCTGTTAACACATACAACTATTTTTGAGTCATAAATTTCAAGTTCTGAATTATGTATGATTTTGAATTTTAAATTAATTTTTTTCTCATTTAAATTACTATTTATGTTCTGAAGCACTGTATCCTAGACTGACTCTTTCTTTCTTAGCATTTATACTGTGGCCTCTCTTTTTTTTCCAGCAGTACTGGTAGGATCCCCATGAGTTGGAACAGCCATTAAGTACAGTGAGACTGGGTACTGAACGATCTTTGATTCCTTGACATAATCTGTTGCATTTGCATATTTTGATGCTATTGTTTTCTAATCTCTTCTCCAAAATATCTATTCTTTACCTTTTATAATGACTCATTTGAAATTCCTTATCACATGACTAGCTAAAATAATATGATCATATAGCTGGAAATTTCTATTTGATATTGAACACAATGAAGATAAAATGTTTTCACTAAAATCTGACATCAATACCTGAAAAAAATAAAACTTTGAGTTAACAAAAATATACAGTCTTTTCTTATATCAAGCGAAAGCAACTTTATTTATATTTGAAACGTAACTTTCATAGGTGATGTTTCTACCAATCTGTAGAGCAGCCCCATTTTTTCCTTGGGCTTTAGCTTGAACAACTGGTTAATATGCAGTGAGGTTCTGGCACTTAGTTTAATGATTATATCTGGACATCTTCCTTTTAAAAGTCATTTTATGGAAGGATTTTTTTTTTAATCAAAGCAAGCTACTTTGCAGTAAAATGAAAATGAAATGTTGACATCATTCCATAATTAAATGATCTAAAAAGAATGCTTTTGAATATCTTTAGGAGAAAATCATCTATGCAAAGTTGGGCAGAAAAAATGTATTTAAGCCTTCTCGAGCTTATGGAATTTGGCATTGATGAAAATGTAGATATGTAGTCAGTGGGGTTTTTTAACCTTGTAATTCAAGGAGCTTTGGGGATTTATGGTTGGGCTACAGAGATTGCTACAAAGAGCAAGAAGGCCAGACAGGCAAGTATTTAACCAGAGTGTTCTGTTTTATCTTATTTATGTGTTAGTTCTGGATATTCTTTGTTTGAACAAAGGCCTTTCCCTGCGAAAAAACCAATTGAAAAGAACTGCATCAAATAATTTTACCTAAGTCTTAGCCAATCAGGACCAGGGCCAGGACTGGATTCTAGTCATTTCGTTACTCTTCTTAAACCCCTTCCCTGTTGACTTCAGAATAGAATCTGTACTCTCTCACAATGACCACGGCACACACATTCTTCCTGACCTGACCCTTGCCCATCTCTTCTGTATATTTCTTATTCTACAGTCTGAGTGTCCCAAAGACTTCCATAAGTCTCTATTACACCTAGAATGTCTATCTTTGGCCTATCGTCAGCAATCTAATTTTTGTTTGAAACAATACCTTTAGAGCAAAGACTATCTACCATCATTTAAATCATCTTGATCTTTTTATATTTACCTCTGCTTTATCTTGACTGGGGATAGATGTTATTTTTGGAAACAAAATGATAAAGTAACTATGGTTTCTGTAATACAAGTACTTGTCATTTGGGGCTTTTTTCTATTTGAACAAGTATCTACTATATTATCATACTTTACCTGGAGCAAGACATCTCTGATCTTGAGATTCTGAGACACTGTGAGTTACAAACTTTCTCTGAAATGATATGAAATAGGTGGATTATTCGTTCAGTAGGTATTGTGCCTTACCAATAGTTCTAAAAAAACTTTTCTTTAGGTTTTAATATGTTTTTATTGGTGCATTGTAGTCAAACATCACAATAGATTACAAGATTTGTTAGGATATCCAAGTATACACCATCCAATCAACCTTTATCCATTCCCCATCCCATTACCTCCTGCTCCCTCAAGCCTATGTTTGATTTAGTGTTTAACATTGATATATTTATTTATGTACATCATATACTTTAAAGACATTCCATCTTCCCCCATCCCATCCCCTCTGAGTGGTCACCTTAATTGCTCCTCCATAGGGCCCCTTCTTCCACCAGATTACCCATATCTTCCTAGTTAAAAAAAACTTTTCAATTGTTACCCATTTAGAGAAAAACAATTCATTGGTTACCTTGTGGTCTTATTTTCTAGTGAGAACGAGCTTGATTATGACACAGAATTAAATGCAAAAAAACACAAGGTGAATTTATAAACCACAGAATCACCTAACAGCAATTCAACAATACCCAGCAACAATTGATAACTGCTAACGACGAGAACAAATAGATAACTCATGGAGAAATACCGATAAGGTGGCCGTCAGCATACTGTAACACTCCTCATCAGCATTCTGTTTTCGCTTCAAACTGAAAACAGTTCCTTGCCTAGGTGTGCTCTCCTTGGCTTTGAGCCCTTTTGTCTTTGAGGACTTGGGCGATCACCACACCCCACTAATCACTTCATTCTTTTTTCACTTTAAAAAAAAAATCATACTAGAGGCTAAACACAGGGCATTCTACCTCCAGTCCACACTCCCAGATGTATTTTAGTTTTTATTTTAAAACAGGGTCTATGTTGCTAAGTATATCACTAAGTTGCTGAGGCTGGCCTCAAACCAGTCATCCTTGATGCTCCTGCCTCAGCTCCCAAGTACTAAGATTGTAGGCTTGAGCCATCATTCTTGGCTCTCTTCATATGTTAACATCAGTTGAACAAATCTCAAGGGTATCGATCCTCTCTCTATTTTGCTTTCAAGAAAAAAGGCTATATAAGCAATGATATTTATAGTTATTTATAGCTAACAAACAACTTAGATTATGTAATTTCCAAATTATACATATTATAATATAGTGCATATATGTAGATAAAACATTATACAAACAGTTTCAGTGCTCTTTCCACCCTCTCCACCTTCCTTTCTCCCTTCCTCCCCCAGTAGTTCAATAATGGTCATTTTCTTTAAAAAAAAATTAAGAAAATAGATAAAATGAAGGGAAAGGAAGGGGAAAAAAAGAGATGGAGAAGAATATTGAATTGTTAATATCTGTGTTCCCTAAACTGAAAAATAAAAGTATTATCATGTCTCTTCAATAGTTTGATCTATGTACTATTACAATTTTATAGGGGAATACTTCAAACATTTAGCTCCTTAGTAAATAATATCATAAAAATAAAAAAGTTTCATTAGAATGCTACAGTAAATATGAAATATGTAAGGCATAGTAATGTCTTAAAATATTAGCTACAGTTTTTTTTTTTCAAAATGGCGACTGAGGGACACAGCACTTCTCAGTAGCTGAAGCAAATAAAGTTCAACTACTTAGAAAGCAGTGTCTTAATCAACAAAATAAATACATACCAGGATCCAAAACACATCCAGGTACCTCGGCGGAACCCTGAACTTGAAGAAGAAGAACAAAGATCGGACACGGGACCTGCTGCAGATACAATCGGAACGCTGATTGGAACGCTGATCGGCGGGCTGCTTTTGCAGCTGCCCGAGGAGCTGCCTGCCCGATATTACCGCGGCAAGATAATCCGGGACTAAAAACGGACTTAGGACCACATCTTAAGCAGCGAGCAGCACCACATCAGAATTCTGTGTGCCCACCAGCGACCAGATCACAACTGCATAGAGACTCCCACGGATTCCTGCACCAAGTCAGGTACCTGAGGGTGCCCTGGTAAGTTGGGGTCTTAGTGTGTGCGCAGCCCCAACCCCCCAGCACGGGTCCAAGCCTCAGAACCGAGCACTCTCCTCACGCACCTTGCCTGCGCCATGGTCCCCTGCTAGTAGTCAGTGCCTGTACCACTGCCACCCCTAAATTGGAGCCTGCTTGTGTGCCTAGCCCCGGCCACCTTGCCAGAGCCTGCCTTCCAGGCTGCGAAAGCCCTGTGTGACCCGGAAATCTCCTTGGGGCACCCCCAGCATCTACGTCCCGCGGGAGGCAGAGACCATTGCTGGACACCGCGCACTGGACCCTTGAGCACCTACCCTGCACCCCTGGCCCACCGCTGGGTGTTCCCACCCTCCTTCTAGCCAGATGCTTAGTTCTAAGCAAGAACACAGCTCAATACACCTTGGAAGAGCATACCAGCAGCAATAGACAGCTGCATCCACTCTCACTTGGGTCCAGTATTAGCAGTGCATCCAGCCTGCACTCTCGGAATAGGCAGAGCTCTGGCAGTAAGTGTGGGCATCCAGGAACCAGCATCCATTTGCCCAGGGTACATCTTGGGACCACACCGGCTAGCCCAGCTGGAATTTCCAGAGACACAAGAAAATCCATCGGGCTACAATATCTGCACAAGACCTCAGGGGGAGGTTCCAATTATACTTTGGTCATTCTCCACCCCTGCTGTAGGGAAGCACAGGCTGGAGGCTAGGGTGGTGAGTGCAGAGGTGCTGACTACAAGTTAGAATTTCTCAGAACCTGTGAATTGTACAGAATCAAATAACAGTGAAACCAGACATCCGGACACATAAACCTAAAGCAGCTAAAGGAGAGAAAGGTGTCCAAACACCCAGAGTGACCTAAGAAGATAAAAATAGAGTACAAAGAAAACTAAGAGACATTGGATGGTATTCTGAAAGCTACCAAACCAATCAGATACGCACATATTATATGGACCTGACCCCATATGCGTAAATAAGGAGGACTGTTTGTTTTACTTTTAATGTGGATGTTTTGTTTTATTTTGCTTTTACAGTGCTTTTGTTTTGGTATGGTTATTGCTGTTTTATTTTTTTTTTTCTTTTAACCCACACTTCTTTTACTTTAACTTGTTGATATATATATATATATATATATATATATATATATATATATATATACACATACATACACATTGGATAGTTTGCCTTATTTTTTTTATTTCACACAGCTGCTAGTTCCTTTTATTTTATTCTTGTTCTTTTTTCCTCTTTCTTCCTCTTTCCTTCCTTTTTTTTCATTCTCCT
This sequence comes from Muscardinus avellanarius, assembly GCF_963383645.1. Lineage (NCBI taxonomy): Eukaryota > Metazoa > Chordata > Mammalia > Rodentia > Gliridae > Muscardinus > Muscardinus avellanarius. Next base: position 29,659,117 of record NC_137794.1, read on the forward strand.
CCTTTGATTGGTTTTCCTTCCTTTTTCTTGGATTACATAATAGTCTTGGTATCTTGTGTGGATTCTTTTTTTTATGTCTGTCTGCTCCTTCCATCATCCCTATTTACAAACCTTCCCACACTAACCTATATACTTTTCTCCCCCAAAACTTTTCCTCATAATATACCTCCTGGTTCAATACTCAAAGTATTTCTTATATCCATAATTACTCTACTAACGACAAGAGTCCTAGTAGTTAACTCTCTCTCATTCCTAGCAAGTTATTACCTTATCATACTTAAAATCTTTCTCAACCTAACATATCCTCTACCTAATCTGACTCCTTTACCAATCACCCCAGTTCTAGCCAATACCCCTAAACTCCTAATATTAAGATTTGACTAAGAACATTACTCACGAACGATGGGTAGAAATCAGAAAAACAGGACAGAGAATGCTATAAATATGAGAACCAGGAATTATGAAGAGACAGCAGAAATCACGAATACTGACCTACTAGAAATGCAAGAAGGGGAGTTCAGAATCTTGATGTTCAATATGATGAAAGGATTTAAAACAAGTATAGAGGAGGTTAAAGGTGAATTAGAAACACTAAAAAAGAATCAGAAAGAGGTCTGGAATGAAATGAAAGAGGCAATAAGTGAAATGAAGACAGCAATAGAAAGAAATTCTGGAAGATTAGATGAAATGGAAAACAGAATATCAATATTAGAAGACAGTACATCCCAAACCGAAAACACAGTCAGCGATATACAGAAATCTTTACAGCAACAAAACCTAAACATCCAGCAATTATGGGATAATATGAAGTGCCCTAATATATGGATAATAGGCATTGAGGAAGGGATAGAGGTACAGACCAAGGGCATCTGTAATATCTTCAAGGAAATAATCTCAGAGAACTTTCCAAATATGGAAAGAGACTTGAATCTTCAAGTCCAGGAGGCATACAGAACTCCACTGAGACAGGACCAAAGAAAAACCACTCCACGCCACATAATAACCAAATTGACCAGCATAGAGGCCAAGGAAGGAATCTTAAAAGCAGTGAGAACAAAAGGACGGGTGACATATAGAGGCAAAACAATAAGAATCACCCCAGACTATACAACCCAGGTCAGGAATGCTAGGAGAGACTGGTACGACGTGATTCAGACCCTGGAAGAAAATAACGTCCAACCAAGGCTCATCTATCCAGCAAAACTACTATTCAAGATCAATGGCGAAACCAAAGTCTTTCAGGATAAACAGAATCTCAAAAAAATCATGAATCCAAAGCCAACACTAGAGAAAATTCTTAAAGAAATAAACCATAAGGAAGAAAAAAGAAGCAGACTTCAGAATCAGAGAAGAGAGGAAGTTAATAAGTGGGCCATTTAAGTAAAGAAGAAAGATCACACCACCCAAGAGTAGACAGAACACAAAATGGCAGAAAACAAAAATCATATTTCAATAATATCTCTTAATGTCAAAGGACTTAACTCACCAATCAAAAGACATAGACTGGCAATGTGGATTAAGAAACATAATCCAAATATATGCTGTCTGCAAGAAACTCACCTCACAGCCAAAGACATTCACAGGCTGAAGGCGGAAGGATGGAAAAAGATATACCATGCCACCAGTGACCAAAAAAGAGCAGGGGTAGCAACCCTGATATCTAACAAAACAGACTTTAAACTAAAACACATCAAAAGAGACAAATCAGGGCACTTCCTTTTATTAAAAGGAACAATACACCAAGAAGATATAATGATAGTAAATATTTATGCCCCAAATATGGGTGCAACCACATTTGTAAAACAAACCCTTCTGGACATAAGATCCCAAGTAGACCCAAATACAATAATTCTGGGAGACTTTAATACGCCTCTCACACCACTGGATCGATCTTCAAGGCAAAAGATGAGTAAAGACGCTCTAGAACTAAAAAATACCATAAACCAAATGGACGTAATAGACGTTTTCAGAGTATTTCAACCAAGAACTACAGAATACACTTTCTTCTCAGCAGCCCATGGAACCTTCTCCAAAATAGATCAAATCCTGGGACACAAAGAAAATACCAGCAAATTAAAAAATATAATATAATTCCATGCATCTTTTCAGACCACAATGGAATAAAAGTAGAAATCAACAACAGGAAACTCGAAGGAAAGTATTCAAATAAATGGAGGATGAATGATACACTATTGAATGACGAATGGGTAAGAGCAAAAATTAGGGAAGAAATTAAGAAATTTATGGAAACAAATGAAAACAGAGACACAACCTACCAAAACCTATGGGACACCATGAAGGCAGTACTAAGAGGAAAGTTTATTGCATTGAGTGCCCACATAAAAAGGATGGAGAACCACCAAGTAAAGAACCTAATGACACAACTCAAGGAACTAGAAATTCTGCAACAGTCTATTCCCAAAGCCAGCAGAAGACAAGGAATCATCAAAATTAGAGCAGAAATAAATGAAATAGAGAACAAAAAAACAATTCAAAGAATCAATAAAATGAAAAGTTGGTTCTTTGAAAAGATTAATAGAATTGATAAACCCCTGGCCAACCTAACCAAAAGAAAAAGAGAATCAACTCAAATTATCAAAATTAGAAATGAAAAAGGAGATATCACCACAGATAGTGAAGAAATTCAAAAGATTATCAGAAACTACTTTAAAAATTTATACTCCAATAGATTTGAAAACCTGGATGAAATTGACAGATTTCTAAGCACAGTTATCCTTCCTACACTCAGCCAAGAGGACATAGCAATCCTAAACCAAACAATAACAACCAAAGAAATAGAAATGGCAATAAAAATTCTTCCACCAAAGAAAAGCCCAGGCCCAGATGGGTTCCCAGCTGAATTCTACAAAACCTTCAGTGAACAACTAATACCAATACTTCATAACATGTTCCGGGAAATTGAAAGAGATGGAACTCTTCCAAATTCCTTCTATGAGGCCAGTATCACATTAATCCCCAAACCAAATAAAGATACCTCAAGAAAGGAAAACTACAGACCAATATCCTTAATGAACATAGATGCAAAAATTCTAAACAAAATACTAGCTATACGCATTCAAAACTGTATCAAGAGAATAATACACCATGACCAAGTCGGTTTCATCTTAGAAAAACAAGGCTGGTTCACCATACGAAAATCAATACATGTTATTCACCACATAAATAGAACCAAGAACAAAAACCACATCATCATAGCAATAGATGATGAAAAAGCATTCGACAAAATCCAACACCCATTTATGTTAAAAACACTGCAAAAAATTGGGATAGAAGGAAAGTACTTCAACATCATCAAGGCAATATACTGCAAACCCAAAGCCAACATTATATTGAATGGGGAAAAACTGCAAGAATTTCCGCTACAGTCAGGAACAAGACAAGGATGCCCACTATCACCACTCCTTTTCAATATAGTCCTTAAGACTCTTGCTGCAGCAATCAGACAAGAGAAGGAAATCAAAGGAATCCACATAGGAAGAGAGGAAGTAAAATTATCCTTATTCACAGATGATATGATCCTTTATCTGGAAGACCCAAAGAACTCAACCAAAAGACTTCTGGAGCTGATTGACAAATTCAGCAAAGTCGCAGGATACAAAATCAACCTAAATAAATCAGTGGCCTTTCTTTATGCCAACAACGAATCCACAATGAAAGAAACAAGAACAACAATTCCATTCACTATAACCTCAAACCCAATAAAATACCTAGGAATAAACCTAACCCAAGATGTTAAAGACCTCTACAACAAAAACTATAAAACATTAAAGAAAGAAATAGAAGAAGACCTTGGAAGATGGAAAGATCTCCCGTGCTCATGGATAGGCAGAATAAATATCATCAAAATGGCCATTCTGCCAAAACTGATCTATAGGTTCAATGCAATTCCCATTAAAATACCAGTGACATTCTTCAGAGACCTAGAAAAATCAATCATGAACTTCATATGGAGAAAGAAAAGACCTAGAATAGCCAAAGCAATTCTCAATAACAAGAAACACGCAGGAGGCATTACAATCCCAGACTTCAAACTATACTATAGAGCAATAGTAGTAAAAACAGCATGGTACTGGCACAAAAACAGATATACTGACCAGTGGATTAGAATAGAAGATACAGAAACAAACCCACACATCTTTAGTCAATTAATCTTTGACAAAGGGGCCAAACACATACGCTGGAGAAAAGACAGCCTTTTCAACAAGTGGTGCTGGGAGAACTGGCTAACCATTTGTAAAAAGATGAATCTAAACCCCTATATTTCACCAAACACAGGAATCAACTCAAGATGGATAAAAGACTTAGAAATTAGACCTGAGACTGTGAAGTTAGTAGAGGAGAACATAGGTTCAACACTACAACATATTGGCACAGGCAGTAACTTTCTCAACAAAACCTCCAAAGCTCAGGAAATTAAAGCAAGAATAAACAAGTGGGATAATATCAAACTAAAAAGTTTCTTCTCATCAAAGGAAACTATCAATAACCTAAAGAGGAAGCCTACAGAATGGGAAAGGATCTTTACCAGCCACCATTCTGATAGGGGGCTAATATCCAGAGTATACAAAGAGCTCAAAAGGCTCTACACTAGCAAAACAAACAACCCAATCAAGAAATGGGCAAATGAACTAAATAGACACTTCACAAAAGAAGAGATACAAAGGGCCAATAGATACATGAAAAGATGTTCTTCATCACTGGCCATCAGGGAGATGCAAATCAAAACTACACTGAGATTCCATCTAACCCCAGTCAGAGTAGCAAGCATAAAGAAATCAAACAACAACAAATGCTGGCGAGGATGTGGGGAAAGAGGAACTCTTTTATACTGTTGGTGGGAATGCAAACTAGTTCAGCCACTATGGAGATCTGTGTGGAGATTCCTAAGAAAGGTGGGAATAGATCCACCATATGATCCAGCTATACCACTCCTGGGTATCTTTCCAAAGGGGTTGAATTCAGAGAAATACAGCAACATATGCATACCTATGTTCATAGCAGCACAATTTGTAATAGCCAAAATATGGAACCAACCCAGATCACCATCAACAGATGAATGGATAGCAAAACTGTGGGAAATACACACAATGGAATTCTATTCAGCCATAAAGAAGAACAAAATTATATCATTTGCAAGAAGATGGAAAGCCCTGGAGAGCATCATGTTAAGTGAGATCAGCCAAGCACAGAAGGAGAAGATACATATGTTTCCTCTAATATGCCCAAACTAGAAAACACAAATGATACCAGTGGGACTCCAGATATTAGAGGGGAAATACTAGCTAAGTTTTAATGGAAAGATAGGAGAGGAGAAAGGCCGATCTCGATTAATGAGGGTCTACACCTGAACATGTGTAAAATTATGAATAAGACGTGGTTAACCTGGACAACCACTGGTGGGAGGCGGGAAGAGAAAACGGGGGCGGGGGGGGAGAGGGCACCAAATATAGTGTAAATGTATACTATTTATGTTCAATAAAAAAATTGTTAAAAAATATTAGCTATGTATTTTAGAAATGCTTTTCTTGGTGCTATTTAAAACATTTAGCCTAATTAACTATGAGTATTAGCTTTCATTATAAGTATTTTATTTAATATCAATTACTTATAAATTACTGTGTTGCTGAAAAACTGTAAGCCAAACTAGAAGTATATGATAAGCAAATTTTTTCCATAAAGTTTATGTTCAATAAATTAAATCATATCAAATTTTTCCAGAGACTTTCCTGGAACTCTGTACATAGGGAATATTCAAAACAATTAAATATTGCCTCGATTTTGCTATAGAATGTGTAAGCTTAGTTTACTTGAGAGTTTTTCTTTAGCCACATTTAGCCACATGTTTTTATTTTTTTCTCTTTTGGAGCTGGGGCTTGAACCCAGGGGTGTCCTACCTCTGAGCTATATCTCCAGCCCTTTTTATTTTATTTTGAAACAGTCTTTTATTTACCTCATTTATTCTAGATAGTCATCCTCTCTCAGAGGAGTAGCTGGCAATTCTTCCATTCTATACTTTCTCTTTAGAATCTTGATGGTTTCCTTTGATGAACAGAAACTTTAGTTTAATGCCATCCACAACTTGTAATCTTTTAAAACCACAGTAATAAACTTTTTAAATGCTGTGTTTTACGCTTGTAATCCCCAAGCTTGGGAGGTGGAGACAGGAGGATCGCACAGGTTCGAAGCCAGTCGTGCTGGTTAAGAGACCCTGTTTCAAGCCGGGCGTGGTGGCGCACGCTTGTAATCCCCGCTCTTGGGAGGCAGAGACAGGAGGATCGCGCTGGTTCGAAGCCAGCCGTGCACGCTGGCTTAGGAGACCCTGTTTCCAAATATAAAATATAAAATGTAAAAAGAGGTCTGGGAGTGTAGCCCGGAGGTAGAAGGGCTTCCAGGAACCCCAGTACCACCAAAAAAAAAAAAAAAAAAAAAAAAAAAAAAGAGACCCTGTTTCAAAAAAAAAAAAAAAGCCAAAAAGTATAGCAGCAGAGCTGGATGTGGTGGCGCAAGTCTGTAATCCTTTACTTGGGAGGCTGAGACAGGAAGATCACAGGTTTGAGGACAGTCTCAAAAAAGTAATGAGACTTTCAGAAATCTAATAAAATGTTGTTTCAGAACAAAAGATAATTTTTTTTTTTTTTTTTTTTTTTTTTTTTTGGTGGTCTGGGGTTCCTGGAAACCCTTCTACCTCCGGGCTACACTCCCAGACCTATTTTATACTTTTTTAAAATTTGGAAACAGGGTCTCTTAAGCCAGCGTGGCTGGCTTTGAACCTGCGCGATCCTCCTGGGTCCACCTCCCAAGCGCGGGGATTACAAGTGTGTGCCAGCACTTCCGGCTAGAACAAAAGATAATTTGTAAAAACAGGTCTGGGAATGTAGTTCAGAGATAGAATGCCCCTGGGTTTAATCCCTAGTCTGTCTGTCTGTCTGTCTGTCTCTCTTTCTCTCTCTCTCTCACACGCACACACACACGTACACACACACATACACACACACACATACACACACACACACACACAAACATACAAACACACACACTATAGCCTTAATGATAAAAATTAAGGAGGACGTATCCTATGTGTTATAATAACAATAGAAACAGTAACAAAACTCTACACCTCTTTTCATCTTTCCCTGTAGAATCCTTTTCAAGATTTCCATTCCATTCAATGTCTCCCACATTGCAGAGGCTAAATAATAAATGTGGCATAAATAGTTTGGATTAGGGTTGCTTAGGCTGAAGAAGTTTTCTGGGTATAGACACTCCTGTGGTGGAAAGGGTCAAGGTGATTTTCCAGAGATCTGGGTCCTGGCCAAGACCTTGTGCCAAACCCACTCTGTATGCTAGAGACATAAACGGAAGTCTCTGAGCCCAAATAGTTGTAAAAACTCTAAGTGTTCCATTCTGGTGATTCTAAATTTTTTAGAAAATAAGTTTATATCTATTAGGCTATCTGCAACATGTAAGTCATATATAGAAACTTAGTTTCTATAAATTAGAATTTATAGATTATAAATTTATTAGATTTCTAGAAACTTAGTTTCTTGTATCAAATGATTCATTCAGTTATTTAGAGTTTATTTGTTTATTTAGAGTTTGGGGGCTGTATGTTTGAAGCCATCTGGCAAATATCTTAATTATGTAGTAAATAAGATATCTTAATTATACACTGCACAAAAGGCCATAAGGCTATTAACAGAGGACTTAAACCATAGATTTTAAATTCAAATACCAAAATATAGCCAGGCATAGTGGTACATGCTTATAATTTCAGTATTTGGGTGGCTGAGACAGGAGGAACACAGGTTCAAAGCTAGCCTCAGTAATTCAGTGAGGCCATCAACAACTTATTGAGTCCCTGTTTCAAAATAAAATAAAAAAGTGATGTGAGTGTGGCTCAGAGGTAGAATACTTCTGGTTTTAATCCCTAGCACCCTCAAAATTATTTAAAATAAATGTGTTTGCAATTAATGGAAAGAATAGTTGTATACAGATATATGTCAAAAACAACAATATAAAACAATTGGAGGAAAGAATGGAAATTATCCTTGAAAAAGATAGAAAATGCAAACTCATTTACTGGAATTAAGATAAATAAGTGCTATATATTTGATAATAATTACTGTTAGACACATATGTGAATAGTAGTTTAAGAATTCATATGACAGTCCATAGAATATTTCACAAGTTTTTAACATTTTCCAAATTTTCTGTCTTTGATATGTCTGTTTCAAAATCTAATGCCATGAAGACAGATCTAATAGAAAGCTGTATAAAGCATTACATACTCCAGAGCCATGAGTCTGAGAAGAAACATAGTTGTGAGTATATACAGAACTCACATTTGTTGTTACTAAGAAAGAAAATAAAGCACGATGTTCATTACCCATGTTTTACATTTTTAGTTTTTCCTTATTTTCTTCTTATGACATCAATTAGTGGTTATCACAAAATTTAAACATCTTATAAATGTTTTTAACAGAACATGAGAGCCCCTCATGGCCCTAGCCCTTAGAGAAAGTCCCTCTTAGCACATTAGCTGATTCATCGCCATGCCTCCTGACGTTCTCCTGTGTGTACATCTCAACATATACAATTATGGCTTGATCATGGATTAACTGATTACAAGTAAAAGAGACAGATAACTATTCTGGCGAGATAAGCAAAGCCGAGTAGTACATAAAATTCACTGCTTATAAGAACAAGAAAGCTAGCTAATATATTCTATCTTTAAAACATTTTGGAGTCAGTAATGTTTATACTAGTTAGCATTTACTGAGCACCTACTATTTTACTAGGTGCAAGCATTATGGTAAATACTATGTCTAATTTTTAACCCTGCCATCACACCATGTGAAAGGTACTAATGATTCCCACCTCTTTTATTTGGGGAAAGTCTCATTTACATGGTGACTTTCCTTTGCAATGGGCAGGGTGACACAGTCCTTGTAGCTAAAAGGCCCAGGGCACAGGGTCTGTCTGCTCCCCAGTCAGAGTCCAGTGACTCCTTGCTTCAGGCTCTGGTTCCCTTTTGCAATCTGGAGAGCTCATTAGTTTTATTTCTCTTTCTTCCTTCCTTTCTTTCTTTCTTTCTTTCTTTCTTTCTTTCTTTCTTTCTTTCTTTCTTTCTTTCTTCCTTCCTTCCTTCCTTCCTTCCTTCCTTCCTTCCTTTCTTTCTTTCATCTATCTTTCTTTCTCTTTCTCTCTCTCTCTCTCTCTCTCTCTCTCTCTCTCTCTCTCTCTCTTTTGTGGGTCTGGGGATGGAACCCAGGGCATTCGACCTACGAGCTACACCCCTGCCCTATTTTTTTATTCTTTATTTTCAAACGGGGTCTTACTGAGTAGCTGAAGCTGTCTGCGGACTGCGATCCTCTGGTCCCCGGCTCCCAAATGCTGGGACAAGTGTGCGCCACCACGCCCGGCTGAGAGCTCGTTTATTTTCTACATCTCATTTCTAAAAGAATAGACTCAAAATTCTGTTGAGGGCCATCAAGCCTTTTTATGATTTCTTTCCAACCAGATTTACTCATTCAAATCTTAGACGCTTTCTGGTGCTCCAAATAAACTAAGCTGCTCATGAGTTAGTGTACTCCCTCCTCTCCTAGCCATTCCTCCTCCTGTGTCCTTTCTCTTGCTCCTTTTGTCTTAACCTACCCCAAACCCAGTGATCCTCAAGGGGCAGCCCAAGTATTAGTGTTCTTCGGTCATCTCCATGGAAATAGGCTCTGCGCCGGACTCCTATGGCATTTTTCTTAGACTCTGCTTTCATGCTTAAACTTATTTTGGGTTAATTTGTAGAAGCCTCATCTATACTCTATGCCAGATTCCAAATTTTTGCAATTCCACTTCAAAAATCTCATGTTGATCTACCGTAACTACAGTAAATGAAATATGTTTGATAAAAGTTCATTGAATTCCATTGTCTGCCCAGATTTTCAGAATAAATTGGAACCAGTGGGTTTAAAGTAAGGAGGAATAATTTTGTTTTATAGTTCACTTGGTGATATGTGAAGAGAATTGAATAGAGGGGGAGTTGAAGGTGAGGGTAAATTATTCCTCCACAAGTTAACGGCTGTATTTGAACTAGACTGTATTGGCCTGAGAGACAATAATTAAGAATACAACCTAGAGGTCTTTTTATGGTCACTAATAGCATGATTAAAAATAGGAAAAATGTGACATGGCGTGATTCCCCCCCACATTCTGTACAAGGAATTTAAGCAGATGAACACTGAAAGCTTATTGCCGTACTGGGCACCAGGAAGGTTATGTAGAAAGTCTGGGAGCACTGGCCTGGTTACTTTGATTTATGATACAAAATGTGTTCTAAATGGTGGAAAGTATGGACTGATTAAGTTGGGAAGTTGCATGATGGCTTCATATTGGCTGACATCTATAGCCTAAATTATTACCAGATGTCAGGGTACATGTTGAAGGTCACAGCATTTTAGAGTTGGAGGCATCAGCAGTAGTTCTGATCTTATGATGAGGCCAGGGAGGAGTTGTAGCAGAGTTCAGCTCAGGTCAAGTGCTCATTTGATGAGATATAATTCTAGATTATAAGCATATAAAAATGAAACAAGTCCTGTCCCTGTCCTTGATATAAGTCAGGTATATGGACAGATAAACTTAAAGCAAAATAGAGTTGTGATAGAGGCAGAAAGTCTTCCTTTGAGAGTACATAGCTGAAGCTTGGTCTTAGCTTCGAGACAGTGGGAGCTAGTGTTCAGGAAAGACCCTTTGAGGGAGCAGGCACAGTCATGCATTTTGAAAAATAGAAGCAATTCTATTGTTGAAATATAATATGTAGTGCGGGAGGGCCGGGAGTCATGGAGAAGTTTGTGGAGCCAGGGTGACATGCTGGTGGACCTCCAGGACATGTTGTGGGGCTGGAAATACCTGGCAGGGTTTTAATCTTGTAAATTACATTCTACTTTCTCTTCTCAGTCAACTTCTCCTGGGCTGAAATAAATATCTTTTATCCCTATCTATTCTGTAGCCATGCTTTCTTTGGTCTGTTCCCTGGTGTGTGTGTGTGTGTGTGTGTGTGTGTGTGTGTGTGTGTGTGTGTGTGATTTATTTAAGCATTTATAAACTAAGATATTCTATATCAATATAGGAATTTGGGATTTTCCTGAAAAAAAAAATCTGACATCACAGGGATTGAATAACCCCTTGAGGCTGGAAACAAAGAGTGGTTCACCTTGCCCTGAGTTAGTACTTGTCAGGTCACCCAGCCCCACTCGGACCAAACTCACATTGCAGCTTTGGATACTATCCATCTGGTCTCCAAAGACATCTGAGTGGGTGCCCAAGCTGAAGTTAAGCCGCAGAATATCCGGCAGACTTCATGTCATGTCACTTTTTTCTAAAAAAGTATAGATTTAATAAGATTCTCTTTGTTGCACTAAAACAGGCTTTACTTATTAACCCACTACCACTTTCAAGTGCCTCTTATTTTTATTATGTATGTTATAAAGGCCGGGAAGCTAAATATCTCTTTCCTACCCTTTCTGGAAGTGACCAGGTGATTCTTGTCTATTATTAATAACTAGCAGAAGTAAGACAAAAGGCCTATTTGGCGGCATCAAGTTAGGCCTAAGGAAAGGGTCAAGAGAAATGTGGAGACTCTGGCCTACAATCCAAGAGCTATGGAAGTAGAACTAAGGCCAGCAGCTAGCTGCTTCCAGATTTACACTAGAGAAAATAAACAAATTTGCATTTGAGTACCTCAAAGGCTTTCCTGTTACTCTAAGTCAAAAGGTTTTCTAACTGAATCAAATGCCAACACGATCTTTCTTACACCACAAGGCAAACAGCAAAACTAATATATCAAAAGAGCATGCAAACATTTTGAGGGAAATTCTGAAAAGTAAGAGAAACTAATCCTAAAAGGTAATAGAGGGTGGTAGAAAGCTATAGGAAAAAACACAGTCTCATGAGTAGTGGACAGACAGATTTTAATTAATATAGTAGAAAAGAAATAAGGCAGATACTTTTTAAAAATGACTCTTAAATATGTGGAACTATCTAGGCATGGTGGTGAACACCTGTAATCCTAATACTTTGGAGTCTGAGACCAGAGGATCACAGGTTTGAGGTTGGCCTCAACAACTTAATGAGACCCTGCTTCAAAAATAAAAATTAAAAAGGGTTGGGGGTGTAACAGTCCTCAATACCAAAACAAACCAAACAAAAAACTTAGATTCTTCATTGTATAATTGGAAAAAATGAATTATACCATCATATTGTATTTTTTACCTATCAGTTTATAAAAACTATGATCTATACCATATCCTTGAGGGTGTGAGAGACATTTCATATCTATCTATCTATCTATCTATCTATCATCTATCTATCTATCATCTATCTATCTATCATCTATACACATAGAAGATGATGTATGTACACACATCTATGTATATATATATGGACACATGTTCACACACACACATACACAAACCTATTTATCATGTAATTGATTTCTTCATGGGGTAGGTGTGAGGCAGGAGGGCTGTACAGCAGGTCTTTTGCTTGCACTGACACCCCAGTGGAGTCTGTTACAAACAGCAGAAGAGCAGTTCTTTGGGAGAAAGGCAGCCCTTAACACCACCTTTAGTGAGCATCTATTCCAATGCTAACTTCCAAATATTTGAGACAAAACCTGACTACTGTGGTCATCTGAACTATGACATTTTCTAGTTTGATTATTTAAAACAGTAAGGGAGAATTCATCTTGAAAGGAGGCTCCCAGACAGACAAATATGTAGAAAAGATGAATGTATGAAAATTAAAGCACCATAAATGGATTCCCTGAAAACTGTCCTTTCTTATACATTCCTTGGAGAGCCTTCAAGTCCTCCAGAACTACTTAGAGCTCAATTTAAGGACTCTTTTAAATCAACTAATACTATTTTTGTGCTGAACATCAGAGAAAATTGGGAAAGGCTTATTTCATGTATTATTTTCTGGAAAGGTCTGAGTTTTTAATTTTGTACCATGTTTTTATGTGTCTTTTTTTCTCTCTTTGCAGTCCATACTTTCTTCATATTTCTTTATGTCAGAATGTATTTAGTCTTTATTAATGCAATGATACACAGAAGGCTGGTGGGTGAAGACATCAATACTGTTTCCTAATCAGCTGTCTTCTCTCAGGAGTGCAGCCATAATCTCAGTACTTGGAATGGACAGTTCCCTTTATCACGAAGACAGCCTGACCTCTCTTGTTTTTATGACCCTGGTGTCCCAGAGGCATCCTCTTTCACTTTCAAAACTTTACTAATTTCTTAGCTTCAAGTTTAAAAATGGATTGCTTTGTTAGTTTTAAAATAAAAACAAAAACAACCAAGGCATTATTAATATCCCACGGATGTGCTTGGGAATGTGTGTGTATGTGTGTCTGATGGAAAGAAAGGGGCCTTCCTTTTAACAATAACAACATAAAACCATTGTTGGCTGAACACTGAGTGCTATACATGTTGAAATAAATTGCAAATGCTGTTTGCTGGAAATGACTTTGCAATGAATTTGGTAGGAAACACATTTTAAAATAAATAAGGCCAAGAATAAATATGTCATTGTCTATCATTTTGAAATATCCAGAAATTCAGAATGTGGATAATATAATTGTCTTGCATACAGAGAAGTGGAATAATGATGTGGATTCTTATTTAGGCACACTAGTGCACACCTGTAATTCCAGTACTTGGAATTACAATCCAGTACTTAGAATGAGATTGGAGGATTGCAGGTTTGAGGTACCCTCAGCAACTTAGTGAGACCATTCCAAAAATTTATATATATAAATGGCTTGAAGTGCAACTAAGAGGTAAAATGCCCCTGGGTTCAATTGCCAGTACCAAAAAAAAAAAAATGAATTCTTTATTTCTTTTGAAATGAAAAGAAAAATAAAATAAAAAACAATGTACCTATTCTTTAAAAAATACTTATGCATTTGAGAATAACTAATATATTTTCTATCCAGTAGAGAGCAGTCAAAGTCCATGATGCCTTGATAAATCCAGTTTCAGAGTCACTGGCACATGACTATGAACACTGAGTCATCTCAGGTCCTAGCTGAGTAAGAACCTTCTAAATTGTTGTGTACAATATTCCTTCTCATGCCCAGACTTTATATGAATTAAAGTATTATATACCAATTTATGTGGAAGTTTATTTGGATACAAGACATGTGAGAAGCTTGGGTTCAATTACCAAGCTTTAAAAAATCTGTAGGAACACAGACTATGGTGTTAGAAGAAGCTGAAGATCTAGAGACAGTGCAAATCGTGGAGGTGAGAGCTTTACATTCTTGGAAAGAATGACCCAGCGCCACCAGACAGGCAAAGCTAATTACCATAGTTAATATATGATATCTTCATGAGATGTTAGAGAAATACAAAAATTGTTCTCTGGTAGAAAAACTAAAGGCGAGATTATGAATCACCAGGAAAGGATTTGGTAGTACAAAGGAATAACTCCATCTTTGTTATACTTCTCTTATTCTCTTTAAAAAAATTGATATATGACATTTGTATATCTATAGATAGTACTGCATGATAATTCAACATATTTATAAATTTGTAAAGATCAAATCAGGATCATTAATTTCAAAATGATAGACAATAAGCACTTCCACACCCTCAAACATCAATCATTCATATTGGCTGAGAACTTTTGTACTCCTCTTTTGTAGCTATTTTGAAATATATCATAGATTGTTGTAGACAATTATGACCTTACTGTGCTACAGAAAACCAGAGCTAATTTGTCCTATTTAACTGTTTTAATGTTGCTTATCAAATGTTGCTTATTTCAGTCCATTCTCCCCTTATCTTTCTTAGTCTCTAATGACTACCATTCTACTTTGTTTTGCTATGAGAAAACCTTTTTATTTTTCTCAACTGAGAATATATGGTATTTGGCTATCTGTTTCTGCCTATTTCACTTAACATAATGACTTCCAGATTTATATATGCTTCAAACAGCAGAATTTTTTCTATGGATATGTAATATTTTATTTTTCATATTTACCATATTTTCTTTACTCATTTATCCATTGATGGATCATTGATTTCATGTCCTGGTTATTTTTAATAGTACTACAATAAATTTGCATGTGCAGGTATCTCCTTGATTAAATTTTATTTCTTTGTGTGTGTATGTATATATATATATATATACACATATATCAAATGTATGTCAAATATGTGTGTATATATATATATATATATATATATATATATATATATCAATAGTGGGTTTACTGGATCATATGGTACTTCTATTTTTAGTTTTTAAAGGAATCTCCAAACAACTTTCTATAGTAGCTCTATTAATTTATATTCTACTAGTAGTGTGCAAAGTTTCCCCTTTCTTCACAACTTTGCTAGCATGTATGTTTGTGTGTGTGTGTGTGTGTGTGTGTGTGTGTGTATGTGTGTATGTGTGTGTTACAGGGGATTGAAACTAGAAGCATTCTTTATCTGAGTGACACCTCAGCCTTTTTTGAGTACTCTATTATTATTATATTTTATTTTGAAACAAGATCTAGCTAGGTTGCTAAAAATCGCACTGTGTTGCTGAGTTCCTCAAACCTGTGATTTTCCTGTCTCAGGACCCCAAGTACTAGGATTAGAGGTATGCACTACCATGCCCAGATAGCACTTGTTATCTTTAGTCATTTTGATAATAATAATTCTTACTGGTGTGAGATAATATCTTATTGTGATTTTTATTTGAATTTACCTAATAATTAGTGATATTGAATATTTGTTCATATACTTTTAAACTATATGTCTTCTTTTGAGAAATGTCTATTTGGATCTTAAGTTCATTTTTAAATTAGATTATTTTAAATTAGATTATTTTTGTTGTTGAGATTTTTGAGTTTTTTATATATTCTGGATATTAATCTCTTAGAAAATATAATTTTTCCCCATTCTGTAGGTTGTCTCTTCATTGTTGATTGTTTTCTCTGTGTGCAGGAGTTTTAGCTTGATATTTTCTTTGCCAAATTCTCACTGTAAGAATCCAAAACAACTGACCATACAACTTAGAAGAAGGAGGATTTATTTGCTCATAGATTTTTGGAGATTCCAGAATCCAGTGTGGTAGGCCAGGACTACCGAGCTTAAGGCATGGTGTCAGGAGGCAGAAACTGTGAGAGCAAGGGCTCTGTTCACACATCATGGAGGCTGGAAGCAAGGAAACTCAAAGACAAAAGCACAGTCCCTCTAGCTACACCTTTTCCAGTCATACTCCACCCACCTAGGTATGGCACCAGAAAGTCCACTATAATATGATGGATTTAGATACTGGTGAAATTACAACCCTTATGACTTAATTATATCAATCCTGAACATTAATATATGAGCTCTTCCGGAAAGGTTCTATATCTAACCACAACAGCCCGTGGCCTCTGAAGGACTCATGCCCATTTCAGAATGCAATCTATATTTAGTTCATCACCCAAAGTTCCCATAATCTTAATAATTTCAGCATAGTTCAAAAATTCCAAAGTCCAAAGTCTCCTCGGACTCA
Organism: Muscardinus avellanarius; assembly: GCF_963383645.1. Lineage (NCBI taxonomy): Eukaryota > Metazoa > Chordata > Mammalia > Rodentia > Gliridae > Muscardinus > Muscardinus avellanarius. The sequence continues at coordinate 29,675,680 of NC_137794.1, forward strand.
AAGTGAATTCTTGGATGTAACACCCCGTAAAATAAAATAAAAATAAACAAGCAAGTTATATGCATCCAATGTACAATTGCATAGAGTAAACAGTTTTATTTCAAAAGGGAGAAAGAGGACCATAGAATGAAGTAATGAGACCAAAGCAAGATGGAAATCCAGCAGAGCACTAAATCCTGTGGCTCCATTTCCAGCATCGGGGGCATATGGTGAGATGCAATCTCCAAAGGCCCTTGGAAGCCCCGCTTCTGTGGCCTGGTTGATTGCAACAGGCAGCATACTTGGCAGTGTACTTGACTTCCCAGCCTGGCTCCATAGCTTGCAGCATGCAACTGTTCCTCGTGGTCATTCCATGTTTTTGGCATTTCTAAATCATGGAGGCTTTTCTTAGATCCTTGGCTTTAACCTCACAGCTTTACAAATTGCCCCAGATGGGCCTGATTGCAGAGCTGTGGACCCTGCTACACATTGTCTGGCTCCCCAGGCCTTCCTTTAAAATCTCGGGGGAAGACTCTGTGACCCCCTTTTTGCAGCAAAGCCAGCATTATGTGTGATGCGATTGACCACCAGCAGGAAAGGTAGTCATACCTATTTTAGTCATTGTGGCTGGGCCTTTTCAATCATATCTGATGCTGGATCTGCCTCTGCCATGGTTGTCTCTGGGCCTGTCTCAACCCCAGCTGCCACTGGGTTTGTTTTAATCCTGGCTGCCACCAGACCCTTTTCAATAATAGCTGCCACTGCTGGGCCCTTGTTTCCATTGTTTTGCACTTGGGCTAGAACTGCCCTAACTATATCCCTTATTTGTTCCTATGCAAAACATATGACCTCCCTCCAATCATCTTACTGTCTTTCATATCATCACCTCTGGGCCCCAATTTTACACAAGACTTTCTGGCCAAACTGCAAGTCTATGAAGTCTCTCTGCTTATCTTTCCACTCCTGAAATTTTCTGTACAATTTTTTGAATGTAGACATCAGTATTCATGATACAGTTTGCATACTTTACTGCTTTGAGATTTCCTCTACCAGTGTATAATCAGCCCATCATCTTTATTTATTTTTTTTTATTATTATTTTTTTTGGTGGTACTGGAGTTCCTGGAAGCCCTTCTTCCTCCGGGCTACACTCCCAGACCTATTTTATATTTTTGAAACAGGGTCTCTTACACCAGCACGGCTGGCTTCGAACCTGCGCGATCCTCCTGTCTCTGCCTCCCAAGCGCGGGGATTACAAGCGTGCGCCACCACGCCCAGCTAGCCCATCATCTTTAAATCAGAGCAAAATACTAATAAGTTCTTTGCCAGACTGTAACATGTATGGACTCTCCTCCATTTTCTTATGTACTCCTCTTTGCTTTCCAAATCTCCTGAGCTCAGTCTCTACTGTCAATCCCTTTTATCCACATTCTGGTCCTCTCAACTTCCTCTCACAAACCAGTTCCAAATATTCAAAATTCACATGGTCAGACTTAGAAATAGTAGTAGTCCTACTCCCATTACCAATTTGTCTAAGTAAACATTCTCACTGCTGTAATATAAAACAACTGACTGTACAACTTAGAGGAAGGAAGGCTTTTTGCTCACAGATTTTTGGAGATCCCAGAGTCCAGTCTCTATCAGGCTGAGTCTGCCATGCTCAAGGCATGGCAGCAGGAAACAGAGAGATGAAGATAAAAAGGACTGTGTGCTCACATCATGGAGGCTGGAACAAGAGAGGGCAAACAAGTAAAGGAATGTAATGACAAAATCACAGTCCCTAGGGCCACACCCTCAGAAACCCACCTTCTCCAGGTATACCTACTTGTCTAGATTAGCACCTAGTAAATTCATTATAATGAATTTATCCATTGATAAAATTACAGTTCCCATGAGTTAGTTGCATCACCTTGAACATTAATACATGAGTTATTTAGGGGACAGTCTATATTTAACCATAATAGATATGATCTGTTTATTTTTTTTTACTTTTGTTGCTATGCTTTTGGGATTCTATCCAAAAAATTACTGCCTATATCCATGATTAAAGTTCTTTCCCTATGTTTTCTTGTAATGATTTTATAGCTTCAGGTACTACACTTAGGGCTTTGATCTATTTTGTGTTGACTTTGGTAAGAGGTAGGAATCTAGTTTTATTTTTTTGCATATGTATATCCAGTTTTGATCATTATAATATGAAATCTTTGAGTACAGATCTTTTCTGTTTTTTTGATACATATTACCAAAAAATGCTACTCTCTATAAAAATAAGAAACGATGGCTAATATACATAATAGTGGGGCAAATTGCTGTAATCCCAGTACTCAAAAGGCTGAGACAGGAGGATATCAGGTTTGAGGATACCCCAGCAACTTAATGAGACCTGTTTCAAAATAAGACAAAAAGAGCTGAGAGAGTATCTCAGAGGTATAATGGTAGAATGCACCTTGGTAATCTCCAATTTCAAAACAACAAAAATAGGGCAAACTGAGTTCTAAAGATCAGTAGCAAAAATGGTATTTGGGGTGATCTTTAGCTAAACGTGACCCTAGCAATATTCATCAGCCCTTCAGTCTCCTCTGTGATTTGGATAGTGGATTTTCTCTGGTTTTATTTAGAATATAGTATATGTAGCCTCAAAACAGGTCCTCTAGTTATTCTTTCATTGTTCCCCTAAACTATTTCTAGAGATAAATAACTCTTAGGATAAAAGTGATGATAATAGTTCACTAAGCAAGGCCATACTCTGAACCTCATCCAGGGCTTAGAGTTGGGTTTGGGGGACATCGGCCCATCTAAAGAGAAGCTAGGTACACAGTCCTGATGTGAGATGCCTTGGATCTTGGCCATGTGAAGGCTCAGAGAATTTGTGTTCAGACAAGACCTAGAGCCAAAAGGCATTTCAAAGAGGCTGGGTGAGTGGGATTGGGCATATGAGAATTTGTGCAATGAGAGAGGAAAACTTGAAAGATGATGTCACATTTTCTATTCTGTGAATGGGATTATCATATAGAGTAGAAAGATAAATTCAATCATAGACATATTGAGACCTAAGTGGCTGTCTATTATTTTAGATGGTTAAAAGTGGTTTAAATGTAGGTCAGAAATGACATCAGGGACATCAGGAAACACGTATTTAAGTGTAGTTGGAAGGAAGTACTGCTTGCCTTTATCCTCTTTCTTAACTACCACATTGCAAATTTTCTTTGCCCCTTTGCCAGTAATGGAATTTTGGGGTTTTCTCCATTAGTTTTAGTTCAACCTATTGCTGCATTTTAACAGCTAATGATAGATCTCATAATTTAAGCCTTCTACACCTGAGTAGACACATGCCTTCATGTGATTGAAGAGGCATATATCACTCTCCCAAAGGTTGTGCTGTTCTTTTTACTTCTAGTTTTGTTTGCAAAACTTTGTGGCAAGTTTAACTTGTACTGGAAATTTAAAAAAGAAAAGAAAAATGAGATGAAAGAAGAAATATGCCCAAAATGAATTTTTTTGTGGTGCTAAAGATTGAACTAAGGAGAATTTTATTTCCAAGCTATATATCCAGCCTTATTTTATTTTTTATTTGAAACAGGGTCTTGCTAAGTTGCTGAGAACTTTGCTAAGTTGCTGAGGTTGGCTTCCAATGTGTGACCCTCCTGTCTCAGCCTACTGAGTACTGTGATAGATGTGCACTACCATGCCCAGCTGAAATAAATATATTTTTGTACATTGCATAGGCAAGGCAACCATATATAAAAATAATTTTTATTATTTATTAGCAGGAATTTATGCTACCATCCAGATTGTATTTGATCTTCTCTGGGAGTGTATATTTTGTATATAAATTAAATGAACCACTTGTTTATTCTTTCCAGAAAATATTTGATGATCTTTACTCTGTTCTATGAAGTTCTCTATGGAAACAGTAGTTGGAAAATAAATAGATAAAACACCAATTTACCTTCCAAGAGAGAAGACCAACAAAAAATACATGTGAACCAATAAGTGGCTGGTGAATTTTTATAGAGTTAAGGAAAGGAAGGTGGACAATTGTATTAGGGTGTTTCAGAACATTGGGTTTGATATGGAAGTTGTAGTCAATAAGTAAGTGAGCTCAAATTGAGAGCTGAAAGACACCAGTGTGTTAGCACTGTGAGGACATGCGGTTATCATTTCAGGGAGAGTTAATAACGCCAAGGCTCCAAGGTGGAGGCAAAGTTGGGTATTCAAGGAACATAAAGAAAGATAATGTGAGCTGAATGTGGTGGTGCAAACTTGTAATCCCAGGGATTTGAGATATTGATACAGGAGAGTTGTGAGTTTGAGGCCAATCTGGGTAACTTAGAAAGACCTGGTCTCAAATTAAACTTAAAAAAGGCTGTAGCTCAATGGTAGAATGCCTCTGGGTTTAATCTCCAGTACAAAAAGAAGACAGTGTAGTAGATGAAGTTTGGTGGGAGGAAAAAGAACAGAGATGTAGTTGAAAAGGTAGCATGAGACAAGTCAGATAGGGTCTCATGGACCAAGAAAGATAATACAAATTTTACACACAGTGCAGTGGGAATTTCCTCGGTAGAGCTGAGATGTCATTGTAATTCTGATTAGTCCCCTTTTTGTAGCAACATTGTTTTCAGCAGGCATGCATTGGCAGTTCCATTTGAAAAAAGGTAAACAACTTCTATGTTCTAGAATCTTTGTAATAGAGTATCCCAACATCAGGCAGAAATATTCATATTCTAGTGTATTAAAAATATGCTGCTGTAACATAGAAAGTGTAACAAGGTCACATTGTTCCTAACCATCAGTATGAGCTGGTGCCTCATGGCCTGTTTTGTTGACCCAGTGAAACTTAGTGGTAGATAATTGACTTTCATCAGCCAGGTCAAGATAAACGTGCATGATGTATCTTTGACCAATCTTTCTCACACATCCAAAGCCATAAAATGGATGTTTTTAAAACTTTGACCTGCACCTGAGTGTGAACTAAAATATGTTTTTAAAGCTGGCACTGGAAATTCGTAGACTCTATTCAGTGTTGGGAAAATATTTTACTATTTTCATTTGATTTCACTTCAGTTAGATGGATTCTAACATGATCTCCAGAAAAGATTTGGCAACACTGTCTCCTAAGCAATCAATAATTGCCTTTAGCAAAATAGCTTTTTGTTTTGCATTGGATTAGAATTCACTTCTTTCACTTTGAATTCGGAAATTAGTGCTATTCTGTTCAAAATTGTGTGCTGAGGCTGCATTCTCTGCTTGGAAGTATAGAGAGGATATTACATGTTCATGGCCGTGATGAGAGTGCATGAGATTCTTGGCTCTCAAGGGATCTGCTCTATAGTCTCCCAGTGGGAAGGGTGTTTGTGTGGACCATCTTCTGATCTCTTCCAGCTTAGATGATGAAACCACTTGTGGCTCAGATCCTAGGAGCTGTCTTTCTAGGGAGTTCTCTACTTGAATTCTCAAGAACTCGGAGGTGAAAGGATTAAAAGAAGAGAATGACTTACTTTTTTACTTTTTACTTTATTTCTAGAAACAACCTCTAAGTGGAATACTAAAGGTTGAGAGAAGTCTGTCTAGAAATATGCTGAAATTTCTTAAAATTTCACCTCATATATTAGAGGTTTTGCTTTATACATATCTGTGTATGCATATTACACAGATGTACAATGACCATTCATATATATTCATTCATTCATATATAACAGTTTTTGCTCTTTGCTAATGTTATGTTCTATAAAATTGCTACAGATATTGAATTAGTGAATATTGAACAATTGTTTCTAGGAGAAGTATAGGGTTATGTTCTCATAAGCCTCTGGTTTAAGACATTTCTATTAATTGATCAACATTTACACTACTTCTGTGTGCTTTCTCTTAATATTGACAAATGAGGACTGACTCAGGGCCAACAGCTTTGAGCACGTGCTTGAATGAAACTTCTCTGGCCCATTTTTTCCCCTCTGAGGCACACTGCAGCCTCCTTGCTCTTAGGAATAGTCACTGAACTTCAGCATTCCTTGGGATTTATTTTAATCAGCACAATCATAAGAAGTCCCAAAATGCAAAAAGAAAAATGTGGCACTAAGCAGATCATCGAAAAAATGGCACTTGTGTATACTATGAGAACTGAATTAAGAAGGCGGAACATAATCTTGTTCAAGTCAGTTGGGAACGTGCCTATGGGGGGACAAATTTTTGCCACTCTGAGCATGTCTGTGAATGACTCCAAAAGTGCTCTGAAACATGATACAGAACATGTAATGAGGATTAACTGAGATACAAATATACATATATGCACATAATGGTTTTTTGCTATTGTGTCTCATTTTACATTAGTGCTGGTAGCAAAACCTTTTTGTTCTGATGCTTCCTCTTCCAAGAGAAATAATAATGACAGTTTAATCATGTTTTCTGAAAAAAAGCTATCCTTGCTCTTTGAAACTGACATTTACTCCTTTTATTTATTTTTTTCACACTTTATTTATTTTTTTATTGGTGCACTGTATTCATACATCATAGTGGGAGACAAATTTTTGAAGACATACATGCACACATCGCCCAGTCAGCCCCCACCCGATCCCCACCCCATTCTCTCCCCATCCCTCCCTCCCATGCTTGGCTTAGTAGTTGACATCTAGTATTATAGCAATTTATCCAAACTTAAAAATGATAATCTCACATAACAGTTTCATTTGTCTGATACCAAGCTTTTGATGACTTAAAGATACCATTTCAATATTTCTTTTTACTTTCTTTCTTACCAGAGAATATTTTTTTTCTATTTTTTTTGGTGAAACTATCATATATTTATATATTTATTTTTCAGAAAAAAATATCTATCCTAATATGGAATATGGACTCTAGATACCCAAAACGATCTTGAAAAAGAACAAAGCTAGAAGATATTTATTTTCTGATTTCAAACCATATAAAGCTACAATAATTGAAACAGTGTAATACTGTTCTAAAGGCAGATATATAAACCATTGGAGTTAAATACAAGCCTAGAGCTAAACTCTTCCCTATATTGTCAAATTATTTTTGACAAGGTTTCCATGAACATTTGGTAGTAGAAATAATAATCTTTTAACTAAATATTGTTGAAAAATAATAATTACATGGAAAAGAATAAAATTGGACCCTTACCTAATCCCATATACAATATTAACTCAAAATAGATAAAAGACCTAAATATAAATCTTAAGACTATAAACTTTTAGTAGAAAATCTGGGTCATAAAACCTCACAACATTGATATTGGCAGCGATTTCTTGGATATGATTTTAATGGCACAGGCAACAGAAGAGTATACAAACTCCCTAAAAAAAAATATTGTATATCCAAAGACAATGTAAACAGAGTTAACATTTACTAATAGAATGGGATAAAATATTTCCAAATGCTATATCTGAAGGTATATTAATATTCCAACTAGAAATCCTAAAAATTAACAACAATAAAGGCAAACAATACCATTTAGAGATAGGTAAAAGACTAACATAAGTAATGAATCTCCACAGAAAACCAATCTTAGTTGTCTGTTGGATGGAAAATCTTGTTTCTCTGGTTCTGGTGTGTGTTACCTATTTCTTCTTTGTAGTTAATTTCTTTGAGTATTTTCTCTAGCGCTGGTTTTGAAGACATAAATTCCTTCAGTTTCTGTTTGTCGTGGAAGCTTCTTATTTCTCCATCTAATTTGATAGAAAGTTTTGCTGGGCAGAAAATTTTTGGCTGGAAGTTGTTTTCTTTCAGAGTTTGGAATATGTTACTCCAAGCCCTTCTGGCTCTGATGACTTGGTTTGGGAAGTCTGGAGTGATTCTAATTGGTTTGCCTCTGAATGTCACTTGGCCCTTTGTTTTTGTTGCCTTTAAGATTCTCTGCTTGGCTTCCACATTGGTCATTTTGACAATTATGTGGTGTGGGGATCCTCTTCTCCGATCCTGTCTAAAGGGAGTTCTATAAGTTTCCTGGACCTGTGTATCAACCTCTTGCTCTATATTTGGAAAATTTTCTGCTATTACTTCCTTGAAGAGATTGTTGATCCCTTTGGTTTCACTTTATTTTCCCTCCTCTATTCCAATTATTCTTAGGTTAGCTCTCTTAAAATGGGCCCATATTTCTTCAATATCAGATTCCTGCTGTCGGATAATTTTTCCTAGATTAGAAATTATGCGTTCATTTTTGGAATGATCATCTTCTAAGAGCGAGATTCTGTTCTCCATGTGGTCTAATCGGTTGTTTGTGCTTTGAATTGAGGCCTTTACTTCATTAATTGCATCCTTTATCTCTTTTTGGCTCTCTCTGAGTTCTTTTTGAAGCACCTCTATTATTTCTACAGTTATTTTCCTGATTTGATCTTCTAGAAATCTCTGATTTTCTGTTTTATCGGGTTCTGATGTTGTGGGGTTGTGGGCATTCATTGCTCCAGTATTATTCCTCTTTCCCATGATTTTGGAAGTTTGTGCCTTCTCTGGGTTCTTCCCTTGGGTCACTATGACTTCACTTAAGGTGTTCTGGATCTCAAGTCAGTAGTATCTCACACCCCACTACTCCTTTACTGGGTTTTATCACAGAGTCTCCGACCCAGAGAGTCGATAGAGGCTGCTTTAGACTGTGGGGGGTGCCAGGTTGCACGTTCTCCTATGGTGTGATATATCTGCCACTGCCCCTCCCCCACTGGGTCAAGTCCCAGGGAGTACTGTACTGGGATTTCTCCTCTGTGGCCCGCAATTTGACTCACTGTTCTTGAGTACGCAGATGTAGCTGTTCTGGACTCGGTGAATTTACTGCTGCTGCCGCCGGTGGCAATATGGCGCTGCTGCTACGCCCTCGGCCGTGAGGCTGGCATATTTCTTCTTGGTTTTGATTTCCACTCTGAATCCCTGCAGTGTGTGCTGAGCTCAGCCACTGGGAGCTTTAGATGCTCTCTGCGCTGAGAAATCCCGCCTGGCTGTTCCGCAGTGGCTCACCTCGGCTTGCTGTAGCCCTCTGGTGAAATCGCCGCTGCCACCGGCAGTATGGCGCTGCTGCCGCGTCCTCGGGCTTGAGGCCGGTGTCTGTGGCTCTGAGCTCTGTTCTCAGTCCGCTTTCTCTATGGAGCCTGGTGATTTTTTTGTTTCTCTGGTGATGGTGTTTTCTGGCTATGAAAGGCGCTGATTTTGTGGTAATGGAGATTGGTTGTTAGCGGAGATCTTAAGCCCCGCTTTTCTCGGTTGCCATCTTCCCGGAAGTCTTCATTTACTCCTTTTTTTTTTTTTTTTTTTTTTTTGGTGGTACTGGGGTTCCTGGAAGCCCTTCTACCTCCGGGCTAAACTCCCAGACCTATTTTTACATTTTTATATTTGGAAACAGGGTCTCCTAAGCTAACGTGCGCGGCTGGCTTCGAACCTGCGCGATCCTCCTGTCTCTGCCTCCCAAGCGCGGGGATTACAAGCGTGCGCCACCACGCCCGGCTTCATTTACTCCTTTTATTCAAAATGAAAAACATCAATGATCCATGAAAGAATAGACAATAAGTGCCATTTTCCATCAGCAAGTTGAATACATTGTAGTATTTTTATTTTTTTCCTGATATTCCTGGGAGAAAAGTTCAGAAATATCTTAGGTTGATGTTTTAACAAAAAAGGGAGCATATTGGCTTTTAAATCCCCACCCCTACATATTAAAATGCCAAACAATTGAAGACAACTTGTTTTTTAACTTGGTGGTTATTTTCCCTTTAGAAATATAAATATGATTTCATTCTCTATAAATCAATAAAAGCTTGAGTTGGTAATGTTTTTTTTTGTTTTGTTTTTTAGAAAGGAAATTACATCATAATAGTAGTCTTCAGATAAATAAGAAGTCCCATTCCTTAAGGTCAGCATTTAAACCACAAATTGAATATCAAGACCTTAAATTGTTATTTTCATTTAATTTTAGAGTAATGGAAAAAAATGCAGAATGATTCAAACCAAAAATTTAAAGTGAACCCAGAAAATGATGTACCCAATTATTATTATTTTAATCAGGACAATGCATGAGAAAATTCTTAGGAGAAAATAAACTTAAAATTTGTAAATTAAAGCAAAACAATGCAGTAGCAAAACCTCATTTAGGTTGGTTGGAAATGTCACCTGAGCGACAACAGCTGAAACAAACACCAGGTTGATGGTGCTGGACCCCAGGCCCTCTGTGCTACTCATCAGCCCTGGATCAAAAACTCAGCTCTCAGGTTTAGCACTTAGGTTGAACATTCCCAACATTAAAATGTAAAGATTGGATAACATGATTTTTAAGCTCTTCTCTTGGCTCTAAAAATTTCTGAGGATTGCACAAAGCACCAATGCTAAGTATTAACTTATTTGAATTTCAGAATATTCCTCAAGAATTTACTGTGAATAATAAGTAGTATAGTAATCCTAGAAAAAACAGCCACAATTCTAACAGCCATACATTTATCACAAAACTGGGGCATTTTTTTTGAAAATGAAAGATGATCATGGAACAATTAAAAATATGTGAGCTTTTTAGATAACTGATAAGTTGTTTCTCTTATATTGATGTGCCTGTGAAATAGTTCGTTTCAAAAACAGTGTTCAGAAACAAGTTTTTAAGAATAATATTTTATACATGAAGGCAATTTAAAACATTTCTTTATATGGTTTACCTTAATTTTAGAAATAGTGTAAAGTAGAATACTTATTCTTGGTCCAAATTGAAGAACTTTAATTTTTTTGTTTTGTTGGTAGTACTGGGGTTCCTGGAAACCCTTTTACCTCCGGGCTACACTCCCAGACACTTATTTTTTATATTTTTATTTAGAAACAGGGTCTCCTAAGACAGCATGGCTGGCTTGCTTCGAACCTGTGCAATCCTCCTGTCTCCACCTCCCAAACACGGGGATTACAAGCGTGCACCACCACGCCCGGCCACTGATACTATTTTTATTTTAAATTTTTATTCAAGTACCTTGACAAATATTTTTATAAGAAAAATAAATTATTTGTTAATTTATGCTCCGTTTGATTTTTGGCAGATGCTAAAACTATAAGAATATACAGTTATTCATTTTAATATAATAGTTAAATTTTAAAAGATTTCTTTTTCATGCCAAGATACAGCAAAGAGAAATTATGAAAGTTTAATATTAAAAATTTTGTGAAATTTTGAGCCATCATCATTTAATTGATATGGTTCTACCTGTGTTTCCATAGAGATGAATTCCTATGTCTTCCCCATCACTAACTTTATTCTCAGTAAATGCAAATCATAAAAACTTTAAATGCTATCTTTAGTACTTCATAATCAAATCATTTGATTAAAAGTTTCCAACTGAAGCCGGGCATGGTGGCACATGCTTGTAATCCTAGTACTTGGGAAGCTGAGACTGGAGGATGGCAGGTTCAAGGCCAGCCTCAGCTACTTTGTGAGGCCCTTTGCAACTTAGTGAGACACTTTTTCAAGATAAAGAATAAAAAATAGGGCTCAGTGGGGGCTTCTTTCCGTCTCTTCTGTTGCCTTAAGCCCTGCCCTTGCAGTTTCTCCAGAAGGATTACTGAAAGTTACTTGTCATCAAAGGGTTTGAAAGACCAGGCCGAAACTACCAGACGTCTGAGAGATTAGCCTGGAGCTGGCCCAGCCTCTCCTTTACCGTGCTTTATTGGTCAAAACAATTTCTAGCCAGTCCTGATTTAAGGAGAGGGCACACAGATGCCACTTTACAGTGAAAACATGTTTATCAGGTCGCCACCTTCCTTAATTTACCACAGAAGGATTCTAAGGTCATTCCTGCTAAATGTGTTTCACATTTGTTCCTGCCTCCAGGAATTCTGTCCCTAACTCTCCCCATGGCTGACTCTACATCTCAGCCAATGCTCACTCCTCATTACAGAGAAGCTCTCTACCTGCCTTACCTGCAATCCCTCCCCTTCATCACTGCCTAGCCCACTGCCTGCTTCATTTGCTGCCTTCCACTATGATGTCAACCTTGCAAGAGCAGAAACTTTTACTTCTTTGCCAACTGTGTAGTTACAGAGCCTACAGTGGAGCTTCACACATTGAATTTGTTCAGTAAAACTTTTTAGAATGAACAAATTAATTGCTAAAATCAAATTCATCTATACATATATAAAGGATGCCTAATTACCATAAACCAGCTTTGTTATTACTCTCTGTATATATAAAGTGCTTATGTATGCACAAGACTTATTTTTTCTCTAAATATGTTTCCTTTTTAAATTTTTTTTATTGGTGCATTGTGTTCACGCATCTTAATGGGATGCAAGGTGGTGGTGACATTTCCTTTTGATTAAAAATAAAATGGACATATCAACTGAGAAGATAGTATTTTATAGTTGCATAATGGTACATTTCTCTCTATTACAGTTTTGAGATCAGTCCATTTGAATTACATTTTTACTGAAATTTACTTCTTGTTCAGGAGAAGGGATGATCTTAGGAAAAATTATACAGATTTCTACTGTCTTTTCAGAAGCAATGCTATATATATTTATATATTTCAAACTAAAAATTAATATTCAGAGCAAGCTATACCTACTGATTTTCAATTTTCTTATTGCTATGTTCAGTAAAGAGACTAAGTCTCTTGTTTAACAAGTAGTTCTTAAAAAGCAGCATGTATTTTTAAAAGGAGATTTGAAACATGGCTTCATGTGTTTCTAAATATTACCAAGCATTTGATGTTTTCTGAGAAAACAAATTTAGACTTTACAGAACCATAAATGCTTGGAAAATGTTTTAAATTGCTCATTCCAATATGCATCTGATTTCACCTTTCCCTTAGTACATCCAACATGTTCAAAGTTTTCTAAACAACCAAGTAATAATTTTAAGAGTAAATTTATAAGTAGGAATATTTTTAAGCTCAATGCCAAAGATTAGCAAGCAGAGAGATAAATCATTTTTTACTCTGAAATAGGACCAAGGTCATGGTAAAACACTATTCTTTTGTAAGTTTGTCAAAGAAATAAACTTGAGATTTTAAATGGCTCTTTTAGTGACTTTTTCAGGCACTTACACAATATTTATTCAATTTTAAATATTCTACTCTCAAATGAGACCCAGACTTGCACATAGGTGAACTTACTGCCTATCAATTCAGTTGAATAATGGCTAAAGCATCACACCTTTGATGTTCACACGGTTTTCTTTCATCAGTTTATGTTGGGTTATTCAATGATGTCCTGAATTAGCCTGGGTTAGAGTCAGAGGTACATTCACATTAGTATATTTGAACCTTGGATTAACTCTTCTTTTCTATAATGTTGTGAATTTCCTCTCATTTCACTTTCCTCGTTACCTCCTCTTTTTTGTCCTTATCTCGCCTTTTGGGTTAGTTATCTTGATGTTTAACTTTAGATTTAACATTTAATCCTTGTTTTTTGATGAATCTGGGACATATTTGAAATATGACATAAAACATTTTAAAAAAGAGATGAGTTCATTAATATCATTCAAGTACATGCTAGACATATATATATATATATATATATATATATATATATATATATAGTCAGGCAGTAGCTTCTTTTGGCTTAATGAGAAAAACAACCTGGGACTTGGTTTTTTAAGTAAAGTAAAATTTGTGGGATATAACGTCTCTGCAAATGCTGTACTAGTTGGCTGAGGAAACTATAGCATGTGTTAAAACATTTTTCTTTTTAGATCTTGGTTGGCAAAATGTTTTTGCAATTAAGAAGAAAATGTACTCCATTCTTTTGTAATTGCTTTCCCTACACTTTAAATAACTATTGACATTGATAATGGACAGTTCTAGTAAAAATATAGTTCGGAACAATTATAGTGGTACAAGTATTCTTACCTCCTGGAAAACAGGAAGGAGAACTAGTGTTTTTGAGCATGTAGTATGAGCCAGCCCTGGGATAGATAGATTCTAACATATCAATAACATGACTTTTGATAAGATCATTGTAACTAGTAGTCTATATTTCACATAAAACGATGTCAAGTAACTTGACTAAACCCTAGAGGCAGAAAATAACCAAGGGAAAACAAAAATTCTAAAGTGAGACATTTTCTAAAACCAGTTACCTCCTATGTACCTTATGAACAAAAATTCTATTGTTTTACTTGTGCATGATGGTTTATGCAATTATCTATCAGGACAGATTATGTCAAAGATTTAGGTAAGTTCTATTTACAATGAACGATTGATATGGTTTTAATGCAGATATGACAATATTCTGGATACTTATTTCTATAAGAGAAATTAAGGAAAAAACATAATGGCATTGAAGAAAATTATGTAAAATTGATATTAAACTGCAAAAGAAAAATATCAGTATATATGCTATAGAATTTGATAAATGGATAAACTTATTTTCTAAACTGAATGAAGATAGTTTTCTCAATACAGAAGACTGACACATTTCATGTCTAAGTAACATCTGCTAAACTATAAATTTAGGCAAGATGACTTCAGCAAAGTGTAGGATTCTGCAGCAGCTACTGAGCCTAGCTCACTTACATAAAATATTCCTCTAGCCAAAGCTAATTTCTTCTAAGTACTGGGTCAGCCAGATCTTGGACAGACTTTTCTGTTCTTGACTTAATTGATATGATGTAATTGATTTCTTAGCCAGAAGCCAAGACTTATTTCCAAGACTGAACAAAGACTCATGGTCTCTTTCAAACTAATTTAAATCAGGGTTGCAACTTTTCCTGTGGACTAAGGATTGGGAGCTTTGGTATTTTATGCCAGCTTTATAACTATGTTCACATATATACCTAAAACATATCTTTCCTGTATGTCAGTATCTTCATATCTAAAAGACTGCATTACTATAGGTAATATCTTTTTTGATCTTTAAAACAACTGAATGTAGAGTTGCTGAGGGAGCCATTTGGGAGAACTGGATGGAGATGAAATATAAGGAAGTATCGGGGAAAGAGAGAGGGAAAGATAAACGAGAAGGGTCTAGTGAGTGTGCTGCAAGAGGGATTTATCTATAGGACTAGGAATTTTTCTGTCCAAACAAAGATTTACACATGACATCAAGGCATTATCTTTCTATAAAATGAGAACATTTTCTCATTTTTATCAGCTCCTACCAGAATACAAAATAACTGGAGGCGGTGGCTTCAAAATAATGAAAAATATTGGGAACAGGAGGCAGGAAATACAGAAGTCATTTTTAGTAATGATATGTCGACCTAATCAAAACCCTGCTCTTCTTCAACTCGCCTTCACAGACCAGACTTGGATCATCCTTGTTCTCAATCTCTTGGTCAGATTAAATCCTAACTGAGTGAGCTATCGACATCCAGTTTCAATAAGATATGAGTGCAGCCTGGGCCTTACAGGGTGTTTTCTGAGCAGAGGCATGATGTACTTGAAGTATCACAACCAGAAACGACTTGAATCTAGTTTTCAGGTGTACAAGAGGCCAATGTAATATGAGGATTACAAGAAATGGAAAAAGTGAGATGTGCTGCAGAAGCAGAACTTTGGATGGGCTTTAGAGCATGTGATGGATATATGGAGAAGGGCGGCCAAGGAGCTGTTTAGTGCGGACGAGAGCTACAGCCAGAATCTTGGCAGCCGACAAGAGAAAACATCAGCGGATTTCAAAAAGATTAAACACATCTCAAGGAAAAGATAATTCTGGGGATAAGATTTCACTGAGGACCAGTCATAAGCTGGATTATATAGGTTCTGACTGTCTAAATAAAGAGTAAGAAGGAGAATACCTGAAAATCAGTTATTATGTTTTAATGTCCTTTGGTAATTAGAAGTAACCTGATCATTTCTCTACTAAGAATCAGGTATCTTGATTTTCCCAAGATACCTGATCCTTCTTGGTCTACTCAATGGAAACAAACTCTTTTTATGCAACTAAAGGCTTCTTCATGTGCTCGGCCTTACTACCACCCCATCCATCCTGCGCTTCCGCAGTGTTTTCTAGAAAAGACCTGCCTTTGTTGACCACTCTGCTGTATGACCTTGTCCATAGCATTTTCTTTATTTTCCACATATTCCTCTATTTGTTTGTGTCTAAATACTACTCACCATTTGAGATGTCTTGCATGAACTTTTCCTTGATTATTAAAAAAAAAAACATTATTTCACCTCCTCCGTTCAATAGCAAGACTTTGGTTTCTGATGCACCCACCATATTTCCCACTGACAATGAGTACAGCTGTTAGTTCCTCCCTATCCACTGTATTTTTCTCAAAGCATGAACTGTCTTGTTTATCTCTTCATTCTTAAATGCTTAACAAGCATGTCTCTCTAATTTCTGCTGCAATTGATGTGGAAGGCTATTGGTTAAGGAGATGACAATTTGAATTAAAAGAACAAGAAGCTATGGTTACTCTTATGGCTTTGATTCGTCATGCTGTAATCTCAGCATGTGGCAGAGTATGAGCATGCCTGATGATATCAGTGTTTCCAAAACCTTAGAAGACAGAATGGAGCATATGTATGCATGTGTTATATAAAAAAACTTAGCTCTGCTTTTCTTGACATTTTTCTGCAATAAAAATGGTTGTTTAAAGCATAGAACGAGCCGAACAATACAGATGGACAGGGTGTTACTCCTGTATCCATTTCTGTACTGAATGTGAGTTTGGACAAGCTGTCGATATTCTCAGGATTCAGTTTTTTCAGCTAATGCGTAAAGGTGTTGACTTTCAAGTCACAGCTCAGCTTTGAAATGCCATGAGTCCATTATATTCCACACTAATATAAGTAGTAATTTAACACATATGTTCATCTTTTTGGTTTGCATATTACCTGTCTGTTTATCTAACAGGCATTCCTGCTTATTGGGGTTTGGTGAGGAAGAGTAGTGGTGTAGAAAACTGAAAGGTGACGACCAGGTACTACCTAATAGGCAAAGAACGATCAAGGATCCTTCCTCAGGCCTCAAGACACTGACTAAAAAGATATTACAAGTGCCCAAGATGGGGGTAAAATGCATTTTTCTGGCATTGAAGAAAGTCTAATTATTTCACATCTTTGTTCAGGCTGCCATAACAGCATACCATAGAAAGGGTGGCTTAAATAATAGGTATTTAGCAAGGCATATGGCACATGCTTATAATTCCAGTACTTGGGAAGCTGAGACAGGAGGATCACAAGTTTGAGAACAGCCTCATCAACTTAAGGAGACCACAGAAACCTAGTGAGACCCTATTTCAAAATAAAAAAAATAAGCTATGCATGGTGATGCATGCTTGGAATTCCAGCATTCTGGAGGCGGAGACAGAAGGATCTCGGTTCATGGACAGCCTCAGGTACTTAGGCTTTTCGCAACTCAGTGAGACCCTGTTTCAAAAAAATAAAAAAATAATAAAAAATAGGACTTGGAGTGTAGCTTAGGGGTAGAATGTCTCTGGGTTCCATCCCTAGTACCACAAAAAAATTAAAAATTAAAAAATAAATAAAATTTTACTAAGAGTGTAGAATGTCCCTGGGTTAAATCCCCAGTAAACAAACAAGCAAGCAAACAAAACAACAACAACAACAACAACAACAACAACAACAACAACAACAAACAACAGACCTTTATTTCTCAGAGTTCTAGAGGCCAGAATTCCAAAATGGAATAATCACCTGGACAGATCTGGCTTCTGGTATGGCCCTCTTCCTGAGTTGTGAGCTGGGAGTACCCACTGACACACTGCATCCTCTTACAAGCAGGGACAAAATTATGCAAATTATTGTCTGAATTAAAATTTGAGGGTTTTTATTTTTATAAATATAATGCCCAATTAAGAAGCTCAAAATTAAATGACACATGAACATGTCTTTTCACTTTCTCCTCTAGGCTCCAATCCTCCCATCATACTGGGTATGTCACTTGATGCCTCAGTGAATCAATGGTCTTCAGTCCTGGCTGTGCAGTCTTAAAATATGGAAATCTTTGTAAAATTATTGGAAATGGCTCTCACACCTGCTTTTGCTACAAAAAGTAGTTCTATTTGAACATATCTGTCCTCAGATCTGGCATGATTATTAAAAATAATCTTCCTGTCTCAGCCTCCTAAATACTGGGATTATAGGTATATGCCACCACATTAAGCTTGTTTTATATCCATGAGCAGAACATAGTAAGCACTTAAAAATATTATATATATAAGATATAGCCATATTTCCCTTTTATTAATTTTGTCTTCTCAGCCTTTAAAAGAGGGTTCAAGTGTCAGTTTCTATTATAATTTGTTTGTGTAAGGAAAAGGCACAGTGACAATTCTTTCCCTGTGACCCACAAAGTTGAAACTCAGTCAACTGTTAATCCATCTCCGATGTTTGTTTTGCACTATGGAATTAATGCTTGTGCATCATATTTTGAAGGTTTGTCTGCTCTGGGAATCAATATTATGTCTAATTATAAGTTATGTTCAAGTTCACACATGCATACTGTTTTTCAAAGAACCACTCAAAGTCATTCATTCACAAAACTTGTAAGGAATCGCTATTATATATCAAGCACCATTCTAGATACTGAAATATAATGTAAAAATGAAATATAAAACTCTTGCACTTATAGGATTTTCTAGTGGGAAATGGAGAAAAAATTCACACATGGTTGTTTCTAGTTGTCCTCAGTGCCATGCAGAAAGCTGACATAACTCTTTTGTTTTTCAATGCATTTCAGATTATATTCAAATAAAATTTAGTTTTTACAATTTTAGGAAATATTTAAAAAAAAAAGCAAATTTCTGTTAAAATTCTTGTATTTTTAAAACTTATCTACAGAAATTCCAAGTACTTTCCTACAATGTAAATGAAATAGTTTTTCTGCCCACCATAACTATGTTTAACAAATACAAAAAGAAAAAAGTTTATCCATCAGAAAACCATGTTTGTTTTTCTATAATTACCCTATTGTCCCCTCTCCTTTCTTTGAATGGCAGCAAATGAACTATATAAAGGTCAGGTAAGTTGTAATTTAAAAGCACCCAAAATAGAGAAATGTATATTGGCATTTATCGCACAGCTGACATGCACACAATAACATTTTGCAAATATTTATTTAAAAAATAAATCAGAAAGCATTCTCACAGGATACCTTCCTCTAGGTTAGATTAGGTATCAGCTGAAAATAAAGTTAGACAAACTGTAGCACCTTTATAGGTGATAAAGACCAGGGTTTATTTCCTGTAATACACATTCTCCCCAAACAAACAAGCATGAGTGCTATTCATGGAGGGGATAGGTGACATCAAAGAACAAGTCAGCCAGCTGTTATTTTTCTTAGAGTTGATCCCAGATACAGACAAAGATTCAAAGTTTCCATCACAGTAAAATTTTAAGTTTAGATGGTGACATGATACAAATCAGCCATGGTTGTTTCCATTGTTTACAAATTAAGACAAGAGCATTTTTTGGTTTTCTATACAATATTCTATTCATGATAAATGAAGTGCATTAAAAACACAATCTTGCATTTTATTTGTGCATTTTTTCATTAGTCTGATACTTCGATGCCAGATTAGTCTGCACTAATGGAATCCTTGGCTAACGTAATTGCTTCGTTATTTTATACAAATTACTTTTGTTTTCCATTGCAATGTAACTTAAATCAACAAAGAGTGATATATTTAATCCTTTTGCACAATTAACAGTTCATTACACATATAGTATGTTTCAATCTTATTTTGATTCTCAATTGTTAAGGATTTAAAATTTTGAAATATTTTCTTTATAATTTCTCTGGTCATATATTACTTATTATTTTTATTTAAAAATAAACCCTTTAAATACTGTTCCCATCTTGATAAGTCAAATGCCTAAATTAGATGCTCACCCTTCTGCCTTCCTGCTCCAGAGATTTGGTATACTCTCACATAATTATATATTTGAAATGCTTTTTTTAAACTTTAATTTTACACTCTACAATGAATATTATATTACTCTAAATATTGTATTGCTCTGAAGAGTTCCTTAGTGCCTCTTTTTTTACAGAGATGCATTCTGTGTTAACAACTTTCTTGCTAGTGCCTAATGCAGTTCTGACAAGGAAAAAGGTATTTAATGCTTGTGGAATTAATGAATGGCAAAGAGCCAGTTCTTTTTTATGACTCATACCATATTAACGTTTCGAATGTATGCCTCAAGGGAATATAGAGAGAGTAGAAGGGTGCAAAAGTGGCAGTAATTTATAACTTGGAAATCCTAGTCTTCTCATTGACTCATTCTGTGACATTATGCCATCACCATAACTATCTTTCCTGAAAACTTCCTCTGAAAATTGTACATGCTAATATTGATTAGCATTTGATAGCACTCTTTATTTTTGACATGATTTGTAGATATCTCATCTTTGACTTTTGTATAATAAATCAATATCATCAGGAAGAACATGAATTAGAATGGGGCTGCTACATGTCTCCTTCTTTCCAAACCAGATACAAAGTAATTTCAGAGAATGGACCAGAAGCAAGTTCATGTCCCTCTAAGAGGATAGCAGTGCGAAGGTTATAACAGTGCTCCTCAGCCTGGGAGGCCAGTGGGAAAGACATGAGAGCAAAGCATCACAGTCTCCTTTGTCTTCAGGCAGGTCTTGAAGCGGAGGGTTGGAGTGGTCTGAGCACTTCAAACCCTCGCATATCTGCAGGAATCTGGCTCCTTTTCTGGTCATGGGAGATTCCATCCCTTTGTCAACACCTATTGCTCTCCAGACATTATGCTAAGTAGAAGAACCAGCCAAAGCCCTTTCCTGTACAGAGTTCTAAAGGAATTTCTTAACAACCATAACATCCCGTGAAAAGTGATATCACATAAGAAGTAGAAATGGATGCTCTGGGAGTTTCCAGAAGGAATAAAGGGCTTTTTGCTAGGTGATTATTCGTGTCATGATGCTAGATTCGAATCATGGAAAAAAATGTAGACATGCAAACTTGAAGGGGAAAAGAGTTTCAAGCTAATATAGCATGAGCAAAAATACAAGTCTTCTACTTGCTTGGTGTGTGTTAAGTCAATAAAGTGTAATGTTCTAAATACTGTCAAAGCTAGATATTTGATTGAATTAAATGGCACTCAGTAAGTTATTGTTTTGTCTGTAAGCTCATCCCTTGGATCTCTGCTTTCTGACGCTCTCCAGCTAACTTCCTGTAAGTTCTGACAGTATTGGCTGCTAGATCAAGGCTCTCAGCCTTGGGAAAGGAGGGGACTTTTCTCCTTCCTTGCTTTCTTGCTGCTGGCCGTTCCTCTGGCCCAGGGCGGCACCCTGCCATTGTGTTGTCCCTAGGCATGTGGCACTTCCTTCTGAGAGAGAGCACAAACCAGTCTGCAGTTCCCTCAACACATCACAAGAACATGCACCTCTTCTCTGGGGCAGAAACATCAACCTCCTCCAAGCAGATCTCCTGCTCCTTCCTGTTGTCAGGGCCTGGGAGCCTCCCAGCCTCTTCCTTTTGTTCCTACAGTGGGAAGGGGCTGTTGCCTTCCAGAGTTAGTGTCTCTACAACCTTTTACTGCTGTCTTCTTTTTCCTCTCATTTCACTAGTTAATAACTTCATACTAAGTTAATGAATATTTAATCTATTCAATAATTACAAATTACCTTTGTCTCCTGACTAGATCCTAACTGATACAATGGATGAACTGAATGAATTTCAACTGCAATTGAATTTACCATCACTAGTAAATTTTTATTTATTTTTATATTTCTAAAAAGTCTTGAAAACATGTATCAGTGAAATGAAAACACAGTTTCTTATAATGGTTTACTATTTATTAAAACATATTCAGTTCATATCTTCCCCCCATCACTCTTCTGGGATTGGAAAATTATCAGTTTTTGAAAGAATAGGCAAGAGCATTATTATAGCTTTGATTAGTCATTTTAAAGTGTTTTTCCACATGTGTCCTCTGTCCTCCTCCAGAACTGCCGCCTTGTGACCTGCTTAAAATGCTACTTGAATCCTGCTGTCTCTCTGTGGATATGTCCAGCAACTGGTAAGGACCCAGAGGAGGAGAGCCATGAATCACCCCTACCTCTTCTCCCCAATCCCCTTACTGTTCTGCATATAATTGGAATAAATCATATTCTATCAATAATTTAAGTACTCCCTTCTGAATATAAAGAGTATGTGTGTGTGTGTGTGTGTGTGTGTGTGTGTGTGTGTGTGTTCTCCTTCTGAGCTACACCTTCCAGGCTTTAAATTTTTTTTTTTAATTTTGAAACAGGGTCTTGCTAAGTTGCTAAATTTAAATTTAAAAGCCTAGAAGGTGTAGCTTAGAAGGAGAACAGTCTTGAGTTCAATCCTTACCAACACACACACATACACACACACATATATACACATACATAGACACACAGTCTTTATATTCAGAAGGGAGTATTTTAAATTATTGATAGAACATTATTTATTCAAATTATATTTTAATAATAAATGTTTTCAAGAGATTTTTTTCAGAAAGAAGAACCAAGACATGGTTAGTAATATTCCAAAATTTTTCTAAAATTATATCTATATTTTATAACATGCCATTATGCATCACATAGGAACATGTTCTGAGAAATTTGTCTACAGGTGATTTTATTATATGAAAATTATGGGTGTACTTCTACTAAAATATCTACAATGTCACTTAGTGATATAAATTTATGGGATCATTGTTGGATGTGTGATATGTCATTAAAACATCATTGCAAGGGGCACATATATATAGTTCTCTCTATATAATTCTATTATTATTACTTTCTATGGTTTGTTAAAATTCATGAAGAATGTAATCATTGAAACAATGCCTGCCATGAGGCAAGGCCAGTGCTGGGGCCTCCGAGGCCGGGATCAGAGCCTGCCGAGGGGTGAGGCTGGTGCCGGGGCCAGCAAGTCCGGGAGCAGAGCCTGCCGTGAGGCAAGGCTGGTGCTGGGGCCTCCGAGGCTGGGATCAGAGCTTGCCAAGGGGAAGGCCGGTGCCGGGGCCAGCGGCCGGCATTGAAGCCTGTCTTGAGGTAAGGCCGGTGCTGGGGCCTCCGAGGCTGGGATTGGAGTCTGCCGAAGGGTTAGGCCAGTGCCGGGGTCAGCAAGGTCGGAATCTGAGCCTGCTATGAGGCAAGGCTGGTGCTGCGGCCTCCGAGGCCAGGATAGGAGCCTGTCGAGGGGTTAGGCCAGTGCCAGAGTCAGCGAGGCCGGGATTGGAGCCTGCCTTGAGGCTAGGCTGGTGCTGGGGCCACTGAGGCCGGGATCGCACCCAGCTGAAGGGTTACGCTGGTGTTGGGGCCAGCGAGGCCAGAATCGGTGCCTCCCATGAGGCAAGGCCTCTTCTTGAGCCAGCGAGGTCTGGATCAATCCACTGGGTAGCCAGGCCACTACTGGGACCGTCAAGAGTGGGATCAGTACTTGCAATGCAGTATGCACAGAGAAATATCACAGAAAATAAAAACCAGATCCTTCCCCTAATCAGCAATAACTAGGAGGGAAGTGGCAACCACAAGAGGTCGAGCTATAGAAAGGGCCCTATAGCGAAGCAATTAAGGTGACCAATCAGAGGGTATGGAATAGGGGAGGATGGAGCCTCTTTAAAACTCAAGAGGTACATAAACACATGTATCAAAGTTAATAACCTAACAAGCATGGGATCGAGGGAGGGGGAGGAAAGGGGATGGGGAGTGGATGAGGGCTAATTGGATGATGTGTGCTTGTATATCCTCTCAAGTCTTGTATTCCAGTGTGATGTATGATTACAATGCACCAATAAAAATAAATTAAAATTAAGTTAAATTAAATTTTAAAAATGCTAAATCTGTATACAAAATTACAAATTCCAGTATTAAAGACATGTTTGGAGAGGTGAAGGAGGGGATAAGACCCAGAAGGATGAGCTCCAAAAGTTATGTGCATGTATGTTTCTATCACTCCATACCTCAGTATGATGTATAATGCACCAAATAAAATGCACCAAATAAAAGTTAAAAAAAATCCATGAAAATACTGATTACTGATATTAGTCTATGCTATATAAATTTCTTCTAGCAAATTTTTTTTAGTAAAAAGGAATTCAAGGACCTCGTTTTACTTTCAGAGATTATACAATGCAAAAAATTACATAAAAGTAATCATTCTCTTAGGTGTTTTTCTTGAGATGTTTATATTAAAGGAATCTAATAGACAACATGAACTATAATTTCTGGCATATTATAATCAACAAAAGAAATGTAAAATTCAGGATACGATGATAACTGCAAAGCTTTTTAAAACTTAACTCTTTAGATAAACTAGATCTCAACAAAATATCCCTGTCATAAAAATGGTAAAAATGGTTGCTTGGCACTAGTAACTGGTAATGACAGCATTACCAGTAAACCAAGATGGGTGTAAGGGTATAATAATAGAAACCATGATTTGGTTAGAATGATAGCAGGTCATTCATGGAAAGCATATGGTAACATGAATGAATACTTATTTCCAAAATAAACAAATTAGAGCAACAAAACATAAGAAAGCTCTTAGAAAAATGTAAGTAACCTGGTAGTAAGGCATTATTAATTATAAGAAAAGATTGAAGACTGAAGTGTTAATCTAAAACATTCAATAATGTTGAGTAGACAGAAGTATCATGGTTAAAAAGTGAATTACCACTTGTACATGTTTATTCTTGGCCAACTATTGTTTTAATACTTGCTTAAATGTCAAGTATTTAATCACCACAGTTCTATGGTCTAGAACCAATGATTGCTCCCACTTTACTGGTGATGAGATTGAGATACTAGTAGGGTAACTATCTTGCTCTGAGTTTTGTAGCTAACAAAGAGCAAAATTGTCATCAACTCACAATGCTGTAGATGGCTTCTGGAATTCATGTACTTAAACACTGTGAAGTTTTGAGGTTTAAAAGGAGTTGAAGAAATGTTATGGTCCAGAGGTAGGGTACCATTCAATGATATTTGGCATGCAAATTATTTGTACTAGAGATATTTTTATTTGCTGCTCAAGCCAGGTACCATTTGTATTCTTTAGTACACAGAACTACTAGTGCTATAAAATTAATACTAGGTTACTAATATTTAAAAATATTTAAAATTCGCCAGGCATGGTGGCAGATGCTCGTAATCCCCGCACTTGGGTGGTGGAGACAGGAGGATCGCGCAGGTTTGAAGCCAGCCGCGCTGACTTAAGAGACCCTGTTTCCAAATTAAAAAAAAAGTATAAAACAGTTCTGGGAGTGTAGCCCGGAGGTAGAAGGGTTTCCAGGAACCCCAGTACCACCAAAAAAAATAATAATAATAATAATAAATAAATAAAATAAAAATAAATAAGTAAATAAATAAACAAATAAATAAAGAATACTTAAAATTCAAAATTGAAAAAGTAGTGATCTGCATAACTTTAATTTAAAAAAAGCTCAAGCAAAACTTTCTATCAAATTAGATGGGGAAATAAGAAGCTTCCACGACAAACAGAAACTGAAGGAATTTATGTCTTCAAAACCAGTGCTAGAGAAAATACTCAAAGAGATTAACTACAAAGAAGAAATAGGTAACACACACCAGAACCAGAGAAACAAGATTTTCCATCCAACAGACAACTAAGATTGGTTATCTGTGGAGATTCATTATTTATGTTAGTCTTTTACCTATCTCTAAATGGTATTGTTTGCCTTTATTGTTGTTAATTTTTAGGATTTCTAGTTGGAATATTAATATACCTTCAGATATAGCATTTGGAAATATTTTATCCCATTCTATTAGTAACTTTTAACTCTGTTTACATTGTCTTTGGATATACAATATTTTTTTATTTTTTAGGGAGTTTGTATACTCTTCTGTTGCCTGTGCCATTGAAATCATATCCAAGAAATCACTGCCAATTTCAATGTTGTGAAGTTTTATGACCCAGATTTTCTTCTAAAAGTTTATAGTCTTAAGATTTATATTTAGGTCTTTTATCTATTTTGAGTTAATACTTGTATATGGGATTAGGTAAGGGTCCAATTTTATTCTTTTCCATGTAATTATTATTTTTCAACAATATTTAGTTAAAAGATTATTATTTCCTCCACCAAATGTTCGTGGAAACCTTGTCAAAAATAACTTGACAATATAGGGAAGAATTTAGCTCTAGGCTTGTATTTAACTCCAATGGTTTATATATCTGCCTTTAGAACAGTACTACACTGTTTCAATTATTGTAGCTTTATATGGTTTGAAATCAGAAAATATATATCTTCTAGCTTTGTTCTTTTTCAAGATCGTTTTGGGTATCTAGAATCCATATTCCATATTAGGCTAGATTTTTTTCTGAAAAATAAATATATAAATATATGATAGTTTCACCTAAAAAATAGAAAAAAAATATTCTCTGGTAAGAAAGAAAGCAAAAAGAAATATTGAACTGTTATCTTTAAGTCATCAAAAGCTTGGTATCAGACAAA
Source organism: Muscardinus avellanarius (assembly GCF_963383645.1). NCBI lineage: Eukaryota > Metazoa > Chordata > Mammalia > Rodentia > Gliridae > Muscardinus > Muscardinus avellanarius. The sequence continues at coordinate 29,702,003 of NC_137794.1, forward strand.
TTAAACTGTTATGTGAGATTATCATTTTTAATTTTGGATAAATTGCTATAATACTAGATGTCAACCACTAAGCCAAGCATGGGAAGGAGGGATGGGGAGAAAATGGGGTGGGGATCGGGTGGGGGCTGACTGGGTGATGTGTGTATGTATGTCTACAAAAGTTTGTCTCCCACTATGATGTATGAATACAGTGCACCAATAAATAAAAAAAAAAGCTCAAGAACCAGGCATTTGTCATGTGGTGTCATGTGTCTTGGGAGGCTGAGGCAGGAGGATCACAGGTTTAAAGACTGCCTCAGCAATTAGTGAGACTCTCTTCAACCTAATGAGAACCTACTTCAAAATAAAAATTTAAAAATAGGATTGGTGATGTAATTCAGAAGTATAATGCCCCTGGGTTCAATCCCCAGTACAATCAGGATTGGTAAGCTTCATCAGTGAACATCAGAGTCACTCAAACTTCTTAAGTTTGGCATTTTGAAGAAAATATAAATTTTCTACTGTTTTATCCCATTTCTTTTGGAAAAAAATGCAGCTCCCATTCCTTTTTCTTATTGTACATTGTGATCATACATTGTAATGAAGGGATCAAGCTCTAAGACACAATAAATAAATAAATAAATATATAAATAAATAAATAAATAAAATAAAAATACTTAAAATTCAAAATTGAAAAAGTAGTGGTCTCTATAACTCCTTGAGCCCTCCCCAGTTCCCACTCTTCTCCCTGTTCTTCCTCACCTTTCTGTGCATGTTACCATGATTGGCAGTGATGCATTTTTGTGCCATTCTTTAATTTTCTTTGTAAATTCTTATTGCAAAAAGCATGTAGAAATTAGTAGAAATGACACACAGAAGATGCTGTTCATATAACTAAAGTTACTGTGGTAGAATCATAACAATTAACAAGGTGGAGTTAAAAATGATAAATTTGTAATCTAATCATCTGTTGATGGACACATAATTTGGTTCTATAATTTGGGTATTATGGGTTGTGCTGCTTTAAACATGGATATGAATGTATTACTATACTATTCTCATTTCAGTCTCTTTTGAAAGATACCCAAGAGTGGTATAACTGAATCATATGGTGGATCCATTCCCAGTTTTCTGAGTGAAACTGACTGCACTAATTTGCAATCCAACCAACAGTGTAGAAGAGTTTCCATATCCCCATATCCCTCCCAGAATTTATTGTTGTTTGTTTGACTTCTTCATGGCTACCATTTTAATTGGGGTTAGATGGGCTCTGAGTGTAGTTTTGATTTGTATCTCTTTTATTGTTAATAATGTTAAACATTTTTCTATATATTTATTTACCATTTATATTTCTTCTTAAATGAAGTGTTCATTTAGTTCAACACAATGTCATTCTACTCAGTAATAAATAAGAACAAAATTATGTCATTGGCAGGAAAATAGACCTGGAGAACATTATGTTAATTGAGATTAGCCAGTCATAGAAAGTGAAGAACCATATGTTTTCTCTCGTATGTAGTTACTAAGGAGTATTTAGGATACAAGAGGGACTTTAGATAATGGGGGAGAAAGCCCAGTGGAGTTAGGGAGATGTTCTAGAGGAGGGTGAGGTAGGGGAGAGGAAAATTATTGAATGAAACACTTCTATGGACATATATATGTGACAATACCAATTTCCATCTCGACATCCTGTATGGGGACGGGGAGGGAGTGTGGAGGAATCCAGGAAAAAGCCCACCAAATGTTGTGTGCATGTAAGTCACCATCACTATGAACTATATTATGATGCAAGACTATAATGCACCATTAAAAGTATATAAAAATTGATAATATTCAGATGGCCAGAATTTTCATTTTATCCTTTCATGCCTTTAAATTTAAAGTTCACTTTACAAGAAAATTCTATAAAGATGGAATGGAGATTTATTAATAATCTAATACCACTAAACTATAAATAAGTTCTTTATATGAACTATAAATATAGTGGATAAATTTACTTCAGGAGTGAATTTGCATCTGCTTAAGCAGTAATTTTTGTAACACTTTATTGTGCAAAATATATATAAGATTTTTTACTTTAATCCTTTGTAAGTGTTCAATTCAGTGCTATTAAACACATTCACAATGCTTCCTAACCATTGCTACTACCTATATCTAACACTTTTTCATAATCCCTACCAATAATATCTGAACCCATTGAACAAAACTTCTTTCTTCCCCTCTCTCTTGTCCCTGGAATCTTTATTCACTTTTATGTTTCCATTAATTTGCTGATTCTAGGTTTCTTATATAGTGAGATCCTTCCTTATATAAGTGGGACACAGTTGTCCTTCTATGTTCATCTTATTTTTTTAAACAAAATGTTTTCAAGATCCATCTGCATTATAGCAGATATCAAAATTTCCTTGTGGGACCTAGTGGAACTTCTAGATCATGGAGTGAGTTTTTGTTTAATTTTTGAGAGACTACCACACTGTTTTCCACAGTAGCTGTATCATTTTACATTCCCAATCACAGTGCCCTGGCATTCCAATTTCTTCATACCCTTTTCCAACACCCTTTATTTTCCAATTTTTTAAATTATTGCCATTATAGTAGGTGTAAAGTGGTATCTTAATGTCCTTTTATTTGGATTTCTTTAATTATTGTGACAGTTGGATTTTTTGCATGAATCTGTAGATCACTGTTGGCAGTACTGACATCTTGATGATGTATTTTCCTATCCATGCACATAGATGTCTTTCCATTTAATTACATCTTCTTTAATTTCTTTCAGTAATTATTTTGTAGTTAGCAGAGTACAAGTCCTTTTTCTTCTTGTTTAGATATATTCCTAAGCATTTAATCCCTTTAGATGCTATTAAAAATGCAATTGCTCTCCTACTTTCCTAGTTTCCTTTTGAAGTTGTTTATTGGTGGTCTAAAGAAATAAAAATTTGTAGTTTGTTCATATTTTATCCTGCAAATTTACTGAATTCACTTATTGGCTCTAATAGGACTGTGTGTGCACACACATGCATGTGTACATATATTGTCAATATGTAAGTACTTAGGTAGATACTCATCTGTTCTGCAACACTGTAATTTCATCATTTAAAGAATGTCACATAGCAGGGCGTGGTGGAGAACGCTTGTCATCCCCGCGCTTGGGAGGCGGAGACAGGAGGATCACACAGGGTTGAAGCCAACTCACTGGCTTAAGAGACCCTGTTTCCAAATAAAAATATAAAATAGGTCTGGGAGTGTAGCCCTGAGGTAGAAGGGTTTCATCCCAACTACCACTAAAAAAAATAAATAATAAAATAAATAAAGAAAGAATGTCACATAAATGAAAGCACATAGCATATAATCTTTTGAGACTGGCTTCTTCACTTATGATAATGTCCTTGAGATCCATCCAAGTTTTGTACATGAAGTTCATTCCTTTATCGTTGCAAGATTATACCACAGTTTATTTACACATTCATATACCAACAAATACACTGAAACGTGTTTTGTTATTATAAGATAAACCTTAAATGCTTCACTGGGTATAGATTTTATAAGTATAATTGCTTATTCATATCAGATGTATATGTTTAGCTTTATAAAACATTGCCTAAGCCAGGTATGGTGGTACACATCTGTAATCCCAGTACTTGGGGGGCCAAGACAGAAGAATTGCAGGTTTGAGGCCAGCCTCAGCAACTTAGCATGACCTTGTTTCCAAATTTAAAATGTAAATAATAAAAGGGCTGGGGGATTCTCTCAGAGGTAGAACACCCCTGACTTCAATTATCAGTATTAAAAACAAACAAACAAACAAACAAACAAACACAATTTTTATGAATGTTTTCTTCTAAAAGTTTTATAGTAAAATCTATGCTTTATCTTGAGTTAATTTCTTACAGGGTTTGAGATATAGGTAGAGTTTCATTTATTTTGTTTTTGCCCTGTGGAATTTTAATTGTCCCAGCATGATTTGTTAAAAAGGCTCTTCTTTCTTTGTTATATTGTTTTTTGTGTTTTGTTAAAAATCATAATTGAACTCTATTTGGTTTCATTAATCTTTGTATCTATCTCTTTACCAACTTTATATTTCTTTCTTATTGTAACTGAGTAGTAAATCTTAATATAATTTAGGGAAATTTCTCTAAACTTGCTCTTTTTCAGTATTGTATTGGCTTTATGAGTCCTTTCTCCTTTCGATGTAAATTTTAGAATCTGCTTGTCTATAGCACTATAAAAAAAATTTGCTGAAATTTTGATAGACATTGCTTACACCTATAAATAAATTTATGAAAAGCTGGTGTCTTACTATGTTAAATCTTGAAATTTATGAATTCAGTTTGTCTCTCCATATATTTAGGACTTACTTGATTTGTTTCATTAGTAGTACTAGTTGTCAACATATAGACACTAAACATGTTTTATAAAATTTAAATATTTTTAAGACTGTTGTAAACAGTATTGAGTTTTTAATTTGGGTGTTCAATTATTCTTTGACAGTATATAGACATACAATTAATTATGATATAATTACAAAAATAGGATTTTATTTTGTGTTGTATATTTCTGATAGATTCCTTGGTGTTTTCCACATAAGGAATCATATCACCTACAAATAGGTTAGCTTTAGTATTCCTTTCTACTCTGTATGTCTTTTGTTTCCATAATAAACTCATTAGAATTTCTAGTAATATGTTAAATTGTAGTGGTGAGAAGAGACATTTTCTTTTCCTCGGATTTTAGGTGAAAAATTAAAAACAGTATGCATTATCATCAGTAAGTATAATGTCAGCCATAGTTATTTTGTAGATGTTCTTTTTAAAAATTTAAAAAAATTTTTAAATTTTTTGTGATTTTTTGCTATAAGATTAGAAATATTAATATTTTCAGACTCATATAGTTTATTAATTTTTCCATTGTTTTTGTTTTCAGTTTAACTGACTTTACTCTTACCTATGTCTTTTTATTGCTTTAAATTTATTTTGTTCTTCTATTTTGGATTTAATGAGATAAAAGTTCAGATTTTTTACTTAAAAACATTCTTTGCTTTCACTATAAGCATGTAGTTCCATAAATTTATTTCAATTTCTTACTTTAGTAGTATCTCATAGATTTTGATGCATTGCATTTTAATCTTAATTCAGACAAGAAAATCTAGTTTTCTTTAAGTCTTCCTCTTTGGCCTTTGTATTCTTTAGAAGTACATTACTTTATTTCTAAGTATTTAGAAATTTTCTTGTTTTGTTGTTTTACAGATTGCTAAAACTATTTTTCAACTTATTTTTCCTTAAAAGAGAAAAAAAATAATTGTAAGTGATTCGATCAATAGGTTGGATACTTCTATTAATTGAAATTGTATTTTTATCTTCTCTAATCAGCTATTGAGCCATTCCAGCAAATATTTTTTTCATTTCAACAATTGCTATTTTATTCACAAATCTTCCACTTATTTGCTGAGACTGCTTTTTTATTTGTTTCAATGGTGTTGTATTTGCTAATTGGAGGATTTTATGAGAGCTGTTTTAATATCAGTGTCATATAATTCCAACATCTGTACTGTTTCAGTGTGTGCATGTATTGACTGCCTTTTCTAATTGTTATGATTTTTCTGGCTCTTGATATAATATGTACTGTATTTAGGGAACATTGAATATTATGTTGGGGAGTCTCTGAATTCAATTTCATTATTTTGTTATAATCGGGTTCAGAGTACACCTTGTTTGTTGTCCTTTGTGGAGTTGTGATTCAAATGTTAATTGAGTTTTCTGAGACATCTTGTGCTATAGTGATCTCTGTGTGATACTGCAGAACTGATTTGAAACCTGGATGGTATTGCATACCATGGTTTAGTTCGTAAATTGTTTGTTTGCTGTGTTGATTCTGTCAATTCTTTGCAAGGGCTGCTTGGAATCTTCCCAGGACTATGTGTGTGTGTGTTGTGTTAGTGTGTGTGTGTGTGTTTGTGTGTGTGTGTGTGTGTGTGTGTGTATTCCTTGACCAACTACTATTTCAAGACAGGTACAATGGCTTATGCCTGTCACTGGTTTCTTTCAGGACACAGATGAAAAGATTTCTGTCTCCATCTTCCTCTTGTCTGATTCTTTTCCCACTCTCTAGTTTCAAGGGGCTAGTGTGTACCATCTTTTTGTCCTGTTCACTTTGAGCAGGCAGAGATAGTTAGGAATGCCTCACCTCACAGCCCTCACACAGGCCAGAGGGGAGGAGGAAAGGCATGACTCTAATCACAGTACTGCACACAAGTGTGGTCCACAGGGCTGAACCCCACAGGCTTTACAGCACCTGCTGAGGAGGAAGGGTTATTTTTGCTCTCATCCTGGCAGGGTGAGATGGGGGATAAGGTGCCACTCATGATCTCATAGTGCCTGCAGGTGAGTGGGTATATTTTCAGAGCTGACCTCTTCCTGATCCTTTGGCCAGAGAAAGGGAAAGGGATTCTTCTTTTCTTGGGCCCTTTTGGTATGTATCCACTGGTGTTGTTAGTTGGAGGATGCTCTAGGGCTATCCTTCAATTCCTGAAGCCTGATTAGTAGCAGGCTAATCAGAAAGGCCTCCTTTCTCTGCCTTTCACTGTTTTCTCATATATACTCCATGGATTTTGTTGTTTTTAGTTAAAATTGGTGACAGCAATAGAGTAGAATGTGCTTATTGCATCTTGCCTTCTTGATTCTACCTATTCTATTTTTTTTCTTGTTGCCCATGACTTCTTTTCTTGACCAAATTCTATTTCAAGACAGGTACAGTGGCTTATGCCTGTAATCCAGTACTTGGGAGGCTGAGACAGGAAAACTTCAGGTTTGAGTCTAGCTTTAGCAACTTAGTGAGACCTTTACAACTTAGCAAGACACTGTAAAAGCAAATAAAAAATAAAAATGCTTGGGGGTATAGCCCCCAAGGTAGGAGCCTCTGGGTTCAATTCCTAATAACCCCCCCAAAATTAGATCAGAGTTCATCTCCTACAGGAAGGCTTGCTGAAGCCCCTAGCTTGATAAGTGTGCCCATTCTTGCCTGCAGTCCTCTCTTTCTTTCTCTCTCTCTCTCTCTCTCTCTCTCTCTCTCTCTCTCTCTCTGTACTCACTCATTATTTCATTATTGGTTTCCATGAATAGTCGGATAAGAGTGGAGCTCAGTGTTTTAACCTCAGTGCCTAATTTTCTGACATATTATAGGAATTTAACAAATAATTTCAAATAAAGAAATAGGAAGAAGAAAAGGCTATGCATCCCTAGTTTCTTTAGGTCATTAGAAATTGCTGATTTCATGCCTGTTATGTTCCAGGCATCCTTCTTGGCACTGAGCATACACAGCAGACAGGCATAAAAAGTCCCTGCTTGAGAAGAGGGGCAAGATGGCGGTGGCCGTGGTTGCAGTGGCGACTGCGGCCACCAAATAGGACATGCATTCCTTGGAGAAGCCCTGAATACCAGATATTGGTATAATAACTGATTGGGACAACTTAAGGAGGCATTTCCAGCCATGACTTCCTATCTAGAATACAGGAGAGAGCGTGGATAATGGCAGAATTAGAAGCAAGATGATAAGGAAGTGCCGCCCACGCAAGAAAAGTGATTTTTGGAAAAACCTTCCAGAAGAGATTAGAGGGCCAGTGAGACCAAGATGTGAGCCTGCCGTGAAGCAAGGCCCATGTTGGGGCCTCCAAGGCTGCAATCGGAGCCTGTCTTGTGGTGAGGCTGGTGCTGGGCCCTGCAAGGCCAGGATAGGAGACTGCGGTAAGGCAAGGCCAGTGCTGGGGCCTCTGAGGCCAGGATCGAAGCTTGCCATGAGGCAATGCCGGTACTGGAGTCTTTGAGAGGGGGATCGGAGCCTGCAATGCGTGATCCACAGGGAAATATCACAGAAAATTAAAAAATCAGATGCTTTCCCCAATATGTAAAAACTAGGAAGAAATGGGTAATAGGAGGAAATCTAGTTGAAGAAAAGGCCCTATGGAGGAGCAGTTAAGGTGACCTATCAGAGGGGACAGGAGGGGGAAAGATGGAATCTCCTTAAAGCACATGATGTACTTAACCAAATATATCAAGGTCAATCACTAAAGCAAACATGGGATCGAGGGAGGGAGAGGGAATGGGATGGGGATTGGATAAAGGCTAATTGGGTGATGTGTGCTTGTATATCCTCACAAATCTTGTATTCCACTGAGATGTTTGACAACAATGCACCAATAAAAATATATTTTAAAAAAGTCCCTGCTTTCATAGAGTGTGCATTTATATAGGGTTAGATGGACATAACATTAGTATGCACATATCCACAATATCATCATAATACATCTTATAATTAATAAAATGTTATTTGTGGTGAAGAAATGAAAACAGGAGATAGGTCAGGAGAGAGGGTCACTTTAGATAAAATGTCAGGGACATCATTTGAGCTGAGACAGAAAGTCTTGAAAGATCAGACTGAAAAGACTTGAGGAGCCACATTTCCAGGCAAAGGATCCATGAAACACGCTCACTGGAGTTTGTGACCACTCCAGATGCACTGCTTTGCTATATAGTAAGTTCATAAGCACTGAGGATATCAGTACTACATATCAGCCATGTCCTCACTGTTCAGCCCCAGGTCGTGTTGTACATATGGTAGGTGCTCAGATTACAATACATTTCAAATGGAATTATTTTCAATTACTTAAGAATTTAACAGATTAACTATTTATTTTATGCCAAAATTTCTTTAAATTCCTTGGTTTCTGAATATTACTATTTGAAGTCATTACTCTCATAGTAGTTTATTCATAGGTGCCTAAGGACATATTGTGGCCAGAGAATATTAAGTACTATTTATGTCTGGGTATCCAATATCTAGGAAAATGTCAGCCACATACCATGTTTTTACTGAAAATATACACAGCTAGATTATAATTGTACTGGACTATAGGTTTCTACAATGAAAAGAAAAGTAGTCCTTTCTACATTTCTTATGTTAAAAAATCTTTGAATTATATATATCGTTATATATAATAAACCTTAATATATTATATATATTTAGTATATCACATATATACCAAATACTTTTTTTGAAGTACTGGGGATTGAATCCAGGGGCATTTACCTCTGAGCTTCACCACCAGCCCTAATTTTTATACGTTACTTTTTTTTTTTTTTTTTTTTTTTGGTGGTACTTCTACCTCTGGGTTGCACTCCCAGACCTATTTTTTAAATTTGGAAACAGAGTCTCTTAAGCCAGTGTGGCTGGCTTCGAACCTGCGCAATCTGCCTGTCTCCGCCTCCCAAATGCGGGGATTACAAGTGTGCACCACCACGCCTGGCTTTAGATGTTATTTTGAAACAGGATCTCATTAAGTTGTGAAGGGCCTAATACCTTCTGTGACAAAAAAAAAATTATCCTTATTCTCTCCCATGGTTTTTATTATTGCGATAATGTTTTTATTAATTTTCTTAATTTATAAAGATTTTTTTTGTGTGGCACTGGGGATGGAACCCGGGGGCATTCTACCTCTGAGCTATACCCCCAGGACTATTTTTTATTCTTTATTTTGATAAGACTTATCCATAGAAGTATACAGTATAAAAGGATGTTGGATGGGATTTTTCTGTTATAAAGTGAACAGTAACAGTTGGAACCAGCTACCTTCTACTGGACTTGGTAAAAGAACAAGCCCTGTTACATCAACCTTTGCCTTAGGACTGGCTTCCTAGAATTGATTAGGAGGCTAAAGCTTGGAGAAAAGCAGTCTTTCCAGGTGTAAATCCATAGCGAATAGTACATACCTACTTTCCCTGCTTCTTACAGAAGTGGAAGGAGGGTCCAAGACAGTCTCTAACAGACTTTGGGCATGCCCTCAGGTAGCCTTTTCTCCTTATGCCCAGACACTTCAGTGGTCCCTTTGGGATAAGAGACACTTGATGAAGAACTTTTTGGGAGAAACTAATTTGTGTTTCTGGAGTTAGACACATGAATGAACATAGAGAATGGATATTTCTGAGGGTAGAAGGCTAGATAAGGTGGAGAAAAGGGTGGGTAGAGATATTTGTTCCTGGGAAGAAGAAACAAGTATTCAGCTCCTTAGTGAGGCCCTTTGCTACTCAGTGAGACCCTGTTTCAAAATAAACAATAAAAAATAGGGCTGAGGGTGTAGCCCGGAGGTAGAATGCACCTGGGTTCCATCCCCAGTACTGAAAAAAGAAGAAAAGAAAAGAAAAAAAGAAAAAGCAAGTAAAGAACCAATTCTAGGGGTTTCTGCAGTCCAGCAGGTTGCTGAAGAGGACCTCAGAGGGTAGTGTGGTTCCATCTGAAGGAGTATGGAAGGAAGAAAATGCAGGAGCCCTGGGAACCTGTACAGAGCAGAAGGGAGGGGCTGCTCCATCCAGGGAGGTGGTGGAATGGACCCACTTATTACTCTTGCACTTTATTCCTAAGATCCAGATCTGGCCACACAGATCTCTTTACAAATCCCAAATGTGTCACAATCTGCCAAGATTTAACAATTTTGTACTTGATATTCTTTTTGTCTGAATTACTCTGGCCTGAGTTTCCTCATAGCTTCGTGTAACTCAGAATATCTAGGATAGCTACTTTTTGGCAAAAGCAATTTCTTGATACATATTTTTTATTAATAAAAATTTATTTATTTTAGGATTAAATGCTATTACTGATTGCATAACTTAGGAAAATGTGAATCATTTTGCATATATTCAAATTTAATTTTTAAAATATTTTTGTTAAATTCTATAAAGCATTCATTATTTTAGCCTATATTTTTAGTTTAAAATTTGGATTTTGAAGTGATGTTTTAGTGTAATGCTATCACTAGGCACACTAAAATTCTGAAGACATGAAACTATGTAATGGTATGATGAGGCACACTAAAGACACAAAACATAATTTATTTGATGGTAGGTTATTCATTTGTATCATTTGTGACTTTTTACAAATGTTGAATTATAAGCTGACTGAATATTTTGATATCCTATTATTATAAAACAATAACTAGACAAGATTTAGTGACTATCATGGTTTATTATTTAGTGAAACTATTCAATTCCACTTTTAAAATTTCATTAAATTGTTGGCACATTGGGAAGAATTTTAACTAAATTGTCTCTGTGTAGATTATTATTTCATTGATTTGGAGCTGTCAATAAAGTACAGTTGATTCTCATTGTTGATGATAGTTAAGCTTTGTAACATTGCCTTGAAAATTCAGTTAGCAAATATTGAACCATTGCTTTTAGAAGACATATAGTTAGGTTTCTGTGATCCTTTCATGAAAATATTTTGTCATTCATTTTACAGCCTCATTTTGGTGTTTCTATTTAAAAAACTTAATATGTTTAATAATTAATATGTATTAATACTTAATATGTATTATTGATTCATCAGCATTGAACACATAGCCAGCAGCACCATGACTCATGCCTGAACAAAATCTGCCTAGCACATAGATCTCCATAGGGATGTCGTAGTCATCTTGTCTGTAGGACAGGAACACTAGACAGCACTTTAACAATACACTTGGGGTACATTTAAAAAAAATCCACCAACAAAGAGTAAAAAATGAAGAAAATGTGACACTAAATAAGAGTGTAAAAAGACTCATTAGTAAGAGAACTAAAACCAAGAAGACAAAGCATTGCTCAAACACAGCTCACGCCTTGCAAAGTGTGAGTCAGATGACTCAAAACCCTCCCCCTCTGTCAAATGACTGGAAGTACTGAGAAAATTGATTTGGGGACTAAAAATAAATATTGTCAAGTAGATGAAGTGAAAATTTTGAGATCTGTAAAGAAGAATGACTGAGTATAAGTACAGGATCCTGGCTACCATTGAGAAATGAAAGAAAACACTTCTTTAAGTAGAGCAGATCACTTAAGAAATGTGTATACTTGGCAGTTAGTTACTCTTGACCTATGTGAGCACACTTAGGGAGAAAATACTAAAATGATTTAGAGAATTAAGAACCTGAAAGTTCCCTGTAAGTCTCCATTTCTTTTTACTTTCTCAGCAACTTTGAATGCAAGAGAGTTCAAAGAAATCACAAGGTGAAGGTACCCTGCCACTGCTAGTGTATGAAGAAAAGTGTTTTATGACAGTAGTATCAGGGTGGAAAGTTCTGAATTGCTTTAGCTTTCTACTTGGATAATTAATATCAGTTGGTATCAGTTTAAGAGAGTGAAGACAGATTTTTTTCCTTCCCAAATAAGAGTAAAATAATTTATAAATAAAAATAACATCAGAAGGGACAAATATTCAGAAAGAAACTATACAAACCAATAATATAAGCCCTAAGTCATCACTGAATACAGAGACAAAGGTCACAATTTCTGGATACAGAAATTAACAAAAAGTGGCTCTGTGTGCTGATGAAGAGAAAGCTCGGTATTCAATGTTAAATGTCATAGCCTTTGCTTCTTTTTCCTTTTTGTGTGGCTCTACTTGGTACATAATATCAATGCACTTGACTAAAAATAAGACTTTGAAAAATGTTTTCCCATGACTATAAACTTAATATCCAGTCATTTAACAAACTAAATCAGGGTCTTAGTTCTTGACTTCATTGTTGTTTCCTACACAATTCTTTGGAATGAAATGCTAATTTTTAAAGTGTTTATGATAGTAGCAAAAGCAGTAAGTCTGCTTTATAAAAGCAAGACCAAAAAAAAAAAAACAGATTTGTAAAAGGAATCAAAATACTTCCGGGTCTGGACCAAGCTACTTAGTTTCATCTAAAAAGTCAGGGAGAAAATAATAAATTCTAGTGTTTACTGAACAATGAGAAAATACCAGGAAATTTTTCAGTTCCTATTATATGCATGTCATTATTATTCCCATTCACTAATTAGGAGACTGAAGGGCAGAAAGATGAAGTATTCTTCAAGGCTCTTTCTTTCCTTCTTTCTTTCTTTCTTTCTTTCTTTCTTTCTTTCTTTCTTTCTTTTTTTGGTATTACGCATTGAACATAGGGACATTCTACCCATTCCTACTTTATTTTTTTAAATTTTGAAACAGCCCTCATTACATTGCTGGGCTAGCCTCAAACCTGTGGTCCTCCTGTTTCAGCCTCCCAGTTCTGTGATTACAGATGTGAGTGCATCCTGCCACATCTTACAACTATTATGTTAGAGCTGGGATGCAAGCTAGGTAGTGCAAGTCTAGAGCCACGCACTTGGTGTAGCCTCCGTACAATGTGAAGTGTTCTTTCAGTGAGCAGAAGGAAAATGAGTGGGAGAGCAAGCTTTGTGAAGATGGATCACTGCATAAAAGTTAGAAAGCATGAGGCTAGCAATTGTAGGCTTTATCAAATTTTAGGTGAATGCAGAGATGTTAATGACATATAATCAAGGGGACCTAATCTAGTCTAGATGTCTTACTCAAAAAAGATTTGAAAGATGAATATTGGGATAATGGGAGGGATAGCAAAATGAATTGTGTGGGGGAGGATATTTGTGGCAAAGCAAACAACTTGTGAAAATTCACTTGGGAGCAAGGCACAATGGTACACACCTTTAACTTCAGTGATTTAGAAGGTTGGGAGGCTGAGTAGTGGAGGCTGGCCTCACTAAGTAGCAGAGGCTGGCCTCGAACCATAATCTTCCTGTTTCATCCTCCCAAGTACTCAGCATCACCATGTCCAGCTTGTAGTCATACATCTTAATGGAATAAAAGATGGTAGAGGCATACATGCACGCAGTAGTCATTTAGCCCTTCTGCAATTTCCACTCCATGCCCTCTTCCCTCCCTCCTTCTCATGTTTGGCTTAGTGTTTGACTTTGATATAATTTGTCAATACACATCATGTACATTAGGGAATTTTCCTCTTTTCCCTCCCATTATCCCGTTAGGCCTCCATATTTGCTCATCTATGGATTCTCCTCCATCTAGAGTTCTTCCTATGACCTTTCCCCCCTCTAGCTTCTGCATATTAGAGACAGGATCCGATTTCCTACATTTTGTGACTGACTAATCTCAGCCTAATGCTCTCCAGTTCCATCCATTTCCCTGTAAATAATGAAATTTTTTTCTTTTTGGCGAGTAAAATTCTATTGTGTACATATCCCATAGTTTTGCATTCCAGCCATCTGTTGATGGATATCTTGGCTGGTTGGATAGTTTGACAATTGTAAATTGTGCAGCTCTAAATATAGATATGCAATCATTAGCTTTGTATTTTGGTTTCCATTCTTTTGGGTAGATACCCAGAAGTGGTATTGCTAGATCATAGAATAGCCAAAGTAGTTCTCAGCAATAAAAAACCATGCAGGAGTCATCATAATACCTGTCTTCAAACTATCCTACAAAGCCATAGTAATATAAACAGCATGGTATAAACAGATGCATAGACCAAGGTAGCAGAAGAGAAGACTCAGAAACAAATCTGCACAGCCAATCGATTTTTGACAAAGGGGAAAAAAACATACACTGGAAAAAAAATATTCTCTTCAACAAATGGTGTTGGCCAAATTGGTTAATTATGTGCAGAAAATTGGAAATAAACCCCACTTGATCATCCTGTACAAGAGTCAATTCAAGATGAACCAAGGACTTGGAAATTAAACCAGAGAACTTGAGGCTCCTTGAAGAGGGCATAGGTCTAACACTTCAACATATAGGAACAGATTAAAACTTTCTCAACAAGACCCCAAAGGCACAAGAAACCAAAAGGAAGATCAATATGTGGGATTGCATTAAACTGAAGAGCTTCTATACAGCAAAGGAAACTATCAAGAACCTCAACAGAGCTGACAGAATAGGAGAAAATTTTTGTCAAATATTCCTCCAATAAAGGACTAATATCTAGAATATACAGAGAACTCAAGAAAATCAGCACTAAGAAAACAAGTAACCCAGTCAAAATATGGGCAAGTAAACTAGACTCTTTAGAAAAGAAGAAATTAAAATGGCCAATAAATGCATGAAAAAATATTCAGCATAATTAGCAATCAGAGAGATGCCAATCAAAACTATCCTGAGATTTCACCTAACTCTAACTAGAATGGCAATCATTCAAAACACAAACAACAACAAATGCTGGTGAAGGTGTGGAGAAGTGGGACTCTAATATATTGGTGAGATTGCTAATTAGTGCAACCATTTAGGAAAACAGTATGGAGGATCCTCAGAAGAATGGGAATGAACGTACCATATGATCCAGTAATTTATATTTTTAACTGAATTAAAGGTTTATTAATTTATCAATATATTCAAAGAAGAAGTTTTGTTGATTTTCTCTTAATTTCTCTTTTTTAATTGCATTTCCTGCTAAATTATTTTTCTTTCTCTTGTCATATATTTGATTTGCTTTCTTTTATGCAAAGTTTTATTAATTTCACTCAGAAGGTAACATCTGCAAAATTAAATTGGTTCTCATATTTATTACTGATTATCCAGCTAAAAAGTAAATTTTATATTTAGTGATTAAAAAGTTTACTATTTTTTTGGTGAGTAACTTTAAGTAATATTGCTTAACATTGTCTGCCACTGTCAATCCATGTAGCATTTAAATAGGAAGAAAAATCATGCATATAGCATCTATGAGAACAGATAATAGCTGTGGGCATGAGTTCTGCAAGAATTATATAGCCCCCTTACTAAAAAACAAGTTTGTCAGTCAATAAATCAGGGATTTTTTTTAGTTTTAATTGCATGCACATATATTTTCTTCTACAAATTAATTCAATTTCCAGGCAATTTTTTTCATCAGCCTGTTTATAAGCATGATTAATGCTGGGAGTTTCCTGATGAGATAAAAATAAAATTCCTGAATACTTTCTGCACATGATTTGGGGTTGTTGTTTCCTGATAGTTTTAAGATGTATTCTTTATAAATTTATGGTTTCAATTGGGAATGTGGCTCAGTAACTAAAAACAGGAAGTTTGTACATAACTTTGAAATCAGTAAAATATGCAACTAAGTAAAGAATCCTCTGAATCACTGAGGGCCAGGGTGGTGCAGAATGCTATGATAGTAATTTCCCAGAACAGACTTGGAGACTGTGCCTTCTCAATTCCAATGATGTGCCAGGGCAAGCACTGTACACCAGTACACAGGTGGAAGAAATTTGGAAATGTCACCTGAATGTTTATATTTTGTTATTGTAAAGACACTGTATGTCTTAATTTTGGTGTCCCGAATAATACATAAAATCACGATTCTTTCAAGTAACTCAGGTGAATTTGAAGAAAACTGATCAGAAATTTCTGAAAGAATAAAGAATTGAATAAAAAGCAAAGCATAGTAAAAAAATTAAGGTGTTTGAACATTTTTTAGTCATTTTAACCTACAAGTATCTTGAGCACTGAAAGTCAAGAAGGAATTTAAAAATTGATAAAGTCCTAGGGTATAAATATGATCCAATGTGAATTTTGACAAGTGACTTATACAGTGTATTTTAAAGATGCAGTTAAAAACTGTTTATGAGATTAAATTATTCTTCTCAGGGACAAAATTTTTACTCTTCTTATTTAAAATATCATAGTGCTTAATATAAAAGTAGAAACCAAGTACAACAAAAACTGAAAATTAACAGCATCATTTTGTATTAATTTAATCCCAACATCTGTGTTATACATACTAATATATATGTGAAGGCACTGGGCAAAATATGATAAAAATTTCCTTACCTACATAATTTTTATTCTGGCAAGATTTTTAACATCAAGAAAGATAAAATACCTAATAGTTTGTTAAACAAAATTCTTAAACATTTTAGTAAAGGTTGAACGAATGCATAGAAAAGTAAACAAATCATAAGGAGACAGCTTAATTCATTTTCACAGGTAAAGTAAACACACCCATGTGACATCTTTCATGACTGACAAATAATAAATGCCTACTGTTATTGTTGTTCTTTTTTGAACTGGGGATTGAAACCAGAGGCATCCTACTTCTGAGCTACACCCTCAGCCATATTTTTTATTCTTTATTTTTGAAAAAAGGCCTCACTAAGTTGCAGAGGGCCTCACTAAGTAGCTGAGGCTGGCTGCAAACCTGCAATCCTCCTGTCTCAGCCTCCCGTGTACTGAGATTGCAATTGTGCACTATCACACCTGGCTATTCCTACTGTTTCAAATGACTCCCATTTTAACTACTTTATTTCTATCATACTTCTTTATCCCAAGTAATTTTTACTGAATATTAAATAATGCGATTTAAAAACTCTAGAAATTATTGAAAGCTTCAGGTAATATTAACTCCTATTAAGTCATTTATTTTGATTCTAGCAGACAATTAAGTATAGAAAGATAATAATAATCTAAACTAGTATTGAGTTGATTTTTAACAAAACGTTAGTTTTATTTATTTATTTATTTATTTATTTATTTATTTATTTATTTATTTATTTATTTATTGGTGGTACTGAGGTTCCTGGAAGCCCTTCTACTGCTGGGCTACACTCCCAGAACTATTTTATATACTTTTTAAATTTGGAAACAGGATCTCTTAAGGCAGAGAGGCTAGCTCTGAACCAGCGTGATCCTCCTGTCTCCTCCTTCAAAGCGCGGGGATTACAAGCCTGCGCCACCACGCCCGGCAAAACGTTAGTTTTTAAAATGGAAGGCTCGACTGTTTGTACAATGCCATTGCTCCCAAAGTGTAGTTTAGTTACTGAGTAGGATTTTTTAGTTTATTTATTTTTTTTTCTTTTTTGGTGGTACTGGGGTTGGAACCCAGAGGCTTTCTCTCTCCGAGCTATCCTCCCAGACCTATTTTTTATATTTTATTTGGAAGCAGGGTCTCACTAAGTCACTGAGAGCCTCACTAGGTAGTTGAGGCTGGCTTGGAACCTGTGCGATCCTCCTGTCTCAGCCTCCCAAGCCCAGAGATTACAAGTGTGTGCCACCATGAGCTGCTAGTTTTGTTGTTGTTGTTGTTGTTTTTTGTTTTTTGCTTGTTGTTTTTTGTTTTTTGTTTTAATGCAGGCAATTGAAGCCAAAGCCTCATCATGCAAGGCAGGAACTCTTATTTATCATTAAGCTATATAGCCCCTGCTCCTCCAAGTAAAATTCTGAAAGTGTCTCATCCTTGGGAAGCCGTGCACTTTAATTTAACCCTCACTTTCTCTTGAAATACCTAAAGCTTTTTCAACATCAGCAGCTCTAGGCTTCTGTGGACCTTGAGGACAAAGAAGCATGGTAGCTGGCTCATCGCTTAGCTCTTCTCCCTGAGACCCTGCATGTTCTTGTCTCGATCATTCTCCATAACTACTAAACATGTTTTTAGAAACTTTAATGTTGTTCTCTCATCTCAGATGGAGAATTGATTTGATAGAAGCAAATCTACTATTCAGAAAGAGAGGCAGTGTTTTCATTTGAAAGCACTGTTATCTATATCTTTTTTTTTATCTCTGTATCTGCTGTATCTTATTTTATCTTTTAGGATAATTTTTTCTGCCCCACAGACAAAAAGAACAATCTAAAACCAACCAGAATGCTGGTTCAGATTATAAAAGGAATAAGACGAAAAAATTTTTGTAACAGTCAAAATAGATCAGAAGATGGTTCATTAGTGTTTCAGTTACTATAGTTGCATAACCAGTTACCATCTGTGGCTTAAAAGAGCTGTTTTTTGTACTTTCAGCCTGTGGACCAGGAATTTGGACATGGTGCAATGGAAATGACTTGTTTCTTCTCGAAATGTCTGGATCCTCAGCTGGAATGGGAGGACTGAGGATGCTTGACGGCGAGAACTGCAGTCCTGCAGAGGTGTCTTCACGTGTGTGCACATCGGCCACTTCTGGCTCCGAACTGGGACCTTGGCAGCGGCCGTGGAGAGAGCTTACCATCTCTCCTTCGGCCTGCCTTTCTTCAGTGGCCTCACAATACATTTCCTAAAAGCTCACTCGGAGCCTGAAGGCAGTGTGTCTGTGACCAGGTAGAAGTTGCACCACACCTTCTCACTTTGCACTGAGAGTCACACTGCTTTACTTTTGTCATGGTCCGTTGGTTTCAAGCATTTCACAAGCTTAAAAGAATGGGTGTGGAGAGCAGGGGGCACATTGATCTTGTTTCTCAATGTGGGAAGGTGCAGTCACATTGTAGAAGAGCTTGTGAGATTGGAGATAATTTTTGTGGTAAGTTTTGGAAAAGTATAGTCTGCTCCAAGTAACAATTCTTAATTCTCAAATGTCTTTTTTTTTTTTTTTTTTTTGCAGTACTAGAAATGGAACCCAGAGGCATTCTACCTCTGAGCTATACCCCCAGCCCTATTTTTTTATTCTTCATTTTGAAACAGGGTCTCACTGAGTTGTAAAAGGCCTCACTAAGTAACTGAGGCTGTCTTTAACCATGATCCTCCTGTCTCAGTCTCCCGAATGCTGGGATTACAAGCGTGCGTCACCAGGCCTGGCCTTCAAAAGCTTTTGTAAAGATACCTTATTCAAATTAAATCTGAGAGAGCTGAGTTAGAAAGACACATATTGAAGAATATTTTATAAGCTATACTTCAGCTCTTATTTTTAATTTTGAAACAGGATCTCAAAGTTACCCAGGTTGGCCTTGAGCTTGTAATTCTCCTCTTTCTGCCTCCTAAATACAGGGATTAAAAGCTGTGTGTTACATGCCAGATTCAAGCTTTTAAAAAAAGGAGATGTAAAAGAAAAGACACATAAATACCAACCAAAAGAAAAGATTTAGTTATTTTTTTATCTGAATAAAACCTGATAAGACTGATAACAGGAACAATTCACAATGAGAGTAAAGCAACACCGAGCCTTTCCGTATTAAGTTACATAGTATAAAAAACATAGAGGAGAAACTGACAGAAGTAAAAGAAACAATTTAAAAATTTACTCATAGAGCGAATTTTTGCACTTTTTTGAAAGATATTAGAGGAGACATCAATATATTACAATGTTCAAAATTCAATGTAGCTACTTTGCTTTAGTATTATTTATGGATAACCACATTAGTATTTAAAACTGTTAAGTAAAGAATGCATGTCTGAGAATTACAATTAATTCTTATGTTAGAATAATGTAGGTTTCATGAAAATGTTTTTAAAAATATGGTATTTTGGGAAGGAGGAAAGAGAAAAGGATGAGAGAATTGAAGTTTTACATGTGTTAAAAATGTGTTAAAAATCAGGTCACTTACAGAAAAATAGATGGAACTAGAGAACCTTTTGGTAAGTGAGATTAGTCAGTCACAAAAAGTTAAAAGTCGAATGGTCTCCTTAATATTCAGAAGCTAAGGGAAAAATGGGACATAGGAGGGACTCCAAACAAAGAAGGCACAACCTTAGATGAGCAAATAAGGCGCCCTAAACTAAGGGAGATGGGAGGGGGAAGAGAAATTCCCCAAGGTACCTTGATGTACCTTGACAACACATCAAAGTCGATCACTAAGCCAACCAGGAGAAGGAGGGAGGAGAGGGATTGGGTGGAAAGTGGGGAAGGGCTAAGGAGTGGTGTGTGATGTATGCCTCCACCATCCCCGGCCTCATCATGATGTGTCATTAAAATGCACCAATAAATTTAAAAAAAACGTATTTAATTTAAAGACCAAAATGACTTTTACTTGTGAATTGGAGCAGTATTTTATTCTATAAATTGAATAAAAATAGAATAAGAGCTCTCTGAGCTAAGCAGGTGATGGTGGCTTCATAAGCAGAGAAGGACTGGAGAAAAGGCAGAAATAGGAATAAAAAGCAGATGTGTCATTTCAAAGTTCCCCAGAGAGTTAAAAGTATAAAAAAATCCGTATAGAGTTAAAGCAGAAAGGACTTTCTAGGCGCGCTGGTTCAGGTAAAGCTGACACTTTCTTCTTTGGTGAGAGTCTTGCTGTGCTGAGGCTGCCTTAACTAGGTGTCCTCCCCCAACCCCCTGGTGGCTTAAACAACAGAAATGGACTCTCACAGTTCCGGAGAGGGTCAGAAAGTCCGAGAGCGAGGTGTCTGGTGGCTGGTTACTTGGGAGGGCTTTGAGGGGAATACGCCTGGCTTGTCTGGCTTCTGGTGGTTGCGGTAACCTTCAGCAGTCCTGACCTCCCAGAAGCACAGCCCCAGTCTGTACCATCACCTGTGCATGATGTTCTCCTGTTGCCCTTTGTGAGAAGACACCAGGTGAACAGGGGCTCAGTCCACTCCAGTATAACCTCATCTTAACTAACTACATCTGCCTCCGAATTAGATGAGCTTCAGCCTACGCGCGTGCGTGTGTGTGTGTGTGTGTGTGTGTGTGTGTGTGTCACTGGAGATTGAATCCAGAGGCATTCTACCTCCGAGCTAAACCCCCCAGCCTGATTTTATTTCTTATTTGGAGACAGAGTCTCACTAAATTGTGGAGGGCCTCGCTAAATTGTCGAGGCTGACTTTGAACCTGCCATCCTCCTGTCTCAGTATCCCAAATCCACACTCCCAGCCTTCCAAGCCTCCAATCCACGCTTGGAATTACAAGCATGCACCACCACACCCAGTTCTCAACATAGCACGTTTTAGACTTTACAAAATTCACCCCTAAGGACCCAGTGCGGCCGCTGCGCAGGCGCAATGGCCTCTTCTCTCTGTTCGGTTTGGTGACTCCGCAGAGCAGCATCCTTTCCTCAGCCTCTGCGGCTTCTTCCAGCACCTGCTGGAGCTGCCACCAGGCCTGCCAGTGGGATTCCTGGCCTGGGCCTCTCCTGCAAGTACCTTCAGCATTATGGTGGCAGAGAACTCCCCACAGTGCCTCGGGCGAGATGGAGTCATTCTTGAGACTTGTTTTGCTGCTCTTGTGAGTCAGGATTATGCCTGTGGCATCGACCCGGAAGAAACTTGAACTGGTGTTGATCAGTGTATCCAGAAATTTCTGGATATTACAAGATAGAATGTTTTTCCTATAAAATAGATTGCAGTTGTTTGCAATCCAGAAAGAGTGAATTATGGAAGAGGACGTCTCGGAATTGGCAGAGAGTCGCGCTGGTCCATTAGCACTAGACAAAGCCGAGGCCCTGGCCGCAGGTGCTGGGGACATCGAAGTCCAGCATAGAAAGCCAGCTGCAGCCCCGCGGGGCTCCCGGGCCCACCTCCAGCGCGCAGCTGCCAGGGTCCCCGCGCTCTGAAGTGGACCCAAGTGTACCCGAGGAAGCCCTATATGGATAGTTTTGCCAAACATCCGTCCATGGAGTTTGGGGAGAACTCTGCCAGACAATGAGTTAATGTTAGTTTAATGTTCCCACCTAAAAATTTCCCCCTATTTTTACGAGCTGCTAATTTCTTGAGTACTTTATAAAATGTCTATAAGTTTGGTAAATCAAGTAAGATTTTTGTTTTTAAGCAAAGTTTAGGTTGTTAATGTGATAACACAAATTTAGTCTTGGTGATTTTCCTTGTTTTTTTTTTTTTCTACTTTTCGTATGACTTCATCTTTTTGTGTTTCCATTTGTTAGATTAATCTGTAATGATTTGAGGTAAAAAATTACAATAGTCTGAGAATCAAGGCATGATGCGAAGTTTGGTGGTAGGCCCTTTGTGATAACTACCCATCCATGGTAGTAAAGAAAAATATGAAATTCTCTTTTTCCAAACTTTAAATTACCTCAAGAAAGGAATCTAATGCAGCAACATTAACAATGCTTCCATAGTGTCAGAGTGCAGCTCTTTCGTGAATGGGTAAGAGATGGGTTAAGATATGCTAGGTAAGTGTATACAGTGTGGTAGGTCCTTAAGTCAATGCTGCCTTTTCCTTGGAATAGTTTATATTTTGTGTGTTGTTTGCTCTCTTGGAGGGGAAGTGCATTAGAAGCACGCACGACATGTTAACCTTTGCTCTCTGCAGTAATAAAGCAGGGTAAATAATATGGCAGACCCTATCTCAGTAGCAGGACGGTGGGACACAGTGAAGCACAGGGAGTCAAAGGTTACCCTGATCCATGTATCTTTTACTTTTGTCTTTTATTTGCATATTTGTTTTCATTTCATATTTGGGGATGTGACAGTTTCCATTAAGGAAGTTTCTTGCTCATGGATTTGATTGTAAGGGACTAGTTCACTGGGTGGGGGTGATCTGCAGAGTGGCTGTCAGCTACTTAGCCTCCACAGACAGCGCGCAGAGCCTCTACCTTGGGGAAGATATTTTGCCCTTTTGTTGGATGAGATGTTCCTCTCTCTGTTTCATGCAGTATCTTACTAGATTTCATCCCTTTACCCAATGCAAACACTCCACCGGCTTTGGAATAGTCAGCATGCCCCTGGCTCAGTGTCCTGGCTTGTTTTATTCTCTCTAACCTTGAAGATCCCTCCTCACATACACTAATGGCTACTCATATTCCTGGTCTGGCCTAGATGCCACCTGGTCTGTGAAGCTTCTGAAAACCCCTTACATTATATGATCCAGGATTTCCACTGTCCTTGCTTGGTTCACCTTATAGCTTATTAATGATATGTAACAGTTTATGTGCTCCCTGGTACATTGTATGCCCACTGGAATTGGCATCTATATATGCCAATATATATATATATATATATATATATTCATATATATATTCTTGTATATTCAAAGATATATATATATTCAAAGGTATATATATTCATATATATATATATATATATATATTCCTTTATATTCCTTTTGAATATAAAAGAATATGTATATGTATATATTTTTGGTACTGAAGATTGAGCCCAGCAGCATTCTGTCTCTGAGCTATACCACCAGCCTTATTTTTATTTTGAAAAAGGGCCTCACTAAGTTGCTGATACTGGCTGGGACCATGTATTTAATGTTTTTTACTAATTTTATATATGATACTTGTTAGTCATGTGTGTGTGTGTGTGTGTGTGTGTGTGTGTGTGTGATTTGTCATGTGGGCCTAGGATTACCAGCCTTTGACCAACGAATACCTTCAGTTAGAAAGTATAGGCTAAACAAGGCTTTTAAAAGTTGTTCCTATTTAACTTACAAGAGTTTAAACTGGTCATCACATGGTAATTAGAAGCTCTGAAGGCAGCTTTAGATTTCTTGATTAAAAATCTAAATAAACTGGTTAAGTTTTTAGCAGTCTTTCTATGCTTAATGTGTTTTTGGTGAAAAGATCCAAAACTGTTCTACTTGAGGCTTAGTGAAAATATTTAGAAATAGTACAAATATAGATTAATGTCATTTCTTTATTACGTTCTAAAGTTATCTGTCAGATAAATATTTTTTCAATCTTGAAAATATATTCAAGCATAAAAATGGATGATAAATGATGGGGCTTGTGATCACTCACTAATAAATTCCATTCTCATGAAATATGCTCTCTTTACCTGATTGTCTGGAAGGACACCCACACAAATCCTTCTAATGGTTTCTCATGAAAACAGGGAAATAGGAATAGGGTAAAATAAGGGGTCTTATTTTTTAGTCTAAGTGGCTGTATGTTTGAAGGTTAAAAAATACTGAACATATATATTACCCTTTGAATTAAAATTTCAATAGATTATAAAACAGATCTTTTTTCAAAGGATTAACTTATAAAAATATAAAAACATTATTGAACATAATTAAATATCTACAAAAATACAGTTAAGTACTGAATGATGATCCTTTTAGGGATTATTCACTGTTTGGATTTTAATAATGTGATAATGGTAGAATAAAAGATAGTATTTTCAATCATCTTGTGACATGAATGAAACAAGCGGTTTGAATTTCTAAGGGAGACCTACCAACTAAAATATTTATTAGAGTTGCTTTTCATTAAGAAATTTTCTCATAAGAAACAAGCTCCATGTATTCATTTGATATTTATTTCTCTGATTGTTTTGGAGGGGGTCATAACTGCTTCTCAAAAAGAGAAACAATCAGAATAGAGACTGTTTTCTCATTTATCCTTTATTATTCCTGTGACTTTAAGTGTTTTTTAAAGAAAAAAATCATAAACATCTGTGTCATCATCAAAAACATTTTGGAACTAGTATTTTCTCTCAATTCCTTAATGGGCTTAGTGGGAAATCATAATGGCATACCGCATGTCAAAAGCATATGGAAGTGTAAGTTATTGTGTTGAATGTTATTAATGCCCTCTTAAATAGTAACTAAATATAAGTCTATATATGTGGTAAGCCTTAAGAAAAAAGACCTTGGGTAACTCAGAGAAGAGAAACAGGAGAATAAATAAAAACAGCAACATCAAAAAGGATTTTTAAACAGTTGTATGTGATGAATATTTGTTATTTGAAATTTTTTTCTCTAATTGGTCATATTTCATGGTTTAAAAGTTAAAAAAAATATTCCCAATAGTCTAAGTAGAGTAATCGTTTTCTTTATAGTACGTTATAGTAGGAGGACCATTATCTGTATTACCTGTCAAAATGCCTGAAATAATTTTAACCACTATGCAGAGCTAGAGATAGAGTTTCTTTATGATCCTGTTGAACTCATACTCTCTCTTTATATATAATATATATTTATATGATCATATATTATAATACATCATATATTTCATATATACATATATGTAATCAAATAAAAAATAAGAATGATCTGGAAGTATTACAAAACATTACAGCACAAAAAGAAAAAAGAGCCGGGCATGGTGGTGCATGCTTGTAATTCCTGCGCTTGGGAGGCGGAGACAGGAGGATCGTGCAGGTTCATAGTCAGCCTCGCTGGCTTTAGAGACCCTGTTGCCAAAAAAATAAAAAATATAAAATAAGGTCTGAGAGTGTAGCCTAGAGGTAGAAGGGCTTCCAGGAACCAAAAAAGAAACAGCCACAAATGATATGCGATTCTAGCTGGATTGGCAAATTGGCTGAATATGCCATGGATTATAGTTCTATAATCCACAAAGCTCACACATAAAGGTGAGTAGTAGGTTCTCCCCCACAACAGAAAAATAAGCTTTTAAAGAAAACTTCTATAACATTCTGTATATATGTGAGAATACCAGTGCCAATCCCGCTACCATGCAGGGGGAAGGGAGGGAGGGAGGGGGGCATAAAACAAACTCACCAAGCGCTGTGTGCATGTGCTGTGCACTGCATTTTGATGTGACTGACACACTAATAAAATATACACATGTATATATATATATATATATATATATATATGTATATATATATATATGAATATTTCTGAATACAGTTCATTCTTCTTATAAATTAAAAGTTCTTAGCAACCCAGGGGTCTAATGTCTACCTTGCAGGGATAATTCTTATTATAATTGTTCTTTCTTCCTTTCAGTCCTGAAAAATGTCCTGGGGACATGGAGCACAGTAGTCATAAGATACAGAATATTGCTTCAGAATCATGCAAGAAAAGCCTAGATTCTTTCCTAGAGGAACTTTGTTCCACTTGATTTCAATTACTTTGAAGATCATCTATTTCATCATGTGTGGTCTGCAAATATTTACTCAGATAACAATATTTTACTTTAAATATTTTCTAATTGCTGCTGATATTCATTTCAAGTTTTTGACTAAAAAATTAATCCAAATAGATCTTTATCACTTTGAAGTATTCTCAGTAATATTTTGGAATGTCAACACTGAATACTGGTGGCTTAAAATTATTTGTGTTCGCTAGCTAGCTTTTGTTTTCAATTATCTGTCTATTATCTATTTCCCCCCTAATCAGCAGCTTATTTGTTTCATTCTTATTTTCAATAAAAGCAATGCAGACAGGCATGGTGGTACATGCTTGTAATCCCAGTACTTGGGAAGCTGAGACAGAAAGGAGCACAGGTTCTCAGCCAGCCTCAGCTACTTAGTGAGGTCCTCCACAACTTAGTGAAACCCTGTTTCAAAATAAAGAGTAAAAAATTGAGCTGGGGGTATAGCTTGCATATAGAATGCCTCTGGGTTCAATCTCCCATACCTCAAAAAAAAAGAAAAGAAAAGAAAAGAAAAGCAGTGCTTGCTAAATACATATTAAGCCCCTCATTTTTCTGGTAGTGGGCATTGAACCCAGGGACAATTCTACCTAAACTACAACTCCAGCCCTTTATACTTTTTATTTTGAAACAAGTCCTTGCTAAATTCCTATGGGTCTTGCTAAATTGCTGAGACTATCCTCAAACCTGCAATCCTTTTGTCTCAGCTTCCAAGTGCATGGATTACAGATGTGTGCCATCACACATGGTTATATAAATACATGCGCACTTTGTCTCTCACATACACATGCATACTACCTTTTTAATATAAATTTTATTTTTTGGTGGTACTGGGGTTCCTGGAAACCCTTCTACCTCCGAGCTACACTCCCAAACACCTATTTCTTTTATATTTGTATTTGGAAACAGGGTCTTTTAAGCCAGCACGGCTGGCTTCGAACCTGCGTGATCCTCCTGTCTCTGCCTCCCAAGTGTGGGGATTACAAGTGTGCACCACCACGCCCGGCACCTTTTAATATAATTTTATTTAGTAAACAATACATGTGAATACTACAAATATAACTAAAATTAGTGAATAATATTAATGTTACTAAAATTAGTATAAAGGAACTCAGAGAAAAGTAAATCTTATGCCCACTCTACACAGTTACTCTGTTTAATGATTTTCCTTGGGCAACCGTATTACTAATGTCTTAGCATTCCCACTGTTATATCCTAAGTGATTGACTCTGCAACTTGGAGGAAGGAAGGTTTATTTGCTCATGGTTTTCTCGGGGTTTTGGTTCGAGCAAGTGAGGGGAGGAGGAACCATATAAAATCCCCCAAGGACCCACTCTCTCCAGCCACACGATAGGCTGGGCCCAGATGGTCCCCCAGATAAACCCATTGCAATAGATTTACAATCTGCTGATGACAGCCAAGCCCTGCTTCCAACACTGCTACTTTGTTGGAGGGGTAGGGGGACATTGTATTTCCAAACCATTACAACTAATTTCAGAGATATAGTGATTATAAGTACATATATGCACTTATAAGTTTAAGCCAACAATTGTATACCTTACCTACTGTTATTGTTAAGTGTTTCATCTGAAATCTCCCCTTCAATAGTGCATGTATTGAAGCCTCATCCCCAGTGCAGCAGCAAGGTCAGAGGCAGGGACTGGTTGAGGGGGGTTTGGGGAAGGACGGAGACTATCTGTCCTTGTCGTCTCATCTCTCTGTTTCCAGGCTGCCATCACTGAGATTTCCTCTGCCTTGCGCTGCTGCCATGAGATTTGTTCAACCATAGACTGAACCTTTGAAACTGAGAGTCTTTTCTCCTCTGTATTGTTCTTGTTGTTTTGCTTAAAGTGATGAAAAAGCTGGTTAAATAGGTATAAAATGTGGATTTTACCCCTTTGGATAAAGTATCTCATTGGTATTTAGTATCAGTTCAAATATAGTTGTTTTATGCTTTTTGACTTCTCCATAGATTTTCATCATATTGAGCTACTTCATTTCTTAAGTTTTCCATATTAATGGAAATTTGGATAGTTTTCATTCTTTTGCAAATAAAAACACTGCTGCATGAAACATCTTTGTACCTAAATCTCAGTAAAATTGTTCAAATACAATTGCATGATAAATTCCTACAAAAAGATTCTGAGTAGAAAAATATATGCATTTGATATAGATACATAGATCAATAGATATGTTATGCATAGATAAATTGATAGATAAATGTTGCTAAATTATACTCTGTGACCAATGACACAACTTCTTAAGGAAAAAGTATCTCCTTTAAGGTCCAAAGATCTAAATAATAATATTCTGTGTTAAAAATATCAATATACCTAGTCAGGCGTGGCGGCGCATGCTCGGAATCCCCGCGCTTGGGAGGTGGAGACAGGAGGATCGCGCAGGTTCGAAGCCAGGCTTGCTGTGTTAAGAGACCCTGTTTCCAAATAAAAAAAGAAATATAAAGAAATATAAAAAATAGGCCTGGGAGTGTAGCCGGGAGGTAGAAGGGTTCCATCCCCAGTACCACACACACACACACACACACACACACACACACACACACACATATATATATATATATATATATATATATATATATATATATATTTTTAATGTTAGGTTTGCGCAGTAAGTAAAGGCACAAGAGAGAGACCAGGGAGCACGGTACCAGTTTTAATGCAGTCCTCTCAGGGATGGAGGCTGGACAGTTCCGAAGACCTGTGGGCCCATCCGAGGCTAGAGGGAAAATGCCTCTCTTTTAAGGTATATGTCTTGGGGGTGGGACTATGCATGGGAATGCCGCTTCTATTGCGATATCGCCTGCCTCGCGATACTGCCCGCCTGCCTACCTAGCAGAGTCTCCTCCTCCTTCTCCAGGGTTCCGCCTCCTGTGAGGAAGGGGGAAGCGCCTGACTTGTCATCCCAGTCCTTTGGTGAGAATGGGTGGAGACTCAAATCTTAAACTACTTCCTGCTGTCAAGGGGCGTCGTAAGAAGGCCCCTCGGCCGGGAGAGGTCGGGTCCTTCAGAAGTGGGCAGGTAGGGGTATGGCTGCAGTGTGAGAGGTTACCCTGGACAGCTTGGTGATGTGTCCTTGAGGAGACTTTAGCAGATGAGGAGTTATTGCAGTTTGGCATCTGAAGAAGGAGGGCACTTTAGTATGTAAACAAGTGGACCTGCTAAAATAAAAACATCAAAGAGAATTATGCCGAGAAAAACGAAGCTTAGTAGGCCCCAACACTGTGCAAGAGAATTTGTCATGGGACTGTTGTAATGGAGCCCTTTTTAGCTGGGTAAGATAATGCCAGTTGGGGTTCCCCAGCAGTTTGGCTGTGGTAGGTGTGGTGAGGATCACTGTGAAGGGCCCAGTCCACCATAGTTGGAGATGTTTTGGTTGAAGCAACTTGAGGAGGACTTGATCCCCTGGCTTAAGTGCCTTGACTGCAAGGTGTGGAGCTGCTTCTTCAGTCCCGGGTTGGAGAAGATACCGGTCAGCATGTTCCCTAAGAAGGTGCCTGAGAAAAGACAAGTAAGGAAGCTAGGAAGACAAAGGAGGGGGATCCGAAGGGAGAGCATGGTTAAGCAGGAAATGGTGACTGTACAGCAATTCAAAGGGGCTCATAAATGTGGAGCTTCGAGGAGTGGCCCTCACATGGGCCAGAGCTAGTGGCAGGAGTTCAGGCCATGATACTCGCAGATCTAGAGAGAGATTTGTTAGGTGGTTCTTAAGGATTCCATTCATTTTGTGTACCTTTCCTGATGACTGTGGTTGATGTGGGATATGGAGCTTTCATGAAATGGCAAGAGCTTGTGCCACCTGTTTAGTAACCTTAGAAATAAAAGCTGGTCCATTATCAGACTGTAAGGAATTAGGGAGTCCAAACCAAGGGATGATGTTCAAGCATAGAACATCGGTCACCATGCTGCCTGTCTCATCTTTTGAGGGAAAAGCCTCTATTCAGCCTGTTAGGGTATCGACCATGGTAAGAAGATATTTAAGTTTTTTGTGAGGCGGCATATGGGTGAAGTCAGTTTACCAGTCCTGTCCTGGCAAGTGTCCTCTCATTTGGAGGGTAGGAAAGGAGGGGTGAAGGCCTCCTCTGGGAGACACAGCAGTGCAAGTAGAACAGGAGGCACTGACTTTACTAATCAGCTGCTGCAGAAGAAGAGAATAAAACAAGGGGCTTAGGAAATGCTTCAATGCCATAGGTTCCACATGAAGGGAATTGTGTATTAGGCTAATGACCTTTTCAGCCTGAGCCTCAGGCAGAGCAATCTTATCCTGTATCATGAGTCAACCATCCCCTGTGCTGGACACCCCAAGTTTGATCAGGTCTTTTCGTTCCACCAGGCTATAAATAGGCGCCATTGGGGGAGGGTTAAAAATAGTACAGAGGCTGGTGGGCTTGGTTGAACTTGTTGGGTCAGCTGTCTTGCTGTATAATCAGCTTTATTGTTTCCTTTGGCCACTAAGGAAGATTATGTCTGGTGGCCCTGACAGTGGATGATGGCTAGCTCAGATGGTAAAGAAAGGGAATCTAGGAGCTTCTTAATCAAGGTGGCATTAACAATGGGTGAACCCTTGGTGGAGAGAAATCCCCTCTCTCTCAAAATTGAGGCACAGCAATGTGCTATTAAAAAGGAATATTTAGAATTGGTATATATGTTTACCTGCTTGTTTTTTGCCAGGTGTAGAGCTCATGTTAGGGCAATCAGTTCAGCCTTTTGAGAGGTAGTACCATCCAGTAACCTGACAGCCTCAATGACTTGAATTAGGGTGACCACTGTGTAGCTGCCCTTTTCTTACCTCTGACATGAGGAACAGAGCTGCCATCAACAAAATAAGTGAACATTATTAGGTGAACACAAATCAGGGCCTGAACCCTGGCTCACTGGTAAAAGAATGGCCAGGTTAAGGGCCGGGGAATGAGACAGTTTAACATCTGGATTTTCCATGAACAACAAATAAAGTTCCTGAATATGAGAAGGTGACAGAAGAGGGAGTGCTTAAGGAGAGAGAAAATCCTGGAGTCTATGTGGGGAAAAAACCTGCAGGGGCATCCGGAGACAAATTTTAAGCCTCTTTTGTGAGCATGGCTGCTGCCACCAGAGCCCTGAAGCAGAGTGGCCATCCACCAGTGGTAGGGTCAAGCTATTTGATAAATATGCCACTGGTAACTGGGTTGGTCCCAGGGGTTGAATGGGCACTCTTGTGGCTATCCCTTGCCTCTCAGAAGTATATAACAAGAAGGCCTTAGTGGGATTGGGGAGTGCCAAGGGAGGGGAATTAAGGAGGGCTTCCTGGAGAGCCAGGAAGGCTCGGCGAATGACCAAGAGTGAAGTGATGGAACCAGCTGGTGTTTCCTTAATTGCCTCATGGAGTGGCTTAGCTAGAATGGTAAAGTTGGGGATCCAAAGTTGAAAAAATTCTACAAAACCCAAAAAAGATTGGATCTGATCAGCTGAGGTGGGTGGCTGCAAGTCTCATAAGGCCTTGATCCGGTCAACAGTTAGTCCTCGGGTGTTTGGGGTAAGATGTAGGCCTCACCATTGGCTCTTAAGCACTGACAACTGAGATTTATGTGGGGCCACCCTGTAACCGCTGCTTCCAAGGAAATTAAGGAGAAGAGCAGTGTGCCCTTTGGACACTTCCAGGGAGGGACTATGAAGTAAAAGGTCTTCCACATATTGTAACAGAGAACTAGGCTCCAAGGGGCACTGGAAGAGGTCCTGTGCTAGAGCCTGTCCAAAGAGATGTGGGCTATCTTGAAAACCCTGGGGGAGGACAGTCCAGGTTAGTTGTTGAGCAACCTGGGTATCAGGGTCTTCCCAAGTGAAGGCAAAAAGGGGGTATGACTCAGGATGCAGAGATATTGTATAAAACATGTCCTTCATGCTGAGAACTGAAAAGTGGGTGGTATTGGGGGGAATCTGAGATAAGAGGATATAGGGATTAGGGACAACTGGGTGGATTGGGACCACCACATTAATAATTAAACGAAGATCCTGGACTAAATGATAAGTCCCATTAAGCTTTTTAACTGAGAGAATGGGGGCATTAAAAGGGGAATTAGTAGGGATAAGCAATCCCTGGGCCAGGAGATGAGAAATAATGGGTTTAAGCCCATGTCAGTGAAGGAGGGAAATGGGAATCTGGGAGTGGGCAGGGAAAATAGTGGGGTCATGTAGGACAATACAGACTGTGGTGTGGTGGGTCGACACAACTGGGGTGCTGGTATCCCATACTATAGGGTCAACTGAATCTATTGGAAGGAGAGGTTTGGCTTCCTGGTCATCAACTGTAGCTGCAGTCATTAAAAGTATATTAGAAGAAATAGAAGCTGTGGAGTAATTAAATGAAAGTTCAGAGTTCAGCCCCAATTTTGGTTAAAAAGTCTCTACCTAAAAGGGGGTTAGAACATAAAGGGATAATGAGGAATGGATGGTTAACCATAAAGGTCTCCAAATGGCATAAGATGGGGCCTATAGTACGTGGGCAAGAGGGCATGCCATAATCCCCTGAACTGAGATTTGGGAAGGGAAACTAGGTCCTGAGAAGGAAGGGAGGACAGAGTAGATAGCTTCCGTATCAATGAAGGAGGAGATTGGCTTACTGGCTACCTGGAGAGTTACCCTGATCTCAGCTTGAGTAATATGGGTGGCTGAGGCTGGGAGTGTCAATCTTTAGCAAGGCCGGGTAGGGCCAATGGTGAGGCCTGGTCTGGAAGGATGGTTCTCCTATGTTGAGGCACCTGAGACTCACCTCTTTTCCAAGAGCACTCACTTTTCCAGTGTCCCTCCTGGCCACATGCCGGGTATGGCCTGGCCGATGGACGTGGCTGGAGACAACCGTGTGGCCAGTGACCAGTGAGTCCACACTTGAAATAGGCTCCTGGAGATGGCTGCCATTGCTGCCGTCCTCCCCTAGGTGGCACTTATCACCCCGAGGGCTGACCGTCCTCAGCTGGCCACAGGGCTGCTACCAGGGCTTGGGCCTGTAAATCTGCCATCTGGTGAAACTGAAGTGTATGCTCCACTTCTGCCTCTTTCTCTATAGAATTAAAAACTTTAAATGCCATGTTTACCAACTCTCAGATAGGGGCTTGAGGACCATCCTCAGCCTTTCTTATTTTTCTCTGAATATCAAGGGCTGATTGCCCAATAAAATGGGTTGCCAATACTACTGAGGCTGCCTAAGAAGACGGATCTAAGTGGGTATAGAGGGTAAAAGCTTCTTATAACTGATTAAGAAAAACCGCTGGGTTTTCATCTGGACCCTGAGTGATTTCCTTAAGCTTATCATAATTAACCACTTTGTGGGAGGCATCTCACATGCCATCAAGAAGGCATAGTATCATTTGATTCCTCTTTTGTATTCCCTCAACCTTGTCATTATAATCCTAGTGGGGATCCTCAGAAGGAACTGCAGCTGTTACAGTAGGGAGCTGTGGATTGGTTAGATGAGCCTGTTGGCCTGTTCTCTGGAAGCCTTCATAATATGATTGTGCTCTTCTAGAGTTAAAGAAGAGGCTAAAATGACCTGAAGATTCCATCAAGTTAGATCATATGCTTGTACAATATGTTGGAATTC
Source organism: Muscardinus avellanarius (assembly GCF_963383645.1). NCBI lineage: Eukaryota > Metazoa > Chordata > Mammalia > Rodentia > Gliridae > Muscardinus > Muscardinus avellanarius. Next base: position 29,735,846 of record NC_137794.1, read on the forward strand.
CTTAATAAACCCAGAGGGATTGGCGGGAAAAGAACCCAGTCTCTTTTCAAGTTGAGCAAGTTCAGGAAGGAAAAAAGGAACATGGACATGGACCATGCCTTCTGCACCAGCCACCTCAAGAAGCAGGGCGAAGAGAGAAGGTGGTGGTGGTGGGGGTCTCTGGAATGGGTCTGGTGACCTACAGGGGTAGGTGAGGGGGAGCTAAGGGTTGGTCCCTTAAGGGAGGAAGGTGGGAAAGGAGTGGGCTAGAGTGGGAGGCTGACTTGGAATAAGATGATGACCACAGTGGTAAGGAGAGGTCTTGTGGGTCAGGGTCATCAGGAAATGGGGCCTGTAACTCGGATGGGTCAGACTCCGGCATCCACGTGTCATCACAAAATGGCAACCATGAGTCAGCAGAGTTGCAGGCCTGTGATCACAGGTGGTGCCTATGAATTTCCACGTGGTGACCAAGATGGTGGCTGTGGCTGGCAGGAATCCCCAGCCAGCATGACTTGAGCAGTAGAGCCGGGAGGGGTGGAAAGGGAAAGCTGGGAACACATGCACAGAAAATCCTGTATGTACAGAACCTCTGACCATTTGCAAAAGTTACTGAGATCAGTCAACATTTTACGATCTAACATACCCATCTCAGGCCACTGAGAGCCATTATCCAACTCATAAGTGGGCCAGATCTTTGTGCAGAAAAAAAATGAGCCGCTCAGGGCACAGTTCCCCAGATAAACCTAGAGTCTGGAGATTAACCAGAACACGGCCTAGTGTGAACTGGGAGTCTATCTTTGATGGCTGGCTTCCTCCATGACTGGTCAGCGGGCAAGGACGTAAACAGGAATTCGACATCCCAAGATCCTGCCTAACATCCAGAAAAAACGTGGGTGTGTTCAAGAAGGACGTCTCTGTTCCCTTTACACAATCATAAGGCAGCCTGGCTACCCCCAGAGAACTTGAGAACCAAATATTTGGGTTTATTTAACAGCCATGATCCCAAGTCCGGAAGAGGTTAAAAGCCAGAACCTGCTTGCCCAAGGAAGAGGAAGCTTACACTGTGTAGTGTTATCAGCCAGTGCTGACTGGAACAAAGCGCTGAGAGGCTGCAGAGCCAGGGGCACGCTGTGGAGCTGTCGGGGGGAATCAAGGCTGGATGAGACTTAAGATGGCCATCGGGGCGTGGCCAAGTGGTATCCAAGATGGCGGCTGGCTCTCTGGGCTGAATGAAAGTCTCTGGGCCAGATGGAAATCAAGATGGCCTCTGGGTGGTATCTAAGATGGAGGCTGGCTCTCTGGGATGGATGGAAGCCAAGATGGAGGATCCAAAGTGTATGCTAGCCCTCTGGGTGAGCATGTGCCTGGGTGAGATGGCTGCTGCCTGGTCCTGAGACCAGTCTCTGGATGGGTAAGATGGCTGCTGGCTGGTCTTGAGACCAGCCTCTGGATGGGTAAGATGGACACTGGCTGGTCCCGCCGGCTCCTAGTTGAATGGCATGTTTACCGGTTCTGCAGTATGGCAGCCGGAAGATGCTGAGGCTGGGGCACCTGGCATGCGCCCCCACTGCTCTGACCAGGTAGGCAGGAGGGCCAGATTCTGGGCTGGGGTTGGCTAGGAGTTCCACAGTCTGGGAAGGGTGGGACACCGGGCCAGAGGAAGTGAAGACAGAGGGAATGCAGAAACAACCCGGGTGCTTGTCTGAGTCAGCTGAAGGTCGGGCCTAGGCGGAGTGGTGCAAAGCTGCAGTTGTGGAATGCGGGTCAGAAAAGGGTGGCTCTTGGTCCCCGGTCCAGGCGGGCACGGGGCAGTGGTGGCAGTTTCGGGGTGGTGGGTGTGGTGGTTCAGTGAAAAAGCGGCAGATGGGGTGGGCATGGTTCTAGCAGATTGGTGTGCCCCGGCGGAACCGGGAAGGATGAGGTTTCCACCAAGGCCACACAGAGCACTCCGCAGCAGTAGTGGTGGCAGGGACTTTTTTAAAAAATAGAAGAAAAAATTTTAAAAAATTAAATTAAAATAAAATAAATAATTTTCCGGGGATTGGCACCAGATGTTAGCTTTGCGCGGCAAGTAAAGGCAGGAGAGAGACCAGGAAGTGCAGTACCAGTTTTAAGGCGGTCCTCTCGGGGATGGGGGCTGGACAGTCCCGAAGACCTGTGGGCCCGTCCGAGGCTAGAGCGAGAATGCCTCTCTTTTTAAGGTATACATCTTGGGGGTGGGACTACACATGGGAATGCTGCTTCTCTCGCGATATCGCCTTTGTCGCGATATTGCCTCGCGATACTCCCCGGCTGTCTGCCTACCTGCCGAGCAGAGTCTCCTTCTCCAGGGTTCCGCCCCCTGCAGGGAAGGGGGGAGGGACCTGACTTGTCACTTAAATGATAAAATGGGACTATTTTATAATCCTAAAGTGATTATATAATCAAATAGTTTAATTTAGAAATCCTACTTAAGGAGAATTGGGAAGAGATGCAGTAAATTTCTTGTGGTATTTTGGTTTTAGTGTGTAGATTTGGGGTGGGGTCATTTAAAAATAAAATCAAAATAAATTTTGTAGGTAATGCAATTTTTATTTGGTCTATGGGAATCTAAGTTATATAGTTTGGGAGAGAAAGAGATGTCTGTGGCTAGACATTTTCCATAGTAGCTTGTAGCATTCGGTTTGAATTTGCAAGACATATAGAACATGAGAGTGGGATGACTCAAATCAATTTGTTTTAGGTCTAGTAAGTACATTATAATGCCTTATTAGGGATATACCCTTTCTGAGGCTTAAGGAATCCAAAAATTCTTTCTGCAGAAACATTTACAGTATACAAGAGACCTTAAGCAAAGGTAAGAGCAAGTGGAAAGCTGTGCAGTGGAAGACTGCACTCTCCCAGGCTTTTACCCTAATCTCAGCCGTACCTGTTGGAGTGCAGTGTGTAGAATACAATGAGGCTGCATTTCTGGTATTGGTGTGTTTGGTCTTTGGAAGAATCCTGTGGTGGGAAGTGAATAGAGTGTAGATGTTCCAATTCTTGTTTGAGCTTTAATGATAAAAGATTTTTGGAAATAAATGTGTCATTAAGTATACTTAGCTGCATTAGTAATACCGAGAACTTTCCTTTTTCTCATAAAAGTACATCAAGAGATAAGAAGTCTCATGATGACATAAACATTCTGCCATGCCCTAACGATTCTCATGCTCTCTCTCTCTCTCTTCATATTGTCATCTGTCAATCGGGGCTTTTTTGTTTTGTTTTGTTTTGTCTGTCTTTGGTCATTATACTTCAGGTATTTTGCTTTCATCCCAGACAAAAAGAGGAAAGAATGAAAGACAACAGTGAAAATGGCTCACACCCTCTGAATCTATTCTTTCTTTTTAAAATTATTAAAGAATTTATTAGATAAATTATGCCAAAATTAACTTTATATAATTTTGCATAATCATATAAATTATAGAAAATGTAATAGGAAATAAAATGTATATTATTATAACATTTTGTTATATTTATTGAGTTAAAATTTATATAAATGTAAACTGGGCATGGTGATACACACTTGTAGTCCCTGCGCTTGGGAGGCTGAAACAGGAGGATCGCGCAGGTTCGAAGCCAGCTGCAGCTGGTCTAAGAGACCCTGTTTCCAAGTAAAATATAAAATAGGTCTGGGAGTGTAGCCCAGAAGTAGAAGGCCCCTGGGTTCCATTCCCAGTACTACCAAAAAAGAAAAATTATGTAAATGTAATGCAGTTTTAAGTATGAATTTGGTGAGTTTGAACAAATGTGCATAGCTGTGTCATAACTTTATGATATGCATAATATAGAACTTTTCTATCATTTCAAAATGTTCTCTTGTGTCCTTTTTGTAATCAATACATCCATTGCCTCCTGGGTCCTATCAAAGATTAATTTATATTCTATCATTACTCTGATTTTGCTAGAATTTTATAAAAAATCAGGAAGTAAATAGATTTGATTATGTATAGCTATATTCTTTTGGAATAATGCTACTAAGATTTATCCATGCTATTGTATTAGAGGTTTGTTCTGCTCAGGATTTTTGCAGCCATAATCTAAATATCTGACCACATAACTTAGAAGAGACTTTTTTTCTTACAGTTTGGGGATCAGTCTATATGATGCTAAGACTGGGGATCTGATGCATGGAGGAGGGAGAGCACAGGGGAGGGTTCTTTATATCAAAGAGGCTGGGAGGGAGGAGAGAGAGAGCGAGAGAGCGAGAGAGCAAGAGAGAGAGAGAGAGAGAGAGAGAGAGAGAGAGAGAGAGAGCTAGAGAGCATGTGAGTAGAGAGACAAGAGGAGAAAAATCCTTTATATTATCCCAAGGCCATGCCCCAGCACCCTTGGGGTATGAGACCTGCCTCCAGCCACAACCTACCTGCCTACTAGGTACCACCCATTGTAATGGATTTGCCCACTTCTGGGGTTACAACCCTCAAACTCAATTATATCAGCTCTAAACATTAAATTTTTCATTTTTTACTTTTTTTTGCGGTACTGAGGATGGAACTCAGGGGCATTCTACCTGTGAACTATACCTCCAGCCCTACTTTTTATTATTTTATTTTGAAACAGGATCTCACTGAGTTGCTAAAGGCCTAAGTAGCTGAGGCTGGCTGTGAACCACAATCCTCCTGTCTCAGCCTCCCAAATGCGAGGATTATAAGCATTGGCTACCACCCCCAGCCTTAGGGGATATTTTATATCTAACCATAACAAGGTTTAATCTGCATTTTCTAATGACTAATAATGTTTACTTACTTGCTGTATGTTCAGATATTTTACCCATATTTTAATTGGGTTGCCTGTCCTCTTGAATTATAAGGATTTTAAAAAATAAATTGTCTATGTAACTATATTTAACAAATTTTTGCAAATGTTTTCTCCACCTCTGTTTCCATATTCTATTTCCATATTCATTCAGGTGACTTTTGAAACACAAAATGTCTTAATTTGATGAAGATCAATGATTATTTTTTGTCTGTTCTTAGTTGTGACCTATTTAAGAAATCTTAGCTTATTTCCAAGTCAGATTTTCTATTTTTCTAAAACTTATGCATTTATAGTTCTTATTTTTGATTTTGTGATGCATTTTTGAGTTAGCTTTTACATATAATGTGACGCAAGGGCTAAGGTCATTTCACTTTTTGGCATATGGATATTGTTTTGGCAGCCTATTGTTCCCTTGATTGAATTATGTTTGGACCTTTAATCAGTTGACCATATATGCGTAGAAATTTTCTAAAGTTGAAGTGGTTAAATTTTCCCAGTGTGCCAAAGACATGATATTATATGAAGGAAACCCTAAAAACTCCACCAAAATGCTGTTAGAGATAACAAATGAATTAAGCAAATTTGTAAGATACAAAGTAAACATCCCCAAGTCAGTAATATACTAATAATGGACTATCTGAATACATAATCAAGAAAACAAATCTACAGTAGTTACAAAAATGAACAGATACAAGTATAAAAAGTTTAATTTAGGAGGGAAAAGATCTGAACAATGCAATGAAAGGAACAGAGGAGGAGATGCTGGTTAAAAGGTGCAAAATTTCAGTCAGAAGAAACAAGTTGGAGAGGTCTGTTGTACAACATGGTGATATGGTACTGTGTCCCATTTAACAAAATCTTTTGTCTCTCTGTGTTAAATCTGTGTAACCTCTGAGACATTCCTTTGTTCCAAATGCCCAGGAAACCAAAAAACCTATGAATCTAGCTCCCCCTGCTTCCAAAAAAGGAAGCATTCTCTGTGATTGGTTAGTTTAAAAAATATACTGCAAAGTCTTGCTCCTGTACATGGCTTACATTATATAAGAGCTGTGAGCTGATCAATTTGCTGTGGTCTGCCTAGCTTGGAGGAAGGCAGCCACCCCATGGCTAATTAAAGCTTCTCACTTTAACCATTTGGTGGGGTGAATTTCTTCATTCTATGCTGATGGTATAACATTGACTATAGTTAACAAGTCCTTATACCCTTGAAAATTGCTAAGAGATATGTTAAGTGATCTCACTATAAAAAACAATGTGATATACTGCATATATTAAGTAATGTGTTTTAGCCATGCTACAATGTTTACATAGTTCTGAAGTGCATGATAATTATTGCCACTTAAGCAATAAAGAAGTTAATTAATTTTTTTCATTGATAGAGGTAGTATTGAATTTTTTATTCACTTTTTAATGGCCAAATTTCTAGACAAACTTTTTTCTTACACTGCATAGATGGACACTCATTTGCCTGCATGAACAATCAATTCCGGCCCCTAAAATGTAAGAGTGATGCTCAAGTGGAAGTGATATCCATCATTAGTGGTTTCTGTTAATTGTACCATTTTACTTTTGACCACTTTTACTTTCCAAGAAATCTGATTTGCTTCCCATCATGGCTGACATGGAGGCTTCAGGATCCTTCTTGGAATACTCTTCTCAGGTCTCCCATCTAGGTCCTTCCTGATGAAGCCCCAGAGAACGTCCTGCATTCCCAGAACTATGGTCTTTTGAATGTGACTGTCAGCTTATAAGGCAAAGAGAAATGAACCAGAAATAGGCAAGCTCTGAAACAATGAAAGAAATGCATTTGTAGACACAAAATAAGTGTACTAAACAACTCTCACCCTGCTAAGTAACTTTTTTTGAGAGTTAGAGGGAATCTTTCTATGTAACAGATAACAGTATAAAACTTCTGCTATTCACCATTGGAAAAAATTAATTTATATGTAGACATACATTTTGCACATCAAATACCTAAAAATGTCATCATGTCTCTTAAATATGGGAGAGAGTGAGAGCGTTTTCAGTGTATAGTTTATTGTTTTTGTTCTTTTAATTTGAATCCCAAAGACTTAAAGTTTAATTCTTTCCCCAGGGAGACCCAGGAATCTAGTCATGCATTCTTGGCTTTCTTTGCAACTATACAGTACCTCCAGATGAATCTGAGTTAACTTCTGTATCCCATGGAGGAACACCATTGCCTGTTCTCAAGATGCCTTGAGTTCAGAGTCCATGTAAACACCAGCTATGTAAACAGGAGGCTCAGTCACAAGGAACGTGGAGATTCATATCCTCAGAAGACCAGTGTTTTGCAAAATTATGTAATTTTAGCTTTTAAAAACTCAAGCCCAAATTTTGCAATTTTTATAAATTTTTCCCAAACTTTCTTAATTGATGGAGGAAAAGGAAGAGATGAGAAGAGTTTCATATTTCATTCCCAGGTTTCAGAGCATAGTTTGGTGAGATCCACGATCTCTATAGGCTCTTCATAGGCCGCACATGCCCTGCCAGAAACCCATGGAAATTTATTATTATTTCTATTCTGTTGGTGCAGGGTAATCATAAATCTTGGTCAAGTTCAGGGTGGTGGAGTCATTATGCACACAGCACTAATTGAGACAGGGGATTTTTGTTGGGGGATTTCATTGTTTCAGAGAAGAAGCTTATTTTTAATTTGTAAATACTTTGCATTGTGGAATTAATATTTCATGATGTCCTTTACAACTGCATTTTCTAAGTGTTTTAAGTGTTTCTGGATAGAATTCCATGGAAATTCCTTACTTTTGTTGGGGTAAGGTAGCTGAGTGACTGCAATATTTTGTAGTCTCAGTGGCTTGTTATTAATGAATGGAGTTGGGCTGGCCAGATTCATGCTAATTTTCCAATATGCATTGAAATGAATCACATTAGGAAATAAAAACAATGATTACCAGGAAAGGCTTGATCCTGTATGCCTTTGGTGAATTAATCTATCTATCTATCTATCTATCTATCTATCTATCTATCTATATATATATATATCATCTATAGATATATAGGTATGTATGTATATATATATATATGTGTGTGTGTTTACATGTAATACATATGTATATATGTATATATATATATTATTGGTGGATTGTAATTATTCATCATGATGAGATTCAAAGGGACACATTCATGAATGCACACATCACTTTTGTATTTCTCTCTGCATACCACCATGCTCTTTTATTTATTTATTTTTTTGTGGGTCTGGGGATGGAACCCAGGGGCATTCTACCTCCAAGCTACACCCCCCGCCCTAGTTTTTATTCTTTATTTTGAAACTGGGTCTCACTGAGTAGCTGAGGCTGTCCGAGAACCGTGATCCTCCGGTCTCAGCCTCCGGAATGCTGGGATTACAAGCGTGGGCCATCACGCCCAGCTCATGCTATTTCCTTTAAAGATTCTTTATTGTTTTGGACCTTTTTTTTTTAACCTCAGAGGCAATATGAGAAATTTGAAACAGTCTCTAATATTTTTTCATTTACAAAATTGTAATTTACAGCCGGGCGTGGTGGCGCACGCTTGTAATCCCAGCATTTGGGAGGCTGAGACCAGAGGATCGCGGTTTGCGAACAGTCTCAGCTACTTAGTGAGGCCCTTCACAATTTAGTGAGACCCTGTCTCAAAATAAAGAATAAAAAACAGGGCAGGGGGTATAGCTCACAGGTAGAATGCCCCTGGGTTCCATTCCCAAACCCACATACACAAAAAATTGCAATTTGCTCAGAAATGGTAAGTTATAAAATTCAGTTTAAAAATATAAAGGGTTTATTTATATGAAATATAAACATGTTGAGATGCATCTTAAATTTTGACTGTTTTGATTTAGATGCTATATATATATCCTATGGGTCTGTGTTCATTTCTTTTTTCCACACCATGCAAACATTAGTAGCTAAAATAAGGATTCTATTACCATTGTTTGTTTAGTCTACATATCCAGTGAGATTGTTATATATTTTGCTACATTTTGAAATTGACTCATTTTGATGTGGTCACATATGTGAAGACATTTGCAAAATTTTTTACAAAATGATAATTCAAATATTATCATGGAAAATTCAATGTTTTGCTGGAAAAATACCCCATGAAAAGATAAAGCTACAATGTTTTTCACTCTCATAAAGACAAAACTTGCTAAAAAAAATTCTGTGGAGTGACACTAAAGTTACTTTTTTATTGGTAAGGTTGTTTTCAAATGAAAACTCATTTTCCCAGAAAATTATATGTTTAGATTTATTTTAATTTTTTTCATTGTGTGTGTCATTTCAGAAAATAGATACTCAAAACCTTTACAAAGGAGTTTATGCTTAAATAAATTGGTAAGCCCTGAATTTAAAATTTGAACAGATTACAATAAAATTGTTCAGAGTATTTATATACTGGTGTATATTATAAATATCAAACAGAACGGAAAAAGCAAATAGTGATTTTCAAACTTAGCCCACATGGACCCCTGTAGATAGAAAAATATGCCTTTTAATAATGATATTTAGATTGTAAATGTTTTGACCTAACAATTATAAGTGGTTAAAAATATTTTCAAAGGGTTAATGTCAAAACAGCATCTGACTGTGTTTTGACATTAACCTCTTTGGCGCTGGGAGTTGGGGTTTTCTAACATTAAACATGAATACATTTTGCAGAAGCTTTTAGCATCAAATTTTCTGGACATTCACACCTATTGTGATTGTTGTGACTAAGCAAACTTATGGCTGAAGACCAAGCTTTAAGGGATTATGAACTTGCAGACCCCGACTTGTTATATGGTGTGAGTAGTGTATAATTTTAAAACTTAAACTATATTTCAGTAGAGGAGGGCTTTTTTGTCTCAAGTGTAGCTCTTTTAGGAAACAATGAAAAGATGAAGAAGATATGTCTGGATTCAGGGGATACAATCTCTCACATAGAAGTATGCAGCCATATTCATTCAGAGATACTAGCAAAACAGATCAAAGGATCAAGTGAAACAGATCTAAAAAGGCATATTCAAACTGAGTTGCAATCATCTCTTGACAGGTAAAAAAGTTTATTAGAAGATAAGACTTAGCAAATTGATTCTGAAGAGAGGGCTTCTGTTGATACAGTATGCTCTGAGGGAGAGAACATCAATTCAGCAAAACAAGATTCCTATAGCAACGTTCAGGTTTGTCAATGTCAATTAAATATGACCCATCGTTTAGTCATTGTAATGTTCTCACTCATCAGACATTTGGGGGGATACCATGCGCCCTTTCATCAAGTCAGTCTTAAGAAAATAAAAATTTCTTTATATCTGCTTCTACTCAAAACTTGGATAAACTACATCTCCGTTAAATTAGAAAAAAAAGGAAAAGAGAAATACAGTAACTTCTTAAAAATAGGTTGTTGTGGACTTTTTAAGTGAATTAATGTATTATCAATTTATATTTTCTTCTCAAAATAACAGATTTCTTATCCTTTCTGTAATGTTTTATCCTCTTATTTAAGTCATGATGACCTGTGGCATCCGAAAATCGAAAAAAAAATTTTAACATAAAAAAATCTCACTACAAAAATGCATTTTGTTCGATATGATGCATACATTTGCACACTATGCAGTGTAATTAGCTTCTTGGCATCTGTGATGATTAAAATATATTTCCTGAATTAATTTTCAGGTAAACTCAAATTCTTTTTTTTTTGCGGGTCTGGGGATGGAACCCAGGGACATTTGACCTCCGAGCCACATACCCTGCCCTATTTTTATTCTTATTTTGAAACAGGGTCTCACTAAGTTGCAGAGGGCCTCACTAAGTAGCTGAGGGTGTCCGCAATCGGTGATCCTCTGGTTTCAACCTCCCGAATGCTGGGATTACACGCGCACCCCACCATGTCCGGCTGAACTCAAATTCTTAAGAGTTTGGAGTACTTTGAAAATAGTTATTTATCTGAATAAAACTTCTTTCTTAATGTTCTCCTAAAATGGCATGTCATGTTGGGCATGTTAGTCCTATGGCTTTATATATGGCATGTTAGTGTATCTTTTTTTTATAATATTTTTGTTTTTGCTTCAAGCAGAAGTGGAGTTGAGTTACTTTTTCAGAACCAGTTCTTCCAGGATTGTTTGACTTTAAAAATATATTGATTACACCTTTTTAAGAACCCTTTCAAAACTTGATTTACCTAGTGCTGTACATCTATGCCAATGTAGGTGAAAGTGAAAGTCCGACGCAGAAAAAACCCAAGGCCAGCTGTCAGAGATAAGCAAGCAAGCAAGCCAAGCAAGAGCTTTATTAAGACAGCCCAGCTCCCTTTTATATCAGACAGCTGGGATTTTTTGAAAATAGGAGGGGGCTTCCGCTCATAGCGGAAGATCACACGAAGTACCGGCGTTTACTGATTGGGTGGCTCATACCCCAGTGAGTGTGTTATCAGGGGACTGGTTGTTGGGCATCCCGTGGCCCCCTTTGACGGCTGTGAGGTAGCCAGCACAATCCGGAAGAGAAGCCGGAGAGGCGCCATCTTTGGTGTGACTGGGCTGCTTATCCTAACAGTAGGTATGGTAGATGATGTGAGCTAATGGTTCATAGATTTAAGAATCATGAGATTATTTAAGAAGAAGTTTGTTAAAAATTTAGAATTTCTGGCGCTCTTCCTTCAGACCTTTATACCTATTACATTCAGGGTGTTAAATGCTCCTGGCCTAACTCTGATGGACTTCTAGGCTTTAAAGCATTGTATTATATATTATATAACATATATTTTATGTTTTTATACATTTATTGGTGCATTGTGGTCTCACATCATAATGCAGTTCACAGCGTTAGTGACAAGCATGCACAGAACCCTTGGCGGGCTCTTCCCACTTCCTCCCTGCTCCTCGCTTCCCCCTACAGGATATTGAGATCGGCATTGGCATTCCCACATTTGTACTTAAATGGGAGAGATTCCTTCATTGATTCTCACTATCCCCTTTACCACTTTCCTCCTAACGCTGGGATTTCTCTTCCATTGGCTAAAGTTCCTCTGGTATTCTGATTGCTCTCTAGTTTTTACATATGAGAGGAAACACATAACCTTTCACTTTCTGTGACTGACTAGTCTCACTTAACCTTATGTTCTTCAGGTCCAATCATTTTACTGCAAATGACATAATTTTGTTCTTTATTGCTGAGTAGAATTCCATTGTGTGCATATAATTTTGTAATCCATTCATCTGTCGATGGACACCTAGATTGGTTCCATAATTTGGCCAGGATGATTTGGGCAAACATGCATTTGCATACCTTACTATAATATTCTCATTTTAGTCCTTTTTAAAAAAATACACAGGAGTGGTATAGCTGGATCATATGGTGTATTCATTTCCAATTCTCTGAGAAATCTCCATATTGATCTTCATAGCAGTTGTACTCATTTGTAATCCTACCAACAGTGTAGAAAAGCTGCTATTTCCCCATATCCTCCCCAGTATTTATTTCTATTTGATGTCTTGGGGTTTGCCATTCTATTGGTGGTTAGATGAGTCTCAGTGTAGTTTTGATTAGAATCTCCCTGGTTGCTAATGATGCTGAACATTTTTTATATATGTACTGGCCATTTATTCTCTTCTTTTGTGAAGTGCTTATTTAATTCAATTACCCATTTTTGATTGGGTTATTTTTTATTTTTTTAGTGGTAATTCTTTTAAGTTCTTGTGTATATTCTAGATATTAGTCCTCTACCAGAGAGATAGCTGGTAATGATCATCTTCCATTCTGTATGCTCTGTCTTTAGACTCTTTTTTCTTTTTTTCTTTTTGCAGGTCTGGGGATGGAACTCAGGAGCATTCATCCTCCGAGCTATACCCCCTGACCTATTTTTTATTCTTTATTTTGAAACAGGGTCTCACTGAGTTGCAAAGGGCCTCACTAAGTAGATGTGGCTGTCTGTGAACCGCAATCCTCCGGTCTCAGCCTCCCAAATGCTGGGATTACAAGAGTGCACCACCACGCCCGGCTTGTCTTTAGACTCTTGATGGTTTCTTTTGATGAGTAGAAACTTTTTAGTTTACTGCCATTCCATTTATTAGACCTTATTTTAATTTCCTGAGCTTTCATGGTCTTATTGAGAAAGTTTCTACTTGTGCCTATCTGTTAACAGAGTGCTCATCCTATGCCCTCCTATAGTAATTTAAAAGTCTCTGGTCTAGTTTCTGGGTCTTTGATCATCTCCAGTTGACTCTTGTGCAGGATGAAAGGTAGGGGTTTAATTTCATTTTTCTACAAATAGACTTGCCTCCTTCGAATGCTATGTGGATTCATATTCTACTAACTTTCTGTACATGGAACAATTCATGCTGTATTCTAAAACCATATATTCTTTGTTCTTTATTTTTTATTTTATTTTATTTTGCAGTACTGGGGATGGAACCCAGGGGCATTCTACCTCTGAGGT